>NC_090440.1:118852648-120102648 GCF_031143425.1 Pleurodeles waltl | reverse complement strand
TTGACTTGATCAGATAGTCTGTAGAGTTTATTCCTGACAGGAAGGCTGTCACCAGTGTCCACATCATGGGTATACCAATTTGTCTGACCATGGATCCAAGAAAAGAGCTCTGCAAACTGATTAAGAATGTATGTGCAGTCATCCTGCTGTTGTGCAGTGAGTGTGTCAGAAAGCTCAACACCCTCCTTTTTGTTGACAGTCTGAAACCTTCCATGGTAGTTTATTCTGCCATTGCTTACATTTCTCTCTGTGGTTTGTAACTCACATTTTGTAGGTTTCTACTTGCTGACTTTATTTGTTTTAGGCTGTACAGCATGTTGATGTCCCTCCCATGGACCAAAGCCTGTCCACCATCACTGTAAACAGGTGTTTCAATTTTGGTCTTATCTTGCCACATGTTCTGTGTGTTCAAAGACAGAGGTCAAATGTCTTCCAAGGGAGCTTGATATTTACTTACCTTCCTCTGACTTCAAAGTGAGGGGATTTATGTGACAATCTTTCTGGGTACTGGGAATTAATTTTTTTATTCTTCCTAGCACAGAACATAATTTAAATGCTTTCAAATTAACTTTGCAAATATTTCAAAATATATCAGAATCAGGAAAGCACAGATGAAGCACGTATTTTTGTAATGTTAACGTGAGTGGAAACAAATATTTTAATATGATCAAAACAAATCAGTCTACTAAGTGATGCTGTTTACACACATCATTTGTGCGCTATATAGTTTTATCAGCAAAACTGTATGTGAAAACGTAATGGTCATTTTTATTGTAAATGTATTGTCTGTTATGGCAGTGCGCTAATATACGAAGCATACCCCATTCTAAACCATCCACTGTATGCCATGCCACTCTACTCTATGAGGCGGGTGTATGTACAGAAAGAAAACATTTAAAATTGAACATGAGTGTAAAAGCATCTTTATAGAGAGCTTTATTGATGAAACATTAAAAGAACAGTGGTATTTTTCACAGAACCAAATTCCTTCAGGAGCTTTCATGGAAAACAACTTAAATGATTTCAGGATGACTCACAAACAAAAATCAGTAGTCACAATGAGAGAACAAATTCTAGTGAAGAATACTTAAAGTACAGATTTCGATCCAGAAGGCAATGAAACCTGCAAACCCAAAAGACCAACAGGCTCTTATTTATTTATGAGGTAGGGAAATCAGCAGAAGAAAGAGGACAGACATAGAATTAGAGAGATAAAGGTGTGAGATAAGGGAGTGAACTGGCATAATTAAAAGAACAAAGGGCGAGGGGACAGAAGATAGGAGACAGAGAAAATGCAGTGCTAAAAAAAGTCTCCAGAGGCATTGAGACCTGCTCTTTTGAGAGAGTAGGTTAAATATACAGTGCTGGACCTTTGACTCTGATACATTGCCACCTCTTTTTACTCACTGAAGATGGTGGGAATACTCTTGGATCCATACAAATGTTCACATTCCATGGATTACAGGCAGTGCTGGAAAAGCATGATCACAGACACTCAGGGTATAAAACTCAAAATCCAGACTGCATTGATGGAAAAAATTGTAATGATGTTGGAAAATGGGTTATTGGTAAGGGCAGGTAAGTACCTACACTTAGCAATAGGCCAACAGCCTCCACTTAGGTCCAGTTAGGTCTCAGTAAATTAAACCCAGCTCAACCCTTGGTAGCTTGGCAACGGGCGACAAGGCTTAATTTAGGAGACAGAGGCCCTCATTACAACCCTGGCGGTCGATGTTAAAGCGGAAGTGAGACCGCCAACAGGCTGGCGGTTAAAAAAATGGAATTATGACCGCAGCAGAAACCGCCAACATAGACAGCCCCTTTAACACTCCGACCGCCACGGCGGTACAAACAAACAGCATGCCAGTCACCGCCAACAGACAGGCGGAAGACAATGTACTGCCCACACCATTAAGAGAGGCCACTCAGCCACCTTTTCCGGGATGGATTCAACGCGAACAAAAGCACAGCAGAAACAGGACATGGAAGGGAAAACCCCTACCTCTACACACCACACGAGGAATCAGGACGCCAAATTCTCCCTGCGATAATCTTCCTGCTCCTCTACCAGGAGCACAACCGACAGCGGTGATGAATACAGTGCACCCTGCCTCCTGGACCATTGGAGTACTGCACCTACAACACAGGGGAGGGGGGAGGGAAAAGAGAGTGACACACACACGCAACACGCAACACCCCACCCCCACCCTCACACACAACAACACACACACCAATACATGCTGAAACGTTACATTCCCCCCCAACTCCCCCTGTAAAAATGCAAGGACAAAAGGAAATGAGTTGAACGATTGTAATCATGAAAAATCCATTACTCAAAAATATATATATACACTATTAACATTAACATTAACAACAATAACATTAACAAATATGTACACCAGGAATTCAAGTCCATGTACTACACCAACATAGTCCATGGACCACTGGGCCCAAAATGCATGGGCGAGGCCGACACAAGATAACCGATCCAAACAGAGAGAACACTGCAGGGGCATCAGATCGAAATAAAACAGGCACCTCAGGGGGAAGGGAAGGTAGGGCACCTCTGCCGGATGAGTGCACTACGCCAGCTCCACGAGGGGGGTCCATGCCCATTTATGGCAGTGCAAAGCCACAGTCTCACAAGTCTCTACAGTGGGTGGTTTGCCCACTGCTTTATCCTGGGGAGTGCAATGCCACAGTCTCACAAGTCTCTACAGTGGGTGGTTTGCCCACTGCTTTATCCGGGTGAGTGCAAAGCCATATTCTCACAAGTCTCTCCAGTGGGTGGAGCAACATGAAAGCTGTCCAGGCCCCTGGAACTGACCACCAGCCTCGTACGAATGACCACTGGGGATGGCAGCCATGTCTGCGGTGGTGCCACTGGCACAGGATGTGGCGTGGCCGCTGGCGGTGCTGGCGGAGGGCTCAGTAGCGGCGGTGCTTGCGGCGCTCATTGGGCAGCGGTGCTGGGTTCACTGAGCGTGCTTCTGGCGGCGGTGTCCTGAGCTGCAGTGCTGGTGGGGGGCTCACTGAGCTTGCTGCTGGCGTCGGTGTCCTGAGCGGGGGTGCTGGTGGGGGGCTCACTGAGCTTTCTTCTGGCAGCGGTGTCCTGAGCGGCGGTGCTGGTGGCATCCTCACTGAGCTTGCTGCTGGCAGCGGTGTCCCGAGCGGTGGTTCTGGTGGCGGCCTCACTGAGCTTGCTGCTGCTGAAGGGCACAGTGTCTGCGGTGCAGGTGAAGGGCACAGTATCCTTGGTGCTGGAGCGGTGCCCGTGGCGGCAGTGCATGTGGCGTTCCTGGTGGTGGTCTTGTTCGCTGTGCTGGGTGGCGACAACTTTTTTTCTTTCTCTGGCCCTTCCCCACCTTGGATGGTGGCGCAGCTGTCTTGCCACTCCCAAATGTTGTCCTGGTAGGGCCCTTGGTGGGAGGTGTTTTGGCCTTCTCAGTCCGGGCTGTGGGCAACTTCTTTTGTTTTGGAGGTGGGGGAATGTCCTTGGCCTCGCTCCTTGGGACACTGGCTGCCCTGCTGCTTGGCGCACTCCAGAAGCCGGTTACTGCTGGCACCACTGTTCCCAGTGATGTGGTGGCTGAGGTGCTGGGTTGGGACCTGGAAAGGTGGGCCCTAGGGGACGGAAGGGGTGGGGGAGGTGAAGGGAAGAGGTCAAGGTTTGACAGGAAATGTTTTTTAGCCACACTGGGACGGGTAGATGGAGGGGTTTTGGGAGTGGAGGAAGCGGTAGTGGTTGTAGGAGGTGTTCGTTTGCTGACTTTGGGTGAGGGTGCATGGGCTGGAGGTGGATGGCTGTTGGGTGGGTGTGTGACTGCGTTTGTGTACTTTTGGAGGAGGGTTCACAGACACATTGGGAGAGGACACAGGGGATGTGTGAATGGTGGTGGGGGTGGTGAGTGCAAGTGAGCGGTGTGTGGTGATGGGTGTGCTGGTGATGGAGGTAGTGGCTGAAGATGTAGTGCATGCAGGTGTGAGTGGAGACGTGACAGGGAGGGAGGAGGGAGACGTGGAGGAGGGGACACAGTGGAGGCAGTGGATGTTGGTATGAGTGCATGGGTATGTTGCTTGTGTGAGTGCTTGTGGGATGTGTGGTGCTTCTGTTTGCCAGAGCTACCCTTGTGTGTTGAGGTGTGTGCATGCTGGTCTGATGGTGTGCTTGGGATAGGCAGAGGTACTGGGGATTGGGTCTGGGTGGAGGAAGTTGGAGGGGGGAGGTTGGAGACAGGGACAATGGCTGCCATCAGTGCTGAGGCCAGAGTCTGAAATGCTCGCTGTTGGGCTGCCTGGCCAGAATGAATGCCCTCCAAGTATGCATTTGTCTGTTGCAACTGCCTCTCTACACCCTGGATGGCATTCAGAATGGTGGACTGCCCAACACTGAGGGATCTGAGGAGGTTAATGGCCTCCTCACTGAGGGCAGCAGGGCTGACTGGGGCAGGGCTAAGGTGCCTGGGGCGAAGAAGATGCCCATCCTCCTGGGTGAGCGGCCACGGGGCACACGCTGAGGGGCTGCTAGGAGGGAGGTGCTGGTAGGTGTGGGTGGCGGCTGTACCTGTAGATGCGGTGGGCACAGAGGGGTCTGCCACCGCAAGGGAGCTCCCATCAGAGGAAGAGTCGGTGTCGCTAGTCTCAGCTCCTGTCCCTGCTATGGAGCTCCCCTCGCCCTCCGTCCCACTGGTGAATTCTGAGTCCATAGTCTCGCCCTCCAGGGCCATGTGGGATGCAGCTCCCTCCTGCTCCGGTGGCACAGCTTCCCAGCCTGGTGATGTTAATGCACACAAGAACAGGGAGACCACAAAGAGGGGGGGAAAGAAAGTAGACATGTTCAGTGCATGCAATACTGCTACCGTTGCCAGACACTCCAGACACAGCAGCCCTCTGCACTACGCCATACACTTTGAGTTCCCTAATTGATCACAGGGACATGGGGTACAAGGCCTATGCCCGATTGCTGCACACATGTAAGTCACAGGAGCCTGACTAGGTGCAGATGGCTCTTACCACTGGTGGCGATGGGGTGCCACTGAGCCTGCCTCACAAAGGGTCCTTGCCTACAAGGCTCGCCCTAGCCTAGGGGAACCCACAGCCCACCTCCCCCACCCAGACACCTCCAATGCGTGCTGAATCAACCCCTTGTGGCTGCTGTGATGCCCTCAAGCGCCCATCCAACTCTGGATATGCCACCGCCTGGATCTGGAACATCAGGGGGGTCATGGTGCGACTGGCACCCCTCCCACGTTGGGAGGCCATCCCCAGCTGGGCCTCCGCCGTCCTCTTGCTCCAGCGGTGAATGTCCTCCCATCTTTTCCGGCAGTGGGTGCTCCGTCTGTGGTGGACCCCCAGGGCCAAGACATCCTTGGCGATGGTACATCAAATAGCCTTCTTGTGGTGGGCGCTGACCTACAGGAATAGTACAGGGAAAAAGGAAAAACAATAACCGTCCGGACCGTCACAGTTATTGGCTCACGTTCCCACCCTTGCCCTGACGCACATCCACTCACCGTCGTTTCATGCACGCCTCACCCCCCCATCTCCCATCCACACCACTCCAAACAGGCATTGCGCATACAGCATGCTCACACTGTACTCACCTGTTTGTCTGGAGGACCGTAGAGTAGCGTGTACTGGGGGAGGACCCCATCCACCAGTTTCTCCAACTCCTCTGATGTGAAGGCAGGGGCCCTTTCCCCAGACACTTGAGCCATTGTCGCTTCCAGACTGAGGTCACAGCAGCACTTGCAGTGTAGGTCCTCTCCTGTCGACGATCAGGCATCAAGTGAGTGAACAGAGAGAAAATGGCGGTCACGTCCGTGGCGGTGCGTACCGTCACCTCCGGCGTACTTCGTCATTGGCTCCTGGGACCCATGGGGTCCAATGTTAACCAATGCAGGATTGCGCCACAGTCTTCGACTGCCTACCATGACGGTGTCCAATGCCAGGGCAGTTACCTCATATCCCCTTGTCTCACATTGCAGGTCAGGCAGCCGCCATTTCAGGGGACCACATGGAATTAATTTTAAATGTGTCACACCTATATAGGCCTTGCATACACACTAAGACAGGCACATAGCGGATTGACAAATGTGTAAAATAAAGTTGTTTATTTCGTACCTCAGTGTTGGTTGACCCTCTGATCGCTGTTCTAATCCATAGAGCACGTCCGCAGGGGCAGGTGAGGAGATGGCGGCATCCTCCGGTGTACAGACGGTGGAGGATTTGCCTACAGTGAAAGGTGACTTCTATGCCCTGGGACATATCCCCAACATCATAGGTGCCATTGATGGGACAAATGTGGCCTTGGTCCCCCCCCGCAGGAGTGAACAGGTGTACAGAAACCGGAAGAGTTACCATTCAATGAATGTGCAGATGGTGTGTTTGGCCGACCAGTACATCTCCCATGTGAACGCCAAGTTTCCTGACTCAGTGTATGACGCTTACATTCTGAGGAATAGCAGCATCCCTTATGTGATGGGGCAACTCCAGAGGCACCGTGTGTGGCTATTAGGTGAGGACATGGACCTATACAGTGTGAATAGTTGTCTGGGGTTGTCCCAAAGGATTAGTGTGTGTCTAACAGTTGTCCCTCAGCATTTACAGGGGACTCGGGCTACCCCAACCTGTCATGGCTACTGACCCCAGTGAGGAATCCCAGGACAAGGGCAGAGGAACGCTACAATGAGGCACAAGGGCGAACTAGGAGGGTTATAGAGTGGACCTTGGGCCTCCTGAAGGCCATGTCCAGGTGCCTCCATATGACAGGTGGTTCCCTATACTACTCACCAAAGATGGTGTGCCAGATCACCGTGGCCTGCTGTATGCTGCACAACATGGCTTTGTGACGACAGGTACCTTTTCTGCAGGAGGATGGTCCTGAAGGAGGTGTTGTGGCAGCTGTGGAGCCTGTGGACAGTGAAGAAAAGGAGGCAGAAGAAGAGGACATAGACAACAGAAACACCGTGATCCATCAATACTTCCAGTGAGACACAGGTAAGAAGACATCACTGCCTCCTACATCTGATAAAATTGTTCAACCTCTCATCTGTCTGTCACTTTCACCCAGTGTATGGACCCTGATTTGTCAATTTCCCTTTCGATTTCACAGTTGTGGGTCCCACTGTGTTACCTCTGCTAGGTTACCTCATGGACTAGAGCTGTGTGACATAGGTATGTTGACAATACAATGGACATTTCTATTTCCCTCAGTTATTGCAAATACACAATTGTGAAAGCACAGACTGGCTCCAGATTGTTTTGTGATTTAAGGGTGTTTATTTAAGTGCTAAATAGTGGAGGGGGTTGTAAAATTGTTAGGGGTGATGGTGTAGGAATGTCCATGGCAGAGTCCAGTCTATTAGTCTCACAGGTGCATTGTCCAAAGGGGCATAGGAAGTGGAGCTAGGGCAGTTTAAGGATGGACAGGGTGACAAAGTGGGAAAGAAGGATGACATTCAGGGTGGAATCATTTCTTGGAGGGGGTCTTGGCAGGGACCGCTTGCGGGGTGGTTCTCCATCTGCAGGGGGTGGGGTGGGGTGCTGGTGTTGTGGTCCTGTGGCGGTGCCTCCTGTCCACTAGCGCCGGTGGAGTTGATGGGCAGTTCATCGTCCAGGCTAGTGTCAGGGGCCCCTTGTTGTGCCAGTGTCCCTTCTGGTGTTCACGAGGTCCTTCAGCACCCCTACAATGGTGCCCAGGGCAGTATTGATGGATTTAAGTTCCTCCCTGAACCCCAAATACTGTTCCTCCTGCAGCCGCTGGGTCTCCTGAAACTTGGTCAGTACCTTTGCCATCGTCTCCTGGGAATGATGGTAGGTTCCCATGATGTTGGAGAGGGCCTTGTGGAGAGTGGGTTCCCTGGGCCTGTCCTCCCCCTGTCGCACAGCAGCCCTTCCAGTTCCCCGGTTTTCCTGGGCCTCTGTCCCCTGAACCATGTGCCCACTACAACTGCCCCCAGGTCTCTGCTGTTCTTGGGGTGGTGGGTTAGCCTGGGTTCCCAGTAGTGGTGGACACACTGCTGCTTGACGTGTCCTGGGGACAGAGATATTTGCCAGCTGGGTGGGTGCTGTGCTGGTGTTTCCTGATGGGGAGGCTCTGTGGTGGCCTACGACTGTGTCAGGGGAACCGACTGTCCCGAGGTCCCAGATGGGCTGGGCTGGTCATCTAGGTCCAGTTGGACAGAGCTGCTGTCATCACTGTGGGCCTCTTCTGTGGGTGGAGTTTACATGTCTGGAACCTCCTGTCCCGTGACTTTGGGTAGGGGTCCTGCAGGGGTGTAAAGGCATGATTATTGCATCTGTGTGTGCCACGGTGGGAAATGGGTGGGTGACCCTGTACCCCAGTGCTTCCATTCCTGTGTAGGACCTTGTGTGATAATTGTTTAGGGGTCTGTGTGGGTATGTGTAGTGGACATGCATTGGTGATGGGTGTCCATGCTTTGTTGTTGCATGCAGGGTTTGGTGTTGGAATGTGTGGTTTGTGATTGTGGGACATATGTGAGGAGTTGGAGTGATGGGGTTGAGGGAGAGGGTAGGGGTAAGTGATGGCATGCAGGTAGGGTGAGGGATGAAGTAGTTAAAGATTTAACTTACCAGAGTCCATTCCTTCCAGCTACCCCTTCTGAGGCCCTCAGGATGCAGTATATAGCCAAGACCTGCTCCTCCCATGTTGTTAGTTGTGGGGGAGGAGGTGGGGATCCGCTGCCAGTCCTCTGAACCTCAATGTGGTGTCTTGAGACCACAGAACGCACCTTCCCCCGTAGGTCGTTCCACCTCTTCCTGATGTCATCCCGTGTTCTTGGGTGCTGTCCCACTGCATTGACCCTGTCCATGATTCTGTGCCGTAGCTCCATCTTCCTAGCTAGGGTGGTGTGCTCTACCTGTGATCCGAATAGCTGTGGCTCTACCCGGATGATTTCCTCCACCATAACCCTGAGCTCCTCCTCAGAAAACCTGGGGTGTCTTTGCAGTGCCATGGGGTGTTGTGGGCGATGTGTGAGGTGGTGTGTGTTGTGATGTGTGGGGTGATGCTTAGGGGTGTGTGGTGTTTTGTGCATGGATGTGTATGTGTGATGGTGTTGTGTGCCTCTGTATGCTGGTGCTGTCTTTGCTTTGCTGTCTCTCTGGCCTTCTTCAAAATGTTTGGTAGTAAGGGTTTGTGGGTAATGTGGGTGTGTGTTTTATATTGTATTGGGTGTGTGGGAGTGGTGTGTGTATGTGTATCAGGTGTGTGTATTTTGATTTGTCCAATGTGGTTGTGTTTTGTAAATGTGTGTGTATTTTGAGCGCCGCGGTGTGTTCCGTTAATGAAATACCGCGGTTGAAAGACCGCCTTGTGGAGTTGTGAGTCGTGATAGTGTGGATGTTTTCCCGTTGGCGTGACGGTGGAGGTTTTGTTATCGCCAGTTTATCACTGACCTTTGGTGTGGCGGACTTGTGTGGGTGTCTAGATTTTGGTGGATTCTGAACTGTGGGTCCTAATAGCTGTGGCGGAATTCTGCAGCCGCGGTGGTGTGTTGACGGTCTTCTGCACGGTGGTAAGCAGCTTTTACCGCCAATGTTGTAATGAGGGCCAGAGTGTAAAGCATTCAAATATCACAAAACAGTAATTAAATAAAACACAGGAAACAGTTTAAAAATCCCAAACCAATTTATAAAAATTGATTATATTGTTATCTTTAAAATAACACAAAAACAAATAAAATCGGATAAGGGGAACCGGAGATATGAATTTTTAAAGAATTATTATTTTCTAGCGCCTAGAAACAAAAACCGCCAATCTGGTCATCTGGTCGCACCTCGACCGGGGCAAAGTCAAAGTTTGAGGCCGACCGTGATGGAGCGCGGCACGGTACAGCCCGCGGGAGGCCTCGGTCAAAAGTTTACCTTCGGACTTAGTAGTTTTTCCCGAAGATTTCCTTCAGCTGGACGAACCTGCCAGTCCAATCCGACCTCCTGGAACTCTTCTTTGGATACGCATCGCAGGAGCCCTCGTGGAGATTATTACCTGTTCTCCAAACTTCTGGATCTTCTTCCAGATGTTCCTTTAAGGTTCTTTTGGGGTCCACAGCTCACCCCAAGGTTCCAGAAGCTCTGAGATGATCCTTGGGGGTGTGGACTACAACTCCCAGAATGCACATGATGCAAACTCCTTTTTGGCCACTGAACAGTGGTCATCTGGTCGGTTTCTTCAGGAGTTGGTGCAGGGGACTCTGGTTAGCAATTTTTTACCTGTAGCAAACAGGGAGTCCCTCCTTGAACTAGTTGAAGCCAGGCAAAGTCCTTCTTTTGGTGAAGCCCAAGTGTGCAGCTGGTGCAGTCCTTCAGAGTGCAGGGTCAAGGTGCAGGCCAGGGGTCCAGCAGGGCAGTCCTTCTTCTTCTGTAGATCTTCCTGGTAGGGATCTGTTAGGGAACTGAGGTTTGGGTGCAGGTCTTCCAGTTTTATCCCTGCTCCTGGGTGAAAAACAGGGGGGTTCTAGTTCTCCAGTCAGGTCCATGGTCCTTCCCCCTGTGATGACCACTTCCTGGGAAGTGTGGCAAAAATCAATGCCAGGGAGCAACATTCCTCAAAAATCCATAATGGCTGAAAGTGATTTTTGGAGGTTGCATCTGGCTGAGCCCACCCACTGGTGTGGCTAAAAATCCTAAACACACCCCTCTCCTGCCCTCTCCTAATCTAATCAAGGGGGCACTTAATTGTCTGGGTTTGCAGGATGTGAGGGTGTTGCTGGGTTGCTCCAAATGTCCTTCTCTGCCTTTGAAGACCAGTTTGCAGCCCTCCCCCTTCCTGCCTCACCATCTGCTGAGGGGAGATCTCCTCCCACAATCCACATCTCTTTGTGTGGAGTCAGGCCACTTCACACCTCATCAAGGCAGCCTGGCCAGGCTGCCAGAGGCTGACCAATCAGAGCACAGCAGCAAAAACACTGCAGCACTAAAGTTGGCAACTTTTCAGGAAAAGACTAAAACTCTTTACCTGAACAAGTTATATTAAATTCAACAATTGGAAGTTGTGGGATTTATTATAACAATTAATTTGATACCAAACTTCTGGTATCTGTTACTTAAAGGGACTTTAAAAATTAAAATAAAGTCTCCCCATTCTAGCTTATGGCGGCCATTCACTACAATGAGGGAAAACGAATTTGGCTATTTTACCTCACCAGGGCTTATAAAACTATTTTTATAAGGTCCCTGCTTATGGTTACATGGCACCCAGCCATAGGGGCACATCTTAGGGGTGACATAGGTGCGCTACCTATGCTGGGGTCCCTAAACCTACATGCCCTACCATATACTAGGGACTTATAGGTAGGTTCACCTAGCCACTTATAATTAGCCTAATTTGCATACTGAGTTTACACAGAGCACAGGCCCTGGGACTGGTTAGCGGTACCCAGGGCACCATCAGAGTCAGGAAAACACCAGCAAAAAGTGGAAAATGGGGGGGGGGAAAGTTAGGGGGCCTTTGCAATTATCCCTGTTCTCTCACAAATGACCTAGATGGAGGTTCTCACTTTACATACTGTGGAATGCCAGAGTAGTACAATTGCTACTCTAGCCCTGTCACCCGCCTCCAATGGTTGTGAGACCCTCAAATACAGGAACGTTTTTGGGTGTACTTGCTCCCATTACCAGGAAGGAGGAAGGTTTGTAATACTGTTGAAGCTTTGTGTCAACCACACTACAAAGATGGAATTGGTCACCTGATTATTACAAAATAGTTGCATAACATCATAACAAATAAAAGATTAAATAAAGTAGTAGGTACTGTGTTATCCAAGGACTTTTATTTTTAATGAAAATATATATGAAATTTGTACATTCTCACTAAGTCTTTTAATCCCCCTTTACCGCACATTGGGCTGCCATACTATAATTCACATTTTGCTTCCTTCCACCACAGCATGGTGCACAGTCAGCCCACGTCAGCCATTGTTTTACGTGACTCAGTGGTAGCATTCTTTTTATGTACACCAGCACAAAAAGCAGTCATCTTTAGTCCTCTTTAGAGCCAAGGACTACCAGGTGCAATGTTTGCTTTGACATAAACAAATGATCTTTGTAGTTAGGCAGTGCTTGTTTTGAAACAATGCGCACCTTCTTACATTCGCAAATAAAATAAGTACTGGTAAGTACTGGTAAAACCAAAAGGCCAGCAGCCAATACCAGATCTTCTTGCTTTGCTAATATATTATAATTTATTGGAAACCTTCACATTACTATAACTCATGCACCTCTATACACAGTGTATTCAACTCAGTAGCCACACTACAATAGTTTTACCTTTCCACTGTCACATGCACTGTGTTCTCACAAAAGATTTGATTTGCAATGTCATAAATGTTATTATAAATAATATTATCATACATCATCCAACTGACATACTATTAAAGGTTATAAGCAGTGCATGGAGAAGGCATGAGTTAAGGTAGTGTGGCTAATGAGTTCAATACACTGTGTCTGGAGGTGTGTGAGTTATAATAATTTGAAGGTGTTGCGTAAAGTATACATTTAAGGTTCAGGAATAGTTTTAGAAATTCAAAATTGTTTGCACTTTAAATTTTGTTTGTAGCTAAAAATAAATAAAGTAATATAAATAGAAAATTGGTCTGAAAGTTATACATTTGAAATAAAACTATAACTGAAGAATTTCTGATATTTGTGTATTTTAAGTTTGATTTGTATAGACAGAATAAATACAGCTTTTCTAAGTATAACAAAGGTTTACCCTTTGTCTTTTTATTGAAAAAATATAAATACTGTTAGAAATTGTCTCTTTCGTTGGCAGTCAGGTTGACCCCTGTCCAAGTCAGGACCCTCTATCTAGTCAGGGTAAGTCACAATCAATCCAAATTATCCTGTGTCCACCACCTGGTAGCTTGGCACTGAGCAGTCAAGCTTAACTTAGAAGGCAATGTGTAAAGTATTTGTACAATAAATCAAGCAATAACCCAGTATAAACACCACAAAATACACCACACAGGTTTAGAAAAATACAGAATATTTATCTGGGTAAAATAAGTTTTAAAAAATCAAGATTTGCAATAAGTACAAGTTGAAATATCACTTTTGTAATGATAAGATGAGACAAAGTACCTGGTTTGCTTCTAAATTATCTGCACAGGACTACAAAGGAGGGGATGTGTGGAAAACAGGGAAGTTTGCGTCGCTTTCTCCAGACCCACACAGATGATGCGTTTATGTTTTTCCATGCAGCAAGGGCTTTGCATCAATTTCTGGCACGCAGGCTTGGATCATCTTCGGGTTGCAGGGTATTTGGATGTCCCAGGGATGATGTGGAGAAATCCTGGGCATGCAGGGCAATGTAACAGGAGCTGCATCAATCCGGTAGGTGATGCAGGGAAGCTTCTGTTGCACAGCAGGCGCTGCATCGATTCCTCTTGCAAGAAGTTGGTTTGTGTTGTTCCGGCTCAGCGATGCTCCGATCCGTCGGCCGTGCGTCGAAGTTCCTGTTGCAACGCTGGTGCTGCATCGATCTTCACTCGGGGAGCTGGGCTGTGTCATTCCAGTTCAGCAATGCAGTCATTTTCTCACTGGGGGCCTGGCTATGCATCGATTCTGGCAGGCTGTGCATCGATTTTTGCCTCACAAGGAGTTTTTTGCAGCAATGAAGTCTTTTTGGACCTGAGACTTCATGAAACAGGAGGCAAGCTCAATCCAAACCTTTGGAGAGCACTTTTCAGCAGAGCCAGAGGGCTAGCAAGGCAGCAGCGCAACAGCAAGGCAGTAGTCATTTACAGCAAAGCAGTCCAGGTGAGTCCTTTGGGCAGCTAGGCAGCTTCTCATAGCAGGTTGCAGGTTCTGGTTCCGAGTTTCTTTCCCAGGAGGGATCTTGTCAAGAAGTGTCTGAGCTGGTAGGGTCAGGAACCCAGTTTATACACCTAAATGTGCCTTTGAAGTGGGGGAGACTTCCAAGAGTGCCTTAGAAGTGCACAGGTTCCCCTTTCAGTTCTATACTGTCTGCCAGGGTTCCAGTAGGGGGTTTGGCAGTCCATTGTGTGAGGGCAGGCCACTGTCCTTTCAAAGGTAAGTGTCAGGCCCTCTTCCCCCCCAGCCCAAGAAGACCCAGTCAGTATGCAGATGTGTGCAGGTGTGGCTGAGCATCCTCTGTTTGGAGTTGTCTGAGTGAAATGCACAAGGGGGCTGTCAGCTAACCTAGCCAGGCGTGTATTGTAAGGCATAGAAGGATTTGAGTGTAGGGAAATGCTCACTAAAAGTGGCATTTCTAAAATAGCAATATTGAATCCAACTTCACTAATAAGCAGGATTTTCATTTACCATTCTGGCCATACTAAATATGACCTGTTTACCACTTTTAGATCAGAATCTACCACTCAAATAGTATAGTAGGGTAGCCCTAATGGCCTCTCAGTAGTGAAAAATGAATTTAGGAGTTTTACACTACCAGGACATATAAACTACCCAGGTACATGTCCTGCCTTTTATCTACATAGCACCCTGCCCTATAGGTTACCTAGGGCCTGCCTTAGGGGTGACCTATATGTAGAAAAAGGGGGGTTTAAGGCTTTGCAAGTACTTTTAAATGCCAAGTCAAAGTGGCAGGGAAACTGCACACACAGGCTTTGCCGTGGCAGGCCTGAGACATGGTTAAGGGCTACTTATGTATGTGGCACAACCAGTGCTGCAGGCCCACTAGTAGTATTTAATTTACAAGCCCTGGGCACATCTAGTGCACTTTGCTAGGGACTTACATGTAAAGTAAATGTGCCAATTGGGTATGAACCAATCCCACCATGTTTTAGGGAGGAAGCATATGCACTTCAGCACTGATTCGCAGTGGTGAAGTGCGCAGAGTCCTAAAGAAAGCAAAAATTAAGTCAGAGAAGGAGGAAGGCAAAAAGTTTGGGGGTGAACCTGCAAAAAGGCCATTTCCAACAAATATATATATACATACACACACACACATATTTAAATTACTTATTATGCAGCTGTGTGTGAAAACTCAGCACAAGCCAAATTCCATCACTCACATTCAGTGCCCATGGCTATATATATATATATATATATATATATATATATATATGTATACATACATATATATATATATATATATATACATATATAGTGATCTGAGGAAGAGAAATGTGAATCATCGTACCACAATCCAATGGATGATATGGGCTGACTAAAAACCCCTGTAAGTAAGTAATAAATATATTTTTATTAAAAACAAAAGGTCTTGGCTAATGACAGACCTAACAAGCATTTGCAATGCAATAGGTCTTGTGTTGACTCGAGTTAAAGAGTTAAAGCTATTAGCATTGTAAACTCCTAACTGGACTTTTTTTGCCACATAAAAAAAGCAAAAGAGTTTCACATAAGCTAGCTGACGGCCACCATGAGCGCAAAGGAAACACACCAAAGGAAAATCCGCTCCGCAGTGAAAATTATCAGCAAAAGTGCAGTAATCCATGTAAGTGAAAAAGTGTGAATATCTATGTGACAAGGTCGAGGTCATGGGAACACATTTTTTTTGTTTTACCAAAATAAAAGGCAAAGAGTGAAACAAAGCATCATCTACTAAAATGTCAAAGGGGCTCATCCACCTAAAACTGATAGCATGCCTGTGTACATGGACAAAGAACAGGGAAATACTCAAAACAAATCCTGAAATGCTGGACTTCTTACAGGGTACACAATATTATTTTATGAAAATGAAAGCCTGTCTTTTCTGGACACAGAATTGCTTAACATAAGAATGGATGTAGGAAAATGAAGCGCTTGGTGTCCCTGACACTTGAGAATGCTACGGTAGTGTCTATGCCTGGGCCTGGGTGGGACTAACGGACAATGCAGGCCCATGCAATGTAAAGACCAATAGGACCACCATGGGACAGAGTGGAAGAATCCTGGTCCTCCTAAATATGTACTGGTGGGCCCACTGGCAGCCCAGTCACAATGTAACTACTGGGTTAAGGAGAGGGTACTTTATGGCCATGAAGTTAGAGTGGTGGGCGTCATCAAGTAAGGTTTCATTTTAAGGTGTAGGTTAGCATAGGTTCAGTATGCTTACTCTTGAATCTATTTTACTCAATGTAGTGGTAATCTCAGAAGTGGTAATCCCAACAATGGTAATCCCTGCAGTGGTAATCTCAGTGGTAGTAATCACTAGTTGTAAATCACAGTAGTGGTATTCACAGTAGTGTAATCCCTGTAGTGGTAATATCAGAAGTGGTAATCTCAGAGTTAGTAATCACAATATTGGTAATCTCAGCAGTGGTAATCTCTGCAGTGGTACTCTCAGCGGTAGTAATCACAGTAGTGGTAGTATCAGTAGTGGTAATCTCAGTGGTAGTAATCACATCAGTGGTAATCTCAGCAGCTGCAATCCCTCCAGTGGTGATCTCAGAGGTACTAATCCCAGTAGTGGTAATCTCAGCAGTGGTAACCCCCTGCAGTGGTAATCTCAGAGGTAATAATCACAGTAGTGGTAATATCAGTAGTGTTAATCTCAGCAGTGGTAATCCTTGCAGTGGTGATCTCAGATGTAGTAATCCCAGTAGTGGTAATCTCAGCAGTGGTAATCCCTCAATGGCAATCGCAGAGGTAGTAATCACAGTAGAGGTACTATCAGTAGTGGTAACCCCTGCAGGGGTAATTTCAGAATAGTAATCACAGTAGTGGTAATATCAGCAGCGGTACTCTCAGAGATATTAATCAAAGAAGTGGTAATTCAGCAGTGGTAATGCCTGCAGTGGTAATCTCAGTTGTAGTAATCACAGTAGTGCTAATCACAGTAGTGGTAATCTTAGCAGTGGTAATCCATGCAATGGTAATCTCAGAGGTAGTAATCACAGTAGTGGTAATCACAGTAGTGGTAATATCAGTAGTGGTAACCCTTGGGGAAATTGGCACAAGAGCAAGCCGTAATTACTCATGAAGCACATTCCCATCAGCTTGTCTGTAATCAGCCTTTTTGTCTCGAAGGGAGGCCTTCCCAAAAGCACATTAACCTTGTGAGTTGTTGAAGTTCTTCTTGGTCGTTGCATTGAAACCTCGTTACAACCACATGTATATTATGCAGTTGCAGCCTTCACAACCACAGTACTTACTTGGTGGTATTTGCCCCAATGAACCATGAGGTGCTTGATCCCAAAATCCACTCAGTTTCATTTACAAGTTGTGCTTTTCCTGTTGAGCGTGGACACGCCTGCTATTGTATAAACTGTAGTTTAGTTCTAAAAATGTTTTATGTGATCTGGTAATGCTGGTGCTATAAACTTAAAGTAGACATGGTAAACAGCACTCATTGCCCAAGACCTAAATGGACGCAAAGATCCTGGATAACTCGATCACTTGGAAAGGCCTCCCTTTATTTGTGGGTCAGTAGTCAAGAGATCAGGAGTTCTGACCTATTAAACCAACTGCTGATCTGGACCATTCAACAGAAGGGTGTCCTGCAATGGGCCCACCTCTGCTAGTATGAACTGCCAGTGCTGTGATGGGATGGCAACTCAGCAGCCATACACCTTCCCCTGCCATAAATGCATCATAATGGCTGAGGCATGTGCAGGGCCAAAGCCAGGATACCCTCGCGGGTGACAGTGCGCTACAAACACACATCATATACCATGCACAGGGCCAAGGCAGGTGAGAAAAGACCACTGCTCTTATGGCACTGAAATGGCTGTCATGGTACTGTTGCAATGGGAAAAGCATGACTGCTGCTGCAGTAGCACCAGGACCGCAGTGAAGGACTTGCTAATGCTGAGATGGCATTACCTCGGCAGTAATGGAATACCTTCTGCAGGAACACTATCAACAAGCCTAAACTGTTTAAAAAAAAACTCCATAGCTCTGCTTTTTTATTTTAAAATACATTTGCATCTTCCGTTCTTTTAACTATTCTGGCACAAATATTTCCCCGCTACAGTGTGCTTCAAAAACTCTGCTGCTAACAAATATTGCCACGACAGATGCAAGATCATTAACACCTTACCTGTCCACCAAGGTGGTGTTACTTCTCAGGAAAAAAGGCTTCTTTAGCAAAGGTGTCTTCTTCCCTTGTTAAAGAGTTTTTTTCCTGCATACAATCTCACAAGCACACAGCTCCAAGCCGAAGAAGTCCGGCACTGGGAAAGCAACAAGGTCTTGCATTTCGGCAAGTTAGAGAGAGGGAGGCGGTTTCAAGGGACCCCTTAAAGAGGCAGTGCCAGTTGAAGCCTTGTGGGGCCCAGAGCTGCCCTCACAGTGTTATGTGTATGTTTTTATGTCTGGTTCTAATTTTTTCCAGTGTATTTAGTTTGTCTAAATAAACTCTAAGTTGCATATTTGCTTTGTTTAAATGCAGGCTTGTGGGATCATGCTCATACAAACATCATGCCTGCAGTCATTAAACAGCAGAGCACTCCCTTTTAAGCAGCTCCAGAGCACCACAGCTGATCTTTTCCAGCTGTGGCCCCAACAACAAGGAAATTAAAGCTCTCATTCCAAGCCAAGCATGGGAGCTAAGATAAACAAGGGTTAGCTGGCCCCCTTTGTTGTTGGTTTTATGTTTCAGTGGAAGCTGGGGGGAGGAGCCCGAGGTGGCTGCTTTGGAACACACACCCACAGTGTAAGATGAACAGCCCTCAATTGAGCTAACCCTCCATTACCTTCCCCTTTGTAAACCACTAACATCCCTTCAAATCTACTCTTCCCTGAACCTTAAAAATACATTTCCTCGCTTTACTTCAACTTGCCCTGTACCCTAAAGACACCCTTACCTCCCTTTACCTCTACCCACCACTGAACCCTAAAAAGTCTTTAACTTTCTTTACCTCAACCCTTCTGTGAACAATGAAACCCTTTAAATCTCTATCTATAGCAACTCATGAACTCTAAAAAACTGTTAACTGATTTACTTCTACCCTCTCATGAACCCTAAAACCCTCCCTTTATCACTACCTGCCTCTGGACCCTAAAAATCCCTTACCTCTACTCACCCCTGAATTCTAAAAACCCTTACCCCCTTTTACCACTACACTCCCCAGGACGCTCCTTTACCATTACCGTCCTTTACCATTACCCATAACTTAACCCTTAAAAGCCCCCTTTTTTAATGACATATTTTATGTCATATTAAAAAAAAAACTTACGTGCATGATAAAGTACTGTGGATTAAAGTACCAAAAAAAGAACCTGCGTGGTACTTACCTGCATTGTAACATCCTGTAGGGTTAGGACTGTATACTTTTTAAGTGTACGCGAAAATAACTGAGTGATAGGGAAGAACAGTGAAAAACATTACTACAAATCCCATAACGCAAGAAAAAAAATTGCATCACGTCGAGTAGATGTGATCCAGAACAAAACAACTGTGTACCTTCATGATCTATTGTTAGCATTTAGATTAGATGACATTTAGATGCTACAGTTACTCTCCCCCTTGCATTTCATCACACCACTCATAAATATTTTTTGTGTCCCTTTTACAGCGCTAGAGCTGAGTTTTCAGCTTTATTATTAAGCAAATTAAAGTATGGTGACAAAAGGAGAAAATAAAACGATGTAATTTGAATTGCCAACTTTATGGAATACGATGGCGAGATGGATACAACGGCCTGGGGATGATTGTAAGCTGTCCGGGCCGTATGGATATTGTATCTATTCAATTTTTGAGGGGAGTTTACACCAGGTCAGGACTCAGTTATGGGAGCCTGTATTTTTGCCGGTATGTGTGTATTCTGCTGCTGGTGATAGTAGAAACCTTTACAATGTTTAAAGTTTTATGGGCTTACCTATTAATGCGGCCCTCTGCCTTTCAAAGTGTACAATACCCAGAGCCACAAGAATTATGTGTCGGGGAGAGCCAAATTATGTGGCAAGAAAAGACAAATTATGTTGTGTAACGTGGCATATTTTGTTATTTTATTACCTCGTCATCTTGCATGCTAGCACTAAGTGGGCAAAGGTTTCACCTCATTAGTACCAGTGCGTTGTCGAAATACAGCAATAAACAACAACAAGTTTGTTCCATCGCGCGCAAAACACGTTTACACGATTTAGTAATCTGCAAATTGTACCGCAGATCAGATGATGGGTCATGGAGCAAACCCATAACTATGCAGTAAACAGTGCGGCTGAAAAAAAATCGCTTAAGACTAATGGCCCTGACTATGCCCCTATGCAAAATGCGTCGAAAAGACATGAACGACAGAAAGCGCAAAGAGCAGTAACAATCTGAAGATAAGCAACACCAAGTTGAGAGAACACGTGAAAATAAGCCAAGCCACAAAAATAGTGTACAAACATAAAATTATTCCAACTCTTTCTTTACAACACTTCAGCATTCACGATTGTTTTCACGACGTATTTTGGCACACGCTGACATTTGGAAGATTTCATAGGGGATCCGGGCCGATTCAAACAACTGTCCGGCTAACCTTGTGAAAAGGAGAGCTGGGTCTGTAGGAACAGCCAGGATCCGGTGACTGACGCCTCTGCCTGACTTCCCCCGGGCAAGATTGAAAATATACGGCAGGTCTTCGAGATAATAGACTGTGTGGGAGAAAGGTCCTAATCGCTTTGTATAATTTATCATTACACGGGTTAAATGAAAGGGCTGCGCACGGCTTTTTAAACACTGAGGTACCAGTGGAATTAATGTAAAACCTTGCGGTGTCTTGTCACCAAAGGTCTCGATTGTGTAGATCGTCTGTGTAGGGATAGTTGATAAAACTGGGGCCTTGCCTATTAAATTGGTAGGCCGACGTGGGTTTGTTATACCTGAATACGGGCACGGCCGGATTGCACTCTACATTTTACCTTTGGACAATAACACTGTTTTCAGCAGCTAAAGCTCGAAAAAAGCATGCACATCAATATTTTAGAACAGGAGAATGCGAGATTCAGAAAAAATCGAGGAATGTATTTTCTCAATTGACGAATAGGAGTAGGAACAAAGCATGCTGGAACCACGCATGCCTAAACAACGCGGTCGGAACAATGACCACGTTGTTACTGAGAGAGCGTATTTTGATATTACATATTATAGACGTGAAATGCTTATGTCTAACAACGCTGTATTAATAAACATCCATTAAAAGTGTATTCATAAAAATGGAGAATCGTTTACATGTATAAACTAATGTCAACCGTAAGGAATAGTTGTTTACAGTTTGCCTAACTGAGCACATTAAAACGTATAGAACTGCATTCATTAAACTCGTATATCTTAAGTTAGCGTGAGTAAAGCGTGAGTTAAAAGCGTATTTTTCCTGTCTCTTCAGTGTGCAGAAACTTGCAAACAACCATGACCTAGCTATTGTTCTCTCTGTATTAGTTCGACACATCGGGATATTTTCCCATCCGCATGCTAGCATCTTTTAGTATAAAATGATTGTGCCTCGAAACATTTGTAGATACTTCCAAGGACAATGAGACGAGGGAACGAGAACTTTTAACCTGAGACGTGTGCCAAGCTGATGAAGTAACCCCGGATATGCCACCTACGGAAGACTGATTATGAAGACCAATCAGAAGACGATATATTATCGAGAGATGACAAACGCATTACCTAATGTATAATTTGATAGGTTAACAATGATGGAGTGTATTGACTGACCAATAGAAATTTGGGGGAATGAATTACTAGAAAGGGATAAAAACCCATGACACAGGAAATAACCAGGCATTAGGTAGGGAATGATATAGATTACATCCCGAAACTGTGTCACACTATTCTGTGATTTGAGACTTAGACAAACCATCCTTGCCCATATTACTGCCCCTTACACTTTCCTCCTTATGAGGAGAGTGTCTCTTGCCTCTAACTTAGATAGACTGACGGCGATCTGACTGATGTCCTGAAGACGAAGACTGATCCTGAATGCTGACCTAATCAGAGGAGGGTAATTATATAATCGCTAATGGAAATTCATTTTGCCTTTCTTTCTAGGTACCAACTGCTGTATGTTTTGATAGAGACCTTAGTTAGATGTTTTCCAAATTGGTGTTCAAAATTGTTTTGCATGACGCCCAACATGCTAATGCTAATTAGAGGTTAGACGAGGTATTCACTCTGACTGACAAACTGACGTGACTGACGTGGTGCTATGCTGAACTAGTATCTTAGAAAGTTTGATGTGTTATAATCCGCTCATATCTATCTGATTATTCATGTTACTAATTTTTGCATTATCGAAAGCTTTTTGCGTTTGCCATCTTATAATCGTGCTTACCTGTTTATTGACTTTGAGATTAATGCCTTTGCTACTAGATTGTAATCAATAGGGAATAAAACTTATTAACTCCATTAAGGTGTGGTTATTCATGACTGAAAGGTCATGGTTGCGCCGAATGTTCGTTAATGTCTAAAGTGAGAGATATTTTGATGTTAAACATAGACAATGTTATTGACCTATTGATTGATATTTTGATTAGTTATCTCGTCCTACGGTGTCTCACCACCGGGCCCAAAGATTCATTGGCCTAAAACGAGTCCTGATGTGTATAAATTAACATAGACGGACGCGTTAACAGTTCTGGTAGCAGAGTACGGTTCGGCCCTTGGTGGCCCTAGGACTGAGTTTTCACTGTTCAATTGTTTTCTTGTGATAATGCAATTTGGAAAGATGATGAGTTGCTAGATCTGCCCTGGGCTTTCCCGGGATCTCGGAGCCTGCCTAAATGAGTTGGGAATGTTCTCGGCGCCATAGTATGTGTGGTTAGGGTTTTGCGCTTATTAAATCTTATGCACTTTGCAGGTGATTGTGAATACTTGAGTGTGATTAGGCCAAATTAAGTGTTATTTAGAAGGAGTGGGCGTACTCCACAGCATGAAAGTAGGGAAGTCGGCGTACTTCATGTGAATGCAGCGCTTGTTGCTCAAAATTATCCACGTGGTTGGTTGTTGTATACGGGCCTATTGAGGTCTAAGACTCCGGAGTATGATGTTAAAATGGTTTATGTTGTAATTTGTGCGGTTTAGTAGGTCAATCGGGCGTAGTTGACGGATCGAGTTTCGAGTTATGATGCATGTGTGTAACCTTCGATGGAGATTTGACAAGTTCTATAGTGCACTAGAAGGAGTCATTGACAAGTCGAGAGTAGGATTTGCAGGACGAATTCTGCTTGCGTATGAGGGAACTGAGAAGGAGAGAGTAGCGGCCGAGGCTTCAAGTGAAATCTCTGTAAAGTTCTGAAGCGAATGTGTTACCCTTCCTGTAGTAAACCGGCAGATTTGTGTTGTCATTCAAGTGCTAGCAATAATTTGCATTAGTTTGTATGAGTTGTAAGGAGTTAGTGAGGTGTGGACAAGCCGCAAGACTTTGTCAGCTGCAGTGTGTGAGTGTGACGTCAGTGGTGTCGCGCTGGGATAGGTCAGATGTCGAGAGGGGTTGCGCACGGATTGGCTGCCGTCCGTGAGAGGCAATAGCTTGAGCAAAGGGTAGGTGAAGAGTGTCCTGGGAACAGAGCCGTTTCTGAGTAAAAAAATAAGATAAAATTAATTTTGTTAAGGCATTTAAAAGCGCATTGAAAGGAGATGTGTATATCGTTGCGACTGATGGGGAACCTACACCACCTGAGGGTACGCCAGCTTACACGGTTATGGAAGAAAAGGGTGTTGCACCGTGTTTATGGATAAAACAATGGCGTAAATTGACAGAGAAAGAAGGGTGTCTAGCGTTTCCTGAACATGGAACGTTATACAAAAGGTGTTAGAAAATCTGAGGTGGATGTTAAGTACGCAGCAACCACCTCCACGACCAGCACAGTATGAGGCTTTGGCAATTTGGGAGCTGATGGCTCTTAAACATAGACAAGAAAGATTTCACAGGAGACTGACAAGAGCTGAAAAATCCTATGCAGAGGCTAGGTGGGATAATAAGAACAAAATGTGGAGACGAGGAATAGTGGATGGGTTGAAGCTGTTTCCGGCAATAACCCAAGGAGAGGAAACACAGGGAATGAAAGCTTCTTGCAAAACTGACAAAGAGCCAGTCAAACATAAAGAGAATAAAAGATCTTGGGAAGAAGAGGACGATTCAGATGATGAGGCGTTTATGGATAGACTGTTACATGATCGTCCGCCACCTTAAGCGGGGAACGACAATGCTCCAAGTACTAGCTTGGATCCTGGGAACCAGACGAAAGAGAAGGGTGTTACTGATACAGTGCAGAATAGCGATACAGCTTTGATACAGAATGGTGTCAGTGTACCCACTGCTCCAGACTCGCCGATACAGTTACAGCCTCCACCACAGATAAAAAGAATTTATCCTGATGTTCCAGTGCTTGAGACTACTACGAACTTGGTGGTGCAGCCAGACCCGATATATACAAAGCCAAGGTTAATGCAGATTGAATCAACTCCGCAGTTAGTGTCACAACCGCCGAAACTGATACCTGGGTATAACCCAGTAGCGGGTCCTTTAAAAGAACCTGCACCAGGATTATTAAATCAGACCTATGGTGTTGAAGCTCCAAGAAGCTTGGGAGCAGGCCAGACACCTGCCGCTATATCACTACCCATTACAGTTGGTACCCCGGTGCCGTTATACGCACAGGAGAAAACAAGGATGTGTGAACAGGGAGTCCTAACTCATGAAACGATAAGAGGAGGGCCTCTTATAACTCCACAAATAATGACACAGGGAGGACAGGCTTGTGAACAATCAAGACCCTTAATGGACCTTAGTCCAATAGGAGCACCTCTTGAGGCAATGCGACAGGCAGGATTGGGAGTCTTGACTCCCCAAACCATGAGTACAAATACCTCATACACTCCAATGATACATGCAGGGAACATTTCACTGCAGGGTTTTACAGTACAACACCTAAATGAATGGTTAGAGAAAACCTGCACATCACAAAGGGCTACAGCAACTGCAATCGAACCTGAGAAAGAAAAACACGATGAATACCTAAACCTAGTACGACTAGGAGCAGAAGCTGCTGAATTGGTGGATGGAACAATGGGAGTAAATAGATTGGAGTCTTACACTGAGGCAGAATTAAGGTACCTATGTCCTAAAATCACCAAAGAGGTAGGCAAAGTACACCAGAAATTAACGAATTTGGCAGACAAATACAATATCGACATTGGGAACACAAAACATTTGAAACGGAGTTACAGATTAGATTTTGACTCAAAAGATTTTGAGAACATGAGATCTGCAGGCATGAAGACACATTTGAAAGAGCTGCTGCAAAGCGCACAAATTTGGGGAGCACTAGAGAAATGGGAAGGCCGATGGATGAAGAAAAAAGATAAGGGAAAAAGAGATAGTCCAGTGTCTAATGAAACAACAGTCACGCCAAACTTAGAGACAGTGAAAATCCTACCTATGAGAGAAACAGCTGGTGGTGTTTTGGTGCATGTGCCTTGGTCCAGGGGAGACATTTTGTCCTTTACGAATGATTATCCCAGGTTAAGAGAAAAACCGATCGAGTGGTATCAACAGACAGATAGATTCGTGAAACTTGCGAAGTGTCTCTGGGAAGACTTGAATACCTTGTTTGAGATTATTGTTCCGCCAGACTTGTGGCTTGAGTGCAAGAGAGGGGTAGATTGGCCCACAAGGGAACCGGCAAGGGATAAAGTGACTGGAGCACCTTCTGAAGAGGTGATGAAATATTATCATAAAGTAATTGAGTTTTTGAAACAAAAGGTGTCGCCGAAGGTGACTGATTGGCAGAAAATTGACCGGACCTCTCAAGAGGTAAAGAGTCAATACATGCATATTATGAAAGATTGCTAAAGGCATTCAAACATTACAGTGGTACTGAAACAATTGAGCCGAAGGACATGAATCATCTTGTGTTCAGATTTGTCGAAGGGCTGAGACCGGAGGTCAGCCAAATGATTAAAAATCATTTGATTTGTTGGCAAGCTAAACCGATTGATGAAGTATTACAGTACGCGAAATACTGTAGTGACGAAATTGAGTTAAAGCAGAAAAAGTTGAAGGAGAAGGTGATGGTGATGCAGATAAGAGCTGCACAGGCTGGAATACAGGGAAATGGTGTTCAGCAAATGATACAGCAACAACCGCAATTGAATGGAGTGTTTCAGGCACAACCGAGAGGTAGAGGTCGAGGGTTTGTGAACCGTGGTGCGGACATGAATAATGTTGTTGTTCAAGGTGATGGTCAAGGAGTGAAAAAGATGTCACCATGCCATGCGTGCGGGGGCGTGGGTCATTGGAAACGGGATTGTCCAAATATAATGCAGGATGGTACAGTTCAGCAGAGTAACAATGCCGGTACATTGCAAAATTCACGAGGTTCAAGAATGAGACACCCGAATCAGAACTATCAAAGTAATTTGGTACAAATGACAGGGGTGCAACCTATGCAGCAAATGCAAATGCCGCGTTTCCAGACAGTGTCAGTACAACCGATGCAACAGCAGATCCCTATGGTGCCTAGACAGCAAATGCAGTTACCCCTAGCTCCGATGTGACAGCAACAGGTGATGCTTCCTCAACAGGTCGCAGGTCAAGTAACAAGTCAAAACAACACTGTACAACAATTCCCACTAAGAGGTGAAAATGAGATGAATGGGGACTGGTCAGATGATAGCTCAGACAGTGAAGAGTGCAGACTCGCCGCATCCTTAGAGGTAGACCAGAGAGGCCCATATGTGGAGGGAAAAGTAATGGGCTACAAAGTCTCATTTTTAGTTGATACAGGAGCTACACAATCTATTGTTCGCAGTGCAGAGGTACCAAGATTACCTCTCTCAGGGCGCACCATACGAGTGGTCGGTGTGGCTAATCAGTACCTGACTAATCCAATCACTGACCCAGTGCAGGTTGAAATTGGAAATTTCCAGGGCCTGCATAGATTTGTTGTGTGCGATTCAATTCCAGTATCCTTGTTAGGAAGAGACTTATTGTGCAAAACAAAATGTTCAATTACCTGTTCCGATGGTGGAATAGAGGTTCAGACAAACAGTGATGACGAGGCAGATGAGGGTCAGCTTATGGAAGAAGGAGGAGAGATGAATGAAGATTACCCTCTAATTACCCTTTTCCCAGTATTCACCTTGATCGATCTACCTACTGATCTGCAAGGATCGGTGATAGAGAAAGTATGGGATTTGACTGGAAAGGAGGTTGGATTAATAAAGGGAGTAAAACCAATCAAGGTGCAGATAAAGCCGAATGCAGTGTTCCCACAAATGTCACAATATCACATGACTCAGGATGTCCTTATTGAAGTGACACAGATAATTGCAGATTTTCTCAGACAGGGAGTTTTGAAAGAAGTCCTGAGTAGTCCGTGTAACTCTCCAATTATGGGTTTGAGAAAGCCCTGTGGGAAAGTTCGAATTGTGCAGGACTTGAGAAAAATAAACGAAATTGTGGTAAAATGCTGCCCTGTGGTTCCCAACCCAGCAGTAATAATGTACCAGGTTCCTATGATGCTGAATGGTTTACCGTAGTAGACCTATCACAAGCGTTTTTCTCGATTCCACTTCACGAAGACAGCCAGTTTTTGTTCAGTTTCAAATTCCTGGATAAGGTATACAGTTGGTGCAGAATTCCTCAGGGGTTTTCTGAGTCACCATCCATCTTCAATCAGATATTGAAGAAGGATTTGGAACCTCTTCTGCTACCTTACAATTCGACTCTTGTGCAGTACATTGATGATTTGTTGATTGCATCTAAAACCAAAGACAGCTGCAAATATGATACCATTGCCTTATTGAATCATTTAGGGAAAAACGGACATAAGGTGTCACCTAAAAAGCTGCAGTACTGCCAAAAAGAAGTAAAATATTTGGGGCATCTGATTGAGAAAGGGTCCCGAAGAATATCCAAAGAGAGAATAACAGTTGTTTTACAAATGAATCCCCCAACAACAAAGAGAGACGTCAGAATGTTCTTGGGAATGGTGGGCTACTGTCGCCAGTGGATACCCAACTTCTCGATCATTTCAAAACCATTAACGAAACTGACAGGGAAGGAAGTTAAGGATGAACCATACACAATCACATTGACAAAAGAAGAGCTTGAGTCATTTCTAGAGCTGAAAGAATGCATGTGCAGAGCTCCAGCATTAGGAATGCCTGATTATGAGAAGCCATTTTTGTTGTTCTGTCATGAACGTGATGCTTGTTCTTTGTCTGTTTTAACACAGGTCCATGGAGATGCAAATCGCCCTGTAGCATATTTTTCGGCTACTTTGGACCCTGTCGCAGCAGCCTTACCGGGTTGTTTGCGAGCAGTCGCAGCAGTTGGTCAAAGCCTTTCACAATGCGAGGGCATAGTTATGGGATATCCCCTAACAGTATTGGTTCCACATTCTGTTGAAATTCTGCTGACATGAACCAAGACACAACACATGACAAATGCCCGACTTACCAAATATGAGACAATTATTCTGGGGTCACCAAATGTCACATTGAAAAGGTGTACTGTACTGAACCCGGCAACTCTACTTCCCATTGAGAATACAGAAATAAAAGATGGGGAAGAATTTGAGCATGATTGTCTGGAGGTAACTGAGCTCAGTACCAAACCTCGCTCAGATATAAAAGATACCCAGTTAAAGGAAAACGATTACATTATGTTCGTTGATGGGTCCTGTCTAAGAGATTCATCAGGAACCTTGAGAGCTGGTTATGCAGTATGTACCATGTCCGGTATAGTCGAAGCCTCCTGGCTCGAGAAAGTGTTTTCTGCACAAGTGGCAGAATTGATAGCTCTCACTAAAGCCTGCCATGCTGCTGTAAATTTAAAGGTCACAATCTATACAGACAGCAGATACGGATTTGGAATTGTGCATGATTTTGGCCAACTCTGGTCACAAAGAGGGTTTATGACATCCTCTGGTTCACCAGTGAAAAATGGAGAACACATAAGAGATTTGTTACATGCGATTCAGTTGCCTCTTGAAATTGCTGTGGTGAAATGCAGTGCTCACACCAGATCACAAGATTTTGTGTCAATGGGGAATGGTTATGCAGACCAGGTTGCCAGATTTTGTGCATTAAACTGTATATCCTTTAAAGAACAATGGGAGCTGTTACCACAACCTGAGAATGACACAACCTTAAGTTTAGCATTACGAGTGGTTGATACCTTAGACGAATTAAAGACACTACAAAGCCACGTTGGTAAGGAAGAAAAACGTTCTTGGCAGAAAATGCAGTGTATACAGAGAGAAGACGATATTTGGGTATCAAGAGAGGGAAAACTAGTGTTGCCAAACAGTCTTCTGTCACAATTTGCCCGATTGTATCATGGGCAGGCTCACTTGGGAAGAGATGCCATGATCAGATCATTTAAAATCGATTGGTTCAATCCAAAATTCAGACATGCCGCAGAAATTACTTGTCACAGATGCGTCATTTGTCAACAAATGAACGCTGGAAAAGGAACTGTGGTAACTTTGAGCCACATTGGGAGAGCTGGTGGTCCATTTAATAAGATACAAATGGATTTCATTGAAATGCCTGTTTGTGGAGGTCTGAGATACGTGTTGGTGATTGTGTGTGTTTTTAGCCATTGGATTGAGGCATATCCCACACGTAGGAATGACAGTCTTACAGTTGCAAAACTGCTACTAAGAGAATTAATACCCAGGTTCGGGTTTCCGGTTTCTATAGAATCAGATAGGGGAAGACACTTCGACAATGAGGTGATTAAGCTCCTGTGTGCCGCACTCAACATTGAACAAAAGCTGCATTGTAGCTATCGCCCTGAAGCTTCAGGACTAGTCGAACAGATGAATGGTACTTTGAAATCAAGAATAGCAAAAATGTGTGCAGCAACAAACATGAAGTGGCCAGATGCATTACCTCTAGTGCTGATGTCTATGAGAAACACGCCAGATAAGAAAACAGGATTGTCCCCACATGAAATCCTCATGGGCAGAGCAATGAGGTTACCGGCGGTACCTGCAAATGCACTAGTGAATATTACAGATGATATGGTGTTGGATTACTGCAAAAGTTTGGCTGACGTGATTCGCTCTTTCTCTCACCAGGTGGAAGCTAACACGTTACCACCAATCGGCGAACCCGGACACTCTCTGCAAGCTGGAGATTGGGTGGTTGTCAAAAAGCACGTAAGAAAATCGTGTCTTGAGCCGCGTTGGAAAGGGCCATATCAAGTGATATTGACGACCACTACTGCTGTGAAGTGTGCCGGGGTTTCCAACTGGATACATGCCAGTCATACAAAAAAGGTAGCGTGTCCTGTTGAAGAGGAACTTGAAAATTCCGGTGCAGAAACCTCAAGAGGAGAAGTCTCAGAATCAGAGATCAGTCAAGAAGGATCTGAGACTACAGGAGAGCCCGCTGAGAACAGCCGTGTCCCTCAAACTATCAGTGAGTTCGAGAGAGGTGACGAAGTGCCAATCTCAGTGGAGGCAGCAGGAGAACAAAGTCAAGGAGAGGTTCTCCCAGAAGCAGACAAATACAATTCAGAAACTGAATACAGTATCGAACAAGGAGAGAGAAACGAAGAAGTGTCAAATTTAAATCAGAACGAATCAAGATCTGCCAAACAAGTTCCAAGCCTATCAGGAGAAAACACCATATTACCAGAGGAGGGTGCTGTCCAAGGTACTGAAGGAAAACGCCGAAGTAAGACGAACAGAGGTGACAATTGGCCAGAAAATTCACACTTTAGAATAAGAGAAATAGCAAATGAAACAATAATAGAGGAAAGCGATACCTCACGAGCAGACGATCTGAGTGAAGGAGAACAGCAAGGTGAACGAAGAATAAAAAGAAAAAGAATAGCAAACAGAAGATATACCGGTCCTGAATGGGCATACGCTACAACCGCTGAATGGCAACAATAATTCTTAGCGTTCTGTTTTGATCGAGAAGTACCAGGCCAGTACTACGGTACCTGAAGAAAATACAACAAGAACATTTAAAAGAAAGACACTGAAAATTGTGAAAGCTAAAAAAAATAAGAATCTTAGAGAAGAGGAAAAGAAAGAATTTTTTTTTACCGGAAAGTGACATTAAACCTGGATTTGACTTATAGAAACCTGATTACGACAAGCTGCTAACCTGAATTGACGAAAAGGGTCCTGGATTGAGTGAAGACGCTGTAAATTACGCAGAAACAGTTTGCTACTCAGAGTTGATTGTTGATCTTCTGTTTGATTCTATACAAACATGGCTTATAGTAACAAGGGAAGTAAAGTGTGTGGCTGGTTAGGAGTTATGATAGGTGCTGTATGTGCAATAATGATTGTGGGAGTGATTGTAGGAATGCCATGGAGAGAGAGTGAAACTATTAATGCAACTTCAAAACCTGAGACTACTACTACAACTAATAAACTATCACCATGGGAGAAATTCGAGCAAGACACAAAACACCTGCATGAGGGAACTAACCCAAACGGGGAGCTTTCTACTAATGTTTTCTATCGCCTACTAAATGAGTATGTGGAAACTATGAATGCGAAAGACTGTTATGTGTGTACTAAAATTCCTTCATCCGTGCAGGAGGGAGTTACTTATCATAGCCTCCCTCTTACATATGGGATTAGTTGTAGCTTGCTACTAACAAGATTCTATAATCAAGAGCATGTGCAATATTTTTATTCATATTTGGATGTTGTGTTTTCTTTTGTACCTGTTATTGAATTCTTAAATAAGTTAGCTAAAGAGCATGATATAAAATTAGTTAGAGGATTCTTTGAGCCAACACTAACCTTTGGAACTGCTTATGCACATCGCAATAACTTAACATGCTTACTGTCTCCTGTAGAGAAAAGTTTTTTAGATCACACAGATGATAGACGCAAAGCATTAAAGGAAAGGTTAGAAAAAGGTTTAGAAAAACGCACCTATGCAAACGATTATGCTTATACTGAAATTAAAACCCAAGGCAAGTTAGCTATAGATGCATTACACGTAGGTAGACTCTGTATATATAGACCAAAATCTGATCAAGATAATTTGGGCCGTATTTATACTTTTTGACGCTAAACTGCGCTAACGCAGTTTAGCGTCAAAAAGTTTAGCGCCGGCTAACGCCATTCTGAAGCGCCATGCAGGCGCCGTATTTATTGAATGGCGTTAGCCGGCGCTAGCAGACCGGCGCTGCCTGGTGTGCGTGGAAAAAAACCACGTACACCAGGCAGCGCCGGCGTTGGGGAAAATGGCGTTAGGGCGTCTTAAAAATGGTGCAAGTCAGGTTGACGCTAAAAAATCGCCTCCACCCGATTTGCGCCATTTTTAACGACGCCCAGACGCCATTTACATGACTCCTGTCTTAGTAAAGACAGGAGTCATGCCCCCTTGCCCAATGGCCATGCCCAGGGGACTTATGTCCCCTGGGCATGGTCATTGGGCATTGTGGCATGTAGGGGGGCACAAATCAGGCCCCCCTATGCCAAAAACAATATATTAAAAAAAAACAAATGTATACTTACCTGAACTTACCTGAATGTCCCTGGGGTGGGTCCCTCCATCCTTGGGTGTCCTCCTGAGGTGGGCAAGGGTGGCAGGGGGGGTCCCTGGGGGCAGGGGAGGGCACCTCTGGGCTCATTCTGAGCCCACAGGTCCCTTAACGCCTGCCCTGACCCAGGCGTTAAAAAGAGGCGCAAATGCGGGGTTTTTGGACCCGACCACTCCCGGGCGTGATTTTTGCCCGGGAGTATAAATACAACGCATTTGCGTCGCAGTCATTTTTTTGGACGGGAACGCCTACCTTGCATCTCATTAACGCAAGGAATGCGTTCACGCAAAAAAATGACGCTCTTTACTCATACTTTGGCGCTAGACGCGTCTAACGCCAAAGTATAAATATGGCGTTAGTTTTGCGCCGAATTTGCGTCGAAAAAAACGACGCAAATTTGGCGCAAACGGAGTATAAATATGCCCCTTTGTTTGTAGGAACGAGTGAATGTAGGCATGTGTTTTTGTTTCAGAGCAAATGGACCTTTATTTTAAATGGACAAGACCCAGCGATTCCTGGAATCTATTACATCTGTGGGTTAAATGCGTATTACCGTCTCCCTAAGGGATGGTATGGGACATGTTATTTGGGAATAATATTCCCAAAGATTTACCAGATTAATGATTTAAAACAACTACCTAAAACGTCTGAATTACAACAGACCAGACAAAAACGAGAATCAGTGGTGGCTGTCATTGGTGATATATTTGGAGCTATAATCCCTTCAATAGGGGTTGTCTTAAATTCTATGAAGATTCAAAAGTTGTCTACTATTGTGGATAACATGCTGACTAATTTCACAGGAGCTATACTCCTGATGGATACAGAACTTGCTGCAGAAAGAGCTATGACTCTTCAAAACCGGCTTGCTTTAGACATTCTTTTAGCAAAGAGTGGAGGTGTGTGCAAAATGCTTAATGAGCGACATTGTTGCTCATATATACCTGACAATAGTAAGAAAATTAGAAGCATGCTTACTAACCTGACTAGAGATAGTACAGATTTGAAAGATCTAAAAGAACTTGGTGTTTGGGAGAAATTTGGAAAGTGAATTGCCCGAGTGGGAAGCTGGTTTACCAACATTTGGAATGGGGTACTTGCAAAAATCATGATGGGATTATTAATTGTTCTGATTTGTTTATTGGGATTTTGGGGAATATGCAAAATTAATGAAAAGGTGAAAAGAAATCTGGCTAACAGAACCAAAAGAAACGAAGAAAGTGAAAGAGAGAAAATGTTTAATGAAATATGGGAAAGCTCACATAAAGGAAAGGATGTTGAAATGCGCATTATGCGTAAGACAAAAAGTTAAAACATGGAAGATTTGTGATGACGAGCGTCATCAGAGGAGGGACTGAGAGAGCGTATTTTGATATTACATATTATAGACGTGAAATGCTTATGTCTAACAACGCTGTATTAATAAACATCCATTAAAAGTGTATTCATAAAAATGGAGAATCATTTACATGTATAAACTAATGTCAACCGTAAGGAATAGTTGTTTATAGTTTGCCTAACTGAGCACATTAAAACGTATAGAACTGCATTCATTAAACTCGTATATCTTAAGTTAGCGTGAGTCAAGCAGAAGCTGTGTAGCTCTCATATTAAAAGCGTATTTTTCCTGTCTCTTCAGTGTGCAGAAACTTGCAAACAACCATGACCTAGCTATTGTTCTCTCTGTATTAGTTCGACACATCGGGATATTTTCCCATCCGCATGCTAGCATCTTTTAGTATAAAATGATTGTGCCTCGAAACATTTGTAGATACTTCCAAGGACAATGAGACGAGGGAACGAGAACTTTTAACCTGAGACGTGTGCCAAGCTGATGAAGTAACCCCGGATATGCCACCTACGGAAGACTGATTATGAAGAACAATCAGAAGACGATATATTATCGAGAGATGACAAACGCATTACCTAATGTATAATTTGATAGGTTAACAATGATGGGGTGTATTGACTGACCAATAGAAATTTGGGGGAATGAATTACTAGAAAGGGATAAAAACCCATGACACAGGAAATAACCAGGCATTAGGTAGGGAATGATATTGATTACATCCCGAAACTCTGTCACACTATTCTGTGATTTGAGACTTAGACAAACCATCCTTGCCCATATTACTGCCCTTTACACTTTCCTCCTTATGAGGAGAGTGTCTCTTGCCTCTAACTTAGATAGACTGACGGCGATCTGACTGATGTGCTGAAGACGAAGACTGATCCTGAATGCTGACCTAATCAGAGGAGGGTAATTATATAATCGCTAATGGAAATTCATTTTGCCTTTCTTTCTAGGTACCAACTGCTGTATGTTTTGATAGAGACCTTAGTTAGATGTTTTCCAAATTGGTGTTCAAAATTGTTTTGCATGACGCCCAACATGCTAATGCTAATTAGAGGTTAGACGAGGTATTCACTCTGACTGACAAACTGCCGTGACTGACGTGGTGCTATGCTGAACTAGTATCTTAGAAAGTTTGATGTGTTATAATCCGCTCATATCTATCTGATTATTCATGTTACTAATTTTTGCATTATCGAAAGCTTATTGCGGTTGCCATCTTATAATCGTGTTTACCTGTTTATTGACTTTGAGATTAATGCCTTTGCTACTAGATTGTAATCAATAGGGAATAAAACTTATTAACTCCATTAAGGTGTGGTTATTCATGACTGAAAGGTCATGGTTGCGCCGAATGTTCGTTAATGTCTAAAGTGAGAGATATTTTGATGTTAAACATAGACAATGTTATTGACCTATTGATTGATATTTTGATTAGTTATCTCGTCCTACGGTGTCTCACCACTGGGCCCAAAGATTCATTGGCCTAAAACGAGTCCTGATGTGTATAAATTAACATAGACGGACGCGTTAACATTACCACGAATAAATGCCTTTACCACGAACGCCTTAACAATGATTTTTCGTTGTAAAGGCATTCCTGGTAAAGGCATGTGTGAATGGCATGTGTGGTTCCAGCATGTGACTCCCCCCAGCTCAACACCTCACCCCTAAAACAATCATACCCCAACCCCCACCCCTAAAAACAATTCTACCACTACTCCAAACCCCACTCCTAAAACTTAAACTACCCCACCCCTAAAACTAACGTGACCCACCACCCCCCTAAAAATTAAAAATACCCGACCCCCCCACTCCTGCCCCTAAAACGACCTCAGCCCCCCACCCCTAAAAACAAAAAATAACCTGACCCCCCACCCCGTTCCTAAAACTACTGTGACTCCCCACTCCTCTGAAACATAAAATACCCCAAACCCCACTATTGCCCCTAAAAACTAAAATACCCGACCCCACCCCACCCCTAAATACTAAAATTAAACCAACCTCCACCTTGCCCCTAAAACTACTGCAAACCCCTCAACCCCCCTAAAACTACTGTGACTCCCCACCTTAGTAAAACCTAAACTACCCTGACTCCATAAACCCACCCTAAAAAACAAAATACCTGACCCCCACACCTGCCCCTGAAACTACAGCGACCCGCCACCCCACCCCTAAAGCTACTGCAACCTCCCACCCATGTAAAACCTAAACTACCTAACCCCTGCCCCTACTCCGAAAACTACTGTGACCCCATCCCCTCTAAAACCTGAACTACCCCGACTCCCCATCCCCGCAACTTAAAACTAAAAATACCCTGACCCCCACCCCAAAAACTACAACAAGCCCTGCCACCAAAACTACTGTGACCCCCCACACCCCTAAACCCTAAACTACCCCAAACCCCCAACCCTGGCCCTAAAACTGCCATGACCCCTCAACCCCCTAAAACCTAAACTACAACAACGCCCCCACCCTGCCCCTAAAACTACAGCAACTCCCACTCCCGCCCGTAAACCTAAACTACCCCGACCCCCCACCCCGCCCCTAAAAACTAAAAATACCACAACAGCCCTACCCTGCCCCTAAAACTACAGCAACCTCCCACCCTCGCCCCTAAAACTACTGCGACCGCCCACCCTGACCCTAAACCTAAACTACCCCGACCCTTGCCCCTAAAAACTAAAAATACCCCAACCCCCTACCCCGCCCTTAAGACTACTGCGACCCCCATTGCATCCTCCGATGAAGCCGACTCCCTTCTTCTGTGCCTTAACTACGCATGTACGTTGTTCAGCATATGCGTGGTTAAGGCACGGAACAAAGAAGTTGTGGTTAATGAAAGTGTTGTTCCGCTTTTGTTGTTCACGATTTCGTTGTTCGGGAGTCATGGTTGGGGATGTTTCCCTCTGTGGACATGTATGAAAAAATTAATTATGCACAGTTTTAGCAGCAAGATTATGAATCGTGTGTGTGCGGTCGAGTAAGCTCATTCTATGAGGAATTTTAAATAACCAAATGCAATGGCTGATTTTTCAGAAAGTTAAGCCTTTATTCTACTGAACTCCCAAAGCTTACTCTCAAGTTAGACTCTAATTACTTGGTAGCAAGTATTGAATCCAGAAGCAAAGCTGCCAAGTTTTCAGATTTAGGCCCTCATTACAACCCTGGTGGTAAATCCTGCTTCCCGCCGTGCTGAAAGCTGCTAACATACCGTGGTCACAGCAGAAATCTGCTACAGGTATTACGACCCACATCTCGTAATCTGCCACAATACAGACACCCACACAAGTCTGTCACACCAAAGGACAGTGATAAACTGGCGATACCAAAACCCAAACCGTCGCACCAACAAGAATACGCCCACACTATCACGACCCACGAATCAACACAGCGGTTTCTCAACCGCGGTAATCCATTGGGCGGTACACACCGCCGCGTTCAAAATACACACACACTCACAAAACACAACCATATTGGGCAATTCGAAATACACACACCTGATACACATACACACACCACACCCACACACTCACAACACTATAAAACACACACCCACATTAGCCAAAACCCCTTACAATGACATTTTTGTGAAGAAGCACAGAGAGGGAATAGCAAACACTATACCAGCGTCCACAAGCACACAACACCATCACCCATACAACATTCACGCACCTCGTAGAGCACACACCAACACAACACATCACACAGCACAACAAACATCACCTCACGCATTAGCCACACCACATCATGGCACCTCAAAGACACCCCAGATTTTCTGAGGAGAAGCTCAGGGTTATGGTGGAGGAAATCATCCAGTTAGAGCCTCAGCTTTTCGGATCACAGGTGCAGCACACCTCCATTGCTAGGAAGATGGAGCTATGGTGGAGAATCGTCGACAGGGTCAATGCAGTGGGACAGCATCCAAGAACACGGGATGACATCCGGAAGAGGTGGAACGACTTACGGGGGAAGGTGCGTTCCGTGGTTTCAAGACACCAGATTGCTGTACAGAGGACTGGCGGTGGAACTCCACCTCCTCCCCCACAACTAACAACATGGGAGGAGCAAGTCTTGGCAATACTGCATCCTGAGGGCCTCGCAGGAGTAGCAGGAGGACTGGACTCTGGTAAGGCAAAACTTTACTACCTTATACCACCACCCCACCTGCATGCCATCACATTCTCCCACCCTCACCTTCACTCTTTCACTCCAACACCTCACATATGCCCCACTATCACAACCCACCCATCTCAATACCAAGCCCTGCATGCAACACCAAAGCATGAACATCCATTACCAAAGCATGTCCAGTACAGATACCAACACAAACCCCAAAACACTAATCACACAATGGCAAACACAACAATGGACGCACAGGAGTAGAGGGTAACTCACACAATGCACAAGATGGCACACACAGATACAATAATTATGCATTTACACCCCAACAGGACCCATACCCAACGTCACCAGACAGGAGGTGCCAGACATATCCAGTCCCCCCACAGAAGAGGCCCACAGTGACAACAGCAGCTCTGCACGCCTGGATCTGGATGACCAGCCAGGCCCATCAGGGACTTCTGGACAGTTGTTTCCCCTGCCACAGTCACAAACCATCACAGAGCCTCCCCCCTCAGGAGACACCACCACTGCACCCACCCAGCGGGCCCATCCCTCTGTCCCCAGGAACCGTCAATCAGCAGTGTATCCACCACTACAGGGACCCCAGACAAACCCATCAACCCAAGACAATCAGGGACCTGGGATCAGTGGCAGTGGGCACACGGTTCAGGGGACAGAGGCACTGGATAACAGGGGAACTGGGAGGACTGCTGTGTGATGGGGGAGGACAGGCCCAGGGAACCCACTCTCCACGAGGCACTCTCCAACATCATGGGAGCATGCCATCATTCCCAGGAGACCATGGGCACGGTACTGGCCAAGTTTCAGGAGACCCAGCGGCTGCAGGAGGAACACTACCTGGGGGTCAAGGAGGACTTAAAGTCCATCAACACCACCCTGGTCACCATTGCAGCGGTGCTGGCAGACCTGGCCAACACCATGGGGTACACAGTGGCACACAATCGGGCCCCTGACACTAGCCTGAACGGTGAACAGCCCTCCACCTCTGCCGGGAATAGTGGACAGGAGGTCCCGCCACAGGACCAACAGGCCACCAGCACCCCACCCCCTGCAGAAGGTGAACCATCCCGCAAACGGTCCCTGAGAACCAGGAACAAGACAGAGAACATTGCCAAGGCTTCCGCCAGGAAATAAGACTCTCCTGATTGTCACCCTTTTGTCCCACTTTGTCACCCTGACAACTTTGAACTGCCATCACTCGACTTCCCATGCCCCCTTGGACAAGGCACCTGTGAGACCAAGAGACTGAACTCTACCATGGACATTCCTCCACCATCACCCCAGACCATTGCACACCCCCCTCCACCTATTAGCACAGAAATAAACACCCTTGAATCACAAATCAATCAGGAGTCAGTCTGTACTTTCACAAATGTGTAATTGCAACCTCTCAGAAATATAGCAATGTCAATGTTCCTGTTCACATACCAATGTTACACAGTTGTTGGGCAGCAAGAAACATAGCAGAGGGCACAACGTGGGACCCAGATCTGTGAAATGGAAAGGCAACATGACATTGCAGGGTCCATACACAGAGGTAAAAAGGCAGATTCATGCAATGTCCTACAGTAGTATGAGATGTGAGAAGCAGTGCCATTCTCTTACCTGTGTCTCACTCGAAGTATTGCATGATGATGTTGTTTCCGTTGTCTATATCTTCTTCTTCTGCCTCCTCTTCTTCACTGTCCACAGGCTCCACAGCTACCACAAGATCAGCATCAGGCCCATCCTCCTGCAGAAAAGGCACCTGGCGTCGCAAAGCCAGGTTGTGCAACATACAGCATGCCGCGATTATCTGGCACACCTTTGTTGAGTAGTACAGGGAGCCACCTGTCAGATGGAGGCACCGGAATCTGGCCTTCAGGAGGCTGAAGGTGCGCTCTATTATCCTCCTAGTTCGGCCATGTGCTCAATTGTAGCTTTCCTCTGCCCTTGTCCTGGGATTCTGCACTGGGGTCAGTAGCCATGACAGGTTGGGGTAACCAGAGTCACCTGCAAATTTCGAGGGACAACTGTTAGACATACTCCAACCCTTAGTGACTCTCCCATACCCAGACACCTATGTCAACTGTATTGGGACCTTGGGCTCACATATTAGCCACATCCGGTGCCTCTGAAGTTGCCCAATCACATACGGGAATGTAAGCGTCATGCACTGAGCCAGGATACTTGCCATTCACATGGGAGATGTACTGGTCTGCCAAACACACCATTTGCACATTCATTGATTGGTAGCTTTTGTGGTTTCTGTACACCTGTTCATTCCTGCGGGGGAGACAAATGCCACATGTGTACCATCAATGGCACCAATTACGTTGGGGATATGTCCCAGGGCATAGAAGTCACCTTTCACTGTGAAAGGAAACATTGGCTGTGACATCTCTGATGTCATAGCCACTGTTGTTTGAAAGGACCCACTGGCCAGGAAATGGAGTACTGAAAGGACCTGCACTATAGGGGGTATTCCTGTGGGATGGTGGAAAGCTGACATCAGGTCTGGTTCCAACTGGCCACACAGTTCCTGGATTGTGGCACGATCAAGTCTGCATGTGATAATGATATGTCTGTCTTCCATTGTCGACAGGTCCACCAGGGGTCTGTACACCGGAGGATGCCACATCTCATCACCTGCCCCAGTGGACGTGCCTATGGAGGAGAAGGGTGAGCAGAGGGTCATACACCACATAGGTTTCACAAGGCTGTTTATAATCGTTGTGTGCCTTTGTCTGTCCGTATTCCTGCCCAAAAGTGCTGTGATTTAGTTAGTTTGCCTGCCATATGGCCCCCTGAAATGGCGGGTGCCTGACCTTTAAGGAGGGACAAGGGGAAATGAGGCAACTGCGCTGGCGTTGTGCAGCGTCGCGGTAGGCGGTCATAGACCGCGGTGCAATTCAGCATTGGTTATCATTGGGCCCTATGGGTTCCAGTAGCCAATGACGATGTACGCCGGCGGTAACGGTACGCACAGCTGCGGATGTGACTGCCATTTTCTATCTCTCACTTGATACCTGACCTTCAACAGGAGAGGACATACACTGCAAGTGCTGCTATGACCTGAGTCCGGAAGCGACAATGGCTACAGTGTCTGGGGAAAGGGCCCCTGCCTTCACTGCGGAAGAGTTGGACAAATTGGTGGATGGGGTCCTCCCCCAGTACATGCTACTCTACGGTCCTCTAGACAAACAGGAGAGTAAACTGTGTGCATGGTGGATGGCACATGAATGTATGGAGTGTCGTGGATGGAAGAGATGGGGGGCACCGGCCAGCATGTAAGGATGGTGAGTGTATGTTTCTCTGGTCCAGGGTGGGAGGTTTGTGGGCAATGAGTGAGAAGAATCGGACGGGGACGTAACATCTATTCTTACTTCACTATTCCTCTAGGTCAGAGCCCACCAGAAGAAGGATATTTGGCATGCCATTGCCAAGGAAGTGCGGACCCTGGGGGTCTACCATAGACGGAGCACCCCCTGCCGCAAAGGATGGGAGAACCTGCGCCGCTGGACCAAAAAGACGGCAGAGGCCCAGCTGGGGATGGCCTCCCAATGTGGAAGGGGTTCCCATCGCACCATGACCCCGATGTACCAGATCCTGGCGGTGGCATATCCTGAGTTGGATGGGCGCTTGAGGGTATCACAGCAGCCACAAGGGGGTGAGTACAGACTCATTTAGCTGACTCTGCACTCTTTATGAGGTGTCTGGGTGGGGGAAGTGGGCTGTGTGTTCCCCTAGGCCAGGGCAGACGCGCCAAGGTAGATCCATTGTTTTGCAGGCTCAGTACCACTCCAACCCCAAAGGTGGTAGTTGCCCTCTACACCTAGTCAGGCTCCTGTGGGTTCCAGCTGTGCATGAAATGGGTCTAGGCAGATGAGCATTTGCTTTTCCCCTGCACTGTTAGTGCATGCGCTAGTGCATAGGGCTTCTCCCTGTGTTGTGTCCGCAATGGTAGTGGTGTTGGAGGCATTGACCATGTGCCTCTTCTGTCTTTCCCCCCTTTTTGTTTTGTCACCCTGTCCTTGTGTACATTAGCATCATCTGGCGGAGGAGCATTGGCACCGGAGCAGGAGGGAGCTGCAACCGACATGGCCTAGGAGGGTGAATTTACAGAGTCTGAAGGCACCAGTGGGATGGAGGGCGAGGGGAGCTCCACGACGGGAGCAGACACCAGGGACAGCAACTCCTCTTCTGATGGGAGCTCCCTTGCGGTGGCGGGCACCTCTGTGCCCACCGCAACAACAGGTACAACCGCCACCCCCCTACCAGCACCGCCCTCCCAGTAGCCCCTCATCGAGTTTCCCATGCCTGCTCACCCAGGATGGTGGGCATCTCCTTCGCCCCAGGCACCTCAGACCCTGCCCCAGTCAGTCCTACTGCCCTCAGTGAGGAGGCTATTGACCTCATGAGATCCCTCACTGTTGGGCAATCAACCATTTTGAATGCCATCCAGGGTGTTGAGAGGCATTTGCAGCAAACAAATGCATACCTGGAGGGCATTCATTCTGGCGTGGCGGCCCAACAGATAGCATTTCAGGCTCTGGCCTCAGCACTGATGGCAGCCATTGTCCCTGTGTCCAACCTCCCCCCTCCAACTTCCACTACCCAGACTCAATCCCCTGTACCTCAGCCTATCCTAAGCACACCATCAGACCAGCATGCACACTCATCAACACACGAGTGGACATGGCAAACATAAGCACCACACATCCCACAGGCACTCACAAAAGCACCAACCCCATGCAGACACTCCAGCATCCACTGCCTCCACTGAGTCCCCCTCCTCCACGTCCTCCTCCTCTTTCCCTGTCTCATCTCCATTCACACCTGCATGCACTACATCCTCAGCCACTACCTCCATCACCAGCACGCCCATCACCACACACCGCTCACGTGCACACGTCCCCTGTGTCCTCTCTCAGTGTGTCTGTAAGCCCTCCTCCCAAAGTATACAAACGCAGGCACACACTTACCCAACAGCCATCCACCTCACAACAGCCTCCGGCCCATGCACCTTCACCCAAATTCAGCAGACGTACACCTCCTACAACCACTGCCTCTCCCTCCGCTCCCAAACCCCCTCATCTTCCCGTCCCAGTGTGCCTAAAAAACGTTTGCAGCCTAACATTGACCTCTTCCCTATACCTCCCCCCTGTCCTTTCCCTAGGGCCAGGATGTCCAGGTCCCAGCCCAGCACCTCAGCCACCAAATCCTCCAGCACTGTGGTCTCAGCAAGTCCTGTCACATTGCGGGCGGCACCCATCAGGTCTGCCAGTGTGCCACCTAGGGAGGCCAAGGATCAGCCCATTCTGCCACCTGCCAAGGTGAAGAAGGTGCCCACATGCCATAGGGAAAAGCCGCACCAACCACCTAGCAAGGCCTCCTCCAAGCCAAAAGGGGACAGTGCCAAGGGACCAGGAGCGACATCCAAGGTGGGGAAAGGACACAAGGCTAAGGGGAAGTCAGCACAGGACACGCAGTCTCCGGCTCAGGGACTAGAGTCACCCCTTCCGGCAAACAAAACAGCAACCTGTACGGCTGTGGACACCGCCACATGCACCGCCACCTGCACGTCTGCTGCCTCAGCAACAGTCCCCAGCATCATCCCCAGTGGGCAGCCGCCCGAGGCTGCAGGAGACGTCATGCTGTCTCCCTCCACAGGTGCTGACACATGCACCCCCGGCAGCATCTCTGCCACAGACACCCCCGCAACCACCGCCACTAGCCCTGCGACGTGCTCAGACAGTGCCACCACAGCCAGCAAGGCAAACATTCCCAGTGGACAGCCATCCGAGGCTGCAGGAGACATCCTGGACCCTGCACAGCATACATGAGGCACCATACCCAGCACTGTTAGTACCAGCAGGTGGCAGGCAAAGTTGCAGCAGGGTGGAGTGTGTCTCTGACTCCATGAGGTATCATGCTACCTGTTCCCAGGCAATCTCGTGGCACACACACCCAGGTGAGGAAATGGGACCTGCCACGCTGCATGTGCAGCACTCTGGGCACCAAGCCCCCTCCAGAACCAGTGGAGAAAAGCATCCACTACCTGAGTCCTTGGCAGGATGAAGCACTCTGGGCACTAAGCCCCCTCCAGAACCAGTGGAGAGAAGCATCCACTACCCCAGTCCTTGGCAGGATGAAGCACTCTGGGCACCAAGCCCCCTCCAGAACCAGTGGAGAAAAGCATCCACTACCCCAGTCCTTGGCAGGATGAAGCACTCTGGGCACAAAGCCCCCTCCAGAACCAGTGGAACATGTCACCTACTTGAAAGACTGTGGGTTTGCACCCCCCAGGACCAATCAGTGGGCAAACCACCCATTTGAGAGACTTGTGAGACTGTGGCTTTGCACTCCCCAGGACCAATCAGTGGGCAAACCACCCACTTGAGAGACTTGAGAGACTGTGGCTTTGCACTCCCCTGGACCAATCAGTGGGCAAACCACCCACTTGAGAGACTTGAGAGACTGTGGCTTTGTACTCCCCAGGACCAATCAGTGGGCATGGAGCCCCCTCGTGGAGCAGTGGCATCGTCCCTTCATCCGGCTGAGGTACCCCTCTTCCCCCTCCCCCTGAGGTGCCTGTTTTTTTTCAACCTGATGCCCCAGCAGTGATCTCTGTTTTGAGTCAGGTATCATGAGTTGGCTGTGCCCATGCATTTTGGGACCACTGGTCCACGAACAATGATTGGAACACTGTCCGGACTTGTGTAGTTGTTGTACATACTTGTATATACTGATGATTTAAAGTTATCTTGGCCTATATGAATTTTCGATGATTAAACTCATTACAATAATTTCATTTTGTTGTTGCATTCTTCCAGGGGGTGACAGGGTGTAAATGTAATGCTGATGCATCTATTTGCGTGTATGTTGTTGTGGGTGAGGGTGGGGGTCTTGCGTGTTGCATGTGTATGTCACTCTCTCTTTCCTCCCCCCTTCCCTGTGTGCTAGGTGCATTACTCACTGTGGTTGTAACCGGCGTCTTTGCTGCTCCTGGTAGAAGCATAGGGAAACCAACATGGGCAGGACCTGTAACTCAGGCTCCATGGCGTCCTGGTTCCTCGTTGGGTGTCGAGAGGTGAGTGGTTTCCATTCCAAGTACTGTTTCCGCCGTGCTTTTGATGGCGTTGGTACCACCCTGGAAAAGGTGCCGGATAGGCCTGTTGTAATACAGTGGGTGGTACATTGTGTTCTGCCTGACAGTTGGTGGTTACCGCTGCGGTGTTTGTTTCAGTGGTTAGATTCAGAGTGGCGGTCAGAGTGTTAAAGTGGCTGTCTGTGTTGGCGGTTTCCACCATGGTCGTGATTCCACTTTTTTACCTGCCGGCCTGTTGGCGGTATTACTGCCACTTTAACACCGGCTGCCATGCTTGTAATGAGGGCCTGAGTGTACTTTTCAGTGACATCAACAAAATATCTGACACTTTGAGTGACACCTTCTCACAAGCTAAAACAAGCATTGAAATCCATGGAAACAGATACATCTCAGAAATTACACACATTTGAACAACAAGAAAGTCTAAAAAGGTCTTTAAACTGATGTTAAGCACATGAAATGGAAGAGCACTAACTTACTTCTGGTGTAAGCTGATAGTACTCTAAAACAATTGCGTAACCAGACATGCATAAGACATCATTCTGGCCATTTTCTAAAAAAAAGGTACCAAAGGTTTTGTAAATAAAAGCATTATCAACTTGTCCTTGCCATACAGGACTGAACACATAATCAAAACAACTTTTTGTTGCATTACCATACAGCCACGCAAATGTCGATTCCACTGCCTGCTTTTTATGCTGCACACATGAAAATACGGCACACACATGGTGGCGGTAGGGGGTGCTAAGGGGTGCAGGTAAAGTGCAATGCTGTTTCCATAAATCTGCCCTATAGTGTCCAGCTGATTTGAATTTTAAGCAGCAATTACAACGAGCCTGTATCTTTTAGAAAACAGCATTGTAGCAAATAGCAGACTTAGCTGAGCATCTGGCCAGTATTCAAATATCTCAAGGTGCTGGCCTTATTATTTGTTCTAAGATAGGTCAGTAGACTGAATGCAGAGAACTGTGAAACATTACAAGTTACTTGTTTGATTCTATGCCTGTGGAGTAAGCCCTTAATCCCTTCACTATACGGTGGACATTAGAGGATGGTCACAAAACAGAACCTATGGTAACAGAGATAGGTATTACTTAAAATGGGGAGAAATAATTTAGGTTGTGATGTGTGGTATAGAAATGTGTTACCAATATTTATCATCTCCAAATCTTACCCATGCAAATAACCATGAAATAACCTCCCAGAAGCACTGTAACAACCAATGCCTGGACAAGTACACTCCATTTTGACTCTTTGAACTCTCAGGCCAGTAACTGTGTGCGGTATGAAATCATCTGAGACAATTCATGAGAGGGGGAGAATGTAGCTTTACATCCAGACCTGCCAAAATTTGGAACCAAGTTTTGACTCAAAATCATCTGATTCTGGCTAAATCACTTAGGGCCTGATTTAGATTTTGTTGGACGGGTTACTCTGTCACAACGGTGACGGATATTTTGTCCGCTGAAATCTAAATCCCATTATATCCAATAGAATTTAGATTTTGGCAGACAGGATATCCTGCACCATTGTGTTGGAGTAACCCATTCTCCAATATCTAAATCAGGCCTTGAATCCCCGTGTGCCTATAATGAAAAGCTAAATGCGAAGTGTAACGTAACTGGTGCTCATGTAAAGCACTCCAATACCTGCGGGTCGAGTTCTCTCTTTATGAAACTACAAAAATTAAATTAAGATTAGGTATCTTGGAGGGAAAGTGACAGTGCCCTACATGTGCACTCCTAAAATTGCATTTGGAATCATGCAGGGGAGCCACGTCTTACCATTACAGTTATCCTTTCTGGGATCATTTGTACAGATGTCAAGAAAAATATGTGTGCGTTTACTATGTGAACTATGAATCCTCTAGCAAACTCCATGGCACTTTTACCTTATAGGGAGAATACTGTACCTAATACATTTATAAGGGCTCATTCCTACTCACTGCTGCTAAGGATGTTCCTGCCTGTGCGATCAGGCCTAGGCAGTATGCCCCATCAGTGAGCTTCTTCTCATTTTCTTTTATCCTGCATTACTTTTATGTTTTGGCTCCTTCCAGCCCTTGGCACTTCAGATCCATTTCCTCCTGTTTTCCCACTACCTGTCTCTCACTTCCTGCCACCCACCTCCCCTGTACCCATCCACCCTCCCAGAACATACTTAATGGAGGCTACAGTGTGGATCCATTGAGCAATCCCTAACCAGCTCCTCCCTTGCTGCAGTGCCCTTTGCTCCACACTGCTGCTAAGGTTATTCCTGCCCAATGCGGGCCAGTCCTAGGCAGCCTGCTCCATCAGTGAGCTTCTGCTCATTTCTTTTAGCTAGGTATACTTTTTTGATTTGGGCTCCTGCCAGCCCTTGGCACTTTGGCAAATTTCTCCCTGTTTCCACCATCCGCTTCCCGCTACCTACTTCTCGCCACCCGTCTTCCTAGGGTGACTGCACCACTGGCACACTGAAGGTGTTCCAAAGACAAGCATGTCTGTTCCCATTCCCGCCTGGACCACGCCCAGTGCCAGGAACCCTGGCCCTCCGGACTGGTATTTCACCACAGATCTCCAAGCATTGGACCCTGGACACCTTCAACAACTGCTGCCTTGTATCCCCTCACTCCACAGCAGGGCAGTTCACCTGCCAATGATGTGTCCTCAACTGCATCCCACGACCACCCACCCTCACAGAATCCAGAGCTATGCCCAGCCCGCTAACCAACACCTCCTGATCAAATGCCAGATCGCTCTGCAAACATGCCACCAAAGTCTGGGACATCTCCACCCTAACCCTGACTTAACCTTCTTCACAGAGACCTGGCTCATTCACACCTCTGCCCTCAACATAGCCACTGCAACATGAAGACAAGCTGAGGCCACACCAACAAATAGTGAAGTTGCATTGCCGTCATCCACAAAGAATCAATCCACTGCACCATCACCGATAGTGGAACACCTGTATTAACAACTCCACACCAATGGCAAAATGACCATCAAAGGAAACTTTGCCTACAGACCCCTCAGGGCCAGGCACCAGCCTTTGCAAAGCTAATGCAGACTTCACTTGCCATTGACTCCAAACATTACATCTTTCTCAGAGACCTGAACTTCCACCTGGATGATTGCACAGACATGAATTATGCCCACCTCTTGGAACGAATGGACAACATCGGCCTCACCCATTTAAAGACCGTACACACGCAGCAGAACACACAGTGGATCATGTCCTACAACGGAATCAAATACAGCCATACCATGGAACTCAACTGGACAGACCACTCTATTGTACACTTCACCATCACAGAATCACCTTGCACCAACCCCAACCCTCCTAGCACCTCCTTCTGCAACTGGGGTAAAGTGACACGGGCCTAATCGATGAATACCCTAAACACCACCCAGTCCGATGCTGCTACCAACCTGAAACTGGCAGACGAAAACTTCAACACTTGTTTAACAAGTGCAGCCAACCACGTTGCCCCCATCATGCCAGCCAAAACCTGCAGATCCACCAAATATGCAAGCTGGTACACCCTGGAACTCAGCACAATGAAAAACAGCTGCAAACAACTAGAGAGAAGATGGTACACCATCAAAGACGACACAGACTTAGCCACCTTCAAGACAGCCCCCCACAAATACCACCAATGACTCTTAGGCATGAAACAGGATGTCTTTGCAGACCGCATGGAAGCTAGCATCAACCACACCAAGGAACTCTTTGCCATCAACAGAGAGTTCTCCTGCCCAACAGCCACCAAGAACACCATTTTTCCCTCACAGGAACCTTGAGATGCTCTAGTGGATCACTTCCACAACAAGAAATCCACCATCTACAGAAACTTCAAACCCCAATCAGAGACTTCCTCAGCATCCTCACTCCAACAGAAACCTCCCCTGACCAACATCACACCGCATGGGAACAGCTCACCACACCAGACACCACAGCCAGCATGAACTCCATCAACTTGAGAACACCCAGTGACTCCTGCCCCTACTGCCTCTTCAACCTAGTAAGCAATGACATCAGCAACCAACTCAACACCATGCTCAAAGCAAAGATTGCCACAGCCACCTTTTCCGACACATGGAAAAATGCACAGGTCAGGCTCCTCCTCAAGAAGCCCATCGCAGACCCCAGTGAACTCCAGAATTTCGACCCCATTTCTGTGCTCCCGTTCCTCACCAAAGTCTTGGAGAAGGCCATCAACCCACAGATCACGGCACACTGGAGGTAAAAAACCTGATAGACGCCTCCCAGTCTTGTTTCTGAGCCAACTACAGCACTCTGAGCACCCTGACCACCACCATGGATGACATCCACACCCTACTTGATAGAAGAGAATCAGCCGCCCTGATCCTCCTCGACCTCTCGGCAGCCTTCGACAATGTTTTCCACCACACCCTCACCAAGAGACTGCCCCAGTTTGGAATCATGGGAGATGCACTCAAATGGATTGCAACATTCTTCACGGGACGCAAATAGAGAATCCACCTGCCACTCTTTACCTTGGAGTCCATGTGCACTATCTGAGTCATCCCTCAAGGCTCATCGGTCAGCCCCACCCTCTTCAAAACTTACATGATGCCTCTAGCTGATATCGTCAGAACCCATGATTACCACATAATATCCTATGCCGATGACACCCAGCTCATCCTCTAGCACTCAGCAGACCCCTCCACTACCAAAGCCAACTTCCACAAGTCACACCCTGGATGAAGGACAACTGTCTGAAGCTCAATGCGATTAAAACCGAAGTGCTGATCTTTGGCAACCATGCCTCCCTCCGGACCGACACCTGGTGACCTGCTAAACTAGGATCCCCAGCACCAAAAGACCATGCATACAACCTCTGCATCATCCTGGACAACAGACTCACCAAGAAACAATGGATCAACTCAGTTTCCTCACTTTCTGCATGCTCCAGAGGATCTTCAAAGGGCCCCCCAGAAGCACAAGAAAAACCATCACACAAGCCCTAATCATTAACCGACTGGACTACATCAATGCATGTACGCAGGAATCACCAACAAACTCATGAGAAGGCTCCAAACAATACAGAACTCAGCAGCCAGACTGATCCTGAACCTGCCAAAAATGACCCACATTGCCCAGCACCTGAGGAACCTCCAATATCTCCCTGTCTGTAAAAGATGCCAATTCAACCTACTGACACATGCTTTCAAAGCCCTCAGCAATGGCAGGCCAGCACATGAACCACCGCTTGAACTTCCATCACCTACAGAGAAACCTCAGCTCCACCACCCTGACCCTTGCACAGACACCGTACATCTGCTAGAGCCTCAGGAGATGCATCTCCTTCTCCCTCCTCACCATCAAGTCCTGAAACACCCTCCCGCTCCACCTCTGTACATAAGCCTCTCTGACAGACTCCAGGAAGACCTGACTGTTCAACCAAGCCAAAAACCCAGCACCTTGATACCATCACACGTGACAAGCCATGCTCTACAAGTACTAATTGATTGATTGATTGTTTGATGAAGCAAGAATCTTCAGATTGGCTTTATTTTGGCTCCAGGGTGACGTACTTTTGATGGTGGTGCATTTTTTCAGTACAAGTACCACTTGGTATTTTCTTCTTGGAGTTGCTTCTAAGCTTAAATTAGGAAACATTGCAGTTTTTTAATAAGACGAGTTTTAGTCTTGTAAATACATCTTCTGGTTTCAGGTGGTCTTTCATTTGCATTCTGGGATTTTGCGGTCCCTAACCGAAAAACTGCAAGCCCTGGAACGTAATGTGTTGTAGATAAAAAAAAACATCACTCAGATTTACTGGTCTGAACAAATTCCTCCACTCCTCTGAAACCAACACAATGGAAATAAAATTGAGATTTTTAAAACACTCGAGAGGAATAAACTGTCCCATTAACTTTAACTAAGGACATTTTAAGTGGAACAAAATCAAATAAGGGTGTTTTGCTAAAACAAATGAATTCTCTGGCTTAAATTGGAGCGCTGTATTTTATATATCTAGTCTGTCCTTGCATGCCTTCACCTTCACCTGTAACATGGACTATGGACTATGCACTGGACTATGAGAGAAGTGGTCTCAGTCAAGTGCAATGTCATTCAAGCATGCGCTCTAAAAAGCACTTTTGTGCACACATCCAGCAAGGATGGAAGTTACATCATCTGCTTTTTCCAACATTTGCGGGAACACACTTAGATACTGTGAATCAACAAGCTCCACAAAAGGAGAACAGCAGTGTGATTTACACTTTGTATTACAACTTGCAACTACTTCAAGATCAAGTCTAATCAGTCATTTTTTTCAGAAAGTTTCTGCGAGGCAAATTCATCAGTGAAGAAGCGAAACTGATTTTCATGTGATTTTCATGTGAGCATATCCAGTAATAATTTCAGAGCATGGTTGTTTTCTTTGTTCTGTGATTGCGTTGGTATGGAACACTGTTTAATTTTACACCATTCCTCTTAAGCCCTGCCAAGTACAACACATCAGGGATTAGAATAACACATTTTAGTGTGGTGGTCCGTATCACTGCACTAAAATGTGAAGTCAGGCATTTATAGCGTATTAGAAATTGGGTCTCTAGTTGGCAGAAGTATACAACCTTTTCCAAGTAGGGACCACAATCCTAGTCAGAGTAAGTCACAACACAACCCAAATTATCCTGTGCTCACCCTCAGGTAGCTTGGCACAGAGCCGGCAGGCTTAACGTAGAAGGCAATGTGTAAAGTATTTATGCAATAACTCATACGGAAACATAGTGAAAAACACCACTTAAATACACCAGAAAAATAGATAATAGTTATCTGAATAAAATAAGGTCAAAATGATGAAAATCCAATTTACACAAGCAAAGTTATATTTTTTATAATGATTAAAACCAACTAAAGCACTTAGAAACACAATAAGCTCCAACTGGGGCTATCACAGCGTGTTGATGGAATCGTTCCCCTTAGTCTAATGCCACAGGTACTGGTCAAGGAGTCAAACTGACCCCAAGGCACAGTACCTTTGGAAACAAAGAAACAAATATTTGCCATGGAGTAGTGGAGATAATACGTCGCTGGAGCCGCTGCAGCATCAGTCCCTTACGGCATCCAGGGAGGTGAAGCATCAGTTCAATACTGCGAGGCAGGGTAAGTGAGGCATCAGTTCTGTCTAGTTGCAGGGGGAGCTGGTGCAGCGTCGGTAGTGAGGTGTCAGTTCCTTGTGACCTAACCGGGTCAATGGATCCAGTCGGTCAAGACATGATGTGTTGACTTCACGGTTTGGTAATCACAGTGTGGGATGTCAGGGGCATTGCAACTTTGACAAACTTGTGTTGCGGTAGCGGTTGATGCTCCCAGCTAGGATCACAGAGATAGAGCAGGCAGCGATGCTGCGTCGGGCAGCAACAGCGGTGCTTGAGTCACTAAAGTAGGTGCTGGAGTCTCTGAAGTTGGTGAACTAGCTAAAAGCTAATAGATGAAGTCTTTGCTGTCCTCGAGACTTAAGAACAGGAGGCCAGCTCAATCCAAGCCCTTGGAGAGCACTTTTGGGGAAGGAAGAGTCCTTCTAGCAAAGTCAGAGGCCAGCAGGCAGCAGGGCAACAAGCAGTCCTTCTCAGCCAAGCCGTCCAGATAAGTTCTTTGGGGTGCCAGGCAGTTCCTCTGACAGTTGTAGATCCAGTAGTGTCTGATTTGGTGGGGTCAGAGACTCAGTAGATATAACCAAAAGTGCCTTTGAAGTGGGGGAGACTTAAAAGAGTTGTTTTTAAAGTGCACAAGTTCCCCTTTCAGCCCAGGCCTGTCTGCCAGGATCCCTGTGGGGGGTTATCAGTCCTTTGTGTGAGGACAATCCACTGGCCTTTGAAGTGTAAGAGAGAGCCCCTTTGCCCTTCAAGCCCAGGGAGAGCCATTCAACATGCAGATGAATACAGATGTGATTGAGTGTCCTGTGTTTATGGCTACCTGTATGGAGCCCAGACATTGATTACAGACAGGCTGTAAGGCACCAATCACGGTGAGTGCAGAGAAATGGCCACTTTCGAAAAGTTGCATTTCTCAAATGGCAATAATAAATCCAACTTCACCAGTAAGCAGGGATTTTTATTACAATTCTGGCCATACCAAGCATGGCAGGGCTACTCTTTCCAAGTCAGATTGTACCACTGAAAAGTATATGAGGACAGTTCTATTGCTAGTCTATGAGAGGAGCAGGCCTCCCAGTAGTGGAAAACACATTTGTGAGTTCTTTACTACCAGGACATGTAAAAAACAAAAGTACATGTCCTGCCTTTTACCTATATAGCATGCTGCCCTAGAGCCTACCTTAGGGGTGACTTGTAAGTAGAAAAAGGAGAATTTAAGGCTTGGAAAGTAGTTTTAAATGCCAGGTCGAAGTGGCAGTGAAATTACACACACAGGCCTAGCAGTGGTAGGGCTGGGACTTGCTTAAGGGGCCACTTATGCGGGTGGCACAATTAGTGCTGCAGGCCCACTAGTAACATTTAATTTATGGGATCTGGGCACATGTAGTACACTTTACTAGGGACTTACAGGTAAATTAAATATTCCAATTGGGTAGGAACCAATGTTACCATGTTTAGGGGTGAGAGCACATGCACTGGTCAGCAGTGATAAAGTGGGCAGAGTCCTAAAACCAGAAAAAACATGGTCAGAAAAATGGAGGGAGGCAGGCAAAAGCAAACAGCATGGATTGTGTGATGCTCTGGCAGATTGTGTTTAGTACTGAACACTCACTATGAAAATTAATTAGCATTTCAGAGCAAGCACCTCAAATATCTAACTTGGGAGGGGCGTTTGGTTTTGGAGTGGTGGTTTTGGGTTTAAGAGGTGTGGTTTTGGGTATGGGAAGGGTGGGTTTGTGTTTGGGAGGGGTGGGTTTGAGAAGGGTGGGTTAGGGCTTGAGAGGAGTGGGTTTAAGTTTGGGGGGGGTGGTTTGGGATGTGTAAGGGGTCGGGGACAGGGCAATTAAAACATCTTCTTTGAGAAAATGGGTAGGATTGTTGGCAAATGTGTCTTCAGCTTCAAATGAAACAACCTAAAATAAATATGCTTAATGGAATGAATAGGCCTTTGTGTGATTTTGAACTTTTTAGACACATAGGTTAAATTACGCGGATGCAAACTTCAGTAACAATGATGGCGAGATGTCCTAAAATGTTAATTAGAAAGTGTTAATTACATGTACCAGACATGCAGAGGAAATTTTAGAGCTGAGCCATTAAAGGCCTAGTAGCTTAAAAACAAACTATGATACAAATTATTTGCATTAATGCCATTGGTCATTATATGACATAAATTCAATTTCAAGAAAACCAAAATTATTTTTCTTAGTGTCCTATTCCTAGGATTCAAACTATATGATGAGAGCAAGAGCCGCCCCACATTTTCTAGAAAAATGCGCTCAACTTCAACCTCCAAACACCATTCAGAAACAATAATCATTGTTGGGTTATTTTGGGTTACTTTGATTTTGGCAGACCATATTTTCCTGACTATGCACAATGCATAAAACCTATTTATAATTGAATTTATCAAGACTTTTCAAACAAACACTGGACACCAGAGCATACAAACATACTCAGAGCTTTATAAGAGGACATGCTAGAAGCACAACACTCGCACACATGTGATAGCAAAACAAACTTGATCATCAGTGTAGGACGCTGGCCTTGTGTGTTGTGAGCACCTATGGTGTTATCACCCTATATCAGGTTAGGGTATCTCCTATTAATGAGGTGTAGTCAGTGTCAAGGAAGCCAGGGCTCTCTAGAGATAGCTGTCGATCAGCAGCCAAGACTTATCTAGGAGAAATGCAAAGTTTATGCAATAACACTGTAGTCACACAACACTTACACACATGAAAGAACCACACAGTGTTATGAGAATAAAGCTACTTTACTATGGAAACACAAATACCAAAATACTGCAGAGGCAACACCCCAACTGGAAGTAAGTAAACACACTATTATGTGCACATTAGGAGTCAGTGATTAACATTAAAGGCAATAGAAAATAGTAAAAACAATAGCAAGTACTGAAGGCCCAAGGGGGGACGAAACCATATACTAAGTAAGTGGAATGCGAAAGTCGGGGTCCCACCAAAAGTAGCGGAATCAGCAGAGGGGAGCTGGAGAAACTAGGAAACCAAAAAGGTAAGTACTAGCATGCCATTGGTTCTTCTCAAACCCACAAAAAGTACTTCAGAAGAGGATTTTACAAGGCCCAGACAAGACTGCCAGAAACCAACAGTGGATCTTGGGATAGGAAAACCTGTAAAGGAAGGGGAGCAAGTACAGTTCGTGTTGCAGTGTCTGGTTGTTGCAGGAGCCACTACCCATCCGTCTGTGCATTCAGGACCAGGTCGACACAACTCTTCTGCTTCTCCAGTAGAGCAGCACTGGAGCTGCCGAAGAGTTCCAGAAGTGATGCAGTTGATGTCCCACGTCAGAAGGAGAGCTGCAATCAGTCAGTAGTGTGGAAAAACAACCAACAAGCCTTAGCAAAGGTAAGGAGTCGTGGATGAAGAGATTCAGGGCTGCCGGGGACTAGCAAGGTCCAGGGGGACACAACCCACTGAGGGGAGTCTTGGGTGTCCCTCAGCAGTGAGGAGAGTCACAGGTAGAGGAGGCAGCCCCCACAGGTGCCCCAAAGGCAGAAAGCACTGGAGTCACAGTGAGGCCAATGAAGTACACCTAAAAAGGAGTCCCAAGTCGCTGGAACAGCTTGCAGGGGGCTGTGCATCCCAAGGAAGAGTGCTAGGGGCCTGGGCTACATGGAGCCTGAAGATACCTTGGAGGAGAAGCAAACAAGTCTTGGTAGCTGCAAGAGAGACAGTTGCACAGAGGTGTTGTCCTACGTAGAGAAGTAAGGGCTTGCCATCTCCCAAGTTGGACAGCTAGTAGAGAGGACCAAGGGGAGCACTCCAGACCACGACCTGTGATGCAGGATGCATGCAGCTCTGGAGGAGTGGAGATCCATGCAGCTGGTTGTCGTTGCAGTTGGTGCCTGTGGATGCAGGGGAGTGACTCCTTCACTCCAAGGGAGATTCCGTCTTGCATCTGGTGCAGGCTGAAGACTCCTCCTCCCTAGATGATGCACAGTGAGGGAAATGTTGCAGTTGCTGGAAGTAGCCAGAGAAACAATGTTGCAGAGCAGAGTCATCTTTGTAGTTGCAGATTGTCTGTTCCTGGAGGGTCCAGTTGCAGTTCCAATGGCCATAAGGTAAAGTAAATGATGCAGAGGAATCATGTTGTAATCTTGCATGTTGAATCGGAGGACCCCCCAAGAAGGAGACCCTAAATAGCCCATTAAGGGGGATTAGTCACCTAGCTGGGTGACCACTTATCGGGCGGGGAGATGTGATGTTGCCTGCCTCTTCTGGTCACTCAGATTCTCCCAGAGGCCTCTGCCAACCTTGGATTCAAGATGGCAGAATCAAGTGGCCACCTGGAGGAGCTCTGGACATCACCCATCGGGTGGTGATGGACAGGGTAGTGGTGAATCCCCTTTCCATTGTCCAGTTTCACACCAGAGCCTGGATTGGGGGTCCCTGGGCTGTTGCAAACTGGTTTATGCAAGGTGGGAACCAAATGTGCCCTTCAAAGCATACCAGTGGCTTGGGGGGACTACCCCTCCCAAGCCATGTAATACCCATTTCCAAGGGAGAGGGTGTTGCCTCCCGATCTCACAGGAACTCCTTTGTTCTGCCTTCCTCTGTTTGAGCAGGTCAAGAAGCAGGAAGGCAGAAACATGTCTGAAGAGTGGCAGCAGCATGGGCTGCCCAGAAAACCCCAGAAGACTGGTAGGAACAATGCTGAGAGTCCTATAAGGAGCCCCAAGAGCGCATCGAATCCAATATGGGCGACAGTATTGGGGTATGATTCCAACATGTTTGGTACCAAACATGCCCAGGTTTGGAGTTACCATTATGTAGATGGACACAGGTAGTGTTCAGTACATGGGTAAAATGGCTTCCCCACTTACGAAGTCCAGTATAATGGAGCTGGAGTTTGGGGGGGCACCTCTACTCATGCAGGGGTGCCCTCATACCCAGGTACTTGCACCCTGTTTTCTGGGCTAGGAGGGCCTACCACAGGGGTGACTTACAGTGACCTGGTGCAGTGACCGTAAGTGAAAGGATGCATGCACCTTTTTACACAGGCTGCAAAGGCAGGCCTGAAGACACATTTTACATAGGCTCCCATGGATGGCACAATATTTGCAGGAGCCGATGGGGAACCCCTGGTGGCCCAATGACCTGGGTACCTAGGTACCATATACTAGAGACTTATAAGGAGGCAACAGTATGACAAATGTATGGGTGTCTGAGGTCCCAGGCAACCAAATTTAGAGGGAGCGTGCACAGTCATTGGGGTCCTGGTTAGCAGGATCCAAGTGAACACAATCAAAACATACTGACATCAGGCAAAAAGTAGGGGTAACCATGTGTGAGAAAACAGGCTGATTGCAGAGGCCCCCTGACTTTTTGTCCCCATTTTTCACTTTTTGCTGGTGTTTTCCTGACTCTGATGGTGCCCTGGGTACTTCTAACCAGTCCCAGGGCCTTTGCTCTGTATAAAATCAGTATGCAAAGTAGGCTAATTATAAATGTCTATGCCAAGCTACCTATAAGTCCCTAGTATATGATCGGGCAAGTGGGTTAAGCACCCCAGCATAGGTAGTGCACCCATAGATGCACTGCTGAGGTGCCCAGTGTCATTTTAAAGGCAGGCCTACCTTGCTGGCTGCTTTTAAATTAAAGTTACATGAACATTTGACTTTGGATTAAAAAGTACTTCCTAAGTCTTAAACTACTTTATTGTTTACATATAAGTCACCCCTAAAGTGTGCCCTTTGTGCCCCTAGGGTTGGGTGCCATGTAACTATAAGCAGAGAGCTTATAAAAATAGTTTTATGAGCCCTTGTGAGGTAAAACACCCATACTTGTTTTTTCCCTCATTGTAGTAAATGGCCTCAATAGGCTAGAATGGGGAGACTTTATTTTAATTTAGTCCCCTTAAGTATCTGATACCTGAGGTGTGGTATCAAATAATTGTTATGAGAAATCCCACAACTTACAATTGTTGGATTTAATATAACTTGTTCAGGTAAAGGGTTTTAAACTCTACCTAAAAACATGCCAACTTCAGCCCTGTAGTGCTCTGCTCGAGTTAGCCATCCTCTGGCAGCCTGGCCAGGCTGCCTTGATAAGGTGTGGAGTAGCCTGGGCTAAACAACACAAAGGAATATTCCTGTGGGAGGAGATCTTTCCTCAGCAGATGGGGAAGCAGTAAGGGGAGGGCTGCCAAACTGGTTTTCAAAGGCAGGGAAGGACATTTAGAGCAACCCAGCACCTCCCTCACATCCTGCAAACCCAGACAATTAGGTGCCACCCTGAGTAGATTAGATTAGGAGAGGGCAGGAGAATGGGGTGGTTAAGATTTTTAGCCACACCAGTAGGTGGGCTCAGCCAAATGTAACCTCCAATAATCAGTTTCAGCCATGATGGATGTTTGAGGAATGTTGCTCCCTGGGACTGATTTTTGCCACACTTCCCAGGAAGTGGTCATCCCATGGGGAAGGACCCTGCACCTGATTGGAGAACCAAGACCCCCCTCTTTTTCACCCAGGAGCAAGGATAAATAGGGCAGAGTTGCACCCATACCTCAGTTCCCCACCAGATCCCAACAAGGAGGAATGCCAGAAGAAGAAGGACCGCCCTGCTGGACCCCTGATCTGCACATGGACTCTCTGAAGGACTGCACCAGCTGCACACTTGGACTTTACTACTAAAATGACTTAGCTTTTCTTCTACTACTTCAGGAAGGGACTCCCTGTTTGCTACAGGTACAAAGGAGCTGCCCAAAGTCCCCTGCATCAAGTCCTGCAAGCAGAGCCCAGCTGACCAGCATTCAGTGGCCATTTGAGGATTCTGACCAGGTGCATTCTGGGAATTGTGGTCCAAACTCCCAAGGAGCAGCTCAGAGGTTCTGGAACCTTGGATCAAGCTGTGGACACTTCAAGGACCCAAAAAAGACCTCTGGAAGAAGATCCAGTAGTTTGGAGCAACTAAATAAGTTGAAGAGATGCATTGTGGGAGTTGTAGTCCCAGACCCCAAGAGGCAAACCAGAGCCTCTGAACCCTTGATCGGTGCTGTGGACCACTTTCCTGAATCAAGAAATACTTCTGAAAGTAAGTGTGACAGTGTTACAACATGGGTGGCCTGAACTCTGGACGTGGACCCTTTCCAGTGTGATCTTTTTTAACTTTTTGAGCTCTATTTGCTTTTATGCACTGGAAAAAATAAATTCTTTAAAAATTCATATCTCCAGTTCCCCTTATCCACTTTTAATCAGTTTAGTGTCATTTTAAAGATAAAAGTATAATCTATTTGTATAAATTGGTGTTGGATTTTCATTGTGTTATGTGTTTTACTGATGTGATTTTTAAATGCTTAAACATTTGGCTTCTATGTTAAGTCTTGTCGCTCATTGCCAAGCTACCAAGTGTTGAGCTGGGTTTAATTTATTGAGACCTAACTGGACCTAAGTGAAGGTTAGTGGCCCATTGCTAAGTGTAGATACTTATCTTCCCTTACAAATAATCTATTTTCCAACACCCTGCCAAAAAGAGGGTACTTTCCTACAATCACAATAATTCCTGGTGCCATTGGGTTCACCTATGCCATATTTAATGACTAATGAGAGTGACTCCGTGCTATTAGCATACAAATCACGCTTGTACTGCAATGCAGAACAATGATTTGCAGCAACAGAAAAAACACTGACTGCTGTACAGATGGCTGTCATTAAAGAGAGGCCACTTGCCCACGGGAAATGCATTATTGTCAATAACCTGGTACCAGCCATTGAGGAGGTTACAAAAGTCAGCGTTCCAAACGTGAAAGTATTACATCCATGTTGGATTTAATGGGCAACCTCCCTGACTTCCACTGATGTTGATTATGTTTTTGACCCCAAAGTACAGACCCAAGAATTTCTTCAATATGAACTTAAGTACTGCATGCCCTCTCACATCTTGCCACTTAGTCAATAAAAAACAGCCATTTATATTGACGGTTCAGCACAACCAGTTGTGTGTGCAGCTGAACCACTGAGGTCTTTTCAATAAATGTATTAAAAACCATCCTGCGTACTTCTTTGGCCCATGTGTGTGCATGAAACCCTTTGTTAAGAAAGGGGGGACATTTTTGGGGTGACATTTGTCAACATGACTTCCCTGAAAGGTCAGTGAGTCTCATGTGTCAGGCTGCCACAAATAACCTTTGCTTTGTATGTTTGGGTGAGGAGCTACTAGCTATCCGAAAGGTTTTGGCCAACAGCTGCCAAGACGGTGTGGAATTGACTAAGTCACCTCTGCCCCTAATCTAGCAGTCTCGTTCCAATGATGAGAGTCCTTTCTATGTGTGTTAAAAAAAACTCTGGGAACCAGGGCGCCTCAAGTGCAACAAAAGACTGGGACTATATGGATGAATGGTGGATAGCAGGAGGTTGTACTATAAATAACTGAACACAATTATTGAGCACATAATCAGCAAGTGTAGCATATACATTTCACATGTATTGCATTATACTTTGTGTGACAGCCATGAGATGGCCGGCACACATTAATGTGACTACTCTTTACATGCAATAAAAGTGGTGTCTGCTGCAGAATCACCATCAGTGATCAATATGAAGTCCTCAATCATTATGAAGTTTGCATGCTGCCCATAACGGTGATTTAGAGTACAGTAATATTTGAGTTGTTCATGATACTATTGATCTGGAGCATGATTGTTCTATAGCATATTGTGTAACGACAAACTAAACCAAGTTTTGTGAGAAGCTTGGTTTTATGGCCATGACAGCATGGTTACAGCTAAATATTCTCAACAGTCTGAAAGGCATAGCCAGGAAAATCCTTCTAAAATGTTTAAAAGCCAGCTGCACATTTTTCAGGCAACTGATACCCTGCTCAAATTGCCAGCACATCTGGACTAATAAAGGATTTGGATTTGCTCTTGCACCATGCCGTGCGATGCAGGCAAGCTCAAAACCTAGAATGATATTTAGCAGGTCCTGCATGGCCCTGCGTGGCTTGGGAAATCTGGTGTAATGTAAGGCAGCACATGTTGCTGCCTTGCTTTGCACTGCACCAGGAAGGTGTTACATGGGCGGAGCATACAGTGCCATCTTAAGGATTTGGGGGCTCTGGGAAAAACATATATGTGGGGCCCCTGTACTGAACAAATTTAAATTGTATTACTCATTTCTTGCTACTTCAAACCTCACTGTGCCAAACAATACTAAATGATGAGTCACACAAAAGCAGCTAAAATGTGTCTTCACTTGGGTCCAAAAATCATTCAGATGATGGTAGGCAGAGAGACAGAGTTAGTGGAAGATATTTTCAGAGAGAGAAAAACATTTTACTAAAAAAGATAGAATATACAGAGATCAAACAAAGAGAAAATGTACTTTTCCAGGGGCCTTTGAAGGTGGGACCTCGGGCAATTGCCCACTTTTCTGCCTTAAAACTCCTCTTGAAGCATGGGTGTTCCCATGCATCCACCCATGTATTTTGATGCGTTCCCAGATCCACCAACACTGATGGGTCAAAATTGTATGGCTTTCTGATAGACAGCAATGAAGATAAATATCTTTCTTTCTCCTCATTGTTTCCTCTAAGTGTGCTTCATTCTGCAGTACGCTTACAAAGAGGAAAACAGGCACCTGATTGCAGTACCACCCCCCACTTTTTGCCTGGTTTCTGAATGCAACTTGGGCTTGAGTGCACTGGGATCTAACCAGGTTCCCAGTGCCAGTGTTCTTTCCCTAAAAACATTGTAAAGGTAATTGGATACACCTTTAGCTACCACTAGTAAAAGTTACTTAGGCACCCAGGGCATGCGGTACTAAGGGTAAGTCCCTGAGGGCAGCTCACTGATTGTGCCACCCTCTAGGGCCATGCATCCAGATTCACCCAGCTCTGCCATTGTAGGATGGTTGCCCTGGTGCTAACCTAAAACCCAAACTCGACATTGCACACTACCTGTGTGCCATGTCCACCATACACTGCATTTACTGTGGGTAAGCCACCCCTCTAGCAGGCCTTACAGCCGTAAGGCATGGTGATCTCAACTCGGAATGATAAATCCAAACTGGTACCAGTACTGAATTTATTATAAAATGTACTCAGGGGCCACCTTAGAGGTTCCCCCTGCAAAAGCTAACTAACCTGACATGGTTGCTGACTGGTTCCTACAGCCAGCCTGCCACCTCCAGAGAGCCAATTTACGAACTTTGGGGGAGAGCCCTGTCTTTCTGGTTTGTAAAACAGTGCCCTTCCTGGGTAGAGGAGCTCCCTTCCTCTCCCTCGTTGGCTCTAGGTGCACTGAGTGCGCCAGCACAAGGAAAGGATTGGAATCTGTCATATCTTGATTAGAATGGCACATTTCTGCCCTCTGCCTGTCACACAATACAGCACAGCAAATTACCTTGCTCCATCGGGTTGCCTGACATAATGATAAATCTGGACCTTGATGTCATGGTTGTTTGATCATTCTCTGTGGTCATCCAGGTGATGGCAAGTTTATCGAGCATGAGGAAAACTGCAGCAAGTCCCCAGCTGAGTCGATCTACTTCTGCTAATGTCTTAATACACTGTTAATAATAATTAAGTAGCAATATAAATGATATTGTTTTGAGTTTAAAGAATCCTATACAATGAATAAATAACTCTGATATTACAATATCCCTAACATAAATAAATCGAAGTTCAATTACACAGAAAAAACTCACATAAATAGCTCTCAGATTCTGACTAACGTAAGCTAGCCATAAATACAAAAGCTTTGAAAAAATTGTTTCGCCTTACATGATGAAAGAAAAAAAAGTCACAATATTACATTTTTTTAGAATATGCCCTTATTACAATTCAGTATCAATGATTGCTGACAACATAAAAACCGTTGTGGTAGATTTATTATAATTAGCTAAGAAATGTGTTTTTGTTCTTCAATTAATTTTATTTTTGAACTGAGGGCTAATCATTTGGGTACATTCAGTGATGCAGCTAATGTTTCTGTTAAAGACTCCAGAGAAGCTTTATTTTGCTGCTTCCTTTGTTGTTCAGTAGCATGCCTCCCTGAAAACTGGCAGCAAATGACTTCAGCAGAGCTCATGAATCTTGCTAGAGAAGTACAGAATGGGTCAGTGGTATCAATCCTTTAGTCACATAGCAACCTAGGCCCATATTTATACTCTGTTTGTGCCAGATTTGAGTCATTTTTTAATGCAAATCCAGTGCACATTTAACTCCATATTTATATTTTGATGCTAGACCCGTCTAGCATCACAAATATGGAGTTAACGTCATTTTAAGGATGCATGAACCCACCTTGCGTCAATGTGATGCAAGGTAGGCGTTCCTGTCCAAAAAATGAATCAAACACCCTAGCGCCATATTTATCCTCCCAGGCAAAAATGACGCACGGGTGGGAGGTGGACCCGAAAAATGATGCTAAACCCGATTTGCGTCAAACGTTAACGCCTGGGTCAAGGCAGGCGTTAAAATGAGGCAAACACACCACTACTTAAGGAAAACACACAAAAGCATCATTACAGTCAAACAGGACAACATGGAGGAGCTACTGATGCAGCTTGCAAGACAATGCCGAGCACAGGAACAACGGCAGAAGCCACCACCACCATAATGCAGCACACAAAGCCAACACAGAAGGCAGAGGAGAGTTTTCAGAAACAGGACAACACTCCATAGCCTCAGGGAACAGGACATTATTTGTAGGTATCGACTCAACTGGCAAGCCATACAGCAGCTGCAGTGCCATATTGAGCCACAACTAACAGTTAACCTGCAGACACCACACAACATACCACAGGTGACCAAGCTGCTAGCTGTCCTGCATATATTGGCAAGTGGCTCCTTCCAGACAGCGGGTGCACTGGTCACTTGGTTATCACAGCCCTCATTCTCGGCCTTCCTGCCCAATGTGTTAGATGCCATAATCTCCCTCACACCCCACCACATCAGCTTCCCCAACACCCAGCAGAAGCAGCAGGAGATAAAACAGGGCTTTTATCAAATCCATGGCTTCCTGCATGTGCTTGGTGCAATTGACGGCACCCATGTCTGGATCGTCCTACCTGCAGCAACAGAGCACCTATTCAGGAACAAAAAGCAAACGCATTCTATCAATGTGGAGGCCGTAGCTGACCACCAGGGATTTTTTCACAATCATCTTGGCCAAGTATCCTGGGAGTGTCCATGACTCATTCATATTCCGCCACAGAAGGATCAATCAGCACTTCCAGGATGGACAATATGGCAATGGCCTTTTTGTCCGTAAGTCAATAAAACTAGCAATATACACAGCACAACATCCCTGTAGGACACACGAAACATACACCACTACATTGACATGTGGGCAGGGTGACACTGAGGGATACATACCTCTGGACAAATGACGGTTGCCACAAACATTAGCTGCCACTCTAGAGCAACAAGGGACAAATGTAAAAGCCCACAGTGACAATGACATGGCCTGTTGTAAGTACAACCTGGAAGATGAACCATTTATAATTACATTAGGTCACATAGTCAATCGCCCACCCTCCCAAACAGTATGTAGCGAGGGAGGGGTGTGCAATGTGTGTTGCAGCAGGTCTAGCACCATGAGGCACATAGCATGATGATGCTGACTCAGATGAAGGTGACACGGAAATACTGAGGCAGTCCCAACATGATACATCACTCCTGGGGTGCCGTTTCCAGGTTTCAATAAGGAAGTGGACTGTGCTATGAACACATATATATGTGGCAGTAATGCAAACTGCACACTGCTGCACACACTGAAAGAGCCAATTGTCCATCAAAATAGCATATGTACAGGGAGATGGCTTCTCCTGCACAGATACATCCACCGCCACAAGGCAGTTAGCCAGGTTCCCTGGAGCAAGTTCGGTAGTGTAGGTGCACGGTTGCACATAAGCTACTGGCAGAGGGAACAACAAAGGCTTGCCTAGAAACAAGTCACACATGTGACAATTGTGCATTGTGAATACGGAACAGCTCAATGCTGCCAACTTATGGAGATGTGCTGTGCATTGTCACCTACCCAAACCAAAGGGCCTCAGTGTCGCATTTAATCTGCAATGACACATGTCTTAATGGATGGGATGTCCAGGCCATGAAGTGCAACCATGTTACTACCACATGTGTGTGGATGTATCATGTCCCCTCCAGTGAAAGCACACAAAAACATGTTGGACACTACATAACGCATGGTACAAACATACTGACAAACAGGAAAACAAATCATAGATCCCAGGTCAATGAGCCAAACACAAGTTGTCATGTCAAACAACCCAGTGCAGATAAAACCTCACAGAAGCCTAGGATCTCACACAATAACACAAACACATATGAGTCACAGGCGACACAAGATATCAACTGCCATGCTACATAAAATTCCTGTTGCAAGCACTAACAAAATATTCACTCTTATTATCTTTTGCAGTGGATCAGGGTTATGGGATCCAGCCATGGATCATAACCCCATTCCCCAACCCACCCACAGCAGCAGAGCGTGCCCATAATGAGGCACATCGGAGGGCATGCACCATTGTGGAAAGGACCTTTGGCATCCTGAAGTCCAGAATCAGGCGCCTGGACATTACAGGAAGCAGCCTCGTACATGCCCTACACATTGTGTGTAAAATTATACTGTCCTGTGCTATCCTGCACAACATTTGTGTGAGGAGGAACATCCCATTATATGAGCCAGACCAAGAACTGCCTGAGGAAGAGGAGGAGGATGGTGGCAGGGAAAATGAGGGGGAACAGCAGAACACAGCTGTAGGAATGCGCTACAGACAGCAAATTCTATACAACGTTTTCACTTAAGAGTCACTCTACATACCTTGTTAAGATATGTAAATAAAAACCTTACTTGATCACACAATCTTGCTCTGGTACCTTCATTCTCCATGACATGTTCCTTAGGAATGTGAGTTTTACCTCAGGGAGCAGGTTACAAAGACAAATCTGACTACTTCTGATGCAACATCATGTGATGCGTATGATTGAACATCAAACATCAAACACATAAAAAATACTCATCTCTTGAATGTCACATATGAAGGACAAAATTAAAGGACAACAACATATGACTCACATCCAAGTTGCCAACATGGTCTACTGCAGCACATGACACACAACTATGACATCTCCACTTACAAGTAAATAAGCACCCCATACATGAGGCAGTGGTTGTCACATTTCAGAAATACAGGACTGTATGAACAGACCCCTGACATTACTAAGTGTCACACTTGCAATCTCTGCAAGGAGCTTGTGTGACAAGGGGCCCATCATTGGTGAAAATAGATAGCATGAGTGTCCCAGGTATTACAAGCAATGTTCACAACACATGCCCTGGGCAGTCCATCCCGGGAAATCATACTGCCACTGCCATGTGTTACGTCTTTGCCATCCCATATCTAGGGGGCGCTGTAAACCAACTATCTGTAGCCTGGGAATCATCAACACTCACCCAGAGTCCCTTCCTGACTCCTGTTTGCTTCCCTTTTCGATATGTCATACTATAGAAGAACTGCATTAGCTTCCATGGACTTCAGGTCCCATAATGCACTTTCTGGTAGCCGGTAAAACCTGTAATCTTCTGTCCATTGCTCACTATGGGAAAACTCCGGTTGTCCCTTTATACTGAATTCTCTCCTCCATGACTTGTGAGAGATTGAAGCTGAACACCCCTCTGACCTCTCTTGTGCAGCCCCGCCATGTGACTCTGCCCTGGCCTTGCTGCTGCCTGGAACATCTTAGAAGCTGCCAATCCCTGAAGCTCCTCATCGTGCATTGGAGTACGATTCCTTTGTGTTCCAGACCCCTTGTTGGATTGTGTTACAGTCCTGAATCAGCCTGAACCTGCTCTCTGTTTTCCTAGTACTCTTCCTGCTTGTTCCAGTCAGAGTCTGCTCTCTGTTTCTTAACCTCGTTGCAGTTGGTTTCAGCCAGAGCCTGCTTTCTGTTTCACAGCCCTGTTCCTGCTTGTTCCAGCTCTCGGTTTCCAAGTCCTGCTCCTGCCTTTGTGTGAGCCTGAGACTGTTCCCGGTTCCTGGCTTTGCCTCCTAGTTTGTTCCTTCTGTTTCTCTTCCCTCTTGGGTTATCGTGTCAGGTAAATGTACTATCAGTCCTCACCTGTGTTTTCCTTTGTACTTAGGCTGGCACCAGGTTTCCAGGAGGAAATTCCAGCCCTCACCCTTTGTTTAGTGTTGCATGTAGTCTTTAGTGCCTAACAGTGGCAGTGTGCTATGGCTGTTTTTCAGGAATTGCCACTGTGTCTCCAGCTGGACCCACAAGGGCTAGTCTCTTGTATGGAAGTACAATCTTTGTTTGTGCCCTAAGGGTACAGAGACAGAATCACTTCTGCTGCCTCCTTTCTATGGGGCTTGAGTGGTGACTATCTGTAAGAGTAATCTGCACAGAGGCATTGACGTTCCCTGTTGCCGTGTGAAGTTCTCAGCCCTACCCTGTGTACAACCCTAGTGATAACCCCAGCGTGTTTGTCCATTACTGATCCATTCCATGTTTGTTCACACTAAGGTTGCTCTGCCTTCACTTTCTGTTTTCTCTGCCTTACCATAACTGTCCTTTCCCCTTGTATGCCTTTATCTGCTCTTCTGCTTTGGTACCCTACCTCCTTGCGAGATACTCTGTGAACTCAAGGGGGTGCCCATAACAGAGTCCTGACTAGTCCCGCCCGAAACCGTGACACCATGGAGCCCAATCCTGACACAGGGTACACATGGCCACACACTTGAACTGGACACTTCTGTGGAATACACATCTGAAAATATGCGAACACCTGCAGCCAGGGCAGCAGGTCCACCACAGCAACACAAGTAGCATAGGTAATTGTAATGAGTCAAACTGACGTGTACCAAACAGTTTATGGGTGGAATTAAGGCACAGTGTCTCGAACACAGTACATACCGAACATGTACACATGCCAGACATTTGTGTAGTACACACACAAGTCACCATGAAGTCATCACCAACAATTAATGACATATTAGGGGTAATATATCCTACATAGCACTCATCAGCCATCCTCAATGATACCTGAATTTTGTTTGTCATGTGAAATGTAATGTCTCGTAAGTCAAACAACCACACACATCATGTGAGTCAACACATGTTACACACACACCATGACAGTTGAAGAACACTGGTTGCCATCAGATGTAGATACACATTTGCATGAAGTCCAAAGTATTGCAGCAATACTACAACAAAGGCTTCAGCCATCTCGAAACCTGCACCAGGACTATGCTCACTGTTAGTCCATGTGGTGCCTCTTTAGTTCTGAACCTTTGGAAGTGGGTCTAAAAGTACCCTGGCAATTCAGCAATGGTCCCCATCAGATCCAATGCAGCATGATCCTACCTGATGCAGCCCCCACAGCTCCTCATCAGAAGTGATGCAAGGTGATGCAACTCACATTGGAGCCCATGCATCTCTTCATCGGAACTGATGCAGTGTGATTCAACTTGACACAGACCCCACATCACTCCTCAGAACCATTACCACGTGTTGCAACCCACCCTCCCTATCTTTTCAGAGGGACTAACCTGGTGTAAGGTGAAAACCTCAAATGCAAGGTTTACATTATTACTCTCAAGGTACTTTACAATTCCCTTTATCTTGTTACTTTAATTTGGAAAAATATGGAAATTGACAAAATGTGGAATCATGCCTCTTGTTTACATTGCAGTGCAATTTACAGCATTGTTAAATTTCCTTATCTTTTCATTGAAGAACATAGGCGGTCATTACAACATTGGCGGTAAAAGCTGCTTACCGCCGTGCAGAAGACCACTAGCGGAATTCCGCAACGGCCATTATGACCCACTGCTCAGAATCCGCCACATCACCCACAAACCCCTATGACCAAAAATCCTGAACGAAGGCCAGAGAGAGACACCACAAACAACTACCAAGCATCCACAGGCACACAATACCATCACCCACAGAACTACCACGCACCTCACACAACACACCACTAAATATCACCACACCTATCACCACACCCACCACCCCACACATCACCCACACCACCCCATGGCACGGCAAAGACACCCCAGGGAAAACGATGTAGCTCCGCATGTGTTTCAGCAGGGCACACAACACTCTGGACAACACGTTGGAAAACATAGGCTGGGACATCCCTGATGCTATGGTCACTGTTGTTTGAAATGACCCACTTGCAAGGAAATGGAGTACTGACAGCACCTGCACTTGAGGGGGTATTCCTGTGGGATGGCGGATAGCTGACATCAGGTCTGGCTCCAACTGCGCACACAGTTCCTGGATTGTGGCACGGTCAAGCCTGTAGGTGATGATCACATGTCTTTCCTCCATTGTCGACAGGTCCACAAGCGGTCTGTACACCGGAAGATGCCACCATCTCCTCACATGTCCCTGCGGATGGTGCCTATGAAGGACAACAGCGAGCACAGAGTCAAACAACTCAGAGGTACGTAAACACAGCTTACACAGAACACAAATTCTAATCCGATATTTGGCCTGTATGTGTGTTGAGGCTAGGCCTAGGTATGTGTGACACAGTTAAAATTAAGCCATGTGGACCCCTGAAATGGTGGCTGCCTGACTTGTAAAGTGGGACAATGGGATGTGAGGTAACTTCGCTGGTAACTTCGCTGGCGTTGTACACCGTCACGGTAGGCGGTCGAAGACCGCAGCGCAATCCTGCATTGGTTAACATTGGACCCTATGGGTCCCAGGAGCCAATGACGATGAACACCGGTGGTGACGGTACGCACCGTCGTGGACGTGACCGCCATTTTCTATCTGTACAATCACTCGATACCTGATCTTCGACAGGAGAGGACCTACACTGCAAGTGCTGCTGTGACCTCGGTCTGGAAGCGACAATGGCTCAAGTGTCTGGGGAAAGGGCCCCTGCCTTCACATCGGAGGAGTTGGAGAAACTCGTGGATGGGGTCCTCCCCCAGTACATGCTGCTCTACGGTCCTCCAGGCAAACAGGTAAATACACTGGGAGCATGCTGTATGGGCTATGCCTGTGTGGAGTGGGGTGGATGAAAGATGGGGGGGGATTGAGGCATGCATGAAACGACAGTGAGTGCATGTACATCATGGCAAGGGTAGGGATGGGGGCCAATGACTGTGACTGTGCATTTGGTAATAACTTTTCTTTTCCCCCTGCAAAATTCATGTAGGTCAGCGCCCACCAGAAAAAAAGATACTTGACGTGCTATCGCCAAGGATGTCCAGACCCTGGGGGTCTACCACAGACGGAGCACCCACTGCCGTAAAAGATGGGAGGACATTCACCGCTGGAGCAAGAAGATGACGGAGGCCCAGCTGGGGATGGCCTCCCAATGTGAGGGGGTGCCCGTCGCACCATGACCCCCCTGATGTTCAGGATCCTGGTGGTGCCGTACCCGGAGTTCGATGGGCACTTGGGGGCATCACAGCAGCCACAAGGGGGTGAGTACACTCTCATTCTGCTGATTTTGTGCCCAGTGGAGGTGTCTGGGTGGGGGAGGTGGGCTGTGGGTTTCCCTAGGCAAGGGCAGGTTTAGGAGGCAAGGTCCCCTTGTGCTGGCAGAGCCTGTGGCACCCCACCCCACCTGTGTACAGTGCCAAGTACACCTAGTCAGGCTCCTGTGAAATCAATGTGCGCAGATGTCGTCAATAGCCTTGTAGGCCATGTCCCAGGGATTGAACAGTGGAGGCCAGGTGCGTGGTGTAGTGCAGGGGGCTTCTGTGTCTGTTTTGTCCGCCAACGGTAGCGGTAATGCATGCACTCAACATGTCTTTCTTCTGTCGTCGTCCCCCTTTTTGTGGTCTCCCTGTTCTTGTGTGCATTAGCATCATCAGGCGGAGGAGCAGTGGCAATGGAGCAGGAGGAAGCTGCATCCCACATGGCCCTGGAGGGCAAGACAACGGAGTCGGAGTACACCAGTGGGACGGAGGGCGATGGGAGCTCCACAGCGGGGACAGGAGCTGACACCAGTGACAAGGACGCGTCCTCTGATGGGAGCTCCCTTGGGGTGGCGGCAACATCTGTGCCCCCCGCATCTACAGGTACAGCAGCCACCCCCCCTACCAGCACTGCCCTCCCAGCAGCCCCTCAGCCTTTTCCCCGTGCCCCCTCACCCAGGAGGGTGGGCATCACCTTCGCCCCAGGCACCTCAAGACCTGCCCCAGTCACCCCCGCTGCCCTCAGTGAGGAGGCCATTGACCTCCTCAGGTCCCTCACTGTTGGGCAGTCTACCATTTTGAATGCCATCCAGGGTTTAGAAAGGCAGTTGCAACAAACAAATGCATTCCTGGAGGGCATTCATTCTGGTCAGGTGGCCCTTCAGCAAGCTTTTCAGACTCTGGCCTCAGCACTTATGGCAGCCCCTGTCCCTGTGTCTAGCCTCCCCCCTCCAACTTCCTCCACCCAGACCAAATCCCCTGTACCTCAGCCTATCCCAAGCACACCTTCAGACCAGCATGCACACACCTCAACACACAAGGGAAGCTCTAGCAAACATAAGCACCACACATCCCACAGGCACTCATACAAGCATCACACACATGCAGACACACCAACATCCACTACCTCCACTGTGTCCCCCTCCTCCTCATCTCTCTCCTCCCTCCCAGTCTCGTCTACACTCACACCTGCATGCACTGCATCTACAGCCACTACTGCCATTACCAGCACACACACCACCACACCCAGCTCACATGCAGTCACCACCGTCACCGCCATTCACACTTCCCCTGTGTCCTCTCCCAGTGTGTCTGTGACGCCCCCTCCCAAGATACACAAACGCAGGCACACACCCACCCAACAGCCATCCACCTCACGACAGCCTCCAGCGCATGCACCTTTACCCAAATTCACCAAACCAACACCTCCTACAACCACAACCTCTTCCTCCACTCCCAAACCCCCTCCAGCTACCCGTCCCAGTGTTTCCAAAAAGCTTTTCATGTCCAACCTTGACCTCTTTCCCACACCTCCCCCACCCCGTCCACCTCCTAGGGCCCGACTCTCCATGTCCCAACCTAGCACCTCAGCCACAACATCTCCGGGACCAGTGGTGCCTGTAGTCACCGGAATCTGGAGAGCACCGGCCACTAGGGCAGCCAGTGTGGCACGGAGCCACAGCACGAACAGTCCCCCACGTGTGAAGCATCTAAAGTTGGCCAGTGCCTGGCAGGAGAGGGGGAAGACTCCAGCCACAAAAGCCGCTCCCAGAGGTGCAGGTGGGAGTGTGGAGTCAGCTGCGACACCTTCCAAGGTGGGGAAGGGCCACAAGAAAGTCAGCAGGTCTGGGAACAGCAGCACGGCAGAGAAGACCGCCATCATCCCCGCTGCCCAGGAGCGCACCGCCAGCACCTGCCCTGCTGCCCAAGAGGCCACCGCCAACACCACTGGGCCAGAGAGGACTGCCACCACCAGCCCCGCTGGGCAAGAGAGGACCACCAGCACCAGCCCCGCTGGGCCAGAGAGAACTGTTAGCACCAGCCCCACAGGGCCAGACAGGACCGCCAGCACCAGCCCCGCTGGGCCAGACAGGACCACCAGCACCAGCCCCGCTGGGCCAGAGAGGACCGCCAGCAACTGAGTCACTGCAAAGGGCTCCGCTGCCACAAGCACCGCTGAACAGGGCCCCGCCACCACAAGCACAGCTGAACAGGGCACCGCCGCCACAAGCACCACTGGCCCATGAGCGCCAAGGGCACTGACGCTACTGAGTCCGTCACGAGCAGGATGAAGCACTCTGGGAACAATGCCCCCTCCAGAACCAGTGGAGATTGACAGCCACTACCTCAGTCCTTAGCAGGATAAGCAATCTGGGCACCATGCCCTCTCCAGAACCAGTGGGGATTGACATCCACTACCTCAGTCCTTAGCAGGATGAAGCACTCTGGGCACAATGCCCCCTCCAGAACCAGTGGAGATTGACATCCACTACCTCAGTCCTTAGCAGGATGAAGCACTCCTGGAACCATGCCCCCTCCAGAAGCAGTGGAGATTGATATCCACTACCTCAGTCCTTAGCAGGATGAAGCACTCTGGGCACCATGCCCCTACAGAACCAGTGGAGACTGTCATCCACTTGTGAGACTGTGGCTTTGCACTCACCAGGATGGAACAGTGGGCAACCCACCCACTGTATAGACTTGTGAGACTGTGGCTTTGCACTCCCCAGGGTGGAACAGTGGGCAAACCACCCACTGTAGAGACTTGAGAGACTGTGGCTTTGCACTCCCCAGGATGGAACAGTGGGCAACCCACCCACTGTAGAGACTTGTGAGACTGTGGCTTTGCACTCCCCAGGATGGAACAGTGGGCAACCCACCCACTGTAGAGACTTGTGAGACTGTGGCATTGCACTCCCCAGGATGGAACAGTGGGCAAACCACCCACTGTAGAGACTTGAGAGACTGTGGCTTTGCACCCCCCAGGATGGACCAGTGGGCATGTGTCCCTCTCGTGGATTTGGCGTCGTGCACTCAACCAACTGAGGTGCCCCCCCTTTTCCTTCCCCTGAGGTGCCTGTTTTCTTGCTCTCTGATGCCCCTTCAGTGTTCTCTTCGTCATGGTCGGGGATCTTGTGTGGGCCTCGCCCATACCGTGTGGGCCCAGTGTTCCACAGACTTCATTGGAGCACTACCTGGACTACTAAGCTTGGTGTATATTTTGTTTATAGTGTATATATATATATTTGCGTAATTGATTTTAATATATTACAGTGGTTACACTCATTTTCCTTTGTCTTTGCATTCTTCTGGGGGGTTTGGGGGTGTAACTATAATGTGTCAATATGTATTAGTGTGTGTGTTGTCGTGGGTGGGGGTGTTGCGTGTGTGGGTCCCTATTTTTTCCCTCCCCTGTGTCATAGGTGCAGTACTTACCGTTGTCTTTGCCGCCGGCGTTCGTGCTCCTGGTAGAAGAGCAAGAAGATAAGGGCTGGCAGTATCTGCAGCTCTGGTTCCATGGCGTCTGGATTCCTCATGGGGTGTGTAGAGGTGAGCGTTTTCCCATTGAAGTCCTGTTTCTGCCGTGTTTTTGTCCACAGTGAATCCGCCCCAGAAAAGGTGGCGGATTGGTAGGTTGTGACACTGTGGGTGGTACTTTGTCCTCCGCCTGTCTGTTGGCGGTGACCGCCTCGCTGTTTGTTTGTACCGCCGTGGTCGGAGTGTTAAAGTGGCTGTCTTTGTTGCCGGTTTCCGCCACGGTCGTAATTGCAATTTTTTTACCGCCGGCCTGTTGGCGGTCTTACCGCCGCTTTAACACCATCCACCAGGGTTGTAATGACCACCATAGTTTCTTTATCAGGATGCCCACCGTCATGGGACACTGTATTTGTGTCATCTTAAAGTCTACTTTTTAATTACCTTTTGATATTATAATTGCACAGTTCAAATATTATTACTGGTTCTGTAACAAGCATTTACTTGCATTGCATTGCTTGCACACCGATTGGGGATTAGCCTTGTAGGAAATGTGGTTAGTTGATATGGATGAGGGCCTCACTCAAGTAATCCTAGTCAGGCTAAACCACAGAAGCCACTAAATATACCTGTGCTAAACCATCTGGTAGCTTGGCACAAAAGCAGTCAGGCTTAACTTAGTAGGTATGTGTAAAGTATTTATGCAGCACTCAAACAATTATAATGTGACAACGCATCAAAGACAAAATCCCCAACAAGTTGAGAACAACTTTTATTGACTAAAATAACTCCAAGGTGACAAAGATCCAACAAGTAGATGTGGAGTTATGAATTTTTAAACCTTCACGTGAAAATAGAGCCAAAATCATAAAGCTCACCTCATGATTATCTGGTCATGCCAGACCAGATGAAAGTCAAAAGTTCAGGCTGACTATGACAAAAAAAAACAGATGATGCTCAGAATGCTGAACAAATCGATCATTCACCCCCAGTCATAGATCTGGACCAAAATCCATCATTATTTTGCTCACCATGCCAATTTGGACCAAGTAATATGCAAATCAGTCCTGACCATGCTCCCCATGGGAACAGTCCAGTGTGAACTGCCAGGCCAGGTTCTCTCTGGACCAGAAACAAGCATTCAGGGACTGGTTTTGGGATATCACCTCTCATCAGCCAGACAAGCTTGAATCTGGTGGCATAGCACACACAAGAGCCACAGGGTTGGGCATACCCTCCTCCACAAATGCAGAACATTAGATTAAAATTTGTTAGAAAACATATTTCAAATTCAATCAAGAATGGCAAAATATGTAATTCAGTTTCTCTGTAAGCACTTATGTTGGAATCTGTGTGATGCAGGAATCTAGACATTTTCCTAAGACATTTCTGCAGTCAACCAGCTGACTCATTATCTTGACAATATTTAGGGGCATATTTATACTCCGTTTGCGCCGAATTTGCATCGTTTTTTTCAGCGCAAATTCGACGCAAAACTAACTCCATATTTATACTTTGGCGTTAGACGCGTCTAGCGCCAAAGTTCATGGACTTAGCGGCATTTTTTTGCGTGAACACCTTCCTTGCGTTAATGATATGCAAGGTAGGCGTTCCTATCTTAAAAAATGACTCCGATGCATATGCGTCGTATTTATACTCCCGGGCAAAAATGACGCCCGGGAGTGGGCGGGTCTAAAAATCCCGCTTTTGCGCCGGATTTTAGCGCCTGGGTCAGGGCAGGCGTTAAGGGACCTGTGGGCTCAGAATGAGCCCAGAGGTGCCCTCCCCTGCCCCCAGGGACACCCCCTGCCACCCTTGCCCACCCCAGGAGGACACCCAAGGATGGAGGGACCCACCCCAGGGACATTAAGGCAAGTCCAGGTAAGTATTTTTTTGTATTATTTTTTTGTGGCATAGGGGGGCCTGATTTGTGCCCCCCTACATGCCACTATGCCCAATGACCATGCCCAGGGGAAAAAATGGCGCAAATCGGGTTGTGGCGATTTTTTTGCCTCAGCCTGACTTGCACCATTTGTGGACGCCCATACGCCATTTTCCCCCTACGCCGGCGCTGCCTGGTGTACGTCGTTTTTTTTAACGCACACCAGACAGCGCCGGCGCTAATTTTTTTGGCGCAAAACTGCGTTACTGCAGTTTTGCGTCAAAAAATATAAATATGGCCCTAAGTACATCTTTGATATATATACTATACTAAGGGACATATTTTTGAGAGGATTGAGCCACCGTTGAGACACCCTTAGTGATGCAGGAGCTGTGCATACTTCTAAAGCCTATCTCTTAGGTCAAGCAAAGACATTTTGTGTGGCTTTGAATGGCCTCATAGACATGGAGTAAGGCAAGGCAGAGCAAGTCGCTCTGTTGTCTTACTCTGTACCAGGGAGGCATTCCATGGGCCTTGTAGTGGGTTTTCACATGCAACACCCATGGATTTTGACGCATCACAAGATTTACCAGATCTGTAAACCTGGGGATGAGCCAAACCTTATGCCTCCCCAGGGGAGGGGCAACAAGAAGAAATATCCTAGTTTCTCCTCATGTTTTCCTCTTTCTATGTGTGCTGTATTCTGCAGTAAATGTGCAAGGAGGAAAAAGCTTCCTGGGATTGCTTTTGTTCAGGAAGGTGCCCCTTCCTGAACAAGAACAATCCTGCCAACAATTTAGAAACCCTTACACCATGATGCAAAGGTACCTGCATTGGAGGTAGGCAGCTAAAACAGAACTATCACAGTTGGAAGGGAAAGTAATGTGCCATATTGCATAAATATGGTGCATTCCTTTTGATGCATGGCTGCCAAGTGTTTTCTAATTGCAATTAATTCATGCCAAGTGTATTTTGTATTTGATTTTAAGCTTTCTGAGGTTTCTCTGTAATTTGGTTTCCCACTGCTCCCTTCCTTACCATCTTTGCCACCCTGATTCCTGCTGGCCTTGCCCACTGCCTCCCAGCACAGCTCCCTCCCACCAGGACCTACTCGATGGAGGCACCAGCACGTTTGAGGTCAAGCAGCCTTGCCAGCTTCCCACTATTTTCCCTCCCCACACCCCTGTCATCCTCTGCCACACCACAATTGTTCCCTATATGCTCTGTATGCTCTGAGTACCTGATTGATTACTTGTACTGCATCATTTCAGTTGCCAGGTCTTTTGTACTAAATGTATTCTAATTGTAATTCAATTGTGCAAAGGGTATTTTATATTTGTTTTTAAGCTTTCTGAAGTTTCTCTGTAGTTTGTTTTCCCACAGCTCCCTTCTTGCTCATTTTTGTCACCTTGTTAGAAATGGGGCCTTTGGTTGGCAGTCAGGTTACCCCCTGTCCAAGCAAGGACCCTCACTCTAGTCAGGGTAAAAGAGAATCACCCTCAGCTAACCCCTGCTTACCCCCTTGGTAGCTTGGCACAAGCAGTAGGCTTAACTTCAGAGTGCTAGGTGTAAAGTATTTGTACCAACACACACAGTAACTTAATGAAAACATTACAAAATGACACAACACAGGTTTAGAAATATAGAAAATATTTATCTAAACAAAACAAGACCAAAACGACAAAAATCCACAATACACAAGTCAAGTTATCAATTAAAAAACAAAAAGAGTCTTCATGTAATTTTAAACACAACGCTAATGCTGTTAGCGTGGAAATTTACCAGGGTGCGTCAAAAATAACCCCACACAGGCAAGTGTGAGTCAAAAGGGCTTGCGATGCATTGATTTCACTCACAAGTGTTTCTCCTTCATTCGAGTTGGCTCGCGTTGTTTCTTCTCTCTGCAGGAAAGGGATAAGTCAATTCGAACCTCACTCTTGGGTCCAGCCAGCCCTTGCATCGTTTTTGCATGCCCAGCGATGTTTGCATCAGAAATGATGATCCAAAAACCAAGCATTGCAGGTTGCGATCTCGCCAGTCTCCATATTCGATGCTGCGTGTCTTTTCTCCAGCCGGGGGCGTCGATCTCCCAATTGCATTGCAGGCGAGTGTCAATTTTCAGCCGCAAACCTGGTGGAGCGTCGATTTTTCAGCCACAGATCGGAGTTGTGTCAATTGTTTCCCCACACGGCAGTCTGTGTGTGGATTTCTCACTCTTGGCCTGCCAGCTTCTCCCTTCAGGGACCCAGGAACTGGATGGGCACCACTTGGCAGAGTAGGAGTCTCAGCAGAGGCTCCAGGTGCTGGCAGAGAGAAGTCTTTGCTGTCTCCGAGACTTCAAGCAACAGGAGGCAAGCTCTAAATCAAGCCCTTGGAGAGTTCCTCACAAGAAGGAAGGCACACAAAGCCCAGTCTTTGTCCTCTAGCACAGGCAGAATCAGCAACTGCAGGATATAGCTCCACAAAGCACAGTCACAGGCAGGGTAGCTCTTCTCTCTCAGCTCTTTAGCTCTTCTCCAGGCAGAGGTTCCTTTTGGTTTCCAGAAGTGTTCTAAAGTCTGTGGTTTGGGTGCTCTTCTTATACCCATTTTGCCCTTTGAAGAAGGCTTACTTCAAAGCTAAGTCTCTCTTGTTTGTGAAATCCGGCCTTACCCAGCCAGGCTCCAGACACACACCAAGGGGTTGGAGACTGCATTGTGTGAGGGCTGGCACAGCCCTTTCAGGTGTGAGTGACCACTTCTCCCCTCCTTCCCAGCACAGATGGCTTATCAGGAAATGCAGACTACACCCCAGCTCCCTTTGTGTCAATGTCTAGTGAGAGGTGCAAACAACCCAACTGTGAAACTGACCCAGACAGGGAATCCACAAACAGGCAGAGTCACAGAAATAGCTTAAGCAAGAAAATGCTCTTTCTAAAAGTGGCATTTTCAAACACACAATCTTAAAATCAACTTTACTAAAATATGTATTTTTAAATTGTGAGCTCAGAGACCACAAACTCAACATGTCTATCTGCTCCCAAAGGGAATCTACACTTTAATCACATTTAATGGTAGCCCCCATGTTACCCTATGAGAAGGACAGGCCTTGCAACAGTGAAAAATTTATTTAGCAGTATGTCACTGTCAGGACATATAAAACACATTACTATATATCCTACCTTAAACATACACTGCACCCTGCCCTTGGGGCTACCTAGGGCCTAACAAAAGGGAAGGTTTAGGCCTGGCAAGTGGGTACACTTGCCAAGTTGAATTTACAGTTTAAAACTGCACACACAGACACTGCAGTGGCGGGTCTGAGACATGATTACAGGGCTACTAATGTGGGTGGCACAACCAGTGCTGCAGGCCCACTAGTGGCATTATGATTTACAGGTCCTGGGCACCTCTAGTGCACTCTACTAGGGAGTTACTAGTAAATCAAATATACAATTTACACAGAGAGCATATGTACTTTAGCACTGGTTAGCAGCGGTAAAGGGCTCAGAGTTCAAAAGGCAACAGCAACAGGTCAGAAAAAATAGGAGGAAAAAAGATTGGGGATGGCCTTGCATATGGAAAAAATTCCACCACACCTGCATTCCCGTTGGTCCTGACCACTTCCGCCAAGCACCCCTCCCCAATCCTAGGACCTACTTAATGGAGGCCGTAGTGCAGGGTGCCTGTTACGCCCCAAAGGCAAGCACACCTGCCTGTGCCTGGACCATGCCTGGACCATGTCCAAACCCTCGCTCTCTCACCCCGCACAGATACACCACCATCGGGGTCAAAGCCCTGGACTCTGGACTCCATAACTACAACAACTGCTCCCACACCTGCCCAAGTTCTTTGGTAAGACCATTTTCCTGCAGAATCTAGCTCTTCTCCTGAAACTCAGAAGAAGCACTAGCACTTACAGCCACCTCTGCTCCGTCGACCACGTCAGCATCAGAGCCACTCCACTGCCTCCTGCTCAATGCACAATCAGTCTGCAAGCACACCACTGAGACCTGGGACACCATGACCTCCCTCACCCCAGACGTCGTCTTCCTCACTGAAACCTGGTTCAACCCTGCAGCCTCTCCTGACAAAACTGCTGCAACACCAGATGGCTACAAGATAATACACTGGCACCACGTCATCAAGCACAGAGGTGGAATCACCATCATCCATAAAGAAACCATCCACTGCATCACCGTAACCAACAACACTACCCCAATCATGGAACACCTCATCTTCCAACTCTAAACTTACAACAAGACCACAATTAAAGGTACCCTCATATATAGACTCCCAGGCCCATGCCCCAGCTTCTGTGATGCATCTACCTGCTCGCCACCTACTCTTGACACTACATCTTCTTAGGAGACCTCAATTTCCACCTTAATAACCCCAATGACACTAACACTGCCAACTTCCTTGAAACCATGAACAACACCAACCTCACCCAACTAGTCACCGACCCCACACACTATGCATGGCACACTCTTGACCCCATCTTCACGGCCAGCTACAGAGTCAAATACAGTCATGTCACCAAACTGACCTGGTCAGACCACATCATTGTCCACTTCACCCTTGCAGGATCCCCCATCTCTTCCCCCAAACGACCCATGATCTCCCATTGCAGCTGGAACAAACTATTTGAGAGCCAATGGAACAATGCCCTCTGCACTTCTCATCCTAACACCACTCCCAACCTGGATCAGACTTTCAAGAATATCTCTGAATGGATCACCAATAGTACTGACAAAGTCGCCCCAGTCAAGCAAACCAAACCCAAGAGACCATCAAAAGAAGCCAGCTGATACACCCCAAAACTCAAGATGTTGAAACACAACAGCAAGCAACTAGTAAGGAAATGGTCATCAGAAAAGAGCTCTCAGACCAGGCAGCCTTCAAATTGTCCCTCAACAAATACAACTACTGAAAAAAGCTAAATAGAATGTTTTAGCCTGACGACATCCAGAACAGCCCTAATTACAGCAAGGAACTTTTTGAAATCATCAGGGAGTTCTCTAACCCCAGAGCAACCATAAACACCATCACCCCCTCCCAAGAACTCTGCGATTCCCTGGCAGGCTTCTTTTAGGAGAAGATCACCACCTACAAAAACTTCAAACCCCAACCCACCACCAGCTCCACCCTCAGCCTTTTTGCCCCCACTGATGCCACTCCTCAAGGACTCTCCAACTACCTGCTCACCACCTGTGATCCGCTCAGCATACAGGACACCATGGCCATCATGAAATTCATACACTACGGGGCACCCACCCACCCCAGCCCCCAATACATCCTCAATCTCTGTAGCAAGATGATCAGCAGGGAGATCACCACCATCATTAACACATCCAAAACCTCAGATGCCTTCCCAAAAGTATGGAAATAAACAGAAGTCAAACCCCTTCTCAAAAAACTTTCTGACAAACTCAAGAACTACTGCCCCATCTCCCTGCTCCACTTTTCCGCCAAGGTACTTGAAAAAGCCATCAACCAGCAACTCACTCTACACCTGAAAAGGAACAACCTCATGGACCCCCTCCCAGTCTGGTTTCCATGGCAACCACAGCACCAAAGCTGCCCTGCTTGCTACCACCGATGACATCCAAGCCCTCCTCAAAAGAAGTGAAACGGTGGCCTTGATCCTTCTCAACTTCCCAGCAGCATTCAACACTGTATCCCACCAAACTCTCATCTTGGGACTGCATCACATTGGAATCCAAGGAAAAGCCCTCAGGCAGATCTTATTCTTCCTTCCCACGTGAACCCAGAGAATCTGCCTTTCACCTCAGGACCCAAGAACATCATTTACCGGACCCTCCTGTCCAACATCATTAGACAACACAGAATGAATATCATATCCTATGCAGACAACACCTAGCTGATCCTTTTAATTTCAGAAGACCCCGCCACCATGAAGGCCAGCTTCTACAGGTGTATGACAGGCATAGACGAATGTATGAAAAACAACTGTTTAAAACTCAGAACAGACAAAACATAAGTGCTGATCTTCGGAAACAACACTTCCCCTTGGAAAGTCTCTTGTTGGCCTACAGAACTTGGACCTGCACCTACCCCTGCTGATCATGCTTGCAACCTTAGCATCATACTGGATGCCAAGCTCACCATGAAAAAACAGATCAACACAGTCTCCTCCACATGCTTCCTAACCTCTGCGCTCTACTTATCTCTCATTCGCATATATCCCCTGCATCTGCCGGAGCAGCAGTGGAGGACATTCCTTCTCCTACCTTGTAGCAAGATCATAGAATGACCTACCTCACCCACAAACCTCCTCCTCCCGTCTGGAAATCAGGAGTGGACTCAAGACCTGGCTGTTTGACTAAGCTAAGCAGCCACACTTTCAGGGCGTGGATACCCTCCTGGGTGACAAGTCACGCTTTACAAATCCAGATTGATTGATTGATGAGATTTGTGAACTTCATGGTACAAGTTCTTTTCACCAGGCATATTGACCCTCTGCACCACTTTATGGCTAGTCAAAACTGCCGTTAGAAAAACTCTGATCTCTCCCTCTAGAAGCAACATTAATCACAAGAGTTATCTTGACCTTTTTCTTGCTGCCAGTAAGCGGTATACACAAGGACCTCTGCAGTAGGTGTTTTTAAATCGTAAGTCATGGCTAAACCCAGCACCTCCCCTGTGGTCAGCCCAACCTTCCCCAGGTCAGCGCCTTGTAGGCTTGTTGGTTGCAGACATTGGTCCCAAAAAAAACACCACATGGTCCCCCTATATTTTCCCACAAAGGAAACTTTTTCTTTTAAAGTATCTTCTGTTCCTTTAAGGAAAATATGATTCTCAAAAAAAAGGTTTCCTCTCTGTGAATGCAAATGCGAAGTACCGGGCAGGCCACTGTTTCTGCATTTGCCCTCAATCAGACAGGGTCACAAATAGTAGCCTGTCTAATTAGTATTCATTAGTGAGGTCATTTTTAACCCTTGTCATTTCCATTTGTGCTGGGTCCTACTAATACATAGATTGCATTTCAAATTACATCTCCTGAAACTCAGCTGGTGTGAAATATGGACGTGTATGTTTCTGAAAGGAGATAGAATATGTGGTCCATTGATTCACCATCAAATTGAAGGATATGTGGTCTCAATTCACCTTTCAAAGGTTAACTTCTACACCAGACCTGAGAATTACATACATAATTATAGATAGGTATCAGTTAATTATGGGGATGTTTTTCCCCAGTGATTTTTAAGTGACAACAAATAGACAACGAGAGCAAAGTTCGAGTTGTGTATGGTGTCTCTGAGAACCTCATAGTTATAGAAAATGCCCATAATTCTCCTATTACTCATCTATAATTTCATCTTGTGTATGCCCTCAAATCCATCTGGCCCTGCTTTCAAATCCTGAGCAGGGACAGAGGGGTTATGGGGGAGACATACATAACACAGCTTCTCCCTGGCTCTAAACGTAATTAAAAAAGTATAGCCTTCTGCACTGCCACCCACCCCCACAACTCTCTGTGCCTTCCAAGCAACAGTATCCTGGAATTTATTTATGATGTTGCAAGAGTGGTTAAAGAGTCCTGTTACCTAGCACTGGTTAATTGGATTAGGGATAGTCACTCACACTAATGGCCATCTATGAGAGCCTTGCACAACAATTCATTTTTTCAAGGCAAATATTTATAAAACCATAAGGTATGCCTTTCACAATGAACAGTGAGATAACATATAAGTCTTCCATATGCAGGATTGATGCAACATATGTGTCCAGTACGCACACCTACATTTGAACTGACAATGTAGGCACTACAGACAGGGAGGGAAATATTCCTAACTATCCGCTTTTGTAGAGAAAGTCCGTCATGTGTAATAAAAGATAGTATTGCTAAAGTTAAAAAAAAGATTTTGTGTATGCTTTGCATACGTTTTACAAATGGGGAATAAAAACATAAATACATGTCATAGATGTTTCATTATGTGCATCTATTATTATTGTTAGTAGTAGTAGTAACTAGCAGTATCATCATCATCACCAGACAATTGGTTGTTACAGCTCAGCACCGCTTCTTTGGTATAATAGACTAGTCATATATTTCTGAAGAAGTGAGGAGGGACAAGATGAGTTTACATTGGGCATTTCCTTCACAATATGAGAGTACTGTTATAGAGCACATAAAGAGCAGGTCTAAAACATAGGGTGACTGCTTGGATAGTGCATCCTTACAACCGGTAGAATTGAAGCCGCTGTTACTGATAAATAATTGTAGTTTTTGATCAGGTATTGATACAGCTGTCAGCCAACCTTTTGTAATCAATACAAAGAATGCAAACATAAATAATGAGTAAAAGGTCCTTGGGGCAGCCTTTCTTCTGTTGTTGCTGTGTGATTTAAAATGTAGCTCAGTTTACAAGCAGCTTACATAGAGGGGAGGAAACAGCTCCTTTCAACCATGAATGAGTTAGCTCCCTTCAGCCGTTAGTTTATATGAAGTGTTAGTCACGATTTGGTCCAAGACACAAAACAGCAAATTACTGTGTAATGGGCCATGCATTGTGATCGTCAGCATTTGACCTGTGTATTGTGGGAAGCCATTTTCTTGTCGCCTGCTTGGCACATTGCATAGTAGCCCTCTAGAGACATGTCTTGTGCAGCCCTGGAGGTAGGCAGGTGAAACCAGCCTGCTCATCGGACTCAGATAGTGAACTATGTTTGTCATATACCAGGCTAAATTTTACTGGGGCATTGCCAGTGCTTGACTCAGCAAAAACATTTGGATCAAGTAACAGTTCCTTAAATAACGTTTTGCATCATTAAGGCCAAAATGTGGTGCATAATCAGACCTCAACAGAGCAATGGAGTGGTGGTGCTGGTGCATAACTCATTTCTCTGACCTCAGATCTAAACATGAACTTGGCATACCACTAGGTCTGGATTTCATGTTATAACATGTGCTAAAACAGGCATTCACTAATGTGTACAGCTATTTGTGCCACACGATTGAGAAATAAAAACGACGTAGACATAAGAGGTAAGAAGAGACAAGCTACAGAGAAACACATCACAAGTAGAAGAATACATGTGTTCTTCCCAGGGATTGTATACACCAATACATTAAGCCTAGAGCTTTTGACTTTGCCAATGCTTGTTTTTAAAGGTTTTGAGTTTGAGGAATCTGTCCGATCATATAGGTAGAACTATCTCTTCGGATAAAGTAAAGGTGAATGATATCGTTTATAGGAGCCAATAGCTGTGAATAGGTAGATGTCATGGTGCTCTACTCCTTAGTGCTCTACTGACTGAATTTCACACTTAGGCCCATATTTATACTTTTTTAGCGCCGCATTTGCGCCGCATTTTGACGCAAATGCTGCGCTAAAAAAGTAAAGTATGGGCCTTAGGGGCATATTTATACTCCGTTTGCGCCGAATTTGCGTCGTTTTTTTCGACGCAAATTCGACGCAAAACTAACTCCATATTTATACTTTGGCGTTAGACGCGTCTAGCGCCAAAGTTCATGGAGTTAGCGTCATTTTTTTGCATGAACACCTTCCTTGCGTTAATGATATGCAAGGTAGGCGTTCCCGTCTTAAAAAATGACTCCAATGCTATTGCGTCGGATTTATACTCCCGGGCAAAAATGACGCCCGGGAGTGGGCGGGACTAAAAAACCCGCATTTGCGCCGGATTTTAGCGCCTGGGTCAGGGCAGGCGTTAAGGGACCTGTGGGCTCAGAATGAGCCCAGAGGTGCCCTCCCAAGCCCCCAGGGACACCCCGTGCCACCCTTGCCCACCCCAGGAGGACACCCAAGGATGGAGGGACCCACCGCAGGGAAGAAAAGGTAAGTTGTGGTAAGTATTTTTTTTTTTTTTTTTTGGCATAGGGGGGCCTGATTTGTGCCCCCCTACATGCCACTATGCCCAATGACCATGCCCAGGGGACAGAAGTCCCCTGGGCATGGCCATTGGGCAAGGGGGCATGACTCCTGTCTTTGCTAAGACAGGAGTCATGTTAATGGCGTCTGGGCGCCCAAAAAAAATGGCGCAAATCGGGTTAAGACGTTTTTTTTGCCTCAGCCTGACTTGCCCCATTTTTGGACGCCCAAATGCCATTTTTCCCTACCCCGGCGCTGCCTGGTGTACGTGTTTTTTTTTCACGCACACCAGGCAGCGCCGGTCGGCTAACGCCGGCCAACGCCATTCAATAAATACGGCGCCCGCATGGTGCTTCAGAATGGCGTTAGCCGGCGCTAATTTTTTTGGCGCTAAACTGCGTTAGCGCAGTTTTGCGTCAAAAAGTATAAATATGGGCCTTAATTTATAAAGGTGTTTGTAGCGTGCTTGCTAATTTCACGAAAGGAGGCCCCTTAATGGATAAAATGGCAACACATTGGAGTCGTTCTGCAGGATGCTTAGAGAACATGTGATTGTGTTTTAAATTACTGGAAGAGATAAACTACAGGATTGTAATCTTTTTTTCTGGACTAAGCAATCATTTCCTTTGAGAAGGCCAGTGTCCTATTGATTTATACTTTGGTGCTTGTTCCTCTCAGATCTTCCACTTATTTTTTTAATTGATAAATGTGATAGCATCTAATATTGCGTTGACTACTGATTTATGGTGTCATTACCACTTTAGGGACAAATATTGGATTGGTATAATGTATAAATTGTTGCTTGTTTTTCCAATCAACAAAACAAATCTACCGTGCACCATGACAAAATGTGTTTCCTGAAAGCATACGGTATAGAATACAAGCTATTAAAACAATAAATTGAGAATACGACCATAGGATGCATTAACGGATCAAGGACAGATTTACTAACACTAGATGCAACACAGCACAGCAAGACTAACTGCTGCACTGCATCAAATGGAGGGGCAGGAAGGTGCCATGTCTACTAAGATATGGTGCATTCCTGCTGCTCTCTATCTGGGCTGCCATGAACAAATTCTGGAACCCTTGCACCATGATGCAAGGGTGCCTTTATTGCAGATTTATCCTCTATGTGTGATATAGACTGCAGCACATGTAGCAAGAGAAAAAAGAGGACAAATAAACGTATTTATCCTGTTTCACCTCTGCTGAGAAGGTGTAGCATTTTGAGGCATTCCCAGGTTTCTTTTGTTAGTAAATCTTGAAATGTGTCAAAACACAATGGTTGAATGTGTTTGAACACCCATGCTCCACCCATGGAATGCCTTCCCTTCCCAAGGTGGCATAGTAAATCTCACTTAATGGCTTCCGTTGCCTTTGCACAAACCCTTAATAAATCTGGGCCAAGTGTTTTTTGCTGTGTTGCTCTTCTATGGTTTCATACTTACATGGTGATATTGTGGAGGCTCAAAATGAGTTTATGGAAAATAAACATGTTCAAAATTGTCCAGCATGCTTGAAAAACAGATGCAGACAATTTTCATGTTGACTATTACAATTAAAGATAATGGGTACAGCCCAAGCAAAACATGTACTAAATGTAATATACTGAATGCAAAATAATCTGATGACTTTTGTTGTGTTTGTGAATGTGAGCTAAATGACTTACGGCCAAACCTAGCAAGTGTTGTTTCACAACAAGACTAATGTTATTCACAGAATGCTGCATTCAATTGGCCAAATCACAAAGAGGCAGAACATTTGTCACAACCCATTTCAGAGGACCATGGAGCAAGCAGGAACTACTGAGCCCAAATGTGAGGTTTGTGGCCATTTACTCATAAAACCGTGGGGCCTAACTACTATGAGATCTGGGCCAATGAGTATCCCTTCAGCACAAGACTGTCATTGGTAGTGCTTGTCGAGAAGTCCAAGGGAGGTAGGCACAAGGTTAAGATGGTCAGAAAAAATAAAGGGCCTCATTACGACCCTGACGGCTGGCAGTAAGATGGCGGTAACACCGCCAACAGGCTGGCAGTGTTCCGCCAGCTATTATGACCATGGTGCAATAGCCACGGCCATACTTCCGGCCACTCCACTATACCAGCAGGCTTCTGCCTGGCGGTCATAATCCCCAACTGCCAGCCTGTCCACGGCGGTAAACACCGCCATGGAAAGGCTGGCAGTAAGTGGGACTTGGGGTGTCCCTGTGGGCCCCTGCACTGCCCATGCACTTGGCATGGGCAGTGCAGGGGCCCCCAGGCACAGCCCCATCGCGCATTTCATTGCCTGAATTTCAGGCAGTGAAATGCGTGACAGATGCCACTGCCACCAACTGCACATCAACATTGCCACCGGCTCTATTACAAGCCGGTGGCAATGTTGATGTGACTTTTCCGCTGGGCCAGTGGACGTAAACACTGTTACCGCCCACTGGCCCAGCGGAAAAGTCAAAATAGGGAGCCATTTTTGTACCACCATACACAGTAATACAGTAAAAACACTTCAAAATGGACATCACTACAGTTTAGAAAAATAGGCCATATTTATCTAAATCAAACAAGACCAAAACAACAAAAATCAAACACACACAAGTTAAATTATTAATTATCAAAACAATAAGGGGGTCATTCTGACCCTAGCGGTCGGTGATAAAGCGGCGGCCAACCCGCCAACAGGCTGGCGGTCCAAAAAATGGAATTCTGACCCTGGCGGGAACCGCCAACAGAGCCCGCCACTTTAACACTCCGACCGCCACGGCGGGACACACAAACAGCGCGGCGGTCACCGCCAACAGGCAGGCGGCAGACAATGTACCGCCCACCCTATCACAACTCACCAACCCGCCACCTTTTCCGGGGCGGGAGCCCCGCCGATAAAAACACGGCGGAAACAGACTACGAACGGGAAAACACTCACCTCTATACACTCCACGAGGACGGAGGACAGCATGGAGCCCGAATTGAACATCCTACCTGCTCTCGTCTACCTGCTCATCTACCACAAGTATGAACTCCGGCGCAGACGACAACGGTGAGTACCGCACCTACGACACAGGGGAGGGGGGAGGAGGAAGGGTTACGGGCACACACATACGCATTACACCCACCCCCCAACTATCTACACACCAATGCAGAGCACCAAGTCAAAGTGACCCCACCCAAACCCCCCGGAATAACGAAAAGATATAATTAAAGTGAGAAACTAAATTTATGTAAAAAATAGGTTCATTGAAGTCATGGTAAAATAGGAAAAAGAAACAAAAAAATCCAAGTGTAAACATTGCGTAACCGATAAATAGAGCCAATAAGTCCAGCACAGTCACTGAAATTGCAAATGTCCGTGGGCCAAAGTGTATCAACACATGGGCAAAGCCCACACAGGAGACCTGAGTCCGTTGGAGAGAACACTGCAGGGGCATCAGATGATAAAACTACAGGCACCTCAGGGGGAAGGGAAGGGGGGGCACCACAGCCACATGAGTCCACGATGCCAGATCCAAGAAGGGGCCACCATGCCCACTGTTCAATCCTGGGGAGTGCAAAGCCTCAGTCTCTCAAGTCTCTACAGTGGGTGGCTTGCCCACTGTCATATCCTGGGGAGTGCAAAGCCACAGTCTCTCAAGTCTCACAAGTGGGTGGCTTGCCCACTGTCATATCCTGGGGAGTGCAAAGCCACAGTCTCTCAAGTCTCTACAGTGGGTGGCTTGCCCGCTGTCATATCGTGGGGAGTGCTAAGCCACAGTCCATCAAGTGGATAACAGTCTCCACAGGCAATGGAGGAGGCAGGGTGGCCCGAGTGCAGCGTGAACATTAGCACGACACAGAACCGGCACTGTCATTGGGCCAGCGGTGCTTGAGACGGCGGGGCCCAGCGGAGCGGTGCTTGAGACGGCGGGGCCCAGCGGAGCAGTGCTTGACAGGAAGGGGCCCAGCGGAGCGGTACTTGAGATGAAGGGCCCAGCGGAGCAGTGCTTGAGACGGCGGGGCCCAGCAGAGCGGTGCTTGAGATGAAGGGCCCAGCGGAGCGGTGCTTGACAGGAAGGGGCCCAGCGGAGCGGTGCTTGACAGCAAGGGCCCAGCGGAGCGGTGCTTGAGACGGCGGAGCCCAGCGGAGCGGTGCTTGGGATGAAGGGCCCAGCGGAGCGGTGCTTGAGACGGCGGGCCCAGCGGAGCGGTGCTTGAGATGAAGGGCCCAGCGGAGCGGTGCTTGAGACGGCGGGTCCCAGCGGAGCGGTGCTTGACAGGAAGGACCCAGCGGAGCAGTGCTTGAGACGGCGGGGCCCAGCGGAGCGGTGCTTGACAGGAAGGGCCCAGCGGAGCGGTGCTTGAGACAGCAGGGCCCAGCGGAGCGGTGCTTGAGATGAAGGGCCCAGCGGAGCGGTGCTTGAGACGGTGGGGCCCAGCGGAGCGGTGCTTGACAGGAAGGGGCCCAGCGGAGCGGTGCTTGAGATGAAGGGCCCAGCGGAGCGGTGCTTGAGACGGCGGGGCCCAGCGGAGCGGTGCTTGAGATGAAGGGCCCAGTGGAGCGGTGCTTGACAGGAAGGGGCCCAGCGGAGCGGTGCTTGACAGGAAGGGCCCAGCGGAGCGGTGCTTGAGACGGCGGGGCCCAGCGGAACGGTGCTTGAGATGAAGGGCCCAGCGGAGCGGTGCTTGAGACGGCGGGGCCCAGCGGAGCGGTGCTTGACAGGAAGGGCCCAGCGGAGCGGTGCTTGAGACGGCGGGGCCCAGCGGAGCGTTGCTTGACAGGAAGGGCCCAGCGGAGTGGTGCTTGAGAGGGCGGGGCTCAGCGGAGCGGTGCTTGAGATGAAGGGCCCAGAGGAGCGGTGCTTGAGACGGCGGGGCCCAGCGGAGCGGTGCTTGACAGGAAGGGGCCCAGCGGAGCGGTGCTTGAGATGAAGGGCCCAGCGGAGCGGTGCTTGAGACGGCGGGGCCCAGCAGAGCGGTGCTTGAGATGAAGGGCCCAGCGGAGCGGTGCTTGACAGGAAGGGGCCCAGCGGAGCGGTGCTTGACAGGAAGGGCCCAGCGGAGCGGTGCTTGAGACGGCGGGGCCCAGCGGAGCGGTGCTTGAGATGAAGGGCCCAGCGGAGCGGTGCTTGAGACGGCGGGGCCCAGCGGAGCGGTGCTTGAGATGAAGGGCCCAGTGGAGCGGTGCTTGAGACGGCGGGGCCCAGCGGAGCGGTGCTTGAGATGAAGGGCCCAGCGGAGCGGTGCTTGAGACGGCGGGGCCCAGCGGAGCGGTGCTTGAGACGGCGGGGCCAGCGGAGCAGTGCTTGAGATGAAGGGCCCCTGTTCAGCGGTGCTCCTCCCTGCGGTGCCCTGTTCAGCGGTGCCTTTCTGCACGGCGGGGCCCTGTTCAGCGGTGCCTTTCTGCACGGCGGGGCCCCGTTCAGCGGTGCCTTTCTGCACGGCGGGGCCCTGTTCAGCGGTGCCTTTCTGCACGGCGGGGCCCTGTTCAGCGGTGCCTTTCTGGACGGCGGGGCCCTGTTCAGCGGTGCCTGTCTGCACGGCAGGGCCCTGTTCAGCGGTGCCTTTCTGCACGGTGGGGCCCTGTTCAGCGGTGCCTTTCTGGATGGCGGGGCCCTGTTCAGCGGTGCCTGTCTGCACGGCGGGGCCCTGTTCAGCGGTGCTTGTTCTGTAGGTCAAGGGAGTCAGACCTGGCCACGACTCCCTGCTCAGTCGCCCTCCGACCGTGCAGTTGCTGGACCCTTCGGTGACGGTGTGCTGGGCCCTTGGGTGTCCTCCCTCACACCCGGGATGGGGCTTGTGGGGCCCTCCTGGTCCGCGCTCCTGCTGGCTGACTTCTCCGCCCTGCTGCCCTTGCCCTCCTTCGATGTGGCTCTCTGGCCCTTGCCTCCCCTGGATGTTGTGGCAGGTGAAGTGGCAGTACTTTGGTCCTTGGGGGCAGCCGTGTCAGTCGTCCTGCGGCGGCCCCTTACTTTACGGGTCCTCTTTCCAGGGGGAGGGCTGGCTGTCCCCTTGCTGCTGACCGATGTATCACTGCTGGCAAAGGGGGGACTCCAAAAGCCATGCACTACTGTGACCCTTGAAGCCGGGCTGGTGGTGGCTGAGGCACTCTTGGGACTCTTAGCAGATGGAGGGGGGGGGTCAGGTGAGGGAAAGAGGTCAAGAGTGGAGAGGTAAACTTTTTTAGGACCAGGGTAAAGGGTAGGTGTAGTGGTTATGGGAGTGGAGGAAGAGGAGGTGGTTGTAGGAGAGTCAGGTGTGCTGTCCTTGGGTGAAGGTGCATGGGCTGGAGGCTGTCGTGAGGTGGTTGGCTGTTGGGTGGGTGGCTGCCTGCGTTTGTGTGTCTTGGAAGAGGGGGTGACAGACACAGTGGGAGAGGACACAGGGGACGTGTAAATGGCAGTGGGGGTGGTGACTGCACGTGTGCGGACTGTACTGGAGGGTGTGCTGGTGATGGAAGTACTGGCTGTTGGTGGTCTGCATGCAGGTGTGAGTAGAGACGTCACAGGGAGGGATGTGGGAGACGAGGAGGTGGGGGACACAGAGGTGGTAGTGGCTGTTGGCATGTCTGCATCTGGGTGTTGCTTGGGTGAATGTCTGTGTGATCTGTGGTGCTTATGTCTGGATGAGCTGCCCTTGGGTGTTGAGGTGTGTGCAGGCTGGTCTGATGGTGTGGGTGGGATAGGCAGAGGAACAGGAGACAGAGACAGGCTGGAGGCAGTTAGAAGAGGGAGGCTGGAAACAGGGACAATGGCTGCCGTCAGTGCTGAGGCCAGAGCATTGAACGATCGTTGATGGGCAGCCTGACCCGAATGAATGCCCTCCAGGTATGCATTGCTACGATGCACCTCCCTCTCTACCCCCTGGATGGCATTCAAAAGGGTAGACTGCCCAACAATGATGGTCTGTAGGAGGTCAATGACCTCCTCACTGAGGGCAGCAGGGGTAACAGGGGCAGGGCCTGAGGTGCCTGGGGCGAAGGAGACGCCCGCCTTCTTGGGCGAGCGGGCACGGAGCGAAGGCTGAGGGGCTGCTGGGAGGGCGGAGCTGGTGCGCGGGGTGGCGGCTGTACCTGTTGAGGCGGGGGGCACGGATGTTGCCGCCACCGCTAGGGAGCTCCCATCCGAGGACGTGTTGGTGTCGCTGGTGTCACCACGGCTCCCCGTTGTGAAGCTCCCCTCGCCCTCCGTATCACTGGTGGCCTCGGTGTCTGTGCCATGGCCCACCGGGGCCTTGTGAGTTGCAGCTCCCTCGTGCTCCGGTGCCAATTCTCCTCCGCCTGATGATGCTAATGCACACATGCACAAGAAGATAAAGAAAAAGGGTGGGGGGAGACATAAAAACAGGTTGAGTGCATGCATTGTCAACACCGTTGGCGGAGAGGACAGACACAGGAGCCTCATGCACTAAGCCGCGCAATCGGGGTACACTACTCAGTACTTGTGACTAGGCCAACAGGTCTAGGGACAACAAACGCGCACATGGGTGATGCAGGACCATGGATAGCTGTACTTGTCACCATACAGAGGTGGGGGGCGGGGGCACAGGGACATGGCTAAAGGAGAGGACTACACTACAGAAAGCGCCCTGGCCTAATGTCACCCACAGCCCTCTTCCCCCACCCAGGCACCTCCACTGCGCGTAAAGATAGCTGAATGTGCTGGTACTCACCCCCTTGTGTCTGCTGTGATGTCCTCACGCACCCATCCAAATCGGGGTAGGCCACCGCCAGGATCCGGGACATCAGGGGGGTCAGGGTACGACTGGCACCCCTCCTAGGTTGGGAGGCCATCCCCAGCAGTGACTCGGCGGTCTTCCTGGTCCCACGGCGGATGTCCTCCCACCTCTTGCGGCAGTGGGTGCCCCGTCTGTTGTGGACCCCCAGGTTCCGGACTTCCTTGGCGATGGCACGCCAAATGTCGACTTTCTGATGGGTGCTGACCTATTTGACATGTACAGGGTGGAAATTGAAATATCATCAATTTTCCGCATGATAGATGCGATTGGCCCCCCCTTCCCAACCTTGCCATGTGGCACATGCTCTCATCTGTCGTGCCTTGCACTCGTCATTGTCTCCACACCCCACCATCTTACATCCACCATACACAACCCAGGCATAGCCCATTCAACGTGCACACAGTGTACTTACCTGTTGGTCTGGAGGACCGTAGAGTCGCGCATACTGGGGCAGGACCCCATCCACAAGTTTCTCCAACTCTTCTGTAGTGAAGGCAGGGGCCCTTTCCTCAGTCGCAGCAGCCATTGTATCTCCCAGACCGAGGTCACAGCAGCACTTGCAGTATAGGTCCTCTCCTGTGGATGATCAGGTCTCGAGTGATTAACCAGATAGAAAATGGCGGTCACGCCCGCAGCGGTGCGTACCGCCGCGGTGCGTTCCGCGACCGCCGGCGCAGCTAGTCATTGGCTTGTGAAACCCATAGGGTTCGATGTTAACCAATGTGGCTTTGCGCCACGGTCTTCGACCGCCTACCCCCACGGTGTGTCACACCTGCGCATTGACCTCACATCCCACTGTCACACTTCTCAGGTCAGGCAGCCGCCATTTCAAGGGCCCACATGGCCTGATTTCTACTGCGTCACACAGGCCTAGGCCTTGCATTGCCACTCATACAAGCCATTCAATGCATTGAGAATCGTGTACTGTGCAAGCTGTAGTTACGTACCTGTGGGTTGCTTGACTCTGTGCTCCATGTTGTCCTTCCTAGGCACCGTCCGCTGGGACTTGCGAGGAGAAGGATGAATCCTCCCATGTACCGACCGCTGGTGGACCTGTCGACAATGGAGGAACGTCATATAATACTTCGATACCGACTTGACCGAGCCACTATACATGAACTGTGTGCCCAGCTGGAGCCAGCACTGATGTCCCCCATCCGCCAACCCACAGGAATTCCCCCTCTGGTGCAGGTTCTGTCAGTCCTCCATTTTTTGGCAAGTGGGTCTTTTCAGACAACAGTGGCCATGTCATCAGGGATGTCTCAGCCTATGTTTTCTAAGATTTTGTCCAGAGTGTTGTCTGCCCTGACGAAATACATGCGGAGCTACATTATTTTCCCTGAGGAGGGTGATTTGGCCACTGTGAAGGGTGACTTCTATGCCCTTGGACATATCCCCAACATCATTGGTGCCATTGATGGGACCCATGTGGCCTTAGTACCCCCAAAAGACGATGAGCAGGTGTACAGAAACCGGAAAAGTTACCATTCGATGAATGTCCAGGTGGTCTGTTTGGCTGACCAGTACATCTCCCATGTAAATGCCAAGTTCCCTGGGTCAGTGCATGACGCGTATGGTATGCGAAATAGCAGCATCCCTTATGTGATGGAACAGCTACAGAGACACCGTGTGTGGCTAATAGGTGACTCTGGTTACCCCAACCTGCCGTGGCTACTGACCCCAGTGAGGAATCCCCGGACCAGGGCAGAGGAACGGTACAATGAGGCCCATGGGCGATCTAGGAGGATCATAGAAAGGACCTTCGGCCTCCTGAAGGCCAGATTTAGGTGCCTGCATATGACAGGGGGATCCCTAATGTACTCACCCAAGAAGGTGTGCCAGATCATCGTGGCCTGCTGTATGCTTCACAATCTTGCATTGCGACGCCAGGTGCCTTTTCTGCAGGAGGATGGTCCAGATGGTGGTGTTGTAGCAGCTGTGGAGCCTGTGGAGAGTGAAGAGGAGGAAGACGACGGGGACGACACGGACAACAGGGACACAGTCATACAACAGTATTTTCAGTAGCACCCAGGTAAGACTCCCCCACGCCATTTTACATTTACTTCTGGCCTCCTTCATCTCTACTTTCTGTGTTTCCCCCCAGTTCCTTTCAACTGAATTGTGACTTTCCCTTGCCTTTTCAGAGCTGTATGACCCACTGCGTGACTTCTGGTTTGTTCGCCCATGGAGTAAAGCACATTGACATTGGTATGTTGTCATCACAATGTAACTGAACAATTTTGAACCGTTAAGTGTAATACATTTGTTAAGAATACAAGCAGACTCCTGAGTGTTTTAAGTGCAATTAGTGATTTATTTAAAGTGCTACATATAGGTCCATGATAGTAAAACGGTGATGGGTGGGGGTGGAGTGATGTCCATGGCAGAGTCCAGTTCTCGGTCGCACAGGTGCATTGTCCATATGCCTGTGGAAGGATGGAGCAGGGGCAGTTCAAGGTTGGACAGGGTGACGATGTGGGACAGTGGAATGACATCCGGGGGGATCTTAGGCTGGCGGGGGTCTTGGCATCCTACTCTGTCTTCCTTTGAGATCTCAGGTTCCTCTTGCGGGGTGGTTGATCTTCAGCAGGAGGTGGGGTTCTGGTGGCCCGTCGTTGTGTGGGGGCCTCCTGTCCACTTGCGCCGGCGGAGGTGGTAGGCTGTTCCTGGTCCGGGCTGGTGACAGGGGCCCTTTGGGGTGCCACGTGGTCCCGCAATGTGGTGACTATTAGGTTCAGGGCCAGGACGATGTTCCTGAGCTCCTCTCTGTACCCGATGTACCGTTCCTCCTGCTGTGCCTGGATCTCCTGGAACCTGGCCAGTACCGTCGCCATCGTCTCCTGGGAGCGGTGGTATGCTCCCATGATGGTGGTGAGGGCCTCTTGGAGAGTCGGTTCCCTGGGCCTGTCCTCCCCCCCCTGTCGCACTGCAGCCCTCCCAGTTGCCCTGTTTCCCCGGGCCTCTGTCCCCTGGACGGTGTGCCCACTACCACTGCCCCCAGGTCCCTGTTGTTGTTGGGGTGTTGGGTCAGCCTGGGTGCCCTGTAGTGGCGGACACACCGCGGATTGACCTGTCCTGGAGACAGAGGCATGGGCCCGCTGGGTGGGAGCTGTGCTGATATTCCCAGAGGGGGTTAGGTCTGCTGTGGCCTGTGTCTGTGTGTGGGGAACCGACTGTCCAGAGGTCCCCGATGGTCCGGGCTGGTCGTCAGGTTCTAGGTCGACAGAGCTGCTGTCCTCACTAGGGGCCTGTTCTGGGGGTGGGATGGACATATCTGGACCCTCCTGGCCGGTGTGTTGGCGTTCGGGCCCTGCAGGGGTGAAAGAGTATGGTTATTGCTTCTGTGTGTTCCATGGCGTGTGATTTGTGGGTGCCCTTGTCCTCCAGTGCTGGCATTCCCTTGTGGCAGGAGTTGTGAGGGTGGTTTGTGGGGGGGATGGGTATGTGCAGTGGTCATGCATAGGTGATGGGTGTCCATGGTTTGTGTTGGCATTCAGGGTTTGGTTTTGGGTTGGGTGGGTTGTGCTGGTGAGACATTGGCAGGGAGGATGTGTGCTGGGGGGTTGGGGGTGAGGGTGGGGGTGTGGGTTGGCATGCTGGTGGTTGGGGGGGGGGAGTAGTTGAGACTAGACTTACCAGAGCCCATTCCTCCGCCTACTCCAGCGAGGCCCGCAGGATGCAGGATGTTTAAGACCTCTTGCTCCCATGCTGTGAATTCGTGAGGAGTGGGTGGTGGTCCGCCGCCAGTCTTCTGCACAGCGATGTTGTGTCTTGAGACCATCGACCGTACCTTCCCCCGTAGGTCGTTCCAGCGCTTTCTGATGTCTTCCCGGTTTCTGGGATGCTGTCCCACAGCGTTGACCCTGTCGACGATCCTCTGCCATAGCTCCGCCTTCCTGGCTATTGTGGTGTGTTGCACCTGTGTGCCGAAGAGCTGGGGCTCTACCCTTATAATTTCCTCCACCATGACCCTGAGTTCTTGGTCCGAAAACCTGGGGTGTCTTTGGGGTGCCATGGGGTGGTGTGGATGAGGTGTGGGGTGGTGTTTGTGGTGATGTGAGTGGTGGTGTGTGGTGATGTGTGCATAGATGTGGTGTGGTTGATGATGTTGGGTTCCTGTGTGTGTTGGGGTTTTCGATTGCTGTGCTCTCTCTCTCTCTCTCTCTATCGCCTTCTCTCTGATTTCCAACTAGTGAGGGTTTGTGGGTGATGTGGGTGTGTGTTTTATAGTTGCTTGGATGTGTGGGGGTGGTGTTTGTATGTGTATCAGGTGTGTGTATTTCAAATTGTCCAATGTGGCTGTGTTTTGGAGCTGGGTGTGTATTTTGACTGCGGCGGTGTGTACCGCCAATGGAATACCGCGGTTGAATGACCGCCGCGTGGATTCGTGGGTCGTAATGGCATGGGCGTGTTTGTGTTGGCGTGGCGGTGGAGGTTTGGTCAGCTCCAGTTTATCGCTGCCCGCTGATGAGGCGGCCTTCCGTGGATGTCGGGTTTTTGGCGGCTTGGCAGTTTTGGGTCAGAAGGACCGTGGCGGTTTACCGCGGCCGCGGCAGTAGAATGGCGGTCTTCTGACCGGCGGTAAGAGCCTTTTACCGCCGAGGTCAGAATGACCCCCTAAGAGTCTTACTCCATAGAAAACAATGAAAACAATTATTTTGCAAAAACTAATGGGTTAGTGTAAAAAATAAAGCTGCACGGACGACCTTGCATCGAAAAAGGCAGCAATGCATTTATTCCTTTCTCATAAGGGAGGCCATGCGTCATTTCTTTTCTGGTCGGGTCAATGATGCAGAATTTTTCTCCCTCACAAGAGAGTGATGCATCGTTTTCCGGATGGGGCACTTCGGATCCACGAAGAGTCGGGTTGACTTTGACGCCCAGGGACGATGCATGGAAAATCATGTCGCACGGTGTTAAAAAAACATGCTGCGTGTGGTTTGCTTCATTATCAAGAGCTGCAAGTGGGTGTTGAGTGTTATTTCTCCAGCCGCAATGTGATGATTTCCCAACTGAGATGCAGGTGGAGTTGTAGGTGGTGTGGCAAAAATGTACCCGCACGTCATTTTCTGCGTAGATTTTCAACTCTTGTCTGCCAACTTCACCTTTCAGGTGCCCAGAGACAGGATAGGACAATACTTGGCAGGGTTGGAGTCTCAGCAGCGAGTCCAGATGTTAGCAGAGGAAGTCTTTGGTAGCCCTGAGTCTTCAAAAAAGGAGTCAAGCTCAGTTCAAGCCCTTTAAGATTCTTCACAAAGTCTGTTCTTTGTCCGCTTTCACAGGCAGAAGTAGCAACTGCAGGATAGCCCAACAAAGCACAGTCATAGGCAGGGGCAGCACTTCTCCTCAGCTTTTCTCTTTGGCAGAGGTTTCTCTTGAAAGGGGGTTTGGGTCCAATGCTTCTACTCCTTTCTGCATTTGAAGTAGGCTTACTTCAAAGGAAAATCTCTGTTAATTACTAGATCCTGCCTTGCCCAGGCCAGGCCCCAGACACTCACCAGGTGGTTCGAGACTGATTTGTGAGAGGGCAGACACAGCCCATTCAGGTGTAAGTGACCACTCCTTCCTCCACTCTAGCACAGATGGCTCATCAGGATATGCAGACTACCCCCCAGCTCTCTTTGTCTCACTGTGTACAGGGGATTCACAAACAGTCCAACTGTCAAACTGACAGAGACAGAGAATCCTCAAACAGGCACACAATGGTTTAAGCAAGAAAATGCCTACTTTCTAAAAGTGCCATTTTCAAACAAACAATCTAAAAAACAACTTCACTAAAAGATCTATTTTTAAATTGTGAGTTCAGGGACCCCACACTCCAAATCACCATCTGCTCTCAAAGGGAATCTGTTCTTTAAGGTTATTTATAGGCAGTTGCCATGTTAACCTATGAGAGAGATAGGCCTTGCAAGAGTGAAGACTGAATTTAGTAGTATTTCACTGTTAGGACATGTAAAGCACATCAGTACATATCCCACCTTTAACATACACTGCATCCTGCCCCTGCGACTACACAGGGCCTACCTTAGGGGTGCCATACAGGAATAAAAAGGGAAGGTTTAAGTCTGGCAAGTGGGTTCAGTTGTCAGATTGAATTGGCAGTTCAAAACTGCATACACAGTCACTGCAGTAGCAGGTCTGACACATATTTACAGGGCTAATAATGTGGGTGGCACAACCAGTGCTGCAGGCCCACTAGCAGCATTTGATTTACAGGCCCTGGGCACCTCTAGTGCACTTTACTCGGGACTTACTAGTAAATCAAATATGCCAATCATGGATAAGACAATTTACACATACATTTTACATAGGAGCACTTGCACTTTAGAACTGGCTAGTAGTGGTCAATTGCCCAGAGTATAAAAAAACAGCATAAGTCTAGCAGGAGGTATTTATATACAACCACAAAGCGAAATACAGCACACCACAGCTAGTATGCATAGAATTCGTAAGGTTGGCACACTATCATTGTCCGGGTAAAAATACTGAGTCCCACTTTCCTGGCTAGGAATTAAGGTTATGCTCCATTTACATGAGGAAACATTGAGGCTAAGCCCTGCTAGTGGGTACAAGTTTTAGAATTTCCACAATCGCTTTTCAAAAGACAAAGGGGGTCATACTGACCCTGGCGGTAAAAACCGCCAGGGCCAACGACCGCGGGAGCACCGCCAACAGGCTGGCTGTGCTCCCATGGGCATTCTGACCGCGGCGGTACAGCCGCGGTCAGAAACGGAAAACCGGCGGTGTACCCGCTGCCCTGGGGATTCCGAGCCCCATACCGCCATCCTGTTCCTGGCGGTTTTGGCCGCCAGGAAGAGAATGGCGGTATGGGGTGTCGTGGGGCCCCTGGGGGCCCCTGCAGTGCCCATGCCAATGGCATGGGCACTGCAGGGGCCCCCGTAACAGGGCCCCACCAAGATTTTCAGTGTCTGCCATGCAGACACTGAAAATCGCGACGGGTGCAACTGCATCCTCATGGAAGGGTGTTTCCCGCTGGGCTGAAACCCAGAATACCCGCAGCGGTCTTTTGACCGCGCAGCGGTATTCTGGCGGGCCCCGTCGGCCAGGGTCGGAATGAGGCCCAAAGATCCTCAGCACTGTGGCACTACAGTCAACGCTTTTTTGCCCCGTGATCAGTCTTTCCTGCTCTCACTGGTGCTGCCATGTGGAATCCCAGGTGGGCAGGCAAAGAGGCAGGAATCCATGGCACTCCCTCTATTGGCTGTAAGTCTTTTTGATTGTGATGGCAAGTCTTGGCGTGCTTCTGGTTTCTGGTGGTGAAGTCAATGCTCTGCTTACAGGGATCACAACCAGCTCTGTTTTGCTTTCACATGCTTCTCAAGGGCAATGATCCTCTCTCTTTATGTGGCCCCTAACTGGCATACAGGAGTCGTGAAATGTTGCACTCCAGGTTACAGACCCTTTAGGTCACAGCACAGCACAGGCTGATGGTACTTTTTGGTCACAGCAAAGCATCAATGCGATGGCCCCTGACCTTCAACACAGTCCCCGTCTGGTATTTGGGTGCCATGATGGCATGGTTCCCAGAGTTCTGGTTGCTCAAAATCCCACCCCTAAACCGTGCAACCCACACCACCATGTATTTACTGTTTTAATTTAAACATTATAACTGGGGTTGTTAGTTGTTATTAAAAATGTGTTTTTATTTGCATCATGTCAATGTTTGCCCATAATCTCAGCCCTCCAGCACTTGAAACTGTCCTCCTGATCATTTTGCAGCACACATAGAAGTGCCAAACCGCCATAGTAGATTGTTTATGTGCCAGAAGGGACACCTTCCTGCAGATAAACGATCATTCCCCCAATGCGGACACTTTTACACTATGGTGCAAAGATGCCTCCATTGGCACAGGCAGCTTAATTCAGTGCAGGGGAAAATGCAGGGATGCACCGTATTCCTGTAAACACAGTGCATCCCTGCATTTCAAAAGTGGCATTGCACTGCTATTTTTGGCACAGCACTGTGTTGCGCCACTTTTGAATATATAAGGGCTGAAATACAATAATCTTGGCAGATATATGGATGCATATATTAAAATGGCTCCCAATACTGTGGCTGCTTCGACTTGATAAGCCATTCATGCCACATATAGGCAGTCGTTGCATGATAGATCTAGGGAAAATTAGTATGAAGGCAGATAAGGACTTGTTTCATTGGTACACTGTCAATAGAGAGTCATCCACGGTACCAGTTAGAGCAGCTTCACTTTTAGGTTTCCTAGATGAGGTTTGTAAGAAATTTGACCTTAAGCTTCGAATAATGTGAGTTCTTCATAAGTAATAAGTCAGCACATTTCTCTTTACTCTGAACCAAGTACCACTTTGTGTCGCTTAACTATCTCAGTGGATCAAAGAAATGTAGTTTATTTCCTATTCAGGGTAGGTGGTGTGGGGTAGTCACCTCAGCTCCCTGGTATGCAACATCAAAATTATCCCAAAAAAATGTTAGGGCTATTTCTTAATAAAGGAAAAATAATTTTATCATAGACACATTGCTAAATACTACACATTAAGTACAAATAAATTGAATCAAGTAGCTAGGGATGACTTTGTGACATCCTCAAAATGTTTACACCCCCCAGGAACCTCTGAACCTACAATCACAATCTCCCCTCCACCCATAACAGATACAATACCATGATCTAAGTGGTTGTCTATATCAGTAGGGCTGGCATACTGGCTTGTTCTAGGTACCAACATCCATTAGTATTCCTTAAACTTTTCCTTTGACAAACAATACAATTGTCAATAAAACATTAGAGAGAAAGGTATTTGTCCCATAGTCTCATTCCTACTTTTACAGTGTGGCTACTGCAGCTTTAGGACCAACAAACAGAAATCTGCACTCTCCAGGGCATATGAGCATAAATTCCAACTTCTGAAGTGCTTGATAACATGCAAAGCCTCTTCTGTGGTCAGGGATTTCATCCTCTAGGAGACATCGTTTGTTAGGGGCTGCGGTACTCCTGCTATCCAGAAAATGTACCTTTGGAAAAATGGTGGTGTCTAGCCCACTCCTAGGCACCACAAAAGCCAAACATTCAAATTAGGAGCTCCTCACAGTGGGCTTATGGGGCACTCTAGAACCTGAGGTAGTTAATGATAAGCAGCCTATCCACTCTAAGGAAATTATCTTATTTTTGTAATGATGCATAACACTTCCTGCCCTTTTTAAATACTTTTTTACATACCAGATTCATTGCCCACTGGGTACCCTTTTGCTGACCTTTAGTTGGAGCAGTGTGGGGGGCTCACTCCCATGCTGCCAAGCCCAACCCCACACTTCCCCACCTGACCAACACTACTGCTGTTATGTAAGAAGTCAGCTTTCTCTTACACCTCCATCCTTGTGGGGAAGACAGTTGTGGTGTAGTGTGCACCCCACTCTCCGCAAACATCAACCAGGGAAGAGGGGGGACACCTACCATACAAGGAGTGCTGTGGGACTCATAGGCTCTCCTGTCACCAGGTTAGGGTGTTCCCCAGGACCGTTTGACTTGTGTTGGGCCCCAGGGATTGGAGCCCCAGGTTCTGCTGTCCACATACAGAGCAGGGACCCCTTTCTGCATAAACACCATGCTGAGTACAAAGCAGACACACTTGCACTATGGTGCAATTGTATCTCTATTGGCACATAGCAGCCACAAGTCTGCTAGGGAAGGGAGAGACCTGACCAGTCCCACTTCTAGGTAAATATGGCATAGCCTCTCTCTCTAAATCACGCAATGCAATTCAGCAACTTAAGATGAAGTCTTGAATATTGTCCTGATATTTTATCAATATCTCAAAGGAGGTTGTAAGTCATTCATTAAAAAGAAAGGTTCCCCAAGGATCCCAATTCTTTTTATGAATGTTGAAAAAACATATTTTTTGGAATCTGCAGTGGTCCATGGGGGTCTAGTGCCTACTTCTAAAAAAGGTTTGGGTGATTGTGCCTTCATTTTCAAAACATCCTATTTGTTTAAGGGATACAGTCTGCATTTTGTTTGAAGAAAAAGTGTTTTATTTAAAAACAGTTACAGACTTAGTTCTTCATTGCAGATTCACCTTAACGTATTTCTCACAGATTGATGCACAAAATAAACCCCCCAGTTGTGTAATCTTTCAACAACCTCACCTTCACCCAAAGGGAATAAAATCTTCATCAATTTAAAACAGTCATTAGCTCTTTTTATTCCTCAGCAAAGTTGCTGATGTGCATTTCAACAAAACATCCCAGTATTTCTCCTCCAGCTGAATGACAGATTATATAACTGCATATACTCTCTGCTTTGGTAGGACAGTTGTACAACTGTCATAACATTACTTGGATGGGCAGCTACATTTGATTGCTTTTGTGCTTGTACCCCTCATTTGTTAACACACTACCTCTGAGGTGTGGAATGACCTCTGTCTCTTTTGGAAGACTTGCAAGCTCATCCTACTCGGGCAAGGCTATGCCCATGACTTACCTCTGAAGGACATTATCTGACTTCCTACTGAATCCCAGAGGAGACTCTCCCGAGGAGAAGGTGGACTAAGATGGGCAAGCAGGGTAACATATTTTCCTGTCTGCCCTTTGAGAACTAAAGGCCTACTAGATATGGAGACATAGATTTGGGGCAAAATGCACCACTAACTAAGACAACTGGCGACTCTCTGCTGGAGCAGCATATTAGGAGCCTTCATATTGTAATGACGCACAGCCTGTGCAGATTTGATTCTAAAATTAACTCCCTCATGAATTAATTGAAGTATATGAAACAATGAATTGATAAGCACTGGATCAGCGGGAGTGCTGATTCTCCAACTTGAATGAGGCTGCAACGTCACAGTATGAAGAATTACTGTATATGGAAGAAGCCCTGCCACTCATAAAAGCTAAACATGAATATTTGGAAGTATGCTTTAGACTAAATAAGGTGCTTACCCTGGTCCTCCTGTAGCCTCCCAGAGTCTATTGCTTTGACAAAATAGAAACAGACCTTGAAAGCATGCTGCGATGTTTGTTTGGAGACACCCTCACACCCATGTTCTCTGTGGAACATGTGCATCAGCCTTTTGGCCAGTGACACCCTCCAGGAGCCCCAGCACTGCCTGCTTTGTACACACCTCAAATTGCAAAGATTGAGACTCCATCCTGGACCTGGGCAGGGAGCAGAGTGAGGTCCTCTATCAAAGGGACTGCCTATCTATCTACCTGGACTTCACCATGGTGGTGCAGGCAGCAAGAAGAGCGTTTATCTGTAGGTGAATTGCCTGCTCAGAGTATTGTATTCTTTGGTCAACTGTGCTAAATTTCAAGTCAATGGGAATCGAAGGCCCTGCTTCTTCACTGATCACATGAAGGCTTTCAAGTTCTGTCGTAAATATGCCATCGCTACCTCTGGAGAAAAAAACCTCACCTGATGGTGAAATAGGCAGTCACCTCATTGACATTGACTAGCAGCATCATCGATGTAAGAAGTCTCATAGCCCTGTGATCCTGTTGGGAATGATATGATACTTTCATCAATCTTTGTTCCCCTGTATTTGTTTGGGGTGCCATTGTAGGTTCCCCAAGGGGGGTAAGATTTTTGCTGAGCTCCTCTCGCCCTCCTCCCAGGTGTACATGCATAGTGCATGGGCCCAACACTGACAACCCAGTATTGTTTTTGAAACTATGAAAAGAAATACGTAGCCTTGGCCCTGGAGCTATAATTGGGTGGGAAGGCTTCAATTTTGTCCTAGATGCAGCACTGGACAGGTCCATTACCACTAGGCTACTACACCCACAGGATGCACTTCAGTTAAATAAAATTATACTATGAAATTACTTAGGGGATGTGTGAAGACTTTGAAAGAATGGGGTCATTTAAGGCCTATGCATCACACATGCAAATAATTGTTTCGACGTATAAACTGCAGGTGGCCCACGTAGACCGCTCTCCCATCATGCACCAGTATCACTGGCATTAACATGAGAGTTCGAAAGTTCAAGAGATCTCATTGAGACTCCCCGCAGATGCACTCATCAATTTAGACATAAAATCAAAACTATAATCCTTGAGTACTTCTATCTTAACTCGCTATCATGAATTTTGCATGAATGCTTTGGGAGGAATTTATAGTAATAGTTAGGGGTGCTTGAATGACTAAACAACTGTCCTAAAGGTGTTCTTGACACAATTAGCCACACTAGAGAGAGAGATCTGAACATTAAAGTTAGAGTACTTTGCATTTGGTGAAACAGAAATACTAGCAGGTGCCAAATGCAAATCAACTCAGTACAAAGAGTTGGCCATTAGAGAATGTCATTACCTAAGTAAAGAAGCAACAACCAGAATACATGGGAAAACGATAGGGCTGGGAAAACAGCCAGGCTGATTTGCAAGGCATGGGCTGATGAATATGTTACTCAGCTCATAGATTCCTATTCTTTTATAGCAACCCATACAAGTCCACTTCAGAACATATACTTGTACACCTTGATTCCATACACCTAATCTGATTAGATGATGCTCACCGACAATAAGTAGTAGTCAGCTGTACAGCATAAGATATTGAATAGGTGATTCACAGAATGCCTGAGGCAAGGTACCCGGATACGGTGGCCTGCCACCCCCATTTGCTCTATAAAGATTATGAACATATTCTAGCACCACTTTTAATGGCAGAATTAAAGTAGCCCTATGCACTGGCAGGTTGCCCTCCTCCCTTCAGGAGGCCATAATAGTCAGATGTCGAACAACCCTATTACTTATTTTAGACAAACAGTAGGTAGCCATGCTCTGGGGTCACAGGCCCACACCTCAGACAATGTGCTGGATAGAGGATATTGTGTACTTTCAAGAACAGTTTGATCATCATTAGGAGTGTATGCCATCCAAAATGAGGCCAAAGGATAAATGGGGACCATACGTTACCAACTTGTTCTTGAGAGAGTGACAAACAACCTCAGTCACTGCAGGGGATGACATGGTGAAACATGTTGTGAAGCCATGTTGTGGGTGACATTGAGCCCCTGTGAATTGGGTATGATATATTCCTAAAATCATGTTAATGGATTGAATTGTAAATATGTTGATTTATAAGATACAAACATTCACTCTTTGGGGAGAAACTGCTCAAGCAGGATGTGGGGGGTTTGGGGAAGGTTTCCTGAATATCAGAACTGAGATGCCTGCTAATGAGCTTAAGGGAGTGTGATGCGCTGGCAAGGTTATTACAGTCAATCATGTTGTACTGTAACATGACAACCTAACGTAATATACAGCTGACTTTTATTATTCTGATTTATTTGGAAAAGCTCAATAAACTTCAATAAATAAAAAAAAAAGAGGAATGGCCAATATGTGAAAGAAAATGTTCTATATGTTGTGAGTAAAATTCACTAAAATAGTTCACAGGGCTTGGACCATAAATGTGATGTAGCCCCGCACCAAGTGCTGTTTTTTTAAATTTTGTTTTCCAATGGGTTGGAAAGTTGCCTAAAGTAAGGAAAATTATGCACCACTTTGCTATGTACCACTTGGTGATAAGTGGCCTTTCTGTGGGTGGTACCTGGGTGTCCGACCATCCATGGGTTTCAAAGAAAATCTCTACCTGCTAATGTTTGTAGACAGTGGTTAGCCCCAAAAAATAAAGCATCCTTAAGCCAGGCATAGCGATAGAAGAAGTTTAAAAAGTCTTCAATCTTTTCCAACTTTGCACATGTGCTCCAATGTACAGCACACATACATAATGGAGAAAGTGATAGCCTTTGTCAAAGCATAATACAAAACATTTGCTTGAGAGAACACACACGCTCTGACACTATGATGTGAGGGTGTAAGTGTTTCTACCATGGCTACCTAAAGTACAACAACACAGGGGAAGAGAAAAAACAGCACAATTTCTTATTTTTTATGGCAGTGTTTTTCTCGTCTCCTTTGATGCAGCATGGCAAATTGAATTGCTGCATTGCATTATGTCAAAATTAATAAATGTCCACATATATTTATAGAAATAACAGATACTGTACATAAAATCAATTGACTCAGTGGTACCTATGCTCAAGTTGAAAGCCAAGCTTGTTCAAGGAATGCAAAGTGTTGTTTGTGAATATGGTGGGCACAGCACTTTCAACTCTGAACTTCTTTCTCATAGTCTAGTTGATATAGGGGCTAATAACGTGTCCAGCTCCCCCATTGCAAGGCAAAATGCTGTGCATATTGTCTTGTTTTGAGGGGTTAGATGCCGGGCCTGACCAAAAGCGTTTGGCTGGGTGTATTGGGGATGAGGGAGGGGGTCAGAAAGGAATATGCAGCTGTTTTTTTTGGACTGATGATTGGGTACAGGCCCTGGGGTAATACTAAAATCTGTGCACTGCAAGCACTAAAAATAGAGGCCCATATTCAACAGAAAATGACGTAGCATGATGTTGCGTCAAAATTGCCAGCGCCCTTCACAATGCAGGGATGCGCCTTATTTAATTGAATATTGCACACCTCTGTGTTGTCCCCTGCACTGGCTCCAAATTTGAACTGAGCGCAAAAGCAGCCACCCTTGTGCCATGGTGCAAGGATGGCTGCTTTGAGGGGGAGACACACAAAAACAATCTTAGAGAGCAAAAAACGAGGAGAAATAAAAGTAACTCTCCTTGTTGCGCCATGCTAACACCACTCTTGGTGTGGCGGTAGATTTTGGCACTTCCGCAGGTTTACAAGAACTCATAAATTTGGGGCAGCATCAAAATGCAATGGGTGTTGCTGTGGCACACTCAAAGCAATACCCTTTGCACGTCCCTTCCAAGCAAAATGCTGCGTGTGAATGGGCGTATGTATAAGGTGGCGTTAAGCCGCAAAAAGTGTAAATACGGTGCAGGGCATAGAGCCACTGAAGCGTCATGAAAAGTGGCGCTAGGAGCTCTCAAATTTGCCCCAGAGCTTGTATGACAAGAAAAGTGTGCAGAGTGCACAACCTTGGGGCAGACCTCAGACACACAATAGTTTGCTCTAAATCTACCAAGAGATTGGTTGTAAAGGGTAACACCATCTGATCATGGACAGTGAAAACAATAACATAAACAATAAAGAACAGAAATGAAAAGTTGAGAAGAAATGGAAAAATAAAATTGCAATAACGTAAATGGAAAGTCTCAATTTGAAAGATTACTTTAAAGTACACTATTAAAAACTTTCTTTAAAGTAATGTAGTGTTACATTTGTTCTCGAAGTTTAATTTAGGAGACAAGCATGCAAACCAAGAGGGTGCACTTTTCCCGTGGTCAGACATAGGCGGTCATTACAACATTGGAGGTAAAAGCCGCATACCGCCGTGCAGAAGACCGCCAACACACCGCCGCGGCCGCGGAAAACCGCCACAGCCATTATGACCCACAGCACGGAATCTGCCAAAATTCAGACACCCACACAAGTCCGCCACACCAAAGGTCAGTGATAAACTAGCGAAAAAAACAAAACCTCCACTGTCACGCCAACAGAAATACGCCCACACTATCACGACACACGAATCTACGCAGTGGTCTTTCAACCGCGGTATTCCATTGGCGGTACACACCGCCGCGCTCAAAATACACACACATTTACAAAACACAGCCACATTGGACAATTCGAAATACACACATCTGATACACATACACACACCACTCCCACACACCCAATACAATATATCACCCACCCCCATATCACCCACAAACCCCTATGACCAAAAATCACGAACGAAGGCCAGAGAGAGACACCACCATCAACAATACTAGCATCCACAGGCACACAACACCATCACCCACATAACTTCCACGCACCTCACACTACACACCACTACATATCAGCACAGTTATCACCCCACACATCACCTACACCACCCCATGGCACTTCAAAGACACCCCAGGTTCTCGGAGGAGGAGCTCACGGTCATGGTAGAGGAAAACGTCCCTGTAGAGCCACAGCTATTCGGATCACAGGTGCAGCACACCTCAATTGCAAAGAAGATGGAGCTATGGCGAAGAATAGTGGACAGGGTAAATGCAGTGGGACAGCACCCAAGAAATCGGGAGGACATCAGGAAGAGGTGGAATGACCTAAGGGGGAAGGTGCGTTCCATGGTCTCAAGACACCACCTGGCGGTTCAGCGGACTGGCGGCGGACCCCCACCTCCTCCCCCATAACTACCAACGTGGGAGGAGCAGGTCTTGGTGATTCTGCATCCTGAGGGCCTCAAAGGAGTAGGTGGAGGAATGGACTCTGGTAAGTCAAATCTTAACTATTACATCCCCCACCCTACCTGCATGCCAGCACATACCCCCACCTTCACCCCCATCAATCCAACTCCTCACAAATGTCCCAACATCACAAACCGCACACCCTGACCCCAAGCCCTGCATGCAACAACAAAGCTTTGACACCCATCAATAAAGCATGCCCACTGCACATACCCATACTCCCCCCTAAACCATCATCACACAAGGTCCCACACAGGAATGCAAGCACTGGGGTACACAGTCACCCACCCATTGTACACCATGCCACATACAGATGTAATAAATATCCTTTTATACCCCTGCAGGACCCCTACCCAACGTCACTGGACAGGAGGGTTCACGCATGTCCACACCACCAACCGAAGAGGCCCACAGTGATGACAGCACCCCTGTCCAACTGGATCTAGATGACCAGCCCGGCCCATCGGGGACCTCAGGACAGTCGGTTCCCCACACCCAGTCACAGGCCACCACATAGCTTCCCCCCTCTGGAAACAACAGCACAGCACCCACCCAGCGGGCCCATACCTCCATCCCCAGGACACGTCAATCAGCAGTGTGTCCACCACTACAGGGAACCTAGGCTAACCCACCACCACAACAACAACAGGGATCTGGGTGCAGTGGTAGTGGGCACACGGTCCAGGGGACGGAGGCCCAGGAACACAGGGGAACTTGGAGGGCTGCTGTGCGACAGGGGGCAGACAGGCCAAGGGAACCCGCTCTCCACGAGGCCCTCTCCTCCATCATGGGAGCCTACCAACACTCCCAGGAGACGATGGCAATGGTACTGGCCAAGTTTTGGGAGACCCAGTGCCTGTAAGTGGAACAGTATATGGGCTTCAGGGAGGAACTCAGAACCATCAATTCCACCCTGGGCACCATCGTAGGGGTGCTGAAGGAACTACTCAACACCAGGAGGGACACTGTGGCACTACAAGAGGCCCCTGACACTAGCCTGGACGATGAACTTCCCACCACCTCCGCCGGCGCTAGTGGACAGGAGGTACCGCCACAGGACCACCACACCAGCACCCCACCCCCTGCAGAGGGAGAACCACCTCCCAAATGGTCCTTGAGATCCAGGAACAAGACAGAGAATGATGCCAAGACCCCTACCAAGAAAAGAGACCACCCTGATTGTCATCCTACTGTCCTACTTTGTCACCCTGTCCATCCTTAAACTGCCCCAGCTCCACTTCCTATGCCCATTTGGGCAATGCACCTGTGAGACTAATAGACTCGACTCTGCCATGGACATTCCTCCGCCATCACCCCTCACCATTTTGCTACCCCCTCCAATTTTGAGCACTAAAATAAACACCCTTAAAGCACAAAACAATCTGGAGTCAGTCTGTGATTTTGGAATACTGTATTAGCAATTACTGTGGCAAAAAGCTCTTTCATTTGTAATGTCAACATATCTATGTCACACAGCTCTAGTCCATGAGGAATCAAAGCAGATGTCACACTGTTGGACCCAGATCTGTGAAATCGTAAGGGAAAGTGACAACTCAGTGACCATACACTGGGTGAAAACGACAGACAGTAGAGAGGTAGTAGTGTTTAAGTACATGTAGTAGGCAGGTTTGTATTCTTACCTGTGTCTCACTGGAAGTATTGCAGGATCACAGAGGTCCTGTTGTCGATGTCCTCTTCTTCTGCTTCCTCGTCTTCACTGTCCACAGGCTCCACCGCTGCCACAACACCTCCATCTGGACCATCCTCCTGCAGAAAAGGCACCTGTCCTCGCAAAGCCAAGTTGTGAAGCATATAGCAGGCCACAATGATCTGGCAGACCTTCTTTGGTGAGAAGAATAGGGATCCACCTGTCATGCAGAGGCACCTGAACCTGGCCTTCAGGAGGCTGAAGGTCCGCTCGATCACCCTCCTGGTTCGCCCATGGGCCTCATTGTAGCGTTCCTCTGCCCTTGTCCTGGGATACCTCACTGGGGTCAGTAGCCATGACAGGTTGGGGTAACCAGAGTCACCTGCAAATGGCGAGGGACAACTGTTAGACACACACTAGCCTGGAGGGATATCCCCAGACCCAGGCAACCATTCCCACTGACTAGCTTCCAGGTGCTCACCTAATAGCCACACACAGTGCCTCTGGAGTTAACCATCACATAAGGGATGCTGCTAATCCATCGGATGTAGGCGTCATGCACTGAGCCAGGGAACTTGGCATTCACATGGGATATGTACAGGTCGGCCAAACATACCATCTGTACATTCATCGAATGATAACTCTTCCGGTTTCCGTACACCTGTTCTCTCCTGTGGGGGGGTACCAAAGACACATGTGTCCCATCAATGGCACCTATGATGTTTGGGATATGTCCCAGGGCATAGAAATCATCTTTCACTGTAGGCAAATCCTCCACTTGAGGGAAAACGATGTAGCTCCGCATGTGTTTCAGCAGGGGAGACAACACTCTGGACAACACGTTGGAAAACATGGGCTGGGACATCCCTGATGCTATGGCCACTGTTGTTTGAAATGACCCACTTGCAAGGAAATGGAGTACTGACAGCACCTGCACTTGAGAGGGGATTCCTGTGGGATGGCGGATAGCTGACATCAGGTCTGGCTCCAACTGGGCACACAGTTCCTGGATTGTGGCATGGTCAAGCCTGTATGTGATTATCACATGTCTTTCCTCCATTGTCGACAGGTCCACCAACGGTCGGTACAACGGAGGATACCGCCATCTCCTCACATGTCCCAGCGGACGGTGCCTATGAAGGACAACAGCGAGCACAGAGTCAAACAACTCAGAGGCACGTACCCACAACTTACACAGAACACCAATCATAATCTAAAAAGTGGCCTGTATGTGTGTTGAGTCTAGGCCTAGGTGTGTGTGACGCAGTTGAAAATGAAGCCATGCGGGCCCCTGAAATGGCGGCTGCCTGACCTGTAAAGTGGGACGATGGGATGTGAGGTAACTGCGCTGGCATTGTACACTGTCGCGGTAGGAAGTAGGCGGTCGAAGACTGTGGCGCAATGCTGCATTGGTTAATATTGGACCCTATGGGTCCCAGGAGCCAATGACGATGTACGCCAGCGGTGACTGTACGCACCGCCGTGGACGTGACCGCCATTTTCTATCTGTTCAATCACTCGATACCTGATCTTCGACAGGAGAGGACCTACACTGCAAGTGCTGCTGTGACCTCGGTCTGGAAGAGACAATGGCTCGAGTGTCTGGGGAAAGGGCCCCTGCCTTCACATCGGAGGAGTTGGAGAAACTCGTGGATGGGGCCCTCCCCCAGTACACGCTACTCTACGGTCCTCCAGACAAACAGGTAAGTACACTGGGAGCATGCTGTATGGGCTATGTCTGTGTGGAGAGGGGTGATGTAAGAAGGAAGGGGGGAGAGTGCGGCGTGCATGAAACGACGGTGAGTACATGTGCCACATAGCAAGGGTAGGGATGGGGGCCTATCACTTTGACGGTGCAGTTGGTAATAAGTTTCTCTTCCCCCTGTACAACTCATGTAGGTCAGCGCCCACCAGAAAAAATATATTTGGCGTGCCATCGCCAAGGACGTCCGGACCCTGGGGGTCTACCACAGACGGAACACCCACTGCCGGAAAAGATGGGAGGACATTCGCCGCTGGAGCAAGAAGACAGCGGAGGCTCAGCTAGGGGTGGCCTCCCAACGTGGGAGGGGTGCCCGTCGCACCATAACACCCCTGATGTTCCGGATCCTGACGGTGGCGTACCCGGAGTTGGATAGGCGCTTCAGGGCATCACAGCAGCCACAAGGGGGTGAGTACACTCTCATTCTGCTGATTTAGCGCGCAGTGGAGGGGTCTGGGTGGGGGAGGTGGGCTGTGGGTTTCCCTAGGCCAGGGCGAGTTCCGTAGGCAAGGTCCCCCCGTAATGCAGGCCATGTGGCACCCCACCGCACCACTGTACAGTGCCAACTACACCTAGTCATGCCCCTGTGTCATCCATGTGTGCAGATGTCGTCCATAGCCTAGTAGGCCATTTCCCAGGAATTGAGCATAGAAGCCCAAGAGCGCGGCATAGTGCAGGGGGCTTCTGTGTCTGTCATGTCCACCAACGGTAGCGGTAATGCATGCACTCAACATGTATTTCTTCTATTGTCCCCCCTTTTTGTGGTCTCCCTGTTCTTGTGTGCAGTAGCATCATCAGGCGGAGGAGCAGTGGCACCGGAGCTCGAGGTGGCTGCATCCCACATGGCCATGCAGGGCCACACTACGGAATCGGACTTCACCAGTGGGACAGAGGGCGAGGGGAGCTCCACGGCGGGGACAGGAGCTGAGACCAGTGACACAAACTCGTCCTCTGATGGGAGCCCCCTTCCAGCACTGCCCTCCCAGTAGCCCCCAGCCTTTGCCCTGTGCCCGCTCACCCGGGAGGGTTGGCATCACCTTTGCCCCAGGCACCTCAGGCAGTGCCCCAGTCACGCCTGCTTCCCTCAGTGAGGAGGCCATTGACCTCCTCCGGTCCCTCACTGTTGGGCAGTCTACCATTTTGAATGCCATCCAGGGTGTAGAAAGGCAGTTGCAACAAACTAATGCATTCCTGGAGGGCATTCATTCTGGTCAGGCGGCCCTTCAGCAAGCTTTTCAGACTCTGGCCTCAGCACTGATGGCAGCCATTGTCCCTGTCTCTAGCCTCCCCCCTCCAACTTCCTCCACCCAGACCCAATCCCCTGTACCTCAGCCTATCCCAAGCACACCTCTAGACCAGCATGCACACACGTCAACACACAAGGGAAGCTCAGGCAAACATAAGCACCACACATCCCACAGGCACTCACGCAAGCATCATACCCATGCAGACACACCAACATCCACTGCCCCCTCCTCCTTGTCTCCCTCCTCCCTCCCAGTTTTGTCTACACTCACACCTACATGCACTACCTCTACAGCCACTACTGCCATCTCCAGCACACCCACCACCACACCCCGCTCACGTGCAGTCACCACCCACACTACCATTCACACATCCCTTGTATCCTCTCCCAGTGTGTCTGTGACGCCCTCTCCCAAGATACACAAACCTCACGACAGCCTCCAGCGCATACACCTTCACCCAAAGTCAGCAAACGAACACCTCCTACAACCACAACCTCTTCCTCCACTCCCAAACCCCCTCCAGCTACCCGTCCCAGTGTCTCCCAAAAACTTTTCCTGTCCAACCTTGACCTCTTTCCCACACCTTCCCCACCCCACCCATCTCCTAGGTCCCAAACTAGCACCTCAGCCACAACATCTCCGGGACCAGTGGTGCCTGTAGTCACCGGAATCTGGAGTGCACCGGCCACCAGGGCAGCCAGTGTGGCACGGAGCCACAGCACAGACAGTCCCCCACCTGTCAAGCATCAGAAGTTGGCGAGTGCCCGGCGGGAGAGGGTGAAGACTCCAGCCACCAAAGCCGCTCCCTGGGGTACAGGTGGGAGTGTGGAGTCAGCTGCGACACCTTCCAAGGTGAGGAAGGGGCACAAGAAACTCAGCAAGTCTGGGAAGAGCAGCGCGGCGGAGAAGACCGCCATCATCCCCGCTGCCCAGGAGGCCACTGCCACCAGCCCTGCTGCCCAGGAGACCACTGCCAGCACCAGCCCTGCTGCCCAGGAGGCCAGCACCATCCCAGCTGCCCAGGAGGCCACCGCCAGCACCAGCCCTGCTGCCCAGGAGGCCACATCCGTCATCCCCGCTGGGACAGAGAGGACCGCCAGCACAAGCCCCGTTGGGCTAGAGAGGACCGCCAGCACAAGCCCTGCTGGGCTAGAGAGGACCACCAGCGCAAGCCCCGCTGAGACAGAGAAGACCGCCAGCACAAGCCCCGCTGGGACAGAGAGGACCGCCAGCACAATGCCAGCACAAGCCCCGCTGGGACAGAGAGAACCTCCAGCACAAGCCCCGCTGGGACAGAGAGGACCGCCAGCACAAGCCCCTCCGGGACAGAGAGGACCGCCAGCACAAGCCCCGCTGGGCTAGAGAGGACCGTCAGCACAAGCCCCGCTGGGCAATGAAGGACCGCCAGCAGCTGAGTCACTGCAAAGGAGCCCACTGCTCCAAGCACTGCTGAACAGGGCACCGCCGTCTCAAGCACAGCTGAACAGGGCACCGCCGTCTCAAGCACCGCTGAACAAGGCACCGCCGTCTCAAGCACCACAGAACAGGGCACCACCGTCTCAAGCACCGCTGGCCCATGAGCGCCAAGGGCACTGACGCTACTGAGTCCGTCACGGGCAGAATGAAGCACTCTGTGCACCATGCCCCCTCCTGATCCAGTGGAGAGATCCATCCACTACCTCTGTCCTTAACAGGATGAAGCACTCTGGGCACCATGCACCCTCCAGAACCAGTGGAGAGATCCATCCACTACCTCTGTCCTTAGCAGGATGAAGCACTCTGGGCACCATGCCCACTTCAGAACCAGTTGAGACTGTTATCCACTTGAGAAACGGTGGCTTTGCACTCCCCAGGATGGAACAGTGGGCAACCCACCCACTGTAGAGACTTGAGAGACTGTGGCTTTGCTCTCCCCAGGATATGGCAGTGGGCAACCCACCCACTGGAAAGACTTGAGAGACTGTGGCTTTGCACTCCCCAGGATATGGCAGTGGGCAACACACCCACTGTAGAGACTTGAGAGACTGTGGCTTTGCACTCCCCAGGATTGAACAGTGGGCATGTGGCCCTCTCATGGATTTGCCATGGTGCACTACAGCGGCTGAGGTGCCCCCCCCTTTCCCTCCCCCTGAGGTGCCTGTTTTCTTGCTCTCTGATGCCCCTGCAGTGTTCTCTGCGTCATGGTCGGGGATCTTGTGTGGGCCTAGCCCATACCGTGTGGGCCCAGTGTTCCACCGACTTAATTGGAGCAGTCCCTGGACTACTTGGTGTATATTTTGTTAATGGTGTATATATATATATTTTTGCCCACTTGATTTTAATATATTACAATGGTTACACTCATTTTCTATTGTCTTTGCATTCTTCCGGGGGGTTTGGTGGGTGTAACTGTGATGTATCAAAATGTATTAGTGTGTGTGTTGTCGTGGGTGAGGGTGGGGGTGGGGTTGTTGCATGTGTGTGTCCCTGTTTTTTCCCTCCCCCCTCCCCTGTGTCGTAGGTGCAGTACTCACGTGGTCTTCGCCGCCGGCGTTCGTGCTCCTGGTAGAGGAGCAGGAAGAATATCGCAGAGAGAATTTGGAGTTCCGGGTCCATGGTGTCCTAGTTCCTCGTGGGGTGTGTAGATGTGAGCGTTTTCCCTTTGGAATCCTGTTTCCGCCGTGTTTTTATCCGCAGTGAATCCGCCCCGGAAAAGGTGGCGGATTGGTAGGTTATGATACTGTGGGCGGCACATTGTCCTCCGCCTGTATGTTGGTGGTGACCGTCGCGCTGTTTGTTTGTACCGCCATGGCGGTCGTAGTGTTAAAGTGGCTGTCTTTGTTGGAGGTTTCCGCCACGGTCGTAATTGCAAAATTTTTACCACTGGCCTGTTGGCGGTCTTACCGCCGCTTTAACACTGACTGCCAGGTTTGTAATGACCACCATAGTGTTGTAGGCTTCTGTTCAGCCCATAACTGAGCAGCCTTGCAGTGTAGTGATTAGGGGTGGGTAAAATATTCCGTTCTGCCCATGGAACTGGCAGAGTTTTGGCCACTGCATGTTACTCTTTAATGCTGAATTCTGGCCAAAGTCTGCCAATTGCTGTTTGGCGATATTTTTCTCCCACAAGCCTCCAGAATATGCAAGAAATATTTGACGCCCTATAGGGTGATTTTCTAATGTGGGTGGGCACCAGCATTTATTGGTCAGAGAGCTGCAGTTGGAAAGATTTGCTACTGCTTAAGTGGATTTTTTACTCAAGTGGCAGCAAAATCAACTTGAAAGGCTGTGTGCTCTTGCGCAATGCATGATGCTGTTCAATCTGATTGTCAGTGTTGCTCGTACTACTGGTGCTAAATTCAAGCATGAGCTGCATATTTTCTGCTGTTGGCACAATTCTGCAAAATCTCAATGTCTTCACGGAATTTCATATAGTGAAACTTTGCAACTTCAACCCTCCCTTAGTATTGACTTACCTATAGTGTTGGTGTGGGAGGGAAGAAAAGCAACAGAGCTCAGCAATGGAAAAATATATCAAACATGATCTCCTTCTTCATGTGCCTCACTTACACAATATGTGGAAGCCTCTTGAGATGCCACCTTTCTAAAATGGTGGTCTGTCCAGAGATACGCATACTGTGGACAAACACTGAGAAACTCATGTCCTGGATGAACGATGCAATGGACTTTCTCTTAACAGGTCATACTTCTTCTACCACCCTATGACTGGATTCAATCAAGTCTGGATAAACCACCACTAAATGAAAAGAGTTTAAGAGGACTATCCACCCTTGTAAACCTTTTGAGAGTATTGTTTCGTAAGCGACAATATGCGGAGGTAGGTGCTGGCTAAATATCTACGTATCTCGTACAAGAAATATTATTCATCATGAAATCTGTGTTCATATACAATTAGACAATTGATAAGCCCTGAGGAAATCATTGGGTCTTATGCTCGTATGAAAAAAATCTTGTTAACAAAAGGCATCATTTTTACAAGTTAACACTGTGGATTACTGTTAAGAAATAACATCCAACTGATTATTTTGTTATGATCAAATCTTGGAGGCATTTCAAGTGCTGGAGTAATTGACAAGCTATTAGTAATGTCGTGTAAGCAAATGTACACAAAACTATAGAGATTATGCCACTACTCTACATCCATAATTTCAATTAGAATTTGAAATATACCTTTGAGTAGTTTATGGACAAAAGTGGAGGTACATTTTTTATCTGAGTAGAATGTTCAGGTCATTTTTTCACAGAAAACTACAAATCTGAACAGGAACAGCAGTGTTTTAAATACGATTAACTGGAAATCAGCGCAAAATTACATTTTCGAATTAGATTTTTACCCAAATTGAGTATTTGGTTAATTATTTAAGTGTGAGATGCAGTTTGTGTAATTATGGATAATTTTGTGGTACATACCAGTTTTGCCCACCACTAGATGTGGCCCTTACTGCTCTTTTGCAGTCTGCCTGTTAGACCTCAGAACTGTTGGGCCAAAGAATTTCCCTAGGATGCACATGTAGAGCCAAGAGGAGTACTGCACCCCCCAAAAGACCACCCGGAATAAGCAAATAATGTCCCTCTCTCCAAAATTTCCAGATCTGTTGTTAAGGGCCAAGGCGAGAAGAAGAATGCTAGGGTTATGCATTGCGCTCCCCTCTTGACTGATACAGTTGGGACTGAGGACTCCCAGTGCCCTGGGGACTGATACCAGAGACAAAGTAGAACAATGTGTGCTGTCCACTCCTGAACTATTAAGATCCCCAGGAGCACTGGAGCTTTGGGGACCCAAGATCACATGAGCAAATCTTTGGCAGGAGGGGTGGAACAGCTTTGGCACCAGCAGAGAAAATACCTGCAATTAAGGACAGCTAGCAGGGTGCACATTCCACAGTCAGGAAACAGGAAAGGTTTGTGTGCCTCTTTGGGGGTGGGCAAAAAAGAAAAAGGAAATCCCATGGCTGCAAGGAACAAAAGAAATTCATATATACCCAGGGCAGCAGATTGCCTCATATGCCTCTCCAAGAATGCCAGATACAACCCAATAAGCCATATTGTCAGGGCTTAAAATTCTGATATTTGCCTGGTGGTGCCCAAAGAGGGTAATGGACACCCTATCAGAGTAATGAATATACGCTGGGCATTGCTAGGAAAGCATCAAACTCCTTGTCTTACAGATCATATAACTTCTGACCCTAGGAGGCGTTATCCTTGATTCAAGCATTTCTTGGTGCAAGAACTAAGGAATTTGGCATGCTGAGACTTTTTTTGGTCATATTACACATTACACATTACTAGATGTTGTGCTTACTGATGATGTTAACAGTGGTGTGTCATGCATTTCTTTGAGTGCTATTGAAAAATTATGTTAACTTGTATTATTTATATATTATTGCACTGTGGTTTTAACTATGTATTCCTGATTTTACAGTTATGGCGATATCACAACAAAGCCCGTATGCCTGATTTTGAATAACTACACACCTTGTACACAGCATATGTGGTGGGTATCTTGGTTTTAGGGTTCAGGGTTTACTGGGATTTTCCACATTCTATTAAATATATGTAAATGTATGTCTAGTTTTGAGTATTATGTGTAAGTGTATGTGTGTATGTGTGTGTGTGTGTGTGTGTGTGCGTGTGTGTAGTAAAATACTGCTTCTGTTTATAAGCACTGACTGGACAATGATTAAATTAAGGGCCTGATTAGGAGTTTGACTGATGTGTTACTCATCACAAACATAAAGTCTGCCTCTTTACAATGGCATGAAATGATATGACACTTGTAAAATGGTAGATGGTTTGTGATGGAGTTACATGTCTGCCAACCTCTAAATCAGGCACTATGGGCCTGATTACAACTTTGGAGGAGGTGTTAATCTGTCCCAAATGTGACGGATATACCACCAGCCATATTGCGAGTTCCATAGGATATTTTTGCTGATATAATTTTTGCATGCCTCAAAACTCTGCACTTACCACTGCTAACTAGTGTTAAAGTGTTTGTACTTATTCCTTAAAACATGGTGGAATTGGCTTATACCCAATTGGCACATTTACCTTACTTGTAAGTACACAGTAGAGGGTTACCACATGTAACCTGGCCTGTAAATGAAATGCTACCAGTGGGCCTGCAGCACTGAATGTGCCACCCCCTTGAGTAGCCCTCCTAAACATATCTCAAGCCTGCTATTGCAGCAACTGTATGCAGTTTTTAAATGTCATTTTGACCTGGCAAAACAGACCTTTTGCCAGGCCCAACCTTCCTTTTGAATACATATGTCACCCCTAGGGTAGACCCTGAACAGCTCAGAGGACTGGATGCAGTGTATTTAAAAGGCAGGACATCTACTTTTACGTTTGCATGTCCTGGTAGTAAACAAACTCCTAAATTGTTTGTTTTCCCTACTGCAAGTCATACCTCTCCTGAATGATAACATTGGGGCTAACTTATTACATTTAATCAGCTGCAACTTCCCATTGGGTTGTGGATTGACTGAGTTGTGAGACCTGGTCAAGCAATTCCTGGTAGAATGAAACACAAAAGGTCACTACATTAATCTGTACTTAAACCTGGGTAGTTCGACACAAAAAGGAGTCTGACGTAACTTAACGGCAACGTGTAAAGCATTTATGCAGCACGCAGACAGTAAGAAGTGAAAACACAACACAAGAAAAAACACACACCGGTTTAGAAAATAGAGTATATTTTAATACATGATTTGACAGCAATACAGCAAACATACAATCAAAAGAATGGAGTTATGATTTTTAATTTTTTTGTGTGAAAATTAGCCCCTAAAATATTAAAGCGCCAACCACGGACATCTAATCGGACTGGCTGACTACAATGATGGACTGTTTGGATACCTTTGGACTTAAAAGACATTATAGTGAAAAAGTTCTAAGAAGGTAAATTTCAGTGGGGCAAGACTGTGGGTGGTGTTCAAGGAGGGAACATCATTGTGCTGAAGTCTCTGGACGAAGTTGCATCGAAGATATCTACGATCAGACTTCAGCTTATCAGAAATCTCCAGCGAGATGAGGCCGAAAACTGTAGCTGAAGACACCTCCAGGAGGCTGGATACCCAAGTTCTCCCTTGATTTCTGTCAACAAAATGATGACAGGCAGATTTAGTAAGACTTGGAGCAATGCAGCATAGTGAGGAAAGTTGCTGTGCTGCGTCCTGTACTGGTATACTTTTGGCTGTCTTACAAAAAGCACTCATCATTCAAGGACGTGTGCCTGATGTCTAGCATACTTTTAATATGGGTAGGATACCCTGCTCGTACAAACATCTAAACTTAGACATAAAGTTGAATACTTTCCCAAGTTTGCATGTGTTGTGTTGTACATAACATATACAAAGTTGGAAGAGTTTGGAGAAAATAAAACTCTTTTTGAAAGCAACACTTCATTTTGAGTAAATGTAATTTCTGTACTCAAATTCCTATCTGTCAATGTTAATAGAGATTAACATCAAAACCTGAGGGTGGCTGTATTGTAACTCCCATATCCCACCTATGGAAAGGCACCTTGATGCAAAGTAGAGCAAACTAGAACATATTCCAATTTAAAGTTAGAGGTCAGGGTATTGAACTGTCAGTTAATCCACATGTACCAATTAGCAACTCATTCCAGTTATGCAATGCACTCAGACCCTATGGAGAAGTGTTAACCAACTGTCGGGACAGCTGGAATCAAACAAGTAGCCATGACACTAGTCCATTGTGAACCCAGACAATCTGGGGCCAGGCCAAGGAGGTAGGAAATTCCAAGCCCCTATGGGGAATAGAATTCTCTGGATGCTTTTCCCACTTCAAAGCAAGCACCAGGTATAAATATTGGACCTCAGACACCAACTCTTCTGTACACTTCTGGACCTGTGAATCCACCAGAAAGAAGGTCTGCTGTGCTGCTGAAAGGACTGTCACTCTCCTGAACTGCTGCTCTGAAGGACTGCTGCCCTGCTAACCTGCTGCCCTGAAGGAGAAGGACTGGAAGGACTGGACCTACATCTCTGAATTCAGGACACCAAAGTGACACCAAGGACTAGTTCATTGGCCTCCTGATCATTCGTCCCAGGACATAAAAGGCTTCTAACAAAGTTGAACATAGCACCTGGACGCTGCCATCTATGAGTCCTACCCTCAGTCCTGAGCCATTGGAAGTGGTCCTAAAGATGCTCTGCCAGCCCATCTTTAGACCAAGCAGCGCAGGTACATTGCTGTGCAATGCAGCCCCGAGCAGAACCGAGCCATCCCCTCTGCTACGTGGACTTCCTGGCACAAGGATTTCATATTGACTTTGCAGCTTCATCAGAACCACCACTGTGCAATGCAACCCTGACATAGGCTCTCACATTGCATGCCCCCACATCGCGGACCTCCTTGACAATGATGCAGAACCTTACATCGCAGCCTGACAGCTCCTCTGAGCTGACTCTGTGTGGCCCATCTCCCACCTTAACCTTCCACCACTTCAGCTGCAAGATGCATCCTTGATGCGGACTCCGCAAATCTTTGCAACCAGGATTCGAAATGCTTTTGTTCATTGGGCCTAACTGTGTCCCTTTAGCCGGCCTCCACTCCTTTGTGTTCAGCCTGAACTTGTGACTTTGTCATAATTCAGGACAACCACATTTCTACTGTTGGCTATTTTTGGTGATATTTTCACTTAAATCTTGAAAACTGCACATCTCCTATTCTACTGATTGTCTTTTTCTTGTTTTGGTCTTACCTTATTGTTGGACCTTGTCCTTTTGGCAGGTTTATCCTCTGACGTTTTGCCTCCTTCCTCCTATTTTCACTGACCTCTCGCTGTTGGCTCTAGAACTCTGAGCACTTTATTACTGCTAATCAGTGCTAAAGTGCAGGTGCTCTCCCTTCTAAAGTTGTTATGATTGGCTTATACCTAATTGGCATATTTAATTTACCTATAAGTCCCTTGTGCAGTGGTATCTCTATACCCAGGGCCTGTAAATTAAATGCTACTAGTGGGCCTGCAGCACTGCTTGCGCGACTCAGTGAAGTAGCCTTTCAACCCTGTCTCAGGCCTGCTAGCGCAGGCACTGCATGCACAGTTTTCAGTCACAGGGACCTGGCATCTAAATTGACTTGCCAGGCCCAGAACTCCCCTTTTACTACATTTAAGTCACCCCTAAGTTAGGCCCTAGCTAGCCCTATGGACCGGGTGCTATGCATGCAGAAGGCAGGAGATGTGCCTGGGTGCAGGGCCTGTGCTGGTAGTGACAAACAGCCTGTTTGGTTTCTCACTGCTGTGAGTGCTGTCTTCTCATAGGATTGCATTGGAAATGCCCTGCCTTATTTGGAGGGGATATTGTCTGATTTATGAGGGGTAGCACAGGCATCTTTGCTATGATTGTAATGGTGGTGAGAAATGCTGCTTACTGGTGTAAGTGGATTTTTTATTATTAGTACAGAAATGCCAAAAAAGTGAGCATTTCTCTGTGCTTACGACTCTGGTGTTTTGCAGCTTGACTCCAATCCACGTCTGGGCAGAGTGATTGTTGGGCTTTGTGCATACTTTTCAGAAAGCCTGTAGACACGGAGGGTCAAGGTGTCACAGAGGTGCATTTAAATTTTAAAAAGTCTTTCTGGGCTGAGAGAAGGGAGAGGCGGGCACACATGCATCTGTAAAGGCTGTGCCCTGGCCTCACACAAAAGGGTCATTTACCACCAACTGATGTTTGGAGCCTGTGCTGTAGGCACTCCCAGAACCAGTTGTAACTAGTTGAAACCTCCTCTCCTCTTTCTCTGTGAACACACTGTAAAACTGAATATAAGTACAGCAGAGTTATACCCACAATTTGGAGACATTTTGGAACTGGACACTAAATACTGGAAGGGAATCATCAGGAACCGCCATGGACTGCTGCTGCTGTGCTGCCCTCTGACCTGCTGGATCACCAGGAAAGACTGCCATCTGCCTGCATCCCCCTGTGCTGGCCTGCTGCTGGGCCCTACCACCAGTGCTCCTTTTTCTTTGACGGTTGTCCCCAAGGGGCTGGGTGCCATGGCCCTGGATCCATGCAACAAGTCTATAGCGCCTGGAGGGTGCTTTGCCAGATTTTCCTAAAGTGCTTTGAAAGCACTTCCCTTGTGGTGAATTTGTGTGCTGGAAAGCGCTTGCAGGGTTGTTGAGTGCTTCAAGGAGTGCATTGTTTATGGCCAAGGATTCACCGCTGCGGCCCGGGCAGTTTCCTGTAAAGCACGAGTGATGCGCTGTCCCTGGGACCACCGGGGCACCCTCGATTGGAGAAAAGGAGCAAGAGCGCTCCTACCATGCCCCCGGGTGAGGCACGCTGAGGGAAGCACCCTTTGGGCACAAGCATCCGTTGAGACCATGGGCCAGGCAGAAGCCTTGCCAGAGGCCCCCTGTGCTGCAGGTCTCCCTTGGAGCCCCTAAGTGTTGTGCGCTTTGCCCCCCCTCCTCTGGAACGCCCGTTGAGGCTCCAGGAGGGGCCCGATATGAAAACCGGAGTGGGTGACTGTCGCCCCCCTCCACCTGAAATTACAGTGAGGCCCCCGTTTAGCGCAGTGGAGCGCTGGGGGCACCCTCTGTTCGCTTCTTGGCACTGGAGGTGTCTTGCATCATAAAACAGGGACTTACTAAAGGACATACGTATTTCTTCTGTTCTTTGTATGGACATTAATGGTTTATATGTTAACCTGCCTATTTTTATGAGGTGTTTTTACATGTTTGCTAATGTTCCTTTTATGGGTATTCTATGCTGATATATTCTTATGATTTGCAATATGTTTTATAATGCTCTTGATATAGGCATTGATGATACTTTAATGACAAGTGCATTTATCTAATAATGTAATTCTTGACTACTGCTTATTTTGCAGAATAATAAGTAACATGTGTGTTATGTGTGACTTCTGCTGGTTCTGCAGAGTAACTATTGTGTAACGTTCTGACAACTGCTTGGGTAGCAGTTGTGTTTGGTCTAATAATTGTGTTGTGTACAATACAGTTTATTTTTATATAACTTGGTGTTGTGTTGCCTTTGTGGTGGGGATAGTGCGTCACATACGTTGTGTGTGTTCTGCAAACACTTTACACATTGCCTCTGGGATAGGCCTGACTGCTCATGCCAAGCTACCAAGGGGGTGAGTAGGGGTTATCTTGGACGTGTAACTCCCTTGCCCTGACTAGAGTGGTTGGGTTATGCCTGGCTTGGGCGCTTAGCCTAGCCAAACCGAAACCCCATTTCTAACACTTAGGCCCATATTTATACTTTTTTAGCGCTGTATTTGTGCCGCTTATTAATGCAAAAGCGGCACAAACGTACAAAATACAACTGTATTTTGTAAGTTTGCGCTGCTTTTGCACCCCAAAAATGACACATATGCGGTGCTAAGAAAGTATAAATATGGGCCTTAGTTACTAAAATGTACTGTTTTTAAAAATTTATATGGGATTTTTCTTGTGTTGATTTTCACTTTATTACTGTTTGTTTGATGTGCTGCATAAATACTTTACACATTGCCTCTAAGTTAACCCTGACTGCTCTGTGCTAACTGCCACAGGGTGGGGCACACATTAATTTGGGTTTTTCTAGTGACTTCCGCCTGTCAAGGATTGTGGTTGCTGTTTGAGTAGGGTTTAACACCCTTCAACCAGAAACTACATTTATTTTTCTCTTTTTCTTGACGGCACTCAATTTCCATATTTTCCATTGAGGTATTCTGTTACAAATGGCACTTTCTGCAGGTTCATCTCCAAACATTTTGCCTAACTTGTTCTCTTAATTTGTATCCTGTTTCTGTTGGATTTAGGACTCTGGGCCTTTTACTACTGCTAAACAACTCCAAAGTGCATGTACTCTCTTCTCTAAATCATGACAACATTGGCTTATCCACAACTGGCCTATTTAATTTACTTGTAAGTCCCTACTAAAGTGTGATGTCTGTGACCAGGGCCTGTAAAATAAATGCTATTAGTGGACCTGCAGCACTGATTGTGCCATCCCCTACTCTAGCCTTTCGAACATGTCTTTGGCCTGCCACTGCAAAGGCTTTGTGTGCAGTTGTAAACTTTTATTTTAACCTGGTAAGTATACCTACTTTCCGAGCCCAAACCTTCTTTTTTGTTACATGTAAGTCACCTCTAAGGAAGGCCCTAGTTAGCCCCAAGGGCAGGATGCAGTGTATTTGAAAAGTTGGACATTTACTTTTAAGTTAACCATGTCCAGATAGTCAAAAACTCCTAAATTTGTGGCTTTGTCATTGCAAGGTCTATCTCTCTGATGGGATAGCATTGGGGTTACCGTAAAAAATATTTTAAGTGTAACGTCCAAATGGCAAAATATATAAATATGGAATCTGGTATTACTGGACTCACAATTTAAGATCACAAAGAGAGGATGTAAGCCTAAAAATGTCACCTTTAGAAATTAGGCATTTTCTTTCTTTAACCATTCTGTACCTCTCCCTGTCGCTGAATACACGTCTGGGGTAGATGTCCTTCTTGATCACACAATGGAAGCTTAGGTGTGACTTAATAGGCCTTGATGGCCCATTAACTGACTTGATGGGGGCGGAGCTTATCACTGCCTCACTTGCACCTAAATAGGGCTATTCCTCTCCCCACACTACAGGCTACATAATCCCCTGTCGAGTAGTTGGAGCCATGGAGGGCAGGACAGGGGTTTTGTGGACTCCAAAGGAAGGCCTGGAAGTTTCTCCCACCTTCCAGAAGTAGGGCACCAAAGTTTAAATACTGGACTCCAAGCCCCACCAAATCTGCCAGGAAGGACTGCTGTGCTTTCAGGAGGGACTGCCACTATGCAACTGCATTGCTGTGTTGGGCTACTGCTTGCTGTGCTGTGGGAGGGATTGCCACTTTGCTACTTGCTTTGCTGTGTTGGCCTGCTGACTTCTACTTCTTGCCTGCAGTGAGAGGGATTGGACTTGTTCTCTACATCCTTGAACTCAAGAATCTCCAAGGGCTTGTTGGCTCGCCCCCTGTTCTTCTGCAGTCTCAGGGACACAAAAGACTGGCTGTAATTCATCTGCTACAGCACCTGAACTCTGCCATCTGTGAGTCTACCCTGCCAAATGGTGCCACCCAAGTCCTAGACCCTTGGAGGTGGGCCTTATAAAGCAATGCCATGCAGATTGCACACCAGGCTTTAAGGTACTGCGTTCAGTGGGCCCAAGTGGGTCCCTGTAGCTGTCCCACACCCCATCGCAGACGGCCTGAACTTGTGACTTTGTCCTGGTCCAGCCCGACCAGATATTCCTTGTTAGCGATTGGCTCTTCTATACTATTTTCCCCTAAATCTTTAAAATTGCATCTCTCTAATACTAAGGCTCTCCATGGAAGAGTGATTCATCTCTATCTTCTCAAAAGTTAAGCTGCAACAAATGAAATCAGAAATGAATTTGGAAAACATATCAAATACCTTATACCACTGAAAAAACAAAAATCATTTTTTGCTGTCAACTTAGCATTCAGATTTTCTTACCTTTAAAACTGCATAGTAGTGCTGAACAACTTCTGGATCTGACCACTGAATGCAACTGAATGAAAGTGTATTATTATTTAGATAGGAGTCTGCCACAAGGAATAAAGCCTCAAATCTTCAAGGTAAAAAACAGGTTCAATTAACTAAACCTTGGCTTAATCTCCTATGGTACTGAGTGACAGGCTTAACTTAGAATCAATGTGAAATTACTATTTGGCACTAACAAAACACAGTATCATTTCCACAACCAGTTTAGAAAACAATCATAGAAAATTATAATGGTCAAAATGTCAAAAATACAATAGAGGAACTAAAGATTTCAAATTGTAAAGCTTTAAGGCAAATACGCTAAGAAAAAGGAAAGTGCCATTCAGTAGTCATTGTTCAAAGTTGACCAGGACCTAAGTGCATAATGAGTTTCACCACAATTGAGCCCAGGTCAGACACACTACACAAATTTGTGACAGTCAAAGCTATGTCTCTGAGGTCCTGGGAGCCTTAGAAAAGAGTGAGAACAGATGCAGCAGAAACTTTAAAACGATGAGAATTGTTTTGAATTCTAGGACTTATGGAGCTTTCGTGGCAGCAGTGGCTGTCGTGAAATTGCTTTTTCGGAGACAGCACCATGGGTAAATTGAGTCCTTTAAATCTAAAAGTCTGCACAGTCTTGAATGAACCAGCCTTATTTTAGTTTCTTCTTGAACAGAATGTTAGTGAGAGGAGCTGTTATACCTGCTTGGTTTAAAGTGCCTTGATGCATTAGCTGGAGAAATAAAAATACCAGAATTGCAAAGAAGAGTGGGCATTTAACTATTATTCTGACTTCATTTGTTTACTACCATTTTCGTTATTTCTGTTAATATGAAGGTGTAGGACATTGCATTTATTTCGTAATACCCTGCTCTCTGTTCATATGCTTAAATAGTTATTTTCCAAATCACCTGCCTTTTGAAGAAGGCTAATCAAATCTTCATTGAACACTTACACATTTTCCAGAGAGATGCTTTTAGACAAGGAATCTTATATTCTTCTGCCATGAACAGTAGAGGGTAAAAGTCAGCGGATTAAACTCTGAAAATATTTGAAATGTCCTTAATGTGAAAGTTCTGGCTTGACTATTCACAGTGCTACTTCAAAAAATATTCATTCATGTGTTCAGAGGTGTAAATCCCTGTCACAGTAAATTAAGTTAAATTGCATGAAAGGCAGATACAGGCTCGGCTGTAAATTAATCAGCTGTTTTACACTTTGTGCATTTTTATTCCTTTGGTTTTGAATGATTAATTGCTTGAATGTAACAGCCGGAATGCTGAATTAATGGACACTAGATTTTCTATCTAACAGTCAGGTGGATGTGTTTTCTGCCAACTATTCTTCATGGGTGGTGCCTCCAGATCAACTCATTTCTCACCTTTCAGGTCAGTAGTGATTGCTCTGCAGTGCCTCTTGTAAAGTAGAGATTTAAGGAGATCAATTACTATATGCTACATTGCACTACACTTAGGGTGATTTACTGATGGAAGCTTTCTCTGGCTGCCATATAACTTAGCTTTTAAATATTTGAATTTCTGTATTATGCATCTAACCCAGAATAGCTACATCATGCACTATCATGATTAGTTGTAAAATGATTCCTTAATGGGCAATATACGACCATTCTCAAGCAAGGTGGAACTCAGCTGTCATATGGACGCATTCACATCAAATAGGCTTTATTCAAATGTAAATTCAAAGGGCTGCAGGACGGAGTTTGGTGGACATGACCCTCTTTACCAGGTCATCCCAATTTTTTGCCTTCCTTTGCTGAACCCATTTCTGTTGGCTTTTAGAGTTTTGTAAACCTGCTTTCCAGTGGGGCAGTGATTGTGCTCTCCATTTTAAATAGAGTAACGTTGGCGTATACCTGATTGATACAATGAATTTACTAATAAGTTCCTAGTAAATTATAGTGCATGTAAGCAGGTCTGAAAAATGAAATGTTGCTAGTAGGCGAAAGCACTCATTGAACCAAATAGCAGCGTAAAACATCTCAGGTCTGTCACTGCAACCTGTAGAGCAGTCTTAAACTGCCATTCCGACCTGGCAAAATAAATCTTTTGCAAGGCCTCAACATTCCTTCTTTATTACTTATCAGTCACCCCTAAGGTAGGCCCTAACCACTGGTTTGGCATGGTGTATGATATTTTATGTGTACTTATGTTTCAAATGCCTGGCAATGAAAAATCCCCTAAGCCTGGCTTTCCCATGGGAAAGCACTGAGTTACATTAAAACACCTGTTGGACATTGTCCTCTCTGCAGGGCGACCCCCAAATTTCTTGCCTTGACTGCTCCTGTTCTCTGAACACCTTTATGTTGGCATTGGCACTCTGTAAACTTTACAACTACTGGCTAGTGCTAATGTGATTCTGCTGTTTCCTAGAACATGATAAAAATGACCACATCTGATTGGCACATCCAGTTTACTTATATGTTCCTGGTATATGTTACTACATGTACTCAGAGCCTGTAAATTAAATGCTGCTAGTGGACCTGTACCACTCACTGTGCCAGCCACTAATGTAGCACTTTAAAACATGTCTCAGATCTGTCATTGCACCTGGAAAGTGCAGTTTCAAACTGCATATATGACATGGCAAAATAAACCTTTTGCCAGTTGTTAGACCTGTCAGCTCTTGGTGTGGTTTCCCCTGCCTTTTTACATTCTGAACCCCTATTTTCGATCCTGTGAGGAATTTTCTTTTTGCTGGCTTTAGGACACTGGGCACATTACCATTGCTGACCGGTGCTAAATTACAAGTGTTCTCTGTCTAAATGTATTGGTTATTGTTTTGCATATTTGGTTTACCAGTAAGTCCCTATTAAAGTCCACTATGTGTGCCCAGGGTCTGTAAATCAAGTGCTACCAGTGGGCCTGCAGCATTGATTGTGCAACCCACATGAGTAGCCTTGTAAACATGTCTCTGATCTTCCACTGCAGTGTCTGTGTGTACAGTTTTAACTCCCAGTTTGACCTGGCAAGTGCTCCCACTTACATGTCCCAAACCTTCCCTTTCACTACATGTAAGTCTTCACTAAGGTAGGCCCAAAATAGGCCCATGGACAGGGTGCAGTGCATTTAAACGGTAGGACATGTACTGGATTGTTTTATGAGACCTGATAGTGAAATACAGCTGAATTCAGTTTTCACTATAGCAAGGCCTATCTCTCCCAGAGGGGAACATTAGGATTGCCTTGAAATATATTTTAAGTCTTTTAATCGTTTAATATTCTTTGGGAGCAGCTAGAGATTGGAGTTTGGGGTCTCTGAACTCAGAATTTAAAAATAAATCTTTTGATAAAGTTGGTGCTTAAATTGCAAGTTTGGAAATGCCACTTTTAGAAAGTGTTTTTTTTCTTGCTTAACCATTCTGTGCCTCTGCCTGGTTGTGGAATATATGTCTGGGTCATGATGACGGTTGGACTGGTTGTGAATTCACTCTAGACAGTCACACTAAGGGAGCTGAAGAGTGCCCTGCATATCTTGATGGGTCTTACTGGGCTAGAGTGATGGGATGATCTGACACTTGCACATGAGTAGGGTTCTGCCTGTCTTTACACAAAGCAGTCTCCAACCCTCTGGAGTGGGCCTGGGGCTAGGGCAGGAAAGGCAGGGTCTTGTGCATTACAAAGACTTTCCTTTGAAGTATGTCTACTTCAGAGGCATAAATGAATATAATTATTGGGCCTCTGAGACCAAATTCTCAGGACACTCTTGGACTGGGGACATTCTGTCAGGAACAAATTGCCTTTGGAGGGGCTGCTACTCTGCCTGATGCTTTGTTTTGTTGCCATCCTGCTTGTTGCTTCTTTCCTGGTAGTGAAAGGACTAGACGTTGCTTTCTACATCCCGTTTCCAAGGGATGAGACTGAGATTGCCTCCTGTTAGAAGTCTCGGAGACATTAAAGACTTCATCTCCCAGTGCCTGGACTCTCTTGTTGAGAGTCCTAACTCGCCAGGTCATGCCAAATCCAGTTTCTGGGCCCTTGGGAGTGAGTTCAGGTGTAGCCAAGAAGAAACAAGTGTATCAACTCCAGAGCGACTATGGAACCAGCGCCGCTGTCTGACCCCGTGGCACTGCCTGCACAAGAGTTGTGGTCCCTGCTGAATGCAACAACTGCAACAGACGGCGCAGGCCCAACACTGCTGCAGAACTTCCAAAGTCCGGCCACACCGCGAGTTCTCAGTGCTGTGTCCCACACATGTGACTCTGCCACAGTACCTGTGGCCCTATGGTGTGATTGTGACACCGCAAAGTAGATGTCTTGTGTCTTGACCTGCTGGATTCATTGACCCTGGCAGATTGTAGGAACTGTTGCCTCGCCACTGACACTGCATCACCTCCCCTACAACCATAAGGAACAGCCACCTCACCTCCCCCTGGTAGCAGTAAGGAACCAGCGCCGCATTGGCTCCAGCAACGCTTCACCTCCCCAACTCAATACAACGTATTTGCTAACTCACCTTTTTCAAAGGTACTTTGGCAGAGGTCAGTGCGACTCTGTGACCGGCCCACACGCCCTTGCGAGTGGCGTTGAACTGTTGGGAATGACTCCGTCAGCGACGTTGTGATAGCCCCAGTTGGCGCTATTATGTTTCTAAGTGCTTTACTGAAATCTAATCTTTAAAAAATGTGTATCTTTGCTTGTGTATGTTGGAGTTTTGTCATTTTGTCTTGTTTTACTCAAATAAATATTGGCTATTGTTCTAAACTGGTGTGGACTACTTTTTTTGGTGCTTTTACTGTGTTACTGTGTGTGTGTAGAAATACTTTACACATTGCCTCAGATATAAGCTACAGAGGGGGTGAGCAGTGGTTATATTAGCTGTGTGACTTCCTTACCCTGACAAGAGTGAGGGTCTTTGCTTAGACAGGGTGCAAACGCCTGACAACTAGAGGCCCCATTTATAACATTGGTGATCAGCGGTGAGGAAATAACTTGCATTTGTACTTTACATACAGTGATTGGTGTACACTACTTCAATATTGCAGATCATTTTACCCTAACATACTGGACTGATTTTTCTCTTTTGGAACTTTTTGAAGTTTGATTCACAATCATGTCTCAGTCTGGTGAGCCATCAGTGGGAGCTGCAGAGTTGGTGTTTGAGCAGGAGAGGTTGGAGACCTATTTGGTGCCTCATCTCAAAATGGTCTGCAAGAAGGTCAAATATCCTATTAAAGGCCTCACTAAAAAGGGGAATCTGAAAAGGCGCTGAGGGCTTGGTTGGCAGCAAAGCAGGCTGCTGCGCACAGAGGGGAGAAGAATGCTATTGTGGAGGGTGAGGAGCAACACCTGCAGGTTGATTTGTGGATAATCAGGATCTGTCTGGAAAGAAGTCACCTTCCAGGGCAAGCAGTGTTTCCTTAAGAGTTCTGATCCCAGAGAAGCTGAAGGATAGGCGAAAGGCTAAAGGCTCCAAATGGAGCTGGAGAAGCTTAAGCTGAAGCATGAGATGGAGCTTCAGTTGGAACTAGTGAGGTTCAAAAGATAGGCAGAGAAAGTAAAAATTGCCATTGAGAAGGTAGAAAATGCCTTTAGCTCAAGAGCTGAGCTTGAAGGAGCAGGTCCAGCACAGATAGTGGCAGCACTTCCCCAGTACAGTCTAAGGGGAAGGTGCATATACCCAAGTGTTGGACTTTTTCCCTTTTGCAGGGTCATCCCTAATCTTTTTGGTTCCTTCCTCCTATTTTTTCTGCCCTTTTTTGTGGACTATAGGACTCTGAGCACTTTACCGCTGCTAAACAGTGCTAAAGTGCATAGCCTGTCTGTGTAAATTGTATTGTTGATTGGTTTATCCATGATTGACATATTTGATTTACTAGTAGGTCCCTAGTAAAGTGCACTAGAGGTGTCCAGGGCCTCTAAATCAAATGTTACTAGTGGGCCTGCAGCACTGGTTGTGTCACCCACATTAGTAGCTCTGTAAACATGGCTCAGACTTGCCACTGTGAGTTTTGTTTTATCTGCTATTCGACTTGGCAAGTGTACACACTTGCCAGGCCTAAAACTTCCCTTTACTTACACATAAGACAGCCCTATGGTAGGACCTAGGTAGCACCATGGGCAGGGTGCAGAGTATGTTTAAGGTAGGACATATACTAATGTGTTTTATATCCCCTGACAGTGAAATACTGCCAAATTCAGTTTTCACTGTGCAAGGCCTGTCTCTCTCATAGGTTAACATGGGGGCTGTCTTTAAATATTATTAAAGCATAGATTCCCTTTGGGAGAAGATGGACATATGGATTTTGGGGTCTCTGAACTCACAATTTAAAAATAAATCTTTTAGTGAAGTTGGTTTTGAGATTGTGTGTTTGAAAATGGCACTTTTTGAAAGTTGGCATTTTCTTGCTTAAACCATTCTGTGACTCTGCCTGATTGTGGATTCCCTGTCTGGGTGAGTTTGACAGTTGGACTGTTTGCACCTCTCTCTAGACAGTGACATAAAGGGAGCCTGCATATCCTGATGAGCCATCTGTGCAAGGAGGGAAGGAATAGTCACTCACACCTAAAAGGGCTGTGCATGCCCTCACACAATGCAGTCTCCAACTCCCTGGTGTGTGTCTGGGGCCTGGCCTGGGCAAAGCAGGATCTCACAAACAAGAGAGACTTTCCTTTGAAGTAAGCCTACTATAAAGGCAGAAAGGGGTATAAGAGCACCCTAAATACTGAAGATTAGGTGCCCTATCCAGTTCCTGGGCCCTTGAAAGGTGAAGCTGGCAGACAAAGACTAAAAATCTACACACAGACCGCCGTGTGGGGAAGGTTTTGACGCACCTTCTGTGACGTGGCTGATAAACGACACGCCACCGGCTTTGCAGCTGCAATCAACACTCCACCTGCATTGTGGCTGAAAGATGGACGCAATGCAGCTGGAGAAACGATGTAGAATGGAGGCTGATAACAACGCAAACCCCACAAAGCGTGGTTTTGTGATACTGTGCAACCATATTTTCAAAGCAACATAGCGGGGCACGGAAAAACAACACAAAGCCTGCCCGGATTCAAGGTACCTGTCCGGATCGACACATCGCTCTCTTGCAGGAGAGCGGAAATGATGAACACCAACCCGACCAGAGGAGGAACGACACACAGTCTCGCTTATGAGTGAGAAATCGACGCACTGTGGGCCTTTTTTCACGCACACTCACCCTTGCAGTGTTATTTTGTCTCTACCCAGGTACTTTTGTACGATAACAATGTACCCACTCTTTTCTAAAGGATTTAAGACTCTTATTCTTTCAAAATGCAGAACTTGACTTGTGTATGTTGGATCTTTGTTGTTTTGGTCTTGTTTTGTTTAGATAAATATTGCCTATTTTTCTAAACCTGTGTTGTGTCATTTCATTTTGCAGTGCTTTCACTGAGTTACTGTTTGTGTTGGCACAGATACTTTACACAATGCTTCTGAAGTTAAGCCTGCCTGCTCTTGCCAAGCTACGAAGGGGGTGAGCGGGAGTTAACTGAGGGATGATCTCCTACGACGTTAACACGGCGGAAATGACTGTGGGTCGACTTACGACCCTGCAAACCAGATATGCAGCATTTATTTACACAATAGCGTCAAATTTCCCCTCAAACACAGCCATTTCATCAGAGGAGAGCCAAAATGGATCCCAGATGCCTCTACGGACCCGAGGAAGATGACAACAGACCAGGAACCAGTCAGGAGAACCCACACAAGAACAAGGACACTTTTAAGAAGAAAATAAAGTGTCGCTTTAGTGCAGAGGAACAGGAAATTCTGGTTAAAGAGGTGATGGAACACCAGCACCAACTGTTTGTCACCTCAAAATTGCCAATCAGTAGGAGAGAGGCTTTATGGCAACGAATTGTCGACAAGATTAACAGTGTGGCAGAAGTACACAGAACAGCCATCAAGTGCAAGAAACGCTGGCATGACTGCAAGCGCAGGACCAAGGAAAAAATGGCCAGGAACAGGAAGGTAGCACTGCAGACTGAAGGTGGGAGTCCAGCACACCAGGAGGACCTGGACCACATGGAGGAGATGGTCGCAGCCATCATCCCTGAGGAGATCATCACAGGGATTCAAGGACAGGACAGCGCAGACTACCAGGAGACAACGCACATACAGGGTAAGTCGCATGGGGAATTATAATACACTAATGTCAACCGTAAGCGGGGGGGATACTGACCACAAAATGCATGGAAGTCATCATATACATGGAGTGGCACGGGTAAAGAGGTATGGCATGGGGGCATGGCCTGCACAGACAGAAGCTGTGGCACACCATTACACTACACCAACAACAGTCCCATGGGGGCATGCTGCCATGCCAACGATGGAGCAAAGGTAAAGCCACGCCAGGAGGGCGTCAAATTGACATCCCGGCACATGTCAGCCACCATACCCCCTACATTAACTAGGGATCTGTTAACAACCTCTAGCAATACCAACAACTGAAATGTAACAGTGACAACAGTTGCCACTACCACCTCCCCTCTGTGTGCAGCTCAAGTAGCCAATGGCAATAACTTCCCCATGGATCATACACACCTAAATTAGTGGGTTGATGATGACAACTCCAGTAATCCCCTGAAACAAGACAGAGGCCCCAGTCCTGTCAAATGTCAATGCACATAGTTGTCGCAAACATCAGCCAATGTCATCAACAATAGGAGCTACACAGCACTAAGGACATACCCATGCTGCATATGTCAGGGTCCATCCTGTGCCTGGGTCACAGTGTAACATCCCAAATGTCATACTGCTCAGACAACAGCATTGTGGGGAGGACACATGTAACTGGTCACTGAAATACACCTGCACAGTCAGAGGAGGAAATAGGACACTGATACGATTATTAGGGCAATCCAATGTACCACACATTCCCAACATCAGCTGTACACATTACCAATGCTAACATCCATATCGTGCCATAACAATGTTATGCATAGGATACGCTACATGTCAACTACATTTAAGTGGATGTGAAAGATCAGAGACTGGGGCAGGTCCAGATTGTCAAGTGTGCTGCTAGTGCCATCAGAGCACCCACAGCCAGTGAAAGGCCTCACCATCAGAATGGATGTAGACGGAGGGTTGAGTAGGACAAGAAGGAGGCAAATCACAATTTGGCCAGAACAAACATTTAGAGGAGATTATGCCGACAAGTCTAATAACTTACCACAATACATGTGACATGCAGGTGGGCCATAGGCCTGGGAGAATGCCCATCTGAAAGACTAGAGCAATGAACAGGAAACAAGATCACAATGTGAATTCATCACAAGGAACGCATGTCACATCACTAATGCCACAGACCCACTAATTGTACCCCATTTCGTTGCAGAGGAAGATGGATCTTCTGCGGATAGGCCTGTCCCAGAATACCCTGATGACATGGATGACGAGCTGACAAACATTCCCCAGCAGACCATCCAAGAGGTCCTTGGAATCCTCCAGCCCCCACCTTCAGTCACAAGGAGGAGCACAGAACAAGCAGCCATCACAGAGGACGCAACCACCACCCCAATTGTAAGACCTGCCAGCTCCAATACAGCTGAGGACTCAGACAACACAGGCACCAGCTTTGAGAGAACTGTAGTTGGGGTACAGAAGGAGCTGGCCAATGAGGTGCGGGTGGGGATGCAAACTATGGCAGCCAGCCTAGAGGAGGTGCGTTTGTGCATGATGTCATCTGCAGATCAGGCAGCAGATATGCAAGGGCTAACATCTATCTTGCAGGGACAGCAAAAAAGCCTGAAGGAAATCAGCACAGCTGTAATACAGTTGACCCAACACCTACAACAGCAATCCTGTCAACGCGTGCATGAATGCAACATTGAACCCCTCAGGGCCAACCTAGCTGCCTACCATTGTGATGTGGCTGCTATTCTTAAGAATCAGCAGATCCTCCTTGCTGCAGTACTGCCCTTAAGACCCCCACAGGTAGCAGTGACCGGGATGTCCGACTCCACGTCTTCTAACACTGAGGTGTGTGTTGCCCATTCACAACCACCACCACCAAGGACAGAGGAGGCAACACACACATCAGAAGAAGAAGACATGGAACAGATCACATTCACACGGAAAGGTACTCGCAAGCACTAGTCCCTGCCACATGGCCAACTATTACCAAGGTCCTGCGTTTTGTAACATGCCAGTCTTACAACAACTCTACTCAATGACTGTTCTGCTAACCACTATATATCTTGTCAGCCTGCCCAGTGCTTGTCTCTCTCTTACTCATTGGCAAATCCTGTCCCTCTGCACTGTCTGAAACATCACCCAGCATGTCAAAAGCATTTCCTTAACCCCTTGTGTAGGATCACAATGTAAGATGTCACTATAATGGACTCACAATCATGGACAATGTACATATAGCACTACAGTACTTTACAATAAATATCACTTACACAACAAATCTGTCTCTGGGTAATTTGACACATCAACTGTGCAGTAGATAACTGAAAATGTGCCTACTGTCAAATAACGTAACTTGTCAATACAACTATCCTGATATTAAATAGTCAGATAAATCTGCACAGTGGCCAGGATTGCATCATACTCTGCCCTTCCTGAGGGTAATATCTGATGAAGTGTGAAACCATGCACCATCATGCTGTGTTGGACAGAATTATGCTTCCTCAAGGGATATCTAAGTTATTAAATAGTGGCAGCAAAATGTTGTCATCGTGCAATACTAATACATATAACAGTTCACACAAATCTAAGCTAACACTCCAAAAACTGCATGAATGAAGGTGTCTCAGTTTACATCCAAATAGGTAATCATGCTGAACAGTGTCACAAATGATCTATGTGAGTCATGAAGACCTTACTACAAGAGTGCTTACAACAACTCATCTTATAAGGGTGTCCTTTAACATCACACTACAGTCAGACCTAAAACTGTTCCCCCAATACCAAGTCTGGAAGCACCGTTTGTGACTTACAAAACATACTTACCGACAAAAACACATTGGGATCCATATTAACTTTGATTGGTGGTTGCAACGAATGGAGGAACCTTTGCAAGGTAGCTCTGGAGTACCTGCCAATCTTACAGCTCAGTTGGGATTTGTTCGTAGCATAGGACACCAATGTAATAGATTAAAATTCAGGTACACTAATACCAAGGCCATGATCAAGTAGCATTTAACACATATTGTAAAGGGTTAACTATATATTTATTAAATGGTAATCACAGAAGAGGAAACTGAGGGAAAAGTCTTACCTACCCTAATCAATCCTGACTACTCATTACCCACAAATGTCCCTAACTAACCTAACCTAAACTTACTTATCATATGTAATGAAACGTTCTAAACATCAACCCCCCACCCCCGTTATGAGACAGGACACATGGAGGACAACACATACTAACCTAAACACATACTATACTATCCTAAACAAATATATATATATATATTTCGTATTATAAAACACAAAAGTACCCCAACATAGCCCCCCACTCACCCACCCACCCACAAACTTAATAAGTAAAAATAGAAATAATCAGGACCCACTAACACTAAGTAAACTAACAGACTATACTAACCTAACACTAAGCCCCCTAAGCCCACTAAGTATGAGAACAAGGAAAGAGGAGGGAGGGGAGGGAATCATGTCCATTGTCACCAAAGTCTAGAGGTCGGCCCTCCGGGAGTCCGCTTTATGGACTTCACACGCCTGTTAATATGGCGAACATGCCGGCTCAGATTACTTATCTTCCTCAAGACACGGCCCATCTTACGTTCCATTTCGTGGAATGCTGCAGGGTCAACTGTTGGAGCTGGGGCAGTCTGGGTACCGGCGGAGAAGGTTTGTGGGCGTGTAGAGCAAAGGCCAGTGGGCTGTCCTGAAGCTGTTGCAATGCTAGGGCCTGGAACTACAGCAGACATTGGGTCAACAGTCCCAGCTGTGGGTGGTGCCACCTGGGTAGAACTGGTGGTTGTGCTGGTGGTGGCTGTGGTGGGCAAAGTAGTGCCACCCTGTGGGAAAGCCCTCCATGCCCCAGAGGCCCGTTCATGGCAGTATTGACGGGCCATCCTCCTGAACCCCGACTCTACCAGCAGGATATGTTGGTATCTCATGGCCCGCCACTGGAACTCACAGACCTGGATGGGAGTCATGTTTTCAGCTGTGAAGACAAATGCAAATAATTTACATTAGGAACTGCATTGTCTAAAATGGCACAAGAAGTAAATCAGACAATACATCTACTGTATTTGTAACAGCTCATATCACCATACAGATCATTGAATGTCCATGAGGAAGTACATGGCAGGCCAGCCTACAAAGGTCACATCACACATAGCACATACAAAACCTACGAGATGGGTAACAACTGGCATTGACTTGCCATCTGAGTTCTGCCAGTTATCAGCTAACAATCATGCTGCATATCCTCCGCCAATACCTGGGCTACAAATGTCAGTGTACGGAATGCAAAACTAAAGCCACATGGTCTGCAAGTTGTAACTGAACTTGCCAGTATAGTACCCATGTGCCATACCTGAGTGTGTATACTAGGTTCCGACCAAACAGTCACTTATTCACATGTATGTGTAACATACTGGTAGCATCAGTCCTAGGTACCCTATTCACAAACCCATGCCTGTGTTTGAGGGGGGGTGGAGAAACAACTAACAATTCCAAACAACATGGACTCCCAGGAGTGTATAGAAAACTCCACACATGTTTGGCTCTACACACACACCACAGGTAAGATCTATCAACAATTAGGAGTCTGCAAACCCTTGACCAATCATAGCACCACACATGTCAGGAAATGCAGAGCTTGGTACACAACATATACTTCCAGTAAGGCATGACTCACACCAGACACAGAGTTGCAAGAACACCCATGATCATGATTAGCATGCACACCTAGGCCATTGCACTCAAGTTCCACATACCTGTAGCACTACATGTGGAAGTACATGCTGCTAGGAAGTTCTAACTACAGTTTAATAAGTACTTTGGTGAATAGGGAAGCAGAAGTCTGTTGGAAAGCGATTTGCAGTACCAATCTGGGAGAATGTGGGTCTGACAGGCTGACTAAATCTGAGCTGAGTTCCAGTGCGACTCTTGTTGATACAAGTGTTATCCACATGACTCACCCCAGTACTCATTGTTGGGCCCACAGGAATGACCTAAAATCCCGAGATAATACAATTGGATAAGCATTGGCCAGCTCAATACTTTTGAGAAACTGAAATCCCACTCATGGAACAAGACAAATGATTGGCCAGCGCATCACACCTTGCTAAGTGTTCAACAAACACGAGTCCATCACACATCACCAGCAAACACAACACATAACAGACATATCAACACTTACTGGAGTGGTCGTGGTCCTCAAATGTAGCCACCTCTCCCACAGTGTAGGGTGCCGGTCCACCTGTAAGGCATGGAAGGAAGAAATGTGCTGAAAAATCGGTGCACTGACAAACAATGTCAAAGACATATACACTGTGTAAGCTGAATAAGGAAATGACAGCCATTCAGACATGACGATACTGCGTCTGATATATCATGGCCAACATGCACATAGCATGGGTCTCCTGTGACAGTTACACACATATCTGCACACATGCAGTGGCCCTAACTATCATGTGGTGGCAAACATGCCCCGTTATTAGTGATCAGAAATAATAATGGAGTGTAATCGTCTCATCATGTGCATCCAAGAGAGACATCCAAAGCCTGGTTACATGAGGACTGCATTACCAGTCAAACAGCCCATGTGGCCATGACACATTTCTTACACATAGGTACAATGTACACAGGGGCAGGGACTTTTGTAAGCCCTCCTATTGTTACAGTTTCTTCATTTGATGTGGCCCAGCAATGGTGATTTGCATCAGCCATGGAGATGTGATCCCATGTGCATACCTTTGGACTGCCATCCCTAATTGGAATGTGGCACAACTAACTCCAAATACCAGTCTTAGATGTTAGCTGAGGGCACCGTACACCTTTTCACAATGTTTTCTAATCCTGATCTGACATGTATCCATAAAGATGAAGGACCACAATAATCCCTAACATTCATAGAACTTCTGTGAACGCTTTCCTTCCACACTCACCAGACTCACATGAGACATATGTCTGGGCCACTTTGCTATCATCAATTGATGTGAAGCCAGCACTCATTTTCTGTATCATGTAGTGTTTCTAAAGTCAGTCTAGCTATTGCGTCAACAAAGTTAGCCAATATTTTAGAACATCTTTACTTCTCTGGCAAATGTGACCTATATAGACATGATTGGCTCCTATTTTGTTTGATTGTCTGACACAGAGGTGGCACCAATTTACTTAACGCAAAAGTATCCTGTAAGTTTGCAGAGCACGTGCTTCCTGACAGCTTGCAATTGTGATCCTTCACATAGTGCATCAAGTACCCTGTATGTTTCCGCAGCATTACACATAGTCAGCAACTTAGCTGGCAGATATTGTACAAATCATCTGATCTCACTACAGAGCATTTAATCCTGCACATTTACATGATTAGTACTCACCAACAGGGCCACCAATCACGATTTCCAGGTGGTCCAAGAGATCTTGCTCCCTGATGATGAGGTCAGGCCACCGGTGCTTCAGCTGGTGGTCACTCCTCTGGCTGGCATACACGCGCTGCAGGTGATGCAGCACCTTTCCCCACCGGATTCTGCGCGCCTCAGTGTGATACCCCTGTATCACCCTGCCTCGATCATCAGTGGTAGGAAATGGCATACAAGCCATCTAAAGCCCCCGAACTCCTCCTCACCCATCCTGTCAAGTGGCCTACCAGACATCTTGGCAATGAAAAGGGGAATAGGGGTTAAAGAAGTAGAAAGGGGAAAAGGGGGAAAGTAGGGGCACAAAAAAAGATGAAAAGTAAACTTAACCACTAAAAGAGCCCAACTATCCCCAAATTAGCACTACCCACAACAGACTCCCACAAACAACAAAAACACTAGAATACTGGACAAAAGTAAACAAAACATACTAGGACACTATACAACAACAATATATATTTCACAAAATGACAATTGAGATAGCACATAGGACACAAAAGCACAAAATCACTGGACACCACTCTGAAAACAGCCACACAGTCTAGAAGATTCACAGACTCCAAAGTGAAAGTGAAAGTACACCCACTGTACATAATCTGTAAACAGGATATCCTATTACATCACCTCCTGCATAAAATGGCCACCGTTTTTCACGTTATGCGTCATATTTTTAATGCATGTGCATCAAAAAATATGACGCACAATCTGTATTGGTGGAAAAAAATGACGCATAACGCTAGCAACGTCAAATTTTCAGTGCATGAACTGGTTTTGGCCATTTTTTTTCCATTTTTTATGTTATGTTACATTTGGGACACATCAGAGATAGGCTGATTGCACCCACTATGGTGTTGATGGTGTATGTTCACATGTGAGACATCATACTGCAGCGGACCATGACCCGCTACTTCCTTACCAGGGTTTTGATGGTTGGCTGACGCACTAGATGGCCATATGTGTGGCCTACATATATGTATTGCACAATTTGGGCATGTTTGGCATCAGGAGAGGATAGCAATGTGACGCACATATGTACAATACCTCAATACCTATGGCTCAATGTGTGTGCAGTGGCAACTAATGTAGTTGTTGACCGAGTGTGTGTGCATCACATGATGCATTATTGAACATATGCATGTATAAATGTGAAGTCAATGTGTCCAAACCTTAGATGCAAGTCATTGTGGAAATGAGAGAGGACATGTGTTAGTCATACATGTAGCAACATCCGTTATGTGAACTTCCAAGATTTTGGGTAACGTAGACACCACAAATGACAAAGCATGCACCAGATATATGGCAGATGCTTGTTCATGTCAATGGTCAACAATTTCACCATCCTATGTCCTAGATTTTTGGTAACAGCTTCCTAGGCACTTGTTGGTGAATCCCACAGTGAGTCAGACACATGCACTGAGGAAGTGGGGACCATGTAGTTGGCCCAGACAGCCAAAGGTGAACCACAAATGTATTATGACGCCACAGTTGAGGTCATATAACTGAGCCACAACTCTCCAGTGGCTGTGATGGACCAGCAGACGAGGCAGCACGTGTCCACATATTTCCAGTGATCAATTGCACAGAGGTGTCTTGTTCATGTGTGTGGTCCAATGTTGATCCTGTATATTTTTAGGGGTGTTTGTTGTCACAGTTAGGTCCAGGTCTCATCATGAGTCAGTGGCAGCTATTCCTGTATCTACTGAGTATCCTTTGTTGATCAATGTGAGTAAAGTGGATGAGGACATGAGAACCTACATGGGGATGGTCCCACCCTGTCACTGAAGACGTGTAATGAGACTGTCAACAGGGCAACCTTGGTGTGCTGAGTGAAATAATGTCTCAGGTGTCATGTTCCGGCAGGTGTCATTACAACATTTGTACACAGGTTGGCCTCTGCAATTCCCACTGCATCTGGGAAAATCATAGCCTCTGTGCTGATTATTCTCGCAGCTATTCACCACACACGGCCCATCAAAATGTTGTGAGCAATGTAATTCTGTGTGTGAACTGTCAGGGTCCTGACATGTGTGGATTTTTCATGGACATTATCAGAGGTTGCTGGTTCTGCTGAAGGCCCCGTACCCAATCCCTGCATACGGCCCTGGGACACTGTCACACTTTGTCGTTCATGCATAAATGAGACCCAGACAAGGGATGGGCCATGAATTTTGGTATTCACAGAGGATTTAACTCATATGGTACAATTAAAAGGCAGATGATGCTACACAATGTATTTGGGTATGCATTGATGAAGCACATGCCCAAATACCCTCTGAGGAATGAGAGGTTTGGTAAAGCAAGTGTGGTACATATGTAGCCACAGGGACACTTTAGGGTGACGCACAGACAGATGCCAGTCAGGCTGACAGGATGCAGGGTGAATCAGGATCCAGCAATTTCACAAGTCACATAATCAGTGGTCTGACTAAGACTGTTTGGAGGACGAACTAGACAGTTGACATGTAAAACTGTGTATGTCCTGTGTTTTTGAAGGTGACACATGAACCCAAGGGCTGTGTTACATGGCTTAATTAGTAGCAATGCTTAACGGTGTATTTGACAAAATGGCAACTCCTATGCTGTTCCAGGCATCAGCAGGGGCAGTGCTTGTTGAAATGGGTGATCACAGGTGTGGGCTGCATCAGTTTCTCACAAGTCCTGTAGGTGAGATTTGCATTCTAATGGGCAACAGACATTTTCACACGGGAAGCAATCTACAGTTGCTAACAGGGTTTGGAAACTAGAAGCCAGTGTATTAATTGACCTGACGTCCATGCAGTCAGATGTTCTATGACAATGGTATACCATAGGAAAGGGTGTAGCACACTGGATTGCATTTGACAAGCTGTGTTTGTAGAGAAGGGAATATCGGGGTACACATCTTACTATTCCAGGGACATTTTCAGACAGGTGGGTTGTGACCAGGTGCATAGGTGTGTCAGGAGTTAGGAAATGGGCTGACATGTTCATGGAATGTCATGTGCGCAATGCTGCTCATATGTGTGGCACTTGTGCTCTCTATGTTCTTCTTATATGGATCTCTAGTCACAGATAGTCCTTGCAAAGATTGAATGCAGTTGGACTTACTGCTGTCAAGGGTCTGGTCATACATTCCTGTTACTGATGCAAAAGCACATCAACTGCCTCCTGTATGAGGCTTGCTTTCCCCTTATTGAGTGATGGTGTCTTAGTTGTGAGCCATATGCTGCGATGAACCATGTTTCCAACATGTATGTGTGACAAGGTACGCATCAGATTTTCTCTGGGATTTTCAGTGTCCTAATCGGAATATAAGCACTGCTCCATGAGGCAACGCTCTTATTCTGATAGTTAGGGATAAAGGTGTGCAAAAATGAATAGCCAAACCATGATATGGTGATTATTATAGGTGTTTATTTAAATTAGTTCATAAAGTGGTGATGGTGATTATATTTAAAAGAAATTGTTCACAATATGTTGCCGCCTACGTAAACCAGCGGCCGTGTTTTGTTGTTCCCCCTCATGTTGCAGGCCACCATCATCCTCTTCCTCCTCTTTAGGCATGTGTGGCTCTGGTTCCATGAGGGAAATGTTCCTTTTTATGCAAATGTTGTACAGAATAGCACATGTTAGAATGATCTTACAGACCATTTCCGGGGAATATAGGAGGCTACCACCAGTGATGTCGAGGCACCTGAATCTCGACTTGAGGACGCCGAAGGTCCTCTCGACTACGGTGTGTGTCCTCCTATGTGCGTCATTGTAGGCACGCTCTGCTGCAGTACTCGGGTTGCCAATAGGTGTCATTATCCATGGCTGGATGCCAATCCCCTGATCAGCTGCAACAGAAAATGAATGGGATCATGTTGATGTAGCTAGCCCCATTGAAATCACTGTGCATGGCAGTAGTTGTATTGTGTTGTCTGTGACTCTTTTGTGTTATTATGTCGCATCCTAGGCTTGTAGGATGTACCATCTACATTGTGTTGTTTCCTTGGCTGGACAAGTGTTTGGCTGCTAACCAGTTGTCAGCAGTATGTTTTGGGATTTGCAGTACAGTGTGCCCTCCATAGCATTGTGACTTGTGATACAGGTGTCCCTGTGTCTTCACTGGGGGTGAGATGATAGTTCCATACACAGGTTAAAATTGACAGTGGTGGTAACACGTTCATAGCCATTTACCCTGGACATCCCATGCCTTTAGACTTATGCAATGGATTAATGTAAACATAATTGAGGCGCTTACAATTTGCAATGTGACATTTAGGCAACCCACTCCAAACGTTGTGATCATTGACGTCTTAACTTTAGGCTGTACAGTAATTTCAGATGTGTGACAGGTTCAATGGTGACCTAAGAAACATGGCTAGCGGTGTCACAACCTCAGTGTGTTCCTGTCGACATGTTGCTCTTGTGGTGAATGTGTTGTGTGTCCTAGAGGGTTGCTGTGCAGTGTGTATATAAGTAGGTTTTTTTACCTACCAACAAGTAGTCCATTGCCATACCGTCCATCCTGGAAGTGTTGATTAATGGTGCTGTGACGGAAGATGAATGAGTCATGGACACTCCCAGGATATTTGGCCACAATGTTGGTGATCAATCCTTGGTGATCGACAATGACCTGCACATTGATGGAATGTGTGTGCTTCCTGTTGTGGTAGAGGTGTTCAGTTGCAGCAGGTGGCACAAGGCGTACATGTGTGCAGTCGATTGCACCAAGGACGTGTGGGAAGCCACTAATGAGGTAGAACCCCTGTTTTGTTTCCTGCTGCGTCTGCAGTGTGTTAGGGAAGCAGATGTGGCGGGTGTGAGTCCAATGATGGCATCCAGTACTTTGGGCAAAAAGGCAGAGAATGATGGCTGTGATATTCCGGCAACCAGGGCACCAGTTGTTTGAAAAGAGCCACTTGCCAGCATGTGAAGTACGGTAAGCAGCTTGGTTTCTGTTGGGTTGGCGCGGGGTCTCAGCAAGGTGGGTGCCAACTGTGGCTCTATGTTGCGCATCAGCTGCTGAATGGCCTGCCAGTTCATCCTGTACCTCTGGATGATGTCATGTTCCTTGAGGCCATGAAGGGTTGTTCTGGTGCGGAATATCCTCTCCTGCCTTCTGCGCTGCATTTGGGGTCCCTGCTGGTGTTGTGGTAGCTGCTGTTGTTGCTGCTGGGCTCTGAGTCTGCATGCACGGTGGATGAAAAGCACCTCCATGTCTCCCTTTTGCTGCTCTGCTGCTCTGCTGTTGCTTCTGTGTGTTCTGATTAAATACAGGTGTGTTTGCCCCATTTTAACGCCTGCCCTGACCCAGGCGTTAAATTTTGATGCAAATCGGGCTGTGCGTCATTTTCCTGCTCCGCCTCCCGGCCATGCGTCATTTTTGCCCGAAAGCATCAATACGATGCACGGCCGTTTAAGTCATTTTTTGGACGGGAACGCCTACCTTGCATATAATTAACGCGAGGCGGGTTGCCGCATCCAAAAAATTACGCACACGGCGGAATTTTGTCATACGCTGTCTCGTTTAAATACGGGGCAAGGTTTGCACTGAATATGCGTCAAAATGTTTGACGCACATTCAGCGCAGACGGAGTATAAATATGCCCCACAGTGATTAAGTATACAGTACTGTTTTCAGTGCAAGCCATTACGTGACCACATACAGTTTTTCCTTTTTGTTCTCTGGATACATTGTTGATTCTTGGTTTTTGGTTGCACCGTGAAGCCTTTGCAGAATGGAAGTCAACTTGTGTCACTTGGAGATCTATTCAAAGAGGGACCTACACATTTTCTGCAAGGAAGGGGACTGGCTGTACAGAGAAGGGCTCAAAGGTGGGGTCTGTAGACAGCCCTGTTATAGTATGAGATGAAATTCTGGGAAGCAACCATAACAGTTGAGTCTGAGGAGAAGGACTACTCTGAGGAGGAGGGCAGTGGCCCTGAGAGGAAAACAGAAAGAGTGTGGCTCCTACTTCAAGAGCATAGGCTGAGAGAGCTAGATGAAGAGCTTGAGAGGGCTGAGGCAGAGAGACCTAGCCCTGGGAAAAGAAATGTTTGGAGCTCCATAACTGAGCTGTGACGAGCTTAAGCTGAAAGCCATGAAGGCTGAGTCCAGTTCAAATGGTGGGAGCAAAAATCTTATATTTAGCGCAGATGAAGAAGTGCACATGCCCAGAAACTCAGTACCCAACTTGAAGGAGGGCGTTGACACACACAAGGAGGGACAGGGGTATGAAGTTGCTCCAGTGATGCACAGGGTCCATGAGGTGGATTGGGGAACTGGCATGGGGAGTTGTATTCCTTGTAGTGGGAAGGACACTATACTGGCTCTAGGTCAGAGTGACAGGGAAAAGGGTTCCCCCTGTCATGTAGGTTCTCATTATCCTAATGAGACTACTGGATTCAGGTGGCAGAATCACCTGTACTGCAGGGGACTGAGTCTGATCCCATACCATGTGACTCCTGTCAGCCTAACCCAGATTTTATTCTGGGTTTTATTCCGGCTAACTACCAGTGCCTCACCTCCACCCAAGAGGAGGGATGATTGTTCAACTGGGAGCATGACATAAATGAAACCTCAGGGAAATTGTGGTCACTCAGATCTCATCCGTTTCTCTCAGTTACATTAGTCTCACGTATGCAAGGACAATCAGAGGCAGAGTATAGTTCAATAAGGTTTTATTGAAGTAACTGCATCTTAGATAAAAAAGCATGTATGGCAATAACTAGGACGATGAAGCATAATAAGATTAGAATTGTGACAAGGAGAATAAAACACAAAAATAATGCTACCATAGTGTCACTAAGATTATTCAGGATAATTCCTGCCTAGGCTATGTTAGAGCACAGCATGTTAAGCTCTAATTCTGCCCTTTAGGTTTCCCCTGGGAAGACATCAGCCCTCATACCTGAGCAAGAGGCCTGTAGTCTACATAAGCAGGTGCAGCAAAGCAATCAGCATTCAGTATACAGTCATGGTCATCTGGCTGGAATCACCCTCTAACGTACACAGGTCAAAGGAGTATTTTTATATTAAAACAGCAGATTTTCCAAGAAAGGATCCCTACATAAAAGTGTGTATGTTTCTGTGAACATTGGAGACAAAGCGTACCACTTTTGCCGGCAACCTATTTCACTGCAGCCTTGAGAAAGCACAGAGTGAAAGAAATGTCTTGTTTAAGAATGCAGTGCTGACCTAGGCGAAGAACAGCTAGATAGAAAAAATAAAACAAGACCGCAAATGTGGCTATTGTTAAAATAATATAACAAAGCTAAAATAAGACATATCTAGGGTAAAGTGCACAGCGGAATGCCTAGTGTGCTAAAATAACAAGTGTAAAACTATGGCTAAAATGGCTAAACAAGACCCCTAGGTAGCAGTCCTGGTTATGTAGTGTAGAGACATCCCAGAAGAGTGTGGGTTGCGTATCAGGGACAGTCAGGTGCTGTCTCACCAGTCTCTGGAGGGTGATGTAGGGTACTTTTTCAAGGCTGAGTCACTGGATGGTTGGGTGAAGGGTGGTTTGGTTAATTCATGTGAGGGGCTGAGTGATGTAATTGATAGAGAGCATATGTCCAGTCCTTGTTTGCCAGAGCTACACCAACACCAGGTGGAATGTGAGTTCTCTGACCCCAGGGAACCTGCACTGGAGTAAGACCTCTGGGTGAGTACCAGAGAGTCTGAAGAGGCATTTGGGGGATGCTCCTGAGGGGAGTGGTCTAGGTATTTCCCAACCAGGTGAGGTTGGAAAGGATTGCAGTGTCTCAGGTAGGTCCCAGTGTAGTGGGATAGGTGAAGGATCCCATGTCCAGTCACAGAGGAGAGGGAAGAGGGTTGGGCTGAGGCCCAGGGTACCGAGATCCAGTCCCCGGTCCTTGAGAGTTCCATGACTGAACACCAGGAGGGGAGCCTAACCTGTGCTGCAGGGCCATCTGCTGAGGGAGACCCATAGTGTCAGGAGAACTTGGAGGGGGCAGCTGTAGCCAGTGTTCCCCTGTTCTGGTGTGTGGCAGTGCCACTCCCGGTGAGGGGGTCCAGAAGACTGAGGGTTGAGAGAGGGTTGCGGGCCCCAGTGGACAACCTGGAGGGTCAGGGGTCAGCTCTGAGGTCAGAGCACTGACCTTGGGGATACCATTTCTTGGCTGGGCGGGAACCAGGCTCTGCCAGGTGGGCAGAGGTCAGGGGGCCAGCCAGACTCTCATGTGGCCCTTAGGGAAAGTCTTTCCCTTGTGGAGGGTAGATGAGCTCCCCAGGAAGTCCTGGCTTGCCAGGCAGTCGTCCAGCCTGAGGGTGGTGACTCTAGGTTGGATGGCAGGATTTAGGGGGTAAACTCTCACCTGCTGGAGAGAAGGTTTGCTCCCCAGGACATTCTGGGTTGCCAGGCAATGGTCCAGTCTGAGGGTACATACCTGTGCAGGGGGTAAACCCGGACCTGAAGTGGGGGGGCAGTTTGCCCAATCTCCTCCCTGGTGTACCTTCTAGGGATACTTTCCATGGTGGAGGTGTTCATAACCCTAGGAGTAGGGGCAGGGGAGGAAGAGACTCACCCCTGACCCCAGTTTAATTTAGGAGTACAGACCCTAGATTGAAGGGCCAGGTTCAGGGTGTCCCCGTTGACCTAGAGGAAGGGGCTACTACTAACAGCACCCCTACCATGTTGTATTCTGGGGTGGGACACTCCTAGTTGGGGGGTATAGGACCCCAGAAGGAAGGGAAGGGGGAGGGAAGCTTCTCCCCTGGTCCATCCTGAAGGTACAGACCCCAGGTTGGAAGACCAGTTCCAGGTTAACATCCCTGCACTGGTGGGAGAATTGTACAGGACTGTTTCCACAAGCAGCCTGGCAATTCTGGACTCTGGGGGTACAGAGCCCCAGAGGGGAGGACCAATGTCAGGCTCCCATCCCTCATATGGTGGAAGGGGGAGTGCTCAAAGGGTGCCATGCACCTTGGGCTACTGCCATCCACTCTCGCAGTCACCATGGTTGGAGAGCCTTGAAAGGCCTGGGGCCTGGCTCTCATCCCTAACAGCTGTCAGTGGCCACTGTGGCTTGCTGTTCTGATGTACAGAGTCACCCCTGGGGGAGGGACTAGAGTCACACCCCGGGGTGGAGTGGGCCACACCACAGTGTTGACCATGGTGGTACTGTCTGCTCCCTGGGATACATCTGTGAACAAGGTAAGGTTAGGTGTTGCACAGATAGTATCTTCAGATGAGGAAAAGGGTTCCCCATGGGTTAGCTTAGTGGGCCCTGAGAGTATGGACAGAGGGATCCAACTGGAGTCAGGAAGGCGTAGAACTGGAAAATTCCCCTGCTGTTGTGGGCCTGGTCCCTGTTCTATTGCCCCAATCAGGGAAGCCCATCAAGGTATTGATTGGTTTCCCCGGACTTTATGCTGGTAGGGGTTTGTGTTGGACTTTTTTCCTTTGGCAGGGTCATCTCCAATCTTTCTGCCTCCTTTCTCCTATTTTTTCTGACCCGTTTTTGTTGGCTTTAGCACTCTGAGCACTTTACCACACCGCTGCTAAACAGTCCTAAAATGCATATGTTATCTGTGTAAATTGTACTCTTGATTGCTTTATCCATGATTGGCATATTTGATTTACTACTAAGTCCCTAGTGCAGTGCACTAGAGGTGCCCAGGGCCTACAGCACTGGTTGTGCCACTCACGTTAGTAGCTCTCTAAACAAAACCATTTTAGTTTGCCTGGGTATAGGACTTTAGCTTAGCTTTGGCTTGCAGGCCTATGCCCTTTTCCCTAAATGACATGCTCTGTTTTTATTATTCGTTTATATTCATTTTAGCACTGCTTGCATTTTAGAAGAAATGTTTTTTATTTTATAATCAATTGGAATTCTATGAAAGCTTCCTTATCAGTAATGTATGTATTAGATTGCCATCATGTTCTCTTGCTTTACGTTTGACAAATAACAGAATGCAAACATGTCAGGCATTTTGTTATGATATTGCTGATACACGTTTGCACACAATCTAACATTTAGGTACACATCCCCATCAGGATGTCTGCATGAACAATAACATGTGCCTTATAAAAACACCTTGTGAGACCAAAGCCATTAGAAAGGGGTTCCACTCCCGATATTCCATCTACCTTGCAGCAGGCCTCAGCCTTTGTGTCTCTATGAAGCCTGATTTGGAGACTGGAGGCACAACTTGTCCTAAAACATCCCGGTTGGGGTGCGTCTCATGAAGAGAGTATGGACAGATTAGCCTTATCACACTGTGCTCTCCTCAGGGTAGAAAATATGCTTCAGGAAGAAATTTCCAAATTCATATCTATTGCAATATGTTGGGGTTGTTCATATACACATCACTTATTCTTACAAACCTGATTTTGTTACTTCTCATTATCCTATTCATTGCAGCTTATGAATTGTACCGCAGATTGCAGTCTTTTCAATAAATATATTGAAAACAATTGTGCATCTTCTTTCTTACCTGTGTGTGTGTAAGAGACTTATTGCTAACAAGACAAAAGGATAAGACTTGTTCCACTGCGATTTCCCTGTGAGTTTTCAGAGTCCATGTACTAGGCTGCCAGAAATCACCTTTGCTATTTTGGGTTTTGATGAGGTGCTGCTAGCGAGCCAGAAGGATTAGGCTGATAGCTGTCAATGATAGAGGAGTGACTCAGTCACCTACAAGCAGAGGTGCTCCCACCCCTAATCCAGAGTCCTTATGACATGGTACCACCAATGATGGTGTAGGCAGTAAATTACAAGTATCCTGAGTATCTCTGTCTCACACAAACTAAGGTACCCTAAGTACCATTATACAGAGACATCTGTTGTCTTAGGGGCAATCCTCCTCAGCTGAACAGGGATTACATGTAGGTTGTTCAAGTTTGAACCTTAAAAAGGATATATTTCCCCGTTGGTGTTCCTAACTCTAATATATCCTACTTAACATGGCAAACGCCGTAAACATCATGGCGAACTGCAGACAAGCACTCATGCAGTTTCTTCTATCCAATGGATTAACAGATGAGGGTGGGGAAGTCACATTTGTCGTGGAAGATCCTGAAGCATACCAAACAGAAACATTTTATTCTTGGGTCACTTTTCCTGAAATGAATGGCAATTTAAATACTTTTCGCACCTACAGAATAGCAAATGTACCACAGCGGTACCCAGCCTACCAGCACCTAGAAATACCACTTTATTATCAAGACCACCAAAACTGGTTCAATGGTGCCTTTCCCCATGTAATACAACCCATGAGACTAGGTCCTTTAAGTAATGACTGACCAACATGGCCAATGTTTGCCAAGTACACACCACATCCTGTTGTGCAGGCTCTGCAAGTAGCTGACATATGCATACTTTAGAATGAGCTAGCAGCAATATATAGATGAAATGCAGACTTTGAATGCCACCCCAACAAGGGCTATTCTTGCTGTCGATCAGTTGGCCACTACAGAAATTAATCCTCAAACAATAAACTCATAAATGGGCAAAACACCCACGTAATGGGAGAAGATTTAGCACAAAAAGCAAATGAGCTGGAAGCAAGTGTTTCCCCACAATGGACCTCAAGATAAACATAGAATTCAAACAGTGTGCTTGCCATTCCAAATGGTTCCCTCAATGGAGGACTGCACCACTTGGGCTACAGTCTTAACTGTGATAAACCTTACCACGCATGGTAACTCAACAAATTTGCCGGAAGTGTTAAAAAAATGAGGCAGCCCTGGCCCTAGATTTAGGGATGAAACTGATGCATGATGTTAACATAGGCTCCTCAATCATTTTAAGCAATATTAAAGAGGAAGCAGCAGCATTGGCCTTTCGCCAATGGCTCCAGGAGATTCCTCAACAAAACCAGGAGCTGACAAAGATTATCTCCAAAACGTGTACCAGTATAGGTCGGGATAGTCTGGGGGCCAGACCAACTAGACCACTAATTCAAATTACCACCCCTAAGTAAGGTACTAAACAAGAACCAGAGGGTTCTAAAAAAAACTCGGGTAAACAAAAAGAAAATAAAGGCAAAATGTCAGAGAGTAGAATATCCATAACAAGAGACCTCTGAAAGAAGATAGAGGCCCTCATTACAACCCTGGCAGTTGGTGAGAAAGTGGCAGTAATACCGCCAACAGGATGGTGATACATTCTGCTAAATTATGACCATGGCAGAAACAGCTCAGACAGACAGCCACATTAACACACCGACCACCAGGGCGGAATCAACAGGCACCATGGCGGTAATCGCTTACAGCCAAGCGGAAGCCAATGTTCTTCTCATTGTATTAAGACACAAGAATCCACCACCTTTTCTGTGGCGGTACCAACGACATCAAAAGCCTGGCGGAAGCAGATCTCAGAATTCAAAGTAGTCACCTGTTGAGACTCAGGGAAGAACTATGATGCCATGGAGCCCGAGGTGCACATATTCCCAAAGCTGATTTACGTCCTGCTACACTACGAACACCAATGACGGCGAAGATGACCACGGTGAGTACAGTCGCCTAGCACACGGGGGAGAGGGGGAGGAAATAGATAGTGATACACACACGCAACACGCAACATCCCCACCCCCCAACACCATACTCACAAGCAGATGCTGTAACATAATATATTTACACCATACCCTCAGGAATAATGCAAGGACACCTCCAATAGAGAAAAGTGAGTGTAATAAGATAAAATAGTAGCAATACGTACATCCAAATAAAAAAGTATATACATATTTACCAATGAAGGGACACTGCCCATTCCTCAACGTTCATGGGCCTCAGGGCCACATTACAAAGTCCAAGGCCACACTTCACTCCTGCAACAACACATAGAGAACACTGCATGGGCATGAGTTTGAAAATAGACAGGCACCTCAGGGGGACGGGGAACGGGGGCACGTCACCCGGGAGATGGAACAACGCCACTGGTCCTGGACGGGGCAACATGCCCTGTGCTTTGTCCTGGGGAGTGCAAGGCCAAAGTCTCTCAAGTGGGTGTCTTGCCCACTGGCTCTGAAGGAGGCAACATGCCCTGTGATTTGTCCTGAGGAGTGCAAGGCCACAGTCTCTCAGGTGTGTGACTTGCCCACTGGCTCTGGAGGGGGCATTGTGCTCTAAGATCTTCATTCTGGGGAGGATGGGGTGAGTGGATGGCTTCTCCACTGGTTCTAGAGGGGGCATCATGCCATCTGATGCTGGTCTTGGGGAGAGCAAGGTCACAGTCTCTCAGCTGGGTATCATACCCACAGGATTTTCAGGGGCAGGCCGCACAACAATTCAAGGATACAGGACTACACACTGTCTGCCGGTTGTGACGGCTGCTCAGTGGTTGCATTGGTGGTGCTGCTGCTTGTAGTGGTGGGGGGAGACTCCAGCCCATCCCCTGCAGACTCGAACGGCTGCCCACTGGTGCTGGTGTTGGTGCTAGGGATGCTGCTGCTGGAGGAGCTGGTGGTGGGGGGAGGCTCCAGCTCATCCCCAGCAGCCTCGGTCGGCTGCCCACTGAGCTGCTGGTGGTGGTGCTGGCGGCGGTGCTGCTGGTGGAGCTGGTGTTGGGGGGAGGCACTGGTACTGCTGCTGCTGGTGGTGGTGCTGGGGCGGTGCTGCTGGTGGAGCTGGTGGTGGTAGTGGTGCGGGGAGGCTCCAGCCCATCCCCTGCAGCTTCGGATGGCTGCCCACTGGGGCTGCTGCTGCTGGTGGTGGTGCTGGGGGAGGTGCTACTCGTGGAGCTGATGGTGATAGTGGTGGGGGGAGGCTCTAGACCATCCCCTGCAGCCCTGGACTGCTGCCCACTGGTGCTGCTGGCAGAGCTGGTGGTGGTAGTGGTGGAGGGAGGCTCCTGCCCATCCCCTGAAGCCTCGGACGGCTGCCCACTGTTGCTGCGTGTGGTGGTGCTGGTGGCGGTGCTGCAGGCAGAACTGGTAGTGGGGGGATGCTCTAGCCCATCCCCTGCAGCATCGGTTGGCTGCACCACAATGGTTGGTGGTATGGGCTTCGACAGAGTCCCAGCACCAGGCCCCTTGTCCTTACTGCCTGCTGATGCAGGCCCTTCCTGCCAGCAGCTGGGGATGGCTCCTTTCTCCTTTCTCCTTTTGGCAGCAGTTGGGGATGGCTCCTTGCTCCTTTTGGCAGCAGCTGAGGGTGGCTCCTTGCTCCCTTTGGCAGCAGCTGGGGGTGGCTCCTTGTCCTTCCTTGCTGCAGCTGGGGATGACTCCTTGCCCTTCCTTGCTGCAGCTGGGGGGTGGCTCCTTCCTCTTCCTTCCTGCAGTTGAAGCTGGCTCCTTGTCCTTCCTTCCTGCAGATGGGGCAGGCTCCTTGCCCTTCCTGGAAGCACTTGGGGCAGACACCCTTTCCGTCTGGCTGGCTGGTGCCCGGGATCCTTTCCCACCTGGAGTTGCAGGGGACACTACTGTGCCCATGGACTGGGTGGCTGAGGTGCTTGCCTGTGTTCTGACCACCCTGGCCTGATGTAAAGGACGGGGGAAGAGGGGGAGGGAAGAGGTCAATGGAGGAGAGGAAAAGCTTCTTAGGGACATTGGGGCAGGAAGAGGGAGAAGGTCTGGGAGTCCAGGAAGAGGGAGTGGTTGTAGGAGGTGTCTGTCTGCTGTGTTTGGGTGCAGGTGCGTGAGCTGGATGCCGTTGTGAGGCGGATGGCTGTTGGGTGTCTGAGTGCTTGCGTTTGTGTACTTTGGGAGGAGGGAGGCACAGACACAGTGGAGAGGACCCATGGGACGTATGCATGGATGTGGGGATGGTGTCTGCCAGTGATGTGTGTGTTCTGCTAGGCGTGGTGGTGATGGGGGTAGTCGATGAGGATGTAGTGCATGCAGGGGTGAGTGTATACGGAAATGGGAGGGCGGTGGAGAAGGAGGAGGAAGGGGCCATAGTGTAGGCAGTGGATGTTGGTATGTCTGTGGAGCTTGTGTTTGCCATGTCCACTCTTGTGTGTTCTCCTGTGTGTATGCTCGTCCACCTGTGTGTTTGGGATAGTTTGGGGTTGAGAGGAAAGGAACTGGGAAGAGGAAGTCGGAGGGTGGAAACAGGGACAATGGCTGGCATCAGAGAGGAGGCCAGAGCCTGGATTGATCTCTGCTGGGCCGCCAAGCCAGTGTGAATACCCTACAGAAATGCATTGGAATGTCATATTTGGGCTGCCAGCCCCTGGATGGCATTCACAATAGTTGACTGCCCAACAGGGATGGATCGTAGGAGGTCAATAGCCTCCTCACTCAGGGCAGCAGGGCTCACTGGGGCAGGGCCTGAGGTGCCTGGGGTGAAGGATATGCCCTCCCTCCTGGGTGAGCAGGCAGGGGCAACTTGCTGAGGGGCTGCTGGGAGGGCAGTGCTGGTAAAGGGGGTGACAGATGTACCTGTAGCTGGGGAGGACACAGAAGTGTCTGCCACCACCAGGGAGCTTCCATCTGAGGAGGTATCCGTGTCTGAACTGTCCCCTCCTGTATCCGTCATGGTGCTCCCTTTGCCCTCCGTCCCACTGTTGCCCTCAGCGTTGGTGGACTCTGCCTCCTGGGTCCTGTGGGATGCAGCTCCCTCCATCTCTGGTGCCTCTGCTCCTCCGCCAGATGTGGCTAATGCACATAAGGACAAAACAAAGAGGGGGGAGAGACAAAGGATACACTTGGTCAATGGCATCACCAACACCACTGTTGGCATACACAACACACTCACAAACAGGGAGCAGCCCTACGCACTAGGCAATGCACTACCCGTTACAATGCTAGTCACCAGGCCATGGGTAGGGACAGATATCACTAACTGCAGCATACATGGGACCCACTCACCCCTGCCCAGTAGTGGATGCCTACTAGCTAGGTTGGTGGAATTTCACATCAGAACCCTGCCCAACATGGGACCTACTCTGCAATTCCAGGCCTGGCCTAGGGGCACAACAGGCTGACATCCACCACCCGGATACTACCCCACCAGGTGTAAGTAGCAATGAAGGGCACTGTAGTCATCCCCTTGTTGCTGCTGTGATGCCCCCAAGCGCCCATTCAGCTCTGGATAGGCCACCACCAGTATGTGGGCCATCAGGGGGTCAGGGTTCAACGGGCACCCCTTCCTCAATGGGAGGTCATCCCCAGCTGGGCCAGCGCTGTCTTCTGTGCCCAGCATCTCAGGTCCTCCCACCGTTAACACCTGTGGGTGCTCTGCCTGCCTTAGACCCCGAGGGTCTGTACGTCCTTGGCGATGGCACGCCATATACCCTTCTTTTGATGGGAGCTGACCAGCAGAGGAAATAGACACAGGGAAAGGTATTAGTCAGACCATCCTGCCTGTTACACTCATGGCCCACCATACCCCTTACCATCCCCATTAGTACAGACATGCCCCAGCATACATGCTGCACACTGCCCAGGGCTAATCCATCAACCCCCCCCTACATGAGGCCTTCACACACAGCACTCCAAGCATTCATGCCCCATGCATTGAACTCACATTTTACTCACCTGTTAGTCTGGAGGCCCATACAGAAGTCGGTACTGGGGTAGGACCCCATCCACCAGTCTCTCCAACTTCGCTGAGGTGAAGGCAGGGGCCCTTTCCCCAGTAACACGAGCCATGGTAGGTTCCAGACACAGGTCACAGCAGCACATGAAGTGCAGGTCCTCTCCTGTTGAAGGTCAGGTAGCAAGTGAGTGAACAGATAGAATATGGCGGTGACGTCCGTGGCGGTGCATACCGTCACCGCCGGCGTACATCACCATTGGCCACTGTACCCCATAGGGCCCAACGATAACCAATGAGGAGTTGCACAGCGGTTCCCTGACCACCTTCTGCAACATCACACAACATCAGCGGAATTACCTAATTTCCACCTGTCCCTCCATACAGGACAGGCGGATGCCATTTCGGGGGGGGGCAGGCCATGGATCCTAACTGCTTCACATTGTGGACATATGCCACCAAAATATTGTACCAATCACAATATGCATTGCACTGTAGTGGTTACAATGTACAGATAATGACCAGCTGCTCACTCTTTGGCCCATAGATTTCAACCGCTGCGGATGAGTAGGAGATGGAGACATTCTCTGTGTACAGACCCCTTATGGACTTGGCAACAATGGAGGACAGGCATACTATCCTCACCTACAGACTTGACAGGGCCACAATCACAGAGCTGTGTGCCCAATTGGAGCCTGACCTGACATCTGCTATCCATCACTCTGCTGGGATCCCCCCTCTTGTGCAAGTGCTATCAGTGCTTTATTTTTTGGCAACAGGTTCTTTCCAAGTGACAGTGGGCTTGGCAGCAGGAATGTCACAGCCAATTTTCTCAATAGTGCTGAACCGAGTGTTGGTTGCCTTAAATAACACATATGCAGCTACATTGTTTTCCTCCAGGTGGAGGATTTGGCCACAGTGAAGGCTGACTTCTATACAATGGGATATATCCCCAACATCATTGGTGTGATTGATGGGACACATATTATATTTGCCCCCCCCCCCTGTGAAATGAACGGGTCTTCAGAAATCGAAAAAGTTATCACTCGATGAATGTGCAGATGATGTGTTTGGCGGACCAGTACATCTCCTATGTCAATGCTAAGTATCCTGGGTCGGTGCATGATGCATTTATCCTAAGGAATAGCAGCATCCCAAATGTGATGGCCCAACTCTAGAGGCACAAGGTGTGGCTAATAGGTGAGCCCTGGTTCCCACTCAGTGGATGTTGGTGCTGGTGTCTGGGTATGTTGTGGGACATAAGGGTTAGTCCTTCCTGCACATAAACAATCTATCCCCTCATCACAGACACCCTATCACTATGGCAAAAGGATGTCTGTGTTGGTGATAGTGCAAGGGCAAACACAGGGGTGTGCCATATATCTCTAAATACACCACACTCTTTCACTTCTAAAGTGGCACAGCGTGGTGCTGTGATTTTTGGCGCAGCACCATGCTGCGCCACTTTAGCATAACTATGGGCCAAAGTTTGGGAGTTGCCTTTTAATTGCAAATATCTGAACGGCGAAAAGGAGTCCTTTCTTAGCGGAAGCAAATGTGATACTGCCATTAGTCATTCTCTGATTTGTAAGCATGTGTCTTTGCACGGCCTTTGCAATGCCGAGGTTGCAAACTTGGCATGCCATATGAATGGTACTCCCGTTCCTTTGATTTGTCTAGTCTTTCAGATATTTTTTAATGGAAGTTATGTGAGTCTGAATGATGAAAACTACTGGTATGACATCTGGAATTTCTTACTGTCATTTTGATTTCTCAAATAGTAACATGCTGCAGCCATGTTTTATAACCCCCCCACACAAGAGATAACAGTAACAGATTTGAGACCCCATATTGCTACTTCTAATGTAAATTTTGAGAATCAGAGCAGACTAAAGGTGCTATTATTTAAAAAACAAAGGGCTTTGGTATTGGCCAGAGAGACGTATGATCTTCAGATAGCTAGGTCATCAGCTGTGATACAATCCTTGGAGAATTTGTGATCAGGATTTTCAATGCTTCTAGTACTGCAGGGATTGTGCACTTTTTAAGGCTGTTGGTTCTGGATTTGTTAGCACCTTCCAGACCTTATGGAGTCATACATTTACTCTTTTCGAGTGTCTTTGGTGGATTCCAAAATACTTTGGAATTCATTGGCCAAATACAGCTGTTACTATTTTTGCTACGCAGTGGCTGTCCAACCTCAGCAAAGCGCAGTGATGAAAATACGACCAGCCCAGCTGTGTCATGATCACATGATGCAGTACTTTAGAGCCTCCTTGCTGGAAGAACTGGAGCATGATTGGTCCTTGATGTTCCAACCAGTCCTAAAGTGTGTGCAGCCAGCTTTCCACTGCATTTGGTACTCCTTCGAATGGGCACCAAAAGTGTGTCTTGCCGTGCAGCCTCTGCCTCCTGTGGACAAGGATCTGTTAATGTTCTCGATGATTCACAGACATCCTCCTTGAGACTGAGGTTGATTCTCGAGGCATCTTATGAGCCACCGCCAGTGGATTTCCTGGCTTCAACAGCACCTGGCACACTGGACGGTGCCACCTCTGCAGGTCATTCTGTGTTTCCCTCTGCTAATCCTTAGGTCTATCTATTGATTGCTGAAATGGAGTCTTTATGGACTCAATCACCATCAATGACATCGATGACCTTGTGCAAGACCATGATTATTGTTGATTTGACCACTGGCCTTTTCTCAAAGAGCAGAATGTGATACCAAATTGCCTTTAAATTCGGCCTATCAGCCTGCTTTGCTTGTCACTTTTGAAATTATAGGGATCTTTATGACCCTGGCGGTCACTAGACCGCCATTGTCATGGTGGAGGTTGGACCGCCGTGGTTGTTGAAGTCCAACCACTGCATTATGACCATGGCAGAGCTGCCACGGTCCAGCCGCCAAAACCGCCAGGCTGCCACCAGCCTGGCAGTCCCAGCACTTGTAATCCACCAGGGCAGCGCTGCAAGCAGTGCTGGCGTGAGGTTACGAGTTCCCATCAGCCAGCCTGTCCATGGTGGTAAACACTGCCATTTAAAGGCTGGCAGAATGGGAGATTTGGGGGGCTCCTGGGGGCCCCTGCACTGCCCATACACTTGGCATGGGAAGTGCATGGGCCCCCAGGCACAGCCCAATCGCATATTGCGCTGCCCGAATTACCGGCAGTAGAATGCCCAACGGGTGCTGCTGCACCCGGTGCACCACCACATTGCAGCAAGCTCCATTAGCAGCTGGCTGCAAATGCTAAGGCCCCGTTCCCCGCTGGGCAGGCTGGCGGAAACACTGTTTCTACCCGCCTGCCCAGTGGGGAAACCATAATAGGGCCGGCAGGTTTCAGGCCTCCCGTGTGGCATAATGTTGGGATGGCATTGGTGGGTGGCTTCCGCCACCGCCAATGTCATAATAATGCCCAAAGGTTTTAGGTTTTAAGTTTAGAGCATTTTAGACTTTGGACTTAGCACCCTTATTTTGGCAATGGGGAGGGTGTGTTGTGGGTCCATTTTAGTTTGCCTGGGTATAGGAGGAGAGCTTAGATCCGGCTTGAAGGCCTGTGTCCTTTTACCTAGGTGATATGCTCTGTTTTTATTATTCACTTTTGATAATTTTAGCACTGCTTGCATTTTAGAAGAATTTGTTTTATTTTATCATTGGTTGCCATTCCGCGAAAGTGTCATTATCAGTAATTAACGTATTAGATTGTCATCAAGTTCTTTTGCTTTACGTTTGACAATGAACAGAATGTGAACATGTCAGGCTTATTGTTATGATATTGCTGATACAAGTTTGGGCACACAATTGGATGTTTAGGTACATACCCACATCAGGATGTCTCCATGTACAATAACATGCGCCTTATAAAAACACTTTGTGAGACCAAGGCAATTACAGAGGGTTCCACCCAGTATATTCCATATACACTGCAAGTCACATGGACACGGCATGAGCAGATTAGGTGTATCACTCTTTGCTCACTTTAGGGTAAAAAATATGCTTTAGGGAGGAATTTTTATATTCATATTTATTTTATTGCAATATGTTGGGGTTGTTCATATTCACATCGCTTATTTTCACAAGCTAGATTTTCCTACTTGTCATTATCCTAATCATTGCATCCCATGTGTTTAATCACAGATTGCAGTCTTTTCAACAAATGCATTGAAAACTATCCTGCTTCTTCTTTCTTGTCTATGTAAGAGACTTATTCCCAATGTGAGAAAGGGGTAAGACGTGTTCCAGTGCAGTTCTTTTTTTTTGTGTTGTATTTCTTTACTAGAGATTTGTAGAAGCAAAAAATAGAGAACAGAAAAACTAACGTAGTGCTCCAATCACTATCAACACACAATAGACAGTTGTCCTGTACTCAGCCCCAACCCCTCTACAGATACAAAACCAAAAATGTAGAAGGCTGATATCATGCGGGGTTACAAAATGACCACGGGCAAATAAATGGTGAGCATGGCTTCAACATGAAAAATAGCATTCCATAATACACTGTAACTAATATTCCAACATAAGCAGCGTCATAGTTATAGAAAGAAACAACCACAATTCCAAACAAATATCTATGCCAGTATTCACAGTTGGTCCAGATTGCTAGGTTAATCCCCACTCATTAATTAAGTACCTCCTACCTTCCTACACCATAACCACCACATCTGTGGGTGACAGCGAGGGGAACCCAGCAAGGTAGGGGCATTACTGGAAAAGTCTATGGAAGGAGATGTGTGGCTTGTGTATATCCTGCAATACAGGGGTAAATGATAGAAGAGAGGTAGGGAGGTCAGAAAAAGGACAGGACGGACTTATATGTCTGGGGAGGTGGGTCAATGGATATGCAGGGATGGCCGAAAAGGGGGGATATGCAATTAGATGACTTGACTGATTACCCTGTCAAGCACACTCTGGGGGGTATTGAGGTGTTAGGGGTGCCCCATTTAGCACATAGAGTTTGAGGCAATAGAGATCATGTTATTGGAAGAGTGAGGATAGTTGGTGCTAGACTTGGAGCCCTTAGAATAGTTACCGTCAGTTGTGATGTTCCACTGCTCAAGGATTAATTTTGAACTGCAAGGTAGAGGAGCCAGAATCAGCAAGGAGGAGACAGAAACAGGGACACAATATTTGTGAAATAGGAGAAAGAGGGGAAAAAATTTAACATAATTATGAAACTATGAGAAGGTTATAGAGTGGAAACAGGAACAAGAACGGGAACAAAAACAAGGACAAGAACAAAAACAAGGACCAGGTCGTCAGCCGGGGAAAAAGTAAGGAGAGGAGATGGGGACGTACTGTGGTGAAATCTGGGGGAGAATATGCGTGGTGGTAGCTAATTCAAATAGAGGGTGGTAGGCACTGAAGAGGTGAGGAACCCCATGAATGGGTGATAGATGAGCATATCCCATCTGCTCCACAGCAGACCACCGGATGCTCAGATGGGATCAGGAGGAAGGTGGTCAACATCTTCAAATGGGAAGGCACTGTGGTAGCCCGGTATGTAGGCATGTAGCCTCCTAATCCCTCGGTGCAGGCAGGAAGGGTGACCATGTCTGGAGGAAAACCTCTAGCTGGTCCTGGAGACTATAAATGAGTTTCTCATGCATGGCTGCCTGGTACATAGCAGCAATCCATTCCCCATGAAGAGGAACCTGAGTCGTACGTCAGTGTCTCAGTATGCACACCTTACCTGAAGCAAGCGCAGTATGTAGTAGAAATTGTTGAGGTTGTGTTGGGCAGCTTAATTCACTGGTATCATGCAATAATAAGAGGGAAGGAGTGAGAGAGGTTGGTAATGGAAGTGTCTCTCTGAGGGTATGGCCTACCTTCTGCCAGAAAGTGTGTATAGCTGGACAATCATGCAGAATGTGAAGCAGATCTCTGGGTAGCACAGCAAAGAGGGTCCGACAGAAGTGACCAAACTCATTGGCGATTTCTTGGGGATGGGTAATAAGTGAATCATGTGCATTGTATAGAGCTGAAATGGCTAATGTCGCCTCTCTTTGGCAGAGCTGGACAGCTATTAGGTGGCTTGCTTTCTCCCCATGCTCATAATGGTGGCCTTTAAGTCTCCGTAGGGCATATTCTGCACACGATGTGTAAAGAGAATGGAGCTCCATTTTAGCATGCTTCAATCGGCATCGTAGGGGAGTGGAAGGGGTACTGGTATAGTCACATGTAGTTTGTAGGATACAGTCTTCTAGGGCTTCCTGCTGGTCACGCTTTTTGGCATTGACAATGGCTGCGTCTCTCTTTAGTTGCCCCCTGATCGCCGCCTTAGCCTCAGCCTCAGGCCAAAGCAGTTGAGGCGAGTCTACCGAGCCTTTGTTATTATGGAGATATTCTGTAACATGAGAACTAAACTTCTCATTCCCCTCCGGGGTACGGTAACAGGAGATGTTAAGGCGCCATGCTTTGCGGACGGGTGAAACTTGTCCGAGTCGTAGAAATAGTGAAACTGGGGAGTGATCCGACAAGGCTGCTGGAAGAATCTCAGACTCATTAACAGCTTGTAAAAGCTGACACTAAATTAGGAAGTAGTCCACCATGTACTGGTGACATAAAAGTATAATCTCAGTCGGTAGGGTGTGATAGACGCCTGTGATCCTGCAGGCCGTGGTCGGAAATGATGTACCCCATGAGGGCTCTGTCTGCATTGTTATCTGTATCATTGCCGTTGATTTATCTAGGATAGCATCTGGTGCTGGGTTCCAGTCTCCGCCTAAAAGGTATTCAGAAGCTCGGATCTCTGTCAGTATTCTGTTAAGAGCGAGATAGAAGGAGTGCTTAGAGCCTGTGGGGACATAAATAGATGCCAAGCATATTGTGGAGGAGCCCAATACTAATTTGGTAAGGATATAGCGACCCTCTGGATCACTCCATGTCTTAAGAAGCCTAAACGGTAATGATCGACAAATGAGAATCGCCACACCGCACCTACGTCCTGTGCCCTGTATGCCATCTCGACCGATAGCGCTCCACTGTAGAGCACCCTACCCACCTAGTCCGTACATAGCTTGTCTGATTCTAAGGAGGATACGTGGGTTTCCTGCAAGAGAGTGACATCAGTGGGTTTGGATCTGAGATAAGACAGAATTTTTTGTTGCTTAATGTAATGTGTCACTCCATGGACATTCCAGGAAAGAACCTTTAATGGTGCACCTGATCCAATTTAGAAAGATCAATGGTTCACCTGTGGCGGGATGCAAAATCTCAGAGTGGGAAGTATTCTAACTGGAGAGGCTATAGGGGGAGTGATACAGGGCTCCGGTTATGAGTACGTTGATGAGGGGCTATCAAAGGAGGGGGAGGAAAGATTTATGAAAGGTCCCCGGCCGAAGATTATAGGGAGATCCAGTTTGAAGGCAGTGGAGAGCAAGAAAAAGCAATGAGATATAGCAACAATTGACATAAATGAAAAAAAAGAGAGCAACACAAGAAATACAAAGAGAAGAGAAAAAAGAGGAGAGAAGGAGGCGAATCCGCAGGTATAAAGGAAGGGACCCAGATCCTGTGCCCCCGAGAGTTGGAAAATAAAATAAGAAGAAAGAGGAAGACCCGGAACACAGAGCTCTATCTGTGAAAAGTAAGGAAAGGTCTTCATCTCCTGTAGTACTAATAAATCGTGAGCCGGTGCCGACATGGTCCGCACGCCGAGCTAGCACAGAGGGACGGGGAGAGCAATGAAAGGTATAGGAATCGTTAATATGGGCCATTTATTAGCTGCTGTGTGGAGGTGACACTTGGCGTAAGGTCCATAGATGATGTGGGAAACATAATGAAAGAAGAAGGAACAGGGCAGGGTGGGGAGCCATCACTATGCCCGGCAAGGTCTAATGGGTAATAAAATGATATGGCCATGCGTCGGGCCCCTTTCGAGGGGTCAAATAACCTGAATGTGCTGGGACCGAGGTAACGAAGAATGGTAGGGGCCCATCTGGTCGAGGCAACTGAGCATGTGGATCCATCACTGATCAAAAGATCATGTCAAAACAAGGTAACCGCACTCAATATGTATCCCCCGGGGCCCACTCATGAGCAATTCCGAAAAAAAATGCAACAGTCCCCAGTAATAGCACTAAAACATTACCATCATACTGAAACATTAATGCCGTAGCATGCGAGCCCCCTGCCTGCCCTCCCCCAACAGTTAAGAAAACAAAAAAAGGTCCGCAGCCAGAGCACTTAGCTGTCCGTCATGGAGGGCCTCTCCAGGAGGCTCCACCCCTAGTTGTTCCTCAGTGGTGGCGTGGTATCATCAGGTATGGTCAGTAATTGATGGCTTCAGGGGAGAATGAGACTTGTCTCTGTCCTGGTCTTGGGTATGTGCGATCACTGATTGCAGGGCATGGTCTCGCCCATCCTGCAATTTAGGTGGCCGATCGAACACTCTGCCCCTGTGAAACAACATGAGTTTGAGAAAACACAGCGTGGACCAGAGAGGCATCTCCCCCGGCAGGGGGATCCGGGACCAAGGGCACAGGAGTGCAGTCCATGGAGCGCTGTGCAATGTCGTCTAAGAATGAGCTAAGGCTTGGGGGTTCCAGAAAATCTCTTGATTTGCTGTTGTATGTGATCCACATACGCACTGGTTCGAATAGTCCAAATTTAATGTCTAGCTTTCAGAGTTGTGGCCGGAGAGCCAGGAACGCCTTTCACTTTTCATTTGTGATCCTGGAGAAATCTGCTGCCACTCTGACCTCCTGATCCTCAAACGAAAATGGACTCTGAGACCGTGCCTTCAGAAGGACCTGCCGAGCCTGCTCATGCCGAAGAAAACAAGCAATAATCGGGCAGGGCCGGCCCAAGGATATAGAGCGAGGAGGGCCGACCCTGTGCACTCTCTTGAACTCGAGTGGCGGCGAGAAGGTAAGCCCGGTGAGCTCTGGTAGCAAACTTTGAAGGAATGCTTTGATATTGGTACCTTTTTTTTTTTGTGGTATGCCAAAGAAACGGGCGTTGTCCCTTCAACTCCGGTCCTCAAGATCTGTGAGCTTTTCCCATAGGGACTGTAGCTCCGCATCATGCCCCGGCAGCATCCCGATGTAGTCCTCTACAGTTGTGAGGCATTGATCCAGATCCGCTACCTTCTCACTGAGGCAGGCTATGTCCATCCTGATAGAAGCAGAGGCTACGGACAGATCCGTTATCTTTAAGTCCATCGCTTCCTGGCGCCGGCCAACCACTGTAATCTCCTGTAAAATACGATCAGTGGTATCCAGTGTTCGGGGGTCGACCAGGCTGATCGCTGGGCTGGAGAGAGTCTTTTGGGCAGCCATGACTTTCGGCTAGGCCAGGGCCTCTGAAAAGAGCAGTTGGCGGGAGTGCTTACCGGAGGGTTTTCCGCTGGGCATCGCTGTCAATGATGAAGAATTCTGGGAGGGCCAGGCCAGAGTCCTTTGGCGGGAAAGTTATGCCTCTGACCTGTAAACCAAGGTGCCTGCCCAGCAGAAGTCAGGGGTTCAAAACATATTCTGCCATAGAGTGACTGGCATAGCCGATTGATTTCCTTGTAATGAAGGCATCTTCTGGAATCCAAGGCTAATTGCCCCCTCCTTGCAGGAGTCGGGTGGTTTAACTACTCTGTGGGAATACAGGAGGTGTGTGCATTACAGGCCTTGTCTTCCCATTCCACTACGCTCTGTTAGGGGATGTATCCCAGCCTTGCAAGGGTTCACAGGTCTGTCCATGAATAAGGTAGAAGTTGCGTCCTCGCCTCGTCCGTCCACTCATTTGCGGAAGAGAATTGCTCTTGAATGTCTCCAAAATGTACCAAAATGGGAGCCCCAGGGAGGCGTGGGCACATTTGATCCAGCTATGGTAGAGGCCAGCCAACACAGCTCCATGGGTAGTGATTGTTGTCCCAGACAGGGGGGCAGCCCACACCAAAATTCATCCAAGCCTATGTCTCTGGAATGTCTAATGGCCCACGACCTACACAAAAGCGACTACCTGGCCTTTTCTGGATTGCGGTTGCGGGACAGCTCCTCTGGTGGGAAAGTGCCTCTCCCCACTCCGTGCCCCTCTGGCATATGGGGGATCAGTGTCTTGGTAGACTTCCGTGGTGCGGCCAGCCCAGCTAGGGTTTCCCATGTACAGGGTTTGTGGTTTGAGAGAGGTGGGGGCTTTGGCACTCACTGGGTCATTGGTCCTCTTCGCCTCTCATGCAGCAAGGTGGGGACAGAGGACCAGATCCGGGGCTGAGGCGTCGTCCTCAGGGTCTTGGGTGGCGGTAGTGGGCCTTAGTCCGCTTAGGAGCTAGACTATATTTAAAACGTGGGGGCCTCCCCATTACGCAGCTCCTTGCATGTTTTCAGGTTCTTTTTTCCCTTCTTTGGGCACTCTGGAAATCATAGGGGCCCTCTCTGCAGAAACTTCCCGCCTGTGGGGGAGGGGGTCCGTGATCCTCCAGGACCGGGATGCCGATCTCTCACCTCCTCAGACAGGGGACAGCAATCCTCACGGTCACGCTCTGCACTCCTTAGCGCTCTGGAGCCGTAGTCTTAATCGAGGCTGCCGCCTCATTCGCCGAAGCAGGCCTCGTCTCTTTTGCGGGTCTGCCGGCGCCGGGCAGCGGAGTTCGAGCCCCCTGTGGTTTGGTGCCCTGTCAACTAGCACTGGGAGCCCCCACAGTGAACCCCTTTCGTTCAAGGTCCCCCCATAGCCTCCATTTCACTGTGGCACGTGGAGCTCTTTTGCTAGGCAGTCATGTCTTACGGCGGCCAGACCACACCCTTCCACTGCAGAGTTTTCATAGTCCAAGCACAAGGCTGCTAGAAATCATGCCAACTGGTGTGGGAGTGACTTAGTCACCTACAAGCAAAGATGCTGCTGCCCCAGTCCAGCAGTCTTGTAAATGTACGAGAGTCCTTGTGACAGAGCTCAGGTCGCACTTGGAGATATTAGGATTACCAGTTTGGGTATGCATGGCTGTAGGGTCCACTTCCCCCATAGAGGGTGCTCAGAAGGACCTGGAGCCAGAAACAGTGGCCCAGGTGTTTGCCAGGAGGAGGAGGGGAAAGGAGTATGGGAAACCTGCTCCTGTGATTCCTGCAGTCCAGGAGGAGGCTGAACTGAGGGTGGATGCCCCGAACCTACAGGGGAAGAAGTGGCTCAACTGAGGGACCTACCCATTGGCAGAAGGAAGGAGTCCCCACTAGGGAAACGTTCTGTGTGGCGTACAAAGTGTGCCCCACTCTTGAGAGGCTTTGGGAGCAGACCAAGTCCCAAGCAGCTGGTGAAGCCTCTGGCTCTCACCTGATCTACAGGGAGAATGATGCCCTGTATAGGGACCTATTGTTGCTAAGCCTGGGGCAGCCCTTCTACTGGTGGTACCCGTGTGTTTCTGATCCTTCCAACTGGTACTGGCCATTGGCAGGTCATTTGGGGCAGGATAAGACCTTTGACAGGCTTGTCACCCACTTTACTGGCCTCAAATGAGGAAGGTCTCAGACTTGCAAGGCGAGTAGCAAATCTGGGAAGAGGTGCAATGCTCCTCTTTAACGGTTCCCTGTCATAAGCACCCATTTTAAGTGAGTGGGCATTGGCATTGACATTGTGGGGCCTCTGGATCCCAAGACAGCCATGGGCAACAGATTTATGCTGATCCTATTGGACCATGCCACCAGGTATCCAGAAACTATCCCTCTGAGAACAATGACTGTGCCCACTGTGGCCAGGGGGGATCTTTACCCATGTCGGTTTCCTCAACCTGACCAGGGTACCAATTTCATATCTTTGTACATGAAAGCCAAGTGAAAGGCTTGTGGTGTTACCTACAAGTGCACCATGCTTTACCACCCTCAAAGCAATGGGTTGGTTGAAAGGATTAACCGTATCCTGAAGGGCATGATTATGGTTCTCATAGAACCCATGCGGCGTAACTTGGAAATCCTGTTACCATGTCCGTTATTTGCCTACAGGGAGGTACCACAGAAGGGGGTTGTCTTCAGCCCTTTTGAACTTCTGTAGGGGCATCCTGTGAGAGTGCCTCTCGGTTTGGTAAATGAGGGCTGGGAGCAAGCTCCTAAGAAGCCACCCCAAGGGATATATTCAGTTACATGTTGGCCTTCAGGAACCAGATAGCCCACTTCTGGAAACTCACCCAGGAGAATCTGGAAGCTAGCCAGGAGGACATGAAACACTGGTAGGACCAGAATACGACTCTGGTTGAGTTTCAGCCTAGCCAGAAGATGTGGGTGATGGTCCCAGGACAGTCCCATGCTCTCCAAGACTGTTGGTCTGGGCCATTTGAGGTGAAGAACTGCAAGAGTAATGTCACCTACCTGGTGGATATGCAGATTCCTAGGAACCCTTTCAGAGTCATGCACGTGAACTGCCACAAGCTGTACTTTGAGAAGTCTGAGTTGACCGTGCTCTTGGTCTCAGATGATAGGGTGGAAGAGGAGAGTAAACCTCTGCCGAACTCCTGTCTTCCAAAGAGCAGGATGAGTCAGTAGAGGGTGTGAACCTCACCCCTACTCTGAACCTAGAGCAGCAGAAGGACTGTCACCAGTTATTGGGAAAGTTTGCCTGTATGTTCTCACTTACCCATGGAGTCACCCAATTGTGTACTCATGATATTGACACTGGGGAGAGCCTACCTGTTAAGTACTTGGTCCAGCCCAGTGGATCTGAGCCCCCGGACTGCTCCACCCGGTGTCACACCTGAACTTAGGTTCTGTTTTGGCTACCAGGAGCACAATCCCCGGGGCTGATGAGCTCATCGACCGGCTAGGAGCTGCCAAGTTCCTCAACACGCTTGATCTAAAATCTGGGTACTATCACATTGCCTTAACTGTAGGGGCCTAAGAGAGATTAGCATTCTCAACACCAGAGGGCCATTACCAGTTCTGTGACATGCCCTTTGGGTTGAAGAATGTCTCTGACACCTTCCAGAGGCTGGTCAAGCAGGTCCTGGCTGAGATGGAAAACTTTAGTGCTGCCTACATGGCCAACATTGTAGTCTTCAGCTGCAGCTGGGAGGGCCACTTGTACCACCTCCAGGAAGTGTTGAGGGCTCTGCAGAGGACAGACCTTGTTATCAAGGCCAGTAAGTACCAGATTTGGCAGGGGTATGTGGTGTACTTGGGATACCAGGTATAGAGCGGCCAGGTGACACCCCTACAAGCTAGGATTGACACCATTCTGGCTTGGGCACCCCCAAGATCCAGGCAGAGGTGAAAGCCTTTTTAGGTCTCACTGGGTACAACATGAGATTTGTCAAGGGGTATGGCACCATTGTTGCCCTCTTGCCAGAGGAGACTTCCAGTAAGCAGCCCCATAAGGTGGTCTGGACTGAGGCATGCCAGACTGCTTTTGACACCCTGAAAAAGACCATGTGCACAGCACCCATGCAAAAGGATCCTGACTTCTCCAAAGAATTTGTGGTGCAGACAGACACTTTAGAGCATGGGTTGGGAGCCATGATCTTGCAGCTAAATGAAGAGGGCCTGGCTCCCTTACCCTGACTAGAGTGAGGGTTTCTACTTAGACAGTTGGTAGTGCAAACCACTGCCATCTGGAGACCCTGTTTCTAACACCAGGCCTACACGTTCTTTGTTTGATACATATAGAAGTCACCTCTAATGTTGGCACTAAAGAGTGCATTGTATTCAAAACGTAAGGCATGTGGGTTTACATTCTACATGTCCTGGTAGTGAAAACCCCATACATTTATTTTTCGCTACTATAATACCTAGCTCCCCTTTGGATAAAAATGGATTAACTTATTATATTTAATAAGTTTTGATTGGGAACATTTAGAAATATGCTTGGACAAAAGTACATTGAAAAGTTGGGTTTGAAGTCACAGTTCTAAAAATTGCACTTTTAGAAAGGTGGCTTTTTCTTGCCTCAACCATTTGGTGCCAGCTGCCAGTGTACCGATTCACATGACTGCAATTGTGTTGCTATGTTGACTCGATTTGTACAGTAGAACTTATGACCTTTGAGGGTATCCAGGCTTGCCAGTGATGTAAGAAAAGAGCAACTCCTGACTTACTTCTGTGGCTGCAGGGGACTCATGAGAGGGTGAGTGAGGCTGAGCGTAAATGTCTCATTAGATGGTAGAGTTGAAAAGTTGAAGTCAACATGCTCCTATGGTATTGTGGATGGCTTTGTGTGTGCAGACGACAAGCTAGAATTGGCATCACTTCTGAATGGGTAACCAGTGCAGTTCTTTGAGACAGGGAGTGATTCAAGCCAGGCTAACTTGAATCCGGTGAATGATGAAGGGTGATACCATGAAACTAGTCCCAGGATGCTTGTTTACGGTCCTTGCATTGTACCTTGGTACTATTGCAGTCACACTTGAGCGGTGGTTACTGCAGGAGTACTTAGGTAACCATAAAAAGGTTAATACAAATAAAATAAAAAACAGAAGGTTCATCTGCATGTAGATGGGTGTCTGATACCAGGCTGGGCACAGGGGTTGCCCCATTGCACCAGGCTTTCAACTGAGTGAACCAGCATGAAATCCAGACCCTGCAGCCAACCCCACACTGCAGTCTCCCAAAGGCCATGCACAGCATTGTTTTAGCTGGTCATCAGAGTTGGATGCAGGGCCTGGCCACAGGTCATACTCTGTGGGCGACATACAATTGCGAACAGGCTAAAGACCATGCATAGCAGCAGGTTTGTCACTGTGGAAGTTTTGCACTTCCAAAGTACATGCAGGGTTGGCGGCCATGGCAGGCAAAGGTTGTACACTGTGGAAAATTGGCTGAATCTCATCAAGCATTGCCAGAAATTCACTGTAAGAAAAAAAGGTTGACATGACTTTAGGGTTAGATGCAGGAATTAGACCTTACCCAATGTTCCCTCATGTTGCAAATAACAGAAATTCACTGAAATATCGGGACACACCATTGTACATTATTCAACAACCTGAAAGCTCTCAAAATCTTCAAAGAAGTTTGGTCGTAAGTAGTCAATTTACTCAAAAGTGTAAATTACCTTTTGTGAATTGGTCCCTTGATCTTACCTAAGTCAAATAACCAAATACACCTTATCATTTGAGACCTGCCAAAAGGTTTGCACTTTACCTTGGAATCTAGAATTGTTTAAGAATTTTTCATGAGTCCTTCTAAAGTTAGCTATTTGCAGTTGATAACATTGGATTTTCTCACAAATATAGTAGTGACATGTTACACATATTGCCCATGTATTCCTTGCAACTTACTGACATATTGGTAAATAGTGTCACTTCCTAAAGCACAGATGTTGTTTAAAATGAATTATAGATAGTAACATTGTAATTTAATCTTTGATGTTAGAAAATTAGTATTCCTGTGCTTGCAGTACACATGGGGCCCGATTCACAAAGGTAAACTTCGACCAAAAGTCTGAGGGCTAGGTTTACAAGACCCTATCGCCACCGTAGTGTCACTTTTTGCGATGCTCTGGTGGCACTAACCACAGCTCCATATTTACAAGAAGGTGTAATGGCCCTATTTGTGGCGTTACAACTCCTTATAAATATAGGTCCCTCCGATGCAGTTTTCTGCGACAGAGGAGCGTGCAATGGGTGTTGCAGTGAGCGTTCCACCCCATCATCCATTGCTTTTGATGCTGCCCAAGAATTACAAGAAATGGTAAATCTGAGGCGGCGACAAAAACAAACGCCACCCCAGTGATGGCATTAGCATGGGAAAATGAAGAGGAATGCTTTTATTCCTCCTCGTTTTTTGCTTTTTCTATGTTTGCTGCATTCTACAGCACACATAGAAGAAGCAAAATGCCATGGATGATTGTTTATGTGCAGGAAGGTGTCCCTTCCTTCACATAAACATTCATTCAAAAATTATGCTTTGGTGCTTCCATGTGTGCTGCATTCCGCAGCACACATAGAAGTGTCAAATTGCCATTGTAGAATGTTTATGTGTAGGAAGGGGTACCTTTATGCACATAAACAATCCCTCCCCTCAACGCAGACTCCCTTGCACTATGGTGCAAGGATGACTGTGTTGATGCAGGCAGCTTATTTTAGCACCAGCCTAGAGGGGAAGGCAGAGGTGCCGTACACATGTGAATATGGTGCAGTCCTGCGTTTCAAAACTGTGGCAGCCGGGTGCTGCTGATTTTGGCGCAGCACCAGGCTACACCAATTTCTTGTAAATCTCGCCCTACGTTTAGACCAGATGTCTAAGTTAAGACCTGAAGTCTAACTTTACTCGTAGTAAAAGTTACACTTGAGGTTTAAGTTTAGACTTCTGGTCTAAACTTGAGACTTTTGGTCTAAGGCTACCTTTGTGAATCGGGCCTATGCTGTTTAATTAAGTTAGAAAATGTAAAAATACATAAAGACACAAAAAGAAGAATGCCATAAAATTATATCCAATCTGCACTCAGCAGATTGAAAAATACACTTTTGTCTACTACTTTCTGGTGATCGTAGCCAAGAACAAGACTTGCTGAACCCCGTGAAAACAACATCATTCAAACAATGCCTCAACCAAAAACACACCATGAACACTGCCACGTATTATAAAATGACCACATATAAGCAATACATACATATTATCCTCCAAAGCAACTAGAAAGTGTTTAGCCTTAAATATATAAAACCAAACAATCTTGCTTTCTAAATCTTATTTACCAACATTTCATTCCTTCCACTTTCAGCAATAAGAGATCTCGGCACGGATTCTGAACCTGTAATGTACTACCTGTATCCTGTCCATTTCTTATTTATGATAAAACTTCACACTTTCCTGTTCTTGTAATGAAAGGCAGGTGCACTCCGGTGCACTGACACTAATACAGAGAAGCAATAATTTATTCTGGTATTCAGTCCAGCTCACTGAGATTAGCTGGAGTCCACAGACCAAGTTTAAGACTAGCATACCTCATTTGACCTGTCTTAAAATTATATATGGATGTAACTAGATAAGAGTGCTCAAATGGATAGAAATTTATGAGTCATGCCCTGAAGACGGAAGATTGATTCTCACAGATTAATAGAGGCATACATTTGTGAATATTATTAAACCATACAAGGAAGTAAGAGAACATTAGTGAAGCATTCCGTCCAGGGATTTTAACCTCTAGGGGTCCACTTCCATATATTCCATAGTTTCATAGACAGATGGCATATCTCCTGATGCGACCTGTGGATTGATACAATTGGGTCAAAATGTCGACAACACACCATGGTTTTCTAGTGCTTCTTCAAAATGGAGACATGCAAAGTCAATATGGACTTCCTCTGTTGCTTATTAAGAACCCTGGGAGGGGCATGACCAAGAATACAACAGTTTGCTGTATATCCGGGAGGGGGAGGGGGCTTACTTGCTCATAACTATAGTCCCTTTTGACAGTGCTGTACAAACTATGTATCCTTTTCTGTTAAGCATGTTAATTTAAGCCATTGACAAGGGTAGGCAAAGTTAAAATAAGGCAAACAGCAGGAAAAGTTAAAATAAGGCAAACAGCTCTGGTTACACTCTATTCCAAGGGTTTGCATGAAAATGAGATATAAAATTTTTGGTTAACTTACATAGGGGGTCATTATGACCGCCAGGGCCGGGGACCGCGGATGCACCGCCAACAGGCTGGCGGTGCATCCAGGCCAATTCTGACCGCGGCGGTAAAGCCGCGGTCAGAAAAGGGAAACCGGCGGTTTCCAGCCGGTTTTCCCCTGGCCTGAGGAATCCTCCATGGCGGCGCTGCAGGCAGCGCCGCCATGGAGATTCCGACCCCCTTACCGCCAGCCTGGTTCTGGCGGTTTTGACCGCCAGAACCTGTTTGGCGGTAACGGGTGTCGTGGGGCCCCCTAACAGGGCCCCACCAAGATTTTCAGTGTCTGCATAGCAGACACTGAAAATCGCGACGGGTGCAACTGCACCCGTCGCACCCTTTCCACTCCGCCGGCACCATTCGGAGCCGGCATCCTCGTGGAAGGGGGTTTCCCGCTGGGCTGGCGGGCGGCCTTCTGGCGGTCGCCCGCCAGCCCAGCGGGAAACTCAGAATTACCGCGGCGGTCTTTTGACCGCGCAGCGGTATTCTGACGGCAGTACTTTGGTCGGCAGCCTCCGCCGCCCGCCAAAGTCAGAATGAGGCTTATAATGCCTTCACAACTCATGGGAGATTCGCGGACTGCTGCAAACCACCACTGGGTTGAAAGCTAAGTGCAGCAGGATGTAGCTACAATGATGGATTGTTATGATCTACAGCTAACTCCCAGCTACACAAGACAGAAGGCCATTGCAACAGCTGGTACGAATGGCAAAGTAATACAGAAACATTGTTGCTCACTGCAGGATTTACCACACACCCTCCACACATATCCACACAACCACCAGTAAAGCTTTGTATATAATTCATGCAAATGTTTCTTTCAAGAAAAACGCCTCTGCAATTCTCTGAGAAAACATAGTACAATGTCAACCCATCATAAAACTTCAGAATGTTGGAAGCTCCATTGAAGACAATGGAGTGCTCCGGGCTTCTAATGGCAGGTAGAAGCCCGAACTACAACATTCCAATGTTGCCCTTCACATCAGTTGCTGTTAACAAAGGTCTCAAGGAGCCCAAGGTCATTTTAATCCCCTCAGGCTCCATGAGGCCTTTGATTAGGCAATTAGAACATTCTGCCATCTAGGGGAGGAATGTTCTAATAGCCTTAGAGTCTGCTATAGTGGACTATACTGGCCATTAAGGGCCAGCTTTCTTGTTAAAGACCCTCGTCTGCGTCTCAGGACTTTAGCAATGGACCAGGCCTTTAACTGCTGGTATGGCCCGCTACAGCTGGCTGTAGGACTAAAGTATGATTCCATTGCAAAATCTAAAACCTGCTGAAATGAACAATATATGGTACACTATGAGAACCACTGCTACACACTACAACATGTTCTGCTCATAGTTTGTCATGTGCCAGCACCAATGACATTCAATCATACAAGGAGGTAAGAGAACATTTGTGACCATCCCCTCCAGGGATCTTACCATCTAAGGGCCCACTTCTATTTATTTCATAGGTTCATAGACAGGTGGCATATATCCTGATAAGACCTGTGGATTGATACAATTGGATCAGAATGTCGACGACACACCAGGGTTTTCTAGTGCTTATTCAAAATAAAGACATGAAAAGTCATCATGGACTTCATCTGTTGCTTATTGTTGACAACCCAGGGTTTATACATGTATTTGTAGTTAAAATGACATATTCACCATTTTGAGCATTAGATCATCTAACTATTGTGTACTTCATGCTGATTTAGGCCCATATTTATACTTTTTTAGTGCTGCATTTGCTTCATTTTTGTTACGCAAAAGGGGCGCAAATATACAAAATACATTTATAAATTAAAATGTGGCGCTAAGAAAGTATAAATATGGGCCTTAGTGTGACATATATTTACAGAGCTTTTTCTCCATTTGAAGAGGCTCTTGAGAACATGTCACACACCCCCCCACATCCACACACCTCCATGCATTCCCCCACCCCCGCACACATGCATGCACCCTCCACCCTACTTCATTCACACCCACACACACCCCTTCATGCTCACACATCTACATACATGCACTCATTCGCTCCCCCGCCCCAACCCTCCCTTGCATGCATACATAACCCTCAACACTGCATACATGCACTGACCCCCATCCCCCCAACATTGCATACATGAAGTCACCCCCAACACCGCATTCACACACTCACCCCCTCTGCACGCAGCACCCACACAGACACCCCCGTCCCCCCTGTATTCACACAGACACTCCTGCATTCACAACACTTGCACACACGCACTCACACACACCACACAGACACCCCCCTCCCCTCCGCGACAATCCACTTACCTCTTCCGTCAAGGGGGTTGTACGGGAGGGAACAGGGTCCGGCACTTCCACCGCCGGCAGTGCCTCGCCATAAGGACACTGCCAGATCGTACCACAGAACATGATACAGTGGACAGAGTCCTGTTGGTGTGGCGGTGCCGATGATGGAACCACCTCTGCACCGCCGACTTCCAACATGACTGCTGGCAACTTTCCACCTCAAGTGTGGCAGACGGCTGCCAGCAGTCGTATTAGAACAGCACTGGCGGTCTAGTGGTGGGTTGGCCTTTGGCAGTCTGGCGAATAGACCGCTAAAATGAAAATGAGGGCCATAATGTCCTTTGAAATGACCGTCTAGTATCATGGCTTAGCTGGGTAACCAACAACAGCCCTAGCAAAAATGTTCAAACCAGTACTGCTCTCTTCATCTGCTCCCACACAAAACTTGCTCAATGACAGGATGTAAAATGAACAATTAAAAGACTATGCAAGGAGTGATTAAAATAGACAGTAGGTGACCAACAAGTTTGATGTTGAGAGCATTGGCCTATTTGCTACTGACGTTTGTAGACCATTTGTGATTTCTGAGCTGATTTGTTAAGCACCACATGGTACCTGCAGCAGAGGTTTTATCTAGGGATGACCTGGGAACATTAGCTTTTAGTCCATGGATGTTTATTAATAATGTACTTTTTTCGACTTAACAGGATTTTTATGAAAAAGTTATATAGCCTGTGATTTGACTCTTTCAAGCACCTGTTAAATAAGGCGGTAACTAGCAGAGAAATATCCTGTGCAGTGCATTACTATTGTCTTGATACCTGTCAATCTGTTCTCCTATAACATGCACCCTCTATCTCAAACTGTGCCCGAATAGCTGGTAATATTTTATCCAAAACAAGAAACATAAATTTTTTGATGATGTCAAAGAGAAAACATTTCATCCATACCCAATGGCTCGAACAATCCTTGCCAGCAGTACCTTCTTGTCTTTCTCTCTTGGACTTCACCTCAGCGAGGGAAGATTATATAAGGATATAAATGCTGCTTTTTGAAAACCCTCACCATTTGGAAACAGCAAAATTGTCAATCTAGGAGATCCTGAATTGCTACCACTCATCAACGGGATAAAGAACCCTTCCCTCTTCAGGGAATCTATTGCTTACGTTCTTACTTCTTATTTATTACAAGCCCAATTCTTTTGTGAAGTTGGAATTGTCATTGAATATTTTGAAAAAGTGATACTGGAAAGTTACCTTTTCCCTACATAGTCTCAATGTGTTCATTTACATGAGCCCAACTGTCACCTAGCAGCTGAATAGCTCCATATTTGAGGTGAGCTGGGACAAAGGTCTTGGGTGTGGGGAGTTGTTTCACACCTCTGTCAGGATGACCATTTGATTTGTGCCAAGAACTTAATTAATTTCAAAGATACTTACCATGTCAGAGGAATGTGTTAGCTTACAACTGGGTAGGGCCCAATCTTTGCCCTTCACCTAGGCAGGCATCAATCTAATTGGGAAAGGAGTTGCCACTAGAACTGGATTGGAGTGACCACAAAGGAGGGGCTAATCATTTCCCAGATAACCCCTTTGGAGTGGTCACACCAGGTCTGAATATGGGAGGAAGGGTTTCACAATCTTGGATTTAGACAGAGAGGAAAAATGTGGAATTGTTTGCAGAAGGACACACTCGAAGTATTGGAAACATTGGTAGTGTTATCACTAGGTACCCTGTTAGCCAGGGAGGGGTCATGAGTCACCTGCAAACACTGACTGAGGTCAGACATAAATGTAGAAACCTTATTGCTCTTGTCAGAACACTTAGTGGGCCTGTGGGAAGATGGATACTGGACCTGCTCTTTGCAACCTGGGAAGAGTCTAAAACAGTGAGTCTTACTCGTATGACTTCTGGGGAGCCCAACTTAATCATTCCTAAATTCATGGACCCCCACTAAAGTATTATTGGAATCCAGGGACCCTCCAAAGAGTCATTAAAGGAAGCTGGGGACAAATAGAACAAAAATGCACATCAATCTTAGGATACCTATTTTTTAACATTTTCAATTGTACATGTTGCTTCTTTATTAATCTGTTAATATATTTAAATTTTCTAAGCAGTTGCAGAGCCCCTAAATAGGCTTTTTAGACACGCAGTGGTCCCCTGACCAAAGATTATGAACCACTGGCTAGAAGACTGGAAGTGCTCTCTCTGTTGTACCCAAGGCAAAGAATAGGGCTCTAAAGGACATAAGACTAGCCTTATGTTCCTTTTCAAATTACAGAGACGAAACAAGAGGCCTTTTTCTACAACTACCTAGTTGACCATTTCTAACTGGACTTCCCTTGGACTCTGCTCCTAGCCTCTACAGGAGTGAGTCTTGATACCCAAGTGTTGTTCCCAAGATCCTGGACCCTTGGATGGGATAGAATTTACTCCTCCTAACATTTCTTGAAACCTGTGAATTTGAAACTTTTTGGCCTCAAAACCTCTGGAGGACTGAGGCTAACTTGCCAAGCTGATCTGAAGAAGGTGTGTTGAAACTTTGCCAAAGATTCAATGTGCTCCCATTGAGAGTTTTTCCGCAACATCAAATACAATTCATCTGGACCTCATGGAGGAGGTACCCAGCATCATGGATCCATTTTCAGCTACAGCCTACATCCTTGCCCAGCTGGGAGTATATAGGCTCCTACTTCAGAAGATAGAAATCTTCACTGGGTAAATGCACCAAAAGTATTTGACACACAAGGGCCCTTCTCAGAGCCTAAAATTTAAATATTTACCTGTCAAAACTAACTTGCTAAAAGTCAATGGCTTCACTAAGACCATGCCCAGCAACTATGCAACAACATGGAGCCCTCCGGCCACAGCCTGATGCTGCCCTGCCCCACTGAGGACTTTTCATTTCCATATCAGAGACTAAGACCCATATTTATCAAGGTTCTGTGTCACCCTTGCGTCACGCAAGGGGGCACAAAGGTAATCCTAAACTGAATTGAGATTTATGAAGCCATGCAAGGCCCCCTTGTGTGGCCCTGCATGGGTTGATAAGTCTAGAGTTACGCAAGGCAGTGCAAATCTTTGCCTTGCATTGCTCTGCAGCAGAGGGGCATTCCATAGGTGGAATGTGGGTGTTTCCACACAAATTTCCATAAATTTGGGTGAATTCTCAGATTTACCATTAGTGGTAAATTAGTAAACATACACTGCACCCTGCCCATGGGGCTACCTAGGGCCTACCTTAGGGGTGCCTTATATGATTGAGAAGGGAAGGTTTAGACCTGGCAAGTAGGTACACTTGCCAAGTCGAATTGGCAGCTTACAACTGCACACACAGACGCTGCAGTGACATGTCTGATCCATCTTACAGGGCTGCAAGCCCACTAGTAATGTGGAACCAATCAAACATTCACCCCCAGTCGCAGATCTGAGTTTAATCCATCAATTATTTTGCTCACCATGCCACCCCAGTTTGGACCCAGCCATATACAAATCAGTCTTGACGCTATTCTCCATGGAAACAGGCCAGCTCAAACTGCCCAGGTCAGGTCCTCCCTGGACCGGAAACAAGCATCCTGGGAGAAGTTTCAGGGTATCACTGTTTATCAACCAGGCTAGCTTGAATCCAGTGGCACAGTGAGCTCAGGACCCACGTCTGGGCATACCCAGTGCACTTATGGTGACAAAAGCAAACAAACACAAATGATGGACGAAATGCGGAACCAATCAAACATTCACACCCAATCAAAGATCTGGGTTTAATCCATCAATTATTTTGCTCACATGCCACCCCAGGTTGGATCCAGCCATATTTAAATCAGTCCTGACTCTATTCCTCATGTGAACAGTTCAGCCCCAACTACCAGGCCAGGTCCTCCCTGAACCAAAGACAAGCATCCTGGGACCAGTTTCAGGGTATCACCCTTCATCAGCCTAGACTCCTGGAGAGATTGACAATAGAGTTCTGGTTGCTCCTACAAGCCAGGAAGTTTGGATGGAATTAATCTATGCAGATTCTGCTCTTACCCTTGTCTTTACCCAAGAACAGGCTTCATCCCCTCCAAATGGACCTATTTTATGGGGTAGTCTTTGCTCTACCAAATAGATGGTCAGCAGAGTAATGATCTTGGCACAGCAGGATAGTTCAAAGACCAAGGGGGTCATTCTGACCCCGGCGGTCTTAGACCGCCGGGGCCAGGGTCGGCGGGAGCACCGCCGACAGGCCGGCGGTGCCCCGCAGGGCATTCTGACCGCGGCGGTAAAGCCGCGGTCAGACCGGCAACACTGGCGGTCTCCCGCCAGTGTACCGCCGCCCTTCGGAATCCTCCAAGGCGGCACAGCTAGCTGCACCGCCGAGGGGATTCCGACCCCCCCTACCGCCATCCAGTTCCCGGCGGTCCGCCCTGGCGGCCCCTGCAGTGCCCATGCCACTGGCATGGGCACTGCAGGGGCCCCCGTAAGAGGGCCCCTACAAGTATTTCACTGTCTGCTTGGCAGACAGTGAAATACGCGACGGGTGCAACAGCACCCGTCGCACCTTCCCACTCCGCCGGCTCGATTACGAGCCAGCATCCTCGTGGGAAGGGAGTTTTTCCCTGGGCTGGCGGGCGGTCTTTTGGCGACCGCCCGCCAGCCCAGGGAAAAACTCAGAATACCCTCCGCGGTCTACTGACCGCGGTGCGGTATTTCGGAGGGGGGAACTCTGGCGGGCGGCCTCCGCCGCCCGCCAGAGTTAGAATGACCCCCCAAATCCTATTTACCCAGAAAAATATGACCAAAACAACATTGAAGCATTGCACATATGATCAAATTAATGTTATATTTGTACTCTGGACCTTCACTAACGTAGGGGAAGCACATAATAAACTTCTTTCTAAGTCAAGCTAATGTTAAATTGTGATTTGGCTCAGTGTTCACATAGATTGGGAACAAAGACAACAGAGTGAGGAACTACAGAATCACACTATATCAAAACAAAATAGGGATAATTATTTTTGAATACCCAATTTAATCATCAATGCTGCACAGGCCATGAACAAGTAGGCTGAGTTAGACAATAGTACCACTTGCTCAGCCACACATGGGTGTCCACACCTGTGGACCCGTGATCATCTGTGACCAGCCCTGAACTTCTTACTCCAGTTGTACCGCAGTGGACCTTATTTTAAAAGGCAGATACTGGCTGTTAATGCTCAAAACCTTTTTACCAGAGGTAAAATATAAATTGAAAATATAACCTTAATGAAAATGTCTAATAATAACAATAATAATAATAATAATATTAATAATAATACTTTATTGATAGTTAATAAAAAACACTCAAAGTACATTGACTATCAAAAGAAAGATATTTGCCCTGCCAGGGCCGCTGTGGTGGTCTCACCGCTGCGGGACCGGCGGTGCAGACTGCCTTATTATGACTGTGGTGGTTTGGCCACTGCCAAACAGCCTTGTAATCCGCCCATCCCTCCGCTTTACTGTGGCATGCTGGGCTGTAGGTTTCCACCTGCAGTCCACCAGGAGTCAGTTAACGGCCGAGGTTATTCCGACTCGGGACACTGCCAGCATTTTCCTGGCGGTCTCATTGCCACAAAATGCTGGCGGAAAAGTATCACGACGACAGGAACTTGCATTCCTGTCACCCGGATATCCCCCAAACACCCCTCCCACTCACACACGCACTCACAACATTCACCCGCCATAGACACGCAAACATACCCATACACATCACACATGCATGCATACACTCACTATCCCCCACCCCTCCCTACAACTACATACATACATACACAACCCCCACGCCCTCACTCATCTTCACATAACCACCCCCAAATCGTACCTCACTGCACTTACACACATACCATATACACATCCCCTTACACTTTCACCCATGCACACACACACCCCATCCACATACATACACACACATATCATCATTGCGACGTTTACATACACAGCACACACACACATGCACACACACTCCCCCTACATTAATGACACACATACACACACCCGTTCACATAACCCTCGCCTTGTGGATGACACTTTGCTCGTCCAACAAGGTGCTCCTCCGTGAAAGGACAAGACCTGGCACTCCCATCGCCGGCACCACCATGTCACCAGAAGACCGCCACACAGAAATACTGGTTGTAATTCTGTATGCAGTCTTTTCAATGGTATGACAGTGCCTGCAGTGGAACTGCCTAAGTGCCGCCGACCGCCGTGATGAATGCCGCTGGATATCTGACAGCCTCAGTCATAATGAGAGCCTTAGTGTTCATTTCTAAAGTTTCATTAAATCCACTATCAGTTGACCATTCTTACTGCTGGAGAAGTAGTTAAAATCATAGACATCAGTTCCACAAAGTCAACAATCAACTGTCCATGATTTCTATTAAAGCAAGAGATAATTGTTTCTTGACAGGTGTGGATCAACTTTCTTTATAAACTTAATCCACTCATTGTAGAAAGTCAGACAGTATCGTAGTACATGAGCAATTGTCTCACATTTACAGCTACAAAAGCAGCAGCTAAAGGATTTTCATGTCTGTTTTCATTTTTGATAGTTTGTATCCAGGTAAAAAAGACCAAATCTCAAATAATTTATCTTTAGTTACCATGACGTGGCAACTAGTGTGTGCAGCAGAGATGATAAGCCAAGTGTCCTTTTAATGAAAATGTAGAATTCTAAGTATTTTAGTTTAAAAAAATACACTTTGTCCTGCCTGAGATGAAACTGACTTAGAACTAATTTGAACACTTTCCTCACTGCCAGGTCCAACGCACATTCCTGGGTAAAGGTAATGATCCCATTGCCTGTACTCTGAACCCAGGATGACAGGTGTGATGTTAACAACTGGCAACTTACCAACTGGGATGGTGAGAAGAACAGAATAAAGGTCCTCCTTAATACTTCACCTTTTGACTTGGAAGTGTCAAATGGGTCTGACAAGGGTAGCTTCCATTCATTTCCAGAGATCTTCTAGACTCTCTGGCTCCAGCCCCAGCAGGAGGGGACACAGTGCTTAGCCCTTTCAGAGGGAAGACCCCTAATCTGAATTGAATGTATTTGGAAAGCCAGAGTCTCTTCTTCTAGAATAAAGGATTAGTTGTTTTGGATTTAGGGAAAAGTAGTTGAGGATATGGTGAGTTGATGGTCAGCATTTGGAAAGAAACCTCTTCCGATCATTTGTTAGTAAACAACTTCAAAACATTCCATAACCCATGACATCATCACCTGTAGAAAGAACCCCTGCTGGAAGAGAAGGATTGAAGAACTCTTGCTGGCACCCAGGAGCTAGTACTGCTCTCCAAGGATCAAGGGGTTGTTCTCTTGTTTGCTTGCTCCAAAGGAAACAATGCAGAACAACTATTGACTCCAAGAAGAGTCAGACGACCACTAAGAATGGATCCTTGAGCGAGCCTGGCTGGAGAGTCAACTGGTTCCTGGCAGCATTCCCTAGGTCATGAGTATTACAGGAAAGATAAAGAGGTGCTTTTGAAGTGGCTTGAGAAACTGGAATTTCATTATTTTTCTGCTTCCAGAGCACTGGGACAAGATGAGGCTTGCTCATAGAGGTGAGACAAAAAGTGGGCAAGAAACTAAGCACATTTCCCTAGCAGCTTTTGCTTCTCCGAAAACTGTAAGCAGGACCGCCTGGTTAAGGTATGCAGCATGTTGGATTCCTGTCTGGCTACAGCTTTCTATCTTGACCGGTAGAGGATTAACCTACAACTAAGATCACTGGATAGACACCTAAAAATCACAAGCTTTTCGATTTTTCTATAGGGCTTTATAATCATGGCATCTACTTATATAAATAAAGTCTTAAGTTGTCCACTTTATTTCTTTCAATTTATTGTTCTAGTGATGTATCTAGTGATGTATCTGATACTAAGAGATGCACATCTACTGACAATGGCTAGTAGTCCTTTACAAAAACCCTTAAAAAACATAAGAATATGATAATATAAGAAATAATGACACAGATATTAAGTGAGATGCAAAACATTGTAGCTATGGATATGTAACAGTGAGCAGCACACATATCAAGCTCTACATTAAAATTGTGTTAAAGCGGCGGTAATAGCGCAAACAGGCCGGTGGTAAAAAAAAGGGAATTATGACCGTGGTGGAAACCGCCAACAAATACAGCCATTTTAACCCTCCGACCGCCAAGGCGGTACAGACAAACAGCGCGACGGTCACCGCCAACAGACAGGCGGAAGACAAAGTACCTCCCACAATATTACAACAGGCCAATCCGCCACCTTTTCCGGGGCAGATTCACTGTGGATAAAAACACAGCAGAAACAGCCATTCCAATGGGAAAACGCTCACCTGAACAAACTCCACGAGGAAAGAGGGCACCATGGACCCGGAACTCCAAATACTCCCTGCAATTGTGTTCCTGCTCCTCTACCAACATCAGCAACGGCGGCACCGAAGACAACGGTGAGTACTGCACCTACGACATAGGTGAGGGGGGAGGCAAAAGTCAGGGACACACACATGCAACACCCCCACCCCCACCCACTACAACACACACACCAATGCATTTCAAAACATCACAGTAACAACCCCCAAACCGCCCGGAAGAATGCAAAGACAAAAGGAAATGAGTACAACCATTGTAATGTAGCACAATACAGTAAGCCAATATATACAGAAATATATACAAATGCCAAAAATAAACATCACGATCAGTAGACAAGGTATGCACCATCCAATGTCCGTGGACCACTGGGCCCAAAATGCATGGGCGAGGCCCACACACGATACCTGTCCTGAAACGGAGAGAACACTGCAGGGGCCTCAGATAGAAATACAACAGGCACCTCAGGGGGAATGGAAGGGGGGGCACCTCAGCCAGATGACAGCACCACGCCAGATCCACGACGGGGCTCCATGCCCATTGATGTATCCTGGGGAGTGCAAAGCCACAGTCTCTCAAGTCTCTACAGTGGGTGGTTTGCTCACTGTTACATCCTGGGGAGTGCAAAGCCACAGTCTCACAAGTCTCTACAGTGGGTGGTTTGCCCACTGTACCATCCTGGGGAGTGCAAAGCCACAGTCTCACAAGTCTCTACAGTGGGTGGGTTGCCCACTGTACCATCCTGGGGAGTTCAAAGCCACAGTCTCACAAGTCTCTACAGTGGGTGGGTTGCCCACTGTACCATCCTGGGGAGTGCAAAGCCACAGTCTCACAAGTCTCTACAGTGGGTGGTTTGCCCACTGTACCATCCTGGGGAGTGCAAAGCCACAGTCTCACAAGTCTCTACAGTGGGTGGCTTGCCCACTATACCATCCTGGGGAGTGCAAATCCACAGTCTCACAAGTCTCTACAGTGGGTGGCTTGCCCACTGTTCAATCCTGGGGAGTGCAAAGGCACAGTCTCACAAGTGGATAACAGTCACCACTGGTTCTGGAGGGAGACTGGTGCCCAGAGTGCTTCATCCTGTGCAGGACAGATGGAGTGGATGCCTTTCTCCACTGGTACTGGAGGGGGACTGGTGCCCAGAGTGCTTCATCCTGTTAAGGACTGAGGTAGTGGATGCCTTTCTCCACTGGTTCTGGAGGGGGACTGGTGCCCAGAGTGCTTCATCCTGTTAAGGACTGAGGTAGGGGATGCCTTTCTCCACTGGTTCTGGAGGGGGATAGGTGCCCAGAGTGCATCACTCTCCCCATGACGGTCCCAGTTCCGTTACTGCCCCTGCCGCACATGGGCTAGCGATGCCTGAGTTGGCGGTGCTTGCCCTGTTCAGCGGTGCTTGCCATGGCGGTCTTTGCCCTGTTCAGCGGTGCTTGACCTGTTCAGCGGTGCTTGCCATGGCGGTCTTTGCCCTGTTCAGCGGTGCTTGACCTGTTCAGCGGTGCTTGCCATGGCGGTCTGTGCCCTGTTCAGCGGTGCTTGCCATGGCGGTCTTTGCCCTGTTCAGCGGTGCTTGCCATGGCGGTCTTTGCCCTGTTCAGCGGTGCTTGACCTGTTCTGCGGTGCTTGACTTTGCTGTCTCTGACCTGTGCAGCGGCGTGTGCCATGGCGTTCCCTCATTGTCCAGCGGGGCTGTGGCTGCCGGGGCCCTCCTGGGCACTTACTCTGGCGGTGGTCTCCTGACCAGTGACGATTGTGCTGCCCTCCTGGGCACTGACTCTGGCGGTGGTCTCCTGACCAGTGACGATTGTGCTGCCCTCCTGGGCACTGACTCTGGCGGTGGTCTCCTGACCAGTGACGATTGTGCTGCCCTCCTGGGCACTGACTCCGGCGGTGGTCTCCTGACCAGTGACGATTGTGCTGCCCTCCTGGGTACTGACTCCGGCGGTGGTCTCCTGACCAGTGACGATGGGGCTGGCAGTGGCGTCCTGGGTAGCGGGGATGATGGCGGTCTTCTCCGCCGTGCTGCTCTTCCCACACTTTGGCGCTTTCTTCTGCCCCTTCCCCACCTTGGGAGGAGTCACAGCTGACTCGACACTCCCCCCGGGAACCTTGTGAGTGGCTTTGCCGACAGTAGTCTTCACCCTCTCCCGTCGGGCACTGCCCAACTTCTGGTGCTTCACAGGGGGGGACTGGCTGTGCTTTGGCTCTGTGTCACACTGGCTGCCCGGGTGCCCGGTGCACTCCACATACCTCTAACAGGCACCACTGGTACCAGACTTTTTTTGGCTGAGGTGCTACTACGGGACCTATGAATTGGAGGGGGGGTGGTGGGAAAGAGGTCAACGTTGCTCAGGAAAAGTTTCTGACGAACACTGGGACGGGTAGCTGGAGGGGGTCTGGGAGTGGAGGAAGAGGAGGTGGTTGTAGGAGGTGTAACCTTTGGTGATTTGGGTGCAGGTGCATGTTCTCGAGGCTGTCGTGAGGTGGATGCATGTTGGGTGTGTGTGTGGCCGCGTTTGTGTACTTTGGGAGGGGGCATGACAGACACACTTCGAGAGGACACAGGGGACGTGTAAATGGTAGTGGGGTGGTGAGTGCAGGTGAGCGGGGTGTGGTGCTGGGTGTTCTGGTGCGAGTTCTAGTGGCTGTGGTGGTAGTGCATGCAGGTGAGAGTGTAGACGAGACTGGGAGGGAGGAGGGAGACGACGAGGAGGGGACACAGTGGAGGCAGTGGATGTTGCTGTGTCTGTATGTGGGTGATGCTTGTGTGAGTGCCTGTGGGATGTGTGGTGCCTATGTTTGCCTGAGCTGCCCTTGTGTGTTGAGGTGTGTGCAGGCTGGTCTGATGGTGTGCTTGGGATAGGTTGAGGTACAGGGGATTGGGGTCTGGGTAGAGGAAGTTGAAGGGAGGAGGCTAGACACAGGGACAATGGCTGCCATCATTGCTGAGGCCAGAGATTGCAGGGTTCGATGATGGGCAGCCTGACCAGAATGAATGCCCTCCAGGAATGCATCAGTGTGTTGCAACTCCCTCTCTACACCCTGGATGGCATTCACAATGGTAGACTGCCCAACAGTGAGTGACCTGAGGCGGTCAATGGCCTCTTTACTGAGGGCAGCAGGGGTGACTGGGGCAGGGGCTGAGGTGCCTGGGGCGAAGGTGATGCCAACCCTCCTGGGTGAGCGGGCACGGGGCGAAGGCTGAGGGGCTGCTGGGAGGGCGGTGCTGGTAGGGGGGGTGGCGGCTGTACCTGTTGAAGTGGGGGGCACAGATGGTGCCGCCACCACAAGGGAGCTCCCATCGGAGGACGAGTCTGTGTCGCTGTTTGCTGATGCGGTGACCAACCGTGAAGCTCCCCTCGCCCTCCGTTCCACTGGTGTACTCGGAGTCCGTGGTGTGGCCCTCCATGGCCATGTGGGATGCAGCCCTCTCGTGCTCCGGTGCCACTGTACCTCCGCCTGATGATGCTGATGCACAAAAGAACAGGGAGACCACAAAAAGGGGGTGGAAAACAGAAGAAAGACAGGTTGAGTGCATGGCTTACCGCTACCAATGGCGGACAATACAGACACAGCAGCCCCCTGCACTACGCCGCTCTCTAGGCCTCTACAGATGCAGTTCCTGGGATATGGCCTACATGGCTATGGTGGACATCAGCACACATAGATGACACAGGGGCTTGTATACCTGTACTTGGCACTTGTTAGAAATGGGGTTTTTGGTTGGCAGTCAGGTTGCCCTCTGTCCAAGTAAGAACCCTCACTCTAGTCAGGGTAAGTCACACACAATCCAAAATCAGCCTGTGCTCACCCTCCGGTAGCTTGGCACGAGCAGTCAGGCTTAACTTAGAAGGCAATGTGTAAAGCATTTGTGCAATAAATCATACAACACCATAGCATAACACCACAAAAATACACCACACAGTGTTTAGAAAAATATATAATATTTATCTGGGTATCTTCAGGTCAAAACGATCAAAGTTGCAATATGAATTTGTAAAGATATCACTGAAAAGTGATATAAAGTGTCTTAAGTCTTTAGAAAGTAAACAAAGTCTCTTTCAAACACAAAGTACCTGGTTTCTGGTGGAAAATCTCCTCAGAGGGCCACAGGAGAAGAGGTACGTGGAAAACTGGTGTGTGCGTCGATTTCTCCTCAGCACACACAGACTTGCGTCGTTATTTTCCACGCGGGGAGTCGTGCGTCGTTTTCCGGCGCACGGACAGTCTCGTTCTGCGGGGATGCGCGTCGAAGTTTCGATCTCACGGCAGGCGTCGCGTCGATTTCTCCTGGGGAGTCGGGCGGCGTTGTCCTTGCGAGGCCGTGCGTCAAAGTTTTGATCTCAGGGCAGGCGTCGCGTCGATTTCTCCCGGGAAGTCGGGTGGCGTTGTCCTTGCGAGGCCGTGCGTCAAAGTTTCGATCTCACGGCAGGCGTCGCGTCGATTTCTCCCGGGAAGTCGGGCGGCGTTGTCCTTGCGAGGCCGTGCGTCAAAGTCTCGGTCGTCCCGAAGGCGTAGCGTCGATCAGCGTCGGTGTGCGGCGTTTTTCTTGCCGCGGAACAAGCTGTGCGTCGAAAAGTTCGGCGCACGGAGCGTCCAAGAGGAAGAGAGAAGTCTTTTTGGTCCTGAGACTTCAGGGAACAGAAGGCAAGCTCTATCCAAGCCCTTGAAGAGCACTTTTACAACCAGACAAGAGTTCAGCAAGGCAGCAGGCCAACAGCAAGGCAGCAGTCCTTTGTAGAAAAGCAGACAGGTGAGTCCTTTGAGCAGCCAGGCAGTTCTTCTTGGCAGGATGTAGTTTCTGGTTCAGGTTTCTTCTCCAGCAAGTGTCTGATGAGGTAGGGCAGAGGCCCTGTTTTATACTAAGTTGTGCCTTTGAAGTGGGGGTGACTTCAAAGAGTGTCTAAGAAATGCACCAAGCACCCTTTCAGTTCAATCCTGTCTGCCAGAGTCCCAGTAGGGGGTGTGGCAGTCCTTTGTGTGAGGGCAGGCCCTCCACCCTCCCAGCCCAGGAAGACCCATTCAAAATGCAGAAGTATGCAAGTGAGGCTGAGTACCCTGTGTTTGGGGTGTGTCTGAGTGAATGCACAAGGAGCTGTCAACTAAACCTAGCCAGACGTGGATTGAAGGGCACAACAAGATTTTAGTGCAAAGAAATGCTCACTTTCTAAAAGTGGCATTTCTAGAATAGTAATATTAAATCCGACTTCACGAGTCAGCAGGACTTTATATTACCATTCTGGCCATACTAAATATGACCTTCCTGCTCCTTTCAGATCAGCAGCTGCCACTTCAACAGTGTATGAGGGCAGCCCCAATGTTAGCCTATGAAGGGAGCAGGCCTCACAGTAGTGTAAAAACGAATTTAGGAGTTTTACACTACCAGGACATATAACTACACAGGTACATGTCCTACCTTTTACCTACACAGCACCCTGCTCTAGGGGTTACCTAGGGCACACATTAGGGATGACTTATATGTAGAAAAAGGGGAGTTCTAGGCTTGGCAAGTACTTTTAAATGCCAAGTCGAAGTGGCAGTGAAACTGCACACACAGGCCTTGCAATGGCAGGCCTGAGACAGGGTTAAGGGGCTACTGAAGTGGGTGGCACAACCAGTGCTGCAGGCCCACTAGCAGCATTTAATCTACAGGCCCTAGGCACATATAGTGCACTCTACTAGGGACTTATAAGTAAATTAAATAGCCAATCATGGATAAACCAATCAATAGTACCATTTACACAGAGAGCATATGCACTTTAGCACTGGTTAGCAGTGGTAAAATGCCCAGAGGTCAAAAGCCAACAACAACAGGTCAGAAAAAATAGGAGGAAGGAGGCAAAAAGTTTGGGGATGACACTGTCAAAAAGCCAGGTCCAACATGACCCCCTACCAGCCTAAAGCCTAAAGCCAGGGGAGAACAATCACTATCCTGAGGCGACAGAACAAGGACCCAGGCCCACAACAGCAGGTGCATGCTCCAGTTCTTCACCTTCCTGACTCCAATTGGATCCCTCTGTCCATACTCTCAGGGCCCACTAAGCCAACCCATGGGGAACCTTTCTCCTTACCTGCGGATCCCATCTGTGCAGCACCTAACCTTACTTTGTTCACAGATGTATCCCAGGAGCAGGATAGTACCACCATGACCAACACAGTGGTGTTGCCCACTCTACCCCCGGGGTGTGACACTTGTCCCCTCCCCAGGGATAACTCTGTCCACCCGGACAGCAAGCCGCAGTGGTTACTGACAGCTGCCAGGGATGAGAGCCAGGCCCCAGGCCTCTCAAAGCTCTCCAACCACTGTGGCTGTGGAGAGTGGGGGGCGGTAGCTCCAGGTGCTGGGCACCCTTTAACCACTCTCCCTTCCACCAGGTCAGGGATGACAGCCTGAACCTGGTCCTCCCCTCTGGGGCTCTGTACCCTCCCTCCTGGAGCGGTACCCCCAGAGCCCAACATGGTCAGGGTGCTTATAGAAGTCTCCCTGTACCATTCCTCCACCAGTGCAGGGCTGTTAACCTGCAACTGGCCCTCCAACCTGGGGTCTGTACCTTCAGGTTGGACTAGGGCCCGGGGTGAGGCTTCCCTCCCCCTGCCCTCCCTTCTGGGGTCCAGCACCCTCCAACTAGGAGTGGCATCCTCGGAAGACAACATGGTAGGGGCACTGTTATCAGTAGCCCCTCCCTCCAGGTCCGGGGGGACACCCTGAACCTGGTCTACCCTCAGACTGGATCACTGCCTGGCAAACCAGGACTTTCTGGGAGGCACACCTACCCCCCACCAGGTCAGAGTTTAACCTCTGCACCTGACAATTCAACTCAGAGTCACCACCCTGAAGTTGAACAATTGCCTGGCACGCCAGGACTTCCTGGAGGGCCCACTGACCCTCCACCAGGTCAGAGTTTAACCTCTGAACTGGGCCATCCAACTCAGAGTCACCACCCTGAAGTTGAACAATTGCCTGGCACGCCAGGACTTCCTGGAGGGCACACTGACCCTCCACCAGGTCAGAGTTTAACCTCTGAACCTGGTTCTCCAACCTAGGGTCACCACCCTGAGGTTGGGCAACTGCCTGGCACACCAGGACTTTCTGGGAGGCACACCTACCTCCCACCAGGTCAGAGGTTAACCTCTGAACCTGGTTCTCCAACCCAGGGTCACCACCGTGAGGTTGAACAATTGCCTGGCACGCCAGGACTTTCTGGGGGGCACACCTACCCCCCACCAGGTCAGAGTTTAACCTCTGAACCCGGTTATCCAACCCAGAGTCAGCACTCTGAGGTTGGACAACTGCCTGGTACACCAGGACTTTCTGGGGGGCACAGCTGCCCCCCACCAGGTCAGAGTTTAGCCTCTGAACCCAGTTATCCAACACAGAGTCAACACCCTGAGGTTGGACAACTGCCTGGCATAGCAGGACTTCCTGGGAGGCACACCTACCTCCCACCAGGTCAGAGGTTAACCTCTGAACCTGGGTATCCAACCCAGAGTCACCACCCTGAGGTTGAACCATTGCCTGGTATACCAGGACTTTCTGGGGGGCACACCTACCCTCCAACAGGTCAGAGTTTATCCTCTGAACCTGGTTAGCCAACCCAGAGTCACCACCCTGAGGTTGAACCATTGCCTGGCAGGCCAGGACTTCCAGGGAGGCACACCTACCTCCCACCAGGTCAGAGTTTAACCTCTGAGCCTGGTTCTCCAACCCAGGGTCACCACCCTGAGGTTGGGCAATTGCCTGGCTCACCAGGACTTTCTGGGAGGCACACCTACCTCCCACCAGGTCAGAGTTTAACCTCTGAACCTGGCCATCCAACCCAGAGTCAACACCCTGAGGTTGGACAACTGCCTGGCACGCCAGGACTTTCTGGGGGGCACACCTACCCCCCACCAGGTCAGAGTTTAACCTCTGAACCTGGCCATCCAACCCAGAGTCAACACCCTGAGGTTGGACAATTGCCTGGCACAGCAGGACTTCTTGGGAGGCACACCTACCTCCCACCAGGTCAGAGTTTAACCTCTGAACCTGGGTATCCAACCCAGAGTCACCACCCTGAGGTTAAATCTTTGCCTGGCATGCCAGGACTTCCTGGGGGACACTCTCACCCCCCACAAGGGACACACCGTCCCCAAGGGCCACACAAGAGTCTGGTTGGCGCAGGTCTCCCGACCTCTGCCCATCTGGCAGAGTCTGGGTTTCCCCCAAACCAGAAACGGTTTCACCTGGGTCATTCCTGGGGGGCTCTGCTCTCAGAGCTGACCCCTGACTCTCAAGGTCCTCCACTGGGGTCTGCAACCCCCTCTCAACCCTATGTCTGGACTTCTGCACCCCCTCACTAGGAGGGGTACTGCCAGACACCAGAACTGTTGGGATGCTGGCTACAGTCACCCCCCCAAGTTCTTCTGACACTGCGGGGCTTCCCTCAAAAGGTGGCCCTACGGTACAGGCTAGGCTTCCCTCCTGGTGTTCCCTCATGGAACCCTCTAGGATCTGGGACCTACCTGGGACACTACAATCCTTTCCCACCTCACTCGGTTGGGAACCACCTAGACCACTCCCTTCAGGAGCACCCCCAAATGCCTCTTCAGACTCTCTGGTACTCACCCAGAAGTCTGCCTCCATTGTAAGTTCCCTGGGGTCAGAGAACTCACACTCCACCTGGTGTTGGCGTAGCTCTGGAAAATAAGGACCAGACATATGCTCTCCAGCAATTACATCACTCTGCCCTTCACATGTATTAACCACAGTACCCTTCACCCAACCACCCAGTAATTCAACCTTGGAAAAGCACTCTACCTCAACCTCCTGAGACTGGTGAGACAGTATCTGTCTGTCCCTGACACTCAACCCATACTCTTCTGGGATGTCTCTACACTCTATATCCAGGACGTCCACCAGGGGGGAACCCTTTTCTCTGTCACTCTCTGCTAGAGTCAGTAAAGTGTCCCTCCCCCCAGTAGGAATATGACTCCCTGTGCCAGTTCCCCAATCCTTCTCAGGGACCCTGTGCATAACGGGAACTACCTCATACCCTTGAACCGCCTGGGGTGTGTCAACTCCCTTCTTCAAGTGGGGCACCACATCTCTGGGCTTGTGCCCTTCTTCAGCAGTACTAGATGCAAGATTTTTGCTGCCACCATCTGAACTGGACTCAGCCCTTCCGGCCTCCAGTTTCAGCTCTTTACAGCTCAGCTCTTGAGCTGCAATCTTTTCTTCTTCCAGGGCTAAGGGTCATTTTGCCTCAACCCCTGCAAGATACTCCTCTAATTGTTGCTCCTGTCGCCTTTGACTTCGGAGCCATTCATCTATCTCTGGGTCTCTTTCCTCATCTGAGTAGTCTTCCTCCTCATGTGAGCAGTCTTCCTTCTCATGTGCGTAGTCCTCCTCCTCATCTGAGGGGTACTTAGTCATTTGGTTTCTTGCTGCCTCTCTCTCTGCCCATCTTTCCTCCCCCCAGACTATGTAGTTATGTAGCATCTCCGCCTTAGTAGATCTCCTTGCTATAGGAAGGCCCCATTTTCTGCAAAGCTTCCTTAGGTCAGCCTTAGTGAGGTGGTCAGTACGAACAAAGAATGAGTAGGTAAGCAATCCCATTCTGATAAGATCTTACCAGCAAAAACCAAAATCCAAAGTCCAAAATATCAATAGTATATCCAGGAGGACATCAGAGAATCAAAAGCCAAAAAAGATGAAAAATCAAGTTGACCTTCACCTGTGGGTAGGTTGTGAAATACTTAGCTACTGTATGTCACTGCACAAACACAAGTCCTATCCTCACCGCTGATCACCAATGTTAGAAATGGGGTTTTTGGTTGGCAGTCAGGTTGCCCTCTGTCCAAGCAAGTACCCTCACTCTAGTCAGGGTAAGTCACACACAATCCAAAATCAGCCTGTGCTCACCCTCCGGTAGCTTGGCACGAGCAGTCAGGCTTAACTTAGAAGGCAATGTGTAAAGCATTTGTGCAATAAATCATACAACACCATAGCATAACACCACAAAAATACACCACACAGTGTTTAGAAAAATATATAATATTTATCTGGGTATCTTCAGGTCAAAACGATCAAAGTTGCAATATGAATTTGTAAAGATATCACTGAAAAGTGATATAAAGTGTCTTAAGTCTTTAGAAAGTAAACAAAGTCTCTTTCAAACACAAAGTACCTGGTTTCTGGTGGAAAATCTCCTCAGAGGGCCACAGGAGAAGAGGTACGTGGAAAACTGGTGTGTGCGTCGATTTCTCCTCAGCACACACAGACTTGCGTCGTTATTTTCCACGCGGGGAGTCGTGCGTCATTTTCCGGCGCGCGGACAGTCTCTTTCTGTGGTTCGCGGGGAGTACCAGATGTCCCGGGTCTGTGCGTGGATTTTCCTGCTTGTTTTCCGGCTGTCCGTCGTTCTGCGGGGATGCGCGTCGAAGTTTCGATCTCACGGCAGGCGTCGCGTCGATTTCTCCTGGGGAGTCAGGCGGCGTTGTCCTTGCAAGGCCGTGTGTCAAAGTTTTGATCTCACAGCAGGCGTCGCGTCGATTTCTCCTGGGAAGTCGGGCAGCGTTGTCCTTGCGAGGCCGTGCGTCAAAGTTTCGATCTCACGGCAGGCGTCGCGTCGATTTCTCCCGGGAAGTCGGGCAGCGTTGTCCTTGCGAGGCCGTGCATCAAAGTCTCGGTCGTCCCGAAGGCGTCGCATCGATCAGCGTTGGTGTTCGGCGTTTTTCTTGCCACGGAACAAGCTGTGCGTCGAAAAGTTCAGCGCACGGAGCGTCCAAGAGGAAGAGAGAAGTCTTTTTGGTCCTGAGACTTCAGGGAACAGGAGGCAAGCTCAATCCAAGCCCTTGGAGAGCACTTTCACAGCCAGACAAGAGTTCAGCAAGGCAGCAGGCCAACAGCAAGGCAGCAGTCCTTTGTAGAAAAGCAGACAGGTGAGTCCTTTGAGCAGCCAGGCAGTTCAGCAAGGCAGCAGGCCAACAGCAAGACAGCAGTCCTTTGTAGAAAAGCAGACAGATGAGTCCTTTGAGCAGCCAGGCAGTTCTTCTTGGCAGGATGTAGTTTCTGGTTCAGGTTTCTTCTCCAGCAAGTGTCTGATGAGGTAGGGCAGAGGCCCTGTTTTATACTAAGTTGTGCCTTTGAAGTGGGGGTGACTTCAAAGAGTGTCTAAGAAATGCACCAAGCACCCTTTCAGTTCAATCCTGTCTGCCAGAGTCCCAGTAGGGGGTGTGGCAGTCCTTTGTGTGAGGGCAGGCCCTCCACCCTCCCAGCCCAGGAAGACCCATTAAAAATGCAGATGTATGCAAGTGAGGCTGAGTACCCTGTGTTTGGGGTGTGTCTGAGTGAATGCACAAGGAGCTGTCAACTAAACCTAGCCAGACGTGGATTGAAGGGCACAACAAGATTTTAGTGCAAAGAAATGCTCACTTTCTAAAAGTGGCATTTCTAGAATAGTAATATTAAATCCGACTTCACCAGTCAGCAGGAATTTATGTTACCATTCTGGCCATACTAAATATGACCTTCCTGCTCCTTTCAGATCAGCAGCTGCCACTTCAACAGTGTATGAGGGCAGCCCCAATGTTAGCCTATGAAGGGAGCAGGCCTCACAGTAGTGTACAAACGAATTTAGGAGTTTTACACTACCAGGACATATAACTACACAGGTACATGTCCTACCTTTTACCTACACAGCACCCTGCTCTAGGGGTTACCTAGGACACACATTAGGGATGACTTATATGTAGAAAAAGGGGAGTTCTAGGCTTGGCAAGTACTTTTAAATGCCAAGTCGAAGTGGCAGTGAAACTGCACACACAGGCCTTGCAATGGCAGGCCTGAGACAGGGTTAAGGGGCTACTGAAGTGGGTGGCACAACCAGTGCTGCAGGCCCACTAGCAGCATTTAATCTACAGGCCCTAGGCACATATAGTGCACTCTACTAGGGACTTATAAGTAAATTAAATAGCCAGTCATGGATAAACCAATCAATAGTACCATTTACACAGAGAGCATATGCACTTTAGCACTGGTTAGCAGTGGTAAAGTGCCCAGAGGTCAAAAGCCAACAACAACAGGTCAGAAAAAATAGGAGGAAGGAGGCAAAAAGTTTGGGGATGACCCTGTCAAAAAGCCAGGTCCATTAGCACTCTACAGAGGTGGTGTGGAGTGCCACATGGATTGCATTACAGAGGGGCCTAGCCTACGGAACTCGCCCTGGCCTAGGGAAACCCACAGCCCTCCTCCCCCACCCAGACCCCTACACTGCGCGCAAAGTCAGCAGAATGAGAGTGTACTCACCCCCTTGTGTCTTCTGTGATTCCCTCATGCGCCCATCCAACTCAGGGTAGGCCACCGCCATGATCCGGAACATCAGGGGGTTCAGGGTGCGACGGGCACCCCTCCCACGTTGGGAGGCCATCCTCAGCTGAGCCTCCGCCGTCTTCTTGCTTCAGCGGCGAATATCCTCCCATCTTTTACAGCAGTGGGTGCTCCGTCTCTGGTGGACCCCCAGGGTCCGGATGTCCTTGGCGATGGCACGCCAAATATCCTTCTTCTGGTGGGCGCTGACCTACATGACATGTACAGGGGAAGAAGAGAAGTCATTACCAACTGCACCGTCGAAGTGAGTGGCCCACATCCCTGCCCTTGCCATGTGTCACATGCATTCACACTCATTGAAGGTCTCAGAACTCTGTCCCCTTCCTTCTTACATCCAGCCCTCTCCACCCAGGCATAGCCCATACAACTTGCACCCTTTGTACTCACCTGTTGGTCTGGAGGACCATAGAGTAGTGTGTACTGGGGGAGGACCCCGTCCACAAGCTTCTACAACTCCTGTGCAGTGAAGGCAGGGGCCCTTTCCCCAGACGCACGTGCCATTGTCTCTTCCAGACCGATGTCACAGCAGCACATGCAGTGTAGGTCCTCTCCTGTCGAAGATCAGGTATCAAGTGATTGCACAGATAGAAAATGGTGGTGACGTCCGCGGCGGTGACGTCCGCGGCGGTGCGTATCATCACCGCCGGCGCACTTCCTCTTTGGCTGCTGGGACCCATAGGGTCCAATGTTAACCAATGCAGCATTGCGCCGTGGTCTCCAACCGCCTAGCGCGACGGTGTACAACGCCAGCGCAGTTACCTCACATCCCATTGTCCCAATTTAGAGGTCAGGCAGCCGCCATTTCAGGGGCCCTCATAGCTCCATTTTCACCTGCGTCACACATACCGAGGCCTAGACTCAACACACATACATACAACTTTTTGGAATTTGTTTCGTGTTCTGGGTTGCTGTGGGTACATACCTCTGAATTGCTTGACTCTATGGTCGCTTTTGTCCTTCATAGGCACCGTCCGCTGGGACATGTGAGGAGATGGCGGAATCCTCCGGTGTACCGACTGCTGGTGGACCTGTTGACAATGGAGGAGCGACATTATGGGGGTCATTCAGACCCCGGCGGGAGCCTGGCGGGAACCGCCGAATGACCGCACCGCGGTCAAAAGACCGCGGCGGCCATTCTGTGTTTCCCGCTGGGCTGGCGGGCGACTGCCAGAAGGCCGCCCGCCAGCCGCGTAGTGGGAAGGGTGCTACGGGTGCAGTTGCACCCGTCGCGAATTTCAGAGTCTGCAATGCAGACACTGAAATTCTATGTGGGGCCCGCTTACGGGGGCCCCTGCAGTGCCCATGCCATTGGCATGGGCACTGCAGGGGCCCCCAGGGGCCCCACAACACCCCTCACCGCCATCCTGTTCCTGGCGGTCGGAACCGCCAGGAACAGGATGGCGGTGAGGGGGTCGGAATCCCCCATGCCGGCGCAGCAAGCTGCGCCGCCATGGGGGATTCCTCAGGGCATCGGAAAACCGGCGGGACACCGCCGGTTTTCCTGTTCTGACCGCGGCCAAACCGGCGCGGTCAGAATGCCCTGCGGGGCACCGCCAGCCTGTTGGCGGTGCTCCCGCCAACCCCGGCCCCGGCGGTCCTTGACCGCCTGGGTCGGAATGACCCCCTTAATCATCACCTACAGGTTTGACCGTGCCACAATCCAGGAACTGTGTACCCAGTTGGAGCCAGACCTGATGTCACCAATCCGCCATCCCACAGGAATCCCCCCTCAAGTGCAGGTGCTATCAGTGCTCCATTTCCTAGCAAGTGGGTCATTTCAAACAACAGTGGCCATGGCATCATTCATGTCCCAGCTTATGTTTTCCAACGTGTTGTCCAGAGTGCTGTCTGCCCTGCTGAAACACATGAGGAGCTACATCGTTTTCCCTCAGGTGGAGGATTTGGCTACAGTTAAAGGTGACTTCTATGCCCTGGGACATATCCCTAACATCATAGGTGCCATTGATGGGACCCATGTAGCTCTGGTCCCCCCCCACACGAGTGAACAGGTGTACAGGAACCAGAAGAGTTATCATTCCATGAATGCACAGATGGTATGTTTGGCAGACCAGTACATTTCGCAGGTAAATGCTATGTTCCCTGGCTCTGTGCATGACGCCTACATCCTGCAGAATAGCAGCATCCCTTATGTGATGGGTCAACTCCAGAGGCACTGTGTTTGGCTATTAGGGGACTCTGGTTACCCCAACCTGTCATGGCTACTGACCCCAGTGAGGAATCCCAGGACTAGGGCAGAGGAACGCTACAATGAGGCCCATGGGCGGACTAGGAGGGTGATCGAACGCACCTTCGGCCTCCTGAAGGCCAGGTTCAGGTGCCTCCATAGGACAGGTGGATCCCTTTTCTACTCACTAAGGAAGGTGTGCCAGATCATCATCGCCTGCTCTATGCTTCACAATCTTGCTTTGCGACGCCAGGTGCCTTTTCTGCAGGATGATGGTCCAGATTACGGTGTTGTGGCAGCTGTGGAGCCTGTGGACAGTGATGAGGAGGAAGCAGAGGAAGAAGACATTGACAACAGGGACTCAGTCATACAGCAATATTTTCAGTGACACACAGGTGAGAACACTTTCTTTATTACTACTTTTACTTTCACACTTCTACCTCTATCCTGTCTGTCAGTTTCAACCAGTATTTGGTAACTGAGTTGTACATTTCCATTACAGTTTCACAGGTGTGGTTACCAACGTGTGTAATCTGCTTGCATCCTTCATGGACTTGTGATGTGTGACATAGGTATGTTGACAATACTATTGTGAACGGATTTTGTCATTGTTATAGTTAATACACATTTTCAAAATCACAGACTGACTCCAGATTGTTTGTGCTTCAAGGGTGTTTATTGCAGTGCTAAATATTGGAGGGGGGTGGTAAAATGGTGAGGGTTGATGGTGGAGGAATGTCCATGGCAGAGTCCAGTCTATTAGTCTCACAGGTGCACTGCCCATATGGGCATAGGAAGTGGAGCAGGGGCAGTTCCAATATGGACAGGGTTACAAAGTGGGACAGTGGGATGACAATCAGGGTGGTCTCATTTCTTGGCGGGGGTCTTGCCATCGTGCTCTGTCCTGTTCCTGGACCTCAGGGCCCGCTTGCGGGGTGGTTCTCCGTCTGCAGGGGGTGGGGTGCTGGTGTGGTGGTCCTATGGCAGGGCGTCATGTCCACTAGCGCCGGCGGAGGTGGTGGGCAGTTCATCGTCCAGGCTAGTGTCAGGGGCCCCTTGGAGTGCCACGGTGTCCCTCCTGGTGTTCTGTATGTCCTTCAGCACCCCTACGATGGTGCCCAGGGCGGAGCTGATGGTTCTGAGTTCCTCCCTGAAGCCCAAATACTGTTCCTCCTGCAGGCGCTGGGTCTCCTGAAACTTGGCCAGGACCGTAGCCATCGTCTCCTGGGACTGGTGGTATGCTCCCATGATGGAGGAGAGGGCCTCGTGGAGAGTGGATTCCCTTGGCCTGTCCGCCCCCTGTCGCACAGCAGCCCTCCCAGTTCCCCTGTGTTCCTGGGCCTCTGTCCCCTGGACCGTGTGCCCACTACCACTGCCCCCAGGTCCCTCTTGTTGTTGGGGTGGTGGGTGAACCTGGGTTCCCTGTAGTGGTGGACACACAGCTGATTGACGTGTCCTGGGTACGGAGGTATGGGCCAGCTGGGTGGGTGCTGTACTGGTGTTTCCAGAGGGTGGAAGGTCAGTGTTGGGCTGTGCGAGGGGAACCGACTGTCCCGAGGCCCACGATGGTCCGAGCTGGTCATCTGGATCCAGTTGGCCAGAGCTGCTGTCATCACTGTGGGCCTCTTCTGTTGGTGGGGTGGAGATGTCTGGACCCTCCTGTCTGGTGACGTTAGGTAGTGGTCCTGCAGGGGTATAAAAGCATGGTTATTGCATCTGTGTGTGTCATGGTGTGCAATGGGTGGGTGAGCGTGTACCCCAGTGCTAGCATTCCTGTGTGGGGGCTTGTGTGATGATGGTTAGGGGTTGTTATGGGTATGTGCAGTGGGCATGCTTTAGTGATGGGTGTCCATGCTTTGTTGTGTCATGCAGGGCTTGTTGCTGGGATGTGTGGTTTGTGTTATTAGTACATTAGTGAGGAGTTGGAGTGATAGGGGATGGGGCGAGGGTGGGGGTGTGTGATAGCATGCAGGTAGGGTGGGGGATATGATAGTTAAGATTTGACTTACCAGTGTCCATTCCTCCACCAACTCCTCCGAGGCCCTCAGGATGCATGATGGTCAAGACTTGATCCTCCCATGTTGTTAGTTGTGGGGGAGGAGGTGGGGGTCCGCCGCCAGTCCGCTGAACCGCGATGTTGTCCCTGGAGACCACGGAACGCACCTTCCCCCGTAGGTCGTTCCACCTCTTCCTGATGTCGTCCCGATTTCTTGGGTGCTGTCCCACTGCGTTGACCCTGTCGACTATTCTTTGCCATAGCTCCATCTTCCTAGCTATGGAGGTGTGCTGCACCTGTGATCCAAATAGCTGTGGCTCTACCCGTACGATTTCCTCCACCATGACCCTGAGCTCCTCCTCCAAGAACCTGGGGTGTCTTTGGCGTGCCATTGGGTGCTGTAGGTGATGTGTGGGGTGGTGTATGTGGTGATGAGTGTGGTGATGTGTAGTGGTGTGTGGTGTTTTGTGCGTGGATGTTGTGTGGGTGATGGTGTTGTGTGCCTCTGTGTGGTGGGGTTGTCTATTGCTGTGCTCGCTAACTCTGGCCTTCGTCAAAAATTTTTGGTCATAGAGGTTTGTGTGTGATGTGGGTGTGTGTTTTATATTGTAATGGGTGTGTGGGAGTGGTGTTTGTATGTGTATCAGGTGTGTGTTATTGGAATTGACCAATGTGGCGGTGTTTTAGAGATGTGTGTGTATTTTCAGCGCAGCAGTGTGTACCGTCAATGGAATACCGCAGTTGAAAGACCGTCGCGTGGATTTGTGGGTCGTAATAGCATGGGTGTGTTTCTGTTGGCGTGATGGTGGAGGTTTTGTTTTCGCCAGTTTATCACTGACCTTTGGTGTGGCGGACTTGTGTGGGTGTCTGAATATTGGCAGATTCCGAGATGTGGGTCATAATAGCTGTGGCGGAATTCCGCGGCCGTGGCAGTATGTTGGCGGCCTTCTGCATGGCGGTAAGCGGCTTTTACCGCCAATGTTGTAATGACACCCATTATCTGTGCAGTAACTCATAGAGTAACACAATGAAAAAGAGCACACCAGGTTAGAAAAACAGAGAATATTTAGCGATTAAAACAAGACCAAAACTATAAAAATCCATCCAGTGGAAGTCGAGATATACATTTTTAAAGATTAAGGCCCTCATTACAACATTGGTGGTACAAGTCGCTTACCACCGTGCAGAAGACCGCCAACACACCACCGCAGCAGCGGAATTCCGCCACGGTCATTATGACCCACTGCTCGGAATCTGCCAAAATTCAGACACCCACACAAGCCCGCCACACCAAACGTCAGTGATAAACTGGCGAAATCAAAACCTCCACCATCACGCCAACAGAAATACGCCCACACTATCACGACACATGAATCCACGCGGCGGTCTTTCAACCGCAGTATTCCATGGGCGGTACACACCGCTGTGCTCAAAATACACACACATATACAAAACACTGCCACATTGGATAATTCGAAACACACACACATGATACACATACACACCCCACTCCCACACACCCATTACAATATAAAACACACACCCACATCAACCACAAACCCCTATGACCACAATTACCGAGAGAAGGCCAGAGAGAGACACCACAAACAACTACCAAGCATCCACAGGCACACAATACCATCACCCACAGAGCATCCACGCACCTCACACAACACACCAGTACATATCACCCCACTTATCACTACACACACCACCCCACACATCACCCACACCACCCCACGGCACGCCAAAGACACCCCAGGTTCTCTGAGGAGGAGCTCAGGGTCATGGTGGAGGAAATTGTCCGGGTAGAGCCACAGCCATCGGATCACAGGTGCAGCACACCTCCATAGCTAGGAAGATGGAGCTATGGCGAAGAATAGTGGACAGGATTAATGCAGTGCGACAGCACCCAAGAAATAGGGATGACATCAGGAAGAGGTGGAACGACTTACGGGGGAAGGTGCGTTCCGTCGTCTCAAGACACCACCTTGTGGTTCAGCGGACTGGCGGCGGCCCCACACCTCCTCCCCCACAACTAACAACATGGGAGGAGCAGGTCTTGGCGATTCTGCATCCTGAAGGCCTTGCAGGAGTAGATGGAGGAATGGACTCTGGTAAGTCAAAGCTTTACTATTAAATCCCCCACCCTACCTGCATGCCATCACATACCCCCACCCTCACCCCCATCACTCCTACTCCTCACAAATGTCCCACTATCACAACCCACCCATCCCAACACCAACCCTGCATGTAACAACAAAGCATGGAAACCCATCACCAAAGCATGGCCACTGCACATACCCATACACAGCCCTAAACCACCATCACACAAGGTCACACACAGAAATGCAAGCACTGGGGTACACAGTCACCCACCTATTGCACACCATGGCACACACAGATGTAATAAACATCCTTTTATACCCCTGCAGGACCCCTACCCAACGTCAGCGGACAGGAGGGTCCACACATGTCCACACCACCAACAGAAGAGGCCCACAGTGATGACAGCAGCTCTGTCCAACTGGATCTAGATGACCAGCCCGGCCCATCGGGGACCTCAGGACAGTCGGTTCCCCTGACACAGTCACAGGCCACTAAAGAGCTTCCTCCCTCTGGAAACACTAGCACAGCACCCACCCAGCGGGCCCATACCTCTGTCCCCAGGACACGTCAAGCAGCAGTGTGTCCACCACTACAGTGAACCCAGGCTAACCCACCAACCCAACAACAACAGGGCCCTGGGGGCAGTGGTAGTGGGCACACGGTCCAGGGGATGGAGGCCCAGGAACACAGGGGAACTGGGAGAGCTGCTGTGTGACAGGGGGAGGACAGGCCAAGGGAACCCACTCTCCACGAGGCCCTCTCCTCCATCATGGGAGCCTACCACCACTCCCAGGAGATGATGGCAACGGTACTGGCCAAGTTTCAGGAGACCCAGCGCCTGCAGGAGGAACAGTATTTGGGCTTCAGGGAGGAACTCAGAGCCATCAATTCCACCCTGGGCACCATCGTAAGGGTGCTGAAGGAAGTACTCAACACCAGGAGGGACACTGGGGCAGAACAAGGGGCCCCTGACACTAGCCTGGATGATGAACTGCCCACCACCTCCGCCGGCGCTAGTGGACAGGAGGCACTGCCACAGGACCACAACACCAGCACCCCACCCCCTGCAGAGGGAGAACCACCCCGCAAACGGTCCCTGAGATCCAGGACAAAGACAGACAACGATGCCAACACCCCGCCAAGAAATGAGACCACCCTGAATGTCATCTTTCTGTCCCACTTTGTCACCCTGTCCATCCTCAAACTGCCCCAGCTCCACTTCCTATGCCCATTTGGGCAATGCACCTGTGAGACTAATAGACTGGACTCTGCCATGGACATTCCTCCACCATCACCCCTCACCATTTTACAACCCCCTCCAATATTGAGCACTAAAATAAACACCCTTGAAGCACAAAACAATCTGGAGTCAGTTTGTGATTTCGAAATAGTGTATTAGCAATTACAGTGGCAAAATGCTCTTTCAATTGTAATGTCAACATACCTATGTCACACAGCTCTAGTCCATGAGGAAACAAAGCAGATGTCACACTGTGGGGCACACATCTGTGAAATCGTAAGGGAAGGTGACAACTCAGTGACCATACACTGGGTGAAAACGACAGACAGTAGAGAGGTAGTAGTGTTAAAGTACATGTAGTAGGAAGGTTTGTATTCTTACCTGTGTCTCAATGGAAATATTGCAGGATCACCGAGTTCCTGTTGTCCATGTCCTCTTCTCCTGCTTCCTCGTCTTCACTGTCCTTAGGCTCCACAGCTGCAACAACACCGCTATCTGGACCATCCTTCTGCAGAAAAGGCACCTGTCATCGCAAAGCTAAGTTGTGAAACATACAGCAGGCCACGATGATCTGGCACACCTTCTTTGGTGAGTAGAATAGGGATCCACCTGTCATATGGAGGCACCTGAACCTGGCCTTCAGGAGGCCGAAGGTCCGCTCTATTATCTGCCGAGTTCGACCATGTGCCTCATTGAAGCATTCCTCTGCCCTTGTCCTTCCTCACTGGGGTCAGTAGCCATGACAAGTTGGGGTAACCTGAGTCACCTGAAAATGGCGAGGGACAACTGTTAGACACACACTAACCTGTAGGGATATCCCCAGACCAAGACAACCATTCCCACTGACTTGCTTCCAGGTGCTCACCTAATAGCCACACACGGTGCCTCTGGAGTTGACCCATCACATAATGGATGCTGCTATTCCGCAGGATGTAAGCGTCATGCACTGAGCCAGGGAACTTGGCATTAACATGGGAGATGTACTGGTCTGCCAAACACACCATCTGCACATTCATGGAATGATAACTCTTCCGGTTTCTGTGCACCTGTTCACTCCTGCGGGGGGACCAAAGCCACATGGGTCCCATCAATGGCACCTATGATGTTGGGGATATGTCCCAGGGCATATAAGTCTCCTTTCACTGTAGGCAAATCCTCCACCTGAGAGAAAACGATGTAGCTCCGCAAGTGTTTCAGCAGGGCAGACAACACTCTAGACAACACGTTGGAAAACATAGGCTGGGACATCCCTGATGCTATGGCCACTGTTGTTTGAAATGACCCACTTGCAAGGAAATGGAGTACTGACAGCACCTGCACTTGAGGGGGGATTCCTGTGGGATGGCGGATAGCTGACATCAGGTCTGGCTCCAGTTGGGCACACAGTTCCTGGATTGTGGCACGGTCAAGCCTGTAGGTGATGATCACATGTCTTTCCTCCATTGTCGATAGGTCCACCAGCGGTCTGTACACCGGAGGATGCCACCATCTCCTCACATGTCCCAACGGACGGTACCTATGAAGGACAACAGCGAGCACAGAGTCAACCAACTCAGAGGTACGTACCCATAGCTTACACCGAACATGAATCATAATCCAAAAATTGGCCTGTATGAGTGTTGAGGCAAGGCCTAGGTATGTGTGACGCAGTGAAAAATTAAGCATGTGGGCCCCTGAAATGGCGGCTGCCTGACCTGTAAAGTGGGACAATGGGATGTGAGGTAACTGCGCTGGCGTTGTACACCCTCGCGGTAGGCGGTCGAAGACCGCGGCGCAATGCTGCATTGGTTAACATTGGACCCTATGGGTCCCAGGAGCCAATGACGATGTACGCCAGCGGTGACGGTACGCACCACCGCGGACGTGACCGCCATTTTCTATCCATTCAATCACTCGATACCTGATCTTCGACAGGAGAGGACCTACACTGCAAGTGCTGATGTGACCTCGGTCTGGAAGAGACAATGGCTCGTGCGTCTGGGGAAAGGGCCCCTGCCTTCACATCGGAGGAGTTGGAGAAACTCGTGGATGGGGTCCTCCCCCAGTACACGCTACTCTACTCCTCACTCATCCCCACTGCCCAGGAGACCACCGCCAGCACCTGCCCTGCTGCCCAGGAGGCCACCGCCATCATCCCTGCTGCCCAGGAGGCCTCCGCCACCAGCCGCACTGGGCCAGAAACGACCGCTAGCCCCAGCCCCGCTGGGCCAGACATGACCGCCAGCACCAGCCCTGCTGGGCCAGACAGGACTGCCAGCACCAGCCCCGCTGGGCCATGAAGGACCGCCAGCACCAGCCCCGCTGGGCCAGACAGGACCGCCAGCACCAGCAAAGCTGGGCCATGAAGGACCGCCAGCAGCTGAGTCAATGCAAAGGACCCCGGCGAACAAGCACCGCTGAACAGGGCCCCGCCGCAACAAGCACCGCTGAACAGGGCACTACTGCCACAAGCACCGCTGAACAGGGCACCGCCGCAACAAGCACCGCTGAACAGGGCACCGCCGCCACAAGCACAGCTGAACAGGGCACCGCCGCAACGAGCACCGCTGAACAGGGCACCGGTGTCACAAGCACCGCTGGCCCATGAGCGCCAAGGGCACTGACGCTACTGAGTCCGTCACGAGCAGGATGAAGCACTCTGGGCACAAAGCCCCCTCCAGAACCAGTGGAGAAAGGCATCTACTTGAGAGCCTGTGGCTTTGCACTCCCCAGGATGGAACAGTGGGCAAACCACCCACTGTAGAGACTTGAGAGACTGTGGCTTTGCACTCCCCAGGATGGAACAGTGGGCAAACCACCCACTGTAGAGACTTGAGAGACTGTGGCTTTGCACTCCCCAGAATAAAGCAGTGGGCAAACCACCCACTGTAGAGACTTGAGAGACTGGCTTTGCACTCCCCAGGATAAAGCAGTGGGCAAACCACCCACTATAGAGACTTGAGAGACTGTGGCTTTGCACTCCCCAGGATGGAACAGTGGGCAACCCACCCACTGTAGCGACTTGAGATACTGTGGCTTTGCAGACCCCAGGATAAAGCAGTGGGCAAACCACCCACTGGAGAGACTTGAGAGACTGTGGCTTTGCACTCCCCAGGATTCAACAGTGGGCATGTGGCCCCCTGGTGGATTTGGCGTTGTGCACTCAATCGGCTGAGGTGCCCCCTCTTTCCCTCCCCCTGAGGTTCCTGTTTTATTGCTATCTGATGCCCCTGCAGTGTTCTCTCCGTCATGGTCGGGGATCTTGTGTGGCCCTCGCCCATACCGTGTGAGCCCAGTGTTCCACGGACTTCAATGGAACACATTCCCAGGACTACTATTCTTGGTGTATATTTTGTTTATAGTGTATATATGGATATTTTTGCGTACTGGATTTTAATATATTACAATGGTTACACTCATTTCCTTTTGTCTTTGCATTCTTCTGGGGGAGTTTGGGGGTATAACTGTAATGTATCATGCTGTGTTAGTGTGTGTGTTGTCGTGGGTGAGGGTGGGGGTGGGGGTGTTGCGTGTTGAGTGTGTGTGTCACTGTTTTTTCTCTCCCCCCTCCCCTGTGTCGTAGGTGCAGTACTCACCGTGGTCTTCACCGCCGGCGTTCATGCTCCTGGTAGAGGAGCAAGAAGATAAGGGCTGGCAGGATCTGCAGTTCTGGTTCCATGGCATCCTGGTTCCTTGTGGAGTGTGTAGAGGTGAGCGTTTTCCCTTTGAAGTCCTGTTTCCGCCCTGTTTTTGTCCTTGGTGAATCCGCCCCGGAAAAGGTGGCAGATTGGTAGGTTGTGATACTGTGGGCGGTACTTTGTCCTCCACCTGTCTGTTGGCGGTGACCGCCAAGCTGTTTGTTTGTACCGCCGTGGCGGTCGGAGTGTTAAAGTGGCTGTCTTTGTTGGCGGTTTCCGCCACGGTCGTAATTCAAATTGTTTTACCGCCGGCCTGTTGACGGTCTTACCGCTGCTTTAACACCGTCCGCCAGGGTTGTAATGACCACCTAAATCTGAAAATAATCCACAGAAGTCATTAGCGATCAAAAGGTTAGTTGAGGTGGCGAGGGACTGATGTAAATCCAAAGTTCAGGCCGACCGTGCTGGAGGGTAGGCCAGCTACAGAACCAATGCAAGGTCTGGCTGAAACAGTCACTGTGTTGTTGGCCAGATCCATTGAGTTGAAGGCGATGTCGCTATGGGGCCACACAGAGTGTCATCAGTGAACTGCACAGGTCGTGGATCCGCTATTGCCAGGCAGTCACTGTGTCAATTTTTGTAGAATTCAGCAATGAGACCCACTTCTAAGGCCTGGAGCTTGGAGGCGGCATCTCAGGAAAGAGTGAGACAGACAGAGAGCAGAGTCCAGCAGCACCAGTAGAGCTGTAGGTAGTCTTTGGTATCCCTGAGACTGCAAGAGAAGAGGGGGCAAGACAGCAAACCCTTGGAGATCACTCAGGTGGGAAGATATAGGGGGTCATTCCGACCCTGGCGGTCATGGACCGCCAGGGCCGGGGACGGAGGAAGCACCGCCAACAGGCTGGCGGTGCTTCAGGGGCAATTCTGACCGCAGCGGTAAAGCCGCGGTCAGAAAAGGGGAACCAGCGGTTTCCCGTCCGTTTTCCCCTGCCCCAGAGAATCCTCCATGGCGGCGCTGCAAGCAGCGCCGCCATGGGGATTCCGACCCCCTTCCCGCCATCCTGGTCCTGGCGGTAAAGACCGCCAGGAACAGGATGGTGGGAACGGGTGTCGTGGGGCCCCTGGGGGCCCCTGCACTGCCATGCCACAGGCATGGGCAGTGCAGGGGCCCCCTAACAGGGCCCCATAATGATTTTCAGTGTCTGCCTAGCAGACACTGAAAATCGCGACGGGTGCCACTGCACCCGTCGCACCCCTTCAACTCCGCCGGCTCCATTCGGAGCCGGCTTCATTGTTGAAGGGGCTTTCCCGCTGGGCCAGCGGGCGGCCTTCTGGCGGTCGCCCGCCGGCCCAGCTGGAAAGTCAGAATGACCGCCGCGGTCATTTGACCGCGGTACGGTCTTCTGGCGGTTCCCGCCAGGCGGGCGGCTTCTGCCGCCCGCCGGGGTACGAATGAGGCCCATAGTCCTTCTAGCTTGTCCAGTGAGAAACAGGCAGTAGAGCAACAAGCAGAAAAGCAGTGCTTCCAGAAAAGCAGTCCAGTTGAGTCCTTTGAGCAGCACAGCAGTTCTTCTGACAGAGGATCAGCTCAAGGTCCAGAACTGTCTGATTTGATGGGGTCAGAGACCCAGTACTTGTACTCAAATGTGCCTTTGAAGTGGGGGGACTTTAAAGAGTGGTTTTGAAGTGTACCAGTTCCCTTTCAGGTCAGTCCTGTCCTCCAAGCTATCTATAGGGGGTTATCAGTCACTTGTGTGGGGTCAAGCCATTACCCTTTGATGTGTAAGTGTGAGTCCCTCCACCATTCCTGCCCAGGAAGACCCATCAGTATCCCGAAGAACGCAGATGCAATAGAGTGTCTTGTATTTGTGTCTATCTGGACAAAATGCAAAAGGGGACCTATCACCCAGCACAGATCTAATGTTCATTGGAGGCAGACTGTAAGGCACCCAGAGTAGATAAATGCCTACTTTCTAAAGAAGTAATGTTAAATCCAATTTTATCAGTACAGAGGATTTATCATTCCCATACCAAAGATATGAAACAGTTAGCAGAATGTTGTCACCCAGATAGATGTTGACAAGATATGTTCGGTGCCCTGCAGTCCATGAAGCTTGCTGCGGGGGTTGTGTGCAGGAGGATCTAGGGGGCCTGGCCAGCCTTTGCAGTCTGTCATGTGTTGCCGTTAGCCCTGCCACACTTTTAAGGAACTGCACTAGAAGGCAGTTCAGCTGCAGATTTCCTGGAGTGAAGCAGGCCAGCACAGCCTGCTTGCATGTGCTGATTTAGCTTTGAGTAAACAAAGTTTTTAGCAGTAACCTGTGTTCGGACGTTAGCTCCTTGCAAGTACATATTAACTGTGGCAGGTTTTCTTTGATAACGTCACATAAGCAGCAGCAGATCTGGGCTGAATTTCCCTTCCAGTGTGGTAGATGAAGCAAGGATAGAAGCAGGCCAAGGTGGTTTCAAACATTTCTCTTTGACAGAATTAGTGTACCCAGTGTGAAGGTAGGTTTGCAGGGTTGCAGTTCTGTAGTTGTTTAGTACTAGCAAAGTGTGGGGTCTTCCTGCCAAAGCTGCCTTATACTTGATCACAGGGAGGATATTGATGGTTTTGTTAATAGTTTCCCAGTTAGTGACCCCTTGTCTTTGGTGTCAGAGTTACCTCTGCTCTGCAGCTCAGTCCAAATGTGTGAATTCAGTGAGTCTCGTGCAGTCCTCTTGATTTTGTTCCAGCATTTTATGCATGCCCCCGTCTGGCCAGGGTCTGCTTCTGAAGTCCAAATTCAAGTCTAATCTGCACCCGGGATGCATATTTAGGGAGGTTACAGCTCATTCTATATGTCCTGACCATGATACTTTCCAGGATGGATGCATCCCCCTCTTGCAGGAGTTTGCTTCCATATGTTATAGTTGGTGCCAGCCTTGCTTCAGTTACTAGGAGTAATGGTGCCAGTGCTGGTCCCAATAGTTTTCTCTTTCGCTCTTTAAAGGTTATGGCCAGTGCATTTCATTTTCTCTTCAGAACCTCTTTCAGGAGGTTAAATGATCCATATTTATACATGATGACTCCCGGTTATTTGAATTAATCTATTGTTTCCAGCCCTTTCGTGGCCAGACACCAGCTTGATTATCTTCTTGTAGTGTTAACTGGCATCATTCTTGTTTTTCTAGATTCATGACCAGGCCATTTTCTGTGGTGTAGACATGCACGGTGTTAAGAAGGAGCTGCATCCCCACTTTGTGTGGCTCATTAAGACCAAGTCGTCGGTGTATAGAAGGCTGGAGAGAACCAAGGGGGTCATTACAACATTGGCGGGCGGCAACCGCCGGCCGCCAAGTTGTAACCGCCGTGCGGCAGCCAATGTGGCCGCACTCCCGCGGTGCCCATTTCCGCCCGCCGGCCCAGCGGGGATGTCAACCGCAACATGGGAGCCGGCTCCAAATGGAGCCGGCGGTGTTGCGGACGTGCGACGGGTGCACTTGCACCCGTCGCGGTTTCACTGTCTGCAGAGCAGACAGTGAAAAGCCGCATGGGGCCCTGTCAGGGGGCCCCATGACTCCCCGTACTGCCAGCCTTTTCCTGGCGGTTCAAACCGCCAGGAAAAGGCTGGTGGTAGGGGGACTCGTAATCCCCTGGGCAGCGCTGCTAGCAGCGCTGCCCTGGCAGATTACTACCGCCAGAGCCATTGTGGTGGGAAACCGCCGGCCCTGGCGGTGCGACTGCGGCGCTTCCGCTGCAGTCGTAATGACCAGGGGAGCACCGCCAGCCTGTTGGCGGTGCTTCTGTCATTTCAGCCCCGGCGGTCCTGTACCGCCAGGGTTTTAATGACGCCCCATGTCTCCTAATTTCAGGGTGTGGGTGTTGCAGGTGTTTACCTTTGTTGCTAGGTCAGCCAGGAAGAAGTTTAACAGGGTGGGTGCGAGTACACACCCCTGCTTCAACCCTTTAGGTATTTGAATTCATCTGGAAAGGTGAGTACCAGTGCCCAGCTTGACCTACACCCATGTGTTCATGTGCAAACATAGGAGTAGATTCAGTAGAGCCAATGGAATACTCCCATTTGTTAATTTGCACCATAGTTTTCTTTGGTCAACATGGTCAAAAGTGAACCTATAGTCAATAAAAAAAAAAGGTAAAAACACAACCTGGCTCCTATTGCTGCTACAATCAGAAGGGATAGGGCCAAGATGCTGGTTGTGGTACCAGTATGGTTGGAGAATCCCATCTGGTTTGGTGGAATTATAGACTTGTCTGGGGGCCATGATGTTGATTCCTCAAGAAGTGTGCCTGTGAAGTATTTAGCCTGATTATCAATGAGTGAGAACAGGTGGTAAGTTTTTGCAGAAGATGTATCACCAATCTTAAAGATGGGGGACACCATAGACCCTCTCAATGAGGTTGGTATTACTCTCTCAGTTGCTATCTGATGGAAGACAGGGTCAAGTTTCTCTGCACAGTATCCTGCATCATGTAAAGAAAAGGCTGGGGGGATACTACTTTGTCCCAGTGCCCCCATGCATCTGCCTTTGGCTATTGGTCTCCTGGTATAGATAAATAATTACCACGGGTATTACGTTGTGGTGAAATGTTAACTTCAGAGGGACAGGTGGTTGGTTGTCCTTAATTCATAGCTATTGAGGGCAGTTGTCAATGTGCCTTCAATGGCAAGATTGGTAGCTTCTCCAGCAGCATGCTGATTGAAGTGATCAAACAGGAATGTTGCCTAGGTTTCCTCTGATAGGTGTGAACTAATTCCTCCTTGAAGAGGTCATAAAAGCTTGTTGGTGGTTTCTCAGAAATGCAGTCCATTGTTGTTCCTTACGTCAGAGAGCAATTGGGCCTAAAACAAGTTGTCATGATGCCTTCTTATGGCCCATTTTAATTGTTTTACCACTGTTTTGTTGTGCCTCAGTGACTGCTGTACGATTACATCTCTTGGCCTGTGATAAAGAGCTCTGTGGGCCAGATGTACAGGTTCCAAGGACCACTGCCTACTTTTCAGTTTTTTTTTTTTTGGAATGCATCTTGTTTTCTTTAAGGAGAATAGGCTGCATTACAAAAAAAAATCGCTTTATTCCAAAATGCAATTACAGACATGGTGGTCTGCTGAAGCCATTCACAGTGGGTTGCAAATTGTGACCTGCCTCATGAATATTAATGAGGCAGGTCCCTTTGCGACCCACTGCGAATTGCTAACAGTGTTGGAGACACTATTGTACATTTGATATTTTGACTTGCAATTTGCGAATCACAAAAATGTGCGAACTGCGAGTTGCAATACTAAATGGTTGTACATCTGGCCCTGTGTGATTTCTTTATGGCATTTTTAAGTGACTTCAGTTGTTTGATCTGTGACAATGGTATAGAGTCATGTTGCCAAGTCCCCTGTGTTAGGGTCTTTGGTTTTATTGGGGTAGAAGAAGTGCCAGTGAGGTAAATAGCTCCCATGTCTTTAGAGCATTGTTGGACATTTCCAAATGTTGATGTAGCAGGCCCTTTGCTGAATCCAGCAGATTGTCTATGGATATAGGGTAGAATTTAGTCCTTTTGTTGTTTATAGTAAAAGCTGAGCATGATACTTCAACCATGTGGCAAAAGACATTGGGAGCTGTCTGAAAGATGACTTGTTGTGGAAGGCATTCACTTTCTTCCTTATTGCATAGATGGTATGAACGGACATTGCGTATTAGGGGAAAGTGACATAGTTATAATCTAGTGCTGAACTAGCTGAGTTTGAGTAAAACAATGGTGATAGAGGATTATTCTCCAAAACTGCCCATTGAGTGCATGGATGCTTAAATGCCCTAGATGCCCTAGATGCCCTAGAAGTTGCTTGCTGACTTTGTTTAGCTTGCTTCTTTTGTTTCCACCCTGAGGTGGTCTATGCTATTATGAGGTTGAAATCACCTTACACCACTTTGTCAGAGATTTCCTTCAGATAACTCAAGATTTTGTCAATCAGCAATCTTGAGCCATGTGATCTTTTGTTAGGGTTTATATAAATGTTGACTACTACGACCTCTCTTTTGGCATTCTGACAGTGAATTGTAGTCCTGATTGCATTTATGCCCAGTGAGTTCGAATGTAGCGGCTTGGAATAGCCTACACTTGATATTGATGTGTAGATTGCTGTCATGACTCAATCTTGTGCCCAATGTATGGTGGGTTTTACTCACCAGGTTCATGTCACCCTTCCCTTGTGGCACTTTCCTGTCTGAGTACTTGAACCCTGTGTCTCGCCAATGAACAATTCATTATTCCCAGTAGCTAAGCTAGACCATTCATATAGAATAGTCGTAGACTACAGACATTTAAACAGTCATACACGCACTTATGCTATCCAAAACTCGCATAGCACAGCACTAATGAACAACATAGTGCATAAAAAATACAGAACTACACTGGACATCTCCAATGTTTTTTTCTGCCAGAATATAGGCCCTCATTCTGACCCTGGCGGTCGGTGATAAAGCGGCGGCCAAGCCGCCAACAGGCCGGCGGTCTAAAATATGCAATTCTGACCCTGGCGGGAACCGCCAACACAGCCCGCCAACTTAACACTCCGCCCGCCACAGCGGTACAAACAAACAGCGCGGCGGTTCCCGCAAACAGCCCGGCGGCAGACAAAGTACCGCCCACCCTATTACGACCCACCAATCTGCCACCTTTTCCGGGGCGGGAGCACCGCCGATAAGAACACGGCGGAAACAGACTACGAACGGGAAAACGCTCACCTCTACGCACTCCACGCGAGATTCCGGCAGTATGGAGCCAGAGTTGCAGGTCATCCCCGCACTCCTATTCCTCCTCATATACCAGGAGCACGCCCGGCGGCGCGGAAGACATCGGTGAGTACGGCACCTACGACACAGGGGAGGGAAAAGATTACCGGCACACACCCACCCACCCACACCCACTACAACACACACATCAATGCATTCCCACAGATCACTGTCACAACCCACAAACCACCCCCCTCCGAAATAATGCAAAGACCAAAAGAAGAGATCATAAACGGGCAGATATATTGAAATATGAACACCATTAATCCCAATAAATAAATAAACTATGTACAAAATATATACAGCTACTAAATGTAGTCCAACCACTGTCCGTGGATCACAGGGGTCCTGTGCAAAGGGGCAAGGCCCAGTCCCACGACAAGAACTCCACGGAGAGAACACTGCAGGGGCATCAGAAAGAAAATAGGACAGGCACCTCAGGGGGAAGGGAAGGGGGGGCACCTCAGCCACTTGAGTACACGACGCCAGATCCACGAGGGGACTCCATGACCACTGGCCCATCCTGGGGAGAGCAAAGCCACAGTCCAAACAGTCCATACAGTGGGTGGCCTGCCCACTGGGCTATCCTGGGGAGAGCAAAGCCACAGTCCATACAGTCCATACAGTGGGTGGCCTGCCCACTGGGCCATCCTGGGGAGAGCAAAGCCACAGTCCATACAGTCCATACAGTGGGTGGCCTGCCCACTGGGCCATCCTGGGGAGAGCAAAGCCACAGTCCATACAGTCCATACAGTGGGTGGCCTGCCCACTGGGCCATCCTGGGGAGAGCAAAGCCACAGTCCAAACAGTCCATACAGTGGGTGGCCTGCCCACTGGGCCATCCTGGGGAGAGCAAAGCCACAGTCCAAACAGTCCATACAGTGGGTGGCCTGCCCACTGGGCCATCCTGGGGAGAGCAAAGCCACAGTCCATACAGTCCATACAGTGGGTGGCCTGCCCACTGGGCCATCCTGGGGAGAGCAAAGCCACAGTCCATACAGTCCATAACAGACCCCACTGCCACTGGAGGAGGCAAGTTGGCCAGAGGACATCCTGCAGCCCTGCCCGAGATAGATCCTGCCCTGCCACGTCTGCCAAAGGGCCAGCGGTTCTTGCCCTGAAGGGCCCAGTTCAGCGGTTCTTGAGAAGGCGGGGCCCAGTTCAGCGGTTCTTGAGACGGCGGGGCCCAGTTCAGCGGTTCTTGAGACGGCGGGCCCAGTTCAGCGGTTCTTGCCTTGAAGGGCCCAGTTCAGCGGTTCTTGAGACGGCGGGGCCCAGTTCAGCGGTTCTTGCCTTGAAGGGCCCAGTTCAGCGGTTCTTGAGACGGCGGGCCCAGTTCAGCGGTTCTTGCCTTGAAGGGCCCAGTTCAGCGGTTCTTGAGACGGCGGGGCCCAGTTCAGCGGTTCTTGCCTTGAAGGGCCCAGTTCAGCGGTTCTTGAGACGGCGGGGCCCAGTTCAGCGGTTCTTGAGACGGCGGGGCCCAGTTCAGCGGTTCTTGCCTTGAAGGGCCCAGTTCAGCGGTTCTTGAGACGGCGGGGCCCAGTTCAGCGGTTCTTGAGACGGCGGGGCCCAGTTCAGCGGTTCTTGCCTTGAAGGGCCCAGTTCAGCGGTTCTTGAGACGGCGGGGCCCAGTTCAGCGGTTCTTGCCTTGAAGGGCCCAGTTCAGCGGTTCTTGAGACGGCGGGGCCCAGTTCAGCGGTTCTTGCCTTGAAGGGCCCAGTTCAGCGGTTCTTGAGACGGCGGGGCCCAGTTCAGCGGTTCTTGCCTTGAAGGGCCCAGTTCAGCGGTTCTTGAGACGGCGGGGCCCAGTTCAGCGGTTCTTGAGACGGCGGGGCCCAGTTCAGCGGTTCTTGAGACGGCGGGGCCCAGTTCAGCGGTTCTTGAGACGGCGGAGCCCAGTTCAGCGGTTCTTGAGACGGCGGGGCCCAGTTCAGCGGTTCTTGAGACGGCGGGGCCCAGTTCATCGGTTCTTGCCTTGAAGGGCCCAGTTCAGCGGTTCTTGAGACGGCGGGGCCCAGATCAGCGGTTCTTGCCTTGAAGGGCCCAGTTCAGCGGTTCTTGCCTTGAAGGGCCCAGTTCAGCGGTTCTTGAGACGGCGGGGCCCAGTTCAGCGGTTCTTGCCTTGAAGGGCCCAGTTCAGCGGTTCTTGAGACGGCGGGGCCCAGTTCAGCGGTTCTTGCCTTGAAGGGCCCAGTTCAGCGGTTCTTGAGACGGCGGGGCCCAGTTCAGCGGTTCTTGAGACGGCGGACGGTCTATGGCCAACTGCTAATTGCCTGGTGGTGCCCTCCTGGGCAGCGGGGATGGTGCTCCTTCACTGCCCACCTGGGCTGTGGGTGGTGGGGCCCTCCTGGCCAGCTGGGCTGGGTCCTCCCTGGGCAGCGGCTATGGGGGTGGTGGGCTCTCCCGGGGCAGCTGTGCCGGTTCCTCCCGGGGCAGCGGCTATGGGGGTTGTGGGCTCCTCCTGGGCAGCAGGCCTGCTGCCTGACCTCTCCAACTTGCTGCCCTTGCCCTCCTTAGTCGTCGGCCTGTGGCCCTTTCCTCCCTTTGGAGCTGTGGCTGGTGACTGTCTCTGGGTGGTGTCCGGGGGGGATGTAGAAGGCGGGCTCCTGCGGCGCCCCTTCCGCCTTCTGCTCCTCTTCCCAGGGGGTGGGCTGGCTGTCCCCTTGCTGCTGGGCGAAGATCCAGACATGCGGGCTGGCGGGCTCCAATACCCCTGCACCCTTGTCAAGGGGGCTGCAGGGCTGTTGGTGGCTGAGGTGCTCTTCTTACCCCGACGAGAAGGAGGGGGGGGCTCAGGGTCAGGAAAGAAGTTAGTAGTGGCGAGGAAGAGCTTCTTGGGACAATGGAGAGTGGTAGGTACAGTGGGAATGGGAGTGGAGGGAGAGGATGTGGTTGTAGGTGAGTCACGTTTGCTGTCTTTGGGTGCAGGTGCAGGAGGGATAGGCTGTCGTGAGGTGGATGGCTGTTGGGTGGGTGGGTGGCTGCGTTTGTGTGGTGTGGAAGAGGGGGTGACAGACACAGTGGGAGAGGACACACGGGGGACGTGTAAATGGCAGTGGGGGTGGTGACTGCACGTGTGCGGACTGGAGTGGAGGGTGTGCTGGTGATGGAAACACTGGCTGATGGTGAGGTGAATGGAGGTGTGAGTGTAGACGTCACAGGGAGGGAGGAGGGAGACGAGGAGGTGGGGGTCACAGAGGTGGTAGTGACTGTTGGCATGTCTGCATCGGAATGTTGCGTGTGTGAATGTCTGCGTGATCTGTGGTGCTTATGTTTGGATGAGCTTCTCTTGGGTGTTGAGGTGTGTGCAGGCTGGTCTGATGGTGTGGGTGGGACAGGCAGAGGAACAGGAGACTGGGAGGAGGGAGTTAGTAGAGGCAGGCAGGAGACAGGGACAATGGCTGCCGTCAGTGCTGAGGCCAGAGCCTGGAACGATCGCTGATGGGCAGCCTGACCCGAATGAATGCCCTCCAGGTACGCATTGCTGCGATGAACCTCCCTCTCCACCCCCTGGATGGCATTCAAAAGGGTAGTCTGCCCAACAATGAGCGTTCGGAGGAGGTCAATGACCTCCTCACTGAGGGCAGCTGGGGTAACAGGGGCAGGGCCTGAGGTGCCTGGGGCGAAGGAGATGCCCGGCTTCCTGGCAGAGCGGGCACGGGGCGAACGCTGAGGGGCTGCTGGGAGGGCGGAGATGGTGCGCTGGGTGGCGGCTGTACCTGTAATGGCGGGGGGCACGGATGGTGCCACCCCCGCAAGGGAGCCCCCTTCCGAGGACGTGTCCGTGTCGCTGCAGGGTCCAGTCGTCCCCGTCGTGGAGCTCCCCTCGCCCTCCGTCTCACTGGTCCAGTCTGACTCTGTGGCATGGCCCTCCTGGGCCATGTGAGATGCAGCTCCCTCCTGCCCCGATGCCACTTCTCCTCCGCCTGATGATGCTGATGCACACAAGCACAGAAAGACAAACAAAAAGGGGGGGGGAGAGAGAAATAAAGGGATATTGATTACATGGATCTCCGGTACAGTTAGCGGACATGACAGACACAGATGCCCCCTGCACTAAGTTGCGCACTTGTGGTCCGCTACGCATTCCGTGGAACATGCCCTACACGCCTAGAGTTGACAACTGCACCCATGGATGACACGGCCCAGGGATGGCTGTACTGACAAACTACTGAGGGTGGTGGCTGGGGACACAGGGGCATACGGGGGTGCCCAGCCTACAGATATCGCCCTGGCCTAGGGGGACCCCCAGCCCTCCTCCCCCACCCAGACGCCTCCACTGCGCGACAACAGAGTAGATAATGCTTGTACTCACCCCCTTGTGTCTGCTGTGCTGCCCTCACGCGCCCATCTAATTCAGGGTAGGCCACCGCCAGGATCCGGAACATCAGGGGGCTCAGTTGACGGCAGGCACCCCGCCTACGTTGGGAGGCCATCCCCAGCAGAGACTCGGCGGTCTTCTTGGTCCCGCGGCGGATGTCCTCCCACCTCTTGCGGCAGTGGGTGCCCCGTCGATGGTGGACCCCCAGGGCCCGGACTTCCTTGGCGATGGCACGCCAAATCCCGATCTTCTCATGGGCGCGGACCTATGTGACACGTACAGGGAGGGAGAAATACCACGTTCAAGTTTCTCAGCATTTTCCTTTCCAGTGGCCCAACGCCCCCCATCCCCGCCAGGCCCCCCGCCATGCCCAACATGCCCCCCATCCCCGCCAGGCCCCCCGCCATGCCCCCGCCATGCCCAACATGCCCCCCATCCCCGACATGCCCCCCGCCATGCCCAACATGCCCCCCATCCCCGCCAGGCCCCCCGCCAGGCCCCCCGCCAGCCCCAACATGCCCCCCATCCCCGCCAGGCCCCCCGCCATGCCCAACATGCCCCCCATCCCCGCCAGGCCCCCCGCCATGCCCCCCGCCATGCCCAACATGCCCCCCATCCCCGCCAGGCCCCCCGCCATGCCCCCCGCCATGCCCAACATGCCCCCCATCCCCGCCAGGCCCCCCGCCATGCCCAACATGCCCCCCATCCCCGCCAGGCCCCCCGCCAGGCCCCCCGCCAGCCCCAACATGCCCCCCATCCCCGCCAGGCCCCCCGCCAGGCCCCCAAGCCAGCCAGTATCCCCAATTCCAGATTGAATTAAACTCACTTGTTGGTCTGGAGGACCGTAGAGTAGCGCATACTGGGGGAGGACCCCATCCACAAGTTTCTCCAACTCCTCTCCAGTGAAGGCAGGGGCCCTTTCCCCAGTCGCAGCAGCCATTGTCCCTTCCAGACCGAGGTCACAGCAACACTTGCAGTATAGGTCCTCTCCTGTGAAAGTTCAAGTCGCAAGTGGATAAGTAGATAGAAAATGGCGGTCACGTCCGCGGCGGTGCGTACCGCGGCGGTGCGTCCCGCCACCGCCGGCGCCCTTCGCCATTGGCTCCTGAAACCCATAGGCTTCAATGTTAACCAATGCGGCTTCGCGCCGCGGTCTTCACCCGCCGCCCGCCGCGGTGTGCCACGCCAGCGCATTGACCTCACATCCCATTGTCACACTTCACAGGTCAGGCAGCCGCCATTTCCAGGGCCCACATGGCTCAATTTCAACTGCGTCACACAGGCCTAGGCCTTGCATAGCCACTCAGACACGCCATTCACTGCATAGAGAATCGTATACTGTGCTAGCTGTGAGTACGTACCTGTGGGTTGCCTGACTGTGTGCTCCATGTTGTCCTTCCTAGGCACCGTCCGCTGGGTTGGGCGAGGAGACGGATGAATCCTCCCGTGTACCGACCGCTGGTGGACCTGTCGACAATGGAAGAACGCCACATTATCCTGACCTACCGTCTTAACCGTGCCACTATCCATGAACTGTGTGCCCAGCTGGAGCCCGACCTGATGTCCCCCATCCGCCAACCCACAGGGATTCCCCCTCTGGTGCAGGTCATGTCAGTACTACATTTCTTGGCAAGTGGGTCATTTCAGACAACCGTGGGAATTGCTTCCGGGATGTCTCAGCCCATGTTTTCGAAGGTGTTATCCAGAGTGTTGTCTGCCCTGATGAAATCCGTGAGGAACTACATCATTTTCCCTGAGGTGGGCGAATTGGCTACAGTGAAGGGTGATTTCTACGCCCTTGGACATATTCCCAACGTAATTGGTGCCATTGATGGGACCCATGTGGCTTTGGTTCCCCCAAGAGACAGGGAGCAGGTGTACAGGAACAGAAAAAGTTACCATTCAATGAACATCCAGGTGGTGTGTTTGGCTGACCAGTACATCTCGCATGTAAATGCCAAATTCCCAGGGTCAGTGCATGACGCCTACATCCTCAGGAATAGCAGCATCCCTTACGTGATGGAACAGCTACAGAGACACCGTGTATGGCTAGTGGGGGACTCTGGGTACCCCAACCTGTCGTGGCTACTGACCCCAGTAAGGAATCCCCGGACCAGGGCAGAGGAACGGTACAATGAGGCCCATGGGCGTACTAGGAGGGTGATCGAACGCACCTTTGGCCTCCTAAAGGCCAGGTTTAGGTGCCTGCATATGACCGGTGGATCCCTAATGTACTCACCTAAGAAGATGTGTCACATCATCGTGGCCTGCTGCATGCTTCACAACCTGGCTTTGCGCCGCCAGGTGCCTTTCCTGCAGGAGGATGGTCGAGACGGTGGTGTTGTGGCAGCGGTGGAACCTGAGGAGAGTGACGAGGAGGAAGACGACGGGGCTGAAACAGACAACAGGGACAGAATCATTGAACAGTACTTCCAATAGGACACAGGTAACATTTCAAAGATAATTTAGTAAATGTTAACTACTCTGCAGCATCTCTGCTGCCTGTCTATTTGCCCCAGTGTATGATGACTGAGTTTTGGCTTTTCCCTCCCTATTTCAGATCTGGGGTCCCCACTACGAGTCCTGTGCTTCGTTTCCCCATGGACTACAGCTTTGTGGCAGCTGTTTGTTGACTTCACCATGTACAAGGACATATTTGCACTGTCATGTCAATTACAATCTATTGAAATCACAGCCAGACTCCTGATATTTTGGTGCAAAATAGGTGTTTATTGAAGTGCTCAAAATGGGATGGGTGGTATCAAGTGGGTGGGGGCTATGGTGAAGGAATGTCCATGGCAGAGTCCAGAGTAACAGTCACACAGGTGCATTGTCCAGAGGCCTGTGGAGAGATGGAGCATGGGCAGTTCAAGGATGGACAGGGTGACAATGTGGGACAGTGGGATGACATCAGGTGGTATCCTTTGCTGGCGGGGGTCTTGACATCCTACTCTGTCTTCTTGCGAGATCTCAGGGCCCTCTTGCGGGGTGGTTCTTCTCCTGCAGGAGGTGGGGGTCTGGTGGGCTGCTGCTGTGCGGGGGCCTCCTGTCCACTAGCGCCGGCGGAGGTGGATGGCTGTTCTTGGTCCAGGCTAGTGGCAGGGGCCCTTGGGTGTTGTTCAGTGTCCGCCCTACTGTTTACGAGGTCCTGCAGCAGCCCTACCATGGTAACCAGGGTGGTGTTGATGGCTCTGATGTCCTCCCTGTACCCCCGATAGTGTTCCTCCTGCAGCACCTGGATCTCCTGGAACCGGGCCAGTACCGTCGCCATCGTCTCCTGGGAGCGGTTGTATGCTCCCATGATGGTGGTGAGGACCTCGTGGAGAGTGGGTTCCCTGGGCCTCTCCTCCCCCCCCTGTCGCACAGCTGCCCGCCGAGTTGCCCTGTTTCCCTGGGCCTCTGCCCCCTGGCCTGTGTGCCCACTACCACTGCCCCCAGGTCCCTGTTGTTGTTGGGGTGGTGGGTTATCCTGGGTGCCCTGTAGTGGTAGACACACCGCAGATTGACGCGCCCTGGAGACAGAGGCATGGGCCCGCTGGGTGGGAGCTGTGCTGGTGTTCCCAGAGGGGTTAGGGTCTGTAGTGGCCTGTGCCTGTGTGAGGGGAACCGACTGTCCAGAGGTCCCCGATGGTCCGGGCTGGTCTTCGGTGTCCAGATCGACAGAGCTGCTGTCATCGCTGACGGCCTCTTGGGTGGGGGGTGTGGATAATTCTGGCCCCTCCGCCGCGGTGTGTTGACGGTCGGGTCCTGCAGGGGTATAGAGGCATGGTTATAGTTTCAATGTGTGGCATATGGGTGTATCTGTGGGTTCCCGTGTCCCCAAGTGCTGGCATTCGTGTGTGGGGGCTTTGGTGAGGGTGGCTTGTGGGGGGGATGTGTATATGCATTGGGCATGCTTTGGTGATGGGTGTCCATGCTTAGTGGACGCATGCAGGCCTAGGTTTTGGGATGTGTGGGTTGTGATGGTGAGACATTGGCGGGGAATAGGTGTGCTGGGGGTGAGGATGGTGGTGGGGGTGAGGATGGTGGTGGGGGTGAGGGTGGGGGTGAGGATGGGGGTGGGGGTGAGGGTGGGGTTCGAGGATGGGGGTGAGGGTTGGGGTCTGATTTGGCATGCAGGTGGGGGGGAAGCAGTATTGAAGCTTCAACTTACCAGTATCCATTCCTCCGCCGACTCCTGCGAGGCCGTCAGGATGCAGGATGTTCAAGACTTCCTCCTCCCATGATGTGAATTGTGGGGGTTGAGGTGGGGGTCCTCCGCCAGTCTTCTGCACGGCGATGTTGTGCCTGGATACCATGGAACGCACCTTCCCCCGTAGGTCGTTCCATCGCTTCCTGATGTCTTCCCGATTTCTGGGGTGCTGTCCCACTGCGTTCACCCTGTCGACAATCCTCTGCCATAGCTCCGTCCTCCGGGCAATGCTGGTGTATTGTATCTGTGTGCCGAACAGCTGGGGCTCTACCCGAACGATTTCCTCCACCATGACCCTGAGTTCTTCGTCTGTGAAGCGGGGTTGTCTTTGGGGTGCCATGAGGTGGTGTGTATGATGTGTGGGGTGGAGTATGTGTATTTAAGTGAGTTGAGTGTGGTGGTGTGTGTTGTTTTGTGTGTGGATAGTGTGTGGGTGATGGTGTTGAGTGGCTGTGGCTGTTATGTTTTGGATGCTGGTGTCTCGCTCTTGTCTTCTTTACGAATTTTTAAGCGTAGGGGTTTGTGGGTGATGTGGGTGTGTGTTTTATATTGTATTGTGTGTGTGGGAGTGGTGTGTGTATGTGTATCAGGTGTGTGGGATTCAAATCGTCCAATGTGGCTGAGTTTTGTTCGTTTGTGTGTATTCTGACCGCGCCGGTGTGTCCCGCCAATGGAATACCGCGTTTGAATGACCGCCGCGTGGATTCGTTGGTCGTAATGGCATGGGCGTATTTCTGTTGGCGTGACGGTGGAGGTTTGGTCACCTCCACCTTTCCGCCGACCGCTGGTCTGGCGGTCTGTTGTGGCGGTCGGATTTTCGGAGGTTTGCCTTCTGCGGGTCAGAATGACCGTGGCGGGTTTCCGCGAACGCGGCGGGATTATGGAGGATTTCTGACCGGCGGTAGGCGCCTTTTACCGCCGAGGTCAGAATGACCACCATAGTGCCTGAGAGTAGAGAGTTAACAAGTTTCAGTGCACTAGGCTCCCAGAAAAAATTCTGTTGTTTACCTCAGGGGTATAAGAACAGCCCAGGACTGTTCACAGCTTATGTTACTGCAGGTTTTCACTAGATTGACCCAGAAGCATTATCCTATATAGATGTTATCTATCTTATGGACGATGAATTGCTACAACATTTAAGACAGGTAGCCTGCATTGTTGTCGGATTTGCTGAATTTGGTTACAAATTCAACTTCAAAAAAACAAAGATTGCCTTCCTCAGCGTCCTGTTTCTGGGATATGAGCTGTCAAGTGAAGAAAAGAGCCTAGCGTCACAATTCTTAGAGAAATGCGCAGTTACAACCACTGAATACGATTCAAAAACTCTAATCTCTATTGGGTTTCCTAAATTTTGGCAGAACTTACATTCCAGATTATGATACACGCATAAAACCTTTATATGATCTAATACGTCCCAATTTTTTAAGTACATTTTGGACAATTGAACATACACGCATTCTTTGAGAGTTGCAAACAGACATGCTTGCAACACAACACCTACACACGAGGGACAATAAAACACATTTGGTTATCAGGGGGGCCATCGGTTTCACCTATGTGATATACAATGAAGGAGAGACAGCCCTGATTGCATACAAATCACACTTATATTCAGCGGCAGAACAGCGCTTTGCTCCCACTGAGAAAATTCTCACTGCTGTGCAGATGGCTGTAATTAAAGAAAGACCTCTTGCCCTAGGAAAACGCATTATTGACGTTTCTCCGATCCCAGCCCTAGAGGCTGTCACAAAAGCCAGCGTTCCAAACGCAAAAGCATTGCATCCACGTTGGATACAATGGGCTACGTCTTTGACAGCCACTGATGTAGACTACATTTTTGACCCAAAGTTACAAACGCTAGAATTTTTACAATACGAAATAGAATACCCAGTTCCAGCAAATACATTGCCCATTGAACAATATCATAGAGGCCCTCATTACAACCCTGGCGGTTGGTGTTAAAGTGGCGGTAATACCGTAGACAGAAGGAAAAAACACTCACCTCTCCACACCCCACGAGGAACAAGGACACCATTGGAGCCCTGTGAGAAAACAGGGCTGATTGCAGAGGCCCCCTAACTTTTTGCCCCCATTTTCCACTTTATGCTGGTGTTTTCCTGACTCTGATGGTGCCCTGGGAACTGCTAACCAGTCCCAGGGCCTGTGCTCTGTGTAAAATCAATATGCAATTAGGCTAATTATAATTGGCTAAGTTAACCTACCTATAAGTCCCTAGTATATGGTAGGGCATGTAGGTTTAGGGACCACAGCATAGGTGGTGCACCCATAGGTGCACTGCTGAGGTGCCCAGTGTCATTTTAAAGGCAGGCCTGCCTTGCTGGCTGCTTTTAAATTAAAGTTATATGCAAATTCGACTTAAAAGTAGTTCCAAAGTCTTAAACTACCTTATTTTTACATATAAGTCACCCCTAAGGTGTGCCCTATGTGCCCCTAGGGCTGGGTGCCATGTAACTATAAGCAGGGACTTTATAAAAATAGATTTATAAACCCTGGTGAGGTAAAAACAGCCAAATTGGTTTTTCCCTCATTGAAGTAAATGGCCTTCATAGGCTAGAATGGGGAGACTTTATTTTAAATTTTAAAGTCTCCTTAAATGTTGCATACCAAGAATTTGGTATCAAATTAATTGTTGTGATAAATCCCACAACTTCCAGTTGTTGGATTTAATATAACTTGTTCAGGTAAAGAGTTTTAGACTTTACCTAAAAAGTTGCCAATTTCAGCCCTGCATTGTTTTTGCTGCTGTGCTCTGATTGGCCAGCCTGCAGCAGCTTAGTCAAGCTGCCTTGATGAGGTGTGAAGTGGCCTGGCTTCACACAAAGGAATGTGCTTGTGATAGAAAATCTCCCCTCAGCAGATGGTGAGGCAGGAAGGGGAGGGCTGCCAAACTGGTCTTCAAAAGCAGAGAAGGACATTTGGAGCAACCAGCAACACCCCCACATCCTGCAACCCCAGACAACTAGGTGCCCCCTTGATTAGATTAGGAGAGGGCAGGAGAGGGGTGTGTTTATGATTTTTAGCCATACCAGTGGGTGGGCTCAGCCAGATGTAACCTCCAAAAATCAGATTCAGCCATGTTGGATTTTTAGAGAATGTTGCCTTTTGGGATGGATTTTTGCCACACTTCCCAGGAAGTAGTCATCACAGGGGGACGACCCTGTATCTGATTGGAGAACCAGGACCCCCCCCGCTTTTCACCCAGGAGCAAGGATAAAACTGGCAGACCTGCCCCCACACCTCAGATCCCCACCAGAATTCAATAAGAAAAGAACTAAAGGAGAAGAAGGACTGCCCTGCTGGACCCCTGGCCTGCACCTGGAACCTGCACTCAGAAAGACTGCACCAGCTGCACACTTGGGCTTCACCACAAGAAGGACTTTGCCTGGCTTCAACTGGTTCAAGGAGGGACTCCCTGTTTGCTACAGGTGAAAAATTGCTAACCAGAGTCCCCTGCACCAACTCCTGAAGAAAGCGACCAGCTGACCACTGCACCAGGTGCATTCTGGGAGTTGTAGTCCGCACCCCCCAAGGACCATCTCAGAACTTCTGGACCCTTGGGGTGAGCTGTGGACCCCAAAAGAATCTTAAAAGAACATCTGGGTGAAGCCCCAGAAGTTTGGAGAAGATTTGAGAATTTTTGTAAAAAAGCTCCATAGAGGGACCGACCCGCCGCGGAAATTCTAGCCGGCTTGCCTCAACCGCGACCCGGCCTGATTTGGTGGTTCGTCCCAGTAAAGAAAAATCTTCGAAAAAGAGACTAAGTCCGATGGTAAAAAGTTGACCGGGACCTCCCAGCCATCGTATCCGAGAAGGGTTCCATGGACGTCGGATCAAGATCCAGGTTTACCCCGGTCGAAGGATTTTCACCTCGAAAAAACGACTAAGTCCGAAGGTAAAAATCTCCACTGAGGAATCCAGCATTGCGTATCTGGAGAAGGGCTCGAGGAGGTCGGATAGGACTGGCAGGTTCGTCCCGCTGAAGAAAATCTTCAAAATAAAGACTAAGGGGGTCATTCTGACCCTGGCGGTAATTACCACCATGGCGGAGGTCGGCGGTAGCACCGCCAACAGGCTGGCGGTGCACCGCTGGGCATTCTGACCGCAGCGGTTCAGCCGCGGCCAGAAACGGAAAGTCGGCGGTGTACCGCCGACTTCCCGCTGCCCTTGAGAATCCTCCATGGCGGCGGAGCACGCTCCGCCGCCATGGGGATTCTGACACCCCCTACCGCCATCCTGTTCCTGGCGGGTCTCCCGCCAGGAACAGGATGGCGGTAGGGGGTGCCGCGGGGCCCCTGGGGGCCCCTGCAGTGCCCATGCCAATGGCATGGGCACTGCAGGGGCCCCCGTAAGAGGGCCCCACGAAGAATTTCAGTGTCTGCTTTGCAGACACTGAAATTCGCGACGGGTGCAACTGCACCCGTCGCACCTTCCCACTCCGCCGGCTCCATTCTGAGCCGGCGTCCTCGTGGGAAGGGTGTTTCCCGCTGGGCTGGCGGGCGGACTTTCGGCGGTCGCCCGCCAGCCCAGTGGGAAAGCCAGAATGACCGCCGCGGTCTATTGACCGCGGAGCGGTCTTTCGGCGGGAACCGCTTGGCGGGCGGCGACCGCCGTCCGCCGCGGTCAGAATCACCCCCTAAATCAGAAGGTAACTTTTTAACCGAGGTCTCCCGCGACCTGTAGCCAAGCAGGGCTCCATCGCGGTCGGCCTGAAAGTTTGACTTTGCCCCGGTCGAGGTGCAACCAGATGACCCGATTGGCGCTTTTTGTTTCTAAGCGCTAGAAAAATAATAATTCTTTAAAAATTCATATCTCCGGTTCCCTTTATCCGATTTTATTAGTTTTGGTGTCATTTTAAAGATAAAAATATAAACTATTGTTATAAATTGGTGTTGGATTTTTAAACTGTTTCCTGTGTTTTATTTAATTACTGTTTTGTGATATTTGAATGCTTTACACACTGTCTCCTAAGTTAAGCCTTGACGCTCGTTGCCAAGCTACCAAGGGTTGAGCTGGGGTTAATTTACTGAGACCTAAATGGACCTAAGTGGAGGTTAGTGGCTTGTTGCTAGGTGTAGGTACCTACCTGCCCTTACCAATAACCCATTTTCCAACAAGCCCAAATTGCAGATACTGCCGATGCTGGTCTTCCTTCTCTTCTATCAGGAGCACCAAAGACGGCGGCGACAAACACGGTGAGTACTGCACCTACAACACAGGGTAGTGAGAGGGAAAAGAGAGTGACACACACACGCAACAACCCCACTCCCACCATCACCCACAACACCATACACACAGAAACATACAGCAACATTACATATACACCCCCGACCCCCTGGAAGAACGCAAGGACAAAAGGAAATGATTTGAACTAATGTAATCAAGTGAAAGCTCATTATCAAAGTTCAAAATCCAGTAAATACAATTATGTACACCAACTACACAAGTCCGGATAGTGCACCAATCATTGTCCGTGGACGACTGGGCCCAAAATGCATGGGCGAAGCCCACAATAGATACCTGACTGGAAATGGAGAGAACACTGCAGGGGCATCAGATCGAAATGAAACAGGCACCTTAAGGGGAGAGGGATGGGGGGCACCTCAGCCAGATTAACGCACAAAGCCACTGCTGAACAAGGGGGCTCTATGCCCATTGCTGTATCCTGGGGAGTGCAAAGCCACAGTCTCTCAAGTCTCTCCAGTGGGTGGTTTGCCCACTGCTTCATCCTGGGGAGTGCAAAGCCATAGTCTCTTAAGTCTCTCCAGTGGGTGGTTTGCCCACTGCTTCATCCTGGGGAGTGCAAAGCCACAGTCTCTCAAGTCTCTCCAGTGGGTAGGTTGCCCACTGCTTTATCCTGGGGAGTGCAAAGCCACAGTCTCTCAAGTGGATAACAATCTCCACTGGTTCTGGAGGGGGCCTGGTGCCCAGAGTGCTTCATCCTGCCAAGGACTGAGGTAGTGGATGTGATACTCCACTGGTTCTGGAGGGGGCCTTGTGCCCAGAGTGCTTTATCCTGCCAAGGACTGAGGTAGTGGATGTGATACTGCACTGGTTCTGGAGGGGTCCTGGTGCCCAAAGGGCTTCATCCTGCCAAGGACTGAGATAGTGTATGTGATACTGCACTGCTTCTGGAGGGGGTCTGGTGCCCAGAGTGCTTCATCCTGCCAAGGACTGAGGTAGTGGATGTGATACTCCATTGGTTCTGGAGAGGGTCTGGTGCCCAGAGGGCTTCATCCTGCCAAGGATTGAGGTAGTGGATGTGATACTCCACTGGTTCTGGAGGGGGCCTTGCGCCCAGAGTGCTTCATCCTGCCAAGGACTGAGGTAGTGGATGTGATACTCCACTGGTTCTGGAGGGGGCCTGGCACCCAGAGTGCTTCATCCTGCCAAGGACTGAGGTAGTGGATGTGATACTCCAGTGGTTCTGGAGGGGGGCTGGTGCCCAGAGTGCTCCACGTGCAGTGTGGCCGGTACAATTCCCTCACCTGGGTGTGCATGCCATGACATTGGCGAATGTACAGGTAGCATGTTACGCCATGGAGGCAGCGACATATCCCACACTTGGAAATGTTCTCTGTCTTGTTCCTGGATCTCAGGGACCGTTTGCAGGGTGGTTCTCCATCTGCAGGGGGTGGGGTGCTGGTGTCGTGTTCCTGTGGCGGTGCCTCCTGTCCACTAGCGCCAGCGGAGGTGCAGGGCTGTTCATCGTCTAGGCTAGTGTCAGGGGCCCCTTGTTGTGCCACTGTGTCCCTCCTGGTGTTCACAAGGTCTTGCAGCACCCCTGCAATGGTGACCAGGGTGTTGTTAATGGACTTCAAGTCCTCCCTGATCCCAAGGTAGTGTTCCTCCTGCAGCCGCTGGGTCTCCTCAAACTTGGCCAGTACCGTTGCCATCGTCTCCTGGGAATTATGGTAAGCTCCCATGATGTTGGAGAGGGCCTCGCGGAGAGTGGGTTCCCTGGGCCTGTCCTCCCCCTGTCGCACAGCAGTCCTCCCAGCTTCCCTATTGTCCTGTGCCTCTGTCCCCTAAACTGTGTGCCCACTGCCACTGCCCCCAGGTCCCAGATCGTCCTGTGTTAGTGGGATTGCCTGGGTTCCCTGTAGTGGTGGACACACTGCTGATTGACGTGTCCTGGGGACAGAGGGATGGGCCCGCTGGGTGGGTGCTGTGCTGGTGTTTCCTGAGGGGGGAGGCTCTGTGGTGGCTTGTGACAGTGTCAGGGGAACCGACTGTCCCGAGGTCCCTGATGGGCCGGGCTGGTCATCTTGATCCAGGTGTGCAGAGCTGCTGTCATCACTGTGGGTCTCTTCTGTGGGGTGACTGGATATGTCTGGCACCTCCTGTCTGGTGACGTTGGCTAGGGGTCCTGTCGGGGTGTTAATGCATATTTATTGCATCTGTGTGTGCCATTGTGTGCAATGGGTAAGTGACCCTCTACTCCAGTGCTTGCATTCTTGGCTTGGTCCTTGTGTGATAGTTGGTTTGGGGTCTGTGTGGGTATCTGTACAAGACATGCTTTGGTGTTTGGTGTCCATGCATTGGTGTTACATGCAGGGCTTGTTTTTGGGATGTGTGGGTTGTGTTGGTGGGGTATCTGTGGGTTGTTGGGGGGATGGGTGTGAGGGTAAGGGTGGGGTATGTGATTGCATGCAGATAAGGTGGGGGATAAAGTAGTAAATATTTGCCTTACCAGAGTCCAGTCCTCCTGCTACTCCTGCGAGGCCCTCAGGATGCAGAATTGCCAAGACTTGCTCCTCCCATGTTGTTAGTTGTGGGGGAGGAGGTGGGAATCCACTGCCAGTCCTCTGTACTGCAATCTGGTGTCTGAAGACCATGGAATGCACCATCCCCCGTAGGTCGTTCCATCTCTTCCTGATGTCATCCCGTGTTCTTGGATGCTGTCTCACTGTGTTGACCCTGTCGACAATTCTCTGCCATAGCTCCATCTTCCTCGCAATGGAGGTCTGCTGCACCTGTGATCCGAATAGCTGTGGCTCTACCCAGACGATTTCCTCCATCATGACCCTGAGCTCCTCCTCAGAGAACCTGGGGTGTGGTTGAGGTGCCATGATGTGGTGTAGGTGATGTGTGAGGTGGTGTCTTTTGTGATGTGTGAGAGGATGTGTTGGTGTGTGGTGTTTGAGGTGTGTGGATGTTGTGTAAGTGATGGTGTTGTCTGTCTGTGGATGCTGCTGTTGTTTAAGGTAGTGTATCTCTCTGGCCTGCTTTACATTTCTGGTTGGAAGGGTTTGTGGGTCATGTGGGTGTGTGTTTTACATTGGATTGGGTGTGTGGTGTGTGTATGTGTATCAGGTGTGTGTATTTCGAATTGTCCAATGTGGTGGAGTTTTGTAAGAGTGTGTGTATTTTGAGCGCAGCGGTGTGTACCGCCAATGGTTTACCGCGGTTGAAAGACCGCCCCATTGATTCGTGGGTCTTGATAGTGTGGGCATATTCTTGTTGGCGTGACGGTGTTGGTTTTGTTATCGCCAGTTTATCACTGACCTTTGCTGTGGCGGACTTGCGTGGGTGTCTGTATTGTGGCGGATTCCGAGCTGTGGGTCGTAATACCTGTAGCGGAATTCCGCGGCCGCAGTGGTATGTTGGCGGTCTTCTGCACAGTGGTATGTGGGATTTACCGCCAGGGTTGTAATGAGGGCCAGAGTCATGTATACCGATGGCTCAGCACAACCTGCAATTGTCACTAAACACCAATATTCTGCTGCTTGCGCAGTCGTAATTGGCTATATGGAGGGTGATACATTTTGTCCTCTACATACCTTTACGCAAACCCTAGGGGATTGCACAGCACAGTTGGAAGAACTAAAAGCTCTGATGATGGCACTGGAACACAAGGATCCTGCACAGCTTACACTGATTGTTTGTGATTCATATTATTGTGTCCAGTCGTTTAATGAATACCTGCATTATTGGCGCCAGAATGGGTTCAGAGACTCCAAAGGCAACACCATCAAACACAGACTTCTGTGGGGGAAAGTAGCAGATCTGAATGAGACGCTACCATACACTGTACATACACTTGGACACCAGCGCGTTGGGATACACGTTGCTGGAAATACATTGGCTGATGAAGCCGCAAAGTCAGCAGTGACCGCTGTGGCTGCAGTGACTCATTTGAGTTCAAAACCTGATGCAGACATTTGGGCTGCTGTGACAGCTACGGCTGATGGTACACCCTATCCTAAAGGATTTCCTAACAAGTACCACTACCGAATGGGGGTATGCTGAACGCTGAGGTTAAGATACCAGGCTTAGGTGTACAAGACATTCCAAATAGGGACATAAGATCACAATTGATTAAAGCAGCGCATGAGGGGGTGGCATCTCCCCATGCTGGCGTGGCGCCTACGATTTCCATCCTGCAGGCCCATTATTTGTGGCCAGGTCTTTACAAAGAGACCAAGCAGTATGTCCTTTGTTGTGACATCTGACACCCCTCTTAATTTCAAACAAGCTATTGCAATGTGTGTACTTGGACCACTGTTGTCCCCTAACACCAGATAGTGCATACAAGTATATCCTAGTCGCTGTTGATTCATGCTCCAGATTTGTATGGATCAGCTGACGCTCGGACTGTTATTAAAGATTTGCAAGTCTTTATTGGTAGATATGCGGTTGCGGCTTTCCATTCGGACCTGGCCCTGCTTTTGCCTCAAGGGCATTCAGGGATGCCATGGCTTCATTGGGGGTCCAACTCCAGTACTCGCCTCCATTTCATCCAGAGGGAAATAGTGTTGTGGAGTGATTAAACTGTGATTTAAAGCAATCCTTAACAGCCAGAGTCTTAGGCACAGGTTGTACTTGGCTTAATCAACTATATGGAGTCCAGAGAGCACTAAATTATCTGCCTAGAAGGTCCCTGGGGGGGTCGTACTTCATATGAGTGCCTGTTCGGAACTCAAATGTATGTTCCGGATCTTGATGGTCCTGGTGTGGAGGCAGCAGAAACACCTTTTGACATAAATGAACGTGTCACTGTCTTAGAGGAATTGCAACAGTTCGGTGATGATAATTCTTCTAACAGTGCCGCCTCCACAGGAATCAAGGATGTGCCTGTAACATCTACCCACTGGATTCCCAAAGCTGGGGATCTTGTACGTGAGAAAGTCGCTGTGAAAAAGGAATTTGGCCCTTCTTATCAAGCACCAGTCCCAGTAGTAGGGATACACGGTACCCTAACTGTAATTCTACCACCGTTGGCAGGTGCCAAAGAAAATCATTTTGTCTCCTTAGACAATGTCAAACTACACCATGTGGCCGATCCTGCACATTTGACCAAGAGGAACATCCAGTAGTTCCCGAATCCCTCTCAGTACTGGCGAAGAAGTTCCTTTACAAGTTGTATATACCAACACCGACACCTCTCCGGGCTTGGGGAGGGTGGAAGATGATCTTGCATACGTTCAACTAACGTCAAATCATTTAGAAATATTTGACCAAGCTGATTCAACTCCAACACAGACGGATGGTGCTATCTATAGTGTGCCACCACAGGAAACACCAACTCCACCACTGACAACGGCTCTGCCATTTGCACACACTGCCTGGATATTTTGCCGATTTCAACTATGACTTCTCAGACTCATTCGCCTCTTCGACAGCTGACTTGTCAAATGCACGTAAGCTAAAAAACTGGCTTAAAGAAACTTATTTTATCTTTCCATGGAACTTTCTATGGCCCTCTTTGACTGTCTTAGCCTTTCTACTTTGGATTGGTTTTGTCATCAACTTTTTCTTCCTGAAAGAACAACAGTTGAACTGGTGGGGGAGGTTTTAAAACCACGTTTTTCATCACATAAAGTCCGAAGAGACTTATCCTTTGTGAACATTTCCGCAGTAGCAATTCCTGATGGGATTGATTGGGACAGAGTAATGTTTGATATATATGGTCCCACGGAAGTTATTCAAATACTGTATGTGTTCAAACTATCAATGAATGATATGGTAATACCAGGCATTGTTTCTGATGATTGGGATGTGAAAACAGTTGATTCTATGATGACTGAATTGCAATATTATACTGTCTTTGAAAACGAAGATGTTTAAAGAAAATGATGGTGATGTGTTTTGCTATAATTATTATGGGCACCATTTCATACATAGAGCCAGCAGCCCTAGAACTGTTCTTAATTATACACAATGGGAAAATTGCCCGACTCCGCCACAGGGGAGTTCAAAAACATACTCTGAAAAGTTTGCTTATTTTTCTGGGCACAATGTGAAAAATGCTGAGTCATAGTATTTTAAAGAACCACCTACTAAGGATATACATACATTAATGACCAATATGAAATTCATATATTCGGAATCCTTTGTTTCCCAGTTATCGATAGAAGGCTATGAATATTGGCTGAAAACGATTGATCTGAAAAGTGTGGGGGAACAAGAAATTGGCAAATTAAGGGAAAATAAGCTTTGTTTAGAGCATGCCTTATTCCTGTTCAAATTATCTTTTTAAATGAAACAGTACAACAGACAAGTTGTTTAGGCTTAGCTAAAATTAAGGAATTAAACATGCCCAGTATACCTGCCCCCGCAAAGTTTTATAAATGGCAAAAATATAGAAATGCAACTGAAAATCAGCTCGATGAATGGGTCCCGAATTGTATGTTTAATGCATCACTGACACGTCCTGGCAGGTGGTTATTGTGGCCAATAGATACCAACGGGTGTCATCAACGTTTTATTTAACTCCTTGGGGGGCTTTAGGACAAGTAGGCCAGACCCTCGCTATATATCACCCGAACATGCGGGTATAGTTAGGCCCTAGAACACCACGTATGAATCGCTTCTTATATGCAGTATATAGTGAAATTTGGAAGCTTTCCCAACAAGATGCTGCTGCCCGGTTAAGGCAAATAGATCAGGAAAATCTAAAAAAAGGCATTAGCTGTTGTGGATAGTGGGATTAACACCTTGTACAACCGGATATATACCATAAATAATATTGTCTCTTCTGCTATAGACATTATACAATCAGATATGTCTTCTTTACACCATGGACAGAGTCAGATCACGTCCATTATGCAGTTGGGCTGGACGCTTCAAACATTGAAGGCGGGTTGCGTTCCCTAGCAGCATGTCAGTGCAAGGAAGATATTTTCTTCCTTTAATTTAACACAACAACAATAACTAGTGGCTAAGAAAGAAGTGACTTTTGTCATGCTTAACATCGAGAAATTAGAAAAATAGCCTTTTACTGTGGCCGAAATACTATCTGCTGAGTGGTTAAAACATGGGGTTATTAATCTGCCTATTTCAGCATGTCAATTCACCTCCTGTTTAAAACACATTTCGGTAGGCAGATATGAAAAGCTGGGAGATAGTTACATCCATGAGGTGTGGCAGCTTCCCTTCTCGTACAAATGATTCAGTGGCATAAAATAAGTCTTTCTTAGTGGTGGTGAATGCAGTCAGCCACTCAATGGTTTGTAAACAGCTGTTCTTGCATGGGGCGTGTAACGCATCTGCTGCAAACTTGGATTGTTATCTGAAGAGAGTGCCAGTCCCCCTGATTAGACCTACATTCCAGGTGCTTTCAAATGGCAACTACGTCCTCCTCAATGGTAAAGACTGTTTTGGCATGTGGGCCGGAATAGTTTACGTTGTTTCGGTCTCTAAGGTCATTACATGCTGCGGGAACGTACTTTTACCCCCCACTAAAATTAAGGAGGTAGCTGATATTTGGCCTCACATTGCTACTTCAAACGTGAATTTTGACAAGTTAAGCAGACTCAAGGCTTTACTGTTTCAAAAGCATGTGGCCCTTAAATCTGCGCGCGAGACCTAGGCACTTCAAGTGGCAAGGTCATCGGCAGAAATACAGTCCCTGTTAAATACAAACTTTCCGAGACACTTTGTTGAACTCGTGGGACGAATATTTAATGTGTCCAGTACAACTGAAATCGCACATTTTTTCAAAGCTGTTGGTTCTGGTTTCATTCACATCTTCTCCTCCATATTCGGTTTGATACCTTCAGCTATCTACTCAATTTTCTCTAGTATTTTCGGGGGATTACTGATAACTTTGGCATTATTAGCTGCCATCCTGCTGTTGCTATTGTTTATGCGCAATGGCTGTCCCGCCACAATGAGGAGAAATGACGGTGCTCCCATCAGCACAGCTGTGTCGTGAACGTATGATGCAGTATTTTGGAGCAAAACTCCTGGAGCAATTGGAGTGTGGCTGGTCTTTGTCATTCAGAGCGGTTTTGCATTGTGTGCAGCACGTGTTGCGGTGCCTCTGGTGCTCTTTTGAACATACACTGGAAATCTGTCTTTCACAGCAGCGCTTGCCTGCAGTAGACGCTGATCTGTTGATGTTCTCACTGAGGGTTCATTACCAGACATGTGCATTGAGGTTACGTTTGCTGCGTAAAGCTAATTATGAGTTACCCTTCCTGGATGAAGTTGTTCACAACTCATCAAGGGGCACGCCATGGGATGCCGCCTTGGTTGACACTGGGGCTGTGGAACACACCTGCTCCTTGATCCTTCTTGGCGAGGACTTTCCGATTTTAACCTCAGCCTAAGTGGAAGATCTCCTATTCTCCATGACTCGTACCTAGTTTCTAAATTGACATACCCTTCAAATTTGGTTTTATGCCACATGCTCATGTTTTAAATTGTCATGTAGGATGCTTGTGTGTCCCTTTAACTTGTCCTAATTGACTTTGCTATTATATATATCTTAGGTTGAGCTTTTTAGAACAAAAAACGTTTTAGCTTTAGCTTTGAACCACCTTCAACCGACAAGGGGAGGGTGTTGTGTAGCCATTTTAGTTATAGCTCCATGCATGTTATTTTAACACACTAGGCCACTGTGCACTTTAACCTAGATATGTTTTATTCAGCTTTGCATTATTATTATTACAATAAGCATTTTTACGGTCTTGTTTTATTTTCATCTATCTAACTGTTTTTGCCTAGGCCAGCACTCTGTTCTCAAACAAGACATTCTTGATCACTCTGTGCTTCTTCCAAAGCGACAGCTCGGTACATTGCCAGTGAACGTGGTAGCAGTTTAGTCTCCAACATTCGTAGAAAATACACATCCTTACGTAGGGACATTTTGGCAGAACATCAGCTGTGTTATTATATAAACACTTCCTTGTCCCTTACACGTTCGAGGCAGATTCCAGCCAGGGAACCACAACTGTATGCTGATTGCTGAATACTTCACTACAGGTGCTAATGCAGACCACAGGCCTTTGCTCAGGTATGATGGTTGATGTCTTCCCGGGGGAACCTGAAAGGCAGAACTACAGCTTAACATGCTGTGCTCAAATTATAGCTTAAATAGGAAATAGTCCATCGATCATAGTGACAATATGATAGCATTGTTTTTATACTTCACTCTTCTCATCACAATTTTAATACTGTCATGTTGTGTCGTCCTGGTTATTGCAGCTCACGCTTTGCTATCTAAGACGCAGTCGTTTTATTAAACTCATTATTGAAACATTTACTGCCTCTGTTTGTCGTTTATATATGAGACTGAATTGTAAATGAGAGAACCGGAAGTGACCTGAGTGCGCTCAGCTGCCCAATCATCACTATCCTTTGGTAGCTATGAGGCACTGCTAGTTAGCAGAGCTACATCGAATTAGAGCGACAGGTGTCACCCGCAGTGGGTTACACTCAGTCTCCCACACCGTGGACGATTCTGCTGCTCAAAATCCAGTAGTCTCATTAGAAAATTGAGACCCTACGTGACAAGGGGACCAGTGTCCTCTGGGCATGACCATTGCACCCTGTGCCATGTAGTGGGCCCCAATGGCATTTTAATAAAAAAAAAGAATACATGCCTATACTCACCCTGTTTACCTGGGATGGGGTCCCCATCCACCAGTGTCCCTCTGGTGTGGGTGGGGGTGTTTCTGGGGCTAGAGGAGGACACCTGTGGACCCATTCCATGGTGTTCAACCATGGAAATGGGCCCACAGGTTACCTAACATCTGGTCTGACCCAGGTGTTAAATAATGGTGCAAAGCAAGCTTTGCACTATTATTTAGCCCCTCCTCCCACCCATGCATCATTTTAGCATGGGGGATAAATATGGGGCTATGGGGCTAGCACCATTTTTTAGATAGGAACACCTACCTTGCATATCATTGATGCAAGGTAGGTTCATGCATCTAAAAAATGGTGCAAACTCCAATATTTTGACGTTAGACATGTCTAATGTCAAAATATAAACATGGAGTAAGTCTTGCGCCGAATCTGCATAAAAAAGATGCAAATTTGGCGCAAACAGACTGTAAATATGCCCCTCAGTCTATTTTGCACCTGTAGAGATGATGTGTCTTTTTGGGAAACTTATGCTTCTACTGTGAACCATTCAATTGTACCATCATGCACTTGGGGTTTTGCTGTATTGTTTATTGCTGCCAATTACCCTTTTCACCTGCCACTTGCAAAGCCTTCTATCAATTGTATGTAACACATGATTTTCCCCAGGTTCACTGGAATATATTCAGGCTTCAACATGTGACATGTGCCTTTCTGGAGCATTCTTTGCTTCCAGTATAAATACCTCCTCTAAACCCGCATCGGGACTTGGTCTCATCTCCAGTCCTATACAAGCATCATCCCTGCACTCACCTCCTGAGTCGCCCGGAACTTCCAGTGCTGTAGTATTCCAACCATTTCTGATGATCCTGTGATCCTGGCATCTCTGCTGCCTCCAATGTCTTTCTTCATGAGCTACAGTTTCGGCTTCTCTTGAGCTTCTGTTGTTGTCGGACTCCAGTTAAAGTACTGGATATGGCTAAGTAATTGTCCCTCAGGCTAGTATGAATTAATCCATAAGTTAGCAAATGCATATAATTACAAGGCAGATTCTTATGGCGGCATGAGCATGTTTTCGGACATTGGACATTGTTTGAATATTAAACCCCATGAAACCCAGCGCTAAGGACTTATTCACTGCAGGGATCTGAACTCTATTGTACCTGAACTGAAGGTTTTCCATTGTGTTCCTTGACAAGTTGTATCTACTAATTAAGGAGAAACTTCTAGAGCTTAAAGCTGTACTTGAACCTGAACCCTGTAAGTTCTGGATTGCCAGAAAATCTCCAATTTACTCTTAAAATGGTTTCTGCTGTCTCTCATGCAATATTTATGATGATGTAAGTAAGTGTACAAATAGTGTAAATAATTGGTAGATCATTCTGCTTTGGGAACCTATGTTTAACACTGCCTCTTGTTGTTTGTAGTGCATGTCACCTGCATTGAGGATAGCGAGGTTCAGGGCGTCCCGATCCTACATGCCAGCACCAAGTCAGCAGAGCAGTTCCTTCAGTGATGCAAGTTCATCTTTTCTTTTTTCATCCCATTCTTTTTCCCCATCTGGGTCTGTTTTTGAAACCAAACAGTTTTTACTTGTTTCAGTAAGCTGTTCTAGCTGGGTTTGGAGGTGATGATTGCTGACTCTTCCTTTGGGCCTTGTGTGGAGAGCATCTAGATGAGGGAAATCCTAGGGGTGGCTGATGGGCTTCGGTTGTAAAGGTGTCAGTTGACTGGTTAACCCCTCATTGCGGGAGCAAAGAACAGACCCAGTATCCTTCAGAAGATTGAATTTTGTGAATATGTTTCACTGAAATCTGCAAATTGTTGCTTTTGAATTGGAAGCACCCTTGTTAGTTGTTGAGGTTCCTCCATGATGAACCAATGGCTGCCTAATAGCAATGACAAGAGAATTGTCTCCTGTGGTGGTCGTGTTGGATGAGCTTATTGATGTTGCAGATTGCATGGTATTGTGGATGCATCTTCTCTTATCAGTAGTTGTGGGAATGGACCCCCTGACCTTCCCTTACCTCACTCGGTCGTTCTGAAGTCTGTTTGTAAACCTCTTTATAAGTTTCTGAAAAGGGTGCAGTTGGCACACTTTTTCATAATTATTTACAGTTGCAGTTGTCTTGTGCTGTGCAGTAGCCTGCAATAGACTGCTCTCACCGAGGATGCACTGTATGAGCTGAAGTAATCAATGTTATCAATTTCTTAGCCGAACAGCTCAGTGCTGGCTCAGTAGTGCTCGATCAGTGGTGGCTCATTGATGGTTCAGGTGTTAAACACCCTTGACAAGGCACCCTCCAATGTCCAATGTCATTGTGGGTTTCTGTGTCTGGCTCTAGGCTCCAGTCAATTGTTTGTATGGTGTCCAAATCAGCGGCAACATGCAGGCTGGGCAGGCTAAGCAGACAGGACTGAGCTTCCAGAGACGTGCAGAGCCGCAAGTTGCACTGTGACCTAATGCAGCTGCTTCCACGGTTCCCACTGTCTCCCCTAGTGCAGCTGCATTAATGAAGTCTACACCCACTGGAAGCCTGACAAGCATACAGCCTGGAGGTTGACCTGTTTGTTGTTAGGTTGGTGTATCAAAAACGCCTTTGCTGCCTTTCTGCTTTGCTGCCTTCCTTCTTCGGTAGCAGACAGCAACAGTGAGAAGGCGTGAAAGCGGTGGGTATTAAGGATGTTGAGGCTGTGAGCGGGCTGATTGGTCTGAGGATGAACAGTCTGGCTGTGTGTGGTTAAGAGGTTTTTGAGATTTCAGAGTGCAAGAATGGGTGTGAGTGCATCCCTACCTTTTGTTGAGTTGATGCTGCAAGTGCGATGTACTTTAGCCCACAGTTAGTGATCTTGGTCCCTCAGGGTCAGGCGAGTCAGGCTACTGCTACACAGCTTTAAGGCCCTCACCACCTCTCCTCACCAGCAATCATGGCAAAACATTTGATACTTTCACTTTAGACAGGTAAGGCCAGAATTACAATGTCCTAGTGCCTCCTTGCGCCACATTAGTATAATTTTTTTATGCTAATGTGGCTCAACAAGGCAAAAATTGCCACACCATATTTACAATGCATGCACTGCGCCACTTTGTGACCCCTTGCACCACACTATGCATGCATCAGGCCCTCAACAATGGTGCAAAATAAATCTACAAGATTTCATTGTGCCTGTCATGACTTACGTGCTGCTTAAACCTGAAGTCCGCAGATCGAGTGGCGTGGGTCTTCAATGTTCAGCCTTGGCCCAGGTAGGGGCGACTCTTTCTAGTAGCCACGGTGCTGCAGGCAATAGAAACGCCAAGAGCAGACCGTGCCCCTCAGAAGTAGCGCCAGAGGGAAAAAAAAACCCAGAAAAGGGGAAAAAAACCTCCAAAAAGATAGGTTCCTGAAACAGGAACAAAAGAACAGGAATCAACAGAGGCAAAAATACAGGAAATATACTGGAACCGACGAAAACCAGCACAGGAAGGTAAAGAAACAGGAGCGAAGACACCATCCAAACAGGAGGTGTTGCAGCGCAAGGAGAGAAAGAATCACATCCCTTAAATACCAACAAACAGGAAGCGACCAACAGGAAGTTCAAGGACACCATCTTAGATAGGGAAAAGATACATAGAATAGAATGGACTAGGAGCCATAGAGAGTAGGGAACATGGAATGCTGGGAAAAGAAGGGACATATGGGAAGGGAGAAAAAACATAAAGGAAGGCACAACCAGATAGCCAGAAAAAGCAGGAAAGAAAAGAACAGGTGAGTGGGGGGTCAGACCTGCCTGTGAGCACGGTGTAGGAAAGGAAAACAAGTCCCCATGCCCAATTTGGGGCCTCGGAGAATGCAGATCAGCCTAGGAGCACGGCACGTCTTGTGGCCGCGTGGCGCGGCCCGAGCCGAACATTCTCCTCGTGCTGCCCGTGGTGGCGCGACAGCACCATTTTTGGCGTCATTTTTAACACCTGCTTTGAGAAGGCGTTAAAAGGATGCACCCATTGAAATCAATGGGCCTCCTTGCAGCAAAGCACCACAACAGTGTGAAAAATGTTGACACTATTGGCCTAATGTGCATCATGGTGTCGCGTATTGTAAATACAGTGCACCCATGGGGTCTTTATGTGAAGGTGAGGTAGTGCAACAAATCTGGAGCATCAGTACTGATGAGCCAGATTCTTCTAAATTTGAGCCATAGTGATGATTAAAAGTGCAGAGTGCAATATGTTGCCTGCTTTAATTATATTTTTATTCTGTTCTCACTATCAAATATGTTGATTTCGGCAATTATTTTGCTTCTTTTATTCTTCTATAAAATTGATTTGAAATTAAGACTTTAAAAATAACATTGTGGGTTTCCTGTGTGTCTGTATTCACTTGTGAGGATTACCAGAAACTGCAACAATAATAAATCAAACATGTCTGATATTGTCTGGCATTGTTACATGCCAAATACACCTGATCTTCAGGTAAGATGAAGGAGATGTCATGTCATAATTTTTTCATTCCTTCTGGTAAACTGTCCCATAGCTGTGTTTGCCTGGGGCCCAGAAGCATGGGGTCCTGTTTTCACAATGCTTATAAAAATCTAAAACAGTTTCCGTTTGTACAATCCAGCATCCTAGCTTTTTTCTGAAAAACATATGGCAAAATCCTGATTCATCAATTTGTCTTTCTCCTCTAGTATGAAGAGGTTAAGATGGAGGAAGTGCCCTAGAGGATGCTTTCATCAACATTCTGCTTTTCTTCTGCACAAACAGTTGAAAAGTAACAAATTGTGTTAGCGTCTGTTAATAACAAGTAACACTGTTGACGAATGGTGTGAATTTAAGGAAACACTGTCCCAGATAAACCAATGTATGAAATCGATGGACTACAGAATCACTATATACTGCGGAATGTAAGAAAGCAGGGAGAGATTGAGGGTTGATTGGTGATTACAAGACAAGGATATAGCAAAAAAATCTGTCTAAACACACTTTTTGTAATTTGGATAACATAATAACTGAATATGAGATACACTTTTACTTTTATTATCCTGAATTCGAGGAAGGTCCAGTCTGCAGGGAAAGAAGAAACCCTAAAAGAAAGATTCAAGAAATGTGAGTATCTACAGAAAGACCTAAAACAATTTCCTTCATAAAAACCAAGTCAGAAAACATCTGAATATAAAGGTGTGTGCTATCATGGCAGAACTTTTGAAAAACAAGTCTAAAGTTAAGTAGTTCAGGATACTTGGTTCACTTTGGACATAAAGGAGACTCATTCATGTTGGTAATGGGAACTTGCTCACTCACCACAGTCTTGAAGTAAGAACTACTATGAGAAGACACCTGTTTATGCTTAAAAAGTAAGAAATAGTATACGTTAATACCTGTTTATCATTACTAGGAGACCAGCAAGGCAAGTACATTTTTAGGAGGAGTTACAAATAAGATTTGCTTTCAAGCGAAACAGTCACTGACAACTGCTTTTTTGTTGCCAGTATTGGTTTGCCAGTTCTTGTAGAATTGCAGCACTGATAATGGTGGACATCTCATTTTGTATACTTCAAAGATGGCTGTCACATTGTATATAGATGCAACACGCTACCATCTTGGAATGGTAAAACCAAACAAAATAGTTCTACAGCTCCTGATACACATCGTTTTTCAACACAATATGACAGCCATCTTTGAATTATCCAGTGCATCCTTCCAAGATTGCTGGTTGCAAGGCAAATTCAATACTGACAATGGTGGGCCACATGTAGCAGCAGTTGGAAGCCATCAGTGGTGAGCCCTTTGATGGGGAAGAAAGTAATCAATTTAGTAATGAGAGAGCAAGAGAGTGGGAGTAAGAGCAGGGGAAGAGAAGAGAGAAAGGTAAGGAGGCATAGTAAGGACCTGAGAACAATTCAGAGGGAAAGCAGAGGGAGATGAAACTGATCCACCAAGGTCAGTGGTTGAAAAAATAGTCAGGTGCTTGAAAAATAATTTAACCTGTGGTGCACATGTTGTATAGATTTAACACAGACCTCTGTAAATTTAATACAATTAAGGAAGTGAGCAATAAGCCACCAATGGTGGGAGAGCAAGTGAAGTGAAGACCTGGAGTCTTCTGGGAAGAGTGATTGGGTGTGAGAGAGAGAGAGAGAGAGAGAGAGAGAGAGAGAGAGAGATGGGGCATGTGGGATGTAAAGGAATGAGGAGAGGTTAGAGAGAGGAGGACAATAGTTAGAAGGACCAGTCAAAAGAGATGGTTTTGAGGTCAACAGTAAGAGGTGGAGAGATTGAGTTCTCAGACATCAGCAGTAGAAAGGATCCAATATATCCAATTCAAACACAGTGAAACCAAAATGTTCCTCTGTGCAGAACAAACACGAAATAAGTCAAATCAGCAGCATGGAGCTGAGTAAACAAGCAAGCCATCCAGCCATGCCCAAGTGGTACACTGCACACTTTACATGTATTTGTAAAGTATAGGTTACAGTGCTGTCTGTGACAGTTATGCAATCTGTAGAAAGACGATAACAAGTACTTTGGCCCTGGAGACTATGCAGGAGGGGCAGCTGCTGACACCATCAAAGCCAGTTCCACACCAAGGTATACAAGTCGGTCATCAAATACTCACAATTCTCATTTAGAAGGCTCGAAGTACAGCAAGTGTTTTGCTGCGCCACCCTGGGCCACTGGGAAAGGGCAGAAATGTGTTGCATCTACGAGATACAGATCATTTCTGTCCTCTATCCCTGAACTGGCTCAAAATTGCTGATATGCTCCAATGCAGCCACCCTTGCATCATGGTGCAAGGGTGTCTGCATTCCAGGGATGATTGTTTTTGTGCAGGAAGGGACACCTTTCTGCACAAAAAACAATCACAAGAGGTGTTTTACTCCTGCAGCACACATATGAAGAGGAAAAATGGGGCAAAATAAAGATATTTCTCCCCCTTGTGTCACTCTTACACAACCGCTGAGGTGGCATAGGAATCTGACACATTTCCAGACTTGTAAATCTGGGAATGCATCAGATTTCCTTGGGTTCCATGGGTGTTGTGTGGAAACACCCCAAGCAACACCCATGGAATGCCCCTTTCACACAATGTTATGCATGAAAGGGGTCCATATTGACAAGACCATAAAAAGCCAGGCAAGGTGGTTTGCGTGGCCTTGTAAATATGGGCTGGAACACTACGCCACTGGAGCATTTAGAAAAACGATGCTTTGGTGGTGCAGTGTGCCGCTACGGCCTTGTAAATTAGGCCCCAAGGGTGATATGGGGAGTAATGACTACCTATTCTGGGACACGAAAAGCCAGAAACTGTAGATAGATGAGTCCCTCATTTAGCAGAGAGAGAGACAGGGATTAGAAAGAGAGGTGGTTTTAGTAATAAATGATGAGTTACTGAAGTTTCTGTGGATTAGTAGGACGTGTAGTTTGTATCAGTGGCATATAATAGGATACCCTTCCATGTAAAGTTAACACTCCTGAAGGGTTATATTTAGACAGTGTTAGTCTAAATTACCTCTTAGAAAACAAGTCCAAGGAGGATGACACATGAAGGTTGTGCACAAAGGCAACTGACTGGGCATTAACCAGAGCTAGAATATATATGGGTATCGGGCTTCCCATGGATCAGCGGATTATAATGTATTGAACATGCTTTGTTTTATTGAAATAAAACGATAACTATCCAATAAGAAACGTTTTGCATTTCAGTAGAAAATAACATTTTTGTAAATGATCCGTACATCATACAACAGATAACTACCCTAAAAATAATCCTTGTGAAAGAATGCTAGAACAACGATTGAGGTTCTTTAAAAAATGTATTTCTGCTTTAACCTGAGATTGGTTTGAAAGGCAGCATTTGCCTCTAAATAAGTTTTTTTTAAAAATATTTGCGAAAAATGTGCTCTACAAGTAAAGGTTTTTTTTTTTTACAGTGATCTCTACTACTGATATCGTTATACAGTATATCTGGAAATGATGTTCATACTTGTGGTAGAGAGCTGACATTTAGCGGTCAAACATGTCAACTATACACACAGGCCCATATTTAAAAGAAAATGATGGCGCGCAACATTGTGCCAATATTGCCAGCGTCACGCTCCATCATTTTCACAATGCAGGGATGCACAATATTTCATTGAATACGGTGCACCCCTGTGTTGTCCCCTGCGCTGATACTAAATTAATCTGCCTGCATTGAGGAGTTTGATTGTTTATGTGTGGGAAATTGTCCCTTCCTGCACATAGACAATCACTAATGGCGATTTAGCACTTCTGTGTGTGCTGTAGAATGCAGCACACACAGCAGTTCCAAAGCGTCATTTTGAAAAGATTGTTTATGTGCAGGAAGGGACACCTTCCCGCATGCAAACAATCATGTCTGGCATTTTTCATAGAAAAAGCAAAAAATGAGGAGGTATGAAAGTATTCCTCATCGTTGTGCCTTGCTAACGTCACCCCTGGGGTGGTGTTAGATTTTGGCGCTGCCTCAGGTTTATGAAAACTTGTAAATCTGAGGCAGCATCAAGATGCAATGGGTGTTGCTGTGGCACACCCACAGCAACACCCATTGCACGCCCCTCTGACAACGAAAACTGCGTCAGAGGGGCCAATATTTACAAGGTGGCGTAACGCCACAAAAAGTGGCATTACACCTCCTTGTAAATATGGAGCAGAGGTTAGCGCCACTGGAGCATCACATAAAGTTACACTCCACTGGCACTAAGGGCTCCTAAATATGCACCTCAATAACTCCTTTTAACCCCTTAGGCGCCATGGACGTAATGGTTACGTCCATGGCTGCGCCCATGCGGCCATTACGTCCATGTACCGGCCCTCGGGGGAAGCACTAGCGCTCCCCCCGAGGGCCGACCCCCCCAGGTCAGGGCTGGAAGGGGAATTCCATTCCACACCCCCTACCCTCCCATTACCTCAGAGATGCGTGGAAGCCATTTGGCTTCCAGCGCCTCTAGAGGAAGGAGGTAGGTTTTACCTCCGGGGGTGGGGGAATGCCTGTAAAGGAGGCATTGAGGGAAAGGAAAGCATTTTCCTTTCCTTCGATGTCTCTTTGAGCATTCCTGCTGCCCGATCACAATGCGATCGGGCAGCAGGAATGCCTCTAGACACCAGGGATGTAGTGTGTGTGTGTTTACTATTATTTTTAATTGTTTTCTTTTTTTTTGTGTTGGGGGGCGCCCCCTTGGGCAAGGGTCGCCCCCAAGGGGCAAAAAGTACTATTGGGCAGCCCCACTTGGGGGCAGATTGGCCTTTTTTTTTTAGGCCTTTCTGTCACCCATAGCACCAGGGAACATGTATGTATGTGTGTGTGCTTTGTGTGAGGAGTGACCCCTTGGGCAAGGGTCGCCCCCCCAAAGGGGGCAATGTAATGTAGGCCATTTCTGCCCCCCTTGGGGGAAGATTGGCCTAGTTTGTGTAGGCCCTTCTGCCCACCAGGAGGCACAGAAACCATGAAGACGTCAGGGATTTTTTTTTTTTTTTGTTTTCTTTTTTGTGTGTTGGGGGTGCCCCCTTGGGCAAGGGTCGCCCCCAAGGGGCAAATATTACTATTGGGCAGTTCTGGCCCCCTCGGGGGCAGATCGGCCTATTTTTTTTAGGCCTTTCTGCCCCCATGGGGGTATAATCCAGTTAGCGCCATGGATCATGTGTGTGCTTTGTGTGGGGGGGGGGTGGCCCATTGGGCAAGGGTCGCCCCCCAAAGGGGGCAATGTAATGGAGGCCTAGGTTTTGTAGGCCCTTCTGCTCCCCCAGGGGGGGGAGGCGGAATCCATGAAGACACCAGGGATTTTTTTTTCTTTCGTTTTTTTTGTGTTGGGGTGCGCCCCTTGGGGGAAGACCGGCCTATTTTTTATTTTTATTTTTCAGGACCATCTGCTCTCAAGGGGGGCAGAATCCACTTTGCGCCAGGGATCATGTGTGTGTTTTGTGTGGGGGGGTGGCCCCTTGGGCAAGGTTCACCCTCCAAAGGGGGCAATATATTCAATGGCATTTCTGCCCCCCTTTGGGGCAGATTGGACAATTTGTTTAGGCCCATCTGCCCCCAGGTAGAGGACACTAGACACAAGGGAACATTTAAAAATGGTTGGAGGCGGGGTGTTTGTCAACTGGCGAAGTATTTGCATTTATGATAATAACAGTTTATTTCTTCTTTTTGTTCTAGTTCAAAGATTTTGCTTCCTTTGCTGTGGATTGTTGCAGTTTTGGCAGTGGTTGTCCTGGGTATACGCAGTTGCCTGTTTTCGGTAAGTAAATACATTTTCTCCAAAGGAGTATTGTTGCCATGCATGAATGACATGTTTGAAGGTGGTGTACTGAATGCAGGATTGTGTGTGAAATTGTCTTTAGATTTATGTACAAAGATTATTTTGTTGTCTTATGTCTAATTTGCTTTTTTTCCTCTTTTTAGTGGTATATAATTGGTGATTGCTGTGGCTGAGCAGAGTAGTTAATGGTGAGTCAAGCTTTTTTCAGGCAAGTCAGAGGTATGGTTTTTGAGTTTATAACTTAGTGATAAAGCTACACTTTGTTTGTTACTCTTCTTACACAGTGCTGGTTGTTGGTGGTGCATTTGTCCAGTTAATTTTTGTAGGAAGGATCATGGCTAGCCATAGGATGACCGCTCAGCAGGTTGTTGGTGTGCTTTTTGAGTCGTCTTCTAACCATGATTATGAGACTGACTCTGCATCTGAGGCAGAGGAGGAAGTGCAAGATTCTGGAAGTGAATTGTTTGTCAGAGAGGAATCATCTGATGATGAAGCAACTCTCAGTGCTGATGAAGGGCCTGATTTAGAGGAGGAACCTGATGTGCTGATGGTGCAGGAGCCAGCAGTTGAAAGGCTTCCCATTGGAAGACCTGACACGTGGGTTGCACCAAACATGGAGCAGCCACAGTTGCCTGCGTGTACTGGTTTCCCAGGGTGTCGAGTTAACCCGGAAAGCTTTTTGCCCGTCAACTTTTTTGAGTTGTTTATGGGCAATATATTGTTGAGCAGACTAATTTTTACGCAGAGCAGTTTTTGAGGGACAACGCATCCAGACTTAGGCCACACTCTAGAGCTAGCCGGTGGATTCCCACAAATCTGAAAGAGTTGAAAAAGTTCTTGGATTTAACTTTTTTGATGGAACTGATAAGGAAGCCATCAATGCCTTCATATTTGTCTACTAGTCCATTGATGGGAACTGCTATATTTCCTGCCATCATGAGTCATAACCGGTATGAGCTTCTTCTTCGGATGTTGCATTTTGTAGATAATGCTTTACCCTTGCCACAAGATCACCCTGATTCTAACCATCTTTTTAAGATTAGACCTGTCCTTGATCATTTGGTAGATCGGTTTTCAGAGATCTATATTCCAGACAAAGAAATATATGTGGATGAGTCTTTGGTCCTGTTCAAGTATCGTTTTGGTTTTTAGGCAGTACATTCCTAGCAAGAGGGCACGGTATGGAATTAAATTGTATATGCTGTCTGAAAGTAGTACAGGATATGTTTAGAATTTCCAGGACTATACTGGTAGGGATTCCAATATTGAGCCCCCGGATTGTCCACCCAATTTTGGAGCTAGTGAGAAAATTGTGTGGGAACTTGGTAGACGACTGTTTAACAAAGGTCACCATTTTTATGAAGATAACTTCTACACTGGAGTTCAGTTGTTTAATGAGTTGTTCAGAGTGGACACTGTTGCTTGTAGCACAATCCGCTCTAATCGGAAAGGCTATCCAAGAGAGCTTGTCTGTAAAAAACTTGAGAAGGGACAGTGGAGTGCCTTGTGGAAGGATGAGCTGCTAGCTCTGAAATTTGTAGACAAGAGGGATATGTACATGCTAAATACCATCCATGATGATAGTACTTCACCTGTTTGGGGTAAGGTTGCCGAAGTGCACAAACCTGTGTGCATTTTAGACTATAATAAGCACATGGGTGGTGTTGATAGAGTAGATCAGAGGTTGGAACCTTAAACTGCTGCTCGTAAGTCTTATGTTTGGTATGAGAAATTAGTGGTTCACTTGTTCCACTTGGCAACTTTTAATCCTTTTGTTGTGTTCAAGGATAGTTCTCCAGAGTCAAGGATGACATTTGTGAAATTGAAGGAGTCTATCATAGCGAGCCTTGTTGTGCTGGAACAGGCAAGAGTTCCTAGAGAAGCAGTGGTGGAGGATGTGGCTAGATTGAAAGATCGTCACTTTGCTGAGCACATTTCTCCCACGGACAAAATAAACTTTCCTGCTAAGAAGTGTAGAGTCTGTGCTGGAAAGGTATCAGGAAGGAGACTAGGATGTACTGCCTTGATTGTCCTTCAAAGCCTGGGCTGTGTGTGGGTGGCTGTTTCAGGAGCTACCACACACAGAAGAATTATTGGGAAATTCTCTGAGCGTAAACTGCTGGTTTATATTTTTATATGTTCAGTTTCATGGTTGGCATTACTATCATGTATTCAGTAAGAGCTTTTGTGTTTGTAGTTTTGTACTTATTTATAATTAGTGGTTCCTTTGTTGTTTAAAAAAAAGAAAAAAAGGTGGTGTGCATGGGGAGGCGCTTGGCTAGCGGTGTGCGTGGGGTGGCGCTTGGCTGGCGGTGTGAGTGGGGTGGCGCATGGCTGGCAATGTGCATGGGGTGGTGCTTGGTCATGAGCTGGTGTGATTGCTATATCAGGCATGTGGGCGTATGAAAGTGATGGACCCTTGAGTGGCGCTGTCTGTCGATGCGAGTGTTGTTATGTGCTGGGCCCGTGGCTGGTAGAATGAATGGTCTTGTGCATGTCATGTATGGAAGGTGTGTGAATGGACTGTAAAGTGGTTGGTGCCTTATCGTGGCTTTACAGCTTACAAACTGTGAGTCATTGGTTGAGTTTTTTGGCCTTTCAGTTATTAACAGTGCATTTCATTTTTGTGAAATCTCTTGTTAATAAAATTTGATTCACTGAACCATCACTCACCCTCGTGCCAAATCCAATCAGTATGTGTGGTAAAAATCACAAAACCTGCTCTGCTGTAATCAGGTGTCGCAGCACACCTGTGACACGCTAGGGCCCATATTTATACTTTTTGACGCAAAACTGCGCCAACGCAGTTTTGCGTCAAAAAAATTAGCGCCGGCTAACGTCATTCTGAAGCGCCATGCCGGCGCCGTATTTATTCAATGACGTTAGCCGGCGTTAGCCGCCGTCGCCGTCTGGTGTGCGTTAAAAAAAACGACGTACACCAGGCAGCGCCGGCGTAGGGGGATATGGAGCTTGGGCGTCAAGAAATGGGGCAAGTCAGGTTGAGGCAATTTTTTCGCCTCAACCCGATTTGCGCCAATTTTTTTCACTCCCAACCCCCATAGAAATGACTCCTGTCTTAGCAAAGACAGGAGTCATGCCCCCTTGCCCAATGGCCATGCCCAGGGGACTTTTGTCCCCTGGGCATGGTCATTGGGCATAGTGGCATGTAGGGGGGCACAAATCAGGCCCCCCTATGCCACAATTTTTTTTTAAAAAAAACACTTACCTGAACTTACCTTAATGTCCCTGGGATGGGTCCCTCCAGCCTTGGGTGTCCTCCTGGGGTCGGCATGGGTGACAGGGGGTGTCCCTGGTGGCACGGGGGGGCACCTCTGGGCTCCTTCAGAGCCCACAGGTCCCTTAACGCCTGCCTTTTGCAGGCGCTACAAAACGGCGCAAAAGCTGCCGTACGTCATTTTTTTTGACCCGCCCACTCCCGGGCGTGATTTTTGCCTGGAGTCGATTTTTTAGACGGGAACACCTACCTTGCATATAATTAACGCAAAGTAGGTGTCCACGCTAAAAAATGACGCTAACTCCATGGACTTTGGCGCTAGACGCGTCTAACGCCAAAGTATAAATATGGAGTTAGTTTTGCGTCGAAATTGCGTCAAAAAAAACGACGCAATTTCGGCGCAAACGGAGTATAAATATGCCCCTAGGTGTCTCGGGTGGGATCCCGATGAGAAGCATGCCACAAACTTGGTTGGTGGGTGAGGGTTCTTTTTAACATAACCAAAGTGCGTTTTTTTTCACAATTTTAGTGTTTGGAACAACACATAAGTAGGTGGACACATCAAATTTGTCTATTGCAAAACTACCTGTGTTTGGGGTGGGGCACCTATGTTTTTGGTCCCGGGGACTGCCTTCATCTAGGGAAACCTACCAAACCCAGACATGTTATACAAAAAGACACCCCAAGGAATCCAAGGAGGTGTGGATTGCCTGGTTCCCCAACACTTTCTTACCCAGACTCCTCTGCAAACCTCAACATTTGCTTAAAAATGTATATTTTCCTCACTTTTCTTTGTAGGATCATCGCTGCGGCACACATTTCCTACCACCCAGAGTCTCCCAAGTAAAATGATACCTCACTTGTGTGGGTCCCCAAAGTAGAGTCAGCCTAAAAGATGTATAAAAGAACAATATGTGCTTATCAAGTTGCTGTGCTATCCCCTCAATCTCTACAGGTTTTTGGCATTTTTCTGTTGTAGGCACCTTGGCCAACCACACAACTGAGGTACCATTTTTATCGGGAGACTTGGGGGAACCCTGGGTGGAAGAAAACTTGTGGCTCCTATCAGATTCCAGAAGTTTCTGTCACTGCAATGAGAGGAAAATGTGTTTTTTTGGCCACATTTTGAGGTTTGCAAAGGATTCTGGGTAACAGAATCTGGTCAGAGCCCCACAAGTCACCCCATCATGGATTCCCCTAGGTGTCTAGTTTTAAAAAATGTGCAGGTTTGCTATGTTTCCTCAGGTGCCGGCTGAGCTAGAGGCCAAAATCCACAGCTAGGCACTTTGTAAAAAACAGCTCTGTTTTCTTTGTGAAAATGTGATGTGTCCAATGTTGTGTTTTGGGGCATTTCCTTTTGCGGGCATTAGGCCTACCCACACAATTGAGGTATCATTTTTATCGGGAGACTTGGGGGAATGCTGGGTGGAAGGAAATTCCTCTCAGATTCCAGAACTTTCTGTCACCGAAATGCGAGTAAAAAGTGTTTTTTTGGCCAAATTTTGAGGTTTGCAAAGGATTCTGGGTAAGAGAACCTGGTCAGAGCCCCACAAGTCACCCCATCTTGGAATCCCCTAGGTGTGTAGTTTTCAAAAATGTTCAGGATTGCTAGGTTTCCCTAGGTGCCGGCTGAGCTAGAGGCCAAAATCCACAGCTAGGCAATTGTAAAAAAACTGCTTTGTTTTCTTTGTGAAAATGTGATGTGTCCTTGTTGTGTTTTGGGGCATTTCCTTTCGCGGATACTAGGAGTACCCACACAAGTGAGGCACCATTTTATCGGGAGACTTGGGGGAACGCTGGGTGGAAGGAAATTTGTGGCTCCTCTCAGATCCCAGAACTTTCTGTCACCGAAATGAGAGGAAAAAGTATTTTTTGGGCCAAACTGTGAGGTTTGCAGAGGATTCTGGGTAACAGAACCTGGTCAGAGCCCCACAAGTCACCCCATCTTGGATTGCCCTAGGTGTCTAGTTTTAAAGAATGTGCAGATTTGCTAGGTTTCCCCAGGGCGCTTGGGTGGCGGTGTGAGTGGGGTGGCGCTTGGCTGGCGATGTGCATGGGGTGGTGCTTGGTCATCAGCTGGCGTGATTGCTGTATCAGGCATGTGGGTGTATGAAAGTGATGGACCCTTGAGTGGCGCTGTCTGTCGATGCGAGTGTTGTTATCTGCTGGGCCCGTGGCTGGTAGAATGAATGGTCTTGTGCATGTCATGTATGGAAGGTGTGTGAATGGACTGTAAAGTGGTTGGTGCCTTATCGTGGCTTTACAGCTTACGAGCTGTGAGTCATTGGTTCAGTTTTTTGGCCTTTCAGTTATTAACAGTGCATTTCTTTTTTGTAAAATCTGTTGTTAATAAAATTTGATTCACTGAACCATCCCTCACCCTCGTGCCAAATCCAACCAGTATGTGTGGTAAAAATCACAAAACCTGCTCTGCTGTAATCAGGCGTCGCAGCACACCTGTGACACGCTAGGTGTCTCGGGTGGGACCCCGATGAGAAGCATGCCACAAACTTGGTTGGTGGGTGTGGGTTCTTTTTAACATAACTAAAGTGCGTTTCTTTTCACAATTTTAGTGTTTGGAACAACACATAAGTAGGTGGACACATCAAATGTATCTATTGCAAAACTACCTGTGTTTGGGGTGGGGCACCTATGTTTTTGGTCCTGGGGGCTGCCTTCATCTAGGGAAACAGACCAAACCCAGACATGTTATACAAAAAGACACCCCAAGGAATCCAAGGAGGTGTGGCTTGCCTGGATCCCCCAACACTTTCTTACCCAGACTCCTCTGCAAACCTCAACATTTGCTTAAAAATGTATATTTTCCTCACTTTTCTTTGTAGGATCATCGCTGCGGCACAAATTTCCTACCACCCAGAGTTTCCCAAGTAAAATGATAACACACTTGTGTGGGTCCCCAAAGCAGAGTCAGCCTAAAAGATGTATAAAAGAACAATATGTGCTTATCAAGTTGCTGTGCTATCCTCTCAATCTCTACAGGTTTTTGGCATTTTTCTGTTGTAGGCACCTTGGCCAACCACATAAGTGAGGTACCATTTTTATCGGGAGACTTGGGGGAACGCTGGGTGGAAGAAAACTTGTGGCTCCTATCAGATTCCAGAACTTTCTGTCACTGCAATGATAGGAAAATGTGTTTTTTTGGCCACATTTTGAGGTTTGCAAAGGATTCTGGGTAACAGAATCTGGTCAGAGCCCCACAAGTCACCCCATCATGGATTCCCCTAGGTGTCTAGTTTTAAAAAATGTGCAGGTTTGCTATGTTTCCTCAGGTGCCGGCTGAGCTAGAGGCCAAAATCCACAGCTAGGCACTTTGTAAAAAACAGCTCTGTTTTCTTCGTGAAAATGTGATGTGTCCAATGTTGTGTTTTGGGGCATTTCCTTTCGCGGGCATTAGGCCTACCCACACAATTGAGGTATCATTTTTATCGGGAGACTTGGGGGAATGCTGGGTGGAAGGAAATTCCTCTCAGATTCCAGAACTTTCTGTCACCGAAATGCGAGTAAAAAGTGTTTTTTTGGCCAGATTTTGAGGTTTGCAAAGGATTCTGGGTAAGAGAACCTGGTCAGAGCCCCACAAGTCACCCCATCTTGGATTCCCCTAGGTGTGTAGTTTTCAAAAACGTTCAGGATTGCTAGGTTTCCCTAGGTGCCGGCTGAGCTAGAGGCAAAAATCCACAGCTAAGCAATTGTAAAAAAACTGCTTTGTTTTCTTTGTGAAAATGTGATGTGTCCTCGTTGTGTTTTGGGGCATTTCCTTTCGCGGATACTAGGAGTACCCACACAAGTGAGGTACCATTTTATTGGGAGACTTGGGGGAACGCTGGGTGGAAGGAAATTTGTGGATCCTCTCAGATCCCAGAACTTTCTGTCACCGAAATGAGAGGAAAAAGTATTTTTTGGGCCAAACTGTGAGGTTTGCAGAGGATTCTGGGTAACAGAACCTGGTCAGAGTCCCACAAGTCACCCCATCTTGGATTCCCCTAGGTGTCTAGTTTTAAAGAATGCGCAGATTTGCTAGGTTTCCCCAGGGCGCTTGGGTGGCGGTGGGAGTGGGGTGGCGCTTGGCTGGCGATGTGCATGGGGTGGTGCTTGGTCATCAGCTGGTGTGATTGCTGTATCAGGCATGTGGGCGTATGAAAGTGATGGACCCTTGAGTGGCGCTGTCTGTCGATTCGAGTGTTGTTATGTGCTGGGCCCGTGGCTGGTAGAATGAATGGTCTTGTGCATATCATGTATGGAAGGTGTGTGAATGGACTGTAAAGTGGTTGGTGCCTTATCGTGGCTTTACAGCTTACGAGCTGTGAGTCATTGGTTCCGTTTTTTGGCCTTTCAGTTATTAACAGTGCATTTCTTTTTTGTGAAATCTCTTGTTAATAAAATTTGATTCACTGAACCATCACTCACCCTCGTGCCAAATCCAACCAGTATGTGTGGTAAAAATCACAAAACCTGCTCTGCTGTAATCAGGCGTCGCAGCACACCTGTGACACGCTAGGTGTCTTGGGTGGGACCCCGATGAGAAGCATGCCACAAACTTGGTTGGTGGATGAGGGTTCTTTTTAACATAACCAAAGTGCGTTTCTTTTCACAATTTTAGTGTTTGGAACAACACATAAGTAGGTGGACACATCAAATTTATCTATTGCAAAACTACCTGTGTTTGGGGTGGGGCACCTATGTTTTTGGTCCCGGGGGCTGCCTTCATCTAGGGAAACCTACCAAACCCAGACATGTTATACAAAAAGACACCCCAAGGAATCCAAGGAGGTGTGGCTTGCCTGGATCCCCCAACACTTTCTTACCCAGACTCCTCTGCAAACCTCAACATTTGCTTAAAAATGTATATTTTCCTCACTTTTCTTTGTAGGATCATCGCTGCGGCACAAATTTCCTACCACCCAGAGTCTCCCAAGTAAAATGATAACACACTTGTGTGGGTCCCCAAAGCAGAGTCAGCCTAAAAGATGTATAAAAGAACAATATGTGCTTATCAAGTTGTTGTGCTATCCACTCAATCTCTACCGGTTTTTGGCATTTTTCTGTTGTAGGCTCCTTGGCCAACCACACAAGTGAGGTACCATTTTTATCGGGAGACTTGGGGGAACGCTGGGTGGAGAAAACTTGTTGCTCCTATCAGATTCCAGAACTTTCTGTCACTGCAATGAGAGGAACATGTGTTTTTTTGGCCACATTTTGAGGTTTGCAAAGGATTCTGGGTAACAGAATCTGGTCAGAGCCCCACAAGTCACACCATCATGGATTCCCCTAGGTGTCTAGTTTTCAAAAATGCGCAGGTTTGCTATGTTTCCCCAGGTGCCGGCTGAGCTAGAGGCCAAAATCCACAGCTAGGCACTTTGTAAAAAACAGCTCTGTTTTCTTCGTGAAAATGTGATGTGTCCAATGTTGTGTTTTGGGGCATTTCCTTTCACGGACATTAGGCCTACCCACACAATTGAGGTATCATTTTTATCGGGAGACTTGGGGGAATGCTGGGTGGAAGGAAATTCCTCTCAGATTCCAGAACTTTCTGTCACCGAAATGCGAGTAAAAAGTGTTTTTTTGGCCAAATTTTGAGGTTTGCAAAGGATTCTGGGTAAGAGAACCTGGTCAGAGCCCCACAAGTCACCCCATCTTGGATTCCCCTAGGTGTGTAGTTTTCAAAAATGTTCAGGATTGCCAGGTTTCCCTAGGTGCCGGCTGAGCTAGAGGCCAAAATCCACAGCTAGGCAATTGTAAAAAAACTGCTTTGTTTTCTTTGTGAAAATGTGATGTGTCCTCGTTGTGTTTTGGGGCATTTCCTTTCGCGGATACTAGGAGTACCCACACAAGTGAGGTACCATTTTATCGGGAGACTTGGGGGAACGCTGGGTGGAAGGAAATTTGTGGCTCCTCTCAGATCCCAGAACTTTCTGTCACCGAAATGAGAGGAAAAAGTATTTTTTGGGCCAAACTATGAGGTTTGCAGAGGATTCTGGGTAACAGAACCTGGTCAGAGCCCCACAGGTCACCCCATCTTGGATTCCCCTAGGTGTCTAGTTTTAAAGAATGCGCAGATTTGCTAGGTTTTCCCAGGGCGCTTGGGTGGCAGTGTGAGTGGGGTGGCGCTTGGCTGGCGATGTGCATGGGGTGGTGCTTGGTCATCAGCTGGTGTGATTGCTGTATCAGGCATGTGAGCGTATGAAAGTGATGGACCCTTGAGTGGCGGTGTCTGTCGATGCGAGTGTTGTTATGTGCTGGGCCCGTGGCTGGTAGAATGAATGGTCTTGTGCATGTCATGTATGGAAGGTGTGTGAATGGACTGTAAAGTGGTGGGTGCCTTATCGTGGCTTTACAGCTTACGAGCTGTGAGTCATTGGTTCAGTTTTTTGGCCTTTCAGTTATTAACAGTGCATTTCATTTTTGTGAAATCTCTTGTTAATAAAATTTGATTCACTGAACCATCACTCACCCTCGTGCCAAATCCAACCATTATGTGTGGTAAAAATCACAAAACCTGCTCTGCTGTAATCAGGAGTTGCAGCACACCTGTGACACGCTAGGTGTCTCGGGTGGGACCCCGATGAGAAGCATGCCACAAACTTGGTTGGTGGGTGAGGGTTCTTTTTAACATAACCAAAGTGCGTTTCTTTTCACCATTTTAGTGTTTGGAACAACACATAAGTAGGTGGACACATCAAATTTATCTATTGCAAAACTACATGTGTTTGGGGTGGGGCACCTATGTTTTTGGTCCCGGGGGCTGCCTTCATCTAGGGAAACCTACCAAACCCAGACATGTTATACAAAAAGACACCCCAAGGAATCCAAGGAGGTGTGGCTTGCCTGGATCCCCCAACACTTTCTTACCCAGACTCCTCTGCAAACCTCAACATTTGCTTAAAAATTTATATTTTCCTCACTTTTCTTTGTAGGATCATCGCTGCGGCACAAATTTCCTACCACCCAGAGTCCCCCAAGTAAAATGATAACTCACATGTGTGGGTCCCCAAAGCAGAGTCAGCCTAAAAGATGTATAAAAGAACAATATGTGCTTATCAAGTTGCTGTGCTATCCCCTCAATCTCTACAGGTTTTTGGCATTTTTCTGTTGTATGCACCTGGGCCAACCACACAAGTGAGGTACCATTTTTATCGGGAGACTTGGGGAAATGGTGGGTGGAAGAAAACTTGTGGCTCCTATCAGATTGCAGAACTTTCTGTCACTGCAATGAGAGGAAAATGTGTTTTTTTGGCCACATTTCGAGGTTTGCAAAGGATTCTGGATAACAGAATCTGGTCAGAGCCCCACAAGTCACCCCATCATGGATTCCCCTAGGTGTCTAGTTTTAAAAAATGTGCAGGTTTGCTATGTTTCCCCAAGTGCCGGCTGAGCTAGAGGCCAAAATCCACAGCTAGGCACTTTGTAAAAAACAGCTCTGTTTTCTTCGTGAAAATGTGATGTGTCCAATGTTGTGTTTTGAGGCATTTCCTTTCGCAGGCATTATGCCTACCCACACAATTGAGGTATCATTTTTATCGGGAGACTTGGGGGAATGCTGGGTGGAAGGAAATTCCTCTCAGATTCCAGAACTTTCTGTCACCGAAATGCGAGTAAAAAGTGTTTTTTTGGCCAAATTTTGAGGTTTGCAAAGGATTCTGGGTAAGAGAACCTGGTCAGAGCCCCACAAGTCACCCCATCTTGGATTCCGCTAGGTGTGTAGTTTTCAAAAATGTTCAGGATAGCTAGGTTTCCCTAGGTGCCGGCTGAGCTAGAGGCCAAAATCCACAGCTAGGCAATTGTAAAAAAAACGCTTTGTTTTCTTTGTGAAAATGTGATGTGTCCTCGTTGTGTTTTGGGGCATTTCCTTTCGCGGATACTAGGAGTACCCACACAAGTGAGGCACCATTTTATCGGGAGACTTGGGGGAACGCTGGGTGGAAGGAAATTTGTGGCTCCTCTCAGATCCCAGAACTTTCTGTCACCGAAATGAGAGGAAAAAGTATTTTTTGGGCCAAACTGTGAGGTTTGCAGAGGATTCTGGGTAACAGAACCTGGTCAGAGCCCCACAAGTCACCCCATCTTGGATTCCCCTAGGTGTCTAGTTTTAAAGAATGTGCAGATTTGCTAGGTTTCCCCAGGGCGCTTGGGTGGCGGTGTGAGTGGGGTGGCGCTTGGCTGGCGATGTGCATGGGGTGGTGCTTGGTCATCAGCTGGCGTGATTGCTGTATCAGGCATGTGGGTGTATGAAAGTGATGGACCCTTGAGTGGCGCTGTCTGTCGATGCGAGTGTTGTTATCTGCTGGGCCCGTGGCTGGTAGAATGAATGGTCTTGTGAATGTCATGTATGGAAGGTGTGTGAATGGACTGTAAAGTGGTTGGTGCCTTATCGTGGCTTTACAGCTTACGAGCTGTGAGTCATTGGTTCAGTTTTTTGGCCTTTCAGTTATTAACAGTGCATTTCTTTTTTGTAAAATCTCTTGTTAATAAAATTTGATTCACTGAACCATCCCTCACCCTCGTGCCAAATCCAACCAGTATGTGTGGTAAAAATCACAAAACCTGCTCTGCTGTAATCAGGCGTCGCAGCACACCTGTGACACGCTAGGTGTCTCGGGTGGGACCCCGATGAGAAGCATGCCACAAACTTGGTTGGTGGGTGTGGGTTCTTTTTAACATAACTAAAGTGCGTTTCTTTTCACAATTTTAGTGTTTGGAACAACACATAAGTAGGTGGACACATCAAATTTATCTATTGCAAAACTACCTGTGTTTGGGGTGGGGCACCTATGTTTTTGGTCCTGGGGGCTGCCTTCATCTAGGGAAACAGACCAAACCCAGACATGTTATACAAAAAGACACCCCAAGGAATCCAAGGAGGTGTGGCTTGCCTGGATCCCCCAACACTTTCTTACCCAGACTCCTCTGCAAACCTCAACATTTGCTTAAAAATGTATATTTTCCTTACTTTTCTTTGTAGGATCATCGCTGCGGCACAAATTTCCTACCACCCAGAGTCTCCCAAGTAAAATGATAACACACTTGTGTGGGTCCCCAAAGCAGAGTCAGCCTAAAAGATGTATAAAAGAACAATATGTGCTTATCAAGTTGCTGTGCTATCCCCTCAATCTCTACAGGTTTTTGGCATTTTTCTGTTGTAGGCACCTTGGCCAACCACATAAGTGAGGTACCATTTTTATCGGGAGACTTGGGGGAACGCTGGGTGGAAGAAAACTTGTGGCTCCTATCAGATTCCAGAACTTTCTGTCACTGCAATGATAGGAAAATGTGTTTTTTTGGCCACATTTTGAGGTTTGCAAAGGATTCTGGGTAACAGAATCTGGTCAGAGCCCCACAAGTCACCCCATCATGGATTCCCCTAGGTGTCTAGTTTTAAAAAATGTGCAGGTTTGCTATGTTTCCTCAGGTGCCGGCTGAGCTAGAGGCCAAAATCCACAGCTAGGCACTTTGTAAAAAACAGCTCTGTTTTCTTCGTGAAAATGTGATGTGTCCAATGTTGTGTTTTGGGGCATTTCCTTTCGCGGGCATTAGGCCTACCCACACAATTGAGGTATCATTTTTATCGGGAGACTTGGGGGAATGCTGGGTGGAAGGAAATTCCTCTCAGATTCCAGAACTTTCTGTCACCGAAATGCGAGTAAAAAGTGTTTTTTTGGCCAAATTTTGAGGTTTGCAAAGGATTCTGGGTAAGAGAACCTGGTCAGAGCCCCACAAGTCACCCCATCTTGGATTCCCCTAAGTGTGTAGTTTTAAAGAATGCGCAGATTTGCTAGGTTTCCCCAGGGCGCTTGGGTGGCGGTGGGAGTGGGGTGGCGCTTGGCTGGCGATGTGCATGGGGTGGTGCTTGGTCATCAGCTGGTGTGATTGCTGTATCAGGCATGTGGGCGTATGAAAGTGATGGACCCTTGAGTGGCGCTGTCTGTCGATTCGAGTGTTGTTATGTGCTGGGCCCGTGGCTGGTAGAATGAATGGTCTTGTGCATATCATGTATGGAAGGTGTGTCAATGGACTGTAAAGTGGTTGGTGCCTTATCGTGGCTTTACAGCTTACGAGCTGTGAGTCATTGGTTACGTTTTTTGGACTTTCAGTTATTAACAGTGCATTTCTTTTTTGTGAAATCTCTTGTTAATAAAATTTGATTCACTGAACCATCACTCACCCTCGTGCCAAATCCAACCAGTATGTGTGGTAAAAATCACAAAACCTGCTCTGCTGTAATCAGGCGTCGCAGCACACCTGTGACACGCAAGGTGTCTCGGGTGGGACCCCGATGAGAAGCATGCCACAAACTTGGTTGGTGGATGAGGGTTCTTTTTAACATAACCAAAGTGCGTTTCTTTTCACAATTTTTGTGTTTGGAACAACACATAAGTAGGTGGACACATCAAATTTATCTATTGCAAAACTACCTGTGTTTGGGGTGGGGCACCTATGTTTTTGGTCCCGGGGGCTGCCTTCATCTAGGGAAACCTACCAAACCCAGACATGTTATACAAAAAGACACCCCAAGGAATCCAAGGAGGTGTGGCTTGCCTGGATCCCCCAACACTTTCTTACCCAGACTCCTCTGCAAACCTCAACATTTGCTTAAAAATGTATATTTTCCTCACTTTTCTTTGTAGGATCATCGCTGCGGAACAAATTTCCTACCACCCAGAGTCTCCCAAGTAAAATGATAACACACTTGTGTGGGTCCCCAAAGCAGAGTCAGCCTAAAAGATGTATAAAAGAACAATATGTGCTTATCAAGTTGTTGTGCTATCCCCTCAATCTCTACAGGTTTTTGGCATTTTTCTGTTGTAGGCACCTTGGCCAGCCACACAAGTGAGGTACCATTTTTATCGGGAGACTTGGGGGAACGCTGGGTGGAAGAAAACTTGTGGCTCCTATCAGATTCCAGAACTTTCTGTCACTGCAATGAGAGGAAAATGTGTTTTTTTGGCCACATTTTGAGGTTTTCAAAGGATTCTGGGTAACAGAATCTGGTCAGAGCCCCACAAGTCATCCCATCATGGATTCCCCTAGGTGTCTAGTATTCAAAAATGCCCAAGTTTTGATATGTTTCCCCAGGTGTCCCGGCTGAGCTAGAGGCCAAAATCCACAGCTAGGCACTTTGTAAAAAACAGCTCTGTTTTCTTCGTGAAAATGTGATGTGTCTAATGTTGTGTTTTGGGGCATTTCCTTTCACGGACATTAGGCCTACCCACACAATTGAGGTATCATTTTTATCGGGAGACTTGGGGGAATGCTGGGTGGAAGGAAATTCCTCTCAGATTCCAGAACTTTCTGTCACCGAAATGCGAGTAAAAAGTGTTTTTTTGGCCAAATTTTGAGGTTTGCAAAGGATTCTGGGTAAGAGAACCTGGTCAGAGCCCCACAAGTCACCCCATCTTGGATTCCCCTAGGTGTGTAGTTTTCAAAAATGTTCAGGATTGCCAGGTTTCCCTAGGTGCCGGCTGAGCTAGAGGCCAAAATCCACAGCTAGGCAATTGTAAAAAAACTGCTTTGTTTTCTTTGTGAAAATGTGATGTGTCCTCGTTGTGTTTTGGGGCATTTCCTTTCGCGGATACTAGGAGTACCCACACAAGTGAGGTACCATTTTATCGGGAGACTTGGGGGAACGCTGGGTGGAAGGAAATTTGTGGCTCCTCTCAGATCCCAGAACTTTCTGTCACCGAAATGAGAGGAAAAAGTATTTTTTGGGCCAAACTATGAGGTTTGCAGAGGATTCTGGGTAACAGAACCTGGTCAGAGCCCCACAAGTCACCCCATCTTGGATTCCCCTAGGTGTCTAGTTTTAAAGAATGCTCAGATTTGCTAGGTTTTCCCAGGGCGCTTGGGTGGCAGTGTGAGTGGGGTGGCGCTTGGCTGGCGATGTGCATGGGGTGGTGCTTGGTCATCAGCTGGTGTGATTGCTGTATCAGGCATGTGGGCGTATGAAAGTGATGGACCCTTGAGTGGCGGTGTCTGTCGATGCGAGTGTTGTTATGTGCTGGGCCCGTGGCTGGTAGAATGAATGGTCTTGTGCATGTCATGTATGGAAGGTTTGTGAATGGACTGTAAAGTGGTGGGTGCCTTATCGTGGCTTTTCAGCTTACGAGCTGTGAGTCATTGGTTCAGTTTTTTGGCCTTCCAGTTATTAACAGTGCATTTCATTTTTGTGAAATCTCTTGTTAATAAAATTTGATTCACTGAACCATCACTCACCCTCGTGCCAAATCCAACCATTATGTGTGGTAAAAATCACAAAACCTGCTCTGCTGTAATAAGGAGTTGCAGCACACCTGTGACACGCTAGGTGTCTCGGGTGGGACCCCGATGAGAAGCATGCCACAAACTTGGTTGGTGGGTGAGGGTTCTTTTTAACATAACCAAAGTGCGTTTCTTTTCACCATTTTAGTGTTTGGAACAACACATAAGTAGGTGGACACATCAAATTTATCTATTGCAAAACTACCTGTGTTTGGGGTGGGGCACCTATGTTTTTGGTCCTGGGGGCTGCCTTCATCTAGGGAAACCTACCAAACCCAGACATGTTATACAAAAAGACACCCCAAGGAATCCAAGGAGGTGTGGCTTGCCTGGATCCCCCAACACTTTCTTACCCAGACTCCTCTGCAAACCTCAACATTTGCTTAAAAATGTATATTTTCCTCACTTTTCTTTGTAGGATCATCGCTGTGGCACAAATTTCCTACCACCCAGAGTCTCCCAAGTAAAATGATACCTCACTTGTGTGGGTCCCCAAAGCAGAGTCAGCCTAAAAGATGTATAAAAGAACAATATGTGCTTATCAAGTTGCTGTGCTATCCCCTCAATCTCTACAGGTTTTTGGCATTTTTCTGTTGTAGGCACCTGGGCCAACCACACAAGTGAGGTACCATTTTTATCGGGAGACTTGGGGAAACGGTGGGTGGAAGAAAACTTGTGGCTCCTATCAGATTGCAGAACTTTCTGTCACTGCAATGAGAGGAAAATGTGTTTTTTTGGCCATATTTTGAGGTTTGCAAAGGATTCTGGATAACAGAATCTGGTCAGAGCCCCACAAGTCACCCCATCATGGATTCCCCTAGGTGTCTAGTTTTCAAAAATGCGCAGGTTTGCTATGTTTCCCCAAGTGCCGGCTGAGCTAGAGGCCAAAATCCACAGCTAGGCACTTTGTAAAAAACAGCTCTGTTTTCTTCGTGAAAATTTGATGTGTCCAATGTTGTGTTTTGGGGCATTTCCTTTCGCAGGCATTATGCCTACCCACACAATTGAGGTATCATTTTTATCGGGAGACTTGGGGGAATGCTGGGTGGAAGGAAATTCCTCTCAGATTCCAGAACTTTCTGTCACCGAAATGCGAGTAAAAAGTGTTTTTTTGGCCAAATTTTGAGGTTTGCAAAGGATTCTGGGTAAGAGAACCTGGTCAGAGCCCCACAAGTCACACCATCTTGGATTCCCCTAGGTGAGTAGTTTTCAAAAATGTTCAGGATTGCTAGGTTTCCATAGGTGCCGGCTGAGCTAGAGGCCAAAATCCACAGCTAGGCAATTGTAAAAAAAACGCTATGTTTTCTTTGTGAAAATGTGATGTGTCCTCGTTGTGTTTTGGGGCATTTCCTTTCGCGGATACTAGGAGTACCCACACAAGTGAGGTACCATTTTATCGGGAGACTTGGGGGAACGCTGGGTGGAAGGAAATTTGTGGCTCCTCTCAGATCCCAGAACTTTCTGTCACCGAAATGATAGGAAAAAGTATTTTTTTGGCCAAACTGTGAGGTTTGCCGATGATTCTGGGTAACAGAACCTGGTCAGAGCCCCACAAGTCACCCCATCTTGGATTCCCCTAGGTGTCTAGTTTTAAAGAATGCGCAGATTTGCTAGGTTTCCCCAGGGCGCTTGGATGGCGGTGTGAGTGGGGTGGCGCTTGGCTGGCGATGTGCATGGGGTGGTGCTTGGTCATCAGCTGGTGTGATTGCTGTATCAGGCATGTGGGCGTATGAAAGTGATGGACCCTTGAGTGGCGCTGTCTGTCGATGCGAGTGTTGTTATGTGCTGGGCCCGTGGCTGTTAGAATGAATGGTCTTGTGCATGTCATGTATGGAAGGTGTGTGAATGGACTGTAAAGTGGTTGGTGCCTTATCGTGGCTTTACAGCTTACGAGCTGTGAGTCATTGGTTCAGTTTTTTGGCCTTTCAGTTATTAACAGTGCATTTCATTTTTGTGAAATCTCTTGTTAATAAAATTTGATTCACTGAACCATCACTCACCCTCGTGCCAAATCCAACCAGTATGTGTGGTAAAAATCACAAAACCTGCTCTGCTGTAATCAGGCGTCGCAGCACACCTGTGACACGCTAGGTGTCTGGGGTGGGACCCCGATGAGAAGCATGCCACAAACTTGGTTGGTGGATGAGGGTTCTTTTTAACATAACCAAAGTGCGTTTCTTTTCACAATTTTAGTGTTTGGAACAACACATAAGTAGGTGGACACATCAAATTTATCTATTGCAAAACTACCTGTGTTTGGGGTGGGGCACCTATGTTTTTGGTCCCGGGGGCTGCCTTCATCTAGGGAAACCTACCAAACCCAGACATGTTATACAAAAAGTCACCCCAAGGAATCCAAGGAGGTGTGGCTTGCCTGGATCCCCCAACACTTTCTTACCCAGACTCCTCTGCAAACCTCAACATTTGCTTAAAAATTTATATTTTCCTCACTTTTCTTTGTAGGATCATCGCTGCGGCACAAATTTCCTACCACCCAGAGTCTCCCAAGTAAAATGATAACACACTTGTGTGGGTCCCCAAAGCAGAGTCAGCCTAAAAGATGTATAAAAGAACAATATGTGCTTATCAAGTTGTTGTGCTATCCCCTCAATCTCTACAGGTTTTTGGCATTTTTCTGTTGTAGGCACCTTGGCCAACCACACAAGTGAGGTACCATTTTTATCGGGAGACTTGGGGGAACACTGGGTGGAAGAAAACTTGTGGCTCCTATCAGATTCCAGAACTTTCTGTCACTGCAATGAGAGGAAAATGTGTTTTTTTGGCCACATTTTGAGGTTTACAAAGGATTCTGGGTAACAGAATCTGGTCAGAGCCCCACAAGTCACCCCATCATGGATTCCCCTAGGTGTCTAGTTTTCAAAAATGCGCAGGTTTGCTATGTTTCCCCAGGAGCCGGCTGAGCTAGAGGCCAAAATCCACAGCTAGGCACTTTGTAAAAAACAGCTCTGTTTTCTTCGTGAAAATGTGATGTGTCCAATGTTGTGTTTTGGGGCATTTCCTTTCACGGACATTAGGCCTACCCACACAATTGAGGTATCATTTTTATCGGGAGACTTGGGGGAATGCTGGGTGGAAGGAAATTCCTCTCAGATTCCAGAACTTTCTGTCACCGAAATGCGAGTAAAAAGTGTTTTTTTGGCCAAATTTTGAGGTTTGCAAAGGATTCTGGGTAAGAGAACCTGGTCAGAGCCCCACAAGTCACCCCATCTTGGATTCCCCTAGGTGTGTAGTTTTAAAAAATGTTCAGGATTGCCAGGTTTCCCTAGGTGCCGGCTGAGCTAGAGGCCAAAATCCACAGCTAGGCAATTGTAAAAAAACTGCTTTGTTTTCTTTGTGAAAATGTGATGTGTCCTCGTTGTGTTTTGGGGCATTTCCTTTCGCGGATACTAGGAGTACCCACACAAGTGAGGTACCATTTTATCGGGAGACTTGGGGGAACGCTGGGTGGAAGGAAATTTGTGGCTCCTCTCAGATCCCAGAACTTTCTGTCACCGAAATGAGAGGAAAAAGTATTTTTTGGGCCAAACTGTGAGGTTTGCCGATGATTCTGGGTAACAGAACCTGGTCAGAGCCCCACAAGTCACCCCATCTTGGATTCCCCTAGGTGTCTAGTTTTAAAGAAAGCGCAGATTTGCTAGGTTTTCCCAGGGCGCTTGGGTGGCAGTGTGAGTGGGGTGGCGCTTGGCTGGCGATGTGCATGGGGTGGTGCTTGGTCATCAGCTGGTGTGATTGCTGTATCAGGCATGTGGGCGTATGAAAGTGATGGACCCTTGAGTGGCGGTGTCTGTCGATGCGAGTGTTGTTATGTGCTGGGCCCGTGGCTGGTAGAATGAATGGTCTTGTGCATGTCATGTATGGAAGGTGTGTGAATGGACTGTAGAGTGGTGGGTGCCTTATCGTGGCTTTACAGCTTACGAGCTGTGAGTCACTGGTTCAGTTTTTTGGCCTTTCAGTTATTAACAGTGCATTTCATTTTTGTGAAATCTCTTGTTAATAAAATTTGATTCACTGAACCATCACTCACCCTCGTGCCAAATCCAACCAGTATGTGTGGTAAAAATCACAAAACCTGCTCTGCTGTAATCAGGCGTCGCAGCACACCTGTGACACAGTAGGTGTCTCGGGTGGGACCCCGATGAGAAGCATGCCACAAACTTGGTTGGTGGGTGAGGGTTCTTTTCAACATAACCAAAGTGCGTTTCTTTTCACAATTTTAGTGTTTGGAACAACACATAAGTAGGTGGACACATCAAATTTATCTATTGCAAATCTACCTGTGTTTGGGGTGGGGCACCTATGTTTTTGGTCCCGGGGGCTGCCTTCATCTAGGGAAACCTACCAAACCCAGACATGTTATACATAAAGACACCCCAAGGAATCCAAGGAGGTGTGGCTTGCCTGGATCCCACAACACTTTCTTACCCAGACTCCTCTGCAAACCTCAACATTTGCTTAAAAATGTATTTTTTCCTCACTTTTCTTTGTAGGATCATCGCTGCGGCACAAATTTCCTACCACCCAGAGTCTCCCAAGTAAAATGATACCTCACTTGTGTGGGTCCCCAAAGCAGAGTCAGCCTAAAAGATGTATAAAAGAACAATATGTGCTTATCAAGTTGCTGTGCTATCCCCTCAATCTCCACAGGTTTTTGGCATTTTTGTGTTGTAGGCACCTGGGCCAACCACACAAGTGAGGTACCATTTTTATCGGGAGACTTGGGGGAACGCTGGGTGGAAGAAAACTTGTGGCTCCTATCAGATTCCAGAACTTTTTGTCACTGCAATGAGAGGAAAATGTGTTTTTTTGGCCACATTTTGAGGTTTGCAAAGGATTCTGGATAACAGAATCTGGTCAGAGCCCCACAAGTCACCCCATCATGGATTTCCCTAGGTGTCTAGTTTTCAAAAATGCGCAGGTTTGCCATGTTTCCCCAGGTGCCGGCTGAGCTAGAGGCCAAAATCCACAGCTAGGCACTTTGTAAAAAACAGCTCTGTTTTCTTTGTGAAAATGTGATGTGTCTAATGTTGTGTTTTGGGGCATTTCCTTTCGCGGGCATTAGGCCTACCCACACAATTGAGGTATCATTTTTATCGGGAGACTTGGGGGAATGCTGGGTGGAAGGAAATTCCTCTCAGATTCCAGAACTTTCTGTCACCGAAATGCGAGTAAAAAGTGTTTTTTTGGCCAAATTTTGAGGTTTGCAAAGGATTCTGGGTATGAGAACCTGGTCAGAGCCCCACAAGTCACCCCATCTTGGATTCCCCTAGGTGTGTAGTTTTCAAAAATGTTCAGGATTGCTAGGTTTCCCTACTTGCTGGCTGAGCTAGAGGCCAAAATCCACAGCTAGGCAATTGTAAAAAAACTGCTTTGTTTTCTTTGTGAAAATGTGATGTGTCCTCGTTGTGTTTTGGGGCATTTCCTTTCGCGGATACTAGGAGTACCCACACAAGTGAGGTACCATTTTATCGGGAGACTTGGGGGAACGCTGGGTGGAAAGAAATTTGTGGCTCCTCTCAGATCCCAGAACTTTCTGTCACCGAAATGAGAGGAAAAAGTATTTTTTTGGCCAAACTGTGAGGTTTGCAGAGGATTCTGGGTAACAGAACCTGGTCAGAACCCCACAAGTCACCCCATCTTGGATTCCCCTAGGTGTCTAGTTTTAAAGAATGCGCAGATTTGCTAGGTTTCCCCAGGTTCCGGCTGAGCTTGAGGCCAAAATCCACAGCTAGGCACTTTGTAAAAAACAGCTCTGTTTTCTTTGTGAAAATGTGATGTGTCCACGTTGTGTTTTGGGGCATTTCCTTTTGCGGGCGCGAGCCCTGCCCACACAAGTGAGGTACCATTTTTATCGGGAGACTATGGGGAACACTGGGTGGAAGGAAATTTGTGGCTCCTCTCAGATTCCAGAACTTTCTGTCACCGAAATGAGAGGAAAAAGTGTTTTTTGGCCAAACTTTGAGGTTTGCAAAGGATTCTGGGTAACAGAACTTGGTCGGAGCCCCACAAGTTACCCTATCTTGGATTTCCCTAGGTGCCTAGTTTTAAAAAATGCGCAGGTTTGCTAGGTTTACCCAGGTTCCGGCTGAGCTAGAGGCCAAAATCCACAGCTAGGCACTTTGTGAAAAACAGCTCTGTTTTCTTGTGAAAATGTGATGTGTCCACGTTGTGTTTTGGGGCATTTCCTTTCGCGGGCGCTAGGCCTACCCACACAAGTGAGGTACCATTTTTATCGGGAGACTTGGGGGAACGCTGGGTGGAAGGAAATTTGTGGCTCCTCTCAGATTCCAGAACTTTCAGTCACCGAAAATAGAGGAAAAAGTGTTTTTTTAGCCAAACTTTGAGGTTTGCAAAGGATTCTGGCTAACAGAACCTGGTCAGAGCCCCACAAGTCATCCAATCATGGATTCCCCTAGATGTCTAGTTTTCAAAATTGTGCAGGTTTGCTAGGTTTCCCTAGGTGCCGGCTGAGCTAGAATCCAAAATCCACAGCTAGGCACTTTGTAAAAAACAGCTCTGTTTTCTTTGTGAAAATGTGAAGTGTCCACGTTGTGTTTTGGGGCATTTCCTTTAGCGGGCGCTATCCCTACCCACACAAGTGAGGTACCATTTTTATCGGGAGACTTGGAGAAACGCTGGGTGGAAGGAAATTTGTGGCTTCTCTGAGATTCCAGAACTTTCTGTCACCGAAATGAGAGGAAAAAGTGTTTTTTTTGGCCAAACTTTGAGGTTTGCAAAGGATTCTAGGTAACAGAACCTGGTCAGAGCCCCACATGTCACCCCATATTGGATTCCCCTAGGTGTCTAGTTTTCAAAAATGCGCAGGTTTGCTTGGTTTCCCCAGGTTCCGGCTCAGCAAGAGGCCAAAATCCACAGCTAGGCACTTTGTAAAAAACAACTCTGTTTTCTTTGTGAAGATGTGATGTGTCCACGTTGTGTTTTGGGGCATTTCCTTTCGCGGGCACTAGCCCTACCCACATAAATGAGGTACCATTTTTATCGGGAGACTTCAGGGAACGCTGGGTGGAAGGAAATTTGTGGCTCCTCTCAGATTCCAGAACTTTCTGTCACCGTAATGAGAGGAAAAAGTGTATTTTTGGCCTAACTTTGAGGTTTGCATAGGATTCTGGGTAACAGAACCTGATCAGAGCCCCACAAGTCACCCATCTTGGATTTTTCTAGGTGTCTAGTTTTCGAAAATATGCAGGTTTGGTAGGTTTCCCTAGGTGCCGGCTGAGCTAGAGGCCAAAAACTACAGCTAGGCACTTTCCAAAAAAACATGTCAGATTTCAATTTAAAAATGTGATATGTCCATTATGTGTTTCCTGTCGTGAGCAGTAGGCCTAACCACGCAAGTGAGGTACCATTTTTATCGGGAGACTTGGGGGAACACAGAATAGCAAAACAAGTGTTATTGCCCCTTCTCTTTCTCTACATTTTTTCCTTCCAAATGTAAGACAGTGTGTAAAAAATATGTCTATTTGAGAAATGCCCTGTAATTCACATGGTAGTATGGGCACCCCGGAAATCAGAGATGTGCAAATAACCACTGCTTCTCAACACCTTATCTTGTGCCCATTTTGGAAATACAAAGGTTTTCTTGATACCTATTTATCACTTTTTATATTTCCGCAAATTAATTGCTGTATGCCTATTATAGAATGAAAACCCATTGAAAGGTGCAGCTCATTTATTGGCTCTGGGTACCTAGGGTTCTTGATGAACCTACAAGCCCAATATATCCCCGAAACTAGAAGCAGTCGTAACGGTATATTGCTTTAAAAAATCGGACATTGCAGGAAAAAGTTAAAGAGCAAAACGTGGGGAAAAATGGCTGTTTTTTTCACCTCAATTTCAATATTCTTTTATTTCAGCTGTTATTTTCTGTAGGAAACACTTGTAGGATCTACACGAGTGACCCCTTGCTGAATTCAGAATTTTGTATACTTTTCAGAAAAAATGGGGTATGTCCCAGTAAAATGTCAAAATTGTGTTGAAAAATTGGGTTTTCTGATTCAAGTCTGCCTGTTCCTGAAAGTTGGGAAGCTGGTGATTTTAGCACCACAAACCCTTTATTGATGCCATTTTCAGGGAAAAAAACACAAGCCTTCTTCTGCAGCCCTTTTTTCCCATTTTTTTGAAAAAAACGAAATTTTCACTGTATTTTGGCTAATATCTTGGTCTCCTTCAGGGGAACCCACAAATTCTGGGTACCTCTAGAATCCCTATGATGTTGGAAAAAAGGGACGCAAATTTGGTGTGGGTAGCTTATGCGGACAAAAAGTTATGAGGGCTTAAGCGCGAACTGCCCCAAATAGGAAAAAAAATGCTTGGCACCTGAGGGGGAAAAGGCCTTGTAGCGAAGGGGTTAAATAATGCCGGTATGCTCCCATTATGCGAAAAAGATGTTTGGGCTGTTTTTGTCCAGGAAAGCACATTGAAACAATAGCTTCAAAGGCAACTCCATCTATCGTCCTTTCCCACTTTCTCTGGGTATTGCGGGAAAAAAATGAAGATTTCCAAAATAATGTGTAGCTGCTAAGCAAATTTGAAATGATGACTGGCCCAGCAGTGCCAAATTCCATTTGCACTGATCTACTATTCTAGGAATGACTGTGCTTGAATGCAATTTGTATTTTGCATAACTCGGCAGTTACAAATACTGGTGACAAATTGCATGGTCATCATCTCAGCACTGTTCAGAGAGTCACTGATGCAAAGCGCCTCATCAAAGTTCAAGGAAAAAACTTAATTCACATCATTTATTTTAAAAACAAGCTTTCTGTACGTGTCCGTTTTTTAAAAGTATGAGTAGCTCTCCATATAAATAATCTACAGACAAAAGGAGCGCCCATTATTCCAGGATACTGGAATGTGGGAACATACATAGATTGTAAATTAATTTTAATAAATACAATATACTTCTATATTTCTCGAGAAAACAATAAAATTGCAATTTTGAAAAGTTAGTAAACTGACTTTATTATGACATGAAGGATACTTCCCTCCTCTGATTATTGATTATACGATTTTGAGCTCATTATCCACCACACTCTCTTTAGCCTGAGCTCCATTTTAATTCGTGATAATATGCTTCACAGCCTCGGCTACCGGCTAACTAATTTACTACTATGCATTCGTTGGGGAAATCGTATATTCCACTGTAATTCATTCCATAAAACGCATAGAGAGCTTCACAAAGGGACCTCAGTGGGACAATATATCGCTCTAATCTGAGGAAACTGAAAAGATGCTTGGTTTCCGCGCCACAGTGATTCTGTATTCAGGATCAGGCCGTCCACAAACTTTAAGAAATATGAGAGGAGAGTCGCATTCACGAGAAAGAATGCTCCTCGTTTCAGCCGTGATTTATTTGTGTTTCACTACATTTTCTTAAAAGCATTGTTATGTGGCCTATAAAACTTACCGCTGGAACAAAAATAGAAATGCAGTTTCTTGCCTTGTGTTCGTGTTGGTATTCCCGGGGGATGGATGATTTATAGAGTATATTTTAATTCGTCATGATCCCTCGGGTAATAGGTATTGCTTTATCTGAGGTCCAAGCAAGCGTTCAGCAGAATTAATTAAAAAGTGTGAATGTGTTGACAAGCCTACCTTTCCCCTCCTCGGTCCTGTCCTCCTGCTAAGATGCTCTTCGAAACCCCAACCAACTTTTGTCGTCAACTACTCTTACTTATTCAGTAAGAAGAGGACTTGAGTTTTTCAGCTTTGGTTTACACGAATCCATACACGATGAATATTTATAATATCATCGCGTTGCATATAATGAACCTAAATTGGAAATATTTGCATAACACCAAATATATGGACATGTCCTTAATTGATTATCATAGTAAGCCATGTTCTGGGATCGTTATGTACCGTTCTTGTCAATACCCGAGTGCATTAATCAAATCAACTGCTTATTTTTAATGGCATGAGGAGAGAACCAAACACATTTGAGGGACAACTCGCTAATAGAAAAGCTGAACATTATTTATATATTATCTTTCTGACAAATGAATAGCAACATCCTTCCTTCATATATTGTATGGGTCTATGTTATCAATTTTTTAATTTAATCTACTTTGGGTTATTAAAAAAAACGAGGCGAATTTCTCCATAAATACAGACGTCATGTGGCATCGTCCAATAGGCCTGTTAGGGGCTGAATACAAACGGTTCGACAATGCACTTAACTGCTTTTGCAAACTCGAAGAATGGGGTCTTCCCACAGGCAAAACAGGAAAACAAACACTCCTTTTTGGTATCAATCTGTAAATCAGGCACACACACCCTGGAAGAACTGGGCTAAAACCTAAGCTGCCTCTTAATGTTTTTGGAGCAGATTTTATTAATCAGCTCTAACTGACAGGAATATTGATATTATTCTTTTAATCATTCATTACAGTAGTTTAAAAAAAATATGCCAAAAAATAAAGAACTATTGAAAGTGGACAAATGCAGCTATGAACGATAAATTACTTGGCATAGCAATTAGAAAATCTACTATTCCCCGAATTCTGGACCCTTTCTCTCCAGTAGCCTTATTTCTCTGTGCTGGATTTTTTTTTCTCTCTCTGACAGATTCCAGTCGGTATCCCTGCCTCTCAGTGCTTACGTGGACGCGCAACCTCGAGGGGGCGTCTTCCCTCATGCTTCGGTGAGAGAAGAGAAGCCTTCGGAGATCGTAGTGTTCTCCGCTTATTTCAGGAGCCAATAACGACGGCATGATAACTCTGGTGGTCACTGCCCCTAAAGAAGAGACCTGTGATTTGTCTAGGTAAATCTGCATAGAGGGCCCATGATCCTTTTCCAAAGCAAAACTTGTGACATTCATATTTTTATTCTTGTGTTGATAGCTCAGTGGGTTACTGCTTTTGTTCATTTTTTTAACTAGGATTTCATATTTTGCACTCCTTCTACTATAACACAGTGATCAATGAGCCCAAATCTAGGAGCTGCTTGCAAAATGCAAGGCATAGGTATGGAACCTTATTTATTTCCTCAATCTTTCGTTATTCTAAGGTTGCTGAAAAGGTTTGTTTTAGCTAGTAATATAATTTCATTAGTATGGCACCTCCAGTCATAGCAGTTCATTTCAACTCCCGAGTGTATGGGGTGGATTTCCTAACACGTTGCACGTGATTTGCATCCCAAAAGCAATGAAGATCATGTGCAAAGTTCTATCTTTGAGTTTATTTCCAGCACAAACCCTGATTTGCTTTGGAAAATAGCCTTGAAGTCACATAAATTATTTATATGTGTTGCTTTGCATCAGAGAGGAGTACCATGTGTAGTGCATCGATGTTCCCATGGACTTTGACGATATCGCTATCTACTGACTTTGGTAGAAAGGGATTTGCATCAAAAAATTACACCTCCTCAAGGCAGGCATAAAAATGGCAAAAATAAATAAATCTCCAATCCTTTCCCTCTTCGCATGTTTACTGTAAAGTGCAGCATACATACAAAGTGGTAAAGTGTCCATCTTTGTGAAGGTATAGAATTTTGTGCTGAAATGTTACCCTTCCAATATAAACCCTATGCTTGACATCACACACAAACCATTGCACTGTGGTGCATGGGTGTGTGCACTGGCAGCCTAAGGTACACCAGCACTAAAGTAGAGCGAAACAGTTGTTGTGCTCTCTCCTTCTCACACAATATAGCACAGCACCATAACATGTTACTGCATGGCATAAACATTTAGTAAGTCTGCCTCTGTGTTTTTCTAGATCAAGCACTGTTAGACTTGGTATCGTTGGCATGGTCTCCCCTAACTTTTTGCCTTTACTTCACAGGTTGTTTCTGTGTGCTGGACTCTGTTTTTGCTGTTTTGTTTGCTCTGGACAATTTATCACTGCTGAAGTGTAAGTGTTCCCTATATAAATTATATGTGTACATTGGCTTATACATGATTCGTATATTTGATTAACTAGTAAGTCCCTAGTAAAGTGCACTAGAGGTGCCCAGGGCCTGTAAATCAAATGCTACTAATGAGCCTGCGGCACTGGTTGTGCCACCCACATTAGTAGCTCTGTAAACATTGTTCAGACCTGCCAATGCAGTGTCTGTGAGTACAGGTTTAACTGCCAATTCGACTTGGCAAGTATACCCAGTTGCCAGGCCTAAACCTTCCCTTTCTTACATGTAAAACACCCCAAAGGTAGGCCCTGGGTATTCCCATGGGCCGGGTGCAGTGTATGTTTAAGGTAGGACGTATACTAATGTTTTTTATATGTCCTGAAGGTGAAATACTGCCAAATTCAGTTTTTGCTGTTGCAAGTCCTTTCCCTCACATACGTTAACATAGGAGCTGTCTTTAAATCTGATTAAGGTGTAGATTCCCTTTGGGAGCAGATAGACATATGGCGTTTAGGGTCTCTGAACTCACAATTTAAAAATACATCTTTTAGTGAAGTTGGTTTTTAGATTGTGTATTTGAAAATGCCACTTTTAGAAAGTAGGCATTTTCTTGCTTTACCCATTCTGTGACTCTGCTTTTTTGTGGATTCCCTGTCTGGGTCAGTTTGACAGTTGGCTGTTTGGACCTCTCCTCTAGACAGTGACACAAATGGAGCTTGGGTGTGGCCGGCAGATCCCGATAAGCCATCTGGGCTGAGGGGAGGAGTGGTCACTTACACCAGAAAGGGCTATGCCTGCCCTTACACAATGAAGTCTCCAACCCCCTGGTGTGTGTCTGAGGCCTGACCTGGGCAAGGCAGGATCTTGAAAACAACAGAGACTTCTCTTTGAAGTACGCCTGAAAGGGGTAAAAAAGGAGAACGCAAAACCCCTGAAAATCAGATTACATTTGAAACCAAGATGAACCTCTGCCAAGGAGAAGAGCTGGGGAAGCTGGAGGAGGAGTACTGCCCCTTTGCCTGTGAATGTGCTTTGCTGGGTTGGCCTACAGTAGTTGCTTCTACCTGAAAGAGGACAAAGACTGACTTTTTTGTGACTTTCCACTAGTGAAGAATCTCCAAGGGCTTGAAACTGAGCTTGCCTCCTGTTGTTGAAGTCTCACGGACAACAAGACTTCTCTCTGCCAGCACTTGGGCTTTCAGCTAAGAATCCTGCCTAACAAGTGGTGCCCTTACCTGTCTCAAGGCCCCTGGAAGGTGCAGCTGGTTGAAAAACACAGAAATCCACGCAAAGACTGCTGTGCGGGGAAACCTTCAACGCACCTCCAGCTTCGCAGGTGAAAAACAACGCGCTGCCGGCCTCGTGGTGAAAATCGATGCTCCACCTACATTGCAGCTGGGAGATCGACGCAACGTGGCTGGGGAAACGATGCGCAACACCCGCAGCGGTTGCTGTTAACAAGGCAAGCTCGACGCAGTGCGGTGTCTTGACACAGTGCGACAGGATTTCGACGCAACATCGCTGGGCACGGTAAATCAAAAACCCGAGGTGCCTGTCTGGATCAACGCATCGCCCTCTTGCGGAGAGGAAAAACGGCACGCGCCTCCCCGACCAGAGGAGGAACGATACACTGTCTCGCCTGCGAGTGGAAATCAACACATCACTGGCGTTTTCCAATACACCCTCACCCGAGCGGTGTTATTTTGACGCATCCCAGGTACTTTTTTACACTAACAGTGTTCTCACTGTTTTCAAAAGGATTTATGACTCCTACTCTTTAAAAATTCATAACTTCACTTGTGTATGTTGGATTTTTGGTGTTTTAGTCTTTTTTTGTTTAGATAAATATTACCTATTTTTCCAATCCTGTGTTGTGTTGTTTTGTAGTGTTTTAACTGTTTTACTGTGTATGTTGGTACAAATCTTTTACATATTGCTTCTGAAGTTAAGCCTGCCTGCTCGTGCCAAGCTACCAATAGGGTGAGCGGGGGTTAGCTGAGGGTGATTCCCCTTACCCTGACTAGAGTGAGGGTCCTTACTTGGACAGGGGGATAGCCTGAATGCCAACCAAAGACCACATTTCTAACAAGCACTCTTAAAATATAGTGCACACTAGGAGGTATGACAAATGACTTCTGTTAGAAATGGGGTTTCTGGTTAGCTAGGGTATGCGCCTAAGCCAGGCAGAACCCACCCACTCTAGTCAGGGCAAGGGAGTTACACGTCCAAGATAACCCCTGCTCACCCACTTGGAGCAATCAGGCCTAAACCGGAGGCAATGTGTAAATCGTTTGCACAATACACACAACATAAGTGACACAAGATGCATACCACAAAGCAAACACAACACTGAGCTATGTAAAAATAAACTGTATTGCACAAAACATAATTAGACCAAACATTACACATCAATAATACCCTGCTACCTTAGCAGTTGTCAGAATGTTACACCAGTTACTAATACTCTGCAAAAATAAGCAGTTATCACATTAGAACACATAAGTACTTTGAATTCTGCAACATAAGCAGAAGTCAGGAATCACAGTAGATATATAAATACACTTGTCATAAAAATAGCATAAATGGCCAAGTTAGGAACATTATAAAATTATGTGGCAAGTTACTGACACATAGGGGCCTAGAGTGCCATAAAAAAGGAATATCAGCACCCCTCTGTAGCTTACTACCAGAGGAAACAGGGCAGCCTTATTATCTAATAGTACCCAAAGTAGGGTCCTTGGGAAATCCTAAGTTGCGCAAAGGAGTACCTGTTTATCCATGAAAGACAAAGTGGGGCCAAGTCCAGAACACGGAAGACGGAGGGTCAGGAGATATCTAGAGAAGCGGGGGCCTCCGATGAGGCTTCCTCCCGCTCTTGACCCCTAGGGCTAAATCACAGCACCAAAGAAAAGGGGAGGGGGAGCCTCCGTTGAGGAGTCCCTCCTCGTATGATGCTCCCTCATTGACGGGAGCCTGAGTGACTCTCTCCTCCGCTCAGGAAGTGGCCGCATCTGACACGGTGCGCAAGCAGCTTTCCTGCCTTTCTTAGCCACCGTGCGGCAAGCGCACCACAAGAGGTGCCGGTACGTGCCCTGGGGGCACCTCAGTGAGTGCGTCGCACCGGGTGTACGGGCCGCTGCAGTGAACTCAGGCACTGGAGAAGCGCTTTCCAAAGTGCGAAGGCACTTTGATTTGGCCCGGGTTGCAGCGGTGATTCCGGCAATCAAGGACGATTTTCAAAGCGCTAGTACCACACCTTTAGTCCGGGTTGCGGCGGTGATTTCCTCACAGCGTCAGCGTTTTTCCACATCACAGAGGGGCACAACCAGCACTCTCCAGGCGGTCAGTCATGGAAGCAGCACCATTCGTGCTGGGGTAGTTTCACAGGAGTCAGGGGCCACAACACCATGCCCCTGGAGACAAAGAGTGAAGAAGGAGCACAGGGCCGGCGAACCCAGCTACAGGCCAGCACAAAATTGGATGCAAGCAGTGGCAGTTCCTCCTAGTGACCAGGCAGGTCACAGGTTAGCACAGCAGCAGCAGTCCTAGGTGGTCCCGGTGAGTCCTCTCAACAGCGTCCTGTGTCCAGTTCCAGGTAAGTTTTCTGGAGTCCTAAGAATGTCTATATTGTGGGGAAAATTCCCCTGTACTTATACTCAGTTTACAGTGTCTTTTTCAATGAGGAGGAGAGGGGTTTCCAACCAGTTACAACAGGTTCTGGGAGTGTCCTTTCTCTCCTTCAGCACAGGTTCCAAACATTAGTGGGGGGTAAACGACCCTATTGTGCGAGGCCAGGGCATAGCCTTTACAAATGCAGGTGTGCCGCGCCTCTCCCTTCTCTCAGCCCAGGAAGACTATACAATATGTAGATGCACCTTTGTGACACCATATGAAGCCAATCATACCATTTTACAAGGGAGAGCACATGCACTTTAGCACTGGTTAGCAGTGAAAAAGTGCTCAGAGTCCTATCGTCAGCCAACAAAGGTCAGAAAGAATAAGGAGGCAAAAGGCAAAAAGTCTGCGGAATGACCCTGTAAAAGGGCCAGGTAAAACAACTTCTACAGCTTGTAATCCTTTGTGTTCTTACACGCAGTAGTGGCAAGAAATGCATGCAGTTAATGGGCCGTAGAATGGAGCTGACACTGAACTCTTACTTTGTTTCTGAACCATGAGGCGTGGGCCACGGGTCCTTTTATTTACTTCTCTGTCACGTCATGGCCCATACCTCCGGGTCATTCCATGAGGGGGTGAACTTATTTCTCCCCTTCTATTGCTCATAACATTGGATGTCCCAGTGTCCTAACACAACAGTCCTTGTCTTGAGTAACATTTTCTAGATATTGATTTACACACTTGTGAGATTCACTGTCTGTCTCTGTTTGTGATGTAAAGCTTTCTGACACTATACTTTAGGATGAGAAGTGCTATTAAATAAATAAATGTGAGAAAAGAGTAAGTAGAGTTGTAGGGCACCATAGGAGAATGATATTGAAGGAATTTCTGAAGAAGGAGGTCGGCGAAGGGGCACCACGAATATGGTTGCACTGGGTGCTACCATTGCTAAAGCCGATCCTGCTCCTTCCAGTTGAATTGGACCCGAAAGCTTTAATATGGTGTGTACATCATTGTTCTGCTAACTCTTCTCTTCTAAGTAATGTCTAAGGGCCTGATTTAGAGTTTGGCAGATCGGGCTACTTCTAGCCTATGGAAGTCGTAATACAGCTACAGGGATATTTGTCACATTTGTGACAGAGTAATCCATCTGCCAAACTCTGAACGATGACCTAAGTGAAGTTTTAGGCAAAAACTGTGTTTATATATGGAACTAAGTACTTCATGTATGCAGGAAACACTCAACGTCAACAGACAGTTATATACAATTAGTTACCGTGACAGAGCCACAATTGAATAAAAGTTCAGACATTTGAAAGTCAGGATCAATGAAATCTCAACAATAAAAGAACTACTGAAACTAGAAAGTGTTGATGTTTTGACCGCAGTATATGATTTGAAGAGGATTTTCCTCAGTACAAAAAGGCAGGTCACAACCTATAAAGTGTTACAACCATCAGTCTACGGTTCAACCAGAAGGCCAGAGAAGCCTACAAATGCAAAACCTAACCTTACTCCCTATATTAGTGCATTACTCATGCATCCATAAATGTGTAATGAGTTTCCTAGAGGTCAATATAATAATGACAAGTGCAAACTGGGTAATTAGCAGTCTTTCAAAACAGTCAATTGAATGATAGGTTGAATTATCTCAGCAAAAATGCTCAAAGAAATGAAAGGGATGAGCCTATGGACCTGTATTTCAAGCAGGGAGAACAAGAGTGTTCTATAAGATGTAAAACAAATGTTAGGCATGTTCAGTGATATTTAAGAATGTGAAATAATGTGAGAAAAAAATAATGTTGCACATTCCGTGCATGGTGCTGCCAAGCTGACCACAGAAGTTACAGAGGTAAACATGTTGCAGATTTTGATTCAAACTGAGTCATGAAATACAGCTCTGGAGGTCATGAGGATTGTTAGAAATGGGGTCTTTGGCGGGCAGTCAGGTTACTCAAGGACCCTCACTCTAGTCAGGGCAATGGAGAACAACACTTAGATAACTGCTGCTTACCCCCTCGGTAGCTTGGCACAAGCAGTCAGGCTTATCTCAGAAGCAATGTGTAAAGTATTTGTACCAACACACAGAGTAATAAAATGAAAACACTACAAATATTTATCTAAATCAAACAAGACCAAAAAAACAAAAATCCAACATACACAAGTCAAAATATGAATGTTTAAAAGAATAAGAGTCTTACCCCATAGAAAATAATGAAAACATTGATTTTACACAAAGTATCTGGTTTACATAAAAAATAAATCCTCACAGGTGAGCATGCATCGGAAAAGTCAGCGATGCGTTGATTCCTTACTCGCAAATGAGGCCATGCTTAGTTTCCTTCTCAGTCGGGTTGGCGATGCGTAGTTATTCTCCCTCACAATAGAGTGATACGTCGATTTCCAGATAGGGCACCTCGGATCCATGCCGATTCATGATGACTTTGATGGCCAGGGACGGTGTGTTTGAAATCCGGTTGCACGGTGTTGAAAAACCATGCTGCGCGGGGTTTGCATTGTTATCAGCTGCCCGAAGCGGGTGTTGTATCGTTTGCCCAGCTGTGATGCACTGATCTCCCAGCCATGATGCAGGTGGAGCATGGATTCTTGCCGTGAAGTGGGTGGTGTATCATTTCTCAGCCGTGTTGCAGATGGCGCATTAAAAATGTTCCCCGCATGGCGTTCTGTGTGTGGATTTCAGCTCTCATTCTGCCAACTTCACCTTTTAAGGGCCCAGTGACTGGATAGGGCACCACTTCACACGAGTCTCAGCAGAGAGTCCTGGTGTTGGCAGGGGAAGTCTTTGATGGCCCTGCGACTTCAAAACAGGAGGCAAGTTCAGTTTAAGCCCTTAGAGATTCTTCTTCAAGCAGCAATTCACAACAAAGTCCAGTCTTTGTCCCCATTCACAGGCAGAAGCTGCAGCTGCAGGATAGCCCAACAAAGCACAGTCACAGGCAGGGGCAGCACTTCTCCTCAGCTGTTCAGCTCTTCTCCTTGGCAGAGGTTCCTCTTGGTTCCAGAAGTGATTTAAAGTCTGGGGTTTTGGATCCAATACTTATACCCTTTCTGCTTTTGAAGTAGGCAAATGTCAATGGGGAGTCTCTGTAGTTTACAGGATCCTGCCTTGCCTAGGCCTGGCCCAAGACACACACCAGGGGGTTGGAGACAGCAACCCAACTGTCAGTCTGACCCAGACAGGGAATCCACAAACAGGCAGAGTCTTAGAATGGGTAAAGCAAGAAAATGCATACTTTCTAAAAGTGGCATTTTCAAACCAGCAATCTAAAAAACAATTTCACTAACAGATTGATTTTTAAATTGTGTGTTTAGGGACCCCCAAACTCCACAATTCTATCTGCTCTCAAAGGGAAACTGCACTTTAAGGATATTTAAAGTCACCACCCATGTTACCCCATGAAAGAGATAGGCCTTTGCAACAGTAAAAACTGAATTTAGCTGTATTTCACTGTTAGGACATGCAACACATATCACTACATGTCCCACCTTTAACATACACTGCACCCTGCCCCTGGGGCTATTTAGGGCCTACCTTAGGGGTGCCTTATATGTAAACAAATGGAAGGTTTAGGCCTGGCATGTGGGTATACTTTCCAAGTTGAATTGGCAGTTTTAAAACTGTACACACAGACACTGCAGTAGCAGGTCTGAGCCATGTTTACAGGGCTACTAATGTAGGTGGCACAACCAGTGCTGCAGGCCCACTAGTAGCATTTTCCTTAAAAGCCCTCGGCACCTCTAGTGCACCTTACTAGGGACATAGTAGTAAATCAAATATTCCAATCATGAAAAAGCCAATTACACATATAATTTACGCAGGAGCACTTGCACTTGAGCACTGGTCAGCAGTGGTAAAGTGCCCAGAGTTCCAAAAACAGCAAAAAGAGAGTCCAACGCACAGTCAAAACATGGGAAGCAGAGGCAAAAAAGACAGGAGAGACCACACCAAGGATGCCAGGGCTAAAAAGGATTTATTGACGTCCTTGAATATATATATGTAAAAAAAAACTACAAAGCTGACTCATATAAATAAGAAATTGGCATCCTGCAGTTTTGAAACAAACAAGACAAATAGCTCATATCTATATCATGGCTGACAGCAATAGAAGAATCTCAGACTTTTCAAATACTTTGAATGTGTACTGTAGGAAAATGTCTCTTTTTGCATGATCATCCCCAATATTTTGGACTGATACAGCTGGTATTTTTAACTCTGGTAACCAGGCCCCAGTGCTTGTCCTCTGACCATTGAAAACTGATAAAATTGGCTAGTCTCATATTTTGGCATATTTATCTTACTTTTTGTTTTTTAAATATTTTCATTGATTTCAAATAGTTCATGGTTTTAAGCCAGTATCAATTGCACCAGTGCAGAGGAAAAAAAAAACCAACAATAGGATACAGTTTCTCAGCTGTAATAAAATAAATGATATCATATATCCATGAAATTGTGGCATCACAATCAACTGCTATCACACACATAAACTTATTGGGGTGATTGACCTATACTATATTTGGAGTATAAGTTGCCACCTGTTAAGTAGGTCCAGCCTTATTCCAGTGTCCGCAATCAGTATTTCTTCATTCACAATGCAGTCAGGTGGCTTCACCTATAATAGGCCCTTATGCAGGGAGTGTGGGGTTAAGAGGACTCAACTAGGTGATAGAAGTGGAAAGAACAGAAACTATAAAACTATAAAACATTCTTGGTGCATGTGGGGTAGATCAGTAAGCGCCCATAGCCAGTTCTTCAGTAAAACTCTAATTTCCTGTCTCTAAAGGCGGTCATTGGGGCCTGGGGGGGGCAGAGGAAGGTAGGTAGTTCAGGATCTACATCTTTATGTAAGTGTCAGAGTGTATCCACTGTGTGCCTACAGGGTAACTGAATCCCAGAATCCCAGAATGATCTCAAATGTCATTGGAAAGTCAGCTGGGGTACTATTTGATGTTCAGATGGCGGAAGTTGGAGTTAAAGAGAATATCTGTATGTTACTAAGCAAGGGAACCTATTATTTAGTGGTGTTATATGTAGTGGACGTGTCCATTACCGGTTGGGGCATTCTAGTTGCTTCAATGCTCCCAGTCTCCTGTGAGGTCAGTTTTTCTTCCAGTTTCCCTAAATAGGTGTCCCAAAGTGTTACCTCTCCCCCTCCACCTCAGACACGTCTATCCTGTTCTGACTCGCTAGCTTCCGCCGTAGCCCAGCGAAACACCGCTTGTAGCCAGTCCTGTACATCAGGAGGTCGGTGTGCCTTCCATGACATAGCAATAAGACGTTTAAACAACGCAAAGGCGAGGTCTACAAATTTCAGATAGTATTTGGTCTGTTTGTTCCTTTTAGTTACCCCCAGCAGGCAAAGGAGTGGGTCTAATGGGAGATGCACATCTATAATATCTGATACATGTTGCGTAATATGAATCCAAGTGCTGCGTATCTCCAGGCATTCCCATGTCATATGTAGGAAGGTGGCATCATCATGACCACACCTCGGGCTTACCAGAGAGGTGTCCGGAAATATACTATGAAGACGATGGGGCGTCAAATACGTTTGGTGGAGATTATTAAAGTGCGTATATTTCAGTCTAGTATTGCGTGAAACGTATCTCACCTGTTCTAACATCATTCTCCACTGTTGTTGTGTTAAATCGATTCGTAACCAAGTTTCCCAAGCTACGGGGATGCAGTGTGACCTGAGTCTCCCTCAACAGTATATATAAATTAGAGACTTCCCTCCTTTCCCATCCCAGCGTTAAAATACAGTGGAGCCTGTGGTGTGTTGCAGGTTTCAGGGGGCCCACCCGCCACATTCCACTCACAACCGCTTGTAGAGCTGCGTGGGCAAGAAACTGTCCGGGGTCCAAATTAAATGCTGCGCTTAAGTCCGTGAATGAGTACAGTCGCCCCTCTTCATAAAGATCACCTATATGTGGTAACCCACCTTTTCTCCATGCACGAAAATCATATACCTGAGTAAATTCTCGTATCCGAGGTATTTCCCATATTGGGAGTTTAGGGGTCATCCCCTCCAATGAATATATCGAATCCAGGCCGCCCCTGGTGTACGCAGTAGCAATCCGGAATCTGCATTGCTTCTGTCTTGCGTCAGAAGCCATCTGAGCACTCCTCCTTCCCCCACTGTATATTGCACCATAGTTCCCTCTATTGTTAGGTTTCCAATCAACCAGGACATTAGCCATTGTAGTTGTGCTGCTGCATAACATCGCTCCATGTCTGGGATTGTCGTGCCACCCTCAAGTAGTGGATACTGCAGCACATCTAAGGATATCCTCTTGTGTCCTGAGCCCCATATAAGTGTTATCAGTAAACTACGTGCAGCCTGAAAGAAGGCCCTTCCAGCCGGGATTGACAATGCTAGGAACAAATAAAGCAATCTAGGGAGTATCAACATTTTCATAATAACTGCTCTAGCCATAGGGGAGAGGTGCAACTGCATACAGAAGGGAAAAGACCTACGAATAGAAGTCAATGCTCTGTTATAATTGCCTTCCACTAGGTCCATCTCCGAGCAGTACACATCTATCCCCAAGTAGTGGAAAGTCCCTGTGGCCCATACTAGTCGCCCACCACCAATCGACTGGTTCAGTGTATCGCTAGCCTCGCGTAAGGGGAACACACAGGATTTACCCCAATTCACCTTAAGGCCCGACACTTCACTAAATTGGTCTAGTAGCGTGAATAATCCAGATAGGGCACTGACAGTCTCCCGGAGATAAATGAATACATCGTCTGCATAGAGAGATGTAATATGCCACCGTCCATCTACCCATAATCCCCAATCAAGGTATTTCGTCCACAGGCGTGCCGCAAGGGGCTCAATGGCTAGGGCAAAGAGTGCCGGGGATAGTGAGCAACCCTGACGTGTCCCTCTCTGAATGGAAAAGGAGCCAGACACTTGATGACCAGTATGGACTCTTGCCTGGGGGGCAGTATAGAACAGCTGTATCCACTGCAGGAATCGGGGACCTAGCCCAAAGCGCCTCAGCGTCCACATCAAGTAAGCCCAACCTATTGTATCGAATACTTTTTTGAAATCCAGAGACACTGCCAGTGGGTGGCCCTCGCCTTTAGAAACTGTATCGATGATGTGGGATAGTCACCTGGTGTTATAATAAGTGGCTCTGTCTGGTACAAATCCATTATGGTCAGGGTGAATTAAGGTGGGGAGCAGTGGTAGTAACCTATTTGTCAGTGTCTTACTTAGGATCTTATAATCTATATTAAGCATAGTTTGGGGTCGGTATGAGCCCACCTCCAGAGGGTCCTTACCAGGTTTGGGGAGTACCACGATGAGGGCCTCATTCAGTGAGGATGGGAGTTCCCTCTGCCAAAATGATGACCTGTACATTTCTAGTAACCGAGGTGCAAGGGTGGTCTCTTATGTAGCATAAAACTCAACAGACAACCCATCCAGGCCTGGGGTCTTCCCTCTGGCCATCTGTTGAATCGCCAGCTTCACTTCATCTAGCTGTATTGGTTGTTCCAAATCTTGTTTCTGTTGCTGCGTTAGGGTAGGTAATGGAAGATCATGCAGTATTGGGTGACCGTGAAATGGAGTGGGGGCCGGTGGTCCCGTATACAACGTTTTATAGTGTTGTGCAAAGATTTAATTAATTGCCTCTTGCGTATTGACCACCTCCCCTCTGTCATTCCTAATCACTCCCACCACCGTTCGGGGTATCTCTGATCGCAGCAGCCAAGCCAACGTGCGCCCCGGTTTATCTCCATCTCTGTGTTGCTGAGTCAAATATGCCTTATAATCTACTTTTGCAGGCCCACATAACTCTTCTCGGTATTGAGAATGCTGCGCTGTTAACAATCACCGTACTGAAGGATCAGCTATAGCTTCCTTTTCCGGCCGACGTATTTCCTGTTCAAGAGTCAGTATACTATGCGTGAGGGCAGATTTCACTCCCCATGAGGTGGTAAGACATTGGCCCCACGCAACCACCTTCATCGCATCCCACTCTATTCTAGGGTCTCCTACCGATCTCTTGTTATGTTGAAAATATTCTATGATAGTGGTGCCTATCTTAGTTCTGTATGCCATGTCCTGCAGGGCCTCTACTCATAGCCTCCACATTGGAATTGTCGTTTGGGTTGACCCCATTCAAAAGCAACCCTAAGAGGCTTATGATCGGACAAAGTCCTACCAAAATACTCAGATCCTCAGATAGCGGGCCACATAAGTGAATCACAAAAGATGTAATCTAGTCTTGAGTGTATTTGGTAGCCCGGTGCATAATAAGAGTATTCCCTATCAGTGGGATGTTCTAATCGACAGATATCATGGAGATGCATAGACTGCGACCACTGTTGGAAATGCTTAGTAGCCTGCAGGCCAGGAGTATTCGGTAAGGGAGGAATCGACCGACCTAGAGTGGTGTTTTGGATACAATTAAAGTCTCCTCCCCAAAGACTAGGAGCGCCTGGGTCCTGTAGCAACGTCAGAGATAACTCGTTTAAAAAGGACCCTTGTGTAGTGTTGGGACCATATATTGAAGCCAGAATAATGGGGCGACAATTTAAGTGGCCCTCTAATAGAACGTACCTCCCTTCGCGATCAATGTGTGCCCTAACTTTAACAAATGGTACTTCCGGTGCAATCCAAATTAGTGTGGCCCTGGTATACGCTTAGTATCCTGTACCATAAATTTGGCCCCTCCAGCGATGGCCAAGCTTAAGTAGTTTCCCCTGTGTCAAGTGTGGCTCTTGTAGACAGGCAAAATGTGTCCGACGTCTCCTAAGATATGAGTACACCCTATATCGCTTGATGGGATTACCCATGCCTCGGATATTCTAAGTTAACATAGTCTATTCTGCAGCCATTAGTTATGAATTAGTGTCCTATTCCTCTTGTGCCCTCCTCTCCCTAGTCTTCAATGCACCCTGTCTGCCCACTTCCTTCTCAGTCAACAAGCACTTAAAAACAATAAGAACAAGCAAAACAACTCCCCAAACCCAGGCCTGATCTGCAACAAGTATCATGCCAAAATACCCTAGACATACAACTGGTGGACAAAAAAACTGTAATGGATACATATCCGTTTGGTTAAGACACTGTGCCTACCACTCCCTATCCTTGGGGGGGGGGGAGGTGAGAAGCGCTGTGATCTAAGCAAATGACCACTTTGTAGACCCCGGGACAACATATTAGGGCCACCTCCAGGACCCAGTGAGGCTGCACGACCCAAGGGATGCATGATCCCGTTCTGCGAGGATCTACAGCCTTCAGCAATCCCATTAGTTCACAGAGTATCAGTATTTCAAAGGTCTGCCATATGTGGGGTCAATATCGGGCCCTCTTCATCAAGTGAGCCCTGAGAAGGCAGTGAGGCTCCTGTGTCTGTATCGGAGGGGATCGGAGGATTATCCGCAAAAAAGGGATTGTTAGACAACTGCAATGCTTCTTTTATTGCTTTCTGTTGCTCCTGAAACGCCTGGGCCCAAGACAGTCTCGTCCTGCTGGACGTTCACCTGCGTCTTTTAGTACGTGGAGTCAGCCAAGTGGCTTCTTCTTGAGATTCCCGAGTCGGGTGCATTAGTCCTTTTGCGTGTAGACAGGTCCATACATCCTCTAGTGAATTAAACAGCTGTGTTGCCTCACCATCAATCACTCGAAGTTTTGCAGGGAATAGTAATGCATATTTATAGTTCAATTCTCTTAAACGCTGTTTCACCTTAACAAAGGACTTACGTAGGTTTTGTACTTCAGCGGTGAAGTCTGGATAGGCTGAAATCGCTGCGTTATCGTGCTGCCACTGGCCATGCGAGCAGGAGAGCAGCAGGATTGAATCCCGATCCCTAAAATTCAGTAGTTGAGTGATTAGAGGTCGTGGAGGCGTGCCCGGGTGTGGAGGCCTGCCAGGCACTCTATGGGCTCTTTCAACGGGAAAGAACTTTGAGGGGATGCCCCCTAACACATTATCGATCAACCATCTTTCCACAAAAAGTTCGGCATTAGGGCCTTCCACTTGTTCAGGAAATCCTAGTAGTCTAATGTTATTGTGGCAGGATCTCCCTTCTGTGTCTTCCACCAGCCTGTGTAAAGCAGTCATCTCCAGCCGTACCTGTGTCATTTGGGTCTGTAGGTCCTGTACCATGGGACGAAGAGTGGCGAGCGAAGATTCCGCTCCCTCTACTCGTTCCGCCAAGTTATGATGGTCCACTCAGAGTAAATTAACCTCTGTGACTATTGTGTCGATCCTAGTTTCCAGTGACGTTTTTGTGTCCAGAATAGCTTGAAGTACTTTATCAAATTGAGTGGAGTGCGGTTTAAGCGTAGCATCTAATTGCGCAAGGGGTTCCAGTGCTCCTCCCTCTCTTAAAGATTGATCTGGGTCAGGTCCAGCATTTTTAAAGCCCTTAACTTTGCCCATCATTTCTAAGCTCTGGGAATCCGTATCCCACCGTAAAAGTGAAAATGAAGTCTTTCAAAGGATGACCGAAGGTCCTTGCAAGGCCGCAATAGATCTTAAGCAGGGTATCCCGTTACTAGTCCAGACCTCAGTTTGCTATCTCATCCGTAAGTTAGGACCCACCGTTTAGATACTCCTTTGTGGCAAAAGTCATGTACGCAGGGCTACCTCTAGCTTCTAGGGAGGCCTTCCAGCATAGTTCACATGGTTCTTATGCGGTGTCTTAGGCTTCCCTCCGGAAAATGCTCCCAAGTTTGATGCTGTTCGATGCGGTTATCCCCATATGAATCGATGGACGGCTCCCTTACCCCCTACAGTAGTCTATGTCTCGGGCCGCCAATCTCAGCTCGCGGTCACAGTTCAATTCAGCCACTAGGTGAGCACCCACCCAATGCTGTAGGCCTGGCAGCCAATGGCGCTCGCCTCCGTCGATCCGGTGCTTTGTGAGGGAGGGCCGGCCTTCGGGACCTCTCAGGCCTCTGCCATCCCTCTGTCTCTGCTTTTGCGTTTGCGGCCATCCGTCGCCAAGCGCCAGGATCTGTCCCGAAACCACGCTCTGGGCATCAGTCGCAGGCAGAACCTCCCTACCCTCAGGTCTTCAAATTTCGCCACGGTCATCCAGCTCGTTCTCGGGCCCCAAGGTGGGCGTCCACCTCACTGCCCCCGGTCTGGCAACACTCCGGCACCTGTCGCCCGGCACGATCGCCCACACAGCCGCTCCCTTCGCCGATCCAGTACGTCTCGGGGGAGGCCTTGTCCCCAGGGCTTCCCAGGCCTCAGCAGCAGTCTCTCCTCCTCTGTCGCATCGGGTGCGGTTGCCAGTCACAAAGGCCCTGGCTACTCCCCCGTAACCATACTCAAATGCCCCCGCGTCCGAGACCGCGGCCGATGCCGCATCAGGATATTTTCTCCCGGGGCCTCTGCGGAGTTCCAACTCAAGCGTCCGCTCTGGCCGCCATCATGACTCCGCCCCCGGCATATTTATCTTACTTATGTGTCCCTAGTAAATGGTAGAAAGTGTAAATATGGTCTGTAAGTTAAATGTCACTAGTGGACTGTAGTACTTTTTGAGCCACCACTAAAGTGACAATGCAAACCATGACTGCAAGCCTGTCACTGGCTGTGTAGGTTTAAACTGCAAATTTGACCTGTCAAAATAACCAATTTTGACAGGCCTAAACCTTGCCATTAAATATTGAAAAGTCACTCTTAAGTTTGTTTGAGGGGGGGTTAAAGCCATCTCAAGCAGGTTTTACCAGGGTGAACTCATTAACCTGTGCTCAACACTTGGGTAGTCCAGCCAGACCATGATGGAGCATGGGCCAGCTAGAGGTACCCATTTATATCCACTGAACAAGAGCTCCATAGAGCATTGCGAGATCCCACAACAAGGATGCGTCATGCAGCCAATGTGATGCATTGGCACCGAAGAGCTGTTGGGCTGCGATGTGTGGACCTGCATTGGCATCAAGAGCTTGTGATGTGAAGTGCAGGATAGAGGATGCATCCTGCAGCAGAGAAAATGTGTTGGTAACAAGGAACAGGGAGGCTGTTTGGCAGAGTCCTGGCACCGGGAAAATTCCACACAGCAGAGAGGATGCAACGTTCTGTTCGAGATTGTGCCACATAGCAGAGGTGATGAGTCGATCCTGATGAATTCACAGATGGGCAGACAGAACAACATAAGACCCAATTTTCAAGGGTCAGTACTAGGGTGGCACCACTTGGCAGGGTAGGACTCGTGGTTGCGGAGTCCATGTGCTAGTTACAAGATACCTGGCCATTGGAGTCACTCTGCTGGTCATGGCTACAGGTTTCAGTTCCAGTCCTTCTCACCCAGGCAGAAGGGCAACAGGACAGAAGGTTAGCACAGCAGGGCAGTCAGCCCTTCAGGAAAGCAGTCAAGCAGTGGCAGTCTTCATGGCATGGTCTTCCACTACTATATTGAAGAGTTGAGGTCTGAGGTTTAGTATTTATACATTGTGCCCACTTTGAAGTGGAGGAAGCTTCTAGAGTTTTCCACCCTCCTGAGGTGTCAGACATGCCTTTTTTCTCCATATACAGACCCCACATTGTCTAGGGGCACAATTGTCTAGTGACAACCCCTTTGTAAGAGTGCTCAGGCAGAGCCTTTGTGATTTGCAAGTAAGGTAGATAACAACTCCTCCCTGTTGTTCACTGACAGTGGCCCATCTTGCCAACGCCTATCTTAACTCAGAGCAGCCCATCCTGCCAACACCTATCTTCCCTGTGTCACATTGTTAGAATTTGGGTCTCTAGTTGGCAAATGTATGCACCCAGTCCAAGTAAGTACCACAATTCTAGTCAGGGTAAGTCAGATACACAACTTAAAATAAACTGTGCTCACCCTCTTGAAGCCTGGCACAGAGCAAGCAGGCTTAAAGTATTTGTGCAACACTTAATTACAATAAAACCGTGAAAGACACCAAAAAAAGGACTCAACACTAGGTTATAAAAATAGAAAGTATTTTTCTGATAAGAGCAAGACGAAAATGACAAAAATCCAATAAGTAAATCCTGGGATATGTAATTGTTAAGATTTAGGTGAAAATAGTGCATAGAAGCGCATCGTTCCAACTGGGGATATCTTGTCATGCTGAACTGGGACAAAGTCATTAGTTCAGGTCCACTGCGGTGGCATGCAGACAGGCTACAGGGACACACTTGGTCCCCCTGAACACAGTATCTTAAATCCCGATGCACGTTACTCTGCGGGTATTTGCATTGTTCAGCATTGATGCCGAAAAGCTGTGCAGCCAGGCTTTGCATGGATTGCTGTCACTTAATGTTGATCCTGTGGAGCTGTGCGCCAAGCTTTGCCGAGTGTGGCATCTCTTTATGTCAATCCTGGGGTGTTGTGTCTTAAGGCTTTGCAGGGTTTGGCATCACTGTGTATGAGTTCTGATGAAAACCAGAGAAGGCAGAGCATCTTAGCCCACAAGGGTCCTGGACTGGGTGGCATCACTTGTTAGGGTAGATCCACAGATGGCAAAGTCCAAGTGCTGTAGCAGGTTAGTTGCAGTAGCCTTTGATGTCCCTGAGACTGCAGAAGAAGCCCAACAAGCCCTTGCAGATTCTTGGGTTCAAGGATGTAGAGAGCAAGTCCAGTCCCTCTCACTGCAGGAAAGAAACAGCAGGTAGCAGGCCAACACAGTAGAGCAAACGGCAAAGTGGCAGTCCCTCCTACAGCGTCAGCAGTAGGAAAACACAGCAGAGCAAGTAGCAAAGTGACAGTCCATCCTACAACCGCAGCAGTAGGCCAACACAGACATGCAGTTGCATAGTGGCAATCCCTCCTGACAGCATAGCAGCCCTTCTTCCTGGCAGAGTGTCCTTGGTTCAGTAGAATCTGATTTGGTGTAGTTTGGGGTCCAGTAATTATACTTTGGTGCCCCGGTCTGGAAGGTGGGAGAAGCTTCCAGAGGCAGGCCTTTGAAAGGTACAGATGCCCTGCCTCCCCTGTCTAGGTTCCAAGCTGGCTAGAGTGACAATACAGGGTTGTTAAGCCCTTTTCTGGGTGCTCCTGACAAGTCTACTCAGGTGTAAGTGGGGACACCAAACACCACATACCCATCTCTTCCCAATAAGAAATTACACTTACAAGATGTTTTAAGGTAGTCCTAATGCTATCCTCTGGGAGAGGTCCGGGTATAGAAATTTGATCTGCCGGTGGAGTTTGCAGAATTTGGGCACCGTGTGCTACGCAGAGTAGCAAGGAGTTCTGAAATTCCGCAATCCGGCATGAAGTGGAGTTCGTTCACATTGGCAAGATTGATCTTTGGTACTTTCTTGGGAGTACCATGATACTCCAAGGTTTCTAGTAAGCGCGTTAGAGACTTTGCATTTGATTTCACTGTTCCCATCGCGGGAACAAGACTTTGCATTCACTCACACTGCCATTGGCCGCAATGGCACCTTAAACATTCCTGATCAAGAGCGCAAATGCACCTGGAGTAGGTTTTCTACACCAGACACAACTAAATCTAGTCTGAAAGTGTGGGTTTTTCCTCTCCAATAGACCCTTCAAGTTGTTTTTTGGATTGAGAAGTATTTTTCTTTTTTCAAACAGAATGGACATGCCCCAGAGACTCCAACTTCATGTTCCTGTCCAGCAGGCTCATCTCACTGCTCTGGCCATCTCCTTGTCACTTTTCACTTGGATTTCAAGGTGGAAGGATCACTCTTTCAGTCTCCTGGATCTACCTCTGGATTTAAGAACTTTGTTTTTGTGATATCACACAAGTAAGCTAAAATAACTATTGAATAAGGGTGTTTTTTCTTTGCTTTGACATTGAACAGTATTTCTTTGTACTTTAATTTGATTTTACAATTTCATAGTGGTGGGTGATCTGGAGTTTCAATCAATCAGTAATTTTTGAAGCATGGCTAATCAGACGTAGCATCTCAAGGTGCTGTTTGCGGGTGTCCTACTCAATCGAAAAGCTAGGTCTTGAGGTCCTTGCTGAACCGCTTCAGTGATGCGGTCTGTTTGAGTTTGAGAGGTACTGTGTTCATTGTCTGGACTGCAACGTAGGAGAAGGATCTTACTCTTGCTGTGCTTTTTCGGATCTTGGGAATGGCTACGAGGGCGAGCTGGGAAGAGCGGAGTTGTCTGTTGGGTACGTAGAAAGCGAGGTGTGGTTGAGGTATGCCGGTCCTATGTTGTGAAGTACCTTGTAGGTGTGGATCAGGAGCTTGCATGTAATGCGCTTGTTGACTGGCAACCAGTGTAGGTCTCTGAGGTGGGAGGAGATGCGGTTGTGTTGGGGGGTGTCCAGGATGAGTCTGGCTGCTGCATTGTGAATTCTTTGTAGCCTTGATTGCAGTTTCTTGGTGATGCCAGCATGGAGTGCAGTTTTCTAGTGACGAGCACCTGAGTGACTGTCTTCCTTGTGTCAAATGGGATCCACTTGAAAATCTTTTGAAGAAGTCAGATGATGTGGAAGCGTGACAATGACTTGGTGGGTCATGGACAGAAAAGAGTCCAGGATGATGTCTAGATTGCGTGCGCGGTCTGTGGGAGTGAGGGAATTTCCCAGTGCTGTTGGCTACCAGAATTCGTTACAGGCAGAAAATGTGGAGCCAACTACGAGGATCTCCATCTTGTCTGAGTTGTGTTTGAGGCAGCTGGCTTCCATCCAGACGGCGACTGCTCTCATCCCACTGTGGAAATTTCTCTCTGCTTTTACGGGGTCATTGGACAGGGAGAGGATCAGATGGGAATCGTCAGCCTAGGAGACAACATTTAGCCTGTGTAGTTTGATGATCTTGGTTAGCAGGGCCATGTAGATGTTGAAAAGCATTAGGGTGAGTGATGATCCTTGGGGCACTCCGCAACATGTATCTTTGGGTTCTGATGTGAATGGCGGTAGTCTGACATTCTGTGTTCTTCCGGTGAAGGAGGACTTGACGCATTGGAGTGCTTCATTGTGAATGCCAGTCCCGTGGAGTCAGGCGAAGAGGTTGGAGTGGGAGACGGTGTTGCATGCAGCAGATAGGTCGGGGAGGATGAGTGTGGCCGTGCCTTTTTGGTCTCGTATGGTGTGTATGTCGATGGTGGCTGCTAGAAGTGCTGTTTCAGTGCTGTGATTGCTCCTGAATCCAGATTGGGATGGGTGTAGGATTTGGTGTGTCTTAAGGAATTCGGTGAGTTGCTGGTTGACGGCCTTTTCTTCTACTTTGTCTGGGAAAGGGAGCAAAGAGATGAGTCTGTAGTTTTTCAACTCCCTTGGGTCAGCAGTGGGTTTCTTGAGTAGCGGGTTGATCTCAGCATGCTTCCAGTCTGAAGGGAAAGTGGTGTTCTCAAAGGATTGTTGATAGTTTGGCAGAGCTCAGGTGCTTTGGTGGCACTGGCCAGGTGGAAGATGTAATAAGGGCCCGGATCCGGGTTGTTCTTGAGTGGATGGAGTTAATGAGTCTTTGGTGATGGGGGTACAGGAGTTCAGGATCTGGTGTGGTGCTGTTTCTGTGGTAGAATTTGTGGGTAGTGCAGCCAGGTTTTGGTTCTTGAAGTTTAAGTATGGGCCTAGTTATTGATTTTGCATTTCATTGTTTTTTTAATCTTTTGTAAATATATATTGTTGTACAGTTCAGTACCTGTCCTTTTATACATGTTTGTAACATTAACAATCTTATTTTACTATGTGGCATGGAGTTCCAAAGAGCCATCTAGCCAGAAGCCTCAGTACTAATAGTTATCAGTGCATGAAATAAATATTTAAGTGTTATATGTTTTTAAACCATCATTTAGGAGAGGGATGGCATTGGATTAAATAAAAAATGTAGGCTATTTTTTTGCATTTCTTTTTTTGGTAAAACGTATGATAGAAATGGGGTCTCTAGTTGGCAGAGGTATACACCCTTGTCTAAGTAGGGACCGCAGTCCTAGTCAGGGTAAGTCACGCACAATCCAAATTATCCTGTGCCCACCGTCTGGTAGCTTGGCACTGAGCAGTCAGGCTTAACTTGGAAGGCAATGTGTAAAGTATTTGTGCAATAAATCATACAGTAGCACAGTGAAAACACCACAAAAATACACCAGAAAGAATTAGAATAATAGACAATATTTATCTGAATATAATAAGGTCAAAACCACAAAGATTCAATAAGCACAAGTTGAAATACCACTTTTGAAATGTTTAAGAGTCTTAGGCCCTCATTACAACCCTGTCGGTAAAGGCCGCTGACTGCCGCGCTGACGGCCGCCAACATACCGTGCCCACGGCGGAAATCCGCTACAGGTATTATGACCTACACTTATAAATCCTCCACAATACAGACACCCACACAAGTCCGCCACACCAAAGGTCAGTGATAACTGGCATAGCAAAACCCACACCGTAACGCCAACAGGAATACACCCACAGTATCACAACCCACAAATCAACGCGGCGGTAATCCATTGGCTGTACACACTGCTGAGGCCAAAATACACACATACTTACAAAATACAACCACATTGGACAATTTAATATACACACACCTGGTACACATACACACAACACAATCACACACTCACACCACTATAAAACACACACCCACATTACCCACAACACCTTAGAATGACATTTTTGGAAGAAGCAGAGACAGAAAAGCTACGACAACACCAGCATCCAGAGGCACACAGCACCATAACTTATACACCATCCACGCACATCAAAGAACACACCCCAACACATCACACCACACATCACAGCAACCATCACCTCACACATCACCCAAACCACATCATGGCACCTCAAAGACACCCCAGGTTTTCTGAAGAGGAGCTCAGGCTCATGGTGGAGGAAATAATCCGGGTAGAGCCACAGCTATTCGGATCACAGGTGCAGCAGACGTCCATTGCTAGGAAGATGGAGCTATGGTGGAGAATTGTCGACAGGGTCAACGCAGTGTGACCGCATCCAAGAACACGGGGTGACTTCAGGAAGAGCTGGAACGACCTATGGGGGAAGGTACGTTCTGTGGTATCCAGACACCAGGTAGCTGTACAGAGGACTGGCGGTGGACCCCCACCTCCTCCCCCACAACTAACAACATGGGAGGAGCAAGTCTTGGCGATCATGCATCCTGAGGGCCTCGCAGTAGCAGGAGGACTGGACTCTGGTAAGTCAACTCTTTACCATTATATCCCCCCACCTTACCTGCATGCCATCACAAACTTCTACCCCTACCCTCACACCCATCACCCCAACACCTCACAGATACCCCACTATCACAACCCACACATCCCAATACCATGCCCTGCATGTGACAACAATGCATGGATACACATCACTGACCTGCATGGAGACCCATCACCAAAGCAGGTCCAGTAGAGAGACTCAGCCAGGGCACACACTCACCACTCACACAAGGACCAAGGCGACAATGCAAGCACAGGAGTCGAGGGAAACTCACCCATTGCACAAGATGGTACACAAATATACAATAAATATGCATTTACACCCCAACAGGACCCCTACCCAATGTCACCGGATAGGAGGTGCCAGCCATATCCAGTCCCCCCACAGAAGAGGCCCACAGTGACGACAGCAGCTCTGCACGCCTGGATCAAGATGACCAGCCTGGCCCATCACGGACCTTTGGACAGTCAGTTCCCCTGCCACAGTCCCAAACCACCACTGAACCACCCCCCTCAGGAAACACCACCACAGCACCGAGCCAGCGGGCCCATTGCCACTGTCCCCAGGACACGTCAATCAGCAAAGTGTCCCCCACTACAGGGACCCTAGGCATACCCACTAACCCAGGATGATCAGGGACCTTGGGTCAGTGGCAGTGGGCACACTGTTTAGGGGACAGCGGCACAGGACAACAGGGAAGCTGGGAGGACGGCTGTGCAACAGGGGGAGGACAGGCCCAGGGAACCCACTCTCCACAAGGCACTCTTCAACATCATGGGAGCATACCACCGTTCCCAGGAGACCATGGGCACGGTACTGGCCAACTTTCAGGAGACCCACAGGCTGCAGGAGCAACAGTACCTGGGGATCAGGGAGGACTTCAGGTCCATTAACACCACCCTGTCACGATTGCAGGGGTGCTGGCAGACATGGCCAACACCATGAGGGAGAGAGTGGCATACCACCGGGCCACTGATGCCAGCCCGAACAATGAACAGCCCTCCATGTCTGCCAGCGCTAGTGGACAGGAGGTCCCGCCACAGGACCAACAGGCCACCAGCACGTCACCCCCTGCAGAAGAAGAACCAGCCTGCACACGGTCCCTGCAATCCAGGCACAAGACAGAGAATGTTGCCAAGACCCCCGCCAGAAAAGAAGACTCTCCTGATTGTCACCCTTCTGTCCCAATATGTCACCCTGACCACCTTGAACTGCCATTGCTACACTTCCTATACTGCATTGGACAATCCACCTGTGATCCAAAGAGACTGGACTCTACCATGGATATTCCTCCACTGCACACCCCCCTCCACTTATTAGCACTTAAATAAACACCCTTGAATCACAAACCAATCTGGAGTCAGTCTGTACTTTCACAAATGTGTCATCATAACCTCTTTGACAAATAACATAGTAAATGTTCATTTGCACATACCAAAGTATGACAGTTGTTGGGCAGCAGTGAACATAGCAGAAGGCAGAATGTGGTACCCAGATCTGTGAAAAGGAAAGCCAAAATGAACTGTCAGGGTCCATGCACAGAGGTAATAAGGCAGACTTATACAATGTCCTACAATAGTCTGAAATGAGATGAGCAGTGCCAGTCTCTTACCTGTGTGTCACTGGAAGTACTGCATGATGAAGTTTCTGTTGTCAATATCTTCTTCTTCTGCCTCCTCTTCCTCACTGTCCACAGGCTCCACAGCTACCATAAGACCAACATCAGGCCCATCCTCCTGCAGAAAAGGCACCTGGCGTCGCAAAGCCAGATTGTGCAACATACAGCATGCCACGATGATCTGGCACACCTTCTTCGGTGCATAGTATAGGGAGCCACCTGTTAGATGGAGGCACTGGAATCTGGCCTGCAGGAAGTCGAAAGTCCGCTCAATTATCCTCCTAGTTCGCCCATGTGCCTCATTGTAGCATTCCTCTGGGGGTCAGTAGCCATGACAGTTTGTGGTAACAGGGTCACCTGCAAATGTCGAGGGATATCTGTTAGACATATACCAACTCTTAGGGACTATCCCATACCCAGACACCTGTTCATACTGTGTGGGGACCTTGGGCTCACCTATTACCCACACATGGTGCCTCTAGAGTTGCCCCATCATATAAGGGATGCTGCTATTCCTCAAAATGTAAGCGTCATGCACAGAGCCAGGATATTTGGCATTCACATGAGAGAGGTATGGTCTGCCAAACACACCATCTGTACATTCATTGAATGGTAGCTTTTATGATTTCTGTACACCTGCTCATTCCTGCGGGGTGGGGGACAAATGCCACATATGTACCATCAATGGCACCAATGATGTTGGGAATATGTCCCAGGGCATAAAAGTCAGCCTTCACTGTGGCCAAATCCTCCACCTGGGGGAAAACGATGTAACTGAGCATGTGTTTCAGCAGGGCAGGTAACACGTTAGAGAACATTGGCTGTGACATCCTTGATGCCATGGCCACTGTTGTTTGAAAGGAACCACTAGCCAGGAAATGGAGCACTGACATGACCTGCACTATTGGGGGGATACCTGTGGGATGGCGGATAGCTGACATTAGGTCTGGCTCCAATTGGGCACACAGTTCTTGGATTGTGGCACGATCAAGTCTGTAGATGATAATGATGTGTCTGTCTTCCATTGTCGACAGGTCCACCAGGAGTACACTGGAGGATGATGCCATCTCATCATCTGCCCCAGCGGATGTGCCATATGGAGGAGAATGGTGAGCAGAGGGTCATGTATCACATAGGTTGCACAAGGGTGTTTTGCACTAATGTGATTTATTCGGTGTGTGGCGCTGTCTGTCCATATTCCTGCCCAAATGTGGTGTGACGCAGTTAGGTGCCCTGCCATGTGCCCCCCTGAAATGGCGGCTGCCTGACCTGTAGGGAGGGACAAGGGGAAATGAGGTAACTGTGCTGGCGTTGTGCAGCGTCGCGGTAGGTGGTCAAAGACCGCCGCGCAATTCACATTGGTTATCATTGGGCCTTATGGGTTCCAGGGGCCAATGACGATGTACGCCAGCGGTAACGGTATGCACCGCCACGGATGTGACTGCCATTTTCTAGCTGTTCACTCACTTGATACCTGACCTTCAACAGGAGAGGACCTACACTTCAAGTGTTGCTGTGATCTCAGTCTGGAAGTGACAATGGCTCGAGTGTCTGGGGAAAGGGCCCCTGCCTTCACTTCGGAGGACTTGGAGGGACCAGTGGATGGGGTCCTCCCCCAGTAAACGCTACTCTACGGTCCTCCAGGCAAACAGGTGAGAAAACTGTGATCATGATGCATGGGACATGAATGTATGGAGTGGCCTGGAAGGAAGATACATGTTGTGGTGGGGGGCTGAGGCCCACATGTGAGGATGGTCAGTGTATGTGTTTCAGGGCATGGGTGGGAACTGGTGGCCAATGAGTATGAAGAACCGAACGGGGGATTAAGTTCCATTCTTACTTTACCTTTCCTCTAGGTCAGTGCCCACCAGAAGAAGGGTATTTGGCGTGCCATCACCAAGGAAGTGCGGATCCTGGGGGTCTATCATAGACAGAGGACCCACTGCCACAAAAGATACGAGGGCCTGCGCCGGTGGAGCAAGAAGACGGCAGAGGCCCAGCTGGGGATGGCCTCCCAACGTGGAAGGGGTGCCCATCGCACCATGACCCCCCTGATGTTCCGGATCCTGGCGGTGGCATATCTGGATTTGGATGGGTACTTGAGGGCATTACAGCAGCCACAAGGGGGTGAGTACAGTCTTATTCAGCTGACTCTGCGCACTTTATGAGATGTCTGGGTGGGGGATGTGGGCTGTGGGCCGTGGGTTCCCCTAGGCCAGGGAAAACTTGGTAGGGTAGGTCCCTTGTTAGGCAGGCTCCGTGGCACTCCAAACCCAATAGTGGTAGTGGCCATCTACCACTAGTCAGATTCCTGTGAGTTCCAGGTGTGCAGTAAATAGGGTTAGGCATAGTCCCCCATGGGCAGGTGATTTTCCTAAGAACTGTTAGTGCATGGACTAATGTATAGGGCTGCTCCCTGTGTGTCGTGTCCACCAACTGTAGTGGTGTTGCTGGCATTGACCATGTGTCTCCTCTGTCTTTCCCCACCTTTTTGTTTTGTCACCCTGTCCTTGTGTGCATTAGCATCATTTGGCGGAGGAGCAGTGGCACCGGAGCAGGAGGGAGCTGCAACCCACATGGCCCAGAAGGGTGAATGTACGGAGTCTGAAGGCACCAGTGGGATGGAGGGGGAGGGGAGCTCCACAACTGGGACAGGAGGGGACACCAGCGACAGTGACTCCTCCTCTGATGGGAGCTCCCTTGCTGTGGCGGGCACCTCTGTGCCCACAGCAACAACAGGTACAGCTGCCACCCCCCTACCAGCACCGCCCTCCCAGCCACCCCTCAGCGCGTTTCCCGTGCCCGCTCACCCAGGCGGGTGGGCATCTCCTTCGCCCCAGGCATCTCAGGCCCTGCCCCAGTCAGCCCTGCTGCCCTCAATGAGGAGGCTATTGACCTCCTGTGATCCCTCACTGTTGGGCAGTCAACCATTTTTAATGCCATCCAGGGTGTTGAGAGGCATTTGCAGCAAACAAATGCATACCTGGAGGGCATTCCTTCTGGCGTGGCGGCCCAACAGAGAACATTTCAGGCTCTGGCATCAGCACTGATGGCAGCTATTGTCCCTGTGTCCAGCCTCCCCCCTCCAACCTCCACTACCCCTATCCATTTCCCTCAACCTCAGCCTATCCCAAGCACACCATCAGACCAGCATGCACACACATCAACACACAAAAGTGGCTCAGGAAAACATAAGCACCACACATCTCACAGGCCCTCACACAAGCACCATACCCAGGCAGACACACCAACATCTGCTGCCTCCACTGTGTCCCCCTCCTCCACATCCTCCATCTCCCTCCCAGTCTCGTTTCCACTCACACCTGCATGCACTACATCCTCAGCCGCTACCTCCATCACCAGCATGCCCATCACCATACACCGCTCACGTGCAATCACCACCCCCACTACCATTCACACGTCCCCTGTGTCTTCTCCCATTGTGTCTGTAAGCCCTCCTCCCAAAGTACACAAATGCCAGCACACACCCACTCAACAGCCATCCACCTCACAACAGCCTACAACCCATGCACCTTCACCCAAACTCAGCAGACGTACACCTCCTACAACCACTACCTCTTCCTCCACTCCCAAACCCTCTCCATCTTCCTGTCCCAGTGTGCCTAAGAAACTTTTCCTGGCTACCATTGACCTCTTCCCTACACCCCCGTCCTTCCCATAGGGCCAGGTAGTCTAGAGCCCTGATCAGCACCTCAGCCACCAAATCCTCATCCAGTGTGATCCCTGCAAGTCCGGGAACATCGAAGGGAGCACCCATCAGGGCTGCCAATGTGCCACCTAGTGAAGCCAAGGACCACTCTATTCTGCCACCTGTCAAGGTGAAGAAGGGGCCAGCATGCAGAAGAGAAAAGCCGCACCACCCACCCAGCAAGGCCTCATCCAGAACCAAAGAGGACAGTGCCAAGGTCCCAGCAATGAGTTCCAAGGTGGGGAAGGGACACAAGAGCAAAGGGAAGTCACCTCAGGGCACGGAGTCTCTAGGTGAGGGACTGGTGTCCCCCCTTTCGCAACACAGCCCAGCAACCTGTACCGCAGTGAGCACCACCTCAACAACCGCCACCTGCACCGCCATCTGCACCGTCACCTGCACGGCAGCTGCCTCAACTACAGTCACCAGCATCATCCCCAGTGGGCAGCCTTCTGGGGCTTTAGGAGACGGCCTGGTGTCTCCCTCCACAATTGCAGACACCTGCACCACCGGCAGCATCTCTGCTGCAGACACTGCCGCAGCCACCACCACCTGCCCCACGACATGCCCAGCCAGTGCCACTACAGTGGACATCAGCATCATCCACAGTGGGCAGCCATCCAAGGCTGCAGGAGACGGTCTGGTGTCTCCCTCCACAAGTGCAGACACCTGCACCACCGGCAGCATCTCCGCCACAGCCACCACCACCTGCCCCGCGACGTGCCCAGCCAGTGCCTCTACAGCGAATATCAGCAGCATCCCCAGCGGTCAGCTGTCTGAGGCTGCAGGAGACGTACTGGACACTGCACACACTACATGAGGCACCATCACCAGCAATGGCACTACCAGCAGTTTGCAGCCTCAGTCGTCAAAAGGAGGAGTGTGGCTCTGCCACCATGGAGTATCATGCTACCTGTTACCGGTAAATCTCGTGGCTCAGACACCCATGTGAGGGAATGTGAGGGAATGGGAACTGCCACACCCCTGGTGCAGCATCACTGCGTACCAAGCCTCCTCCAGAACCAGTGGAGAACAGCACCCACTCACCCAGTCCTTGGCAGGATGAAGCACTCTGGGAAGCAGTCCCCCTCCAGAACCAGTGGAGAACAGCATCCATTCAAACAGTCCTTGGCAGGATGAAGCACTCTGGCCACCAGCCCCCCTCCAGAACCAGTGGAGAACAGCATCCACTACCCCAGTCCTTGGCAGGATGAAGCACTCTGGGCACCAAGCCCCCTCCAGAACCAGTGGAGAACAGCATCCACTTGTGAGACTGTGGCTTTGCACTCCCCAGGACCAAGCAGTGGGAAACCCATCCACTTGTGAGACTGTGGCTTTGCACTCCTCAGGACCAAGCAGTGGGCAACCCACCCACTTGAGAGACTGTGGCTTTGCACTCCCCAGGACCAAGCAGTGGTCAGTGAAGCCACTTGAGTGACTTGAGAGACTGTGGCTTTGCACTCCCCAGGACCGAGCAGTGGGCAGTGAACCCACTTGAGTGACTTGAGAGACTATGGCTTTGCACTCCCCAGGACCAGGCAGTGGGCATGGAGCCCCCTTGAGGAGCAGTGGCGCCGTCCCATCATCCGGCTGAGGTGCCCCCTCCCCTTCTCCTGAGGTGCCTGTTTTTTTTCAACCTGATGCCCCTGCAGTGTTCTCTCCGTTTTGAGGCAGGTGTCATGTGTGGGCTTCGCCCATGCCTTTTGGGACCACTGGTCCACAGACATTTAATGGGACAGTGTACGGACTTGTGTACTTGCTTTAAATATTGGTATATACTGATGTTTTAAAGTTATCTTGGGCTATCTGATTGTTCGTTTATTACAGTTGCTAAACTCATTTCATTTGGTGCTTGCGTTCTTCCAGGGGGTGACCGGGTGTCTCTGTGCTGTTATTGGATGTGTGTGTATATGCTGTTGTGGGTGGGGGTTTTGTGTGAGGCGTGTGTGTGTGTCACTCTCTTTTTCCTCCCCCACTCCCCTGTGTACTAGGTGCAGTACTCACCATCGTCGTCACCGCCATCTTTGATGTTCTTGGTAGATGAGGAGGTAAACCAACATGGGCAGGACCTGTAACTCGGGCTCCGTGGCGTCCTGGTTCCTCGTTGGGTGTCGAGAGGTGAGTGGTTTCCCTTCTGTGTACTGTTTCCGCCGTGCTTTTGATGGCGTTTGTACCGCCCCGGAAAAGCTGGTGGATTTGTGCCTTGTAATAGTGTGGGCGGGACATTGTCTTCCGCCTGTCTGTTGGTTGTTACCGCCACGGTGTTTGTTTCTACTGTCGTGGCGGTCGGAGTGTTAAAGTGGCTGTCTATATTGGCGGTTTCCACAATGGTCGTGATGGCATTTTTTTAACTTCCAGCCTGATGGCGGCATTACTGCCGCTTTATCACTGACCACCAGGGTTGTAATGAGCGCCTTAATCCTTTAAAAAATGTATTGTTTTCTCTTTGTTACACACAGTACTTGGTTTGTGTAAAAAAATAACGACATAAGGAGAACGCAGAGAAGGAAATGCATGGTAAAATAAGGTGTGCATCGGATTTTCTGGCACGGCACAGATGATGCATCATTTCTTTTCAGGCTGCAAGGGGTTTGTGTCATTTCTTGGCACACAGTTTTGGTTCCTCACTACGATGCCCATGGATGATGTGGGGAAAAATCCTCGACACGCTGAAAGTAGACATGGGCGCTGCATCGATCCGGTAGGCGGTGCATTGAATTTTCAATTGCAAGGCAGGCACTGCATTGAATTTTCACTCAGGAAGTGGGGCTGCATTGTTCCGGTCAGCTGTGCCGTGATTTCTCATTCGCAATGCAGGCTTGGCGTCAATTCCGGAAAGCAGTGCGTTGATTTCCAAAGCACAAGGAGTTTCCTGAGGGGATGAAGTCTTTTTGGCTCTGAAACTTCAGAAAACATGAGGCAAGCTCAATCCAAGCCCTTGGGGATCACTTTTGGGAAAGGCAGAGTCATTCTCAGTACAGATAGAGGCCAGCAGGGTAGCAGGGCAAAGCAGTCCAGATGCATCCTTTGGGCAGCCAGGCATTTCCTCTTGATAGAGTGCAGGTGTAGGTCCAGAAGTGTCTGTGTTGGTGGGGGTCAGAGACCTAGTTTATATACCCCAAAATGCCTTTGAAGTGGGGGAGACTTCAAAGAGTGGTTTTGAAATACACAAGTTCCCCTTTCAGTACAGTCCTGTCTGCCAGGGTCCCAGTAGTGGGTTTGGCAGTCCATTGTGTGAGGACAGGCCACTAGCTTTTGAAATGTAAGTGTCAGGCCCTTCACCCTTCCAAACCAGGAATACCCATTCAATATGCAGATGAGTGCAGTTGTGACAGAGTGTCCTGTGTTTGTGGTTGTCTGGGTGAAATGCACAAGGGTGCTTCAACCAGCCCAGCCCAGACATTGATTGGAGACAGGCTGTAAGGCACAGATGGTTCTTAAGTGCAAAGAAATGCTCACTTTCTAAAAGTGGCATTTCTAAAATAGGAATATAAAATCCAATCTTACTAATAAGCAGGATTTTCTATTACCATTCTGACTATACTAAATATGATCTGGTTACCTCTTTCAGATCAGAATCTACCATTCAAAAAGTATATGAGGGCAGTCCTAATGCTAGCTTATGAAAGGAGCAGGCCTCACAGTAGTAGAAAACTAATTTAGGAGTTTTTCACTACCAGGACACATAAAACAAATATGTAAATGTCCTGCCTTTTACCTATGTAGCACCCTGCCCTATGGGTTATCTATGGCCTACCTTAGTGGGTGACAAGTGCTTTTCAATGCCAAGTCGAAGTGGTAGTGAAACTGCACACACAGTGGTAGGTTGCAGCCATTTCATTCATGCAGCCAGTGTTCCTTTGCCATAGTTTGTATGTGTTTTTTCTTTGTTCCCCATGACTCCTTGTTGTTGTTGTTTGACCATGGAGCTCTCAGCCATTTTGTGCATGCAGATAGTGTTCCTTTGCCATAGGTTTGTATGTGTCCTTTCTTTGTTCCTCATGCCTCCTTGCTCCTTGTTGTTGTTATTTAACCATGTGGTTGGCAGCCAATTTGTCCAATCAGCCAGTGTCCATTGCCATAGGCTTGCATGTGTTCTTTGTATGCCATGCCTCCTTCCTCCTTGTTGTTGTTTGACCATGTGTCCAGCAGCCATTTTGTGCATGCAACCAGTTTTCCTTTGCCATAGGTATCCATGTGTTCTTTCATTGTTCCCCATGTTTCCCTGCTCCTTGTTGTTGACCATTTGGCTGTCGGCCATTTTCTCCATCCATCCAGTGTACCTTTGCCACAGGTGTGTTCTTTGTTTGCCATGCCTCCTTGCTCCTTGTTGTTATCTTTGCCAAAGGCTTACATACAAATATTTATAATTATTGATCATGTATTTATTTTAAGTTTCTATTTTATTTTTATGTTTTTGTATTTTCCATATTAATTTTACTTTGGAATTTTTATTCTTTTATTTTAAATTCAAATATTTATTTCATTTTCTTATTGTTTATTTTTCTTTTTTCTTTTTATTTTATTTTTAGTTTTTTATGTTAATTTAAATTTTTATTCTTAATTTAATTTTTTTCAAGTTCTTGTTTTTTTGTTTTAATTTTATTTTAGTCTATATATATATTTTTTTTTTATCATACTGGACCACGGAGGCACGACCGCACTCGTCCTCCTTGACCTCCCCGCTGCATTTGCCACCATCTCCCACTCTACCCTCTGCGAAAGACTACATAATGCCGGCATCCGAGATAAAGCACTGGATTGGATTAGAGGTCCTTCATCACCGGAAGAACATTGGGGCATATTTATACTCTGTTACTGCCGGATTTGCGTAATTTTTTTTTACACAAATCCAGCGCAAACTTAACTCCATATTTCTATTATGGTGCTAGACATGTCTAACACCAAAATATTGGAGTTAAAGTCATTTTTTGCCTGCGGAAAACTACCTTGTGTCAAAGAGATACAAGGTAGGTATTCCCAAGCAAAAAAATAACTCTAAGGCCCAGGCGCCTTATTTATCCTCCCATGCTAAAATCATGCACAGGAGGGAGGCTGGTCTAAATAATGGCGCTAAGCCTGCTTAGCACCATTATTTAATGCCTGGGTCAGGGCAGGCGTTAGGGGACCTGTCGGCCTATTTCCATGGTGGACTCATATCTATCCATGACCCACAAAGTTAAAGCTGTCTCTTTGTCATGCTTTCACACCCTTCGACTCCTGCAGAAGATTATCAAGTAGATTCCCTCGGACACAAGGAAGACAGTCACCCAAGTACTCGTCACCAGCAAACTGGACTACAGCAATACACTCTTTGCTGGCATCACCAAGAAACTTCAATCAAGACTACAAAGAGTCCAGAATGCAGCAGTCAGACTCATCCTGGATATCCCCCACCACAGCTGCATCACTTCCCACCTCAGAGACCTACACTGCCTCCCAGTCAACAAGCACAACACAAACTCCTGATCCACACCTACAAGGCACTGCACAACCTAGGTCCAGCATACCTCAACCACAGCCTCGCCTTCTACGTACCCAACAGACAACTAGGCTCTTCCCAGCTCACCCTTGCAGCAATCCCCAAGATGTGGAAAAGCACAGCAGGAGGAAGATCTTTTTCCTGGCTAGCAGCCTGGACATGGAACATGCTACCTCCTAAGCTCAGGCAGATTGCATCACTGAAGCAGTTCAGGAAGGACCTCAAGACCTGGCTCTTCGTCTGAGCACTACACCCACAAATAGCGCCCTGATACCCTGTGGGTGATTAGCTGCTGTCAACAGATCTATGATTGATTGATTGATACATCATTCAGTTTCTTTAGGTGTATAATAATTCCATTTCCTCCTGCACACCTTGGCTGCAGAGCACTGCATACAAATCAGCAGTATGCTTCAATTTTTTAATGACTGTTCATTTTCCCCTGGATCCCCTTGCTGCAATAAGTTTTTTAAAGGATTATTCCATTTAGCCATGCATCTCCCTCTGATTACGCTAGGTGTCTCATTTAAAACAGATAGAGTAAACCAAAGAACCATATCTCCGTGTCGTGCTACCTGATTTGACTTCATCCTGCATGTCGAGGTCTTTTAACGCATCATCCCCGGGGGGGATGAAAACCCCGCAACCCAAAGAGGATCCCAGTCTACATGCCGGAAATGGACGCAAAGCCTGCCCTGCTTAAAAACTCAACAACACATCATCTGTGTGCGCCGGAAAAATCGACGCACACCTCCCCATTTTCCATGCATCTCCTCCTCTGCGGTCCCTTGTGGAGAATTTGAACACAAACCAGGTACTTTGTGCTTGCAAGAGACACTTGTTGCTTTTTAAAATACTAAGGACACTTAATATTATTTTTACAGTGATATCTCAACATAACCTAATTGAATCTTGATCGTTTTGACCTGCATCTTACCAGATAAATATTATATTTGTTTCTAAACACTGTGCGGGTCATTCCGACCCTGGCGGTCGGTGGCCGCCAGGGCCACCGACCACGGGAGCACCGCCAACAGGCTGGCGGTGCTCCTACGAGCATTCTGACCGCGGCGGTTTAGCCGCGGTCAGACGCGGAAAGCCAGCGGTCTCCCGCTGACTTTCCGCCGCTCGTAGGAATCCTCCATGGCTGCGGAGCGCGCTCCGCAGCCATGGAGGATTCCGACTCCCCCTCCCGCCATCCAGTTCCTGGCGGTTCTCCCGCCGGGAACCGGATGGCGGGAGGGGGAGTCACGGGGCCCCTTGGGGCCCCTGCCGTGCCCATGCCTATGGCATGGGCACGGCAGGGGCCCCCGTAAGAGGGCCCCTAAAAGTATTTCAGTGTCTGCAAAGCAGACACTGAAATACGCGACGGGTGCAACTGCACCCGTCGCACCTTCCCACTCCGCCGGCTCTATTACGAGCCGGCGTCATCGTGGGAAGGGAGTTTTCCCCTGGGCTGGCGGGCGGTCTTGCGAAGACCGCCCGCCAGCCCAGGGGAAAACTCGGAATACCCTCCGCGGTCTTTCGACCGCGGAGCGGTATTTCGGAGGGGGGAAGTCTGGCGGGCGGCCTCCGCCGCCCGTCAGACTCAGAATTAGGCCCTGTGTGGTGTATTTTTGTTGTGTTCTACTGTGTTATTGCATGATTTATCGCACAAATACTTTACACATTGCCTTCTAAGTTAAGCCTGACTGCTCTGTGCCAAGATACCAGAGGGTGGGCACAGGATAAATTGGATTGTGTGTGACTTACCCTGACTAGAGTAAGGGTCCTTGCTTGGACAAGGGGTAACCTAATCGCCAACCAAAGACCCCATTTCTAAGACCAATCATAACCTTTTTCTGGAGACATGTGTCTTGCACACTGGCCTCTGGGGAGGAACCTGGGAGCAGCATTCCCACATCACCAGCACCACCTCAACCTAAGCCCAAGACTATGGCCCTCAGACTTCCCCCCTCCAAAATACCGCTCCGCGGTCCAGAGACCGCGGAGGGTATTCCAAGTTTTTCCCTGGGCTGGCGGGCGGCCGCCAAAAGGCCGCCCGCCAGCCCAGGGGAAAACAACCTTCCCACGATGAAGCCGGCTCGTAATCGAGCCGGCGGAGTGGGAAGGTGCGACGGGTGCTACTGCACCCGTCGCGTATTTCACTGTCTGCTATGCAGACAGTGAAATACTAGCGGGGCCCTCTTACGGGGGGCCCTGCAGTGCCCATGCCGTTGGCATGGGCACTGCAGGGGCCCCCAGGGGCCCCGCGACACACCCTACCGCCATCCTGTTCCTGGCGGGCGAACCGCCAGGAACAGGATGGCGGTAGGGGGTGTCAGAATCCCCAAGGCGGCACAGCATGCTGCGCCGCCTTGGAGGATTCATTTGGGCAGCGGGAAACTGGCGGGAGACCGCCAGTTGTCCCGGTCCGACCGCGGCGTTACCGCCGCGGTCGGAATGCCCAAGGGAGCACCGCCGGCCTGTCGGCGGTGCTCCCGCCCCCGTTGGCCCTGGCGGTTCTGTACCGCCAGGGTCATAATGAGGCCCTATGTCTGGCAATGAAGAAGCCACATCAACCATGGCGATGCCTAAGAGCAGTGATTTGGATTTGTCTCTTTCGCAAAGTAGTACTTGATCATTTCATGAAACAGAGTAAAGTGGACAGCAGCTGCAGCCACAAACAGTAGATCTTCCCAAAGTTGGAGCAGAACTGGAGGTCAATCATCCCCAAGCAAGAACCTCCTCTTTTAGAATCAATGGCTCCCTGTTCTCTAACAAGGAAAATAGAGGGTACTACTCCACTATCTTCTCCAAACACCACTTCTAATGACAATGATAGGGAAGTGGAGTGGACCATGGCAGAGTCTGGGATACACCAGGAGAGGCAAGGGAAAAGAAAACTTCTAGAAAACCTTAGACTCATGGAAGGAAATGAGGATGAGGAGAAGGATGATGACAAGCCAGTCATTGTGGAAGCTGGCACATCACTATCTAACCTTCTCTGAGGGATGTGGCATAGGCAGTACCACCAGCTCCCATATTTGTAAGGCCCCAGCACAGACCTGCGCCTACCCATATATCTGTACAGGTATACTCTGTGGAGAAGCAATTGGCACACCCACCTATCTCCAGTTCTTCTTCAGGCATTGGAGGTGGCCCAGTAAGAAAATACTTCTTCCCAGTTTGGGACTTTTTTGTGATTAGCAAGCAGGAGAAGAATATTGTGATATGCTTTATTTGCCACACTTGTGTTCAATTCATCGAGGTAAGCCTGGCTCACATTATGGTACTGGAGGCCAAATGACCCACATGAAAAAAACATCATGCAATCCAGAGGGAGGAGCACCTTAGAAAATGACTGAACGAGATTGTGGTGGTGAAGGTGAGGAAAGCCGGGAAACATCAGCTACAGCTGGTCAAATCATGGTGGAAGGTGTAGAAGAAGAGGGTGACATCCTCATGCCAGGCAGCCCTGTCCCTAGCAGTGCACCGGAATCAGTGACCTTACAATGTCACAGGAAGACTCAGAATAAGATGGAGACACCACCGCATATGGGGACTGCACCACGACTCATATTGAGTCTACCACCACCCACATCTCAAAAGTCGCCTGTATCAGTGGCCTCACAAAAGAAGAAACTCAAGGGTACAATTATAGGCATGTTTAGGCAGGAGGGGCCCTATGACCTCAACCACAGATTGCATATTTGTACAATGGGAAGCTGGCAAAAATGTTACCGCTGGACTTCCTCCCTTTTTCTTTTGTGTAATTATTGGGATTCTTAGAGTTTGTGGCAACCATCTGCTCGAAATGAAAGGGTGCTTGTCAGACCTATTTTGCCAGAGTTGCTTTTCTAGCACTTGTAGGAAGGTAGCCTCTTTCTAGCCTTGTTACCCCCACTTTTGGCCTGTTTGTGAGTATATGTCAGAGTGTTTTTACTGTCTCACTGGGATCCTGCTAGCCAGGGCCCAGTGCTCATAGTGAAAACCCTTAGTTGTCAGTATGTTTGATATGTGTCACTGGGATCCTGCTAGCCAGGACCCCAGTGCTCATAGGTTTGTGGCCTATATGTGTTCCCTGTGTGGTGCCTTACTGTATCACTGAGGGTCTTCTAACCAGAATCTCAGTGTTTATGCTCTCTCTGCTTTTAAAATTGTCACTGCAGGCTAGTGACTAATTTTACCAATTCGCATTGGCACACTGGAACACCCTTATAATTCCCTTGTATATGGTACCTAGGTATCCAGAGTATTGGGGTTCCAGGAGATCCCTATGGGCTGCAGCATTTCTTTTGCCACCCATAGGGAGCTCAGACAATTCTTACACAGGACTGCCACTGCAGCCTGAGTGAAATAACGGCCATGTTATTTCACAGCCATTTCCACTGCACATAAGTAACTTATAAGTCACCTATATGTCTAACCCTCACTTGGTGAAGGTTACGTGCCAAGTTACTTAGTGTGTGGGCACCATGGCACTAGCCAAGGTGCCCCCACATTGTTCAGGGCAAATTCCCCAGACTTTGTGAGTGCAGGGACACCATTAAACGTGTGCACTACATATAGGTCACTATATACCATTCTAGTATTGGGGGGACAATTCCATGCATCCCCAGGTCTCTAGCACAGAACCCGGGTACTGCCAAACTGCCTTTCTGGGGTTTCCACTGCAGCTACTGCTGCTGCCAACCCCTCAGACAGGTTTCTGCCCCCCAGTCTCAGGAAGGTAGAACAAAGGATTTCCTCTGAGAGAGGGTGTTACACCCTCTCCCTTTGGAAATAGGTGTGAAGGGCTGGGGAGGAGTAGCCTCCCCCAGCCTCTGGAAATGCTTTGATGGGCACAGATGGTGCCTATCTCTGCATAAGCCAGTCTACACCAGTTCAGGGATCCCCCAACCCTGCTCTGGTGCAAAACTGGACAAAGGAAAGGGGAGTGACCACTCCCCTGACCAGTCCCTCCCAGGGGAGGTGCCCAGAGCTCCTCCAGTGTGTCCCAGACCTCTGCCATCTTGGATTCAGAGGTGTTGGGGCACAATGGAGAGCTCCGAGTGGCCAGTGCCAGCCGGTAATGTCAGAGACCCCTCTTGATAGGTGCTTACCTCTCTCAGTAGCCAAGCCTCCTTTCTCAGTGGCAAATCCTCCTTTTTTTAGGGACTCTCCTCTGGGCTGTTCCTCAGATAACGAATGCAAGAGCTCACCAGAGTTCCTCTGCACTTCCCTCTTCGACTTCTGCCAAGGATCGACCGATGACTGCTCCAGGACGCCTGCAAATCAGCAACAAAGTAGCAAGACGACTACCAGCAATGTTGTAGCACCTCATTCTGCCAGCTTTCTCGACTGTTTCCTGGTGGTGCATGCTCTGAGGGCTGTCTGCCTTCACCCTGCACTGGAATCCAAGAAGAAATCTCCCGTGGGTCGATGGAATCTTCCCCCTGCCAGCGTAGGCATCAAACTTCTGCATCACCGGTCCTCTGGGTCCCCTCTCATCCTGACGAGCGTTGTCCCTGGAACACAGGAGCTGGGTCCAAGTGTCTCCCACAGTCCAGTGGCCCTTCTGTCCAAATTTGGTGGAGGTAGGTCCTTGTCTCCCCACGCCAGACAGTAATCCTGTGTACTGCGTGATCTGCAGCTACTCCGGCTTCTGTGCACTTTTCCAAGGATTCCTTTGTGCACAGCCTAGCCTGGGTCCACAGCACCCTGTCCTGCATTGCCCAACTCGCTGAGTTGGACTCCGACATCGTGGGACCCTCCTTTGTGACTCTGAGTCGACTGCTGTCCTCAGATCTTCTTAGTGCAGCACCCAAAATCCTCAACCGCAACTCTTGCAGCTAGCAAGGCTTATTTGCAGTATTTCTGCGTAGGAACACTTCTGCATCCTCCAGCACATCGTGGGACATCTTCTGACCAAAGGAGAAATTCCTGGCACCTTCTGTTGTTGCAGAATCTTTGGCTTCTTCCACCCAGAGGCAGCCCTTTTGCACCTTCATCCGGGGTTTAGTGGGCTCCTGCCCCCCTGGACACTTTTGTGACTCTTGGACTTGGTCCACTTCCTCTACAGGTCCTCAGGTCCAGGAATCCATCTTCAGTGTTTTGCTGGTGGTTGTGGTTCTTGCAGAATCCCCTATCTCGACTATACTGTCTTTCTGGGGTAGTAGGGTAACTTTACTCCTACTTTTCAGGGTCCAGGGGTGGGGTATCTTGGACACCCTTACTGTTTTCTCACAGTCCCAGTGACCCTCTACAACCTCCCATAGGTCTGGGGTCCATTTGTGATTCGCATTCCACTTTTAAAGTATATGGTTAGTGTTGCCACTAGACCTATGTCTACCTATTGCATCCTATTGTGATTCTACATTGTTTGCACCACTTTTCTTACTGTTACTTACCTGTTTTGGGTTTGTGTACATATAATTTGTGTATATTACTTACCTCCTAAGTGAGGGTATCTTCTGAGATACTTTTGGCATATTGTCACTAAAATAAAGTACCTTTATTTTTAATAACTCTTAGTATTGTGTTTTCTTGTGATATAGTGCTATATGATATAAGTGGTATAGTAGAAGCTTTGCATGTATCCTAGTTCAGCCTAAGATGCTTTGCCATAGCTACCTCTATCAACCTAAGCTGCTAGACACACCTCTTTTTTACTAATAAGGGATAACTCGACCTGGCACAAGGTGTAAGTACCACAATGTACCCACTATAAGCCAGGCCAGCCACCTACAGCACTGCATCACAATGTGCTCCAATTGGTTGAACAAGCTTTGCTGCAAAGTGTGGTCCACACTATCCACCTGACAACAGACATGTGGACCTGTTGTCAGGCAATGGATTACATGTGCATCCCTGCACACTGGATCTTTTTTGTGGGGGTAAAGCAAAAGCTGTCTACAGGTCTTGGCCCTGAATAAAGTTTTAAAAGCATTCTGTGGCATGCAACAGTAGCCATGTTGACAATGGAGAAATCACAAACAGCTGCAAACATTTTGGAGGAATTTAATAGCAAGGTGTCTGAATTGCTGTGACCCAGAGGTGGGAAAGCTATGACCACGGATGCAGACAAATGGGGCCTAGTCAAATGCCTGAAACAGATGCTGCTCCCTTTTGAGGTTTTCACATGAGAAGTTAACAAGGAAGACAGTACGATGGACCAAGCTATCCCGCTGTTGCATCTGCTACAGGACCAGCTAAAGAAGCTGTCAGATAGGTTCACACTCAGAGGTGTGAATGAAGTGCCAGAAGCGTGCCCCTTGGTTAAAAGCCCAAGCTATTGCTTGACTTGTAATGCAAGGCTACAAAATGACATTATCTCATCCAAAGAAGACATCTGTGCCACCCTACTTGATCCACTCTTCCAAAAAAAATTCTTTCCACTTTTATTCCTGTTTCTGAAGGGGATGTTTCAAAATACAAGAGGTAGATTGTTGAGCAAGCTGGAGGACTGGAAGAGGAATGGCTGGAACTTAGATTCCTATTCTGTAGTTCTGGGGTGCCGCCTTCAGCTTCCATAGAGGGCAGTCTTTTCCCACAGCAGCCAAAAACAGCAAAAAGAACACAGGCAACAACAGCATCAGAAGAATCAGACCCAAACTCTGTATTAGCTTGGTTTTAAGTGGCAGGTCTTAAGTCCAGTGCAAAGGCGAAGGCATAAGAGGTCGAGCAAGTCAACACTTATCTGGATGACCCAAAAGAGGTGTATGTGGATCAAAACCCGTTGATGTATGGGTATGGAAAGTTCTGCCAATGGCCAGAGCTCAGTAGGCTGGCAATAAAGTATCTGGCTTGTCCTGTAGCCAGTATGTCCACTAAACGTATATTCAGTACAGCTCGTGCAGTTGTTATAGTGAGAAGGACCAGTCTCTTGCCTCAAAACATGGATCAATTAACCATGATCAAAATGAACCAGCATTTTATACCACCATTTGATTACACTGTTCCCGAAACACCACTGGAGGATGAAGAGGATGATTGGTTCAAATCAAGTGAGTTTGCTGACCAACTTCTGGGTGAACCACCTGAGTTTGAGGACAAACTCTACTTCCCGGACTGAGTATCCCAGTGCCACCATAGAACTTTTAAATTATTAATTTTCTTTTAACTTTTTTCTTTGTAAAAAAACCCCCAAAATTCTAGTTTAACATCATGTTTGTGTCAGACGTATGCTGTCCCACAATTTTTGTGTGTCGTATTATTATTTGTCCGGATTTGAGTTGGACCCATGTGCTGTAAAGAAGCTCTCACATTCTCTTCTGGACACTGGAGATAATGCCTACCTCCCTCACATGCCATTGCCTATCCTTTTTTTACATCACCTAGCAGAGCTGCCCAAGAAGATCACTGATTAAAAGGCTGCCAGTTCTAATGCCAAATTCCAGTGTGTTGCTACTTGCTACTTCTGGAGGAGATACACATGCTTTGATTGGAAGAGGTAACTACTAACTACTAACTACTATTGCACCAATGATTGGTGACATATTGAGTGATTTGGACTGATGGTTGAGGATGTATGTGGTGGCTGACAGGGATGGAGTTCAACAAATTTGAAAACTTGATTGTAATGAATTGCAATGATTGGGGGCTGATGGGTGATATTTTTTTTTCCAGAAAGTGATTGGTCTTTCAAACTTAGTGAAAGTTACCTGCAGGGTCTACTTCCTTTTTCTGGTTCTTCAGCCCAGACAAGTCACTTTAGATACCAAACACAAATCTACATAAAATACTCCAGTTCTGTTTTTCTATTTGTTCTTCAACAGCAGTGCCCTTGACTACACAGATCTGCCTCTCTCGGTTTGGGAGTGAGATGGAGTTCCTCCGAATCAGGAGGAGGAGGATGGAAGGACTCTAGGCAGGACTAATTTAAAAGCTGCTAAGTTATTGACTTCAAAGAGAATCCATGCTTGTGATGAAGACTCTGAGGCCTACAACTCACTCAGATCTGTGGACTGGGGAGAGGTGTGTTGTTGGGAATTGCATGTATGTGTTTGCTGCCTTGCTGGCTCAAATGTCAAACTCCTCTTATATCTTGGCTCTGCCTCTGAGTCTTCTTGGTACACTTCTCACTCCTCATGAAGCTTACTTTACTTCCTTTTGACTTTCTCCTTTACTCTATGACACAGTTACTGTTTCTTTCAATATGCAATCTTTTTACTAGACTCTGCTGTACAAACAAAACTTTGTGAAAGCTCAATACTCCAGCTTACTTACCAGACAGGTTCAGCAAGGCATCCAAGAGAGATGGCCATTCTAAAAAGAATAGAGATGCACTGCCTTATTTGGCAATTCAGTATAATTTTTAGAACTGAGTAGGTTAGCTTCAGTCCTCCATAATTTGTATTTCTCAAACCTAGAAGACATAACAATTAGAGATATACTATCTTGGGTCTCTATGGGGCAGAAGAAGAACAGTTTGCGATGCATTTAACTTAAGTTTCCCTTCATCATTTCCTTCCACACAGATTGATGATGTTGTGCTGCTCGGTGCCCCAATGCATGTTGTCATGGTTTCTTTTGTGTAGTGTTTGTCTTTGTGACACCTTTCCCCAAATCCCCTTTCCCATCCATTCATTGAGTCCCCAGTCTGTGTGATTTATTGAGATGTGACTTAATTGTACACCATAAATTAATCACACACTTGCTGGGGCGGATGTGGAGAAAGCAACACCACCTCACAGCATGACCTTCAATTACCTGAGCAACATTCCACACTGGCCCCATTAACCTCATCACAAAGGCCTGTTGTGTTGTGTAAAGGCTTAACTTTGTCCAATCACTCTTGACTCTGAATCAACTTCTCCTGACTCCATTATTTAATTTCCTATGTTTAGTTTTTAAATACTAGCTCCCCACCATTGCACAGAAAAAGTTGATATTGCTAGTTTTTATTCTCATATCAGGTCTTCCTTTTTGTCTGTAAAATACTGTCATTCTGGTAGTCTGGTCTCAGCCTTTTTAAACTTATGATGTAATATGACTCACTAACTCTCTACTTTCCTTTAATATAGTTGACAGTGATGGATAACTCTTCGATTCGTCCTGAACATGGAGTTTACCTAGAGTTCACCTTCTTTCTTCCCTGTTAGTGCGCTAGCCTGCTACTACTATTACTCACAGCCCCCTTAAGATGCCACTGTGGGAAAAACCCTGCAGTACGAAAACTCTCTCAATTCAATTATCCAGGTAAGAGAAGAATTATGGTATGAAGATAACTTCTTTAGTTAGTAATTAACTGTACTGAAGACGATGTCTATGGTGGTTATTACAACCCTGGCGGACGGTGTTAAAGCGGCGGTAAGACCGGCAACAGGCCGGCGGTAAAAAAATTGCAATTCCGACCGTGGCGGAAACCGCCAACAAAGACAGCCACTTTAACACTCCGACCATCACGGCGGTACGGACAAACAGCGCAGCGGTCACAGCCAACAGACAGACGGGAGACAATGTACCGCCCACACTATTATGACAGGCCAATCCGCCACCTTTTCCGGGGCGGATTCACAGCGGATAAAAACACGGCGGAAACAGGAATTCCGAAGGGAAAACGCTCACCTCTACACACTCATGAGGAACGAGGACACCATGGACCTGGAACTCCAAATTCTACCTGCGATATTCTTCATGCTCCTCTACCAGGAGCACGAACGCCGGCGGCGAAGACCACGGTGAGTACTGCACCTACGACACAGGGGGGGGGGGGAAACAGGGACACACACATGCAACATCCCCACCCCCACCCACTACAGCACACACACAAATGCATATTAATACATCACAGTTCCACCCCTCCAACCCCATTGGAAGAATGCAAAGACAATAGAAAATGAGTGTAACCATTGTAATATATTAAAATCAAGTAGCCAAAAATATATATATATACCAAATATACAAAATATATACCAAGCATAGTAGTCCAGGTAGTATTCCAATTAAGTCTGTGGAACGCTGGGCCCACACGGTATGGACGAGGCCCACACAAGATCCCCGACCATGACGGAGAGAACACTGCAGGTGCATCAGAGAGCAACTAAACAGGCACCTCAAGGGGAGGGAAAGGGGGGGCACCTCAGCCGGTTGAGTGCACAATGCCAAAGCCACGAGGGGGCCACATGCCCACTGTTCCATCCTGGGGAGTGCAAAGCCACAGTCTCTCAAGTCTCTACAGTGGGTGGCTTGCCCACTGTTCAATCCTGAGGAGTGCAAAGCCACAGTCTCTCAAGTGGATAACAGTCTCCACTGGTTCTGTAGGGGGCCTTGTGCCCAGAGTGCTTCATCCTGCTAAGGACAGAGGTAGTGGATGGATCTCTCCACTGGTTCTGAAGGGGGCATGGTGCCCAGAGTGCTTCATCCTGCTAAGGACAGAGGTAGTGGATGTATCTCTCCACTGGTTTTGGAGGGGGCATGGTGCTCAGAGTGCTTCATTCTGCCTGTGACGACTCAGTAGAGTCAGTGCCCTTGGCGCTCATGGGCCAGCGGTGCTTCAGGCGGCGGTGCCCTGTTCAGCGGTGCTTGAGCCGGCGGTGCCCTTTTCAGCGGTGCTTGAGATGGTGGTGCCCTGCTGAGCGGTGCTTGAGGCGGCGGTGCCCTGTTCAGCGGTGCTTGAGACGGCGGTGCTCTGTTCAGCGGTGCTTGAGGTGGCGGTGCCCTGTTCAGCTGTGCTTGAGACGGCGGTGCCCTGTTCAGCGGTGCTTGAGACGGCGGTCTCCATTGCAGTGACTCAGCTGCTGGCGGTCCTTCATGGCCCAGTGGGGCTTGTGCTGGCGGTCCTTCATGGCCCAGCGGGGCTTTTGCTGGCGGTGGCCTCCTGGACTGCTGGGCTTGTGCTGGCAGTGGCCTCCTGGGCAGCTGGGCTTGTGCTGGCGGTGCTGTCCTGGGCAGCTGAGCTGGTGCTGGCGGTCCCCTCCTAGGCAGCTGGGCTTGTGCTGGCAGTGGCCTCCTGGGCAGATGGGCTTGTGCTGGCCGTCCTGTCCTGGGCAGCTGGGCTGGTGCTGGCGGTCCCCTCCTGGGCAGCTGGGCTTGTGCTGGTGGTGGTCTCCTGGGCAGCTGGGCTTGTGCTGGCGGTCCTGTCCTGGGCAGCTGGGCTGGTGCTGGTGGTGAACTCTGAGTCCGTAGTGTGGCCCTCCATGGCCATGTGGGATGCAGCTCCCTCCTGCTCCAGTGCCACTGCTCCTCCACCTGATGATGCTAATGCACACAAGAACAGGGAGACCACAAAAAGGGGGGGGACGACAGAAGAAAGACATATTGAGTGCATGCATTACCGCCACCGTTGGCGGACACGACAGACACAGAAGCCCCCTGCACTCTTGGGCTCCACTGTTCAATTCCTGGGAAATGGCCTACTAGGCTATGGACGACATCTGCACACATAGATGACACAGGGGCATGACTAGGTGTAGTTGTCACTCTGCCACATTGCCTGCCTTGCGGAGGGACCTTGCCTACGGAACTCGCCCTGGCCTAGGGAAACCCACAGCCCACCTCCCCCACCCAGACCCCTCCACTGCGTGCAAAGTCCGCAGAATGCGGGTGCACTCACCCCCTTGTGGCTGCTATGATGCCCTCAAGCGCCCATCAAACTCTGGGTACGCCACTCCCACATTGGGAGGCCATCCCCAGCTGAGCCTCCGCCGTCTTCTTGCTCCAGCGGCGAATGTCCTCCCATCTTTTCCGGCAGTGGGTGCTCCGTCTGTGGTAGACCCCCAGGGTCCGAACGTCCTTGGCGATGGCACGACAGATGTCCTTCTTCTGGTGGGCGCTGACCTACAGGAATTGTACAGGGGAGAAGAGAAGTAATTACCAACTGCACCGTCACAGTCATTGGCCCTCATCCCTAACCTTGCCATGTGGCACATGCACTCACCGTTGTTTCATGCATGCCGCACTCTCCCCCCTTCCTTCTTACATCCACCCCTCTCCACACAGGCATAGCCCATACATCATGCTCCCAGTGTACTTACCTGTTTGTCTGGAGGACCGTAGAGTAGCGTGTACTGGGAGAGGACCCCATCCACGAGTTTCACCAAATCCTCTGATGTGAAGGCAGGGGCCCTTTCCCCAGACGCACAAGCCATTGTCTCTTCCAGACCGAGGTCACAGCAGCACTTGCAGTATCGAGTGATTGAACAGATAGAAAATGGCGGTCACGTCCGTGGCAGTGCGTACTCTCACCGCCGACGTACATCGTCATTGGCTCCTGGGACCCATAGGGTCCAATGTTAACCAATGCAGCATTGCGCCGCGGTCTTCGAACGCCTACCGCGACAGTGTACAACGCCAGCGGAGTTACCTCACATCACATTGTCCCACTTTACAGGTCAGGCAGCCGCCATTTCAGGGGCCACATGCCTTCATTTTCAACTGTGTCACACATACCTAGGCCTAGACTCAACACACATACAGGTCACTTTTTGAGTATAAATGGTATTCTGTGTAAGCTGTGGGTACGTACCTCTGAGTTGTTTGACTCTCTGCTTGCTGTTGTCCTTCATAGGCACCGTCCGCTGGGACATGTGAGGATATGGAGCCATCCTCCGGTGTACTGACCTTTGGTGGACCTGTCGACAATGGAGGAAAGGCATGTGATAATCACATACAGGCTTGAACGTGCCACAATCCAGGAACTGTGTACCCAGTTGGAGCCAGACCTGATGTCAGCTATCCGCCATCTAACAGGAATCCCCCCTCAAGTGCAGGTGCAGTCAGTGATCCATTTCCTTGCAAGTGGGTAATTTCAGACAACAGTGGCCATAGCATCAGGGATGTCCCAGCCTATGTTTTCCAACGTGTTGTCCAGAGTGTTGTCTGCCCTGCTGAAACACATGCGGAGCTACATCGTTTTCCCTCAGTTGGAGGATTTGCCTACAGTGAAAGGTGATTTCTATGCCCTGGGACATATCCCCAACATCATAGGTGCCATTGATGGGACCCATGTGGCTTTGGTCTCCCCCCCACAGGAGTGAACAGGTGTACAGAAACCAGAAGAGTTATAATTCGATGAATGTACAGATGGTATGTTTGGCAGACCAGTACATCTCCCATGTGAATGCCATGTTCCCTGGCTCAGTGCATGACGCTTACATCCTGCGGAATAGCAGCATCCCTTATGTCATGGGTCAACTCCAGAGGCACCGTGTGTGGCTATTAGGTGAGCACCTGGAAGCAAGTCAGTGGGAATGGCTGTCTGGGTCTGGGGATATCCCTACAGGTATTGTGTGTCTAACAGTTGACCTCGCCATCTGCGAGGTGACTCTGGTTACCCCAACCTGTCATGGCTACTGACCCCAGTGAGGAATCCCAGGACAAGGGCAGAGGAACGCTACAATGAGGCCCATGGGCAAACTAGGAGGGTGATCGAGCGGACCTTCGGCCTCCTGAAGGCGATGTTCAGGTGCCTCCATATGACAGGTGGATCCCTATTCTACTCACCAAAGAAGGTGTGCCAGATCATCGTGGCCTGCTGTATGCTTCACAACTTGGCTTTGCCACAACAGGTGCCCTTTCTGCAGGAGGATGGTCCAGATGGCGGTGTTGTTGCAGCTGTGGAGCCTGTGGACAGTGAAGACGAGGAAGCAGAGGAAGAAGACATGGACAACAGGGACTCAGTGATCCAGCAGTATTTCCAGTGAAACACAGGTAAGAATACAAACCTGCCTACTACATGTACTTATACACTACTGCCTCTCTACTGTCTGTCTTTTTCACCCAGTGTATGGTCACTGAGTTGTCACTTTCCCTTACGATTTCACAGATCTGGGTCCCACAGTGTGACATCTGCTTTGATTCCTCATGGACTAGAGCTGTGTGAAATAGGTACGTTGACATTACAAATGAAAGAGCTTTTTGCCACAGTTATTGCTTACACAGTATTCCGAAATCACAGACAGACTCCAGATTGTTTTGTGCTTTCCGGGTGTTTATTTTAGTGCTCAAATTGGAGGGGTTTGCAAAATGGTGAGGGGTGATGGTGGAGGAATGATCATGGCAGAGTCCAGTCTATTAGTCTCACAGGTGCATTGCCCAAAGGGGCATAGGAAGTGGAGCTGGGGCAGTTTAAGGATGGACAGGTTGACAAAGTGGGACAGAAGGATGACAATCAGGGTGGATAATTTCTTGGTGGGGGTCTTGGCATTGTTCTCTGTCTTGTTCCTGGATCTCAGGGACCGTTTGCGAGGTGGTTCTCCCTCTGCAGGGGGTGGGGCGCTGGTGTGGTGATCCTGTGGTGGAGCCTCCTGTCCACTAGCGCCGGCAGAGGTGGTGGGCAGTTCATCGTCCATGCTAGTGTCAGGGGCCCCTTGTAGTGCCACAGTGTCCCTCCTGGTGTTGAGTACTTCCTTCAGCACCCCTATGATGGTGCCCAGGGTGGAATTGATGGTTCTGAGTTCCTCCCTGAAGCCCATATACTGTTCCTCCTGCAGGCACTGGGTCTCCTGAAACTTGGCCAGTACCGTTGCCATCGTCTTCTGGGAGTGGTGGTAGGCTCCCATGATGGAGGAGAGGGCCTTGTGGAGAGTGGGTTCCCTGGGCCTGTCCGCCCCTTGTCGCACAGCAGACGTCCCAGTTCCCCTGTGTTCCTGGGCCTCCGACCCCTGGACCGTGTGCCCACTACCACTGTCCCCAGGTCCCTGTTGTTGTTGGGGTGGTGGGTTAGCCTGGGTTCCCTGTAGTGGTGGACACACTGCTGATTGATGTGTCCTGGGGACAGAGGTATGGGCCCGCTGGGTGAGTGCTGTGCTGGTGTTTCCAGAGGGGGGAAGCTCTGTGGTGGCCTGTGACTGGGTGTGGGGAACCGACTGTCCCGAGGTCCCTGATGGGCCGGGCTGGTCATCTGGATCCAGTTGGACAGAGGTGCTGTCATCACTGTGGGCCTCTTCTGTTGGTGGTGTGGACATGTGTGGACCCTCCTGTGCGGTGATGTTGAGTAGCGGTCCTGCAGGGGTATAAAGGCATGATTATTGCATTTGTGTGTGTCAAGGTGTGCAATGGGTGGGTGACCGTGTACCCCAGTGCTAGCACTCCTGTGTGGGACCTTGTGTGATGGTTTAGGGGGGTGTATGGGTATGTGCAGTGGGCATGCTTTAGTGATGGGTGTCCATTCTTTGTAGCTGCATGCAGGGCTTGATGTTGTGATGGGTGGTTTGTGTTAGTGGGACATTTGTGAGGAGTAGGAGTGATGGGGTGAGTGTGAGGGTGGGGGTATGTGCTGGCATGCAGGTAGGGTGGGGGATGTAATAGTAAAGCTTTGACTTACCAGAGTCCATTCCTCCACCTACTCCTGCGAGGCCCTCAGGATGCAGAATCGCCAAGACCTGCTCCCCCCATGTTGTTAGTTGTGGGGGAGAAGGTGGGGGTCCGCTGCCAGTCCGCTGAAACGCCAGGTGGTGTCTGGAGACCAACGAACACATCTTCCCCCGTAGGTCGTTCCACTGCTTCCTGATGTCCTCCCGATTTCTTGGGTGTTGATCCACTGCGTTGACCCTGTCCACTATTCTTCGCCATAGCTCCATCTTCCTTGCAATGGAGGTGTGCTGCACCTGTGATCCGAATAGCTGTGGTTCTACCCGGATCATTTTCTCCACCATGACCCTGAGCTCCTCCTCCGAGAACCTGTGGTGTCTTTGCCATGCCATAGGGTGGTGTAGGTGATGTGTGGGGTGGTGTGTGGGGTGATAAGTGTGCTGATATGTAGTGGGGTGCTGTGTGTGGTGCGTGGATGTTCTGTGGGTGATGGTGTTGGTGTTGTGTGCCTGTGGATGCTAGTGTTGTTGATAGTGGTGTCTCTCTGTGGCTTTCGTTCGTGATTTGTGGTCGTAAGGGTTTGTGGGTGATGTGGGTGTGTGTTTTATAGTGTATTGAGTGTGTGGGAGTGGTGTGTATATGTGTATCAGGTGTGTGTATTTGGAATTGTCCAATGTGGCTGTGTTTTGTAAGTGTGTGTGTATTTTGAGCGCGGCGGTGTGTACCGCCAATGGAATACCGTGGTTGAAAGACCGCCACGTGGATTCGTGTGTCGTGATATTGTGGGCATATTTCTGTTGGCGTGACGGTGGAGGTTTTTGTTTTTGCCAGTTTATCACTGACCTTTGGTGTGGCTGACTTGTTTGGGTGTCTGAATTTTGGCAGATTCCGAACTGTGGGTCATAATAGCTGTGGCGGAATTCCGCAGCCGCAGCGGTACGGTGGCGGTCTTCTGCACGGCAGTAAGCGTTTTTTATCCCAATGTTGTAATTAGGGCCTATGTGTATTTAGGTTTTTGTAGGCAAAATAGGCAATGGCAATTATCCCCTAGTGGGCCCTACAGTAAAAGACAGCAGTGCAAACTAAAAAACCAAAATAAACATTTGAGGCATAAATAAAGAAACATAAATGATCCCCTTTTTATTTTGTATAAGTACAAAAAACCACCCTTTTCACACACAACAGGCCCACCCCTCTCTCCAAACAAAATGTTCCATCCAACTAAAGTCCAAAGTGAAACCCGGTCCCAAATCCCTCCCCACCCTCTCCATCCAACAATCCCCTCCCACCAAAACAAAAAATATGAAAAATGGCTTAGACGAGCACAATGTTCATACAGGTCTGGAGCCGGTCCAGGCTCGGCTCTATGCTCCCAACCGGTTTTTAATGTGGTTTGCGGCTGCAGGACACAAACCTGGAATATCTTGTTTGAGCAGGAGGGGGTGACTTCAGCGGCAGTCAGGGACCCTGACAGCTGGCTGTAGTGCCGGCGATGTAATGTCCGGGAGGCTGAAGGCTTGCACTGGTGTGCTGCTGGGCTGAGTCCTGGGTCCAAGGCAGCTATTTCAGCCTCTTCCTCCTCTAGGACCACCAGCTGCCGGTATTCAGCCTGGATGTTCTCCAGCCTCTGCTGCTGTGGATGGGCCACTATCTCCTGCTTAGTTGGTTGTCATCACAAATTGTAAACAGTGCTCTGAAAAATCACTTTTTCAAAAGTAGGTAGTGTGTGGCAGCGCAGCACTACATTGCTAGTGCCCTAGGGACATTGGAAATGGATGTGATTATGATTAGGAGTGTCAGAGGGCCAGTTTTATTTGTTCACCCACACATACCTCAAATAAAAAACACTATCTGTCTGGTAGAAAATAATAAAGGCAGAATAGCACCAGATTAAAAAAAAACAGTGATTTCAGTTTTTTTCTTTTAAAGGCTTTTCTGGCATCTAAACAAACACTTTATCAGAAAAATAACACTGTGCTACCACTCATTTATGAGTAAGGCATTATGCACTATGGAGTACAAGTTGTGTGCCAAATTAATGGAGGCATCCTATACTACGCTTCGAGTAGTTTGCTACTGTCTGCAACTGGGCCACTGTAGTTGACAATTAGCTATCTTTAATGCCAATGATCCTGCTCTTCCCCAAATGCCTTTCAAATATTTTTTACGCTGACTCCAAAGAGGCAGGTGAATAAATAAGATACATCACACATGCCATGTATAAAATGAGGATTTATTATTTATCCTCCCTGCTATAAGAAGACGGTGAGAAAAATAATGCACTGGACTTCAGGGAAAGGAATGGGCTACATAGATTGTATTTGACACCTTCATCACAGAGTATCCCTTATGCACAACTTGAAATCAAATCAAGCACTTACTAGTCCCACTTTATTCACTGGCCTCACCCCCTTCCAACAAATTATATTGCTGGGCAGTGAGAAAAGAAAACTTGACTTACTCTACTTCAGAGTAGGGCAGAAGGATTGCATGGCTTACTCAGTCACTTTAAAGACAAAAGTGTAAAGGGGAAAATCGGAACAGGTGTAAAATAAATCTGTTATAGGAAACCATTAAATATATTTTGGAAACAATTCACATCTCCATAAAAATGTGGCACATGCCAAGAATAGATTGTTCAATTTGTTTGGTAGGCTGTGACGGAAGAACTTAGGAAAGACTAAAAGAATGAAGTACTAAGAGGTGACTGAGTGTGCGGAGGGAAAACAACACACCTTGTGTGTTTGGGTTGCAAGTGATTGAAAACTTTGTAAATGCTGCATTAACTGAAGCAGAAGCACATTGCACAGCCAACAATGCAGGCATAAATTGAACCATATTGCACTTCTTCAGTCATTGGAGGCAAAATGCCAGGGGCAGGGAGTGGGTTGATGAATGATGATGATGAGTTGGATACATATCTTCCTCGGTTAACAAATACAGTGAGTCAAGGGATAGAACACAAATTAACATACCCCACACTTTGAACCATTAGTTTGATAACCATAAAATATAAAACAAGTGAAGTATGTGAGCAGCATGTCCCTCTACAGAAGAGCTCCCTTTATTCATCAAAGCAATAATTCAATCATACTTTCATTCTTCCCACTATTTTTTTCATCCATAGCCACCATGATTTAGGTTTTACTTTCTCTCATCCAGTCTTTATCCCTCCACTATCCACCCTTTTTTCAATCATCCTTACACCCATCCATCCATTTATCATTTACCTAATACTCACCCACAAATTGTTTCACCCACCCATGAATCCTTTCCTTTCCCTCATTGCACCCATCCTTTCTTTCAACCTTCTGTTTTTTTCTTGTTTCCATCAAGCCTTAATTTTTAGTATACATTATGGGGGTCACTCTGACCCTGGCGGTCCAAGACCGCCAGGGCCGGGGCCCACGGAAGCACCGCCAACAGGCTGGCGGTGCTTCAATGCCCATTCTGACCGCGGCACCGCGGTCAGAAAAGGGAATCCGGCGGTTTCCCGCCGGATTTCCCCTGCTTGGGCTGGATCTCCATGGCGGCGCTGCAAGCAGCACTGCCATGGAGATTCTGACCCCCTTCCCGCCATCCTGTTCCTGGCGGTAAAACCCGCCAGGAACAGGATGGCGGGAACGGGTGTCGTGGGGCCCATGGGGGCCCCTGCACTGCCCATGCCACTGGCATGGGCAGTGCAGGGGCCCCCTAACAGGGCCCCATAAAGATTTTCACTGTCTGCATTGCAGACAGTGAAAATCGCGACGGGAGCAACTGCACCCGTCGCACCCCTGCAACTCCGCCGGCTCCATTCAGAGCCGTCTTCCTCGTTGCAGGGCCTTTCCTGCTGGGCCGGCGGGCGCTCCTTTGGCGGGCGCCCGCCGGCCCAGCGGGAAAGCCAGAATGGCCTCTGCGGTCTTTTGACCGCGGAGCGGCCAAATGCGGTTTCCGCTTGGCGGGCGAGCGCCCGCCAAAGGAGCGCCCGCCGGCCGAGCAGGAAAGGCCCTGCAACGAGGAAGACGGCTCCGAATGGAGCCGGCGGAGTTGCAGGGGTGCGACGGGTGCAGAATGAGGGCCTATGTGTGCTTTTGCTGAGTTGCAGATACAAGAGGTCATAAGTAACCTAACCACCTCCTTTGACCTCCTGGTCAGCATCTGTTCACCCTCCTCTGTGCAGCTCCACCTGTTTACTTCATCTGCTGCCTCTGCTGCAAGCGAACTGAGAGCGTGGCTGACTCTCAGTTTGAGGTCCACCTCCACCCGCTGGTGGTCTAGTTGCCTTCTGCATGTATGTATCTTGCTGTCTCTCTTTACTCCTGCTTTTACTTCTGCCCTTTACCCCTCTGTTTTTTACTTCTGCTTATTTTTGATTTTTTTTAATTTCATTTTGCTTTTCTTCTCTTCTTTTCTCTTTCTCCCTCCTTTCCTCTCTCCCTCTGTTTTCCTATGCCATTGCTGCCCCTTCAGCCTGCCCCCTCCCTCCCTGCGAAATGCTTTCCCACTCTCCTGCCTCCCATCTGATCAGACCCCCACCTTCCTCTCTTCTTAATAGTGGCCGCTGCGCAGCCATGCAGTGGATGCGTGCAGCAGGCGTGCTGCTGGTGCACCAAAGACAAGCCCATCAGCGCCCGTCCACACCTAGACTGAGCCTCGTACCATGAACCCTGGTCCTAGCTCCATCCACCTGTTCAACTCCAACACACTATGTGCCCTCAGCCCAGGAAGATCCTCAGCCTGACACCTAACCAAACCAAGAAATATTCATGGACCTTTTTCATGCTTTGCTTGCTCCCTCACCCTCCACCTACCACCACATGATCCCGAACCACACACGGACGACCACCTTGTCAATCACATAATAGAAGTCCCAGACATTGTCTTCTTTATGGAGATGTGGATCACCCCAACCTCGGCCCTGGACATCGCCACCACCATTTCAGACAACTAAAAAATTATCCACAAGGACAGAGCCAACCGGACTGGAGGAGGCATTGTCATAGTCTACAAGAACACCCTCCACCTGACAACCACCAGGGTCACAATCTCAGCCACATTTCCAGATTCAAACCAACCCCAACTCCTCCCTCTGGGGCACACTCATCTACTTACCTCTTGGACCCCAAGCTCAATTCTGAGAAGACATTGCTGACCTCATCACCCCTCCAATTGTTCTCCTCCTCCAACAACATCCTACTCGGGAACCTCCACCTTGATATCCATGATGACCCTCACACCACAATCCTCTTGGACAACTTTGCAACACTTGGCTTGTTCCCACCCACAGAGCTAGACACATCCTCAACTCCGTCTTCTCAGCAAGAAACAGCATTACCATTTGCCACACCTCCGAACACCATTGGACCAACCATAAATGCATCTACTTTACCTTCATGAAGAACGCTGCAAGCCACTATGTCCCCCCACCACCCTAGCAGACACTGGGGCAAAGTTACAGAAGTGCAACTCACCACGCTTTCTGCAACCTCCACCAGACACAGTGAACGCTAACAAAGCAACACGTAATCTACACCGCTGGTTATCTCAATGTGCAAACAGCATAGCCCCCCAAAAGGAAACCCACAGGAAACCGACCTAGCAAAACACCTTATTGGTTCATGACAGACCTACAAGAGTCAAAACGCTCCTGCAGATGACTGGAATGGAAATTGAGGAACATGAAAATCAACCTACAAGTACGCATTCACCACTCAAAACCAGAACATCAGAGCTGCCAAAAATATGGCTTTCAATAATGCCTCAACACCAGCGCTCACAACAGCAAAGAGCTCTTCACCATCGCCAAAGAGTTAATGAATCCCGGGACAGATACCGCATCCATCCCTCCCTCCCAAGACCTCTGCAACGAGCTCACCACCTTCTTCCACCGAAACATCCAGGACATTTATGAAGGTTTCAAATACCAAAACCCACCTGCACCGCCCACCAATGCCACCACGGACCAAGCACCACACCAGATTCTGAACTCCTGTACCCCTATCACCAAAGAGGACACCCAAAGACTCATGAACTCCATCCAGTCAGGAGCACCCTTTAATCCGTGCCCTTATCACATCTTCAACCTGGCCAGTGCACCATAGCACCTGAGCTCTGCTGAACTATCAATCGATCCTTTGAGACCACTACCTTCCCTTCAGACTGGAAGCACACCAGGATCAACCCACTACTCAAGAAATGCACCGCCGACGCAAGGGAACTGAAAAACAACAGACCCATCTCTCTGCTCTCTTTCCCAGCCAAAGTAGCAAAACAAGTCCATCAACCAGCAACTCACTGAATTCCTAGAGGCACACCAAATCCTGAACCTATCCCAGTCTGGACTCAGGAGCAACCATAGCACTGAAACAGCACTTCTAGCAGCCACTGATGACATAAGCGCCATACTAGACCACTGAGGCACGGTCACACTCATCCTCCTCGACCTCTCCGCCGCATTCATCACCGTTTCCCACTCCACCCTCTGTGCCAGAGTCCATGACACCGGCATCCATGATGAACCATTGGAATAGATCAGACTACCGCCTTTCACATCAGAAGATACATGCTGCGAAATGCCCAAAGGGTCATCACTCAGTCTGACGCATTTCAACATCTACATGGCCCCACTAGCCAAGATCATCAAACAACACAGGATAAACATTGTCTCCTATGCCAGTGATGCACAACTGATTCTCTCCCTGTCCGACAATCCTGTAAAGGCGAAGAGAAATTTCCACAATAGGTTGAGAGCAGTCGCCGCCTGAACGGAAGCCAGCTGCCTCAAACTCAACTTAGACAAAAGATCCTCGTAACCGGCTCCACCCCTTCCACCTGGAACAGCTCCTGGTGGCCTACCATACTGGGAAATGTTCCCGCTCCCACAGATCATGCACATAATCTGGGCATCATCCTGGACTGACCTCTATCCATGATTCCAAAAGTCAATGATGTCTTGTTGTCATGCTTCCACACCCTCCGATTCCTTTGGAAGATCTACAAGTGGATCTCCTCTGACATGAGGACAACAGTTACCCACACACTTATCACTAGCAAACTGGACCACAGCGTTACAATCTATGCTGGCATCACCAAAAAACTGCAATCAAGACTACAAAGAATCCAGAAAGCAGCAGCCAGCCTCATCCTGGCCATCCCCAAACACAGCTGCATCTCCTCCCACCTCAGAGACCTACACTGGTTCCCAGTCAACAAGCACATCACATACAAACTCCTGATCCACACCTACAAGGCAGTACACAACCTAGGACCAGCATACCTCAACCACCACATTGCCTTCTAAGTACCCAACAGACAACTCCGCTCTTCCCAGCTCACCCTCACAACTGTTCCCAAGATCTGAAACAGCACAGCAGGATGAAGATCCTTCTCCTACCTCACAGCCAAGACATGAAACATGCTACCTCTCAAACTCAGACAGAATGTGTCACTGAAGCAGGTCAGGAAGAAACTCAAGACCTGGCTTTTTGATTGAGCAGCACACCCACAAACAGCACCTACAGGTGACTAGCCATGCTTGAGAAATTTCTGATTGTTAGAAATGGGGTCTCTAGTTGGCAGAGGTATACACCCTTGTCCAAAAAGTTACTGCAATCCTAGTCAGGGTAAGTCACACACAATCCAAATTATCCTGCGCCCACCCTCTGGTAGCTTGGCACTGAGCAGTCAGGCTTAACTTAGAAGGTAAAAATACTCCACACAGGTTTAGAAAAAAAATTAATATTTATTTGGTAAATTAAGGTCAAAACGATAAAGATTCATTAAGCACAAGTTGAGATATCACTTTTGCAGGACTAAAAAGAGTTTTAAATCTGAGAAATCAACAGTTGTCTCTTGATTGCACAAAGTACCTGGTTTGTATAAAAAATAACACACATGGAGACTGCAGAGGAGGAGATGCGTGGAATAATAGGGTGTGCGTTGGAATTCCCGGCGTGGCACAAACGATGTGTTGTATCTTTCCACGCTGAAAGGGGCTTTGCATTGATTTCCGGTGCACAGTCTTGGTTACTCACTGCGATCAGTGGATCTTTTTGACACCCAGGGTCGATGTGGGGAAAATCCTAGGCATGTGAAAAGAAGTCGCAGGTGTTGCGTCAATCTGGTAGGCGATGCATCGAATTTTATGTCGCACAGCAGGCGCTGCATCGATTCTTCACTCGGGAAGTCGGGCTGCGTTGTTCCAGTTCGGCTGTGCGTCGATTCTGTAGGCTCTGCATTGAATTTCTGGCCGCAAGGCAGGTGCTTCATTGATGCTTCACTCAGGAAGTCAGGCTGTGTCATTTTGGCTCGGCTATGGGGTGATTTTTCAGTTGCAAAAAGGCTGTGCATCGTTTCCGGCAGGCTGTGCATTGATTTTTGGCGCAGAAGGAGTTCCCTGAAGAGATGAAGTCTTTGTGGCCCTCAGCCTTCAGAAAACAGGAGGCAAGCTCAATCCAATTCCTTGGAGAGCACTTCTCATCAAAGTCAGAGGGCAGCAAGGCAGCAGGGCAGCAGTCCATCTCAGCAAAGCAGTCCAGGTGATTTCTTTGGGCAGCCAGAAAGTTCCTCTTGAGAGAATGCAGGTTCAGGTCCAGAAGTGTCTGATTTGGTAGGGTCAGGGACTCCGTTTATATAACCAAAAATGCCTTTGAAGTGGGGGAGACTACAAAGAGTGGTTTTGAAGTACCCAAGTTCCCCTTTTATTACAGGTCTGTCTGCCAGGGTCCCAATAGGGGGTTTGAAAGTCCATTGTGTGAGGGCAGGCTACTAGCCTTTGAAATGTAAGTGTCAGGCCCTCCACCCTTCCACCCCAGGAAGACCCATTAAGTATGCAGGTGAGTGCAGGTGTGACTGAGTATCTTGTGTTTGTGGTTGTCCTGGTGAAATGCACAAGGAAGCTGTCAACCAGCCCACCCAGACGTTGATTGGAGACAGGCTGTAAAGCACAGATGGATTGTAAATGCATAGAAATGCTCACTTTCTAAAAGTGGCATTTCTAAAATAGTAATATAAAATCCAACCTCACCAATTCAGTGCCTTGCTCAAAGAATCTTAAAAATCTACCCTAGTTTGGTGGGAAGGTTTTGTACTGTATCTGAATTCCTGGCAATACTTTTCAGGGGTCAGCCCAAACTTGGCAATTAAAATGGCTTTCATGAGCGGGTATGTTTTACGGTCCTCTGGTTCTAATGTGAGGAGTGTGTCCCTCCCAATTGCTGGCACATGTTTCTATAAGCCCACCCCCTATCGCTCTTCATGAACCCCATAAGCCCTTAGTCAACTTCATAGACATCACACCATTTGTCAATGTCATCTAGAACCACATAACTTGGTACCTCATCTCTGGGTACACAAACCTTTTTGTCTCGAGCAGGTCCTGTATGAATGCTGCCACCATCACTGCTGGACTCAGACTGCTTAGACTTGAGGTCTAGCTCTTTTAGACTCAGTTTATGAACCTAAAGTTGTTTCTTTTCAGCCAAGGCCCTCTCAGCCTTCCTCTCTTCTCCCTCCATGTTTAATGTTGCTGATTGCAGTTGAAACTCTCTCCGCCCTTACCCCTGTGATCAGGCCGTGACCAGAGACACTGCTCCCTGGTTTAGCAGGGGGCACAAATCCAGAGGTATCACCCCCCACTGCTATCGGCAAATCCTCTGGAGCCCACCAAAGTTTCTGTAAGTCCTTTTGACTGAGCTTTTAACTGTCACCCATGAGCTGAACAGCTCCTTGATAAGGTATGGATTTGCTACCAGAGCCGATACAAAGCCATTCAGTGGCAGGAGGTTTGAAATACATGGGCAGTGACCTATATGAAGCAGTCAAAAAGTATCAAACAGCTTTTCTCTATGTGTGCTTTTAAGTAGCGTACTAGCCTTAAATAGGGTATTTGCCAGAGAACCCAATGAGAATATCTCTCAGCTGTTAAATCAATATTCCTTTTTACAAACCAGTAAGAGTAAGAGCTAGAGATAAAACACATTTCACTGTGAGTGATGGAAAAATGTACCAATTTACAGAATTATATGGGCAGAGAAAAAACACTTATCAATAACTACTGAAGAGCAAAAACGTTGCAGCAATAACAGAAAACGTATAAGTTCAAACCAGTGCAGTTGACTTGAGATTCCTACATGCAACCTTGCTACTGCTCTGGATCAATACTTCTCTGACTTTGGGCTATTCTCCATCTTGCAGACAAAAGTAAAGTTCCTAAGAGATTAAAAAATGGTGAATGTGTTATTCAGTTATAACGCCATCAATGGATTACCACTGGCTGTTGTACCTCCGAATGTTTTAATTCAATGTAAAGCCTCTTCCTGAAGCCATGTTGCATTATAAAAAACATTTTACCGCACACAAATAATAAGATTTGAAAAAAAGTGTTATTTTTATTCTCCATGGATCCTTAAGTAGTTTATACAGTTGTGAAGTTTCATCTTTATATATCTTGCCTTGACCCCTTAGCATAACTTTTTCATTGACTCCCCAATTCATTAACAGTTAATTTAGGGCCTGATTATAACTTTGGCGGAGGGGGTTAATCCATTCCAAATGTGACAAATATCCCGCCCGCCGTATTAAGAGTCCATTATATCCTATGGAACTCGTAGTACAGTGGGCGGGATATCCATCACATTTGGGACGGATTAACCCCCTCTGCCAACGTTGTAATCAGGCCCTTAGTGTTAAGAAACAGAAGTAATTGAAGATAACATTTATTTGTTTTGAAAATGTGATTGCTTTCATTGTTTTTATGTTCAAGCCTGTATAAAGTTTGACGTTTTTAAATAAATTTAAAAATGCATTCAGAAATGTATTTTGTTGGTTTCAATACTAAGGCTAGAATAAGAGTTTATATATTTTGGGACTTGGATCTAGTGCTAATTGTTGCCAAACGATGCAATATGTTGATCTACACTCACACATCTTGATGGACTCAATCCTTTCTGCAATCTTACTACAGGCAGCTCAAGCTTGTAACCAGTGGTTCAAGATATACTTACAGTGGGATTTGGTTCTTGCTGTTGCTCAAAATTGGTGACATTTCTCATCTATTTCAATTCACTCTATGTTAACTGGTGGTATTCCACCCATGTCTGGTCTGTCCTGGGAGCATTTCTATTTACCCAGCTGTTTGATTATATCCTTCAGATGCTTATGACACAACTATTTATCTATTTGTATTTTTCTGAAGAGCTGTGGCACTCCTTCCTCTCTCTCTCTTTCTCTCGGTCTCTCTCTCTCGCTCTTTTTTCTTGCTCTCTATTTCTCCCGCTCTCTCTCTTTCTCTTTATTTGGAGAGGTATTACAATAAATAAACACATTAATTTGTTTATACTTTTCTAAGTTATCTGCCAGGTTGTGTCTTGATGTTAGTCATTGTGGAAGTTCATTTTATATACCTATTTGTCAGAAACAGTATTATTAATTTTAGACTGGGGCATCCTTATCAATGTTACAAGTCTAAACACAGTTCTAAGAGAAATTAGGCTAGTAGTTTTTGCCCTTGCAGCAGACAATCCCCACCAACGTTAGTGTTAACATCACACAGTAGCAACAATTTTAAAATCAAGAAAATAAAACAGTACAATTCTCAAATTAATTTAGAAAACTTTAAAAACAATAATGAGCAAAACGATATAGAAATCATTACAATTGACAAGGGAAACCACATATCTGTTTTTATAGTTTTGAGGCAAAAAGAACCCAAACATGCAAAGTGGACATCATATGTATCAGTTCATGGTTGACCATGACCTAGGCATGATTTTTGGATGACCACAATGAAGCAGAGATGGGGCAAGTAAAATATCAATGTGTTTACCTACAGTTAATATTCAAAGTCCTTTGGGGGGCAAGTCAACAGTTGTGGCAAGCAATACGTCCTAGAAGAAAGATAGGTTCTGCCATTTAGCTCCAAATGGAGATTTTCATTTTTGGCACAAGAATCTACCAGCTGGCCAAAGATGAATTCCATAGCCATGGTTGTTGCCTCACCACTGGGATAGATTTGCTCCCTAATCCCAGTCTGAGGTTTCAATATAAGGCTTGATTTTGAAATGTGTTCATGGGTTTTACTATCACAGATATATTGTACATCCTGTCCTCCCTCTAACAAGTGCATTATATCCTGTAGCACTTGTAACAAGGTGAATTGGACATTCATCTAATTTCTAAAACAGTACATTGGCACCCAAAGTGTCAATCAGGTCTTTAGTTTTTGTTGGTTGTCTAAATCCACAAGCAGAGAATTTATAATTATTTATTATCAAAGTTATTAGTTGGGAAGGATGTTAGGGTGTATAACTTCTAGTGGACTATTATTTTGAGGGCATGATGATTATTAATGGTGTCAAATTCCTTGAGGTTCATAAATTGATTAGTCATTCTAAGGTGGAGTTTCTCACCAGGAAATGGTGGCAGTGAATTGTCAAATATTTTACCTTGCTGAATATTTCTAAAGATCTGCATCCCTTTCTGTGGTTCCTGCTATTTCAGAGCAATCGTGATGCTATATAAGTGGCAAAATAATCAAGTACCTACTTATAAAGTATAGAGTTTTCCCAATTATATTACTCACAAATAGGTTCTTTAGCAGACCTTTGCCACTATACATGTTTATTAGTGTAAAGCACATGTAGTGGGTTGGTGTGAGAAAACAGGTCATTTTTGCAGTGTCCCTCCATTTTGTGCCTCCATTTGTGAATACTAGGTGATGGTTTCTGCACTCTGAGCGTGCCCTGGGCTCTGCTAACCAGACCCAAGGGCTGATCTCTGATTAAAAGGTATATGCAAATTAGGCACACTTATAATTGGTATGATAACCTACCTGTAAGTCTCTAGTATATGGTATGCCATGTAGGTTTAGAGGCCCAGCAGATTTAATGCACTTGAGTGTGCACTGATATGTGACCTGCTGTCAATTTAAAAGCCAGTCCTGCCTCGTAGGCTGCTTTTAAATTTAATACACATGCAAATTCGGGTTTTGGACTTAAAGGTATTTCCAAAGTCTTAGAATACTGTATTTGTAAATATGTCACCTCTATGGTCCCCACCACCCCCAGTGCCCCTGGGATAGGGTACTTTCTAACTATAAATAGGGACAATATAAAATATGTTTTGTATGCCCAACTGAGGGAAAATGCCAATTTAGTTTTCCCCATTGTAGTGCATTAGCTCCATAGACTATCATTGGACTACTTTATTAAAGTATACTCATTACTAGGAAAGAGATAAAAATGCCATTCCTGGACTTAAACTGAAAGTTAGAATACATCCAACAACTTGCCACTGTTAGATGTATTATAACTGTCACAGAAAATAAGTTATAGAACTTGCTTTTCTAATGAGCCAAAGTCCAGCCTTACAACTGCTGAGGTATGAAGTGGCCTGCATTGAGACAATGGGACATCTGGTGGGTGAGAGCTGGAAGCTGCAGGGCAAAAGGCAGGAAGGGGGCTGGGTAGCCGAACTGGTCTTCAAAGAGAGAATGACAGTTAAGACATGGCACAGGCTCACCCCCCGTTTCCTGTCATCCCAGCCAGATGGGATCACCAGTAATTAGATTGGCAGAAGGGCTGGGCGGGAGTGTTAAACAAATGTAACCCCACCAGTAGGATGTCTTGAATTTTGTAAGAATAGTGCTTTCTGGGATTAACTTTTGCCACACTTTGCTGGAAAAGGTCACCCCAGAGGGTGGTACCCTCCACCCAACTGGTCAGGGATACCCCCCAGCTTACCAGCCCAGGAACTCTGAATAAATATTGGAGAGTTGCCCAGCAACTCAGATCCCGAAAGGAAATCACAAAGAGAAGAAGGACTGCCCTGCTGGAACCCTGGTCTGCACCCAAAAGGACTGCACTCTGGAAGACTGCACCTGCTGCAGGACTTACAGCTCTAAGGACTTTGCTCAGCTTCAGGAAGAGAGGGAATGGACTCCCTGATAGCAACAGGTTAACAGAGCTTCACCTGCACCGTCTCTATCAAGAAGACCACAGATGGGGGGGGTCCAAGATGGCAACTGGAGGAGTTGCTTAAATCAGTGCACTGCGATGGGCCCCTTCAATATCCTGCTTCATCCTCCCAACCGGCTCTCCCACTTCTTCACATGCTGCCCCGATTTACCCCTGATCATATCGGTCCCACTAGGCTGTTTGAAGGAAGCGTCACCGTGGGACACCGCACGGCCTGAAGTCCATGGGCCGTGTGAGGAGTCGGTCCATGGGAAGAGGTGCAGTTGCCCTAAGGGACCTGCGAGGCAGAGATTTGTCTTCCAGCCCACTGCAACACTGGAGTAGCCCCACTTGGGATCCTTGGGCTCCCTGGAGCCATGGAGGATGTTCCGATTGTGCTGACTGATGAAGAAAGGAGGTGAGAAGGATAGGCTGGTTGGCCTCTGGGCTGAAACAGGTGTAGGACCCATGGGGCAACCTCAGCAATTATCCCCAACCTCACAAGGACAAATAAACAAATGCTGAATAAAACACATGTTCGCGCCGTAGGACATCCCCCAGCCTCCCCATGAACAATGCCTACAGCTGGTCTTCATTGTGGCACTGTGGGTCACCTGAGCGCGCATGACATATGAATGGACCCAGAGAGCAGGTGGTGGCGACACGCCTGGCAGGGCCCCAACGATCTCTCGATGAGGGCCGGGCACTCATTTGACTTAGACTACTGAATCCACCATGACACCGAGTCACACACTGTGCTGCGAGGGGGCCGCACCAACATTACTCCGGACAGTTTGACGAGCAAGCAGAAATTGGGATCGTGAAATGAATGGTGGCTTCGTATGATTAGACGCCACAGCTGTAAGAGATGTGACACTGCATTGGACGTGCCCCACCCTATATTCTATCAAAAAGCATAAGCGTGACCTCTCCACCCAAGGTGCACTCAATAAATGGTAAGATTTGACCGGGACAGGCTGCGGACCCGCAGACGCAGTCCCACTGTGACGGCCAAAACCAAGACTGCGACACGGAAGGGCCAATTGCTGTGACACTACACACTGCCAGGAAGTGACTCACTGCCCTCAGGTGTGCAAGGAGGGCTTCAGACTAAAGATTGTTCTCAAGCCACCTCCTCATTAGTCATCCCTAACACTCAGGCTCCAGCCTGTTACTATCACCACAGGGACTGCAAGCATCCTGAGAATACCTCACAGCATCTTACATGCAAGGGCGAGATGGGGAAAACGTAAATCACAAAGTTGTCCACAACTTGGATGGAGACTCCTCTCGCCCAGACCGCATCATCAGAGAGCACATCAAATGCTCTGCAACAACTGGAATCCACTCATCATAGTCAGTGTTCACAATCTGAGAAAGTACTGAAAGTACTAAAACATCTTTGGAGCCTAAAATTGAGGCTGTAGTTCAAGACGTTAATTTGCTGTGAGCTGATCCTAGAAACTATCAGACGGAGTGGGGAAAAATGAATCCATCTTAACATCAGTTCACCCAACTGTCCAAGACTTGCAAGCACAGATAAAACAAGTGAGTACAGAGGTGGCTTCACTGCAGTGCAGGGCAGAAGACACGGAGGGTTGATCGAGACACAATAACATTCGCTTACTGGGATGCCCGGAAATAGCAGAAGGCCCCAGTGCATAATTATTCTTGGAACAGTGGCTCATGAATACGGTGCTGCATGACAAAGTCCTGAAATTCTTCTCCATAGAAAGTGCCCTTAGAATCTTGGGCAGGCCGCCTCCGCTGGCCCCACGACCACTGATAGCCCGCCTTCTTAATTATCAAGACAGAGAGCTAATGCTACAATGCTTCCGAACACATGGGCCATGAAACTTTGAAGAGAAACATATTACTGCCTATCCTGACTTCACAGCGGAGGTCCAGATGAAATGGAACTCATTTCTTCAAGTTAAACAACATCTCAGTGAGCACAACATCAAGTATACCTTACTTTTCCAGGCGAAACTTTGTGTGGTAGATGGGATGATTACCACATATTTGCAACCCCAGAAGACACTTGGATGTGGCTCCACTCTGAGGGCTTGGCCCAACCACTTCGCGGGGAGGAAGCAGCAGCACAGTGGCTGACCCCTCACCCTGAACATAAACGATGAATAGGCTATAGGGCATAACTTACTGTGGCACAACCTGTGGAGTAGCGAGGCAAGATTCTGAACGAAGCAATGCAACTCACATCAAATCCTTTTGCTATGCTCAAGGAGATGCCAGTCACAGACTCAGAGCAAGGGGAACACAGTGACTCTGGTGACTCTTCCAGAGGCCCAATTGTCACACCCCGCTCTGCTGACGATCTATGAGGTGCAGCATACTCACTTAGTGCAAGTTCTAGACCACCTGCCCAGACTCACTTGAACAGTTTATTCATGCATTGCTTCTTATGTGGCTCACACTAAATAATGTCTTATCCGGTGCTTTAGTAGACATTGGTAGGACAATAATGAATCACGTTGCTGCACAAACTCCAAACTGAATCCTGACAGGGCCGATGCCCTATGGGTTACCCTGCTGTTGTCCACATGGGAGACAGAGCCGGAAAGGGGATGCAAGGTCCTCCAGTTATGCTGGGAAATGGAAGTGGGGACAGTGTTACATCCTGCTAGCCAAGAGCATTTGTAAACGCCACCCCACAAATACCTCCGTATGGGCCAGTTTTACTCATATGTCATTGAGTCACATATTTGCAGCCTCATGTTGTTTCTAAAGTGTTGTTTTACTTTTCACATCCTCATGTTGCTGACCTTCATTGTTTCTGTTCTCCTCATTATAAATGTGTTGCTGCACACTGATGAGGTAGGAGGTGGGGTGGGACAGTGGAGCACGAGAACGAGTTCCACTCCACGCTGGGTGCACACAGGTGTCATGGGAGTTTATAAAGGGATGGGTCCGAATCTTTCCCCAACCACACAATTACGGTTACATATGTGTGTACAGCCATTACCATTCCTAACACACTATACTATCTTGGCGTGGAAAGCAAGGGGTATGGCCTCCCTTGCTAAGAGATATTGCATAAAAGCATACCGGAAGCATCACCATGTACACATCGTCATGCTGCAAGAAACACATCTTACAGAAACCGAACTTAAAAAACTTAAATCCCATTGGAAGGGACAGGTATATGGTACCTGTTGGAAATGGGGTCTTTGGTTGGCAGTCAGGTTACCCCGTCCAGGCAAGAACCCTCACTCTAGTCAGGGTAAGTCACACACAATCCAAATTATCCTGTGCCCACCCTCTGGTAGGATGGCACTGAGCAGTCAGGCTTAACTTAGAAGGCAATGTGTAAAGTATTTGTGCAATAAATCATACAGTAACACAAAATAGCACCACAAAAATACACCACAGTGTTTAGAAAAATATATAATATTTATCTGGGTATTTGCAGGTCAAAACGATAAAAGATGCAATATGAAATTGAAGAGATATCACTGAAAAGTGATATAAAGGTGGTCATTACAACCCTGGCGGACGGTGTTAAAGTTGTGGTAATACCGCAAACAGGCCGGCGGACAAAAAAAGGGAATTACGACCCTGGCGGAAACCGCCAACTAAGACAGCCACTTTAACACACCGCCCGCCACGGCGGTACAGACAAACAGCGCGGCGGTCACCGCCAACAGACAGGCGGAAGACAATGTACCGCCCACACTATCAAAACATACCAATCCGCCACCTTTTCCGGGGCGGATTCACCGTGGATAAAATCACGGCGGAAACAGCTTTTGCTATGGGAAAACGCTCACCTCAACACATCCCACGAGGAACGAGGACACCATGGATCCAGAACTACAAATACTCCCTTCCCTTGCATTCCTGCTCATCTACGACCAACAGCGACGTAGGCGCAGAACATACCGGTGAGTACAGCACCTACGACACGGGGAGGCAAAAGTTACGGGGACACCCACCAAACACCCCCACCCCCACCCTCGCATATTACAACATACACACCAATGCATTCACAAAAATCACAGTAACAACCCACAATCCCCCCGAAAGAATGCAAAGACAAAGCGAATAGCGGTCAAACTTTGTATTGTGCCAATATACTACTCATTAAAAAATATACGGATATATATAGCACGAAATCTGTCAAAAATAAATGTACAATACAAGAAGTAGTGCAGATATGTACACAACAATGTCCGTGCATCAACAGTCCAAAAATGCATGGGCGACGCCCACAATAGATACCTGACCAAAATCCGAGAGAACACTGCCGGGGCATCAGATAGAAACACTACAGGCACCTCAGGGGGAAGGGAAGGGGGGGCACCTCAGCCAGATGAATGCGAAGCCAGATCCACGACGGGGCTCCATGCCCATTGATGTATCCTGGGGAGTGCAAAGCCACAGTCTCTCAAGTCACTTCAGTGGGTGGGTTGCCCACTGTGCCATCCTGGGAAGTGCAAAGCCACAGTCTCTCAAGTCTCACAAGTGGGTGGCTTGCCCATTGTTACATCCTGGGGAGTGCTAAGCCACAGTCTCTCAAGTCTCACAAGTGGGTGGCTTGCCCACTGTTACATCCTGGGGAGTGCTAAGCCACAGTCTCTCAAGTCTAACAAGTGGGTGGTTTGCCCACTGTTACATCTGGGGAGTGCAAAGCCACAGTCTCTGAAGTCACTTCAGTGGGTGGGTTGCCCACTGTGCCGTCCTGGGGAGTGCAAAGCCACAGTCTCTCAAGTCTCTACAGTGGGTGGCTTGCCCACTGTGCCATCCTGGGGAGTGCAAAGCCACAGTCTCTCAAGTCTCTACAGTAGGTGGGTTGCCCTCTGTGCCATCCTGGGGAGTGCAAAGACACATCTTCGCAAGTAGATGCAGTTCTCCACTGGTACTGGGTGGGACTGGTGCCCAGACTGGATGAGTCTCCCCGTAAAAGTACATGTCCTGTCACAGTCCCAGCTGCACATGGGAGAAGGATGCCTGATGGGCCGGACTATTCATACCCAGACGGTCTTTGCCTTGTTCAGCGGTGCTTTGCCATGGCGGTCTTTGCCCTATTCAGCGGTCTTCACCATGGCGGTAATGGCCTTGTACAGCGGTGCTTTGCCATGGCAGTCTTTGCCCTGTTCAGCGGTCTTCACTATGGCGGTCTTGGCCTTGTACAGCGGTGCTTTGCCATGGCAGTCTTTGCCCTGTTCAGCGGTCTTCACCATGGCGGTCTAGGCCTTGTTCAGCTGTGCTTTGCCATGGCTGGCTATGGACTGTTCAGCGGTGCTTTGCCATGGCAATCTTTGCCCTGTTCAGCGGTCTTCACCATGGCGGTCTTTGCCCTGTTCAGCGGTCTTCACCATGGCGGTCTTGGCCTTGTTCAGCGGTGCTTTGCCATGGCTGGCTATGGACTGTTCAGCGGTGCTTTGCCATGGCAGTCTTTGCCCTGTTCAGAGGTCTTCACCATGGCGGTCTTGGCCTTGTACAGCGGTGCTTTGCCATGGCAGTCTTTGCCCTGTACAACGGTCTTCACCATGGCGGTCTTGGCCTTGTTCAGCGGTGCTTTGCCATGGCTGGCTATGGACTGTTCAGCGGTGCTTTGCCATGGCAGTCTTTGCCCTGTTCAGCGGTCTTCACCATGGCGGTCTTTGCCCTGTTCAGCGGTCTTCACCATGGCGGTCTTGGCCTTGTTCAGCGGTGCTTTGTCATGGCTGGCTATGGACTGTTCAGCGGTGCTTTGCCATGGCAGTCTTTGCCCTGTTCAGCGGTCTTCACCATGGTGGTCTTGGCCTTGTTCAGCGGTGCTTTGCCATGGCTGGCTATGGACTGTTCAGAGGTGCTTTGCCATGGCAGTCTTTGCCCTGTTCAGCGGTCTTCACCATGGCGGTCTTGGCCCTGTTCAGCGGTGCTTTGCCATGGCGGTTCTGGTATGGATATTGGTGTGTGGCATGACGATCTCCACACTGGACATTGGTGTGTGGCATGACGAACTCCACACTGGACGTTGGTGTGTGGCATGATGAACTCCACACTGGACATTGGTGTGTGGCATGACGAACTCCACACTGGACGTTGGTGTGTGGCATGATGAACTCCACACTGGACATTGGTGTGTGGCATGACGAACTCCACACTGGACGTTGGTGTGTGGCATGACGAACTCCAAACTGGACGTTGGTGTGTGGCTTGACGTTCCATCATTGCCCAGCGGGGCTGTGGGATTCTGGACCCTCATGGACTGTGACTCCGGCGGTGGCAGTGGTCTCCTGACCAGTAACGATTCTTGGGCCCTCCTGGGCTATGACTCTGGCGGTGGTCTCCTGACCAGTAACGATACTTGAGCCCTCCTGGGCTGTGACTCCGGCGGTGGCGGTGGTCTCCTGACCAGTAACGATACTTGGGCCCTCCTGGGCTATGACTCTGGCGGTGGTCTCCTGACCAGTTACGATACTTGAGCCCTCCTGGGCTGTGACTCCGGGGTGGCGGTGGTCTCCTGACCAGTAACGATACTTGGGCCCTCCTGGGCTATGACTCTGGCAGTGGTCTCCTGACCAGTTACGATACTTGAGCCCTCCTGGGCTGTGACTCCGGCGGTGGCGGTGGTCTCCTGACCAGTAACGATACTTGGGCCCTCCTGGGCTATGACTCTGGCTGTGGTCTCTGGACCAGTGACGATGGTGCTGGCGGTTGTGTCTGGACCGCCTGAAATGATGGCACACTTCTCCGCCGTGACACTCACAACAGGTTGGGGAGACTTCCTCTGGACCTTCCCCACCTTCTTTTGAGTTACAGATGACTCACCAATCGCCTTGGATCCCATTTCACTGTTTGTCCCACCAGGAGTCTTGACATGGTCCCGTCGTCCACTCTCCAATTTCGGAGCCTTTACAGGGGGTGGGCTGACAGTGCCTTGGCTCCGGGTCCTACTGCCTGCCCCGGTGGACGGGGCACTCCAAAAACCTGGTACACGCACCACTGGTACTGGAGGCTTTTTGGCTGAGGTGCTACAACGGGACTGATGAATTGGAGGGGGGGGTGGGGGCAAAAAGGTCAATTTGACATAGGGACAGTTTCTGACGTACACTGGGATGGGTAGCTGGAGGGGCTCTGGGAGTGGAGGAAGAGGAGATGGTTGTAGGAGGTGTCCCTTTAGTTGTTTTGGGTGCAGGTGCAGGTACTGGAGGCTGTCGTGAGGTGGATGGATGTTGGGTGAGTGATTGCCGCCGTTTGTGTACTTTGGGAGGGGGTGTCACAGACACACTGGGAGAGGACACAGGGGACGTGTATATGGCAGTGGAGGTGGTGAGTGCAGGTGAGCGGCTTGTGGTGCTGGGTGTCCTGGTGCGAGTCCTAGTGCCTGTAGATGTGGTGCATGCAGGTGTGTGTGTAGACGACACTGGGAGGGAGGAGGGAGAAGAGGAGGAGGGGGACACAGTGGAGACAGTGGATGTTGTTGTGTCTGTATGGGTCTGATGCTTTTGTGAGTGCCTGTGGTGTGTGTGGTGCCTATGTTTGCTTGAGCTACTTGTGTGTGTTGACTTGGGTGCATGCTGGTCTGTAGGTGTGCTTGGGATGGGCTGGGGTACAGGGGATTGGGCCTGGGTGGAGGAAGTTGGAGGGGGGAGGCTGGACACAGGGACAATGGCTGCCATCAGTGCTGAGGCCAGAGATTGCAGGGTTCGCTGAAGGTCAGCCTGACCAGAATGAATGCCTTCCAGGAATGCATTACCCTGTTTCAACTCTCGTTCTACACCCTGGATGGCATTCACAATGGTAGACTGCCCAACAGTGAGTGACCTGAGGAGGTCAATGGCCTCCTCACTGAGGGCAGCAGGGCTGACTGGGGCAGGGCCTGAGGTGCCTGGGGCGAAGGTGATGCCCACTCTCCTGGGTGAGCGGGCACAGGGCGAACGCTGAGGGGCTGCTGGGAGCGCGGTGCTGGTAGGGGAGGTGGCGGCTGTACCTGTAGAAGTGGGGCGCACAGATGGTGCCGCCACCACAGGGGAGCTCCCATCGGCGGACGAGTCCGTGTCGCTGTTTGGTGATCCTGTGGCCGACGTGAAGCTCCCCTCGCCCTCCGTCCCACTGGTGAATTCAGAGTCTGTGGTGTGGACCTCCATGGCCATGTGGGATGCAGCTCCCTCGTGCTCCGGTGCCACTGTACCTCCGCCTGTTGATGCTCATGTACAGAAGGACAGGGAGAACAGAAAAAGGGTGGAGACAGAAGAAAGAGAGTTTTAGTGCATGGATTACCGCTACCGTTGGCGGACAAGACAAACGCAGCAGCCCCCTGCATTACGCCGTGCTCCTGCCCTCTGCACATGCTATTTCTGGGATATGGCCTACATGGCAATGGTAGAAATCTGCCCACATGGATTGCAAAGGGGCAACTATACATCAATTTGCATTTTTTTTTAGTCGGGGTAGAGTGCCACATGGCCTACATAACGGAGGGGCCTTGCCTACCTAACTCGCCCTGGCCTAGGGACACCCACAGCCCACCACCCCCACCCAGACAGCTCCACTGCACGCAAAGTCCATAGGATGAGGTTGTACTCACCCCCTTGTGTCTGCTGTGATGTCCTTAAGCGCCCATCCAACTCCGGGTAGGCCACCGCCAGGATCCGGAACATCAGGGGGGTCATGGTGCGACGGGCACCCCTCCCACGTTGGGAGGCCATCCCCAGCTGAGCCTCCGCCGTCTTCTTGCTGCAGCGGCGAATGTCCTCCCATCTCTTCCGGCAGTGGGTGCCCCGTCTCTGGTGGGCCCCCAGGGTCCGGACTTCCTTGGCGATGGCACACCAAATGTCCCTCTTCTGGTGGGCGCTGACCTACATGACATGCACAAGGAAAGAGGAACGGCCATTACCTACAGCACCGTCGTTGTAATTGGCCCCCTCCCAACTCTATCCCTGTGGCCCATTCATCCCATGCATGACTGTTCTATGTACTCTGCCCCCTTCCCTCATCCACCCAGCCCTGTCCACCCAGGCCTAGCCCATACAACGTGCTCCCTGTGTACTAACCTGTTGGTCTGGAGGACCGTAGAGTAGCGTATACTGGGGGAGGACCCCATCCACAAGTTTCTCCAACTCCTGTGCAGTGAAGGCAGGGGCCCTTTCCCCAGACGCAGCAGCCATTGTCGCTTCTAGACCGAGGTCACAGTAGCACTAGCAGTGTAGGTCCTCTCCTGTCGAAGGTCAGGTATCTAGTGATTGAAGAGATAGAAAATGGTGGTGACGTTCGCGGCGGTGACGTCCGCGGCGGTGCCCATCATCACCGCCAGAGCACCTGTTCATTGGCTCCTGGGACCCATAGGGTCCAATGCTAACCAATGCAGCATTGCGCCGCGCTCTACGACCGCCTACCGCAACGGTGTCCAACTCCAGCGCAGTTACCCCACAATTCCATTGTCCCAGTTTAGAGGTCAGGCAGCCGCCATTTCAGAGGCCCACATGGCTTCAATTACTACTGCGTCACACATACCGAGGCCTACACTCAAAACCTTTCCCGGATGGGTTTATTGTCTGGTGTAGTCTTGTGTGTGACTGTGGGTACATACCTGGAGGAATCATGACAGTTTTTTCGCTGTTGCCCTTCTTAGGCACCGTCAGTTGGGACATATTGGAAGATGGCGGTATCCGCCGGTGTACTGACCGCTGGTGGACCTGTTGACAATGGAAGAGCGACATGTCATTGTGACCTACCGGTTTGACCGTGCCACAATCCGGGAATTATGTACCCATTTGGAGCCAGACCTGATGTCACCAATCCGCCATCCAACTGGAATCCCCCCTGACGTGCAGGTGCTGTCAGTGCTCCATTTCTTTGCAAGTGGGTCTTTTCAGACAACAGTGGCCATGGCATCAGGGATGTCCCAGCCTATGTTTTCCAACGTGTTGTCCAGAGTGTTTTCTGCCCTGCTGAAACACTTAAGGAGATACTTCATTTTCCCTGAGGTGGCGGATTTGCCTACAGTGTAAGGTGACTTCTATGCCCTTGGACATATCCCCAACGTCATAGGTGCCATTGATGGGACCCATGTAGCTCTGGTCCCCCCCCACAGGAATGAACAGGTGTATAGGAACAGGAAGAGTTATGATTCGATGAATGTCCAGATGGTCTGTTTGGCAGACCAGTACATCTCGCAGGTAAATGCAATGTTCCCTGGCTCAGTGCATGACGCCTACATCCTGCGGAATAGCAGCATCCCTGATATGATGGGTGAACTCCAGAGGCACCGTGTATGGCTATTGGGGGACTCTGGTTACCCCAACCTGTCCTGGCTACTGACCCCAGTGAGGAATCCCAGGACCAGGGCAGAGGAATGGTACAATGAGGCCCATGGGTGGACTAGGAGGGTGATCGAGCGTACCTTCGGCCTCCTGAAGGCCAGGTTCAGGTGACTCCATATGACAGGTGGATCCCTATTCTACTCACCGAAGAAGGTGTGCGACATCATCATCGACTGCTCCATGCTGCATAACTTGGCATTGCGACGCCAGGTGCCTTTTCTGCAGGAGGATGATCCAGATGACGGTATTGTTGCAGCGGGTGAGCCTGTGGAGCCTGTGGACAGTGATGAGGAGGAAGCTGATGAAGATGAAAACGACAACAGGGAGTCAGTCATACAGCAATATTTTCAATGAGACACAGGTGAGTACAATTTCATGTTTCACATTATATTACATTTCACACCTCTATCCTCTACCTACATTTCACTCCCTATTTGGTAACTGAGTTGTCCCCTTCCATTTCAGTTTCAGTAATGTGGTAACCTACGTGTCAACAGCTTGCACCCTTGAAAGGCTTGTGATGTGTGACATTGGTATGTTGACCTTCCAATGGGTAACCTTTTTTAACACTGTAATTGACAATACAAAGTTCACAATCATTGACTGACTCCAATATTATTGAGGTTTCAAGGGTGTTTATTGAAGTGCATAAAAATATAGGGGGTTGTGAAATGGGGAGAGGTCATGGTGGAAGAATGTCCATGGCAGAGTCCTGTCTATTAGTCTCACAGGTACATTGCACATCTGGCCATTGGAAGTGGAGCTGGGGCAGTTCCAATCTGGACAGGGTAACAAAGTGGTACAGTGGGGGGACAATCAGGGTGGTCTTATTTCCTGGTGGGGGTCTTGCCATCTTGCTCTGTCCTGTTCCTGGATCTCAGGGCCCGCTTTTGTGGTGGTTGTCCGTCTGCAGGGGGTGGGGTGCTGGTGTGGTGGTCCTGTGGCGGGGCGTCCTGTCCACTAGCACCGGCGGAGGTGGTGGGCATTTCATCATCCTGGCTAGTGTCAGGGGCCCCTTGGAGTGCCACGGTGTCCCTCAAGGTCTTTTGAATGTCCGTCAGCACCCCTACGTTGGTGCCCAGGGCGGAGCCGATGGTCCTGAGCTCCTCCCTGAACCCCAAATACTGCTCCTCCTGCAGACGCAGGGTCTCCTGCAACTTGTCCAGGACCGTTGCCATTGTCTCCTGGGAGTGGTGGTATGCTCCCATGATGGAGGATAGGGCCTCGTGGAGAGTGGGTTCCCTTGGCCTGTCCTCCCTCTGTCGCACAGCAGCCCTCCCAGTTCCCCGGTGTTCCTGTGCCTCCGTCCCCTAGACCGTGTGCCCACTACCACTGCCCCCAGGTCCCTGTTGTTGTTGGGGTGGTGGGTTACCCTGGGTGCCCTGTAGTGGTGGACACACCGCTGTTGACCTGTCCTGGGTAGGGAGGTATGGGCCCGCTGGGTGGGTGCTGTGTTGGGGTTACCAGAGGGTGGAAGCTCGGTGTTGGGCTGTGGCTGGGCAAGGGGAACCGACTGTCCTGAGGCCCACGATGGTCCGGGCTGGTGATCAAGGTCCAGTAGGGCAGAGCTGCTGTCGTCACTGTGGGCCTCTTCTGGGGGTAGAGTGGTGTTGTCTGGACCCTCTGGTGTGGTGACGTTCCTTCGGGTTCCTGCGGGGGTATAAGTACATGATTATTGCATGTGTGTGTTTCATGGTGTGCAATGGTTGGGTGTGCGTGAACCCCAGTGCAGGCATTCCTGTGTGGGGGCTTGTGTGGTGATGGTTGGGGGGTGTTTTGGGTCTGTGCAGTGGGCATGCTTTAGTGATGGGTGTCCATGCTTAGTTGGGTCATGCAGGTCTTGGGGTTGGGATGGGTGGTTGGTGTTATGGGTAGATTAGTGAGGAGTTAGGGTGATAAGGGAGGGTGTGAGGGTGGGGGTGTGTGATAGCATGCAGGTAGGGTGGGGGATATGATAGTGAAGATTTGACTTACCAGTGTCCGTTCCTCCAACGACTCCTGCGAGGCCCTCAGGATGCAAGATGGACAAGACTTGCTCCTCCCATGTTGTTAGTTGTGGGGGAGGAGGTGGGGGTCCGCCGCCAGTCCGCTGTACCGCGATGTGGTGCCTGGAGACCATGGAACGCACCTTCCCCCGTAGGTCGTTCCACCTCTTCCTGATGTCCTCCATATTTCTTGGGTGCTGTCCCACAGCGTTGACCCTGTCGACTATTCTTTGCCATAGCTCCATCTTTCTGGCTATGGATGTGTACTGTACCTGTGAGCCAAATAGCTGTGGCTCTACCCTGATGATTTCCTCCACCATGACCCTGAGCTCCTCCTCGGAGAAGCGGGGGTGTCTTTGGCGTGACATGGGGTGCTGTGTGTGATGTGTGGGGTGGTGTATGTGTTGATGAGTGTGGTGAGTGTAGTGTTATGTGGTGTTTTGTGCGTGGATGTTGTGTGGGTGATGGTGTAGTGTGCCTCTGTGTGATGGTGTTATCTATTCTGTGCTGTCTCTCTCTGGCCTTCGTCTCTAATTTGTGGTCGTAGGGGTTTGTGGGTGATGTGGGTGTGTGTTTTATATGGTGTTGGGTGTGTGGGAGTGGTGTGTGTATTTGTATCAGGTGTGTGTATTTGTAATTGTCCAATGCGGCATTGTTTTGTAGATGTGTGTGTATTTTGAGCGCGGCGGTGTGTACCGCCAATTGAATACCACGGTTGAAAGACCGCCGCGTGGATTCGTGTGTCGTAATAGCATGGGCGTGTTTCTGTTGGCGTGGAGGTGGAGGTGGAGGATTTGTTTCCGCATATTTATCGCTGACCTTTGGTGTGGCGGACTTGTGTGGGTGTTTGAATTTCGGCGGATTCCGTGATGTGTGTCATCCCACCGCGGCGGCAGTGTATTGGCGGTCTTCTGCACGGCGGTAAGCGGCTTTTACCGCCAATGTTGTAATGACCCCCAAAAGTGTCTTAAGTCTTTACAAAATCAAACAAAGGCCCTCATTCTGACCTTGGCGGGCGGCGGAGGCCGCCCGCCAAAGTCCCGCCGTCAGGTTACCGTTCCGCGGTCGAAAGACCGCGGCGGTAATTCTGACTTTCCCGCTGGGCTGGCGGGCGGTCGCCTTCAGACCGCCAGCCAGCCCAGCGGGAAAGAGGCTTCCACGATGAAGCCGGCTCGGAATCGAGCCGGCGGAGTGGAAGCTGTGCGACGGGTGCAGTTGCACCCGTCGCGTATTTCACTGTCTGCGCAGCAGACAGTGAAATACATGTAGGGGCCCTCTTACGGGGGCCCCTGCAATGCCCATGCCAGTGGCATGGGCACTGCAGGGGCCCCCAGGGGCCCCGCGACCCCCCCTACCGCCATCCGGATCTCGGCGGTCCGACCGCCGGGATCTGGAGGGCGGTAGGGGGGGTCGGAATCCCCGCGGCGGTGCAGCAAGCTGCGCCGCCGCGGAGGATTCAATGGGGCCGCGGTACACTGGCGGGACCCCGCCAGTGGTGCCGGTCCGACCGCGGCTTTACCGCCGCGGTCGGAATCCCCATTGGAGCACCGCCGGCCTGTCGGCGGTGCTCCCGCGGTCCTCCTCCCTGGCGGTCAAAGACCGCCAGGGTCAGAATGACCACCAAAGTCTCTTTGAAGCAAAAAGTACCTGGTTTGGAGTGGAAAATCTCCAAAGAGGGCCGCAGAGGAGGAGAGGCGTGGAAAAATGGTGTGTGCGTCGGTTTTGCCGCTTCACACAGGGACTTGCGTTGTTATTTTTTCACGCGGGGAAGTCGTGCGTCATTTTCCGGTGCGCGGAGAGTCTCCTTCTGTGGGTTGCGGGATTATCAGATGTCCCGGGGTCTGTATGTGGAATCCTGGGCTTGTTATCTGGCAGCGCGTCGTTCCAGTTGGCTGTGCGTGGAATCTTCTCCCTCACGGCAGGCGTTGCGTCGATTTCCTCTCTGGAAGTCGGGCGGCGTTGTCCAGACGGGTCATGCGTCGAAGTTCCTGTCGCACCGCAGGCGTCGCGTCGATGTTTTTCTTCTGGGGTCGAGCGGCATCTTTACGGATCGGCGTGCGGTGAATTTTTCACTGCGGAGCAAGCTGTGCGTCAAATTTTTCAGCACACAAGGAGTCCAGTTGAAAAAGAGTCTTTTTGGTCCTGAGACTTCAGGGAACAGGAGTCAAGCTCTATCCAAGCCCTTGGAGAGTACTTCTGCAGCAAGGCAAGAGTTCAGCAATGCAGCAGGCCAAAAGCAAGGCAGCAGTCCTTTGTAGAAAGCAGTCAGGTGAGTCCTTTGAGCAGCCAGGCAGTTCGTCTTGGCAGGATGCAGGTTCTGGTTCAGGTTTCTCCTCCAGCAAGTGTCTGAGGTGGTAGGGTAGAGGCCCTGTTTTATACCCAAATGTGCCTTCGAAGTGGGTGAGACTTCAAAGAGTGGCTTAGAAGTGCACCAGGTCCCCTTTCAGTTAAATCCTGTCTGCCAGGGTCGCAGTAGGGGGTGTGGCAGTCCTTTGTGTCAGAGCAGGCCCTCCACCCTTCCAGCCAAGGATGACCCATTCAAAATGCAGATGTATGCAAGTGAGGCTGAGTACCCTGTGTTTGGAGTGTGTCTGAGTGAATGCACAAGGAGCTGTCAACTAAACCCAGCCAGACGTGGATTGTAAGGCACAGAAAGATTTAGGTGCAAAGAAATGCTCACTTTCTAAAAGTGGCATTTCTAGAATAGTAATATTAAATCCAACTTCACCAGTCAGCAGGATTTTGTATTACCATTCTGGCAATACTAAATATGACCTTCCTGCTCCTTTCAGATCAGAAGCTACCACTTCAATAATGTATGAGGGCAGCCCCAAAGTTAGCCTATGAAGGGAACATGCCTCACAGTAGTGTAAAAACAAATGTAGGAGTTTTACACTACCAGGACATGTAAACTACACAGGTACATGTCCTGCCTTTTGCCCACACAGCACCCTGCTCTAGGTGTTACCTAGGGCACACATTAGAGGTGACATGTGTAGAAAAAGATGAGTGGGTGGCACAACCAGTGCTGAAGGCCCACTAGCAGCATTTAATCTACAGTCCCTAGGCACATACAGTGCACATTACTAGGGACTTATAAGTAGATTAAATAGTCCAATTGGGTATGATCCAAAGTTACCATGTTTAACGGGAGAGAGCATATGCACTTTAGCACTGGTTAGCAGTGGTAAAGTGTGCAGAGTCTAAAAGCCAGCAAAAACAGAGTCCAAAAAGTGGAGGGAGGCAGGCAAAAAGTTAGGGGTGACCACCCTAAGGCATGTCAGGTCTAACATGTGCCCTCCCAAATGAAAGTGGTGAGAGCTACTGGACCTCCTTGGAGCTCTCATCGCTAAGGCGGAAGTATCTGGAGAGACCATCAGCACTGGCGTGGTCAACCCCTGGGTGATGATCCACCGTAAAGTCCATCCCCTGTAGGGAAATGGACCACCTCAAGAGTTTTGGATTCTCACCCCTCATCTGCATGAACCATCTGAGGGGCCTGTTGTCTGTCTGAACCCGGAAGTGAGTCCCAAACAGATAGGGTCTTAGCTTCTTCAGTGCCCAGACCACAGCAAATGCTTTTCTCTCAATAGCACTCCACCTCTGTTCCCGTGGTAATAGTCTTCTGCTAATAAAGACTACTGGTTGGTCTGAGCCCTCCTCATTTAGCTGTGCTAGAACAGCCCCTATGCCATGCTCTGAAGAGTCTGTCTGCACAATAAATTCCAGGGAGTAGTCAGGGGCCTTGAGCACGGGGCCATGCACATGGCTTCCTTCAGAGAATCAAAGACTTTCTGACAAGCCTCTGTCCAATTCACCAACCTAGGTTGTTTCTTGGAAGTGAGTTCTGTCAAGGGTGACACAGTGGTACCATAGCCCTTGACAAATATGCGGTAGTATCCAGTGAGGCCTAAAAAGGCTCTCACCTCAGTCTGTGTTCTAGGTCGTTGCCAGGCCTTTATACTTTCAATCTTGGCCTGGAGTGGCTGCACCTTGCCACCACCTACTAGGTGTCCCAAATACACCACAGAACCCTGCCCAATCTGGCACTTACTAGCCTTGATAGTTAGGCCTGCCTGTTGCAGAGCCTGAAGCACCTCCTTGAGGTGGAGCAGGTGTTCCTCCCAGCTGGAACTGTAGACAGCTATGTCGTCCAGCTAAGCTGCACAGTAGGCATCTTTACCAGCTAGGACCCCGTTAACCAACCGTTGGAAGGTAGCGGGGGCATTTTTCAACCCAAATGGCATCACCCGGAATTGGTAATGGCCATCCGGGGTGGAAAATGCTGATCTCTCTTTAGCCCCCTCAGTCAGGCCGATATCCCAGTACCCTGAAGTAAGATCAAACGTACTTAGAAACTTGACAACGCCTAGTCTGTCAACGAGATAATCAGCTTGGGGGATGGGGTGAGCATCAGTCCGGGTGACTGAGTTGAGACCCCGGTAGTCCACACAGAACCTGAGTTCTGGCTTCGCACCTGGGGCAGTAGCCTTAGGAACCAATACCATAGGGCTGGCCCAGGATCTACTGGATTTCTCAATAACCCCTAAAGTCAAAATCTTGGAGACCTCCTCTTTGATGCTGGCCTTCACCTTATCCGATAACCTGTAAATTTTGTTCTTCACAGGGGGACTGTCACCTGTGTCAATGTCATGAACACAGAGGTGGGTCAGTCCAGGGGTAAGGGAGAACGGGGGGAGAAAGGCTCTAACAGCTCATAGCAGTCTCCTCTCTGGGTTAGAGTCAGGGAGTCAGAGAGAATAACGTCCTCCACTGACCCATCCCTTTCTTTGACAGAGAGGAGGTTGGGGAGAGGTTCACTCTCCTCTTCCATGCCCTCATCTGTGACCAGGAGCATACTGACCTCAGACCTCTCTAAGTGAGGTTTGAGCTGGTTGTGATGGAGGACCCTTAGGGGGTGCCTAGGGGTCTTGAGGTCCACTAGGTAAGTGGCCTCCCCTTTATGCTCCTTGATCTCAAAGGGGCCAGTCCAGCGGTCCTGGAGAGCCCTGGGCTCTACTGGATCCATCACCCAAACTTTGTCACCAGGTGAGAACTCAACCAGAGCGGTCTTCCTGTCATACCACTCCTTCATCACCTCTTGACTGGCCTCAAGGTTACTCTTGGCCTGCTTCCAGAAGCACTGGGTTTGGTTGCAGAGGGCCAGCATGTAGCTGACCACATCCTGGGGAGGTGACTTGCGAGCTTTCTCCCAGCCCTCTTTAACAATGCTTAGGGGTCCCCTGACAGGGTGACCATAGAGAAGCTCAAAGGGGCTGAACCCCACCCCTTTCTGGGGCACCTCTCTGTAAGCAAACAACAGGCATGGTAAGAGGATGTCCCACTTACGCCTCAAGGCATCAGTCAGGCCACTAATCATGCCCTTCAGGGTCTTGTTGAATCTCTCAACAAGCCCATTGGATTGAGGATGATAAGGGGTGGTAAACCGGTAGGTCACCCCACACTCATCCCACATGCACTTCATGTATGCAGGCATGAAGTGCGTGCCCCTGTCAGACACAACCTCCTTAGGGAAACCCACATGGGTAAATATTCCCAACAGGGCTCTGGTCACCACCGGTGCAGTCACTGTTCTCAGAGGGATTGCCTCTGGATAGCGGGTGGCATTGTCCACCAAAACCAGGATAAACCTGTTGCCCAAGGCAGTTTTGGGGTCCAAGGGACCAACAATGTTGATGCCCACCCTTTCAAAGGGGGTGCAAACGACTGGGAGTCGGAGCAGGGGAGCCTTAAGCTGTTTCCCTGTCTTCCCACTAGCCTGGCAGGTGGGGCAAGCTCTGCAGAAGTTATCTGAGGCTGTCCCCAATCTGGGCCTGTTAAAGGTCTTGTCTTGGCCCAGGTGTCCTGCCAGGGGGATGTCATGAGCCAGACCCAGTAGGAAGGTCCGGTAACACTGGGTGATCACCAGCACATGGGCTGCCCCAGGACCTGGAACCTTACGCTCACTGTAAAGGAGATCATTCTCCCAATAAATATGGTGAGTGCCAGATGCGTCACCTGCTGCTTGGGCTGTGGCCTGTTGCCTCAGACCCTCAAGGGTGGGGCATTCCTTCTGCGCTTTGCAGAATTCTGTCCTGGTCGGCCCACCCTCTACTTGCCAGCCAGCAAGTTCATGTAGGTTACCCAGGTCAGCTATGTCCTCCCCAGTTGGCTCAGGGGCCTCCTGCTCCTCAGGGGCCCTGTCCACCACTGTGGGAGCATTTGAGGCGGGTTTCCCGTGCCTCTTGCCCTTCCACTTTGCAGCTTTCTGGGCCATTGTTCCAGGCTCCAGACCCCCTTGACTCCCTTCCCGGGCAGCCATGGAACGTGTGGTCATGCAGACCCACTCAGGCAAACCTAACATCTCTAGGTGGTTTCTGAGCTCTACCTCTTTCCAGGCAGTATGCTCAAGATCATTGCCTAACAGACAATCTACAGGCATGGCAGGACTCACAGCTACTTTCAGAGTACCAGAGACCCCACCACACTCAAAGGGAACCATAGCCACCGGTAGGTGACTCTCACGATTGTCAGCGACTATGACCTGGTGGAATGTATTAGGGACTATCTGCTCTGTTGACACCAGCTGACTCTTGACAGTAGTCATACTGGCTCCTGTGTCACTCAGAGCCTCCACCTTTTGCCCATCAATGGTGACCCACTGCCTGTACTTGGAAGTATTTTGGGGCATGTGGGTTTTGGGCACCATTTCTCTTTCTCCCACGGACACTAGGGAAACCTCTGCCTGCTCCACAAAGCTATCTGGGTCCATCTCCCCCTCGAGCGCTACACGAGTCAACCCAGGTGTCTGTCCGGTAGTGGACTGTGCTCTCTTGGAACACTGGGAGTCGCCCTTAGAGTGACCATACTGGTAGCACTCTAAGCATTTGGAGGTGAATTTCCCTGATGATTTATCATAAGTCCCTGGCTTTTTCCCAAATCTGGAAGAGGAGTAGTTGCCACCCCCTCCCTGCGAATTCTTTTGGGGGCCTTTTGAGAGTTCATTATCTGTAAGTTTACCTCCCCCCTCTTTCTTCTGTTGGGAACCCTGACCACATTTGTGGGTGTTCCCCAGATACCTTTCTGGACACTCTGGTGCTAACCCAGAGGTCCGCCTCCTCGGCAAGCTTCCTGGGATCAGTCAGCTTACTATCTACCAACTGCTGGCGCAACTCTGTAAAAGTAGTATTGAGCATATGCTCTCTCAGAATCAAGTCATATAACCCTTTGTAATCATCTACTTTGTTGCCCCGCACCCATCCATTCAGTGCCTTACTGGAAAAGTCAAAGAAATCTACCCATGTTTGTGTGGATTGTTTTGTGCTGTCCCTGAACCTCTGACGGTATCCCTCAAGGGTCAGCCCAAACTTGGCAAGTAAAATGGCTTTCTGAAGTGGGTATGTGTTTTGATCTGGTTTATCCAATGTGAGAAGTGTGTCCCTCCCCAATGGTGGCACATAACCCCACATAGCTGTTGTCACGACTCACGTGCTGCTTGCGCCTGGAGTTTGCAGATCTTGAGGCGTGGATCTTGAGGGTTCGACTTTGGCCCAAAAAGGGGCGACTCTTTCTGGTAGCCACGGTGCTGTAGGCAAGGGAAACGCCAAGGACAGACCGTGACCGTGAGAAAGTAGCGCCAGAGGGAAAAAACCCCTTCAGAAGAAGAGGAAAAACCTCCAAGAAGATTCGCAGAGGATTCCTGAAACAAAAACAGAGGAACAGGAATCAAAAGAACTGACGTAATAACACAGAAATGGCGAAATCCAGAGCTAAAGGCTAGGAAATCAGGAGCGAGGACACTAACTGAACAGAAAGTGTTGCAGCGCAAAGAGGAGAAGAAAACACCACCCTTAAATACCATAAAACAGGAAGTGACCCACAGGAAGAAAAAGGACACCATCTTGGATAGGGAAAAGTAGATAGAATAGACTGGAGCAGAAACCATAGAGAATAGGGAAGGAGGAATGCTGGGAAGACAAGGGTAACCTGGGAAGGGGAAAAGACATAAAGGAAAGAGTAAGAAACAGACCCAAAAAGGAAGAAGACAGAAGAAAGAAGAAAAGGAGCCCAAACAGGTAAGAGGGGTCAGGAGACCCCAACAAAACGGAGGGAGAGAGCAGCGCGAGGCCCCAAGTAAGCCCTGGGGCCTCGTAGTGTGCAGGAAAGGCTCGGGGCGCGCCGCGTCTTAAAGACGCGAAGCGCGGCCCGAGCCGAACGCGCGGCTTGTGCCGAACGCTCGGCTCGCGCCGCGCGGTGCGGCGCGACAGTAGGTCCCCCTCCCGAAGGCCCTGGTTTGAAAGGAAATAAACGGTGAAAGCGCTGAGTCAGAAGAGGAGCATGAACAGAAGATGCATCTTCCCAAGAACATTCACTGAGAGGATAACCCTTCCAATGAATCAGATACTGCAGACGGGTGTGAAAAAGACGAGAGTCACAAATCTCCTGAACCTCATATTCAGGAACATCATCCACTAAGACAGGAGGAGGACAGGAAAACTGACGAGAATACAAATCTGGTACATAAGGTTTGAGTTGGGAGACATGGAAGACTGGATGAACCTTCCACGTGTGAGGCAAGTGAAGACGGACAGTGACAGGATTAAGCAACTGGAGAATGCGGAAAGGCCCGTAGTAGCGAGGTGTGAATTTGTTCTGAGAAAGACGTGAGGGTAAGAACTTTGAAGAAAGCCAAACTTTATCCTGTGGATGGTAGTCCGGAGAGGCCCTACGTTTCTTGTCTGCTACTTTCTTCATATATCTCTTGGTGTGTAAGAGATTAGAACGAATCAGTCTATGGATTTGTAGAAGACGTTTGGAAAAATGAGTAATAGCGGGCAAGGGAGTGGGAGACAGAGAAGAAGTAGGAAAAGAGGTAGGATGAAAACCATAAGTGCAGAAAAAAGGAGTGGTCTTGGAGGCACTATGGACTGAATTATTGTAAGAGAATTCAGCAATAGGGAGATAAGTGTTCCAGTTGCTTTGAGTTGAGTTGCAAAAACAACGAAGGTATTGTTCTAAGCCTTGGTTCAGACGCTCGGTCTGTCCATTGGTCTGAGGATGGAAGCCCGATGACAGAGCTCTATCGATGTTTAGTGTCTTACAAAAATACCTCCAAAACCGGGAAATGTACTGAGGTCCTCTATCAGATATAATAGTATGAGGAAGTCCATGAAGACGGAAGATATGTTCGATGAATATCTGGCTTAACTCTTGGGATGTAGGTAGCTTTTTCAAGGCAGTGAAGTGAGCCATCTTAGTAAAGGAGTCCACAGTGACCATGATTACCCGGTTTCCTGCTGAAAGTGGTAACGAACACATAAAATCAGTAGAGATGGTGTGCCATGGAGTTGGCGGAACCGGCAAGGGCTGGAGTAATCCTGCAGGTCTGGTTCGGGGAATCTTGACTTGAGCGCATGTGGGACAAGCCTGAACGTATGTTTCAATATCCTGTTTCCAAGTAGGCCACCAGAAAAATCGTGATAACAGTTCTTGTGTGGCCTTGATGCCTCTATGACCAGCAACCGGTGAATCATGACACATTTGTAATGCCTTTTCTCTCACTCTGTTAGTAGGGATGAATAACAGATCGTGATAATAATAGTATCCTTGTCTCTTATGTAGAAGAGGCCTTAAGTTCTCTACTTCATCATCAGATAGATTGGGGTATTCCAGTTGTACCTCCTCCAGAAAAGACTGTGCTACCCCAATGATCTTATTAGGTTCCAGTAGGGGTTGAGCTGGGACAGGAGTACAATCTGGATAACGACGCGACAGAGCATCAGCCAGAATGTTTTGGGAGCCAGGAATATATGTAATGTAGAAATCATACTGGCTGAAGAAGAAGGCCCAACGAGCTTGACGACTATTTTGGCATACGAAATTTCGTAAACATTGTAAGTTTCGATGGTCTGTTCTCACTTCAAAAGGTTCCTTGGAACCCATCAGAAACTGTCTCCATTCAATACAAGCTGTTTTCAGAGCCAATAATTCTCTTTCCAGTACTGAGTAATGTTGTTCTGCAATAGAGAGTATGTGAGACAAATAGAAAACAGGATGTTCAAGACCATCATCCTCTTGTTGTTGGAGTAGGACGGCACCAATGGCCTTTTCGGAAGCATCGGTGACGACAATAAATTGTTTGTTGGTATCTGGATGTCTTAAGATGGAAGCTTGTGTAAATGCCTTCTTTAAATCCTGAAAGGCTGTTTCGGCAGCTTTAGTCCAGACAAACCCTTTAATAAGATTTTCCTTCTTTAAAGTGTGAGTTATATGGCTAGTTTGTTTTGCAAAGTCTGCGATGAATTGTCGATAGAAGTTTGCTAATCCTAGAAAGCATTGTGTTTCTTTAATAGAAGATGGAGAAGGCCAATCTAGAATAGCTTGTACCTTTTCTTGATCCATAGCTACACCGGTGGTACTTAAATGATATCCTAGATATTTGACTTCCGTCTTGTCAAACTCACACTTTTCGGGTTTGCAAAATAGTTGATGTGCCCGGAGTCGTTGAAGGACTTGTTTCACATGGGAAGAATGAAGTACGGGATTTCTGGAATAAATAAGAATATCGTCAAGGTAGATTACAACTGTCTGATTCAGGAGATCCGAAAATACGGAGTCCATAAATCTCTGAAAGATTGCGGGGCATTAGTAAGACCGAAAGGCATTACCCTGTATTCAAAGTGGCCAAATGGAGTCCTAAAGGCCGTTTTCCACTCATCTCCTTCTTTAATGGGTAAGAGGTGATAGGCTCCCCGTAGATCTAGTTTGGTAAACCGTTGGGCCCCTCTGACTGCCTCTAAAATGTCCCTTATGAGAGGCAAAGGATAACGATCTTTAATAGTTATTTTATTCAGGCCTCGAAAATCCAGGCAAGGGCGAAGATCCTTTGTCTTCTTGGGTACGAAAAAGAGAGGAGCCCCGGCCGGAGAAGACGATGGAACAATAAGACCACTTTGAATATTTTCATCCAAATACTCCTTTAGTACTTCCTTTTCAGTTTCCGTGAGGGAATACATCCTGCCAAAAGGAACGATAGAGCCAGGTTCCAAGGGAATAGCACAATCGTAATCTCGATGTGGAGGTAACACAGGTTTGGAAGGTTTTTGGAAGACATCTTGAAAATCCAAATAGTGTTCAGGAACTCCTTGGACTGTATTTATGGTCGAACCGGTAGTACCCTCCGTGATTATTGATCTCTTAGGCGACCAATACTTGTCTGAAGCAAAACAGTGCTCGTGACAGAACTGTGAAGACAAGGAAACCGTCCGGGTAGCCCAGTTCACATATGGATTATGTCGGATGAACCACGGGATTCCAAGAATGATGGAATGGTTGGGGGAAGTTATAAGATCAAAGGAGATGTGTTCCTGATGGTTACCGATCTGTAGATTCAGCATCAGGGTAGTTGTATCTACTGGACCTGATGATATCAAAGATCCGTCCACCGTGTGTACTTGTTCTGGAATCTCCTTAGGTTGTATAGGAACTTGTTGAGTAGTGGCCCACTTCTTATCCATATAAATACCACTAGCTCCACAATCTAGTAGTGCCATAGTCTTCTCTTGACGGCCATCAGGTAATTGTAACAAGACTGGTAAAATGAACAAGGATGTGGTATTGTCATTGAAAGAACTGATGGAAGGTATAGCTGCAAATCCCGTCCCCTCCCTTCTTACAGAGGACGGGAAGCGGCGTTTCCCGATGGTCTTGATGGACGTACTGGACAGGTACGCAGTATGTGGCCGGCAGAACCGCAGTATAAACACAAACCTTTCTTTCGTCTATCTTCTCGTTCGCTAGCGGAGAGAGGGCCTCGAGTTGTATCCACCTGCATGGGTTCTCCTTCGGTGTCTCTGACAGGAGGGCGAGGTTCCTCAGAACGATGCGGAAAAACTCGTGAGGTGCTTGGTGGAAAAGACCCTCTGCTCTTTCTCTTCTCTGTTCTCCGTTCCTGAAGGCGATACTCGATGGAGAGGGCTTGATCCATCAGGCCACGAAGATCTTCCACTCTGGTGGAATGTACTAGTTCATCTTTTATTTCTTCTTTGAGTCCTCTAAGAAACAAAGTCACCAAAGTACGTTCCACCCAGGTGGTCTCTGCCGCTAGTTGATGAAAGCGTGTAATGTATTGAAGGACATCTTGTGAACCTTGATGAATATCGCATAAGGCTTCTTCCCCTGAAGCCTCCAATCCCGGACGACTAAACATCAGCTTGAAGCGGTTCACAAAGGCGGAATAATCCGACAATACCGGATCGTTTGATGATACCATCGGGGTTGCCCAGGCCAAGGCAGGACCAGATAAGGCACTGATGAGATAACCCACCTTTGTTCTGTCATGGGAGAATTGGGTGGGTCGGAAGGCGAAGTACACTGTTAAGGAATCAAGGAACTCACGCAGCTTGGTTGGTTCACCAGAAAAACGATGGGTAGAGGCGGAGAGCGTCGGAACATCACCACTGCGGAAAGCCAAAGCCTGTCGCAGCGCAGCATTCTCACTACGTAGTTGCTGTAATTCTTGAGCTTGTTGCTGAATTGTAGTTAGAAGAGCTTGATCCGGATCTGCAGCAGCTACCACAGTGTCTTCCATGGTGTTAGAAGACGTCGGGATGGTTGGGCGCTGCAATCTGTCACGACTCACGTGCTGCTCGCGCCTGGAGTTTGCAGATCTTGAGGCATGGATCTTGAGGGTTCGACTTTGGCCCAAAAAGGGGCGACTCTTTCTGGTAGCCACGGTGCTGTAGGCAAGGGAAACGCCAAGGACAGACCGTGACCGTGAGAAAGTAGCGCCAGAGGGAAAAAAAAACCTTCAGAAGAAGAGGAAAAACCTCCAAGAAGATTCGCAGAGGATTCCTGAAACAAGAACAGAGGAACAGGAATCAAAAGAACTGACGTAATAACACAGAAATGGCGAAATCCAGAGCTAAAGGCTAGGAAATCAGGAGCGAGGACACTAACTGAACAGAAAGTGTTGCAGCGCAAAGAGGAGAAGAAAACACCACCCTTAAATACCATAAAACAGGAAGTGACCCACAGGAAGAAAAAGGACACCATCTTGGATAGGGAAAAGTAGATAGAATAGACTGGAGCAGAAACCATAGAGAATAGGGAAGGAGGAATGCTGGGAAGACAAGGGTAACCTGGGAAGGGGAAAAGACATAAAGGAAAGAGTAAGAAACAGACCCAAAAAGGAAGAAGACAGAAGAAAGAAGAAAAGGAGCCCAAACAGGTAAGAGGGGTCAGGAGACCCCAACAAAACGGAGGGAGAGAGCAGCGCGAGGCCCCAAGTAAGCCCTGGGGCCTCGTAGTGTGCAGGAAAGGCTCGGGGCACTCCGCGTCTTAAAGACGCGAAGCGCGGCCCGAGCCGAACGCGCGGCTTGTGCCGAACGCTCGGCTCGCGCCGCGCGGTGCGGTGCGACAGCTGTACCCCATTGTCCTTCAGGAACCTCATGAGCCCTTAGTGCAACTTCATAAGCAGCTAACCATTTATCTATGTCATCTCCCACTACATTGTTGGGTATACGAACCTTCTTTTCTCCAGCAGGTCCTGTTTGTATGCTGCCACCATTACTGCTGGATTAAGACTGTCTTGCCTTGATCTCCAGCTCCTTGAGACTCAGATCATGAGTCAACAATAGTTTCTTTTCAGCCAAAGCTCTCTCAGCTGCAGCCTCAGGTCTTTCAGCTTCCTTGGCTTCTCTCTCTGCCCTCCTTTCCTCCTGTTGAGCCTCAATTTTCAGTTTTGCCATTTGCAATTGGAGCTCCCTTTCTTTGCTCCTTTCCTCTGTCCAATCTCCACAACACAAACCCGTGGGAGGTTTTCCTGCTCAGCGCCCCAAGCAATGGTGGATGGGATCTATCTATGGTGATATTAAGAGTGCAATTAAAGTTGCCACACCAAAGACTGTTCATGGTCGGATCCTGGAAGAATCCTGGTGTACGCATGTTCAAGAAGCCCCCATGAGTTATGGTGGGTGCATTTATCCCTACTAATGTTAGGTGGTGTTCCATCTAAGAGGCCTTCTTGATCCCCTATCATCCATCAGGGTCAATGTGTGTGTATCCTGTGCAACATGGAACACCTGGTGCTACCCATATCAATAATCCCTGGGCAAACAATGTTGTGGTACTGTTAGACCTGACATGCCTTAGGGTGGTCACCCCTAACTTTTTGCCTGCCTCCCTCCACTTTTTGGACTCTGTTTTTGCTGGCTTTTAGACTCTGAGCGCTTTACCACTGCTAACCAGTGCTAAAGTGCATAAGCTCTCTCCCGTTAAACATGGTAACTTTGGATCATACCCAATTGGACTATTTAATCTACTTATAAGTCCCTAGTAATGTGCACTGTATGTGCCTAGGGCCTGTAAATTAAATGCTACTAGTGGGCCTGCAGCACTGGTTGTGCCACCCACTCAAGTAGCCCCTTTACCTTGTCCCAGGCCTGCCATTGCAAGGCCTGTGTGTGCAGTTTCACTGCCAGTTCGACTTGGCATTTAAAAGTACTTGCCAAGCCTAAAACTCCCCTTTTTCTACACATAAGTCACCTCTAATGTGTGCCCTAGGTAACCCCCAGAGCAGGGTGCTTTGTAGGTAAAAGGCAGGACATGTACCTCTGTAGTTTACATGTCCTGGTAGTGTAAAACTCCTAAATTCGTTTTTACACTACTGTGAGGCCTGCTCCCTTCATAGGCTAACATTGGGGTTGCCCTCATACATTATTGAAGTGGTAGCTGCTGATCTGAAAGGAGCAGGAAGGTCATATTTAGTATGGCCAAAATGGTATTACAAATTCCAGCTGACTGGTGAAGTTGGATTTAATATTACTATTCTAGAAATGCCACTTTTAGAAAGTGAGCATTTCTTTTCACTTAAATCATTCTGTGCCTTACAATCCACGTCTGGCTGGGTTTAGTTGACAGCTCCTTGTGCATTCACTCAGACATACCCCAAACACAGGGTACTTAGCCTCACTTGCATAAATCTGCATTTTGAATGGGTCTTCCTGGGCTGGGACACACCATTTTTCACGCATCTCCTCCTCTGCGGCCCTCTGCAGAGATTTTCCACTCCAAACCAGGTACTTTGTGCTTGAAAGAGTCTTTGTTTGATTTTTAAAGACTTAAGACACTTTGGGGGTGATTCTGATATTGGCGGGCGGCGGGAGCCGCCCGCCAAGCGGGAACCGCCAGAAGACCGTACCGTGGTCGAAAGACCGCGGCGGTCATTCTGGGTTTCCCACTGGGCTGGCGGGCGACCGCCAAAAGGCCGCCCGCCAGCCCAGTGGGAAACAGCCTTCCCCCGAGGACGCCGGCACAGAATTGAGCCGGCGGAGTGGGAAGGTGCGACGGTGGCACCCGTCGCGTATTTCAGTGTCTGCATAGCAGGCACTGAAATACTTTGAGGGGCCCTCTTACGGCATGGGCACTGCAGGGGCCCCCAGGGGCCCCGCGGCACCCCCTACCGCCATCCTGTTCCTGGCGGGAGACCCGCCAGGAACAGGATGGCGGTGGGGGTGTCAGAATCCCCATGGCGGCGGAGCGCGCTCCGCCGCCATGGAGGATTCTCAAGGGCAGCGGAAAGTCGGCGGTACACCGCCGACTTTCCATTTCTGGCCGCGGCTGAACCGCCGCGGTCAGAATGCCCAGCGGTGCACCGCCAGCCTGTTGGCGGTGCTACCGCCAACCTCTGCCATGGCGGTAATTACCGCCCGGGTCAGAATGACCCCCTTTATATCACTTTTCAGTGATATCTCTGCAATTTCATATTGCATCTTTTATCGTTTTGACCTACCAAGATAAATATTATTTATTTTTCTAAACACTGTGTTGTATTTTTGTGGTGCTATATTGTGTTATTGTATGATTTATTGCACAAATACTTTACACATTGCCTTCTAAGTTAAGCTTGACTGTTCAGTGCCAAGCTACCAGAGGGTTGGCACAGGATAATTTGGATTGTATCTGACTTACCCTGACTAGAGTGAGGGTTCTTGCTTGGACAGGGGCTAACCTGACTGCCAACCAAAGACCCCATTTCTAACACCCTCCCACACGTGGAAAAAACTTGATGTACATGGCCAGAGTCTGCTGGCATAGGTTTCTACATGTTAAGCTCCCTTACCCACCTTACTCGTCACTAATTACAATACCACAACTGCCAGGCGCCCGGATGATGCTAGGTCAGCATGATATGGATCCGTGGCTGGGGCACATTTCACAACGGTAGGTGACTATTATGCAGATGGAACATTACTGACGTTTGACGAAATGACGTCTATTAGGGATACACACACTGGCTTGCTTCTGTTATATTGTGCAATAAGACAACGTATACATCTCACCTGGAATAACGGTGACATAGAGCCACAGTCATCCCAGCCACTTACTCTGTTGTTATCCGATTTGGTGCCCAGGAAGGCGATATCCATGTTATATGACACACAGTGTCCGGGTGTGGAGAGTGCTTGTGCTTGCTGAGATGCGGTGCTTGCTAGTCCTCTGTCCCAGGTCAACAGCCGTATCCAACCTTAAAGGGATATAACGCAATCCTAGGTTCTGCTTCACCCAATTAAATGTTTTGCATCAAGCTTATTTCTCTCCCCAATGTATCAAAAGCATGTTTTCAACATCTGACCCCAAATGTCCACGTTGCAGAATGTCCGAAGTGTGTTTTTACCATATGGTGTGGGAATGACTCCCCTATTGAATGCTTGGCAGCGGGTGGTTGAGACAATATAGCGGATCTTGACCTATCACTCACCCCTGAATCCTGCCTCGTGGGTCTGCACCAAAAGGCTAAAGGTGACAAATATCTTCATAGGTTTATAGACCTAGCTTTCTTCACCTTCAAGCGCCTCATAGCCAAGCATTGGAAGGCACACACTACTCTAGACAACACTAAATGGTTGCAATATCTATTACAGTGGTACCAGGCAGGGAATGGAGTGCTACATATGTTGAGAGACAGGGGAATGGCATGTAGTGGGAGTGAAATGTGAGATGCACTAATTATAAGAATAGAAGCCAAAAATGATGCCCGCTTCCCCAAAGTACAAAACTATTTGAAGGCATGTACAGCAGGCTTTCAGCTGTCTCTATGTCATTATGCACACCAATTCATCTCTTACTTTTGATATGTTAGAAGAAGTTTTCTTTTACACTTCTCGGGGTCCCACAAATCTGTGTACGGAGAACCTCCCTCTAGGTCAGAGGTCTTCAAACTTTTGGATGCCCAGACCCCCTTCTCAAAATGTTCAGGTGTGAGGACCCCCTCCTGACAAAAAAATTCTAGAACTTGGTACTCCTCATCAGCGACAAGAGTAAAAAAAAACAATTTCCATGGCAAATCACTTTTATGGTAAGGAAGTATTATTAAACAGTATTTAACAAATCAAAGGTTTGTGGGTGACTGTGGTTTGGAGTGAGAGACTTACTACACAGTTCAAACAAAAAGTCTACCAAAGGAAGTGCCCACAAATGTGCAATGGTACTTTATTTTTCCCAAACAAAACATAATTTGACAAAACTTATTTGGACGATAACACATTTCTGAACTAATGTGATGGGTTTGCCAGTTTTTCTCCAGAGAGAGGGTAAGTTTGTGGATGTACTCTTGCTACTGCCATCGTCAGGTTGTACTCCACCTCTAGTCTTGAACGGTACTTCATCCTTAATACTGCCAATGCTGAGAACCCAATCTCACATGAATATGAAGAGCTAAAAGGCAGAAGAACCTTGACTGCAATTTTTGATAAACCTGAATGTTCTTCAGACATTGTCAGCCAAAATTCCCCCAATGAGATTTTGTTGAACTGCATCTGGAGAATGTGGTCACTCTGGACCTCAATTAGGTCTTCCTGTAGGTGCACTAGAAGAGGAGTACCTGCATCCACTAGAAAAGGTTGAAACACCCAATCATTGACATGATCAGTGTCCTCAGGAAAGTACTTTTCTGAACTTTCCCTGAGAGAAGTCAAGTGATTTGTTATGACCTCAGCAGCACTTTCAAGTTCATATCCTGTGTCCTCAAGAGCCTCTGCTATACATGGGAATGCCTCAAGCTGGCCATCTTGATTAGTCTTCTCCACAACTCCAGCTTCTTCTTGAATGCAGACGCTTTTTTGTACATGGTGATAGAGCTCCATGTAAAGGCAAATTCAAGGAATTTAATTGATCAAAGATGTCTGCATGGTATGTTAAAAGCACAAGCCAACGGGGATTACATAGCTGTTCTGCTTTGTAGGGGTCCACATCCAGAAGGAACTGTCATACTTCATTTCTTAATTCAAAAATACGATTTAGAACCTTCCCTTTGGATAACCATCGGACTTTTGTATGAAATAGCAAACCATCATGTTCAGCTCCCATTTCAGCACATACACTTGCAAACAGACAAGCTCTAGTTGGGCGCACTTTTATGAAATTAACAATTTTCACAGCAGAATTCAACACATCCCTAAGTTCTCTATCCATGTTTCTGAATGCAAGGGCTTCCCGGTGTATCACACAGTGGGTGCACAGAATATGAGGAGCCACTTTCAACAATTTAGCTTTAAGGCCTGCCCTAGCCCCACACATGGAAGGAGCACCATTGGTACAGATCCCAACACAGCTCTCCCATTTTAAGTCATCGGAGCACAGGAAGTCATTGAGAATATCAAACAGGGCTGATGATGTTGTAAGTCCCTTGATTGGTTTACAGAATAAAAAAACTCCCAGTATTACAGTTTCGTGGCAGTATCGGACAAAAGCAATTAAATGAGCTTCCTTAGATAAGTCAGTTGCTTTATCCAATTGCAAAGCAAACAAACTGGATTTCAAGCGTGCTTTGAGTTGTCTGTGGATGTCCCCTGACATGTTAGAGATGCAACGGCAAACTGTTGTGTCTGAGATGCGTAGCATTTTAAACTTCTATGCCGCTTTTTCTCCAAGTATTGTCCTGGCAATGTCAAGAATTGCTGGAAGAATCACTTTTTCCCCATCTGTAAAAGGCTTTTTGTTTTTGGCAATGTAGTATGCCACTTGGTAAGATGATTTCAAGGCATTTGTTGGCATGGAGACCAGATTGTTCACAGTCTCTTTTCGGTGGATGGTGTCTGTCAGCTTTCTGGCAAACAAAATCTGTATTCTTTCCTACTAGTAACCCGGGTTTAGATTCCAACTGATGCTTTAATTTGTTTGGTTTCAGACTTTTGTTAGCCAAGGTCATGCCACAAACCACACACTGTGGCCTAATTTTGCCATTTATGGTGATGCAGGTGAATCCAAAATTCAGGTAGGAGGTATCATATGACCTAATTTTTGTGGTTCTGTCCTCACCATCTGTTTCAGCCTTTTGTTTGAGTGCCCTACCATCTTTTGGCAGCAATAACCAATCCATGTCAATATTACTGAATACCTCAGACTTGCACATGCAGTATAGCTGTATGTTTTCAAAAAACTCTTTGCAGTTCTCAAAATGTCTTAAAAAATCTTCTTATCTTATTTAAAAACACAAAACATTAGGTTCCTTCTATGTGATTAAAACAGAAACTCAAGCTTTCCCTGGTTTCCTTACATGAGCAGGCATAGTAAGCCGCTACCAAAGTTCCCCTTCTGTTGAGTGCACACGCAGTGATAGCAGATTTTCGGAGATGGATTCTAAGCATGTCATACACTTGTGTTACCTGTTGCTGTTAGTGCCCAAAGTGATTACTCCAGTGCTCTCTAGAGAGGCTAGTCCAACTCCTGATCTCCTGCCACCATCTTCATGAAAGACAGAAGGACTACAAGGTTGTTGTTCATGTCATAATTGATCTCAGAAGGAACACCACTGCTATCCAGCAAAAGTCAGCCTTGTGGTGCTAACTTGAATACCCTGCCAGACAAGTGTTGGCTGTTGTGGTAGAGCCATGGTTATGCAATGATACATTGTGTTCCTCTATTGACTTTCTTGTCTTTGCTCTCATATTCTATCTCCTTTCTAGCATTTAACCTCTTTTCCTTACATCTATTATTGTTGTAGGAATGAAAGTACTTACATGTGTGGACACTGGTGCCATTCCACCATTTTGTTAGACCTTCTGACTCATCCTATTTGCCTCAAAATCACTCCTAATGCACTTACTACTTTAAGACCATGGGGGTGCTCTATGTATCTTTGTTTTGCTTTGCCAGCAGTGCACCATGCGCTTCTAAGCTGGGTATGCACTAAGAGGCCACTCACACACATAAAAGAGGGTTGGCACTAGCCTCAAACAGACACTGCTCAAGAGTTTGTGTCATCTGTTCATTTAACTGTGGTGCACTTAAAGAATGTGTGCAGTATCAATTATGCTTTCGATATTGAAAAAAATAGCATACAAACCAAGATGGTTGTTTCCTCTGGGAGGGATGGTGGGAAAGCACCATCTGAGATTGCCAATAATTGGAGCAGTCCCTAGGGCTGACAATTCTGATACTGATTTATTCACATTCAGTAAAGAGCTCAGTTGACAGACAATATTTGGGGTAATAACACCGGACCATAAAACAGGTGAGCAAGTAGCCAAAAAAAAAACACCCAATGACTTGACGGGTCTGCCCTTTGAGTACTTCCAGACTGCCCTATAGGCTTGTCTACTGGAACTATGAGGCAAGGGAGGGCCAAATTATGTGACAGGGGCGACTAAATTATATGGTGACAAAATGTAAATAATGCTACATGATGCTGCATATTTTGGGATAATATTGCATCATTATTTTGACATTTTTACACAGCCACACTTGGTAAAGCTTATACCTCATTAGTAACAGTTATCACCATAATGCAGCAATAAACAACAGATAGATGTCTTATCAACCTTTGTGAAGTGCCTTCACTCTGCAGAAAATGTGTCGTCACATTTTTAGAAACCTTTGATGCGATTGAGCTAGAAACTTTTTTTTTAGTTAAACCTGCAGATTATACAGCCATGTTAGAAATGGGGTCTTTGGTTGGCAGTCAGGTTACCCCCTGTTCACGCAAGGACCCTCATTCTAGTCAGGGTAAGTCACACACAATCCAAATGATCCTGTGCCCACCCTCTGGTAGCTTGGCACTGAGCAGTCAGGCTTAACTTAGAAGGCAATATGTAAACTATTTGTGCAATGAAATCATACAATAGCACCATATAGCACCAAAAAAATACACCACACAGTGTTTAGAAAAATATATACTATTTATCTGGATAAATGCAGGTCAAAACGATTAAAATACAATAAGTATATGTTGAGATATCACTGAAAAGCGATATAAAGGCCCTCATTTCTACCTCAGCGGTCTTTTTGCAAGACCGCCGAGGTACCACTGTGCTGAAGACCGCCAGTGCAGGCGGTTTTCTGCGCAGCGAATCATGACTGCTGGCAGCCCTCTGTCTTTTTTTGGATGGAGAGCCGCCAGCAGCCATACTGGCGGTTGGCGGGGAAGTGCAGGCTGCTCCACCTCCACCGCCCTGTCATCAAAATACCGCCCACCGAATCCCAACCAAGGATTCGGCGTGGCGGTGTTCTGGCGATGGGGAGCTGGCAGCAGAGCAGCCCCCATGGATCCCGTCCCCTCCCGGAAGATCAACAGACAAGGTAAGTTGATCGTCAGTTAGGGGAGGGGGGGGGGGATGTTGTGTGCGTGCATGGGGGTGTGCATGTGAGTATGTAGAGGAGGTGTGTGAGTGCGTTTATGCATGTGGGGGGTGTTGTGTGTATGGGAAATGTGTGTGGGTCGGTCTGTGTGCATGTCTGTTTGTAGATGTGCAGGTATGTGTTGTTGTAATGTATGTGTGCGTGTAGGGGTGAGTGTGTGCATGTTGGGGGGTCCTGCCACCTTTGGGGGAAGGCAGGGAGGTGGTGGGTGTGGGGGGAGGACTCAGGGGGGGGGAGACCCCTATCAGTGCCAGAGAATTCCTTCCCTGGTACTGATAGTGCCTACGCCATGGATTTCATGGCGGTTCCAAACCACCCGAAATCCATGGCGGTATGCAGGGTCCTGATACCACCGGTGGTCTGGTGACGGCCGCCGGGCTGGAGACCGAAGACTCCAGCCCTGCGGTCGTCACCGCCCTGGCAGGTGGAGAAGTGGCGGTAACAGCCATGGTCATAATTAAATTTTTCCGCCGGCTTGTTGGTGGTATTACCGCCACTTATCCCCTGCCCGCCAGGGTCGTAATGAGGCCCAAAGTGTCTTAAGTCTTTTAAAAGCAAACAAAGGGGGTCATTACATCATTGGTGGTAAAAGCCGCTTACTACCGTGCAGAAGACCGCCAATACACCGCCGCAGCCGCGAATTCCGCCACAGCTATTATGACCCACACCTCGCAATCCGCCGAAATTCAGACACCCACACAAGTCCGCCACACCAAAGGTCATTGATAAACTGGCGGAACCAAATCCTCCACCGTCACGCCAACAGAAACACGCCCATGCTATTACGACCCACGAATCCACACGGCGGTCTTTCAACCGCGGTATTCCATTGGCAGTACACACCGCTGCGCTCAAAGTACACACACATCTCCAAAACACCGCCACATTGGACAATTCAAAATATACACACCTGATACACATACAAACACCACTCCCATACGCCCAACACAATATAAAACACACACCCACATCACCCACAAACCCCTACGACCCAAAATCAGAGACGAAGGTGACAGACAGAGAGCACAGCAATAGACAACCCCACCACACAGAGGCACAAAACACCATCACCCACAAACCCCTACGACCAAACATTCCGAAAGAAGACCAGAGAGACTGCACAGCATAGACAACCCCACCACACAGAGGCACACAACACCATCATCCACACAACATCCACGCACAAAACACCACACACCACTACACATCACCACACTCATCACCACATACTCCACCCCACACATCACCTACACCACCCAATGGCACGCCAAAGACACCCCAGGTTTTCCAAGGAGGAGCTCAGGGTTATGGTGGAGGAAATCGTACGGGTAGAGCCACAGCTATTTGGATCACAGGTGCAGCACACCTCTATAGCCAGGAAGATGGAGCTATGGCGAAGAATCGTGGACAGGGTAAACGCAGTGGGACAGCACCCAAGAAATCGAGAGGACATCAGGAAGAGGTGGAACGACCTACGGGGGAAGGTGCGTTCAGTGGTCTCCAGGCACAACATCGCGATTCAGCGGACTGGCGGCGGACCCCCACCTCCTCCTCCACAACTAACAACATGGGAGGAGCAGGTCTTGACCATTATGCATCCCGAGGGCCTCAGAGGAGTCGGTGGAGGAATGGACACTGGTAAGTCAAATCTCAACTAACATATCCTCCACCCTACCTGCATACTATCACACACCCCCACCCTCACCCCCTCCCCTATCACTCCAACTCCTCACTAATGTACTAATAGCACAAACCACCCATCCCAACACCAAGCCCTGCATGACACAACTAAGCATGGACACCCATCACTAAAGCATGCTCACTGCACATACCCATAACACCCCCGAACCATCATCACACAAGCCCCCACACAGGAATGCTTGCACTGGGGTACACGCACACCCACCCATTGCACACCATGACACACACAGATGCAATAATCATGCTTTTATACCCCTGCAGGACCACTACGTAACGTCACCAGACAGGAGGGTCCAGACATGTCCACTCCACCCCCAGAAGATGCCCACAGTGATGACAGCAGCTCTGGCCAACTGGATCCAGAAGACCAGCCCAGACCATCGTGGGCCTCGGGACAGTCGGTTCCCCTCGCACAAGCACAGCCCAACACTAACCTTCCACCCTCTGGTAACACCAGCACAGCACCCACCCAGCGGGCCCATACCTCCGTCCCCAGGACACGTCAATCAGCTGTGTGTCCACCCCTACAGGGAACCCAGGATAACCCACCACCCCAACAACAACAGGGACCTGGGGGCAGTGGTAGTGGGCACACGGTCCAGGGGACGGAGGCACAGGAACACAGGGGAACTGGGAGGGCTGCCGTGCGACAGGGGGAACCCACTCTCCACGAGGCCCTCTCCTCCATCATGGGAGCATACCACCACTCCCAGGAGACGAAGGCTACTGTCCTGGCCAAGTTTCAGGAGCCCCAGCGCATGCATGAGGAACAGTATTTGGGGTTCAGGGAGGAGCTCAGAACCATCAGCTCCGCCCTGGGCACCATCGTAGGGGTGCTGAAGGACATACAAAAGACCATGAGGGACACCGTGGCACTCCAAGGGGCCCCTGACATTAGCCTGGACGATGAACTGCCCACCACCTCTGCCGGTGCTAGTGGACAGGACGCCCCGCCACAGGACCACCACACCAGCACCCCACCCCCTGCAGACGGAGAACCACCCCGCAAGCGGCCCACAGTGACAAAATCCGTTCTCAATAGTAATGTCAACATACCTATCTCACACATCACAAGTCCATGAATGATGCAAGCAGATGACACACGTTGGTAACCACACCTTTGAGACTGTAATGGAAATGTATCACTCAGTTAGCAGATACTACTTCAAATTGGCAGACAGGATAGAGGTAGAAGTGTGAAAGTGAATGTAAAAGTAAAACAATTGTTCTCACCTGTGTGTCACTGGAAATATTGCTGTATGACAGAGTCCCTGTTGTCAATGTCTTCTTCCTCTACTTCCTCCTCATCACTGTCCACAGGCTCCACAGCTGCCACAGCACTGTCATCTGGACCATCCTCCTGCAGATAAGGCACCTGGCGTCGCAAAGCAAGATTGTGAAGCATCGATCTGGCACACCTTCCTTGGTGAGTAGAATAGGGAACCACCTGTCATATGGAGGCACCTGAACCTGGCCTTCAGGAGGCCGAAGGTGCGTTCGATCACCCTCCTAGTCCACCCATGAGCCTCATTGTATCGTTCCTCTGCCCTGGTCCTGGGATTCCTCACTGGGGTCAATAGCCATGACAGGTTGGGGTAACCAGAGTCCCCTAATAGCCACACACAGTGCCTCTGGAGTTGACCCATCACATACGGGATGCTGCTATTCCGCAGGATGTAGGCGTCATGCACTGAGCCAGGGAACATAGCATTTACCTGCGAGATGACTGGTCTGCCAAACATACCATCTGTACATTCATCGAATGATAACTCTTCTGGTTCCTGTACACCTGTTCACCCCTGTGGGGGGGGGGAACCAAAGCCACATGGGTCCCATCAATGGCACCTATGATGTTAGGGATATGTCCCAGGGCATAGAAGTCACCTTCAACTGTCGCCAAATCCTCCACCTGAGGGAAAACGATGTAGCTCCTCATGTGTTTCAGCAGGGCAGACAACACTCTGGACAACACGTTGGAAAACATAGGCTGGGACATCCCTGATGCCATGCTGTATGACAGAGTCCCTGTTGTCAATGTCTTCTTCCTCTACTTCCTCCTCATCACTGTCCACAGGCTCCACAGCTGCCACAGCACTGTCATCTGGACCATCCTCCTGCAGATAAGGCACCTGGCGTCGCAAAGCAAGATTGTGAAGCATCGATCTGGCACACGTTCCTTGGTGAGTAGAATAGGGAACCACCTGTCATATGGAGGCACCTGAACCTGGCCTTCAGGAGGCCGAAGGTGCGTTCGATCACCCTCCTAGTCCGCCCATGAGCCTCATTGTATCGTTCCTCTGCCCTGGTCCTGGGATTCCTCACTGGGGTCAATAGCCATGACAGGTTGGGGTAACCAGAGTCCCCTAATAGCCACACACGGTGCCTCTGGAGTTGACCCATCACATACGGGATGCTGCTATTCCGCAGGATGTAGGCGTCATGCACTGAGCCAGGGAACATAGCATTTACCTGCGAGATGACTGGTCTGCCAAACATACCATCTGGACATTCATCGAATGATAACTCTTCTGGTTCCTGTACACCTGTTCACCCCTGTGGGGGGGGGGGAACCAAAGCCACATGGGTCCCATCAATGGCACCTATGATGTTAGGGATATGTCCCAGGGCATAGAAGTCACCTTCAACTGTCGCCAAATCCTCCACCTGAGGGAAAACGATGTAGCTCCTCATGTGTTTCAGCAGGGCAGACAACACTCTGGACAACACGTTGGAAAACATAGGCTGGGACATCCCTGATGCCATGGCCACTGTTCACTCTTCTTTGAAATGACCCACTTGCTCGGAAATGGATCACTGATAGCACCTGCACTTGAGGGGGATTCCTGTGGGATGGCGGATTGGTGACATCAGGTCTGGCTCCAACTGGGTACACAGTTCCTGGATTGTGGCACGGTCAAACCTGTAGGTGATGATTAAATGTCGCTTCTCCATTGTTGACAGGTCCACCAGCGGTCGGTACACCGGAGGATTCCGCCATCTCCTCACATGTCCCAGCTGACGGTGCCTAGGAAGGACAACAGCGAGCACAGAATCAACAAATTCAGAGGTATGTACCCACAGCTACAAAGAACAAGACGCTAAATACAAAATCCTTCCTGTATGTGTGTTGAGTGTAGGCCTAGGTATGTGTGACGCAGTTGTAATTGAAGCCATGTGGGCCCCTGAAATGGCGGCTGCCTGACCTCTAAAGTGAGACAATGGGATGTGAGGTAACTGCGCTGGTGTTGTACACCGTCGCGGTAGGCGGTCAAAGACCGCGGCGCAATGCTGCATTGGTTAACATTGGACCCAAGAGCCAATGACGAAGTGCGGCGGCAGTGATGATACGCACCGCCGCGGACGTCACCACCGCGGACGTCACCGCCATTTTCTATCTGTTCAATCACTCGCTACCTGATCTTCGACAGGAGAGGACCTACACTGCAAGTGCTGCTGTGACCTCGGTCTGGAAGAGACAATGGCTGGTGCGTCTGGGGAAAGGGCCCTGCCTTCACTGCACAGGAGTTGGAGAAGCTCGTGGACGGGGTCCTACCCCAGTACACGCTACTCTACGGTCCTCCAGACCAACAGGTAAGTACACATGGAGCACGTTGTATGGGCGATGCCTGGGTGGAGAGGGCTGGATGTCAGTAGGAAGGGGGCAGAGTTCTGCGAGCATGAAGAAGTGTGATTGCATGTGCCACATGGCAAGGGCAGGGATGTGGGTCACTCACTTCGACGGTGCTCTTGCTAATGACTTCTCTTCTTCCCCTGTACATGTCATGTAGGTCAGCGCCCACCAGAAGGATATTTGGCGTGCCATTGCCAAGGACGTCCGGACCCTGGGGGTCCACCAGAGACGGAGCACCCACTGCTGGAAAAGATGGGAGGACATTCGCCGCTGGAGCAAGAAGACGGCGGAGGCTCAGCTGGGGAGGGCCTCCCAACGTGGGAGGGGTGCCCGTCGCACCATGACCCCCCTGATGTTCCGGATCCTGGCGGTGGCCTACCCTGAGTTGGATGGGCGCTTGAGGGCATCACAGCAGACACAAGGGGGTGAGTACACTCACATTCTCATGACTTTGCGCGCTGTGGAGGGGTCTGGGTGGGGTAAAGGGCTGTGGGTTTCCCTAGGCCAGGGCGAGTTCCGTAGGCTAGGCCCCTCCGGAAAGCAGGCCATATGCCACTCCACCCCACCTCTGTAGAGTGCCAAGTAAAGGTATACATGGCCCTGTGTCATCTATGTGGGTAGATGACACTCATAGCCATGTAGGCCATATCCCAGGAACTGCATCTGTAGAGGCCAAGAGCACGACGTAGTGCAGTGGGCTGCTGTGTCTGTATTGTCCACCAACGGTAACGGTAAGCCATGCACTCAACCTGTCTTTCTTCTGTTTCCCCACCCCTTTTTGTGCTCTCCCTGTTCTTTTGTGCATCAGCATCATCAGGCGGAGGTACAGTGGCACCGGAGCACGAGGGGGCTGCATCCCACATGGCCATGGAGGGACACACTACGGACACAGAATACACCAGTGGGACAGAGGGCGAGGGGAGCTTCACGTCGGTCACCGGATCAGCTAACAGCGACACGGACTCGTCTTCCGATGGGAGCTCCCTTGTGGTGGCGGCACCATCTGTGCCCCCCACTTCTACAGGTACAGCCGCCACCCCCCCTACCAGCACCGCCTTCCCAGCAGCCCCTCAGCCTTCGCTCCGTGCCCACTCATTCAGGAGGGTGGGCATCACCTTCGCCCCAGGCACCTCAGCCCCTGCCCCTGTCACCCCTGCTGCCCTCACTGAGGAGGCCATTGACCTCCCCAGGTCACTCACTGTTGGGCAGTCTACCATTGTGAATGCCATCCAGGGTGTAGAAAGGGAGTTGCAACACACTAATGCATTCCTGGAGGGCATTCATTCTGGTCAGGCTGCCCATCATCGAAGCCTGCAATCTCTGGCCTCAGCACTGATGGCAGCCATTGTCCCTGTGTCTAGCCTCCCCCCTCCAACTTCATCCATTCAGACCCAATCCCCTGTACCCCAGCCTATCCCAAGCACACCATCAGACCAGCCTGCACACACCTCAACACATAAGGGCAGCTCAGGCAAACATAGGCACCACACATCCCACAGGCACTCACACAAGCATCACCCACATACAGACACAGCAACATCCACTGCCTCCACTGTGTCCCCCTCGTCGTCGTCTCCCTCCTCCCTCCCAGTGTCGTCTACACTCTCACCTGCATGCACTACCACTACAGCCACTAGGACTCGCACCAGAACACCCAGCACCACACCCCGGTCACCTGCACTCACCACCCTCACTACCATTTACACGTCCCCTGTGTCTTCTCCCAGTGTGTCTGTGACGCCCGCTCCCAAAGTACACAAACGCGGACACCCACACACCCAACATCCATACACCTCACGACAGCCTCCAGCATCTGCACCTGCACCCAAATCATCTGAAGTTACACCTCCTACAACCACCTCCTCTTCCTCCACTCCCAGACCCCCTCCAGCTACCCATCCCAGTGTTCATCAGAAACTTTTTCTGAGCAACCTTGACCTCTGTCCCACCACCCACACCCCTCCAATTCATAGGTCCCGTACTAGCACCTCAGCCAAAAAAAGTCAGGTACCAGTGGTGCGTGTTAGAGGTATATGGAGTGCACCAGCCACCAGGGCAGCCAGAGTGACACTGAGCCAAAGCACTGCCAGTCCACCCCCTGTAAAGCACCAGAAGTTGGGCAAAGCCGCTCACAAGGGTCCCGGGGGGAGTGTCGAGTCAGCTGTGACCCCTCCCAAGGTGGTGAAGGGGCAGAAGAAGTCTCCAAAGTCTGGTAACAGCAGCACGGCGGAGAAGGCCGCCATCCTCCCCGCTGGCCAGGACGCCAACGCCAGACCCATCGTCACTGGTCCGGAGACCACCGCCAGAGTCAGTGCCCTGGAGGGCAGCACTATCGTCACTGGTCCAAGGACCACCGCCAGAGTCAGTGCCCTGGAGGGCAGCACTATCGTCACTGGTCCGGAGACCACCGCCAGAGTCAGTGCCCTCGAGGGCAGCACTATCGTCACTAGTCCGGAGACCACCGCCAGCGTCAGTGCCCTGGAGGGCCCCGGCAGCCACAGCCCTGCTGGGCACTGAGGGACCGTCATGCCACACACCGCTGCACAGGTCACAGACAGCAAAGTCAAGCACCGCTGAACATGGCAAGCACCGCTGAACAGGGCAAAGACCGCCATGGCAAGCACCACTGAACAGGGCAAAGACCGCCATGGCAAGCACCGCTGAACAGGGCAAGCATCGCTGAACATGGCAAGCACTGCTGAACAGGGCAAAGACTGCCATGGCAAGCACCGCTGAACAGGGTAAGCACCGCTGAACAGGGCAAAGACCGCCATGGCAAGCACCGCTGAACAGGGCAAGCACAGCTGAACATGGCAAGCACCGCTGAACAGGACAAGCACCACTGAACAGGGCAAAGACCGCCATGGCAAGCACCTCTGAACAGGGCAAGCACCGCTGAACAGGGCAAAGACTGCCATGGCAAGCACCGCTGAACAGGGCAAGCACCGCCAACTGAAACATCGTTAGCCCATGTGCGGCTGGGACAGTGACGGAACTGGGACCATCACGGGGAGCGTGATGCACTGTGGGCACCAGTCCCCCTCCAGAACCAGTGGAGAACTGCATCCACTACCTGAATCCTTCACAGGATGAAGCACTCTGGGCACCAGTCCCCCTCCAGAACCAGTGGAGAAATGCATCCACTACCTGAATCCTTCACAGGATGAAGCACTCTGGGCACCAGTCCCCCTCCAGAACCAGTGGAGAACTGCATCCACTACCTGAATCCTTCACAGGATGAAGCACTCTGGGCACCAGTCCCCCTCCAGAACCAGTGGAGACTGTTATCCACTTGAGAGACTGTGGCTTTGCACTCCCCAGGATGGTACAGTGGGCAACCCACCTACTGTAGAGACTTGAGAGACTGTGGCTTTGCACTCCCCAGGATGGTACAGTGGGAAAGCCACCCACGTGTGAGACTTGAGAGACTGTGGCTTTGCACTCCCCAGGATGGTACAGTGGGCAACCCACCCACTGTAGAGACTTGAGAGGCTGTGGCTTTTCACTCCCCAGGATGGTACAGTGGGCAACCCACCCACTGTAGAGACTTGAGAGACTGTGGCTTTGCACTCCCCAGGATGTTACAGTGGGCAAACCACTCACTTGTGACACTTGAGAGACTGTGGCTTTGCACTCCCCAGGATGGTACAGTGGGCAACCCACCCACTGTAGAGACTTGAGAGACTGTGGCTTTGCACTCCCCAGGATGGTACAGTGGGCAACCCACCCACTGTAGAGACTTGAGAGACTGTGGCTTTGCACTCCCCAAGATACATCAGTGGGCATGGAGCCCCGTCGTGGATCTGGTGCGGTGCACTCATCGGCTGAGGTGCCCCCCTTCCCTTCCCCCTGAGGTGCTTGTTGTATTTCTATCTGATGCCCCTGCAGTGTTCTTTCCGTTTCTGGACAGGTATCTGATGTGGGCCTCACTCATGCATTTTGGACCCAGTGGTCCAAGGACATTGAATTGTGCATACCTGCACTACTAATCGTGATGTATTTGATGTATATATAAGCTTACTGTATTTTGATACATTACAATAGTTGTACTGATTCACTTTTGTCTTTGCATTTTTCCTGGGGGGTTGTGAGTTTTTACTGTGATGTTTGGAAATGCATTGGTGTGTGTGTTGTAGTGTGCGAGGGTCGGGGTGGGGGTGTTGCATGTGTGTCCCCCTGACTTTTGCCTCCCCCCTCCCCTATGTCGTAGGTGCAGTACTCACCGTTGTCTTCGCCGCCGCCATTGCTGATGTTCGTAGAGGAGCAGGAAGACAAGCGCAGGGAGTATTTGTAGTTCCGGCTCCATGGTGCCCTCCTTCCTCGTGGCATGTGTTAAGGTGAGCGTTTTCCCATTGCAAAAGCTGTTTCCGCCGTGTTTTTATTCACGGTGAATCCACCTCGGAAAAGGTGGCGGATTGGCCTGTTGTAATACTGTGGGCGGTACATTGTCTTCTGCCTGTCTGTTGGCGGTGACCTTCACGCTGCTTGTCTGTACCGCCGTGGCGGTCGGAGTGTTAAAGTGGCTGTCTATGTTGGCGGTTTCCACCACGGTCATAATTCTCTTTTTTTTTCAACGGCCTGTTTGCGGTATTACCGCAGCTTTAACACCGTCCGCCAGGGTTGTAATGACCCCCAAAGTCTCTTTCAAGCACAAAGTACCTGGTTCGAGTAAAAAATCTCCACAAAGAGGAGGAGATGCGTGGAAACAAAAGGGTGTACATCAATTTCTCGAGCCGCACACTGCAATGCGTCATTAAGTTTTCACAAAGAGACAGCTGTGCGTTGATATCCTGGATCGTCTTCGGGTTGTGGGGTTTTCAGACGCACCGGGGATGGTGCGTGGATTTCTTGCACTGGCAGGATGAAGTCACAGGAGCTGCTTCAATCTGGTGGGCTTTGTGTCAAATTTTCGACCGCACGTTGATTGCTCTCTGGAAGTTGGGCTGCATCATTCTGGGTCAGCTGTGCTTCGATCCAGTGGGCTGTGCGCCAAATTTCCGGTCCCTATGCTGGAGCTGCATTGATCTTCTGGTTGCGAGGTCGGGCTGTGACGTTCCGGTTCGGTGTGCAGTGAAATTTTCACCCCGGGGCAGGCTGTGCGTCGTTTCTGGCAGGCTGTGTGTCGAATTTCACAGCACAGGGAGTCCTTCTTGGTCCTGAGACTTCAGGGAACAGGAGGCAAGCTCTACCCAAGCCCTTTAAGAGCACTTCTTCACCACAGCCAGATAGCAGCAAGGCAGCAGGGCAACAGCAAGGCAGCAGTCCTTCACAGAAAGCAGTCAGGTGAGTCCTTTGGTCAGCCAGGCAGTTCTTCTTGGCAGGATTCAGGTTCTGGTTACACGTTTCTTCTCCAGGAAGTGTCTGAGTTGGAAGGGGCAGAAGCCCTATTTACATACCCAAATGTGCCTTTGAAGTGGGGGGGACTTCAAAGAGTGGCTTAGAAGTGCACCCGGTCCCCTTTCACTTCAATCCTGTCTGCCAGAGTCCCAGTAGGGGGTGTGGCAGTCCTTTGTGTGAAGGCATTCCCTCCACCCTGCCAGCCCAGGAAGACCCATTCTAAATGCTTATGTATGCAAGTGAGGCTAAATATCCTGTGTTTGGGGTGTGCCTGAGTGAATACACAAGGAGCTATCAACTAAACCCAGCCAGATGTGGATTGTAAGGCACAGAAAGATTTAAATGCAGAGAAAAAGTGGCATTTCTAAAATAGTAATATTAAATCCATCTTCACCAATCAGCAGGATTTCATATCACTATTGTGGCCATACTAAATATGACCTTCCTACTCCTTTCAGATCAGCAGCTACCACCCCAACAATGTATGAGGGCAGCCCCAATGCTAGCCTATGAAGGGAGCAGGCCTCACAGCACTGTAAAAACGAATTAGGAGTTTTACACTACCAGGACATGTAAACTACATAAGTACATGTCCTGCTTTTTGCCTACACAGCACCCTGCCCTATGGGTTACCTATGGCATACCTTAGGGGTGTCTTATATGTAGAAAAAGGGGAGTTTTAGGCTTGGAGAGTCTCCTTAAATGCCAAGTGCAAATGGCAGTGAAACTGCACACACAGGCCTTACAATGGCAGACTTGAGACAAGGTTAAGGGGCTACGTGAGTGGGTGGCACAATCAGTGCTGCAGGCCCACTAGTAGCATTTAATCTACAGGCCCTGAGCACACATAGTGCACTCTACTAGGGACTTATAAATAAATTAAATAGTCCAATTGGGTAACATCCAATGTTATCATGTTTAAAGGGAGAGAGCATATGCACTTTAGCACTGGTTAGCAGTGGTAAAGTGCATAAAGTCTGAAAACCAGCAACAACTGTGTCTAAAAAGTGGAAGGAGGCAGGCAAAGAGTTAGGGGTGACTACCCTAAGGCTGTCCGCTCTAACAAGCAGGTTTCGCTGTTCACTACCAAGCCTGAGTGTAACTGGAACCAGGCTCTTGGAGGTTATACATCACCCTAGTCTGGTATGCTTCAAGAACTAGGATTGTGGGAGCATTTGTTTTACAGTTCAAAATACAGATCACACTTCTGCCCTTTAAAAACTTTACTCCAAATCCACTGCAAATGGTGCGCCTAGCTCAGAGGACAACTACTGTCCATTCCTAAGAGATAATGACCTCTAAAGCACACTGAGCTTGGCCTGACAGGAAGCAGCTATGCAGAACAGGAAGCTGGTGACACAAAGTTCTATGAAAAATGATTTTATTTGCAATTGTGCTTAATGTCAGTACATAGTCTGTGCCAAACAAAACATCAATTTCTCAGACTGAACAAGTGAAAAAATACATGCATGAGCTTCTCTGCATGTGCCCTGCTTGTTACTTAAATTGTTTTGGACAAAGTTTGGCAGAGAATAAAAAGCAAGATATGACTGTAATACAGATCGCAAACCAACAAGATCTCTGGGTGCCAGCACTCATCCTCCATACAGACTGGGAACACATCAAAGGATTTATATGTATCCGTTATGGTTTACACCCAAAGTCACTAACTATATTAAACACATGAATGCGGTATAGATGTATGTCACCACCATCCTGTTGTCCATCCAGCAAGACAGTTGCCAAGTGCGGGAGCTGCACATCAGTAGTAATGTAATGCAGTTTGACAAATACTATTGACTTTCCCACCCAGGGGCGTAGCTTGGTCAATATGATTGGGGGAGTTGTTAGCTTCAGATTTCCTGACAATCACGCTGGCACACGATTTTAAAATACATTATACGACAAGCAAGGTGCACAGAAGGGCTTAAGACGTAGTGCACACGGAGAGAAATGCAGATTTGTAGGTGTACTAAGTGAGAGGAAGCACTATATTGTGTGAACTACCCAACACTTTTGTAGTCTTTCTAAAGAGAAAAGGGAGAGTTTGCGTGCTTGTTTTTGTCTGTGTGTAAAAACTCCTGGTGAAATCTGACTGACATCACCATACCAGACTGAAAGCACCTGCACCCAACTATTTATCACAAGAAACATATTTATTAGGGTGTGTAACACCCCCCTACCCTCTTCACCCCCTGAAACTACACCCCTGCTCCCACCATCAACATTAGTGCAATGAATGAAACAACAATGCTTTCACGTTTGAACATTAAAATAAATAATGTTCACTGCAAAATTATTGCTTACAATGTACCTTTGGCACCACCAACTTCTGCTTCCATCCCCTGAAGCCACCCTTTTATGAGGATCCTGTTACACAATAACCAAGTTCAGAAAATACAAATACTGTTGAAAGTTAAGTGCTTGTGTGTATGTTTACTTGTATGTCTGTAAGTGCATGCATGTATGTTTATGTGTATGTCTGCAAGGTGAAAAGCATGATGGATGAGGTGGGAGCCGGGGGAAAAACCCGGCTACTTACTACTTCTGCAGAGCTTCGGTTGTCTGGAAACAGGCGATCCCAGTGCAGAGGCAGCCACTAGTGAAGAAGGACAAGTGACAACACAGCAGCACCTGCAGGGATGAAGTCCAGGAAAGGCAGCAGGACGGATTGCTAGGCAGCGTGGAAAAAAATTATATTTCACCTCTACAAAGTATTCCACAGCTTCGTATGTGTGGCCCCAGTTTCCGGCACTGCCTACTTTTCATACTTCAGTCTCTCTGATTGGAGGACAGTCATCAATGACGTTTCATTATCTTCTGATGTCCTCCAATCAGAGAGCCCCTTGAGATGCCACTCTCTGGAATCCAAAACGAAGAGCAAACATTTTAGATTCCAGTTCAAGGCAGTTCCAGGCAGCAGAAATGCGACTGGGGATGCGCGACCCCCTTTGCATGACTTCACGCCCCCCGAGGGTCACAACCCACACATTGAAGACCGCTGCTCTAGGGAATTTTCACTATACTTTCCTCTTGCCATAGACATCAGCCAGGTGTTCCCAGTTTAGACTGGACTGGCCCCAATTTACGGGGGTATGATAAATGATACATAATTTGGTTTCCTTCAGCATACATTCATCAACTGCACTGTTTCAATGACTTTGCTACTCAGATAAGTTACGTAGTTTCACATACACCTCTGGACACGCAACATGATAATTATCAAACGCTGGGTACCCAACGGGCTGCCCTTTTGCTGTGTGCACTTCCGCCCCTTCTGGAACTCTCCCATTCCTTTCTCTAATATTTTTACATTAATGATGCAGCTATTTGTGAATGTTCATGACGTTTTCTCTGTTTTCTGTTTTCTAATGACAATAAAATAAAATAAGAAGATTTTAATAAAAAGAAGACCCCTGATGTAGAGTCTCCAGTGGCTTTTGAAGTAATTGGCCAGGTGTTTGCTGGTTAATGTAGTCCCAAAATCCCAAGGACCATCTCAGAGGTTCTAGACCCCTGGATTAGTGTTATGGACCCCCAAAGATCCCTGCCTGAAAACATGACGAAGAAGGACTACCCTGCTGACTTCCTGGTCTGCACCAAGAAGGACTGCACTCACAAGGACTGCTTCTGCTGTACACTCTGGGCTTCACAAAAGAGGACTTGCATGGCTTCTAAAGGATTCAGAAGTGGACTACCTGTAGTTGACAAGTATAAAGTAACTACCAAGAGTCACCTGCATTAACTCCTGCCAGAAGACCCCAGCCGGACAGTGTTCAGTGGACTTTTAGGGATTTGGCCAGGTGCATTGTGGGAATCGTAGTAATGACGAGGCAAGGAGTAACTCAGAGATTCTGGAAATTTGGATTGGTCTTGTGGACCACTTTTCTGCATCAAGAAACACTACTGAAGTAAGTGTAAAAGTTTTACATTCCGGGCAGCTGGAGCTCTTGTCATTTTGCTGGTCCAGGCAACCTTTTTTAACCCCTTGAGCACTATTTACTTCTGAGCACTAGTTTTACTTTAAACGTTTAAAAATTAATATCTCTAGTTCCCATTTTGGTGTCATTTTACTTATAACAATATTTCCTATTCTTATTGTGTGCTGTGTCTTACTTATTTAATGTTTTTGTGTTGTTAAATGTTTTTCACACCTGTCTCCTAATTCAAGCCTGTCTGCCTGTTGCCAGCTACCAAGGGTTGAGCAAGGGCTTAATTTAGTGGGACCTTGTCTGGACCTTATATTATGATTGTGGCCTTATTGTGGTGTACATGCTAACCCCTACTGATAAATCATCTTCCAATAGTAGGCACTTGGAAATTATATTCTGGAAACACACAACATGACCTGGAAGACATTGATGAACAAAGAATATTACCTTTATTTATTCCTTTAACTAGGAGGGCCATTTGTTTGTCATCATGTGACTTTAAAATTGTTTCAACCAACTGGAGATGATTTGTTTCGGCAGGGTAAGCAAAAAACGTTTTTATATTTTATCCATTTGTTATTACCATGAACGTCTACTCTGGCTGCAATGCTGGACAGAGATGTTGATTCAGTTAGCATCAGAAGAAAAAAAAACACTTACAATTCACGATCTTTGAATGTTCCTTCTCGATAAGCTTACAACATGGATTTAAATCTGGCATCACAGTTCGGAACAGGAAGACTGATTCTGTTGGCTGTCGAAGAGATTCAAGCAGACATTCCTCCTTTGCCAATGTCAGATGCGGGTATTTCCACCTGCTAACGTGGCACTAACATGTACCACGAAAATGGGAATACATTGTGAGATTCCACATATCCAGTCCCGCTTAACATGTTAGGGATACTAAAAATCCACCGTTCAATCCATGGATGTTTTCATAGCAATTATATTCTTACATTCCTCCCTAAATGGTAGCGAACCAGCAACTCACCCCAATGACCTAACTGGGAGTATTCTACAATTGGATCATTATTTATTGCATCTAAGAAAGAGCCATAAGGTATGTGCTGTTGATTATTAGATGCTATAAATGACTCCATTTTTACATGAGGAAAAGAGTGAAGGTGTGTTTTTTGCTTTCAAACTCTTGACGGGACCTTAGGCATCTCTGATGTAGGTTCAGCACATATAATGCATTTGCACTTTTCAGTTCACCCAGAAATGTTGCACTCCTTGATAGTAAAAACGAGAGCTCAATGCCTTTTATTTTCATTAATTGTGAGTCCTACAGGGATACTATTTAACCTACTCCAAATTCCTTTGTGAACAGACCCCCACATGCGACAGATATTTTTTAGTAACTATCTGCATCAACAAGCAACCTGCAAACGTTCTCAGTGCAATAAAATCGATGTACAGTCTTTGACATTATGTACTGCATGTACGTTTTTTCTGTCGAGAAATTCAAATTCCGTGTTCTTGTCACGTTCACAGCACGCAGAAGTGCACATCCCCCGTTCGACAATAGGCTGGCAATTACAGTAAATGCTGTTTGTAGCGGGGTCTAATAAAATGGACCATAACAGCTTAGCTGAACAATGGTCTCTCTCTGGGGTGATTGCTGGGAGGAGGTGCCTTCAGTCTCTGTCACTTTGTCTCCCACAGCTTCGTGTGCTGCTTCTGGACTCCTGCTGCACAATGGCTGCTTGTTGCGCCGGGTTGCCAGGCTGGATGTTCTTCAATGAGCAGTCATGGCATAAAACTCATTCTAAAAAGGCGCAATTTAAATGCAAATTTTTTCCAATTTCACTGCAGCCTGATCCTTGACTACAGCCCTGATCCTTGCAAGATACAGGGATTACTAGTGGAGCCTCGAAATGAAATGCGATCAGACAAAGTTTAAGCAGACACAACAGGAGCCAGTCCATATATTCCCAGCTGCCGAGAAGGGGGCAGCGTTTACATCAGCATCGATTGCAGATAAGAAAGCCCACTAGACACTGTTAGATCAAAATGTACATCATCATTGACACAGTGAAACGCATGCTGTCGTCTACAAAGCTGACAATGGAGTCAGCTTAAAGGTCAGGCATGTCTACGGAAAACACTTGCAGCTGATTGAATCAGGGCGCTCGGCATAAAACATAATCAAAAGTTGATGCCAGCGTTCCGGGAAGTGTTGACATAAGCTAGATTTGACCGAATATGAATGTTGCTGAAGTTTGCATCCACCTTGCACAGTACTCTGACTCCAGCTTATTTTCATAAGTAAAGGTTGAGTTATTTTCCTTGATTTGGTACAAGGCAGTGCGGTTGTGTTGTTAATGAATTATCTAGATTATTAAAACCATAATAATGTTCACAGTTTTTTTTTTGTTGGGGGGGAGTTCAATTAAAGCAAATTAATTGTATTGCAGTAGCAGTACATATCCCAAAAACAGTAAACAATATTCTTGCATATTCTTGCATAGCTATAACAAAAATACAAGTGAAAACAAAATCAGTGAGGCCTCCTCAATCATCCAACTCCTACTGCATAATTTGTAGATGATTTGCTGCAGTCTCTTCTGTATGTAGAGGAAAACATTTCCATGACACAATGATGCTTATTTACAAATCTCTAGCGTCTTCCTGCATCACATTAACGTCATTTTCTTATGATAATGTAGCATTTAGAAGGCTTTTTTACTGAGCTGTATTGCGCAACTTTGCACTCCCTTGCAACACACTATGCCTGTGACAGGCATAATTTATGCAAGAGGGCCGTTCCGGCACTATGGGGCCTCCAAAAATGGCATTGTGATATCTACAAGAATTCACAGGACAATTCTTGGCATCAGTTTTAACGCCTGCTCAAAGCAGGCGTTAAAATGACACACTCATAGATACCTATAGGCCTCCTTGCACTAGTGTCAACATATTCGATGGTACTGCAGCAAAGCACCACAATAGTGTAAAACATTCTGACACTATTGTCCTAACGACCACCATGGTTCGCCGTATTGTAAATACCACACACCCATGGTGTGGTTAGGTGGGGCAGGGGTGACAGAAGAAAACTGATGTGTCAGCACTGATCCATCAGTTTCTTGTAAATATGCCCTTATGTTTCACAGGGATCAAAAGAGGGGACTCTCCAACTCAGCAGAAACCACCTACTTTGTTTAAGTGTTATATGCAAACAGAGATCCTTGGACCTTTTGATAGTTTTCTGACGTCACTGATGGTGCGGTAAGATGTTTACACATTGTACATCATAGCCTAGATTTACCCACCACTGCCACCTTTGAGACCCCCAGGGAACAGAAGAGATGCTTTACTTTTTAAAAGCCCTGAAAAACGTATTCCCCTATCAGCAGTAAATCACACTGTAGGTGTCAATTAGTGGAAGCCAGGTGCAGAAGGTCCTACGACTGGTTTCTCCTTTGGCACATCTGGCACTGTCCCTGCTGTGCCTCTCCTGATGAGTCACCTGTGCAGCTGCAGGAACAGAAAGTAAAGAAAGTACTTATGATACTTTTCTGTCGTTTCCTCTTCACCATCTTATCTTCAACCCTCCACCCTAATTAGCAATTAGAGGCTAAGTAAGGATGAAAGAGAATGAGAAGGGGTCATCACTGTAACATAATTTGCTCTTAAAATGTGGCTTATCCCAGTTCCGCTGCTATAATCATGATATTTTTAATCTCTTCTTGGGCTCTTTTTCAGAGATATTAGTTGCCAATTAGCAACTTTGTACCACTCCTTCCCAGGGCACACACCAAGGACCTCATCAAGATGTTCTTTTACATTCACAAGAAAGTTGGTGACGTAAAACAACCTTATTGTGTTTATGTTGATTCATTTAATGCCACGTAGTAATACGTTTATAGGCAGATAATACCTATTGGGTGAAAGAGCACTTTAGTTCAGATTACAGAACTTGTTACTATATATTGATATAGAAGCCAATCATGAGCTGCCCCTTCCTAACTCCATTGAATACTATACCTAGAAAGGGTATATAAATAGTGGTGTTAGGAACAAGATTAGTGACACAGACAGGTTGCTGGAGGAACTGCATAATCTACATATTGGCATAATGAAGTATGATTAAAATTAATTCAACCAAGTTCAGAGCTCGACAAACAATTTTGCAGAGTGGAGTCATCACTGAAGTTGCAGTCACTGTGGCCAAAAGATTAAGTAAATGATGCAGAGGAGTCCTGCTGGAATCTTGCACATCAAATCTGAGGACCCACCCAGGAGGGAGACCCTAAACAGACCAGGAAGGGGGAAAGGTCACCTAGTAGGGAGCCCACCTATCGGGGGGGGGTATGATGTCACCTATTTGACCCAGCCACTCAGATACTCCCAGGAGTGTCTGCCAACCTTGGATTCACGATGGCAGAATCAAGTGCCCACCTGGTGGAGCTCTGGGCACCACCCCTCGGGCAGTGATGGACAGGGGAGTGGTTCCTCCCCTTTTCTTGTCCAGTTTCATGCCAGAGCTGGGACTGGGGTCTCTGGACAGGTGCAAACTGGCTTATGCAAGGAGGGCACCAAATGTGCCCTTCAAAGCATACCGGTGGCTTGGGGAGACTACCCTTCCCAAGCCATGTAACACCTATTTCCAAGGATAGAGGGTGTGGCCTCACTCTCCCAAACAGAATTGTTTGTTATGACTTCCCCTGCTTGAGCAGGTCAAGCAGCAGGAGAGCAAAAACCCATCTGGAGGGAGACATCAGTGTGTGCTGCTTGCAAATCCCTGGAAGGCTGGTAGGAGCAATACTTGGGGGTCCTCTAAGGAGCCTCCACAGTGCATGGACCCATACAACCAATACTGGCAAGAGTTTTGGGGTATGATTCTGACATGCTTGATGCCAACCAGGCCCAGGTTGAGAGTTACCATCATGTAGCTGGACACAGGTGACCTGTGTCCAGTCCATGGGTAAAATGGTTTCCTCGCACTTACAATTTCCAGTGTAATGGAGCTGGAATTTATAGGGGTATCTCTGCTTATGCTGCATGCCCTCACACATAGGAACATGCACCCTGCCCTCTGGGCTAGGAGGACCTACTATAGGGGGGACTTACAGTGACCTGGTGCAGTGACCTCTGGTGAAAGAGGCATGCACCTTTTCATGCAAGCTGCAATGGCACACCTGCAGACACATTTTGCATGGGTGACATAATGCATGCTGCAGCCCATGGGGAGCCTCTGGTGCCCCAATGCCCCGTGTACCTAAGTACCAAAATATATTGGGGCACCAGTATGCCAATTGTGGGGTGTGCAAAGTCCTATCTAACCAATGTAGAGGAAGAGAGCACAATCACTTGGGCCCTGGTTAGCAGGATACCAGTAAAAGCAGTCAAAGTATACTGACAGCATGCAAAATGTGGGGGTAACCATGCCAAAAATAGGGTACTTTCCTGCAACTAGCACAGCCACCTCATACACAAAAGCAGGTCAGGGGGTCGTGCCTTCTCAAACATTGTTTCTAAAAACAGGAACAACCTCTCAAAAAACATCAGAGCCTCTTTTCCCCTTTTGAATTCCATGGGAATGTGCAGACATGGCTCTTTAAGTAAGATCACCTGAGGCAAGCCTCATACACCTGCTACAGAACCATGATACACCCACAAGCAACAGCACACGTTTGAAATACAGTTAACATAACATATCATGAAGGCCATCCAGTGGCATTGATGCTAAAGCTCCTGGATGTAAGGTGGTACTTTTAGTATCATTAGACTCAAATACCTGCATTATTTCACATTTTCATTGTTCCATGAGCCCCTGCAACTGCAAGGTGTTCCCGTGCTAGACCTTAAGGTTAGTAGGGAATTTTAAATGTGTTGTCTTCTAGGAGTTTGTCAACTAAAGAAGCTTTATAGGCAAACACTGAAAGACCACGACCGGATACCTGCCATTCTTTTGCATGGTGCATTAGGACTCCCTGCTGACCGGTAAGTCAGTGTAAATATATTAGCTCCTAAAAAGGCATCACCAACACAGAACAACCAGAAAATTGTTAATGAGAAATTCTAAAGATCTTGCTGGGCAAAACTGACCATATTTTAAGCATGAAAATAAGATTTCTAGAGCAGGCAGTTTCACAGAATGTTGAAGTGTAAGCATTCATGAAATTGCAACCAAGGAAAGGCTGCTAAATGTTTAGAAATGTGCCCCCTTTTATGAATGTCCTTGGTTGAATGAGTTGCTATATTTTGAATATGATCTGCAGATCTGCATGTGTTCAGGCAGATACTTATTAAGGACAAGATAAACTGCATCCTAACAGATGAGCCATCTAGGCCTAAGAAGCCATTTGATGCTAGAGGTCTAGGAGTAAAGCCTACATTTGTGTTAAGAAGTAAAGGTAAATAAAACAAATGGAGGCCAGCTTAGGTAGCTGAAGTTTGAGTGATGTTTGATTGCTGATGAAGATGCCATGGTGTCTGTCATCAATGAAGGGTTCTGAAGTATGCCCCATTTTGCCAAACCTGGCGGAAGAGTCTTTAAAATGCGTACCATGAAATAAAGTCAAAACACATGTTCTCTCTCATTTGAGTCATGATGTTGACTGAAGGAAAAATCCATCTCTGACAGAAGTCTTCTGTGAATGAGATTGTCTTCTTATGCTCATCAACAGTGCACTTTGCTGTCAGGAATATCAGCAAGGTATGCATGACTTGTTGGAATAGAGAAGAGGTTTCATCACAGTGGTCAATCAAGATAGATGGACAAAGTGTTGAGATATGGTATGCATACCAAATATCAAAGTCAGAATAGTGAGTGTACAACATAATAAGGACAAAATATTAAAAAGAGAAAAATACCAGCAGGTAAGTCAAGTACAGATTTTCTATACTTACATCACATATATGTACCTAAATTGAACATATATGTCTGGAATATATGACAATGTGGAGCTAGGAATAGTAAACTGATACTGTGGGAAAATATGGCTTTTGCAGTGTCCCCCAACTTTTCACCCCCATTTTGTGACTAACCGATACTGATTTTCAGACACTGAGGATGCCCTGTGATCTGCTAACCAGACCCAGGGCCTGTGCTCCGATTAAAAGTATATGCAAATTAGGCTTAATTATAACTGGCATGAAAACCTAACTGTTGGAAAATTAGTTATTGGTAAGGGCAGGTAAAAACCTACACTTAGCAATAGGTCATTAACCATTACTTAGGTCTCAGTAAATTAAACCTAGCTCAACCCTTGGTAGCTTGGCAATGAGCGACAAGGCTTAACTTAGGAGACAAAGCGTAAAGCAGTCAAATATCACAAAACAGTAATTAAATAAAACACAGGAAACTGTTAAAAAAAATCCAAAACTAATCTGTAAAAATAGCTTTGGAATGACACCAAAACAAATAAAATTGCATGAAGGGAACCTGAGATATGATTTTTTAAAGAATTAATGCTTTTTAGCGCTTAGAAACGAATAGCTTCTATCTGGTCATCTGGTCGCACCTCAACCGGGGCAAAGTCAAACTTTAAGGTCGACTGCGATGGAGCCCTGCTCGGCTACAGCTCGCGGGAGGCCTCATTCAAAAGTTTACCTTTGGACTTAGTCGTTTTTCTGGAGATTTTCTTCAGCAGGACCAAGTTGCCAGTCCAATCTGACTTCCTGGAACTCTTCCTTGGATACGCGTCGCAATAGCCCTCAGTGGAGATTTTTACCTTCGGACTTAGTTGTTTTTTCGAGATGAAAATCCTTCAACAAGGGGAGGGGGGTGGACCTGAATCTTGATCCAATGACCCTAGAGCCCTCTTCGGAGACACTGCCTGGGAGGTCCCGGTCAACTTCCTACGTTCGGACGTAGTCACTTTTTTGGAGATTTTCTTCACTGGGACGAACCTGCAAGTCATGCTGAGTCGCAGTTGAGGCAAGCCGGCTATAGTTGCCGCAGAGGGTCGCTCCCTTTATGGAGCATTTTTCCGAAAGTTCTCCAAACTTTTCCAAACTTCTGGAAATTCCTCTAGATGTTCCTTTATGATTCTTTTGATGTCCACAGCTCACCCCAAGGTTCCATAAGCTCTGAGATGCTCCTTGAGGGTGCGGACTACAACTCCCAGAATGCACATGGTGCAAAATCCTTTTTGCCTACTGGACAGTGGTCAGCTGGTTGGTTTCTTCAGGAGTTGGTGCAAGGGACTCTGGTTAGCAAGTTTTCACCCATAGAAAACAGGGAGTCCCTCCTTTAACCAGTTGAATCTAGGCAAAGTCATTCTTGTGGTGAAGTCCAAGTGTGCAGCTGATGCAGTCCCCCAGAGTGCAGTGTCCAGGTGCAGGCCAGGGGTCCAGCAGGGCAGTCCTTCTCCTACTATACATCGTCCTTGTAGGGATCTAAGGTTGGGTGCAGGTCTGCCAATTTTATCCTTGTTTCTGGGTGAACAACAGGGTGGTCCTGGTTCTCCAATCAGGTACAGGGTCCTTCCCCCTGTGATGACCACTTCCTGGGAAGTGTGGGAAAAATCAATCCCAGGGAGCAACATTCCTAAAAAATCCATCATGGCTGACAATGATTTTTGAAGGTTACATCTGGTTGAGCCCACCCACTGGTTTGGCTAAAAATCCTAAACACACCCCTCTCCTGCCCTCTCCTAATCTAATCAAGGGGCACCTTATTGTCTGGGTTTGCAGGATGTGAGGGAGGTGTTGGGTTGCTCCAAATGTCTTTCCCTGCCTTTGAAGACCAGCTCGGCAGCACTCCCCCTTCCTGCTTCCCCATCTGCTGAGGGAAGATCTCCTTCCCCAGGCACATCTCTTTGTGTTGAGCCAGGCTGCCAGAGGCTAGCCAATAAGAGCAAAGCAGCAAAATCACTGCAGGGCTAAAGTTGGCAACTTTTCAGGTAAAGTTTAAAACTCTTTACCTGAACCTATGTTAAATACAACAACTAGAAGTTGTGGGATTAATTATAACAATTAATTTGATACCAAACTTGAGGTATTGGTTGCTTAAGGGGACTATTAAAGTAAAAAAAAAGTCTTCCCATTCTAGGCTATGGAGGCCATTCACTACAATGAGGGACAAACACATTTGTCTGTTTTACCTCACCAGGGCTTATAAAACTATTTCTATAAGGTCCTGCTTATAGTTACATGGCACCCGTCCCTAGGAGCACATAGGGCACACCTTAGGGGTGGCTTATTTGTAAAAATAAGATTATTTAAGACTTTGGAACTACTTTTAATTCCAAAGCTGAATTTCCATGTAACTTTAATTTAAAAGCAGCCAGCAAGGCAGGCCTACCTTTAAAATGACACTGGCCACCTCAGCAATGCACCTATGGGGGCACTACCCATGCTGTGGTCCCTAAACCTACATGCCCTACCATATACTAGGCACTTATAGGTAGGTTAATTTTGCCAGTTATAATTAGCCTAATTTGCATATCCACTTTACATAGAGCACTGACCCTGGGACTGGTAAGCTGTACCCAGGGTAAAGCCAAGAGTCAGTAACCACCAGTATCTGTCCAAAAGGTTTGAGGTGACCAGGGCAAAAAAGGAGGACTTTCCTACACTACCTGTACGTCCATAGCCAGACTGCCACCCCAGCCAGATGGGAGCCCCATCAGTTAAATTATCAGAGTGGCTGGGAGGTGAGTGTTAAAGAAATTAGCAAACACAGGTGGGATGTCTCAGCCAGATCTTAACACCATGAAGAGACTTTCACCATTTTGGATTTTGAGGAATAGTGCTTCCTGTGATTGATTTTTGTCACATTAAACAGGAAGTGGTCAACCCAGAGAGTGGCACTCCGTACCCCATTGGTCAGGGGTGCCCACCCGCTTGCCAGTCAGGTACACTGAATACATTTGGGAGAGTTGCCCAGCAACTTAGATCTCTGCCTGGAAATAACAAGAGAAGAAGGACTGCCCTGCTGGAGCCCCTGGTCTGCACCAAGAGAATTGCACTTAGAAGGACTGCACCTGCTGCTCACTTTAGAACTACAGCTTTATGGACTTTGCCTTGCTTCAGAAATTAGAAGGAGTGGACTCCCTGAAAGCAACAGGTTAAAAGAGCTCCACCTGCATCATCTCCACCAAGAAGAACCCAGCTGGACCGAGATTTGGCCAGGGGCCCGCATTATGACCCTGGCGGTGAGTGGTAAAGTGGTAAAGTGGTGGTAATACCGTCAAAAGGCTGGTGGTAAGTACCGCCTAATTATTATCATGGTAGTGATAACTCTCATAAACAGCCAATGTACCACACCAACCGCCAGGGCGGAAATAACACTCACCGCGGTGGTAGCCGCCAACAGCCAGACGGAAGACAAAGTACTGCCCACCATATTAAGACGCAGCAAACCTCCACCTTTTCCGGGGTGGTACTAACACCAACAAAAGCCTGGTGGAAAAAGCTCAGAAGTGAAAGGACTAACCATTGGAGACACAAGGAAGAACTACGCCACCATGGAACCTTATCTGCAAGTTTTCCCGATGATCTTCTACGTACTGCTCCACCTGGAACACCAGTTACCAACGAAGACGACAACAATGAGTACAGCCACCTAGCACACAAGGGAGGGTGGGAGGAAAACAAGAGTGACATGCACAACACACACCTTCCTCAAACACACCATACAAACAACCAGCTGCACACATAAACCAATGGCACACGACATGCGGCATAATAAAACACGGACCAGATTGGTGAAGTACTGACAGCGTATTAGCATAGCAAAACCCACCACACAAACCAAATATATTTACAGATGTATATAAAGGGCCAATACCCAGTCCAATGTCTTAAGGGCACACAAGGCCACAGGGCAAATTCCAAGGCCCAACCTGTATCCTGACACATCTGGAGAGAACAATGCAGGGGCATCATTTTGCAAGTGGGAAGGCACCTCAGGCGGATGGGAGAGTACTTCCCCACTGGTTCTAGAGGGGGCTCTATGCCCATTGCTCTGTCCCGGAGAGTGCAAGGCCACAGTCTCTCAGGTGGGTGACTTCCCCACTGGTTCTGGAGGGGGCTCCATGCCCATTGCTCTGTCCTGGGGAGTGCAAGGCCACATTCTCTCAGGTGGGTGACTTTCCCACTGGCTATGGAGAGAGCAACATGCCCATTGCTCTGTCCTAGGGAGTATAAGGCCACAGTCGCTTGAGTGCGTGACTTCCCCACTGGTTCTGGAGGGGGCACATGCTCAATGCTCTTAGTGGGGAGTGCAAGGCCACAGTCTCTGGAGTGGGTGACTTTCCCACTGGTTCTGGGGGGGGCACCTCGCAGAGCAGCCCTTAGAGTGTGGCCTATATGGCATCCGCTGGCAGTAATGGCTGCAGTGTGGTGGTGAATGGAGGAGCCTCCTGGGCAGCCTCTCCACGGTCTGATGGCTGCACTTTGGTGGTGAAGGGAGAAGCCTCCTGGGCAGCCTATGCACTGTCTGATGGCTGCACTGTAGTGGTGGATGGAGAAGCCTCTTGGGCAGCCTTTGCACTGTCTGATGGCTGCACTGTGGTGGTTGATGGAGAAGCCTCCTGGGCAGCCTCTGCACTTTCTGATGGCTGCCCTTCCTCAGCTGGTGGTGGGGGCCCGTGACAGCTGGTGGTGGAGGTGTCAGCCTGACAGCCTCCATGTGTAGAGTGCTTTGTCTCCTCCAGTACATGGCGTGTGGGTCCCTTACCCTTCCTTGCAGAGGTGGATGGGCTCCTCCCCTCTCTGCCTGGTGGTGCAGGCCCCTCTCCCTTCTTTATAGGTCAAATTAGGAAATTACTTTTTTTTAGGGATGGTAGGGCAGGAGGAGGGAGGACTAATGGGAGTGGAGGATGTGGGAGTGGTTATTGGAGGTATATGTCTGCTGGACGTGGGTGCATGGGTAGTATGCTGATGTGAGGTGGATGGCTTTTGGGTGTGTGAATGCTTGCGTTTGTGTCCTTCGGGGGAGGACAGACAGGGTGGGAGAGGACACAGGGGATGTGTGCATGGATGTTGCGGAGGTGTCTGCTAGTGAGGTGTGTGTGCTGCCTGGTGTGGTAATGCTGGTGGTGGATGATGTTGCAGTGCATTCAGGTGTGAGTGAGGATGTGAATGGAAAGGAGGTGGAGAAGGAGGAGGAGGGGGAGACAGTGGAGGTAGTGGAGGTTGTTGTGTCTGCAACTGTCTGGTGTTTGCCTGTGCCACTGGAGAGGGGGATGGTAAAAACAGGGACAATGGCTGCCATCAGAGAGGAGGCCAGAGCCTGAATCGATCTCTGTTGGGCCACAAATCCACTGTGAATGCCCTCCAGGAATGCATTGCTTTGCTGCATCTGGGATACCAGCCCATGGATGGCATTCACAATGGTTGACTGCCTTACAGAGATCGATCTCAGGAGATCAATAGCCTCCTCACTTAGGGCAATGGGCTCACTGGGGCAGGGCCTGAGGTGCCTGGGGTGAAGGAGATGCCCACCCTCCTAGGTGAGCGGGCACGGGCAACTCGTTGAGGGCCTCCTGGGAGGCTAGTGCTGATATGGGGATGGCAGCTGTACCGGCAGCTGAAGTGGTCACAGAGGTGTCTGCCACCACCAGGGAGCTTCCATCGGAGGAGGTATCAGAGTCTGTGTTGTCTCCTCCAGTCTCCGCCGTGGTGCTCCCCTCGCCCTTTGTCCCACTTGTTCCCTCAGAATCAGTGGACTCTGCCTCCAGGGTCCTGTGGGATGCTGCTCCCTCTTTCACTAGCACCCTTTCTCCTCTGCCAGATGATGCTAATGCACACAAGAACAGGATGACAAAACAAGAAAGGGGGGGGACAAAGGATACACTTGGTCAATGACTGCACCACCATTGGCATGCACATCATCGTCACAGACATGGAACAGGCATAAGCACTATGCATTCCACTACCAGTGATATATGGCTAGTCACTAAGGCAAGATGAGAACCACACCCCTACAACTGCAGCACACCTGGGACCCACGATGCCCTGCCTGAAATGGACTACTAACAAGCATAGTTACCTGTATTTGCTATGCAATCATTACCGTAGAGATGACCCACGCTGCAATGTCTGGCCTGTAATTAGGGGCCCCCACTAACACACATCCACCACCTGGATACCAAACCACCAGGCACAATTTGCCCATCCAGCTAAGGATAGGCCACCACCAGTATGCGGGCCATCGGGGGGGGCAGGGTCCGATGGGCACCCTTTCGTCGTTGGGAGGCCATCTCCAGCTAGGCCTCCACGGTCTTCTGTGCCCAGCATCTCAGGTCCTCCCACCATTTCTGATAGTGGGTGCTCCGCCTGCCATAGACCCCCAGGTTCCACACATCCTTGGTGATGGCACACCACAATCCCTTCTTTTGTTCGGGGCTGACCTGCAGAGATAATACAGAGAGGAGAACTCCATTAAACAAACAGTCCAGCCTGTCACACACATGGCCCACCATACCCAATTCTATCTCCATTGGAACACACACACAGGCTATTTCACAACATGTACAACACCAACAGACAATCCTCTCCCCCCCACCCACCCTTACACACTGCCTTCACACACATCTCCATGCATTCATGCCACATGCATCGTGCCCAAAGTGTGCACACCTGTTGGTCTGGAGGCCCTTACAGCTGTCCCTACTGGGTAGGACCCCATCCACCAGTCCCTCCAACTCCTCTGAAGTGAAGGCTGGGGCACTTTCCCCGGTCACACGGGCCATGGTAGGTTCCAGACACAGGTCACAGCAGCACACACAGTGTAAGTCTTCTCTTGGTGCTGGTCAGGAACCAAGTGAAGATTGATTTACAAAATAGCAGTCACGTCTGCTGCATATATACCCATTGGCCACTGCAAGACCTCCTACGGCGACGATGCCCAACGTCGGCAGAATTACCTCACTTCCACCTGTCCCTCCATACAGGACAGGCGGTCCCCATTTCAGTGGGGGAAACAGGCCTATTGACAGTTACTGCTTCACAGGTTGAATAGGCACATACTCCAACATTTACACTGTCCCAATACATAAGTGAAACACATGGACTGATCTTGTGGTTTAGTTGTTCAAATTATGACAGCATACTCACTCTTGTGACTCTTAGATACCTACCTCTGCATATGAATAGGAGGTGGAGCCACCCCCTGTGAACAGACCCCTGGTGGACTTAGCTACACTGGAGGACAGGCACATTATACTCACCTATAGACTGGACAGAGGCCACAGTCACAGAGCTGTGTGCCCAGTTGGAGCCTGACCTGATATCTGCTATCCGTCATCCGACTGAGATGCCCCCTCTGTGCCAGTGCTATCAGTGCTCCATTTCTTGGCAACTGGTTCTTTTCAAGTGATAGTGGGATTGGCAGCAGGAATGTCACAGCCAATATTCTCAATCGTGCTGGCAAGAGTCTTGCCTGCCCCGGTAAATCACATGTGCAGCTTCATAGCTTTCCCCCACGTGGAAGATTTGGCCACAGTGAAGGCCGGATTCTATGCAATGGGACATATCCCCAATACTACTGGGGCAATTGACGGGACACATGTTACATTTGTGCCCCCACCAGACTGAAAAGGTGTATAAGAATCGTAAGAGTTTCCACTCCATGGATGTGCAGATGGTGTGCCTGGCTGACCGTACATCTCCCATGTCATTGCTAAGTATCCTGGGTCAGTGCATGATGCCTTTGTCATGAGGATATCAGCATCCCAAATGTGATGTCCCAACTACAGAGGCACAGGGTGTGGCTAATATGTGAGCCTTGGTCCCCATACAGTGTATTTTAGTGTATGCCTCTGGTGTTAACCCAATAGGATAGTGTGTGGCTTAATGTTGTCCCTCAATACCTGCAGGTGACTCTGGCTACCCAAACCTATCCTGGCTGCTGACCCCTGTGAGGAATGCCAGGACAAGGGCTGAAGAACGTTATAAGGAGGCACATGGGCGAACCAGAAGGATTATCGAGAGAACCTTCGGCCTCCTGAAGGCCAGGTACAGGTGCCTCCATCTGCCAGGTGGATCCCTGTGTTACTCACCCGACAGGGTCTGCCAAATAGTTGTGGTATGCTGCATGTTGCGCAAACTGGCCCTCGGATGCCATGTACCTTTTCTGCAGGAGGAGAAGACTGGAGATGTCCCTGTGGCTGCAGGAGACCCTGATGACAGTGAGGATGAACAGGCTGAAGATGAGGATGAGGACAACAGAACCACAGTTATCCATCAGTACTTCCAATGATACACAGGTGAGTCAGTTCAACTTCATATTTCAATGACTATTGTTGCATTCTGTGTGGCTGTGACATGATGGCATTACCCACTTTTTACCTCTACTTACTGGCACCTATGGATAATCATTTTACAGATGTTGGTGCAAAGTGAACTATGTACGGATGTGCTGATTGCAGACAGCTACGGACATTATTTCTATGATCTAACACTGTACAGTTCATTTGCAATGGATGTAACTGTTTCCATTAATACACTGTTTCAACACATGACACACAAGTATTTGTGTTGTGTTCAAGGGTGTTTATTGTAGTGCTAAGAAATTGAGGAGAGAGTGCAATGGAATGTGGTGATGATGGCGGAAAGTCCAGGGTATTGTTACAGTCTGTTTGTAGCACATAGGCAGTGTACAAGTGGCCATGAGAAGGGGAGCAAAGGCAGTTCAAGGTAGACAAGGTGACAGTGTGGGACACAAGGGAGACAATCAGGCTAGACTCATTTCCTGGTGGTGGTCTTGGCAATTGTCTCTGCCTTCTGTTTGGGTCGTAGGGAACGTTTGCGGGGTGGTTCACCATCTGCAGGGGAAGGGATGCTGGTGGCCTGTGGGTTCTGTGGCAGGGCCTCCTGTTCACTAGCGTCAGCAGAAGTGGAGGGCTGTTAGGTTGACTGACTAGTGGTAGGGGCCCGCTTATGTGCTGTTGCTCCCTCATGATGTTGGCCATGTCTGCCAGCACGCCTTCTATGGAGATCAGGTTGGTGTTGGTGACCTGCAAGTCCTCCCTGATGCCCTGAAACTGTCCCTCCTGCAGCCGCCTGTTTTTCTGCAGGTTGGCAAAGATCTGGCCCATCGTAATCTGGGAATGTTGGTAGGCTCCCAGGATCTCAGACAGTACCTCCTGGAGAGTCAGCTCCCTAGTCCTGTCCTCCCCCTGGTGCACAGCAGTCCTCCTACTGTCCCTGTTGGCCTGTGTCCCTGTCCCCTGAATGGAATGTCCAATGCCACTGATCTCAAGTCCATGATTGGCTTGGGGGCGAGGTGTGGACTGGGGTCCCTGTACAGGTGAGCAGACTGCTGATTGACGTGTCCTGGGGACAGAGGTGTGGGTACGCTGGGTGGGTGCTGTGGTGTTGGATCCTGATTGGGGAGGATCTGTGGTGGACTGTGATTGTGCTTAGGTGACCTGCTGTCCAGTGGTCCCTGATGGGCCAAGTAGGTCATCCAGATCCTGAAGTCCAGAGTTACTGTCATCACTGGGGGCATCTTCTGTTGGGGGACTGGATAGTCATGGCACCTTCTCTCCACTGACATTGGCTGGGGCACCTGTGGGGATGTTAGTGATGTATTATGCTTCATGTGTGTGACATATTGTACATCCCTGGCTTCCCTCTATCTTTGGTGTTGCCCTGCTACTTTTTGCTTATGTATGGTGATGTATTGTGGGAATGTTAGTTTCCCTATGCTGTGCATGCTTTAGCGACTGGTGTCCATGCAGGGCTGGGAGGGGTGTTCATGCATTGGTAGGATTGCAGTGTGTGGGATGGAGTTAAGTGATAGGAGGGAATGTGAGGGTGTGTGATGGCATGCAGTTATGGGGGGGATAAGTGTTAAATGTTGACTTACCAGTGTCCAGTCCTCCGGCTACTCCAGCGAGTCCCTCAGGATGCAGTAATGCCACTACTAGACTGTGGCCCTTATCCTCCTAGACCTTTCCCTGCCTTTGACACCGTCTGCCACCACACCCTTCACACACACCTCCACGACGCAGGGATCCGCCACAAAGCCCTGGACTGGATCACATCCTTCCTCTCCGGTAGAACCCAAAGAGTCTGCCTCCCTACCTTCCTATCTGAAGCCACGAGACCATCTGCGGCGTTCCCCAACGATCCTCACTCAGCTCAACCCGTTTCAACATCTACATGGCACCGCTCACCAACATCGTCCGATCACACAACCTCAACATCATCCCCTACGCCGATGACACCCAGCTGATCCTCTCACTCACCAAGGACCACGCCACTGCCAAAATCAACCTCCACAATGGAATAAAGGCCATCGCCAACTGGATGGAGAGCAGCCGTCTGAAACTGAACTCAGACAAGATGGAGATCCTCATCCTCAGCTCCAACCCCTCCGCCGGGGATGACTCCTGGTGGCCGTCCACCCTAGAAACTCCACCGACGCCCACCAACCACGCACGCAACCTCGGATTCATCCTGGACTCATCGCTCACCATGACTTAGCAAGTCAACGCCGTTTCATCCTCCTGCTTCAACACCCTCTGCATGCTCTTCAAGATCTTGAGGTGGATCCCCACTGGAACCAGAAAGATGGTCACCCAGGCCCGCGTCAGCAGCAGACTAGACTACAGCAACGCTCTCTACACGGGAACCATGGCCAAGCTCCAGAAAAGACTGCAACGTATACAGAACGTCTCCACATGCCTCATCCTCGACATCCCATGCCTCAACCACATCTCATCCCACCTGAACGATCTACACTGGCTCCCCGTCAACAAGAGGATCACCTTCAAGCTCCTCACCCATGCTCACAAAGCAGTCCACAATGCCGGCCCTGCTTACCTCAACAAGCAACTCACCTTCTACACTCCCAACCGCCACCTCCGCTCTGCCAACCTCGCCCTCGCCACCGTTCCTCGCATCCACCGAACTACAGCTGGCAGCATATCGTTCTACATCCATGCCGCCAAGACCTGGAACTCCCTCCCGCTCCACCTCTGACAGACGCAGGATCGGCTGACCTTCAGGAAAGACCTGGCTGTTCGAGCAGTAGCACTTCGACCGCCCCCCCAGCGCCTTGAGACCCTAGCGGGTGAGTAGCGCGCTCTACAAATGACAGATTGATTGATTGACTACTTACTCCTCCCATGCTGTGAGCTGTGGGGGAGGAGGCGGGGGTCCACCGCCACTCCTCTGTATGGCGAGCTGGTGCCTTGCTGAAATGGAACGTACCTTCCCCCATAGGTTGTTCCACCTCTTCCTGATGCCGTCCTTTGTTCCTGGGTGATGTCCCATGGTGTTCACCCTATCTACGATTCTCCACCATGGCTCCATCTTCCAGGCAATGGAAATCTGCTGTACCTATGCTCCAAAGAGGTGTGGCTTAACTCCTCCTCAGTGAAACGGGGGTGCCTTAGTGGGACCATGGGTGCTGTGTGGTTTTTGTTGGTGAGAGTGTGTTGAGTAATGTGGTAGGGTGTGTGATGTTGAGTGCGTGAGGGATGTATGAATGTGAGTGGTGTGTGTGTCTAGTTGTCTCTGTGCTGTTCGTGTCTATCTCCTGCCAGTAATTGCTGTTGGTAAAGGGTTGTGGGTAATGTGTGCGTGCGTTTTATAGTGGCGTGAGTATGTGGGTGTGGTGTGTGTGTATGGGTGTCAGGTGTGTGTTTTTGGTATTGATCAATGTAGTGTTTTGTATGTGGGTGTCCATTATGAGCGCTGCAGTGTGTACCGCCAAAGGTTTACCGTCGCTGAATGTCTGCCATGGTGATTTGTGGGTTGTAATGTGATGGGCCTTATTTTGTTGGCATAACGGTATGGGTGTTGGGTCTGCCACTTTTTCACTGACCTTTGGTCTGGTGGATTTGTGTATGTGGCTGGATTCTGTCGGATTTGTGTGTGTGTGTCATAATATGGAAAAAAGGATAGCCGCCAGCACGGTCGTATGTTGGCAGTCATCAGCATGGTGGTAGGTGGGATTTACCGCCAATGTCATAATGAGGGCTATGGTCCCAACATCCCAAGTACACATTGCAGAGAGGTCATTGACAACACACCCACCTATCTCCATGTTTTCAGGTATAGGTAGTGACACTAGTGGGCCACTAAAAAAGTTCACCTCCCCAGCTTGGGACTTTTTAACTATTAGCAATCAGGAGGATAACTTTGCCACATGCTCCATTTTCCATGCAAGTGTTTGATGGGAAAGCCTGGTTCACACTATGTTACTTGAGATCAAATGACCCATATGAATGAGCAGCAGAAATCCGATGCTAGGAGCACCTTAAAAAAATTGCTGCAGGTGGTGGTGGTGGTGGTGATTAGAGAGGGGGATCAGCTCTGATTACAGTGAGAGATGAAGGTGATGAGCAAGAAGCGGGTGACATCTGTATGCAAGGCAGCCCTGACCCCAGCAGTGTATCAGTATCACCCTCCTCAGCAACCTCGAAATGGTAGAAGAGTCAGATAGAGACATCACAGCATATGTTTACTGAGCCATGACACAAACTGAGTCTACCACCTCTTAGTTTTCAGTAGTCACTTACGCCAGTGGCACCAGAAAAGACAAAAGTCCAGGCTAGCATGCTTAGGCATGCGGGGGCCTACAAATGCATCCACCCAATGGCATGTTTGTACAATCAGAAGCTGGCTAAAATGTTAGTGCTGGGCCTCCTCCCTTTCTATTTTGTGGTGACCATCTGCTCAAAATGGAAGGTTCCCTGTCAGACATAGTTTGCCAGAGCGTCTGTTCCAGCTATCCATCATAATGTGCTGCAATTGGCTGGACAAGGTTTTCAGCAGAGTGCTGTTTTCACTATCTGATGACAGACACATGTCAAGCAGCTGATTACATGTGTGTCACTGAACAGTGGATCTCTTTTGCGGCGGTTAGGGTATAGCTATCTACAGGTCTCAACACTGAAGAAACTTTTAAGGGCATTTGACTGCATGCAACAGCAGCTATATTCACCATGGAGAAATCCCATACAGCTGCAAACATTTTGGAACACTTTAACAACATGGTGTTTCAATGGCTGTGACCCAGAGGTCTTACAATTAGATTTGCTGCCAAGGGCAATGACAGTAATGTAGTTAGGGCCATGGTATTTGGTGGCTACTCCAGGGTCTGTGTTTCGCGCATTGCAAAAACCTTATTTTGCAGGACTTTCTAAAAAGAAGACAAAGTCAGCAACATACTAACTATCTGCAGAAGAATCTACACTCATTTCAACCACTCTTTTAAAGCCCGTAAGGAGTTGAGGACTATTGACAGTGCTAATAGAGTCCCAGTTAAAGCTAGCATACAGGCGGTGCCAAGACACTGGAACTCGGCCGAATACATATTGCAAAATCTGTTTGAGTAGTGCAGACTGATCAATGACCATGTGATTCAAAGAGGAACGGATGCAATTGGAAAAAGCATGACCATGGATCCGGACTAATGGGGCTCCGACTCCGACTCCCACTGACCACGCATGCAACCTAGGATTCATCTTGGACCCCTCACTGTCCATGACCCAGCAAGTTAATGCCATCTCTTCCTCCTGCTACAACACCCTCCGCATGCTCCGAAAGATCTACAAATGGATACCCACCAAAACCAGAAGAACAGTCACCCAAGCCCTTGTTGGCAGCAAGCTGGACTACAGCAATGCCCTCTACGCAGGAACCACGGCAAAACTCCAGAAGAGGCTGCAATGCATCCAGAACACCTCTGTACGCCTCATCCTGGACATCCTCCGCCACTGCCACATCACAGACCACCTGAAAAACCTGCATTGGCTCCCAGTCAACAAAAAAATCACCTTCAAACTTCTCACCAACGCCCACAAAGCACTGCACAACACGGGATCAGAATACCTCAACAGACATCTCTCCTTTAACACCCGACCCCGCATCTCTTCTCCGCCGACCTCACCCTCACAACCATCCCACGCATCCGCAGAACTAAAACTGGTGGTAGATCATTCTCGCACCTCGCCACCAAAATGTGGAACATTCTTCTCACCCACCTGCACTAGACCAAAGACCTCCTTATCTTCAGGAAACTTCTCAAGACCTGGCTGTTCTAGCAGTAGCAGCCCCTCCCCCTCTCCTCCCCATCCTTTCCTCAGCACCTTGAGACCCTCATGGGTGAATAGTACGCTTTACAAATTCCTGATTGATTGAAAGGCTAGAGGCCTGTCCTCACACAATGGACTGTCAAACCCCCTACTATGGCCCTGGCAGACAGACCAGTACTGAAAGGGGAACTTGTGCAAGTCAAAACAACTCTTTGAAGTCTCCCTTGCTTCAAAGGCATTTTTGGGTATATCATCTCAGTCCCTGACCCCACCAGCTCAGATACTTCTGGACCTGAACCTGCAACCTGTCAATAGGAACTGCCTGGCTGTCCAAAAGACTCATCTGGACTACTTTGCTGAGAGGGACTGTTGTTGCTATGCTGCCCTGCTACCCTCCGACATTGCTGAGAAATTTTCTCCAAGGGCACGGATTGAGCTGGTCTCCTGTTTTCTGAAGTGGCAGGGCCAAAAAGACTTCATCTCTTCAGGAAAGTCCTTCTGTGCCAAAAATCAAAGCACAGCCTTCTGGAAATGATGCACAGCAATTTTGGCACAGAGATAGTGCCGCATACCCGAGCCTGGAATAACACAGCCCGACTTCCTGAGTGAAGATTCCATGAAGCGCCAGCCATGTGACCGGAAATTCGACACACAGCCCTACTGGATCGATGCACAGCTGAACTGAAATGACGGAGCCGATTCCCCGTGTGTAAAATCGACGAAGCGCCTGGCGCACAACAGAAAATTAATTGTATCACCATACCTGATTGACACAACGCCTGTGACTTCTTCCCGCAGTCCAGGATTTTCTCTGCATCGTCCCTGGGCACCAAAAAGATCCCCTCATCAAAGGGTGGAATCAATACCGCATGCTGAAAAACAACGCAAAGCCCCTTGCAGCATGGAAAGAAATGCCACATAGGGGGTCATTACAACCCTGGCGGACGGTGTTAAAGCGGCGGTAAGACTGCAAACAGGCCGGCGAAAAAAAAAAGGGAATTATGACCATGGCAGAAACCGCCAACAAAGACAGCCACTTTAACACTCCGACCGCCACGGCGGTACAGACAAGCAGCGCAGCAGTCACCGCCAACAGACAGCAGGAAGACAATGTACCGCCCACAGTATTACAACAGGCCAATCCACCACCTTTTCCGGGGCGGATTCACCGTGGATAAAAACACACCGGAAACAGCCATTTCAATGGGAAAACGCTCACCTTAACACACTCCACGAGGAAGGAGGGCATCATGGAGCCGGAACTCCAAATACTCCCTGCGATAGTCTTCCTGCTCCTCTATGATCATCAGCAACGCCGGCGCCGAAGACAACGGTGAGTACTGCACCTACGACATGGGGGAGGCAAAAGTCAGGGACACACACACGAAACACCCCCACCCCGACCCTCGCACACTACAACACACACACCAATGCATTTCCAAACATCACAGTAACAACCTCCAACCCACCTGGAAGAATGCAAAGACAAAAGGAAAGGAGTTCAACCATTGTAATGTATCAAAATACAGTAAGCTAATATATACAGATTGTTAGAAATGGGGTTTTTGGTTGGCAGTCAGGTTGCCCTCTGTCCAAGCAAGAACCCTCACTCTAGTCAGGGTAAGTCACTCACAATCCAAAATCAGCCTGTGCCCACCCTCTGGTAGCTTGGCACGAGCAGTCAGGCTTAACTTAGAAGGCAATGTGTAAAGCATTTGTGCAATAAATCATACAATACCATAATATAACACCACAAAAATACACCACACAGTGTTTAGAAAAATATATAATATTTATCTGGGTATTTGCAGGTCAAAACGATCAAAGTTGCAATATGAATTTGTAAAGATATCACTGAAAAGTGATATAAAGTGTCATAAGTCTTTAAAAAGCAAACAAAGTCTCTTTCAAGCACAAAGTACCTGGTTTCTGGTGGGAAATCTCCGCAGAGGGCCGCAGAAGAGGAGATGCATGGAAAAATAGTGTGTGCGTTGGTTACGCCCCTTCACACACGGACTTGCGTCGTTATTTTTCACGCGGGGAGACGTGCGTCGTTCTACAGGAGGAAAAATGGTGTGTGCGTTGGTTGCGCCCCTTCACACACGTACTTGCGTCGTTATTTTTCATTTGGGGAAGACGTGCGTCGTTTTCTGGCACGCAGACCGTCTCCTTCTATGGATCGCAGGGATTACCAGATGTCCCGGGTCTGTGCGTGGATTCTCCGCCTTGTTTTCCGGCTGCGCGTCGTTCCGCGGGGCTGTGCGTCAAAATTTCACTCTCACGGCAGGCGTCGCGTCAATTTCTCCCTGGAAGTCGGGCGGCGCTGTCCTTGCGAGGCCGAGCGTCAAAGTTTCGGTCGTCCCGAAGGCGTCGCGTCGATCAGCGTCGGTGTGCGGCATTTTTCTTGCCGCGGAACAAGCTGTGCGTCGAAAATTTCGGCGCACGAAGCGTCCAAGTGAAAGAGAGAAGTCTTTTTGGTCCTGAGACTTCAAGGAACAGGAGGCAAGCTCTATCCAAGCCCTTGGAGAGCACTCTTACAGCCAGACAAGAGTTCGGCCAGGCAGCAGGCCAACAGCAAGGCAGCAGTCCTTTGTAGAAAAGCAGACAGGTGAGTCCTTTGAGCAGCCAGGCAGTTCTTCTTGGCAGGATGTAGTTTCTGGTTCAGGTTTCTTCTCCAGCAAGTGTCTGATGAGGTAGGGCAGAGGCCCTGTTTTATACTAAGTTGTGCCTTTGAAGTGGGGGTTACTTCAAAGAGTGTCTAAGAAATGCACCAAGCCCCCTTTCAGTTCAATCCTGTCTGCCAGAATCCCAGTAGGGGGTGTGGCAGTCCTTTGTGTGAGGGCAGGCCCTCCACCCTCCCAGCCCAGGAAGACCCATTCAAAATGCAGATGTATGCAAGTGAGGCTGAGTACCCTGTGTTTGGGGTGTGTCTGAGTGAATGCACAAGGAGCTGTCAACTAAGCCCAGCCAGACGTGGATTGTAAGGCACAGAAAGATTTAAGTCAAAGAAATGCTCACTTTCTAAAAGTGAGATTTCTAGAATAGTAATATTAAATCCGACTTCACCAGTCAGCAGGATTTTGTACTACCATTCTGGCCATACTAAATTTGACCTTCCTGCTCCTTTCAGATCAGCAGCTGCCACTTCAACAATGTATGAGGGCAGCCCCAATGTTAGCCTATAAAGGGAGCAGGCCTCACAGTAGTGTAAAAACGAATTTAGGAGTTTTACACTGCCAGGATATATAACTACACATGTACATGTCCTGCCTTTTACCCACACAGCACCCTGCTCTAGGGGTTACGTAGGGCACACATTAGGGGTGACTTATATGTAGAAAAAGGGGAGTTCTAGGCTTGGCAAGTACTTTTAAATGCCAAGTCGAAGTGGCAGTGAAACTGCTCACACAGGCCTTGCAATGGCAGACCTGGGACAAGGTAAAGGGGCAAATTGAGTGGGTGGCACAACCAGTGCTGCAGGCCCACTAGTAGCATTTAATCCACATGCCCTAGGCACATGTAGTGCACTCTACTAGGGACTGACAAGTAAATTAAATAGCCAATCATGGATAAACCAATCAATAGTACAATTTACCCAGAGAGCATATGCACTTTAGCACTGGTTAGCAGTGGTAAAGTGCCCAGAGGTCAAAAGCCAACAACAACAGGTCAGAAAAAATAGGAGGAAGGAGGCAAAAAGTTTGGGGATGACCCTGTCAAAAAGCCAGGTACAACACAGATATATATATATACATACTCAAAAAATATACATCACGATTAGTAGTGCAGGTATGCACCATTCAATGTCCATGGACCACTGGGCCCAAAATGCATGGGCGAGGCCCACACACGATACCTGTCCAGAAACGGAGAGAACACTGCTGGGGCATCAGATCGAAATACAACAGGCACCTCAGGGGTAAGGGAAGGGGGGGCACCTCAGCCGGATGACAGCACCACGCCAGATCCACGAAGGGGCTCCAAGCCCATTGATGTATCCTGGGGAGTGCAAAGCCACAGTCTCACAAGTCTTTTCAGTGGGTGGTTTGCCCACTGCTTTATCCTGGGGAGTGCACAGTCTCACAAGTCTTTGCAGTGGGTGGTTTGCCCACTGCTTTATCCTGGGGAGTGCAAAGCCACAGTCTCACAAGTCTTTTTAGTGGGTGATTTGCCCACTGTACCATCCTGGGGAGTGCAAAGCCACAGTCTCACAAGTCTTTGCAGTGGGTAGTTTGCCCACTGTACCATCATGGGGAGTGCAAAGCCACAGTCTCACAAGTCTTTTCAGTGGGTGGTTTGCCCAGTGTACCATCCTGGGGAGTGCAAAGCCACAGTCTCACAAGTCTTTTAAGTGGGTGGTTTGTCCACTGTACCATCCTTGGGAGTGCAAAGCCACAGTCTCACAAGTCTTTTCAGTGGGTGGTTTGCCCACTGCTTTATCCTGGAGAGTGCAAAGCCAGTCTCACAAGTCTTTTCAGTGGGTGGTTTGCCCACTGTACCATCCTGGGGAGTGCAAAGCCACAGTCTCACAAGTCTTTGAAATGGGTGGGTTGCCCACTGTACCATCCTGGGGAGTGCAAAGCCACAGTCTCACAAGTCTTTTCAGTGGGTGGTTTGCCCACTGTACCATCCTGAGGAGTACAAAGCCACAGTCTCACAAGTGGATAACAGTCTCCACAGGTTCTGGAGGGGGACTGGTGCCCAGAGTGCTTCATCCTGTGAAGGACAGAGGTAGTGAATGCTGTTCTCCACTGGTTCTGGAGGGGGACTGGTGCCCAGAGTCCTTCATCCTGTTAAGGACTGAGGTAGTGGATGCTGTTCTCCACTGGTTCTGGAGGGAGACTGGTGCCCAGAGTGTTTTATCCTGTTAAGGACTGAGGTAGTGGATGCTGTTCTCCACAGGTTCTAGAGGGAGACTGGTGCCCAGAGTGCTTCATCCTGTTAAGGACTGAGGTAGTGGATGTTGTTCTCCACTGGTTCTGGAGGGGGACTGGTGCCCAGAGTGCTTCATCCTGTTAAGGACTGAGGTAGTGGATGCTGTTCTCCACTGGTTCTGGAGGGGGACTGGTGCCCAGAGAACATCACTCTCCCCGTGACGGTCCCAGTTCCGTCACTGCCCATGCCTCACATGTGCTAAAGGTGCTTGATTTTGCGTTGCTTGCCCTGTTAAGCGGTGCTTGCCATGGCGGTCTTTGCCCTGTTCAGCGGTGCATGCCCTGTTCAGCGGTGCTTGCCATGGCGGTCTTTGCCCTGTTCAGCGGTGCTTGCCCTGTTCAGCAGTGCTTGAATTAGCAGTTTCTGACCTGATCAGCTGTGCTTGCCATGGCGGTCTTTGCCCTGTTCAGCGGTGCTTGACTTTGCTGTCTGTGACCTGTGCAGCGGTGTTTGCCATGGCGGTCCCTCATTGCCCAGTGGGGCTGTGGCTGCCGGGGCCCTCCTGGGCACTGACTCTGGCGGTGGCCTCCTGGCTACTGACAATGGGACTGCCCTCCTGGGCACTTGTGATGTGTGACATAGGTATGTTGACATTACATTTTCGAACGGATTTTGTCATTGTCATAGCTAATACACATTTTCAAAATCACAGACTGACTCCAGAGATTTTTGTGCTTCAAGGGTGTTTATTGAAGTGCTGTTTATTGGAGGGGGTGGTAAAATGGTGATGGGTGATGGTGGAGGAATGTCCATGGCAGAGTCCAGTCTATTCGTCTCACAGGTGCATTGCCCATATGGGCATAGTAAGTGGAGCTGGGGCAGTTCCAATATGGACATGGTTACAAAGTGGGACAGAGGGATGACAATCAGGGTGGTCTCATTTCTTGGCAGGGGTCTTGCCATCGTGCTTTGTCCTGTTCCTGGATCTCAGGGACTGCTTGCGGGGTGGTTCTTCGTCTGCAGGGGGTGGGGTGCTGGTGTGGTGGTCCTGTGGTGGGGCGTCCTGTTCACTAGCGCCAGCGGAGGTGGTGGGCAGTTCATCGTCCAGGCTAGTGTCAGGGGCCCCTTGGAGTGCCACGGTGTCCCTCATGGTGTTCTGTATGTCCTTCAGCACCCCTACGATGGTGCCCAGGGCGGAGCTGATGGTTCTGAGTTCCTCCCTGAAGCCCAAATACTGTTCCTCCTGCAGGCGCTGGGTCTCCTGAAACTTGGCCAGGACCATAGCCATCGTCTCCTGGGAGTGGTGGTATGCTCCCATGATGGAGGAGAGGGCCTCGTGGAGAGTGGGTTCCCTTGGCCTGTCCGCTCCCTGTCTCACAGCAGCCCTCCCAGTTCCCCTGTGTTCCTGGGCCTCCGTCCCCTGGACTGTGTGCTCACTACCACTGCCCCCAGGTCCCTGTTGTTGTTGGGGTAGTGGGTTATCCTGGGTTCCCTGTAGTGGTGGACACATAGCTGATTGACGTGTCCTGGGTACGGAGGTATGGGCCCGCTGGGTGGGTGCTGTACTGGTGTTTCCAGAGGGTGGAAGGTCAGTGTTGGGCTGTGCCTGTGCGAGGGGAACCAACTGTCCCGAGGCCCACGATGGTCCGGGCTGGTCATCTGGATCCAGTTGGCCAGAGCTGCTGTCATCACTGTGGGCCTCTTCTGTGGGTGGGGTAGAGATAGCTGGACCCTCCTGTCTGGTGACGTTAGGTAGTGGTCCTGCAGGGGTGTAAAAGCATGATTATTGCATCTGTGTGTGACATGGTGTGCAATGGGTGGGTGACCGTGTACCCCAGTGCTAGCATTCCTGTGTGGGGGCTTGTGTGATGATGGTTGGGGGGTGTTATGGGTATGTGCAGTGGCATGCTTTATTGAGGGGTGACCATCCTTTGTTGTGTCATGCAGGGCATGGTGTTGGGATGGGTGGTTTGTGTTATTATTACATTAGTGAGGAATTGGAGTGATAGGGGAGGGGGTGAGGGTAGGGGTGTGTGATAGCATGCAGGTAGGGTGGGGGATATGATAGTTAAGATTTGACTTACCAGTGTCCATTCCTCTACCGACTCCTCCGAGGCCCTCTGGATGCATAATGGTCAAGACCTGCTCCTCCCATGTTGTTAGTTGTGGGGGAGGAAGTGGGGGTCTGCCGCCAGTCCGCTGAACTGCGATGTTGTGCCTGGAGACCACGGAACGCACCTTCCCCCATAGGTCGTTCCACCTCTTCCTGATGTCATCCCGATTTCTTGGGTGCTGTCCCACTGCGTTGACCCTGTCGACTATTCTTCGCCATAGCTCCATCTTCCTTGCAATGGAGGTGTGCTGCACCTGGGATCCAAATAGCTGGGGCTCTACCTGTACAATTTCCTCCACCATGACCCTGAGCTCCTCCTCCGAAAACCTGGGGTGTCTTTGCCGTGCCATGTGGTGGTGTAGGTGATGTGTGGGATGGTGTATGTGGTGATGAGTGTGGCGATGTGTAGTGGTGTCTGGTGTTTTGTGCGTGGATGTTGTGTGGGTGATGGTGTTGTGTGCCTCTGTGTGGTGGGGTTGTCTATGCTATGCAGTCTCTCTGGCCTTCTTTCAGAATGTTTGGTCGTAGGGGTTTGTGGGTGATGTGGGTGTGTGTTTTATATTGTAATGGGTGTGTGGGAGTGGTGTTTATATGTCTATCAGGTGTGTGTAATTCGAATTGTCCAATGTGGCGGTGTTTTGGAGATGTGTGAGTATTTTGAGCACGGCGGTGTGTACCGCCAATGGAATACCGTGGTTGAAAGACCGCAGCGTGGATTCGTGGGTCGTAATAGCATGGGCGTGTTTCTGTTGGCGTGACGGTGGAGGTTTTGTTTTCGCCAGTTTATCACTGACCTTTGGTGTGGCGGACTTGTGTGGGTGTCTGAATTTCGGCGGATTCCAAGATGCGGGTCATAATAGCTGTGGCGGAATTCCGCGGCGGTGTATTCGCGGTCTCCTGCACGGCGGTAAGTGGCTTTTACCGCCAATGTTGTAATGACCCCCATAATCTGTGACACGTCAGAAAATCCAACGCACACTATTTTTCTACACATCTCCTCCTCTACAGTCTCCGTGTGTTATTTTTGATGCACACCAGGTAATTTGTGTAATCAAGAGACAACTGTTTTTTCTAAGATTTGACTCTTTTTAATCTTGCAAAAGTGAAATCTCAATTTGTGCTTATTGAATCTTTATCGTTTTGACCTTAATTTAACCAGATAAACATCATATATTTTTGTTAACCAGTGTGGTGTATTTTTGTGGTGTTTCACTCTGTTACTGTATGATTTATTGCACCCATACTTTACACATTGCCTTCTAGGTTAAGCCTGACTGCTCAGTTCCAAGCTACCAGCGGGTGGGTACAGGATAATTTGGACTGTGTGTGACTTACCCTCAGTAGGATTGTGGCCTCTATTTGGACAACGATGTATACCTCTGCCAACTAGAGACCCCATTTCTAACAAGTATCAGTAAATACCTGACACAGATGTTACTTCCTTTTGGAATTTTCACACTGAAAGTCAGCAAGGAGACAGAGTGATGAGCGAAGCTATCTTGTTGTTACATCTGCTACAGGACCAGTTAAAAAAAGTTGTCACAAAGGTTCTCTGGTGTGAACGGCAACAGAGATTTGCATGAGTTTGCTGAGATCGTAATCCTTCTCTTTAATGATATACAAGGCTACAAAGATATATTGTTTCCACCAAAGAGTATATCTGTGCTGCAATAATTGATCCAAGGTAAGAAGATGTGGATTGATGAGCAAGAGAGAGACCTGGAGGAGGAACAGCTGGAAGTTAGATGCCCAGGCACAAGTTCTGGTGTGCAGCCATCAACCTTCAGAGAGGGCAGTGTTGTTGTCTCACAGCATTCAAAACCAGCAAGAAGAACACTGGCAACAACAGCAACAGAAGAGGCAGCCCCACCCTCTGCAATAGCTTGTTTTCAAGTGGCAAGGCTTGAGTCAAGCACAGAGGTGAAGGCAAAAGAGGGTGAGCAAGTGGCAGCACCAATGACCATTTGGAGGACTCTCTGGATGACCCAAAAGAGGTCTACATGGATCAATACCTATGGTCTATTGGTATGGGACGATGCACCAATTTACCATAGCTGATCATGCTGCCAAGAAAATATCTGGCTTTTCAGTCAGCCAGTGTGTGCGCTGAGCATGTTGTAATTGCAGCTGGCACAGTTAAACAATATACATCTGCACAAAATGCTCAAACTATTTTGTTCTTCCAGTTATCAAAGCTAGTGTACTAGATGTCTATCTCTCATAATCTAATTTGGGTCAGGACTCGGGAATCGGACTGATTCTTTACTCATAAGCAGGAATCATGGGGGAACTACCTAACAGACAAAATAAAGAAGCTATCAACCTCAAAGGAAAACTTGCATGATGATGACTTTAAGAGGCCTACTCAGCTCTGTGGACTGGCAAAAGGTTTGTTGCTTTGGAGAATGCTGTTGAGTAGTGTGTGTGCTGGCTCAAATTTGAAACTTCTCTATTATGTGGTTGTGGTTGGGGGCTGTTGTAACTTGAGACAGACATGTGATAGCATATCATCATTATATGATGACCACACTCGGCTGAATGTTATGATGACCGTTGTGAGATTCAACCTTACCTTCAGTCCTTCTCCTTGGCTCTAAACGATCACTTCTGTTTTACAATCTGCAGGCCTTCTCTTCTCCTGTATGAAAGGGGAAAGCTCTGTAACACTCATGCTTACTTCACCAAACCAGTTCAGACAGACACCTAAGAAGAAAGACATTCTTAGAAGAATGCAGTTGCACTGCACAATTTGGCATTTATAGTATTGTTAGACCTGACAGCCTTGGGGTGGTCATCCCCCAACTTTTTGCCTGGCTCCCTCTACGTTTCTGACACTGTGTTTGCTAGTTTTAGGACTCTGTGCACTTTACCACTGCTAACCAGTGCTAAAGGGTATATGATGCCTCCCTTAAACATGGTAACATTGGTTCATTCCCAATGAGCATATTTGATTTACTTGTAAGGCCCCAGAAAAGTGCACTACATGTGTCCAGGGCCTATAAACTGAATGCTACAGCACTGGTTGTGCCACCCACACGAGTAGCCCCATAACCATGTCCCAGGCCTGCCAATGCAAGGCCTATGTGTGCAGTTTCACTACCACTTTGACTTGGCATTTACAAGTAATTGCCAAGCCCTAAACCCCCCCTTTTCTACATAAAAGGCACCCCTAAGACAGACCCTATGTAACCTACAGGGCAGGGTGCTACGTAGGTAAAAGACAGGACATGTACATGTGTGTTTTATATGTCATGGTAGTGGAAAACTCCTAAATGTGTTTTCCACTACTGTGAGGCCTGCTCTTTTCATTAGGCAGCATTAGGGCTACCCTGATATACTATTTGAGTGGTAGATTCTGATAAGAAAGGGGTACCCAGGTCATATTTAGTATGGCCAGAATGTTAATAGAAAATCCTGCTTATTGTTGAGGTTGGATTTTATATTGCTATTTTAGAAATGCTACTTTAAGAAAGTGATCATTTCTCTGCACTTAAATCCCATCTGTGCCTATCAACCTGTCTCCAGCCAACATCTGGGCTGGTTTACAGATCCTTGTGCATTTCACCGAGACACTCAGTCACTCCTGCTCTCATCTGCATACTGAATGGCTCTTCATGGGCTGGAAGGGTGGAAGGTCTGACACTTACATTGATGCTTTCCCGAGGAGATCCGCACCCTGGACTCTTCCCAATACGGATTCCGCAGCACCCACAGCACCGAAACCGCCTTCATCGCTACTACCAACGGCATCAGAACCAAACCGCAGCCCTCATCCTCCTGGACCTCTCGACTGCATTTGACACCGTCTGCCACCACACCCTACGCTCATGCCTCAACAATGCTGGAATCTGTGACAGAGCCCTGGAATGGATCACCTCCTTTCTCACCAGCAGAACCCAGAGAGTCTGCCTCCCCCATTCCGCTCGGAGGCCACCAAAATCACCAGCTGATCCTCTTCCTCACCAAGGACTCTGCCAAGACCTACCTCCATGAAGGAATGAAGGCCATAGCCGAATGGATGAAGAGCAGCTGCCTCAAACTCAATTCTGACAAGACGGAAGTCCTCATCTTTGGCTCCTCCCCCTCTGCTTGGGGTGACTCCTGGTGGCCTGCCACGCTTGGAACCACTCCGACTCCCACTGACCACGCATGCAACCTAGGATTCATCTTGGACCGCTCACTGTCCATGACCCAGCAAGTTAATGCCATCTCCTCCTCCTGCTACAACACCCTCCTCATGCTCCGAAAGATCTACAAATAGATACCCACAACAACCAGAAGAACAGTCACCCAAGCCCTTGTTGGCAGCAAGCTGGACTACAGCAATGCCCTCTGCGCAGGAACCACTGCCAAACTCCAGAAGAGGCTGCAACGCATCCAGAACACCTCTGCACACCTCATCCTGGACATCCTCCGCCATTGCCACATCACAGACCACCTGAAAAACCTGCACTGGCTCCCAGTCAACAGAAGAATCGCCTTCACACTCCTCACCCACGCCCACAAAGCACTGCACAACACGGGATCAGAGTACCTCAACAGACAACTCTCCTTTAACACCCCGACCCCGCATCTCTGCTCCACCGACCTCACCCTCGCAACCATCCCACGCATCCACAGAACTAAAACCGGTGGTAGATCATTCTCGCACCTCGCCACCAAAATGTGAAACACTCTTCCCACCCACCTGCACCAGGCCAAAGACCTCCTTATCTTCAGAAACTTCACAAGACCTGGCTGTTTTGGCAGTAGCAGCACCACCCCCTCTTATCCCCCTCCTCTCCTCAGCATCTTGAGACCCTCATGGGTGACTAGTACGCTTTACAAATTCCTGATTGATTGAAAGGCTAGAGGCCTGTCCTCACACAATGGACTGTCAAACCCCCTACTATGGCCCTGGCAGACAGACCAGTACTGAAAGGGGAACTTGTGCAGGTCAAAACAACTCTTTGAAATCTCCCCCGTTCAAAGGCATTTTTGGGTATATAAACTTGGTCCCTGACCCCACCAGCTCAGATACTTCTGGACCTGAACCTGCAACCTGTCAATAGGAACTGCCTAGCTGTCCAAAAGATTCATCTGGACTGCTTTGCTGAGAAGGACTGCTGTTGCCAAGTTGCCCTGCTGCCCTTCGACATTGCTGAGAAATTCTCTCCAAAGTCATGGATTGAGCTTGTCTCCTGTTTTCTGAAGTGGCAGGGCCAAAAAGACTTCATCTCTTCAGGAAACTCCTTCTGTGCCAAAAATCGAAGCACAGGCCTCTGGAAACGACGCACAGCAGTTTTGTGACAGTGAAATTGCCGCACAGCCGTGCCTGGAATAATGCAGCCCGACTTCCTGAGTGAAGATTCCATAAAGTGCCAGCCTTGTGACCGGAAATTCGACACACAGCCCTACTGGATCGATGCACAGCTGAACTGAAATGACGGAGCCGATTCCCCGAGTGTAAAATCGATGAAGCGCCTGGTGCACAATAGAAAATTAATTGCATCACCATACCTGATTGTCGCAACGCCTGCGACCTCTTCCCGCAGCCCAGGATTTTCTCTGCATCGTCCCTGGGCACCAAAAAGATCCCCTCATCGCAGGGAGGAATCAAGACTGCATGCTGAAAAACAACGCGAAGCCCCTTGCAGCGTGGAAAGAAATGCCACATAATCTGCGACACGTCAGAAAATCCAACACGCACTATTTTTCCACACATCTCCTCCTCTACAGTCTCCTTGTGTGTTATTTTTGACGCAAGCCAGGCAATTTGTGTAATCAAGAGACAACTGTTGATTTCTAAGATTTGACTCTTTTTAATCTTGCAAAAGTGATATCTCAATTTGTGCTATTGAATCTTTATCGTTTTGACCTTAATTTAACCAGATAAATATCATATATATTTTCTAAACCTGTGTGGTGTATTTTTGTGGTGTTTCACTCTGTTACTCTATGATTTATTGCACACATACTTTACACATTGCCTTCTAGGTTAAGCCTGACTGCTCAGTTCCAGGCTACCAGAGGGTGGGCACAGGATAATTTGGATTGTGTGTGACTTACCCTGACTAGGATTGTGGCCCCTATTTGGACAACTATATACCTCTGCCAACTCGAGACCCCATTTCTAACAATTATCAGTTTTGTTTTATAATCATAATTTTCAGAACTGTGTGGGTTCACCTCTCCATGAATTTGTATTTTTAAACCTAGATGACAGAACATTAGATATATAAAAACGTGGGTCTCTGGGGCTGAGGGACTGTTTGCAACACATTTGATTGAACCTTAATTTCCTTCCACAACAGCTTTGATGATTATGATGTGCTGCTCATCTACTTAATGCATATTGTTATTGTCTATTACATGTCTTTGTTGTGCCTTTCCCCAACTACCAATTCCCATTCATTCATCAAACACCCAATCCTCATCCTCCAGGCTGTGTGATATACATTGATGTGTGACTTATAAATTTACACCATAAATGGATCACACACTTGGTGGGGAAGATGTGGTGATAGCGACAACAACTGATTGGGATCTTCTATTACCTGAGCAACCACCCACACCAACCCCACTTACCAATAAATTCATTAAAAGGGGTCCATAATTTACCTATATAACAGCATTCATCAACATCTTTCAGGCCTTGTGTTGCATAAATGTTTAACCTTGACCTGAATACACTTCTCCTCCTTTGAGGATTTCGTAAGTTTAGTTGTTATTGTTTTTTTTAAATAAATACTAACTCCATATTGCTAAGAATAGTTAATACTGCTAATTGTTGATGAAATATCAGATCTTTGTGACATGATGAGAGTTGGAGTTCCCCTAGGTGGGAGTGGGACCTTGCTTGTGATTTCTTGTGTTTCCTGTTAGCATGCTAGCCTGCTACTCCTAACACCACTACTGAGATGGCACATTGACAAACCCTACAAAGGTTTTAGAAAGATTGAGAGCGTTAGTAGCTATCGCTTCATCTGTTCAAGTGAGAGAACTAAGAAGCAAAATGTTCTAGTTCAGTTAGTAAATAGGACCTTCTACTGAAGATTAAGGTACTGATTTAGAGTTTGGTGCATGGGTTACTTCATTACAAATGTGACGGATATCCCACCAGCTGTATTATGATTCTCATAGGATATAATGGGATTGTAATTTGGAGGACAGGATATCCGTCATGCTTGTAACAGATTGACCATATCCACCAAACTCTAAATCCAGCCCTAAGTTTGTTATGTAAGTAACTTGTCACAAGGTAAAATAGGTATAGGCATGCCCCCCCTTTGGTCAATATAGTAACAGAGGTTAGTAGGACAAGGGTATAGCTAACTGGTATATACACTTTGATAAGGGGCTTGGTCTTTCAAAAGTGGCAAAAGCTAACATCCTGAAGCAATGAGACTGACCAAGACTGTGTTGTTCTCACTCTGTTAGAGGGATATTATTTGAATACTAGTAAACTACGTAACCTAGCAAATAAATGATTAAATGTATTGCAAGGGATTTCAAAATCAACTAGGGAAAGTCTAGGGTGGAATTTCGATGCAAAGATATATGACTGATCAGAGGGCAAGTTTTTGTAAATTACGGCTGTGCTAAAAGCAGTGCGAAGTCAAAAGGCATGGAATAATGCTTCCCATTTATTTGTTTAACAAATAAAACACACCTTTTCCACCAACAGCAGACCTATCCCGATCCCATAAAAATATATAGCCCCTCAACCAATGCCCAACAACGTCCACTCCAAACAGGCCAAAACAAAGTTAAAAATTTCCCTAATTACCCTTCCCAATTCCCACCCTCTCCACCCCCAAGAAAAGTCCCTCCTATCAAAAAAAATAATTTAAAAAGGACCCAGAGGCCATCATCTAGCTAAGTGTGGAGGCATGTCACCGCTCGGTGGAGCAAAACCAGCTCACTCAGGACATCGTGGAGGAGGTGGTCTGTGGATGATGATGATGGGGGCTGCAGCAGTGGTGGATCCCTACTGCAGGCAGAGCCAATGGTGGTGTTGGGATGTAGGTGCTGGTGGCTGACTGGTGGTACTGGGGGCCAGAGCAGTGGCAGATGCCTCTGCCTTGTACTCCTCCAGATCCACCAGCCGGTGACATTCAGCTTGGATGGCCTCAATTCATTGCCACAGGAGTAGCTATCTCCTGTTGACTGGATGGTGGACCAGCATGAGAAGCTAAAATAAGAAAGAAGAAATAATTGACAAGTTTTGAATAAAGCTCAGTGAAATTACTTGATTATATAGTTGAACAGTAGCAGTACATTGTTGGTCCCCTAAGGCCATTGGAGTTTGTGAAGTAAGTAGTCACAAGGAGTAGCATAGACTTTTGATGCATTCCCAGGTTTACTAAATCTTGTATATCGGAATGTGTCAAAATCTACAGGTGTTGCATGGGAACACCCATCTAATGCCTCTTTGACGCAGTGTAAGGAAATGCAGCGACTTGCGCTGCATTGCCTTACACAATATCTACAATAACATTAAAAACCATGCAAAGTGGCTTTGCCTGGCCTTGTTCTTATGCACCTGCAACATGTGCTGCTGGTGTGTCACAAAAAGTGAGGCACGGGCGGTGCAAGCCGCTTGTAAATGAGGCCTTTTATGTGCAAAAAGAAACATAAATCACCTCTCATTAATGACTAAGGCATTATGCAGCACATTAATGGAGGCATGATAGCATTGGGTAGTTTACTTCTCTCTGCAGTCTGCAGCTGGGGCAGCTGTAATGTGCAATATGTTATTTTACCAATGCCCCTGATTTTCTCAGACTGCCTTTCAATGCTACCCTGACTCCAAAGAGGCAGATGAATTATGATTTGTCAATAATAATAATTATAATACAATGTCACACACATCATTTATAAAAATGCATATGTCCTGTTCTGCAGTCTGATTTGAAATATAGTTTTTTGTTATGGTGTTGTAGTGTGGTTTGTCTTTTCAATGTTTGATTAAATAGGTATAGTACATAGGCAAACTACACACCAAGATTGCATTTCTCTATACTATTTTAATCTGCAACAATGCCACATTTCACTAACTATAGATTTTTCTTAGGGGCTGATGGGTAATCATTTTTTCCTGAAAGTGATTTCTGGTTCCTCAGAACAACCATCCACTTCAGTTAACGAACACAAATCTACACAAATACTTCAGTTCTGTTTCGCTATTTGTTCTTCAACAGCACCACACTTTACATGTCTACTATGTTCGGAATGGGGCTGGGACAGAGTCTGGAGGGGGAGGATGGAAGAACTCAGGACTACCTCAGCAGCTAGAAGGAGAAAGTTATTGACTTCAAAGAGAATCCATGATGATGGCAAAGACTCTGAGGTCTAGTACTCACTAAGCTCTGTGAAGTGAAGAGAGGTGTGTGGATTTGGAAATGCTGCTGAGTATGTATTTGCTGCATTGCTGACTCCAACCTGAAACTCTTCTTATGTTCATGCTTTGACTCTGAGTCTTTTTGGTACACTTCGGACCCCTCATGAAGCTTACCTTCCTTCTTTTTGTTCTTCTCCTTTAGTGTATAATACAGCTACTGCTGTTTTTCAATACACAAGCATTCTCCTAGACTTCTCCTGCATGTATAAAACTTGGAGAAAGCTCAAAACTCCAGCTTACCTATTGGACAGGTTAAGACAGACACTCTGGAGTGACGGACATTTCAAGAATAATGGAGATGCTTCGCCCAATTATCCTTTTAACAATCATAATTTTTAGAACTGGGTGGGTTAAATTCAATCTTTCCTATTTCAAAACGAGAAGACATAGCACTGTATATAATGAATTTTAACTGAACTGAGCCATACTTATCCCTTTGTTTCATTCCACAAAAGATTGATGATGGTGTGCTGCTCAGCACCCCAACGAATATTGTTGTGTCTTATTTTAGGTAGTGCTTGTCTTTGTCACACCTTTTCCCAAATCCCCTTTTTCAGAACGTCATCAAGCCCCTAACACTCTAACTAACCAACTAACGTGCTGTTTTCTTTCAATCTAGTGGACAGTAATGGACAACCCTTTATTTAATCCTGCAATTGGATTTTGCATAGGTGGGAATGGTACCTTCTGTCTTTCCTGTTAGCAGGCTAGCCTGTTACTACTACTACCTCTGCCATCCCCTTAAGATGCCACCTTAGGAAAAACCCTGCAGAAAGAAGACTGCTTCATCTTTTCATGTAAGAGAAGAACTATGGATTTAAGTTAACTTGTTTAGCTATTAATTAAACGCTACTAAAGAAGATGCTCTCTGTGTCTAGTAGGTTTTTGTAGGCAAAATAGGCAAGGACAATCATCCGCTAGTGGTCAATATATAGTTGCAGAGGGCAATTGGGCTAGGGTATAATTAAATGCCATGCACCTTTTAGCAGATTAAAAGAAACAGGCTACACAAAAATACTGACTTTCAAACTAAAGTCTAAACATTAAAAATAAAGATTTGAGGTGCAAATGAAGGAAAAGAGAATATCCCCTTTAATTATTTACAAATAGAAAACCATACCTCTCCATCCACAACAGTCCCACTCCTCTCCCCGAACAAGTAACCAGTCCCCAAAAAGCCAACAAAAAGTCCAAAGTCCATCCCAAATGCCCCCTCCTCCCACAACAAGTCCCTCCTACCACAACCAAAAAAATAGGGCTTTAAAGCGGGCACTGTCTTTATGGGTCCACAGCTGGTCCAGGCTCTGCTCAATGCTAGCAAGCTGACTCTCCATGCGATTCATTCACTGCAGTAGGGGAAGGGTGCAGCAGCAGGTGCTGGCAGCCATGTTGGCAATGTACTAGCTGGAAGGCTGGGGGCTGGCTTGCTGCTTTGCTGGGTCTTGTGTCTGAGGCAGCTGTTTTATCCTCTTCCTCCTCCAGGATCACCAGTCACCAATATTTGGCCTGGTTGTTCCCCAGCCTCATCTGCCCCAAGTGGCCACTATTTCATGGCTTGATGGTGATGGTGTAAGAGCAGGAGCAGCTATATCGAGAAAAAGAAGAATAAAAAAGACAAATTGTAAGCAATGCTCTGAACGAACACTTCCTCCAATGATAGGTAGTGGGTGGCACAGTAGCACTACATTGCTGGGGGATGTTGATGATTATGATAGGGACAATTTTATTTGTATGCCTACACATGTCTCAAATAAAAAGCACTGACTGTGTGGTAGAAAAGAATTACGGCAGAATAAGACCACATTAAAAAAGGGAGCCATTATTTTATTTTTTTCCCTTTAAAGGCTTTCCTAGTAACTAAATAAATTACCTCTCATCTATGATGAGTAAGGCACTATGCACTATGTAGACACAAGTTGTTGTGCCAAATAATTGAAGCCATGCCGAGATTTGAGTACTTTGCTACTGTCTGCAGCTCGGGCAGCTGTAGCTGGTAATTATCTATCTTTAATTCCAATGGCCCTGCTTTTCCCCAAATGCCTTTCACTTAGTTTCTACCCTGACTCTAAAGAGGCAGATGAATAAATGAAACGTCACACATGTCAGGCATAAAATGCAGATATATTTATCCTGTTTGCCGTAAGGAAACGGTGGGGAAAACAATGTACCCCACTACAGGGAAAGGAGTGGGCTATGTAAATTATATTTGGCATGTTCAACAAAGAGTATCCCCTTCGCCACACTTGAATTCAAATCAGGCACTTACTAGTCTCACTTTACCCACTTGCCTCACCCACCATCACAAATTCTTTCCAACCAATTCATTCACTGGACAGTAAGGAAAGAAGACTGACTTTCTCCACTGCAGAGTAAGGCAGAGGGATCAGGTAGGTAGGTACAGCTTTTGCTTTAGGTAGAATAGAGGGGCATCATTGTTCACGTATTCATCATGTGCCTATTCAGATACTGTATGGCGAAAGTCTAAGGGAAGAATGTGAACAGGTGTAAAATAAATCTGTCATGGATGGTGAAATGCCATGGGCAGGGAGGGGGTTGACAAATGATGATGGGATACATAACTGCCTCATTTAACAAATACAGTGAGTCAAGGGATTAGAACACAAATTAAAACACCCCCAACTTTTAACCATGGCTTTAATAAGCATAAATTATAAAAACACAAAAAGCAAGCAAAGTAGGTGAGAAATCGGCAAGTCCGTCTACAGAACAGCTCCCTTCTTTATTCATTCAAGTGATTATTCAAACATCCTGTCATTCTTTCTACTATATTCACCCATAGCCACCATAATTGAAGCATTACTTTCTCTCATCTAGTCTTTCACCCAAATTCACAATCCTTTTTCCATCCATTGAGTACCCGCTATGCAATCTTTCTTGTAATCATCCTATCACCAATCCATCCATTTACCCAATACTCACCCACACATCCTTTTTTATCCACCCACACATCCTTTCCTTTCACTCTTTTCACCCATCCTTTCTTTTAACCTTCCATTCTTTCATGTTTCCATCAAGCTCTCAGTTTTAGCATGTGTTAAGTGTGCTTTTACCGAGTTGCAGATGGAAGAGACCATAAGTAACCCAACCACTGCTGTAGCTGTAATGAGAGGGGTTCACGAATCCGAATATGACAACACCTTTGTAACTAGTGAGTAAGAGTAATTGTCAATAAGCAACAAATTTGATTTGCCATCTCCTGTACCTGCTGCAGAGTCTCCCCCTGCTCCATCTGCTCCACCGGTCGCACTGGTTGGTGTGCCTAGAAAAAAACTGTATACAGTTTTTAGATGCCAGGAAAACACTTCCTGCATCTTCATTTTTTTTTATCACACAAACACAACCACAATACATCTTTACAGTTCGTCAAGCACTGCAGTATCTCCTATCAAAAATATCACTCTAGATATTTTTCTAGAATGTTAAAACGTCCAGGTAGTCAAGCCAACCAAAACCTTTCAGTAATAGAGGGGTAGATTGAGGATAACTCAGGATCATTGAAGAGCAATGAAGGGATGGAACACACAATTGTCTATGACAGACCGAAAAAAAGATACTGCAGGGGTGAAAGGAATTAAATAAAACTAGGATAGGGGAGTTGGGAAAAAAGGGAGACGATAAAAAAACTAGAGACGGCAAATGTAAAAGTAGTATTAAAGTGGCGAGAGGTAAAAGTTAAGGAAACAATAATAATAATATTAAATAATAGGACCTACTGGGATGAGCAGAGCCATCAGCATTGGTGCTGGTGGTCAGCGCCTCCACAGCTCCTGCCAGACCCATCAATGTAGTGCCCCTTATCTTGCCCTTGGGTGCTGGTCTAAAATCTAAAGAAGATTTAAAAAAAAATACATTAGTGGTACCATTAACCTCCACAAAATTATTTTATAACAGGCAAAAGCAATAGCATTGTGCTTAATTCAGATCGCCTATGGTACTAGTATGATCAACTATCCAAAATACAATTGGAACTAATGAATTGCAATTCATACTCTTTCATTCTATTCTCATTTCTCATCCCTCTTGATGGACCAACTCAGTCTCCCTTTTTTTAAATACATGCATACTCACATAACTGTGAAACTGCTTGGGACTGTACGAGCTACATAAAGTCACAGAGAACGCTAACTCACTGATCACTAATTCACTATGAAGACTATGAAAAGTGTTGCATCAGCTCTGATGCGCCAATTATTTTGCACCCCTCTACCAGCACCTAACGGCACAACGGTTGCACCGAATTTAACATACAGTGCACCATGGCGTTAGTTAGAACAACAGCATCAACATTTCTGATGCTATTATGGCGCTTCTCTACACTACCATCAAAAATGTTGATACTAGACTAAAAATGACAGAAAAATGGTCTAGTGAAATCTGTACATTTCACTGCACCATTTTTTGGGACTCCTAGCAGCAGAACATATCCCTTGCATACATTATGCCTGGAACATGCATAATGTGACAACATGGGTTACAAAATGGTGCAATACATGTATTGCTCCACTTTGTGAATATATGCGGGGGAAATGCCACCTTATTGGCACATTTGCATAAAAAATTATGTAAATGTGGTGTAAGGTGGCACTAGGGGCTTCTCAAATCTGGCCCATAATACTCCCCAAGCCTCAGAATCTCAACACCTAGGAGGTCCAGCAGGTCCTGCTCGTGGTCGATTATATATGCCCAGAGGTGCGTCAGCTGCTGGTTGGTGCACTGGACCTGGGTAGTGGCCCTGAAAAAATTGCAAACTCTAGCCCGGCGCAGCCAATGCTCCCACAGGGGTAACTGCTCCCAGGCCTGCTGTCTGCAGCCAGCATGGAGGGGAGGTGGTGCTGCACATAAAAAGCCAGTGCTGCCACCTCCTCCTTGCTAACAATCTGCTGGGGCTGCATCCCTTGACGGGCCACCACCTACAAGGGAGGAGGCCGCTTCTCCCCTGCCCTGCCATGGTGCTGGGTGGGGTTGGGTGAAAAAGAGAAGATTAGGAACAGGAGGAGAAGGAAGGAAGGAAGAAATAAAGGAAAAATAAACAAAAATACAAAAATTCACAAAAAACTTGATTTAAAAAAAAAAAAACGTACAAATAAACAGACACAAAAAGCCACACTAATACAATAAATAAAAAATAGAGGGAGATTAGGAATAAGAGTGGAGGATTGCAAAGATTGTACTGGGAGATTTAAAAAAACAGTCCCAGGACATTAAACAAATTGAAAAACAAGATGGGCGTGCCCATCTTGCACAATTTTTAATGCAAGTAGGTACTTCCAGTTGCATTTGATGCTAAAACCAATGTGAATAGGTGCAATGGAGAACTCCAACCCCTATCAGAACTCCGTGTAGCACGGCGGTGTTTTTTCCCACTTCGAGGAGTTTGCGTAGAGTGACTCCGCACACTCTGCTCAGGCCTAGAAAAGATGATGTACTGCAGTACAGGGAAAAACAGGATATATAATATTTCATTTGGCACATTGGTCACAGAGTATCCATCCACCAAACTCTAAATAAGGGACTTAGGCCCATATTTATACACTGTTTATGCTGGATTTGCATAATTCTTTTTTACGCAAAGACCATGGAAACAGCCCACAGGTACCCTTCCCTGCACCCAGGGACAGCCCCACCCACCACCACCCACACCTGGAGGACACCTAAGGATGGGGGGACCGATCCCGGGTATGTCCAGTTAAGGTTTTTGATTTCTTTTTTCGAAAGCGCCATAGGGGGGATGGCCTAACTTGGGCACCCCTACATGGCGCTGTGCCCAATGGCCATGCCCAAGTGGTATAAGTCCCCTGGGCATGGCCATTGGGCTGGGGGACATGGCTCTTATCTTTAATAAGACAGGAGTCATGTCCAGGGGGATTGTGCATAAACAAAATGATGCTAGTCAGATTAGAGTCATTTTCTTGACTCTAACCTGACTAGCGTACGTCTCCCCTACCCAGTTAACAACATTTATTTTTACACTAACCGGGCCTTCGTCCCGGCTTTCACCTTTCTTAAAATATGGCACCCAGCTGGCGTCCTGGAATGGCGCTAGCTGGCACTATACTTTTTTAAACAAACCTGTGTTAATACAGGTTTGCGTCAAAAAGTATAAATCTGGGCCTTAGTCCCACTTTACTGCCCAGCCTCGCCCTCCACCATTATTTTCAACAAATACCTTCATTTGGCAGTATGGAAAGTGTCTCTACTTCAGGGTAAGTTAGAGGGTTTGGGCTAGGTAGAGGATTTGCTATAGAATAGTGGGGTGTCACTGATCATTATGTGCTAAGCTTTGGCTTAGTCAGTCAATGTAATTGACGTTGAGGAAAGGGAAAATATTGAACAGGTGTAAATATGTTATGGAAGCCATGAAATACATATATATAAATCACTTGGCCAGAAAAATGTGGCACATTCCTAGAATGGATTTTTTGATTTTTTGGTAAGCTGAGACTGAACAACTTAGGGAAGAAAAAATCATGGAGTGAAGTACCAGTGGGAGGTGACTGAATGGGCACTGGGACCCACACCTTGTTTTGGTGGGTAATTGAAAACTTTGTAATGATGCTTTAACTAAAGCTGACACACATTGCACAACCAACATTGTAGTGCCAGATTGAACCATGCTGCAGTTAGGTTATGGGGTGGCAAAATGCCATGGGAAAGGAGGTGATGAATGATGATGGGTCGGATATCCGCCTTGCTTAACACATACTGTATATTTATTTTGTCAAAAAGCAATCAATGTGACTTACCACCAACCGTCCCTACGACTGCTGGGACTCTCTATCCAGCTGCCTCCTGGACCTCCTCTTCCTCACTAGCACTGGTGCTGCTGGTTCTGGCGCTGGTGATCTGTGGAGCTAGAAAACATATTACACATTTAAAAAAATGTAAATGCAAGATTCCCATAAGTAATTATTATTATTTTTTTATCAAAGTGCAACCACAATATCTCACTACAGTTTGGTTAAATATACCTTCTATTGAAACTATCACTTTGCAAGGTTTGTTTGTTGACAATGTTAGGAAAGCCAGGTAGTCAAGCCAAACATTTTATAATGGGGGGCAGAGCCATGATAACTCTGAGTATTTGAAACATAATCAAGGGGTGAAATGGTCAATTAAGGACATATAGGCTTTGGTGGCATAAGCAATTGGATCTCATACTTTCCTGACATATTGCACTGTCATGGAAATTGCTGATGTACTGCATAAATGAATTGATAATTGAACATTGAGGTGTCCATGACCATGCCCACTCTCTCATTTTGACTGTTTAAGCATGAGCAAGAAAGCCTTTTCAACAAACATGCATGGTGAAAAATAGCTGACTTGGGCCTGCAATCTTCACAGTACCAAAAATCTGTTTCCTTAGTCTTAAAACGCCATAAGATATATAAAGGGAAAGGGAACACTTACTAACAGAGCAGAAGAAATTTACAGAGTACAGAGAGGAGGAAGTCAGCTACACAAACATGAAATCGTTATAGAAATAATTCAACAAACATTAGGTCGAAGAGTTGGAAAACAAACAAGGAAACATTATTCTAATAGTGGGGAGAGGTAAGAATTAGGGAACTAATAATAACAACAGGATTTATTGGGGCGAGCAGAACAATCAACCATATTATGACAGGTAAACACAGTGGCATTGTACTTTTCAAAATCAGATTGTCTAATGTACTAGTACTCAGTTGAACTAGTCCTAATTTCATTAACCTTAGATCTATTCCTAATTTTCTAAACCTAAACTATATTTGTAACTACTAATGCATTCAACAAATGATGTTTACTTCTTAATCCCCTTAGATGGGCCAGTTCAGTCTCCCCTTTTAATGCATAGATGTGTATTACACATCACTGTGAGATTGGGACTGCATGAGCTACATATAGAAAAGCACAGAGAACGCTAACTCACTGATATTACTACTATCACTATTTTAGTGACAGAATAGAGGACTTAAATAACCAACCCAAGCGAGCTCCAACGAGTACAATTAGGTAGCGCTGAGCAGCTGGTTAGCTCAAACCAGAACACATAATTTTCATAATGTAAACTTAATTTACCTCTGTGTGAGCAACATAGTATTTGAAAGAAATATTAGCATTAGAGAACACAAAACATAATTAATTGGTTACTGAGCCCCACAACCTCAACATCCAGCTTGTCAAGCAGGTCCTGTTCCTTATCAATTACGGAAGCCTGGAAGTGTGTCAACTGCTGCATGGTGTGCTGAACCTCAGTATTCCGGTACACACACACACTCACTCTCTCAAACAGCAGCCATATCCCCCAATCTACCTGCTCCCTCCCAGGTCTGCTGGCTGCAGCCGAATGGAGGTGGGGTAGCATTTCACATAAAAAATAAAAGTACCCACCATAACCTCAGAAAAAATGGGGCGGCGCTCCACCCCTTGGGGGCTACAAAGTGCGCACCTAGTAGCCACATTAACACAGCTGCTTCCTGCCTGGTGCTGATCCCTGACATGGTGCTGGGAATGAAAGGAATAGGAAAAGTAGGAAGGAAGGAAGAGAAGAGACAGAAGCAGAGGAAAGAACTAGGTAAGTAAAAAGGGAAAACAAAAAATTTACAAAATGTCATAGGAAAAGAAAAAAGACAAAAAACTAAAATATACAAACACAAAGACACACACTGATAGAAATAATGTTAAATGAGGGATGGATGAGTGGGATACATTAGATTAATTAGATGTTAGAGGGATGAAAAATTAGTCCCAGCATCATTCAGAAAACAGGTAAAACAAAATGGATGGTGCCATTTGCATTGATTTTTTAAAGTGGAATGTGCCACTGGCCTGATAAAGTAGCACAAATGGGAGAAAACAGAATTTTCCCACATGTTCTTGCAGAGTTTTTTTGTGGCAGCCTGGGGAATTCCACAGAGCAAATCTCAGCAAGTTCCGCCCTTGTAATGTTGTTTGGACTCAAAAATAAATGACAAATCCATATCAACCCCAACAAGGGTGCTATGTAGTGACCCCTGTGTTTTTGGTAGTGGCTTTTAACCTCATTGTAGTCCAAGGTGAGTGACGCAGAACAGCATCAGAGTGGAAACATTAGCCTGACATGTTTTCAGTATTTTCAACCACTTGAGATACGTCTCTATGGAAATAAGAGACACCCCCAGGAACATACACATATGCATATGTTAATATCTTCACCTGCAGGTAAAGATCATAGTCATGCATTAACGTTTCAATGTAATTAAATGCAAGTTATGATAACCAGCATTAAGTTTGCCTGCTAGTATACGAAAGCAATGTTACATAATCCAAAAAACTATCTGGTGTGGTACTAAAATACCTTCATATGAATATTATATGGCATATAGAAAGTGTCATAAATATATTCTACCGAAAATTTACCCACTAGATTTAATAATAGAAAATCTACACCCTATGGGATAAAAGTTTTGTGTATAATATTAAGGACACAATATTTATGTCAGACAATATTTCTGTATTCAATATTATGAGATAGAACCCAATGGGCTGCTGATGACTATGTTCCTTTGTGAAATATGTGTTAGCAAGAGTGAAAGAAAGTGCATTATCAGTTGAGGGGGTGTAAGTATAAGTCAAAATATGACAATTCCATACCAGGTCCACTTGGGTCTCAATAATATGTACATTGAAAATGTGTAAAGCACTATTTTAATGAGTAAAATTATAAACAAAAAATAAAAATCAAATAAGGGTAACTGATATGAATTTTAAAAGTTTTAATAGTCTTGAAAAGTGCAAATCGCCTAATTCAAACAACTAGTGACTCAAGACTGGTACAAGGGTAACATTTAAGGTAGTCTATAATGGAGTGAAAGCTGGATATAAGGTTCCGGTCGGTCGCTAGCATAGAATATAATTGAGAAGGCATAGTCTTCAGTGCAGCAGAGGGGCACAGTAGAAAGCTGGATCTGAAGATGGAGCACCCACACCTGGTCCTGTAGAATGGGGTCTCTATGTCAGTGAGGCTTGGGAAGGGGTCCATATGATCTCTCTACCTTTCCTAAGTCTTTTTGGCCCTGAAGGATGGCGTCCCTGGCGCCTGAGAAGGCGGAAGTAGGGGGGAGTGCACAGCCCACCTGCCCTTTTAAATTAGATATAGCCATGGGGAATGGGGTCCCCAAAGCCTAATGAGGTATAGGGAAGGGGACCTTGTGGCTCCCTCCCCATTTTAAGTGTATTTGTCCTGCAGGATTAGGTTCTTGTGGTTTGAGAAGGCTCAGGGAGGGATTCCGCACAGCCCCTCTTTCCTTTTAAATTTGATACAGCCCTGGGGAATGGGGTCACCAGGGCCTAATGAAGCTCAGGGAAGGGGGGCCCTCAGCCTCCTCCTCTTTTTAAGTGTACTTGGCCCTGGCAGATGTGGTCCTTAGGGCCAAGAATGCGGTAGTGGGGCCATGTTGCCACCCTCCACTTAATAGCAACTTGTGGGCCCGGAGGATGGGATCCCCAGAGAGGGGGTTTGTGTGGCCACTCCCCATGTTAGGGTCGAGCGTGCAAGTGCCCTGGTCTGTTGTAATCTCTCTCTGGGCTTTTAACTACGCCCCCACTGCTTTTTATTGTTTGTTGTGCTACTTTCAAATGCCCACCCACTCTAGTCAGAACTAGGGCGCCTTCGACCTCTATAAACCCCGGGCTATGACTGGCCCTCCCAAAGGGAGGGCAAAGCAACAGAGCAGGGGACTAGGTGGCATGGGGGCCTCTGGTGACCCTCAACGTGCCAAAACAAATATGGGCCCAGTGGGGAAGAGGGAGCCTCTCATGAGGAGCGTGATTTGCCCCAGGGGCACCGATAGGAGAGCAATCGTTCCAATCTCACTTTCTTCACGCCCTTGGGGCACCGCACAGCATGGTTCTTGCGCTTCAACAAAACAGCCCGCCCGGGTTGCGGTGGTGACCTGCGCACGTTGGCAAGCACTTACAAAGTGCAGGGGGGCAAAAAAATAAAGCACTTCCAATGCACTGAAGTGGACCAATAAAATCGCTCTCCAGGCGCTTTGACAAGAACAGATCCAGCGCTCCTCTAGGCGCTATGCAGACAGTTGCAGGGGTCGGGGGCACAGCACCCAGCCCCTGGGGGACACAAAAAGATAGAGCACATGTGGCAGGGCCAAACAGCAGTGGCAGTTCCTCCAGGTGACCAAGCAGGTCACAGGTCAGCACAGCAGCAGCAGTCCAAGGCGGTCCCCGGTGAGTCTCTCCAGCATTCTGTGTCCAGTTACAAGTATGTTTCTTGTCCAGAGTGTCCCCAAATTTCAGGGAAAACCCCCCATACTTATACTCAGCTTTGCAAAGGTTTAATAAAGAGGGGGAGAGGAGGTTCCAGCTGGTTACAACTTCCTCTGGGAGTGTCCCCTCTCTCCTCCAGCACAGGATCCAAACATCAGTTGGGGGTAAACAAGCTCTTTTTGTGAGGCCAGGACATAGCCTTTACAGATGCAAGTGTGCCCCACCTCCCCTTCTCTCAGCCCAGGAAGACCATTCAATATGTAGATGCACCTCAGTGACACCTCCGCGCTCCCTGTGTAGAGGCTGTCTGAAAAATATGCACAAAGCCTAACTGCCACTCTGCCCAGATGTGGATTGGAGTCAAGCTGCAAAACAACACTGGAGTCATAAGCAAAGAGAAATGCTCACTTTCTTTAAGGGGCATTTTTGTAAAGATAATACAAAATCCACCTACACCAGTAAGCAGCATTTCTCACTACCATGTCAACCATACCAAACATGCTTATGTTACCCCTCATAAGTCAGACAATACCCCCTGGACATAATGCTGGGCATTCCCCATTCAATCCTATGAGAAGGCATCATTCACAGCAGTGAAAAATCAAATAGGCTGTTTGTCATTACCAGGAGAGGCCACGCAACCACCACATGTCCTGACTTCTAAATGCATCGCGTCTTGCACATGCGACTAGCTAGGGCCTACCTTAGGCGTGACTTACATGTAGTAAAAGGGGAGTTCTGGGTCTGGTAAGTAAATTCAGATGGCAGGTCCCTGTGGCAGTAGACTGTGCATGCAGGCCCTGCCCTAGCAGGCCTGAGACAGGCTTAAAAGGCTACTTCAGTGGGATGGCGCAATCAGGGCTGCAGGCCTACTAGTATCATTTCATTTACAGGCCCAGGGTATAGGGATACCACTGTACATGGGACTTACAGGTAAATTAAATATGCCAATTAGATATATGCCAACCATTCCAAGTTTAGAATGGAGAGAACCTGCACTTTAGCACTGATCAGCAGTGACAAAGTGCTCAGAGTCCTAGGGCCACCAACAAGAGGTCCGAAAAGTCTGGGGATGAACCCGCAAAAAGGGCCAGGTCCAACAGGAACTTACAACGCTAATAGCTCTAACTACTGAGACCCTTTGCATTGCAAATGCTTTTTTATTTCATTGGTCCCTGGAGGATGAGGTCCCTGGAGTCTTATTAAGGTATGGGGGCACTATGGCCCTTCCCAATAATATATATATATATATATATATAAATATATATATATATATTTCACAGTCAGGGGATGGAGTCCACAGGGCCCAAACTCCTACTCTACACAATGTTGACATAGGCTGTGCATGTTGTGAGGTTGACAGCCTACAGGGGGTTGGCTGCCTTTGGGCCAACACCCAAATACACTAGGCCGCAAGTTGGGGTTGGCTGGATGCATGGGGGTTGGTTGCAAACCCTGCAGCCAACTTCTGCCTTTATGTGGGTTGTGGGTTGGCCCAAAGCCTGGCCACAGGCCAACCTCCCAACGTGGGGGGTTTGCTCTACGTGTGGTAATAAAATATTACTTTACATTAAAAGAGCCCTAGAAATTCAATGAAAAAACATAGGTTAAAGTAACACTACGGTTAGGTGAAATGTTCAGTAACAACATATTGTTTGAAACTCAAAAAACACACAGAAATTCACCAGTTACAGTTATATAGAGGAGATCTGTTGCCTGTAGATGCAAGGACAAGAAGAGGGCTGAGTAGCCAAGCTAGCAAACAAAGGGAATAACGCAATTATTACTAGTTGTTAGTACCTACCTGCATCTACTAATAAATCACCTTCCAACACTCACCATTATCAGCTCTCCATGAAAATGTAAACCCTGTCAAATGCTACTACAGTGTCATTCAAAAAATATTGTACACAGCGTAGGCAAAGACTGCCTAATCTATACATAAGTACATGCTAAATACAAATGAATATGAAATGTTACTCACTTGTGTAAATCATTTGTAGTGTACATATATGCACATTATAACTTTCCTTGAGAGAAATATTATTCACACCACTAAAACATTTGTATCCCCTCTCATGATATGTTGGCACGTGTTGGACTTTTGCCTCCAATTTTTTCTGAACTGTTGCTGTTGGCTTTTGAACTCTGAGCACTTTACCACTGCTAACCAGTGCTAAAGTGCATATGCTCTCTGTGTAAATTGTATGGTTAATTGGTTTATCCATGATTGGCATATTTGATTTACTAGTAAGTCCCTGGTTCAGTGCACCTTTTAGGGCCTAAAATCCAAATGCTACTAGTGGGCCTGCAGCACTGGTTGTGCCACCCACATAAGTAGCTCTGTAATCATGTCTCAGACCTGTCACTGAAGTGTCTTAGTGTGCAGGTTTAAATTGTAAATTCGACTTGGCAAGTGTACCCACTTGCCACACACCTAAATCTTCCCTTTTCTTACATGTAAGACACCCCTAAGGTAGGTCTTAAGTAGCCCCAAGGGCAGGGTGCAGTGTATGGTTAAGGAAGGATATATAGGCCCTCATTACAACCCTGGCGGTCGGTGTTAAAACAGCAGTAATACTGCCAACAGGCCGGCAGTAACAAAAATGGAATCATGACCACGGCCAAAACCGCCAACACATACAGCCACTTTAACACTCTGACCACCAGGGCGGTAGCAACAAACACCACAGCGGTAACTGCCAACAGCCAGGCAGAAGACAATGTACCGCCCACCCCATTACAATGCACCCATCCGCCAGCTTTTCCGGGGCAGTACCAATGCCATCAAAAGCATGGCAATAACAGTACTTTGAAGGGAAACCACTCACCCCTTGACACTCAAGGAAGAACCGGGACACCATGGAGCCTGAACTATAGGTTTTACCCATCCTGGTGTATTTTCTCACATACCAGGAGTACCAACGCCAGCGACGACGACCACGTGAGTACTGCACCTAGTACACAGGGGAGGGGGGAGGAAAAAGAGAGTGACACACGCACGCAACACGCAACACCGCCACCCCCACCCTGAAGCCTAACACCATACACACAAGCACATGCAACAACATTACATTTACACCCCGTAACCCTCTGGAATAACGCAAGGACAAAAGGAATGGAGTCAAATGAGTGTAATATTCTAAATTTTGAGAAATACGTTCATAAATAAATAAATAGTATGTACAATGTATACAATATATAAAAAATGAGGGACACTGTCCACACAAAAATAGTCAGTGGACCACTGGGCTAGAACACATAGGCCAAGCCCACACTTGACTCCTGCCTCAAAATGGAGAGAACACTGAAAGGGCATCAGGTCAAAAACACACAGGCACCTCGGGGGAAGGGGGAGCACCTCACCCGGAAGATGATACTACACCACTGTTCCTGGAGGGGGCTCCATTCCCACTGTTTGGTCCTAGTGAGCGCAAAGCCACAGTCTGTCAAATGGGTGGTTTGTCCACTGCTTGCTCCTGGGGAGTGCAAAGCCACAGTCTCTAAAGTGGGTGCTTTACCTACTGCTTGGTCCTGGGGAGTGCAAAGCCACAGTCTATAAAGTGGATGCTTTGCCCACTGCTTGGTCCTGGGAAGTGCAAAACCACAGTCTCTCAAGTCTCTCAATTGGGTGGTTTGCCCACTGCTTGGTCCTGGGGAGTGCAAAGCCACTGTCTCTGATGTCTCTCAAGCGGGTGGTTTGCCCACTGCTTGGTCCTGGGCAGTGCAAAGCCACAGTCTCTCAAGTGGGTGACATGTTCCACTGGTTCTGGAGGGGGCTTGGTGCCCAGTGTGCTTCATTTTGCCAAGGATAGGGTGAGTGGATGCCTTTCTCCACAGGTTCTGGAGGGGGCTCTTTGCCCAGTGTGCTTCATCCTGCCAAGGATATGGTGAGTGAATGCCTTTCTCCACTGGTTCTGGAGGGGGCTTGGTGCCCAGTGTGCTTCATCCTGCCAAAGATCGGGTGAGTGGATGCCTTTCTCCACTGGTTCTGGAGGGGGCGTTTTGCCCAGTGTGCTTCATCCTGCCAAGGATAGGGCGAGTGGATGCCTTTCTCCACTGGTTCTGGAGGGGGCTTTGTGCCCAGTGTGCTTCATCCTGCCAAGGATAGGGTGATTGGATGCCTTTCTCCGCGTGTACTGGAGGGTACTTGGTGCCCACTGTGCTTCATATTGCCGAAGGTAGTGGTGAGTGGATGCCTTTCTCCACTGGTTCTGGAGGGGGCTTGGTGCCCAGTGTGCTTCATCCTGCCAAGGATAGGGTGAGTGGATGCCTTTCTCCACTGGTTCTGGAGGGGGCTTTGTGTCCAGTGTGCATCATCTGCCAAGGATAGGGTGAGTGGATGCCTTTCTCCACTGGTTCTGGAGGGGGCTGTGTGCCCTGTGTGCTTCATCTTGCCAAGCATAGGGTGAGTGGTTGCCTTTCTCCACTGGTTCTGGAGGGAGCTTGGTGCCCAGTGATGCACCACATGGGGGGTGCCAGGTCACAGTCCCTCACCTGGGTGTCAGAGCCATGAGATATGCAGTGACCAGGATGCATGATAGTCCATGGAGGGTGGGCTACAGTCCATCCGCCGATGGCTACGGCTGCACAGTGGTGGTAGTGCCGGTTCTGGTGGAGGTGCTGCCAGTGGTGGGGGGAGGCTCCAGTCCTTCTCCTGCAGCCTCGGGCGGCTGCCCACTGGGGCTGCTGCCGCTGGCAGTGGTGCTACTGTCAGCGGTGCAGGTGGCGGTGCTTGTGGCGGTGTTTGCAGCTATGCAGGTGGCAGTGCTGGCTGCGGTGCAGGTGCCAGTTTTGCCAGTGGTAGTGGGAGGCCTCGGGCGGCTGCCCACTGGGACTGCTGCTGCTCACAGTAGTGGTGCTTGTGGCGGTGCTTGTGGCGGTGCTTGCGGCGGGGCAGGTGGCGGTGCTGGCTGTGGTGCAGGTGGCGGTGCTGGCAGTTGTGCTGGTAGCCACCCGGCATTCACCTGCAGGCTTGGACGGCTGAAGTGCCTTGGCTGGTGTTTTGTGCCCCTTCCTGCCCTTGGTAGATGGTGGTGTAACCTTGGGTCTGGCAGCTGGAGTCTTTGAGGTGGTCTTGCTGGGTGGATGTGGATCCTTCCCCTTGCTGGATGCTGTCCCCTTCTTTACCTTCACCTTGCAAGGTGTTGAAATGTTCTTGGCCTTGGCAGGGGTTGGTGGCACACTGGCTGGGCTGATAGGCACCCCCTTTGAGCCTCTGACAGCTGCAGACATCACAGTGGATGTGGACTTGGTGGTTGAGGTGCTGGGCTGGGTTTTGGCCACCCTGGCCTGAGGTGAAGGACGGGGCAGAGAGGGGTAGGGAAGAGGTCAATGTTTGCTAGGAAAAATTCTTAGGGACATTGGGGCAGGAGGAGTGTGAAGGTTTGGGAGTGGAGGTAGGGGGAGTGCTTGCAGGAGGTGTCAGTCTGCTGTGTTTGGGTGCAGATGCATGAGCTGGATGCTGTTGTGAGGTGAATGGCTGTTGGGTGGGTATGTGCTTGTGTTGGTGTAATTTGGGAGAAGGGGTCACAGACACAGTGGGACAGGACACAGGGGATGTGTGCATGGATATTGGGGTGGTGACTGCCAGTGAGGGGTGTGTAGTGATGGGCATGCTGGTGATGGAGGTAGTGGATGAGGATGTAGTGCATGCAGGTGTGAGGGGAGACGCAACTGGGAGGGAGGTGGACGACGAGGAGGAGGGGGACACAGTGGAATCAGTGGATGTTGGTGTGTCTGCATGGGGATGGTGCTTGTGTGAGTGCCTGTGAGATGAAGTGTGGGGCTTGTGTTTGCCTGGCCCACTTCTGTGTGTTGATATGGGTGAATGCTGGTCTGAAGGTGTGCTTTGGATAGGCTGGTGTTGAGGGGATTGGGACTGGGTAGAGGAGGTTGGAGGGGGGAGGCTGGATACAGGGACAAAGGCTGCCATCAGTGCGGGGGCCAGAGCCTGAAATGTTCTGTGTTGGGCCGCCATATCAGAGTGAATGCCCTCCAGGTATGCATTTGTTTGTTGCAAATGCCTCTCAACACCCTGGAGGGCATTCGAATGGTTAACTGCCCAACAGTGAGGGATCTCATAAGGTCAATAACCTCCTCACTGAGAGCAGCAGGGCTGACTGGGGCAGGGCCTGAGGTGCCTGGGGTGAAGGAGATGCCCACCCTCCTGGGAGAGCGGACACACTGAGGGGCTGCTGGGAGGGCGGTGCTGGTAGGGGGGGTGGCGTCTGTACCTGTTTTTGGGGTGGGCACAGAGGTGTCCACCACCGCCAGGGATCTTCCATCGGAGGAGGAGTTGCTGTCTGTAGTGTCCCCTCCTGTCTCTGTCGTGGTGCTCCCCTCACCCTCCGTCCCACTGGTGCCCTCACAGTTGGTGGATTTGGCCTCCAGGCCCATGTGGGTTGCAGCTCCCTCCGTCGCTGGTGCCTCTGCTTCTCCGCCAGATGATGCTAATGCACACAAAGACTGGGTGACGAAACAAAAAGTAGGGAGAGAAACGGAGGATACACTTGGGAAATGTCAGCAACAACACTACCGTTGGCGTACACAACTCACAGGGAGCAGCCCTATGCACTAGGCCATGCACTACCAATTACAAAGATAGTCACTAGCCCATAGGGTACATAGCATAACGCCATCAGCTGCCCACCTGAAACAAACAGGGCCCTGACCAGTAGGAGATGCCCACTAGAACCATTGGGGTTGGAGCGCTTCAGAGCCTGCCCAAAAAGGGACCTACCCTGCCATGTTCGCCCTGGCCTAGGGGTGGCCACAGTCCACATCCTCACCTAGGTAAAATCTTAATGCGCCCAAAGTCATGATTCTGAATTTGTAGTCACCACCTTTTGGCTGCTGTGATGCCCTCAAGCGCCCATCCAACTCCGGATAGGCCACAACCAGGATGCGGAACATCAGGGGGGTCAGGGTACGATGGCCACCCCTTCCTCGTTGGGAGGCCAGCCCCAGCTGGGCCTCCGCCATCTTCCTTGCCCAGCAGCGCAGGTCTTCCCTCCGTTTGCGGCAGTGGGTGCTGCATCTGTCAAAGATCCCCAGGGTCCGCAACTGCTTGGCAATGGCATTCCAAGTACCCTTTTTCTGTTGGGCGCTGACCTGCAGGAAAAATACAGTAGAAAAGGGATTAGTCATACCGTCCGGACTGTCATACTCATGGCCCACCATATCCCTCCCATTCCCTTATGCACAAACATTGACCACCATACATGCGGCTTAAACACACAGCACTCCATATATCCGTGGTCCACTCATCATGCTCACAGTGTACTCACCTGTTTGTCTGGAGGACCATAGAGTACAGTGTACTGGGGTAGGACCACTTCCACCAGTCTCTCCAACTCCTCCGAAGTGAAAGCAGGGACCCTTTCCCCAGACACATGAGTCATTGTCACTTCCAGACACAGGTCACAGCAGCACTTGCAGTGTAGGTCCTCTCCTGTTGAAGGTCAGCTAGCAAGTGAGTGAACAGATAGAAAATGGCGGTCATGTCCGCGGCGGTGCGTACCGTCATTACTGGCGTACGTCGCCATTGGCTCCTGGAACCCATAGGGCCTGATGTTAACCAATGCGAAGTTGCACGGCGGTCATCGACTGCCGTCGCGCACAAAGCCAGCGGAATTACCTCATTTCCACTTGTCCCTCCTCACAGGTCAGTCAGCAGCCATTTCAGGGGGGCAGAGGGAATGGCACCTAACTGTGTCACAGCAGACATCGGCACATCAACTGACTCTCAGATTCACATACTGGTTCTGTAAATGAAGATATGCATCATTATTTCGATAGATGTATGAATATGACCCTCTGCTCACCATTTTCCTCCCTAGGCTTCAACCGCTGAGGATGAATATGAGATGGAGACATCCTCCAGTGTACAGACCCCTGGTGGACCTGGAGACAATGGAGGACAGACACATTATCCTAACCTAAAGACTTTATAGGGCCACAATCCAAGAGCTATCCGCCAGCCCACAGGTATCCCCCCCCTCTAGTGCAGGTCCTGTCAGTACTCCATTTCCTGCCAAGTGGTTACTTCCAAACAACAGTGACCATAGCATCAGGGATGTCTCAGCCAATGGTCTCCAACATGTTGACCAGAGTGTTGTCTGCCCTGCTGAAACACATGCACAGCTACATCGTATTCCCCCAGGTGGAGGATTTGGCCACAGTGAAGGCTGACTTTTTATGCCCTGGGACATATCTCCAACATTATTGGTGCCATTGATGGTACCCATGTAACATTTGTCCCCCCACCCCCCCAGGGAAGTGAACAAGTTTTCAGGAATAAAGAAAGCTATCACTTTCTGAATGTGCAGGTGGTGTGTTTGGAGGACCAGTACATCTCCCATGTGAATGCCAAGTATCCTGGCTCTGTGCATGATGCCTGTATCTTGAGGAATATCAGCATACCATATGTGATGGTTCAACTCCAGAGGCACCAGGCTATCAGATGAGCCCAAGGTCCCCACCCAGTATATATTGGTTGTATGGGTATGGGGTTGTGCCTAAGGGTGAGTGTGTGGCTAACAGGCATCCCTCGATATTTTCAGGTGACTCTAGTTACCCCAACCTCTCATGGCTACTGACCCCAGTGAGGAATGCCAGGACAAGGGCAAAGGAACATTACAATGAGGCACCTGGACGAACAAGGAGGATAATTGAAAGAACCTTTGGCCTCCTGAAGGCCAGGTGAAGGTGCCTCCATCTGACTGGTGGATCCCTGTACTAATCACCCAAGAAGGTGTGCCAGATCATCGTTGCATGTTGCACAACATGGCCATGAGAAGCCAGGTGCCTTTTCTGCAGGAGGATGAGCCTGGAGAATGTCTTGTGGCAGCGGTGGAGCCTGTGGACATTGAGGAAGAGGTGGCAGAGGATGAAGATGTGGACAACAGATGTTCTCTCATACAGTAGTACTTCCTGAGACACACAGGTAAGACACTGTAACTTCACTTTACATTGCAGTTTTGTGTTGGACATTGGACATGGCAGCATGATTTCCCTAAGTCTATGGCCACTTACTGCACCCTTTGGCATCTCTATTTTCAGATCTCTGTGCCCCACTCTGGCTCCTGGTGTGTTTACTGCTGCACACTACAGGTCATACCAATGTATATATAACTATACATATAAATTGATATGTTTACAGATTGTTGAACTAATACATATTTCAATCAATTGACAGATTCCAGACTTGTATTTGTTCCAAGGGTGTTTATTTATGTGCTAAGAGGTTGAGGGGGATGCGCAATGGGCTGGGGTGATGGTGTAGGAATGTCCAGTTAGAGTCCAGTCTCTTTGTATCACAGGTGCATTGTCCAATGGGGCATAGGAAGGGGAGCAATGGCAGTTCAAGTTGGACAGGATAACAGAGTGGGACACAAGGGTGACAATCAGCAGAGTCTCAATTTCTGGGGGGGTCTTGGCAATGTTCTCTGGCTTCTGCCTGGGTCACAGGGACCGTTTGCGGGGTGGTTCTCCTTCTGCAGGGGCCAGGGTGCTGGTGGCTTGTTCTAGTGGAGGGGCCTCCTGTCCACTAGCGCCGGCAGAGGTGGGGGGCTATTCTTCATTGTGGCTAGTGTCAGGGGCCCGTTGGTGTGCCACTGCCTCCCTCATTGTGTTGGCCATGTCAGCCAGCACTCCTGCAATGGTGACCAGGATGGTGTGGATGTGTTTGATTTCCTCCCTGATCACCAGGTACTGTCCTTCCTGCAGCCGCTGGGTCTCCTGCAACTTGGCCAGTATCTGGCCCAAAGTCTCCTGGGAATGGTGGTATACTCCCAGGATCCCTGCAAGTGCCTCGTGGAGAGTGGGTTCCCTGGGCCTGTCCTCACCCTGTCACACAGTGGTCCTCCCAGCTTTCCTGTTGTCCTGTGCCTCTGTCCCCTGAATCGTGTGCCCACAGCCACTGACCCCAGGTCCCTGATTGTCTTGGGTGTGTGGGGTTGCCGGGGTCCCTGTAGTAGTGGACACACTGCTGATTGATGTGTCCTGGGGACAGTGGTATGGGCCCGCTGGGTGGGTGCTGTGCTGGAGTTTCCTGAGGGGGGAAGGTCTGGGGTGGTATGGGACTGTGCCTGGGTACCTGACTGTCCAGAGGTCCCTGTTGGGCCAGGTTGCTCATCGTGATCCAGAGCTGCTGTCATCACTGTGGGCCTCTTCTGTGGGGGGACTGAATGTTGGTGGCACGCACCTCCTCTCCGGTGACATTGAGTGGGGGTCCTGTGGGGATGCAAATGCAGTGTTATTGTATCTGTGTGTGCCATCTTGTGCATGGGTGTGTTTCTCTGTATTGTTGTGATTGTCCTGTCAGCTTTGCCTTGTGTGCGCAGTGATTTTGTGGGCTAGGTGATTCTCTGTAATGGGCATGCTTTAGTGATGGGTGTCCATGCAGGTCTGTGATGGGTGTCCATGCATAGGTGTTGCATGTAGGGCTTGGTATTGGGATGGATGGTTTGTGATAGTGGGGTATATGTGAGGTGGTGGAGTGATGGGGGTGAGATTCAGGGTAGGTGTTTGTGATGGCATGCAGGTAGGGTGGGGGATATAGTAGTAAAGATTTGACTTACCAGAGTCCAGTCCTCCTGCTACTCCTGCGAGGCCCTCAGGATGCATTATTGCAAGACTTGCTCCACCCATGTTGTTAGTTGTGGGGAGGAGGTGGGGGTCCACCGCCAGTCTTCCGTATGGCTACCTGGTGTCTTGCAACCATAGAATGCACCTTCCCCCGTAGGTCATTCCACCTCTTCCTGATGTCATCCATTGTTCTGGGGTGCTGTCCCATGGCATTGACCCTGTCCACAACTCTCTGCCATAGCTCCATCTTCCATGCAATGGACGTCTGCTGCACCTGTGATCCGAATAGCTGTGGCTCTACCCGAATGATTTCCTCCACCATGACCCTCAGAGAACCTGGGGTGTCTTTGTGGTGCCATGGATATTGTCTGAGTGTTATGTGTAAGGATGTGTGGGGTGATGTGTTGTAGTGTGTGCTGTGAGGTGCGTGGATGGTGTATGGGGGATGGTGTTCTGTGGCTGAAAATCTTAGCTCGCCTGCAATGCGACCCAAAGATCGACACCTGGGGCTGGAGAAACAACGCACAGCATCGCAGACGGAGGCTGGTGAGATCGCAACCCGCTCTGCGTGGGTTTCGGATCATCGTGAGGCTGGATTTCTGACGCAAACACTGCTGGGTGTGTAAAAACAACGCAAGGCGTGCCCGGACCCGAGAGTGCTGACTAGATCGACGCATCGCTCTCCTGCAGAGAGAAGAACTGACGCACGCTGACCTGACTAAAGGAGAAAGGATGCAAGGTCTCGCTAGTGAGTGATATTGACGCACCACTAGCCCTTTTTGACGCAAACTAGCCCGTGCAGGGTTATTTTTGACGCAACCAAGGTACATTTTCACGCTAAAGGTGTTAGTGTGTGTTTAAAATTACATGAAGACTCTATTTGCATTTTTTGTGATAACTTGACTTGTGTATTGTGGATTTTGTCATTTTGGTATTGTTTTGTTTAGATAAATATTCTCTATTTTTCTGAACCTGTGTTGTGTTATTTTGAAGTGTTTTCATTAGGTTGCTGTGGGTGTTGGTACAAATACTTTACACCTGGCACTCTGAAGTTAAGCCTATGGCTCTACCAAGCTACCAAGGGGGTAAGCAGGGGTTAGCTGAGGGGATTCTCCTTTACCCTGACTAGAGTGACGGTCCTTGCTTGGACAGGGGGTAACCTGACTGCTAACCAAAGACCCCATTTCTAACAGCAAGTAATAGCTTTTGCTTAAGTATGCAATGGTAATCTGGTAAAGTGTACTTTTAAACCCCTCATGGATATGGCTTCAGTAAAATACCACAGAACTTATTTTTTTAGAGCCAAACAAATGAAAAGTCTAAAACTATGGATGAATGGTAGAATAGAAACACTTTTTATCTCGTGTTGTGATCTTAATGGTATGTTGGGGCCCAAAGGGAGTCTCAAGGAAACACACGAAAAAGTAATAAAATTATTTTAGATGTTGTTTTGTGGTAAAATGGGCAGTGAGAAGACAGAGAGGAAGTAGACGAAAGGTCCATTGTTTGGCCATGACGGAAGCGAGGAAACGTCCACCAAGGAGGTGACAAGTAGACGCATAATGAATGACAGATACAGCTGAAATGTGCAAAGGTTCCATGCATGAGTTGATATCTAAAGTGTAATACACACGGTTTAAAACGTAACATCTTGTAAGTATGCAGCCCACACACGGTACATACTGTTCTACTTAAAGAGGTTGTCAATGTATAGTGCGATTTCTGACGTAGCCTTTTTGAAAGTTGTCTGGGGAGTTTCTTAAACACATTTTTGCTTTTATTGCATCGACTCGGAACTTTAAACGTGTCATTCATTTAATGGCTCAAAAAGTTTTCAAAAGAATGAAAAGTACAAAAAATACAGTTTGAGACTGGAGAAAGAACAAATATATTCTGCTTTACCATGAAAATACATAAAAGTAGACTAGATTGAACGTTTATTTAAATCAGCGTCTATGAGGCATTTTAGAGCACTTTTCTAACAGAATGTTTAAAAATGAATTGGTCGTAAGATAGGAACTCGGGTAAAAGCATACGTACAATGAGCCATCATTTTTTAAATGACAGTGTCTTATGTGCACTGCAAAATGGGCTAATATTCCCTGGGAACATGGCAGCTTCAAATTAGGAAACATTAGACTACTGTCTGCATTTATGGGTTTTTGAAATTGCCTTAAAATTCCAACAATCCTCTGTTTTAGCCCTAACAGGTTGAAAGCCTCAAGTTCTTAAAGAAACGTTTTCATCTCTTTAGTTAAGAACACATAAAAAAACGTGTGCAGTCAAAATACAGTATTATTGATCAACACATTCACCTCAATATGGCAAGATTCGAACATAGAGGGACAGATTTACAAGGCCCTAGTGCCTCCTTCCACCTCATTACTGTCATATTTGTGACGTTAATGTGGCTCAACTAGGCAAAAATCGCTGTGCCATATTTACAAAGAGGCACTACGCATGCATCGCGCCACTTTGCGACTCCTATTGCCACATTATGCCTGCGCCGGGCATGATGTACGCACTTGGGTGGACGGCATTCCAGAGTTAGGAGGCCTGCAAAAATGGGGCAATTAAATCTGCAAGATTTCATTGCACCATTTTTGGCATAATCTTTAATGCCATCTCAAAGCAGGCGTTAAAAAGACGCACCTATTGAAATCAGTGGGCCTCCTTGCACTTTGCTCCACTAACGCCAACAATTTGTACACTTATGGAGCAAAGCGCCATAGTGCACATTTTGTAAATACAGCACACCTGTGGTGTCATGCGGTGGGGTGGGGCCACAAGAAACCTGGTGCATCAGTATTGATTCTTGCAAATCTGGGCCAGAATTGTTTCACAAAGGTTTTGCTCATCAAATCAAAAGGAAAATCATTGGATGCTATATGTTAGTGTTGCAGCTGGTGAAGCATAGGTTTGGTTTTAACACTATTCCACACCGGATTGACATAATAATGTAATTGACAATACATACATTGTGTACCTAAATGTTACTAATGTAAAGAGGAGCATCTAAATCATATTATTGAGGAGGTATTCACTGTAGAGGATTAGTAGTTAATGTATATGCATGTTCTAATATTTGACTTTACCATGCTGAATTGCAGAACTCATGCACATTTACATTGATGTATTTTGAATTATATTGCTATGTTAAATTGCATATAATCATGTTTCAGTTCCTGCTTTCATTTATAAATGCTAGATGCACTTATCATCATGTATTTTGAATATGTACTGGATGTTTTATCCAGATGGATGTATTATTAAGTTATCATAACTAAGGGCCTGAAACATTTGGGGCCAGATTTTCAAGGCCCTATAGCCACCAGAGCTTCACTTCTAGCGTTACTCCAGTGTCGCTAAGCACTGTGTTGTATTTCCAAAGTGGCGTTAAGCCACTTTTTGTTGCTTAATGCCACTTTTTAAATACGGACCCCTGTCTCGCAGCACTTTGTGTGGAAGGGGCATGCAATGGGTGTTGCTATGGGTGTGCCACGGTTACTCCCATTGCATTTTGATGCTGCCCCAGATTTACGAGTTCCCGTAAACATGAGGCAGCGCCAAAATGTAACTTCACCCCAGGGGTGGTCTTAGTATGGCGCAACAAGGATAAATGCTTTTAGTTCTCCTCGTTTTCTGCAGCACACATAGAAAGAGCAAAAGATCATTAGAAATTGTTTTTGTCCATGAAGGTGTGCAGGAAGGTGCACAAAAACAATGTCTCCCGCAGCGCAGCCATCCTTGCACCATGGAGCAAGGGTGACTGCATTGGCACTCTACTGCAAATTTAGCACTGGCGCAGGGGGCAATGCAGGGATGTGCAGCATGCTATTAAATACGGTGCATCTGTACGTTTTGAAAATGACAGAGTGCCGTGCTGCCAAATTTGGTGCAGTGTAATGCTCCGTCATTTTCTCACAAATCTGGCCTTGGTTTCTGGTGTTTAACCTACCAATGTGGATTTTTGCTCAAGTTGCAATATTTTTCTTTGCAGGTGCATTTGTACAAGTCTACAGTTAATGAAAGGAATATTGGGGGTCATTACAACCCTGGCAGACGGTGTTAAAGCAGCGGTAAGATCGCCAACAGGCTGGTGGTCTTTTTTTGAGTATTATGACCATGGTTACCGCCATGGTCATCCGCTGCTTCTCCGTTCCGCTCGCCAAGGCGGAGATGACCGATGGGCTGGAGACCTGGGTCTCCTGCCCGGCGGCCGGCACAATAGCGCCGCCGGTATTTTGATCCGGCTTACCGCTGTGGATTTCCAGTGGTAGGAACCGCTATGAAATCCATGGCGGTAAGCACTATCAGTGCCAGGGAATTTCTTCCCTGGCACTGATAGGGGTCGACCCCACACCCACCCCCCACCTCCCCCACACCAACTCCCTCCCCTACACCCCCCACCACCCCTGCCACCCCCCAAAGGTGGCAGGGCCCCCCTCCCCACCCAGACCCCCGACATTACCTTACACATACACACCCGACACGCATGCAGGCACCACCAACACACATACACGCACACACACCAACATACATGCCAATATCTACACACACAGTCAGACATACCTACAGACATACACGCACTCATTCCCAAAACACGCAACACCCCTGCAAGCATACACACACTCACACACCCCCTCTACATACACAGACGCAAACCCCCATGCACCTACATAACACACAACACCCCCCCCACCCACCTCCCCTAACAACCGATCGACTTACCGGTTCCGTCGATCCGCCGGGAGGGGACGGGAGCCATGGGGGCAGTTCCGCCGACACCACACCGCCAACAGAACACCGCCGTGCAGAATCACAGGACGTGATTTGCTGGGTGGTGTTCTGTTGGCGTGGCGGTGGAGGTGGAGCGACCTCCACTTCCCCGCCGCCCGCAAATATGGCTGTTGGCGCCTCTCCGTCGGAAAAACGACAGAGGGCAGCCAACGCTCATAATACGCCGAGCGGCAAACCGCCACTACTGGCAGTCTTCCGCACGTCGGTTCCTCGGCGGTGTCGTTAAAAGACCGCCGAGGTTGTAATGACCCCATTGTGTGTTGAAGATAGTAGGATATTAGAGGACACATTGGCAAGAAGAAGGAGCTCTAACAAACTGAAAAGAAAAGACTCCTGCTTGTGTACCAGACACTGGGAAACATTCAAGGTCACCCTGATGTTCTATTTGTGGGATGAGAAGTTGAAGGGAGCCACCAATTTCAACTATGCAAGGAAGATGGAAAATTACTGATTTGAATGAAGTGGCTTTCTCGTAGGTTCTGTAGGATTAATTAATATTCACCTAGTGAGTTACTTGGAGGGGTACTGACCTCTCTACTCTATATTCCTTCATGTGGCTTTATGCTATATATCACCTCTCTATCAGGAATTCTACTGAGGTTTCTGTTATGCTGACACTTTCCTATATTTCCTGCAACTTGATAAGGGTTCCCCTTTAGTTTAGTTTAGGATACTTTGATTATATTAGTTTTGTCAATGATTGGGCAAGAAGAACGACATTGATAAACTGATCATCAGATTCTGTTTCTCATCTTTTGTATTGCCTCAACTGAAATTCTTGCATGCCTTATGCTTTTAAAGTTAATTTAACTCTTTACTTCACCATTGGTGATTTTGTACTTATAAGGTATGTTTTTGAGATTCATTTATGTCAGTTGGGCTCTTAATTTGTAATAAATGTTTGACCTTTGTATGCCACCTCCTGGATCTAATGTTTGACCAAGTAGGTTCCACTGTCAATTGAAAAGAAAAGGTTGATTGTAGCTATCCTTTACCTCTCAAACATTCCAAAAAGGTTTGCCAGAAGAAGGAAAATAAAAATATGGGCACAAAGAGTCATCACAGTTGTTAATAGAGTTTAATATGAGACAGTATTTTATGGTAATCAGGGTTTTCAGATTTAGTGTGGCCCTTTCTAGATTCTCATACAACCATAACAAAATATTAGGAATAGTTTTCAGAAAGAGTAAGAGAATGACAGATCAGCCTACAAAAAGAACGCAGAATTGCAATGTAGTGGGGAAGCTCAAAAACATACAAGAAGAAGTTACTTACACAGTGATAATCGGTGTGCACCACCTTGCAACAATCATTGCAATTGTACAACTGGATAATCACAGTAGAGTCAGGTAAACTTGCAAATCTTTGCCTTTTGCAAAGCCCGGCAAAATTCCTAATTTGGCCTCACTCTTCCCTGATTCCCAACACAGCTAGTTGTCCTGCCCACATCAAGCATGATGTCAAGCTGCCAGAACTGGCTGAGATGGAGGTGGAATTGTTCACTTTCATGCCATCAACAGCGCTCATGTCTGGACCTCCAGCAACCATCCTGGCAGTTGCGCATGGTAAATATGTGGCTGCAGCAGTCGCACAGTTTTTCCATCGTCATCTAAAGTACCATTTTTGTTTTTTGAAACCTGCAAGTATAAACCCAACTCTTGCTTTCGATCCTGGACAAAAGCTACCTCTTTATCAAAGCCATTCTTAGAATCAAGTCAACTATTCTCAGATCACTAAATAAAGATTCAGACCAAACCTTAACACTATTGAAACAATACTGAACAGCAAAGAACAAATAGTCAACAAGTGTGATTAAAAACACAGCTTTAATCCTGCTAGACTTAATTGCAACTAAATTGACACTATTGATTGCAAGTTATTTATTACTTGCTCAATTTGACACTTAATTTAACATTCAAGGAAAAACACTTATATGTTTTTGATACTTTCTTTCAAACAGAAAGTAATGTGCCAAACTTAGAAATTCCACATCACAACTCAACAACATAAACCATGGGGTCCTTGCACTTCTCCAGATTACTCAACACTTACATATGTCCTTTACAGGATCTACTTGTCTCATTTAGCTGAAAATCCCAAATTTATGCTGATGATATTAAAATTCTGTCTGACTACAAGAGCAGCCCTGACCCTTAACTATCATCCTGTGCTTGTCAACCACAAAAAATTGGATGGACATTAACTCAACCTGAAAAAACTTCAATGTTAGGCATAAATAAACCTTCTCTATTCCCTTTCAACTGACCGCCTGACAGAGAGTCCCCACCAGCTTCAATAAAGCAGCATGCAACCAGGGAGTCTTCTTTGATCACCACGGGCCTGATTTAGAGTTTGATGGATGGGGTTACTCCATCACAAACATGAAGGATATACTGTCCACCGTAATACAATTCCATGACAGCCAATGGTAATCTTAATATGGTGGACCCCATATCTGTCAAGTTTGTGATGGAGTAACTTGTCCGCAAACTCTGAATCAGGCCCTAATTCTTCTTCACCCTACTGTGCAGGCAATCACTAAAAAGGCCTAAAAATTATTTTGGACAACAGTTCCAAAGTATTTTCATTACTCATGATACAACAATTAATCCTTCTCATTCGATCTCTTGTTCTATCCACTGCACTGCACCATCAAAGACTCCAACTGGTCTATAATTGAGTCATAAAATCATCTTTAGTCTGAAAAAACACAATTGCATACCCCCTCTGTTGTTCCAAATTAAATTGGCTGCCATTCACACAACAAATTTAATTGAACACTGTTTGCATTACTTAGAAGACAATAACCAGTAAAGCTCTCAAATACTTCTCAGACCTATTCATTCAACTTATCTCTTAAAAGAACCTACACAAAAAATGCTTTTAAACTCTTCATCACCAAAGGGAGAAGGAAGACACTTTGGGGAAAACAACTCGTCACTGTGGGCACTGCTCTTCAGAAGAAACTTCCACCCAAATGAAAATATGCCCTAAAACGAACCTGAAAAAGATTCTGCCTAACTATTCCCTTTGCAACCAGTGCTCTCCAGCTAATAATGGTCCCCATCACCACCTCTGCTCTGGGCCTGCTACCTTGCAAATTGAGAGAAATAAATACAAATACAATAGGTACATAGGCAATGAATCTTTATACCCCATTGTCAAACAAACATTTGAAAACATCTCAGTTGTATTACTTTACATACATCACAAATAGATATATATTAACACAGGAATTCATTACCTGATACATCCCAATTAAATTCCTTCAAGGCATGGTCTGGTGAATAGGTAATAAATATTTAAGGTGAATTTGGAGGCTGCAATTGGAGGACTCTTTGTCTTACTGTTTTTTCTGCTACTACAAATAATGAGGGTAGTATACAAATTGGCATATGCTCTACCGTTTATATAGTGAATGAGTTGTTTGAAACACACAAAAGAATAAGCCAGTTGCTGTTTAGAAAGTTTACTGCCCACATATACTCCAGTAGTTTTATATTCTAATCAGTTGAACCCAAGCCTTGAAGTAAGTCACACACTACACATGGCTACTGATTAGTACTGCATCACAAGTTGTTGAAATGTGATTTTGTGCAAGGTCCCCCCAGATTTGTGTTGCCTTTTGATAAACCCTCTTTTTGCTAGCTACAGAGTGTGTGCACTTTATCCCTGCTAACCAGAGGTAAAAAAAATATATCCTCCTTTCAACACAGTAAAAGTGGCACACTTCTGACTGGCACATTTAGTTTACTCACTGGCCCCTAGTATATGTTAGCAAGTGTGCCCAAGACCTGTAAATTAAAAGCTATAAGTGGGCTGCAGAACTAATTGAACTACCAATTGCATTGACAATGTAAAACCTCTCTCTAGAAGTACCATTGTGACCTGGCTGTGCAGCTTTATCGCTTTTGATATATCTAAACATTTGTTTTGCTTTTGATATATCTAAACTTTTGTTTCAAATATTAATGTCACCCCTAAATAGGCCTTGTTTCCATAAGGAGAGTGCAGGGTATGTAAGAGCAGTAGTTTAATGTTAAACATGCCTCTGCAGTAAAAAGCCCTAAACTGAATTTTCACTGTAGCAAGGTTGGCAGTAACAGAAGAAAGTACTGGGATACAATATTTCGTTCAATATATGTTATTTCCACCTAAGAAACTGCTGAAAACATAATTTTGGGATATTTGTAAGATTTATTACATTATAAAAAGTGAAGTCAAATTTGTGATAACTACTTTGAAAAGTGTACATTTTAAAAGTCACTTTTGCACTTCCTGAAGTCTCTGGAAGCTAAATCTGCATGTTGCTATCTCTCGTCTGCCAGGTAGTAAATAGCCATTAAATAGCATTTCAAGAGGTACACATAAGGTGTGATATTGCTCCTACAACAGGGACAAAAGGCCTTTGGTGTGGGGAGGTGTTGTGGCACCTTGTAAGGCTGGCCAGGGCACAAGGACTTGATTATCTTCAGCGAGGACAAAAGGCCTTTGGTGTGGGTAGGTACAGTGGCACCTTGTCAGGCTGGCCGGGGCACAAGGACTTGATTAACTTCAGCGAGGTCTACCCTGTCACAAGTAGATGTTGTTAATATACAGGACTGCATCCTGGATATTAACTTATTTCACCCCCTCAGCCAGACTGGTCTCCATAACAGTGGGTCTGATGTTGACTTCACAGTGTAGGATGCTGCTGGAGTGTCAAGACTTACTTGATAGGTCTTCTGAGGTTTTTCATATTCACTTTAAAGAACTCTCCACTGTCACAGGCAAATGTTATCCTACCCTTGGGTAGAGATCTTCTTTTGTCCTCCAGACAGACAGGCCCCAATCTGAATGGGCCTCTTTTTGATATTACTTTGTCAAAGCCCGTTTGACTGGTCTGATGGTTTTACATAGAACATCTAGGGTACAGGATGAAAGCAGAATGCCAAACACTTATGTATATCTGTGTCTAGTTGCTGAAAACTCAAATTTATTCTACAATACATCTGTCTCTGAGATTTTTGGGAGTACAGGTATTGGCTAGAACTGAATTTTAGTGTTAGATTTGAATGATCATAGGATTACCGTACTACTCTCTCAACACACCCTTAACCGTGAGAGCCCAAGTTTAGAATGCTGAAGACGTTGCCATCTTGAAAATGCCAAAAGTAGGTAGTGAGTCACCCCAGAAAGCGTTTCCCCAATTGTTAGGGCATCCCCATAGTTGTTCATTCCCACCCATGTGTTTTTGCCAGACATATATGGAGGCTTTCGAGGCACTCATTTATTAACACTCCTGAACCTAAGGAAGATCAGAAGAGGCCTGGAGCTGCTCTCTGTAACTTGAGAAAATCTATGGAAGACAGGACCTGCACTCTCTCTTTTGCCCAGGGCAAAGAAGTGGATTTCAAAGATCATAAGTGTGACCTCCTCTACAACCTACAGAAATACCACAAACTCAGCTGATCAGTAGCAACTGGACCTAGCATTCGACTCACCTAAAGTGCTGAGGGTTTTATACATGCACTCCTGTGGTGGATCAGGATGTAGAGGACTAAAATGAGAAGGTAAATTAATTGACAAGGGTGAATCTTGCTAGTGTATCTGTCCAGCACTCCATTGCTGTTGGTGTCAAATTGTCCCAAGGATCTTTTCTACTGCAACCATTGACTATCATTTGCACTTAGTGCTGCCTAATGACATTTCTATTTAAGGCGTTAAAAAATCATGCGTGCAGCTCCATTATGAGATTTGTGACATTTCTGGTGTATCTTTGTTTACCAAATTTTCCTCTCTTTTTCTAATTCTGCTTGTGATTTGTATTGGTTTACATTTCAACTTTAGCAGCATCAAATACCTTAGATATTTCCTGTAAGTTAAGTCTTGCAGTAAACAGGAGAAACCCAGTAACCCCTTGAGAGCTATCAATTTGTATTTCATGAGTTAGAGTTTGAATGATCCCCTTTGTTAGCCATTTGTTTTTTGGTTTCTAAGTTAAGCATGCCTGCTTTGTACCATAGCTACAAGGAGGCTGAGCTCAGGTTTGTTCAATTACTTTAGTGGTTCCCCAGACAAGCATTGTGATTAATGTTTGAGGTAGGTGCTTACTCCCTCATCTAATATACCAATTTCTTGCACAAATCAATGTAGGGCCTCTTTTCAAATTGGCTAGAATTTAGTCCTGGGATCCCTGCACTAATTGTGGCTATTCTGAGTTGTGTTTAGGATGGGGGAATAGACACGCAGGCCCAAAGATAATGAGCCCATTACAATATGGTTTTCTTTGTTTCCACGTACAAAACTACGTATATTTTCTGCCTGCTCTGAACAGGGGGAAAGTGTCAGCAGGAGAGCAGATTGAGGGAATAAGCCGCTCTGTGGGGTGGGGGGAAGTGGAGGTTTGGACTCCTGAACTGCTGCAAAGGGTGGACAGGAGCTCAGCAATTCTGCTGCCTGAAGCTCCTGTCCCTTCAGCATCTGAAAGGCTATGGTATCCCTTTGTGTGGAATTATAAGTTTGAGAGTTTGCCAGGTGATCTACAAAAGGTTGCTAAGTTAACCTGTGCTTAACCCTCTCATAGCATGGCACAAAAGCAGTCAGGCTTAACTTAGAGGCAATGTGTGAAGTATTTATGCAGCACACAAACCGTATCAAGTGAAAATGAAGGAAAATCCCAAATCTATTTAGAAGAATAAAGAACAGTATATAATAAATTAAATGATTCCAATACAACAAAAATCATATCAGTAGATCTAGAAATATATAATTTCACAGTTTTAGGTAAAAAATAGCTCTTAGAAGCAGAAAGCGCCAAATGCCATTATCTATTCACGCTAGAAAGAGACAAAATCACAGGTTCAGGCTGTTCCTAATGGAGTCTGGACTGGATACAGGAACCAGGTTAGTTCTTCTGAAAATTGTACCCTGTGTCCTTGATGTGAGAAGTTGCATCACACTGCGTATGTTCCAATGAGTAGTTGCAATGGCTGCAATAAGAAGTCTTGCATCAAGTTTAGTCACACTGCATTGGTTCCACTTAGGCAGCCAATTAGGTGTTGAAATGTGAAGACCTGTCTCTAGTTGTGTGGTGCTGCATCAGTTCTGTTGGAACCCACAATTAGGCAAGGAGTAGTACACCCTGATGACAGCAAAGGGCCAAGGAACTGAGGGGCACCTCTTGGAAATCAGGACTTACTTAAAGCAGAGGCAGCAGCAGGGTTCATCACTCAGTGTATCCTACTTAGGATCCATCAAGGCTTACCTTAAACTTTGACTTTGACCTGGTCAGGTCCGTCCATATATCTGTGGTTGGTGCTTTTCACTTTTAAGCACTAGAAAGCACATTTGTGATTTAATCTTTAGAAATTAATATCTCTGGTTTGCCACATTGGAATGTGCCATTATAAAAATTTAAATGTTTCCTATTCCTATAAGTTGGTGGTGGATTTTTATTGTGTGTCATCTTTTACTTATTTACTGTTTTGTTATATGTAAATGCTATACATGCCTATCTCTTAAATTAAGCCTAACAACTCGTGGGCCAAGCTACCAAGAGTTGAGAAAGGATTAATATACTGAGGCCTTGACTGGACTTTATATGTGCTTGTGGCCTTATTAGTAAGTGTAGATACATACCTTGCTATTAAACCACTTTCCAACACAGATCTATATTGACTCAAATTTCCACTGAATAATTAAAAGGGCCTACCTAGTTTAGGGTTATTTTATATGCCAATGCTTCAGACCAAAGGTGTTTGGTCAAAGATGAATGAGAGCGATAGCTACCGATATCTGTGCGGTTATAATGAAGAATAATTAGATCAAGTTATTTGTCAATGTCCATTTTTTGCTGACAACCAGAAAATGATTCTCTCCCACTTCTTAAGGAGTTTGGCTATGAAACTGTCTACAATGCTACCAGATTTTTATTCAGGGTTAATTTTAATAAATAGATTTGATGCATTCTTTGTGCTCCAGGTTGACGTTTGCTTGAATTGATAGAGTTAAGGAGGCCCATGATGCTTCTGAAATAAAATTAAAATACGTATTATGTATGTATGTAGCTTTTAATGTGATATTCTCTCACTTATGAGTTATTATTTGGTAAAACCAGAATGTTCTAACCTTCACCGTAATGTTATAGATGGATACGTGAAAGTTGAAGAGTTAGTAATAAGCAATTGGAGACATGAAAGTCCTCTGAGTGGCACACAAATGATCCTCTTGATGCTAAGGAATTTGCATTTATTATTAATGCATGAAGCTACGACTCCTCCGTTTTGAAAATCCTAAAGTGGGTGCTTTTCTGCTAAGTTCCAAGGTTTTCTAATAAGATTAAAATGAGTAAATATTTCCTAACTATATTCCTTTCTGCTTTTTTGGTTCATTTGAACCACCACAAATTTGCCTGCTAGTGGTCTCTCTGCTGACTCAGGTTTCACAAAAGGAAGCCGTGAGTAGTAGAATAAACCACTAACATGAGATTACCAAGCCTTTTGCATAGGTTTAGCACATTGCTACTATTGTCCAGAGTGGAATATTTTCAAAAAAGTAAAGAAAAATAGCTTTCTTAATGGGTAATGGATTCAGATTCCAGTAAGTAGCTATCTGATTCTGAGTGCTCTCCCTGACTTAAACTCAACAGGAAATATCTTCTTCAGTGCCAGGGCATGTTGGAATGATGTGCTGCAGCAATGCATTTCTGTCATAAATTGGTTTACTGGTTGACTGGGGTGTGAGCGCTGGTCAAATGGCAACCACAATACTAGTCAGGGTAAGTCACAAGTGAACCCAGATTACCTTGTGCTTTCCCCCTTGGTAGATTGGCAAAGAACAGTCAGGCAATGTGTAACACATTTGTGCAACACTTCAAACAGTAAACTGGTAAAAAGCCACAGAAAAAGATCCCACACCATGTTTGTAAGATAGAGCTTAATTTAATAAATAAATAAAACAAGACCAAAACAATTAAAATCTAATCAGTACAACTGGAATTATTGCTGTTTAAAGAATAAACTGCAGTATAGTGCCTAAGAGGAGAAAGCTTCAACTGTGGCTATCTGCCACGCTGGACTAGATCAAAGTAAACATTTCAGACCAACCACAATGAAGTGCAAGTTGGATACAGTCCCAGATAAGTCACATTTGCAGTGGGTCACCGGAAGCTAGGAGAGCATTGCGAGTGCAAGCACCATGTTGTTAAGAGCAGGCCAAGCATTGCGAATGGGTGGACTGGAGCTTCGTGTTGGCAGTCCCCCTCATGCTGTCGATGCTGCTGTAAAAAGAGATGGGCTGGTGGCATCTTGCACTGATTTTCATGCAAGCGATGCAATTCTGTGAAAACCAGTCATTTACGTTTGATTGCTAAAGCTTGACAGACACACCAATGGCCCAGGACCTAAGAGGCACCGCTTGGCGGTCAGGAACACGCTGGTGATGGGTCCTGGAGGTGGCTGGGGAGCCTTCTATGCCCATGATGATCAGATTAGATGGCCAGCTGACTTGGTCTTTCAGTCACTCTAGGTTCCTGGGTTCAGGATGAAGTTGCAGGTCCAGTTCTACTTCCCCAGTCAAGAGGGCAGCAGGACAGTACAGCAGTGCAGCTGTTCCTTTAGACCAGGAGTCAAGCAGAGTGTCAGTCCTTGTAGCAGCACAACAGCCCTTCTTCCTGGCAGAGTATCCACAGGTCCAGGAGTGTAGTGAAGTGTTGGTGTCTGAGGTCCAGTATTTAAACCCAGTTGTGCCTTAGAAGTGGGGGACAAGCTTCTAAAGGTTTCCTTTTGAAGTCCCCAGGCAGTCTGCTTTACCTGGGTCCAGCCTATCTACAGGGTGTATGCAGCCCTTTGTGTGGAACCTTGGCATAGCCTATTCAGGTGTAAGTGGGGCTGTGTCCTGCTCCTCCATCCTATCCTACCAGTGATGGTGCATCCAGACACACCTAAGCTCCTTATTGTGTGTGCCTGTATAGGAGGAATACAGAATGCTCAAATATCACCTACACACAGTCGTGTGACCAAAGACAGGATGCAGGTACTGGATGGCTAAGGCAGAAAATGGCAACTTTTTAATAATGGCATTTTCAGAATTGCAAATAAAAATCCAACTTCATGATGAGTTAGGTTTTTGAATTGTGATTCCCGAGACACCAAAAATGATTGATTATCTCTTCCCATTGCGGAATTATATTTATAAAAGGTATTAAGGAAGCATCAATGTCATCCTACAGGAGAGATAGGTCTTGCAGAAGGGAGAAATTAACTTAAGTGTTGATATACATATATATGTATACATATATATATATATGTATATGTATAATGTGAAGGTGACAGGGATGATATAGTTAGGAAATAGAATTAAAAAACCTTAGAAATCACTGAAAAAAACAAAGGTTACAGGGACGTTACAGTTAGGCTCACATTTTACACAACTTCAAGACTAGTGAAATAAAGCAGTTACAGTTACCTGAGCTAACTGTAACTTGCACCCCCATAAAGCACTACTTCTGACCTCACATATTACATCACTCATGCCATTGTCAGTGACATCACTGATGACATCTCAAATGACATCACTGATGATATCACTGATTAAATTATCAGTGAGTGTAAGTGGTTGTATGGATGTGTGAGTGGGAGTGTCTGTACAGGTGAGTGTGTGTGTGTGTGGTTGTATGGGTGACTGACAGAGATTGTTATAGTGAGTGAGTGAGTCAGTCAGTGAGTGCATGGGTGAGTGATTGGATATATCAGTTGGTTTATGGATAAGTATGGATGTGTCAATGACTTTATGGGAGACTGAGTGGATGTGTGAGTAGCTGTTTTGGTTAGGCACTGCGTGTGTGAGTGTGAAACAGGGCATCTTTTGACATAGTAGCCCGGCACTTTTTGCCTGGAAAATGATGTGGTTTCAAACTTTAAGTGCCCTGGGCCACTGGTACACAGGTTACCAGGGCCAGATCTCTTTCCCCAAAACTGTAGTATGTTTGGCACTTCAGCCACCCTTGTAAGTCCCTAGTAAATGGCGCCCCTGGTACCTAAGGTACGGGTACTGAAGAGGGACCCCCAGAGCTCCAGCACCAATTGTGCTTCTCTGAGAGGCCCCACACCAGTCCCAAGCAGACCTCCATTTCAAGTGCATGACAAGGTGAACCTAAAATATGCAAATTCAACATGGCACTCGCACAGAGTGCCATGTCCAATAACACTGCATACAATATAGGTAAGTCACTCTTCTGGCAGGCCTTATACCCCTAAGGCAGGGTGCACTATAATACAGGTGAGGGTATATGTGTGTATGAGCAAATATGCCCCTATTGTGTCTTTGCAAAACTGTACAACATAGTAAGTGTACAGAGAAGCCATACCTAATGCATGTGCTGGACTCTGGTCATTATGAATTGTCCAGCTACATGATAGCCTCTCTGAATACTGGATTGTTTGGTACCATGGCCCTGGCATGGTCGCTGACTAGTCTTAGCCAGCCTGCCACCACCAGACAGAAGTCTGGACTCTTAGGATGAGGGCCTCTGCTCTCAGGAGCCATACTACAAAACCTTTCTTGGGTGTAGGAGTTAAACTTTCCCCCCCAAGCAGGCACCCTACACCTGAAGTCAGCTTCAAAGGCTTTTACCTTTGAAATCTCACCCTGCGTCTGCTGCTAGCAGCAGGTGTTCACCCAATGGTTTCCACCCACTTTGAGCAAGAAAACTGGGGGGAAAACTCAGCCAGAGTAGGATTGTCATTCCCTCAGCCTGCACCACCTTTCAGGTGTGGCAGGCTATGTAACCACTCCATTTCATTTTCCTACATCTTGGATGGCAGGAAAATAGCCAATCAGGGTTAGGCATGTGACCCCTTCAAACGGACAACGGAAGGACTCTAAGAAACCCTGTCGGACCTCCATCCTTCTGAAAATAGCAAAGAGGTAGAAATCACTCCCTGCACACCAAAATCAAGAAACCAGTGACGTTAATATGAATGACTGGCTGCTGACTAATTAGCGAGACACAGGAACCTGACAAAATCAACCCAACAGACCCAGAGGACAAAACCTACCTGGTGTGCCAAGTTTGGTGGCACTATAATTTTCAGGGCCCAGGAAGTGCTAGTACATGGGTACTGGATCCCCAGTGTCGGACACTCAGAAGGAAAGTCCTCTCTGGACTCTCAAAAGCGCAGAAGCAAGTCACAGTTGATGGACCTCAGAACACCTGAGAACCAGCCCCCAGAGTGACCCTGGTGACCTGCAAGCAACCCTCCTAGTTACCTGCTCCTGACTCCAAGTATCATAAAATGCACAACTCAAGTCTGGCTTGTCACTATTGCACCCAACATCCCTGGCCCCTGAATTGACAAACCAAGTATGCTCCAGGGATTCATAACCCCTTGTGACCACTGCCGTACAAGTGAACCAACCAAACTTACTTTACTTTCAGCCTCTGCTCCTGCCAAAACAGAGAACCACCCAATCTTCTCCAGCTGGCCCAAAGGACATCTTGATGACCTTAATCTCGAAATAAAAGGTGACACTTGTGAGAGCATGCCCTAATTTCATATGCAATTTTAAAGTTTTTCCTACTGATCCCTAGGGTGCGTAATTACGCACAGAAACAGAACATTTTCTAAACTTTGCAAAATCATTACTCAAAAAGTACCTACTCAATTATGATGATCTTGGTCTTATAAATTATATAAAAATATGAAGTATTTTTGTAATTGGTCTCAAGTTACTCTTCTGAGTGTGTGTCTACATTTATTGATACTCTAAGTAAAACAATTGCTTAGCACATCTCCAAGATTAGTCTAACCGCTCACCCACACTTCCACAAAAACAGAGTACTAGGTAGTCTGTTTTTTATCTCTGGATACTAAGGTGGAGTTGCTTGGACTTTCTGCAAATTGCACATCATTTTTGTACACTTTATAGAGAGCTAGCCTCCTACAGAATAAGCCTAAGTGGGTCTGTGAGAGGGTGCATGAATGTCTGAGCTGGTCTGTGAGTGGGTGCCTAAGTTTCTAAGTTTGTCTGTAAGTGAGAGTGTGAGTCCCTTAGTGGGTCAGTGAATGGGTGCACAAGTCTATGTGTGGGTCTGTAAGTGGGTGTGCGAGTGCCTGAGTAGGTCTGTGAGTGGGTACCTGAGTCTCTGCATCTGTGAGTGATTATATGAGTTTCTGAGTATGTCTGTGAGTTGGTGCATGAGTATCTGAGTGAGTTTCAGAGAGCATCTGTGGGTGGGTGTGTAAGTGTATCTGTGGGTGAGTCATATCTTGTGTGAGTGACTCGGCCACAAAGGAACCTCACCTGCTTTTGTATCCAACACGAGTCCACAGTTTTGCACATAATATCTACCCAGGTGGAGTTTTTTCTGCCTCCTTGGGTAATTGCACAGTACATATTCTACACTACAGGTGCCTTAATAGAGCACATTGACCCCGTGTGTGGTTTTGGCAATATGAGTGTTCCTGGAGCATTGTTATCCAGAAATATGTGATAACATGAATCATCTTGTAGGGAGGCAGGCAAGACTGCAAAGACATAAATCATCACCAAACCAGGGTCCTTTCTGTTATCTATATGATGTAAGAGCTTCTTTGTTTTGTGGAGATGTTCTCATATTCCTTGGATTTAAGAACACAGCACCAAAATTGGTGGGAAACACACTAGAGGGCCCTTTGGTGAACTGTCCATCATCCACAAAAGGAGGAAGACCTATGCATACTACTAAAGTGGATGCTGCTGGTCCAGATGGGCAGTGCTTCAAGGTGATTTGCACATTTGAGTACTCATAGCAATTTGAAGGGAGAACCATGGACTCTGTCTCACCAGGAGAAGACAAGAAAGAGCCATCTCGTCACAGTCACATACAGTTTGCACTCCAATCGAACGATGATGCATTCAATCAATCAATCAGTACTTATAGAGTGCAGCTACTCACCCGTGTGGGTCTCAAGGTGCTGAGGGGAGGGAAGTGGCCTCATCCGAAGAGCCACGTCTTGAGGTTCTTCTTGAAGATGGTGAGTGACAAGCTTTGTCTAAAGTGCAGGGGGAGGTTGTTCCAGCTCTTCGCTGCAGTGTAGGTAAAATATCGTCTTCCGGTGGTGGATGTGAGGGATGGTGTCCTGGCCATCTGGGCCGAGCGGAAGAATCTGGTGGGGTGTGGAAGGAGACGCAGTGGTTGAGGTAGGCTGGTCCTGCGTTGAGTATGGCCTTGTACATGTGGGTGAGAAGCTTGAAGTTGATTCGCTTCTCTACTAGTAGCCAGTGGAGAGTCGTCAGGTGTTGGGAGATGTATTCACAGTGAGGAAGTTTCAGAATGAGTCTGGTGGTGGTGTTCCGGATGAGTTGAAGTTTTTTGATGTTACTAGTTGAGGTGCCGACGTCGAGGGTGTTGCCGTAGTCGAGTTTTCTCGTGACTGAGGTGTCGGTGACTGTCCTGTGAAGGTCTGATGGGATCCATGCATTCACCTCCACAAAGGGTTTCAGATTGTTTTTCAATATGGAATTTATGAGAAAACACACTTGCTTTGCCCACGCCAACCAAAGAGATATAATCATTTGTCCTTTAATGAAGTGGAGCTTCAGGTGGGTGAAGTCCTATGTTTATAAGTGCATCTGGTGAAGTTTTCCTGTGAACTGAGCATCAGGGCGGAATGGCCCTGGGGACCCATCCCATGGGCCTAACCACAACTCAATAGGGAAGGGGAGCCATGTGGCACCCTTCCCCAGGCCTATATTGGCTCTGGGGTCCCCATCCCCATGGCCCGCCCTTCATTAAATAGAGGAGGGGCTGTGCAACCCCCACCATTAGGCCTATTTTGGTCCTGGGGACCCCATCCCCTGGATCCCACCCTTTAAATATTTATATTTTTTAGAGAGGGAGTGGGGTCACACGGTCCCCCTCCCTGAGCCAATTTCACCCCGTGGTCCCTATCACGCAGGGCACTGCAAAAAAACAAATGAGGGGATGGGTGCTGCATTCAACTCGGGGACCCAATTCCCTAGGGCCCAGCCATGCACCCAGTATACACAATGGGACTGTGGGGAGAGTTTCAAGGCCCCCACTGACCCAGCCAGTCACCTGCCTCCTGCAAGAGCTGGCATTGCTATTGCACACAGGGAGCTGCTAAACATGCAGCTCCCTGTGTGCGAGAGCAATTGTTTCATCTCTTCTGCTTCCAGTTGGCGAGGTCACTTTGACAGCTCTTGCCTACAGGAAGCAGAGCATTTTCTCTCACATGGTGGGATTTCTCAAAGCTCCCGTCAAGTTAGAGCAAACAGCTATCTCCCAGCAGAGGGCAACCTTAGACATAACAGGAGCCAACCCCCTTTCTGTACTTATGGGCCAGCCCCGGGGATGTGGTGGACCTCATGGCCACATATGACCCCCCTCCCTTGTTTTTTATAAATTGAGTTGGCCTCTGGGGAGGCTGGAGGTCATGAGGGTCATGAGGTCCAACCACCCCTTAGGTACTTTTTGTACTGTGGCTCCACGGAGGTGATGGCCCTCCTAATTTTATTCAATTTTGGCCCTGGGGAGGTGGTGGTCCCTGAGGCTGGTGGGGTCCACGCGGCCCTCAGTATTTGTTTTACATTGTGGCCCCAGGGAGGTGGTGGTCCCTGGGGTTTGGGGGTCCATGAGGCCATCAGCATAATTAACAAAAGCCCCAGGCATGTGGTGGTCCCTGGGGCACATTTAATTTAGTAAAGGAGCCCTAGTACAGGCCTGGCCAACAAGGGTTTTTTAAAAAAAACAAGCGTAGGAGACACATTTATTTTTTAAAATTGTTGATGCAAATGCGTGAATTTCATAAATTTGTGCAATTTCTTTTTTTGTCCTGCTGGGGTCCCTCTAGGACCCCAAGAATAAGACTTGGAGGTCAGGGTACTCCTAACCCACCCTCTTTTCTTTTTTTTCATGTTTTCTTGTGGGACTTAGCTGAAGCTGAGTCCCAAGATGGCTGCCAACACTTCCTGGTTGATGTGTTGGCAGCCAATCAGAGCTCTGCGTTTTCCTGCACAAGCTTGTCATTCTTCGAAACGTTGTCAGGGAGGGACCATGGACCTATATGTACAAATTTGGATTTACTTCAATTTCTCAACAACTATTAAACGGATTTACACCAAATAACAAAAAACACAATCTGCAGAGCATAATCTAACTTTCTGCCAAATTTGGTGTAATTGTATACTGCGGTTCAGGCTGTAGTCGTATTCTAAAATGTCATGAAGATCCATCACACGGCTGCCAACACTTCAACAAGGAAGTGTTTTATCCATTGTGGGACTCAACTTCAGCAGACCCAGAAAAAAAGGATAAAAAAAGAAAAGGGGTCAGGGTAGGTACACCCTGATCCCTTAGCTATGGTGCTGGGGTCCCAGAGGGACCCCATTGTCAAAAAAAGTACTCTTTAAAAAATGTTTGCTGCAAAATTGTGATGGGGTTACAAATTTGCAAGCATGCTTTTTTAAATAAATCCCCCGGTTAGGCCCAGTCCAAAGGTGCACATAACAAATAAAGGATAGGGGTGCACGGGGCCCCTCTCCTAGGGTTTACTGATGCCCCTGGGACCACTCCCTCCCCGGTTCTTATATACAATAGAATTTGGGGGCCCACCATGCCTGGGGACCTCCACCTCCCTGGGGCTAACATTCAATTATATGCAAGGGGCCCCAGAGACCACCACCTCCCTGGGGCTGAAATAAGAGATTGAGGGTTTGTGGCAGACCCCCAGCTCCTGGGGACCACCACCTCCTCGGGCTGTTTAAATGTTGCAGAGGGCCCCTCATTGAGTATACAATGGCCCTTGGGACCACCTTCCCCGAAGGCTAGCTCCTGCTATGTCCCAGGGTGCCCACCCCCAGACATAGCTGTTTGCTCTGACTTGGCATGTTCATTGACAGCTCCTGCCAAGTCAGAGCAAACATTCCCATCCCAGCAAGTAAGAACTTTCAAACAGCTCTCGCTTGCTGGAAGCGGAGGAAAGGATTGCTCTCGCAGACAGGGAGCTGCAGGTTTTGAAGCTCCCTGTCTGTGACAGCAATGCCGGCTCCTGCAAGGGGGAGCCAACTGGGACTGTGAGGGCCTTAAGTCTTCCCCTGCGGTCCCATTGCACACTGGGTGCCCTGAGGGGGACCTAGGAGAGATGGTCTGGCCCTGGGGGATTGGGGCCCTGGAGCCAAGAATAAATATATGCTAATGCTGAGCCCTGGGGGATGGTGTTCCTAGGGCTGGAATCCACCTGGGGAGGAGAGTCACGTGACCCAATCCCCCCAAAATATTAAGGTATTTGAAAGCTGGACTCCAGGATGGGGTGTCCGAGGCTGAAAACAGCCAAGGAAAGGAGGCAATGAGGCCCCCATCCTCAACAAAAAATAAGGTAATTTATGGCCTGGCCCAAGGGATGGGGTCCCCAGGGGGTTAAATCAGCAGGGGATGGGTGCCACATTGGCCCCCTCCTCTATTGAATAAAGGATCATCCCTTGGGGATGGAGTCCCTAAGGCACAGATCGGCCTGGGGAGGGTGCCACATGGCCATCCTTCTCTATCAGAATATAAAATCCTTCTTGAAGGTGAATGCATCACTGATCCATTGGAGTGCAACTTGTACGTGACTGTGATGTGTTGGGTTCTTTCTTGGCCTCTCCTGGTGACAGTAGAGCCCATGGTTCTCCCTTTTAAAATGCCACAAGTTTGCAAATGTGCAAATCACCTGGAAGCTGCACACACTGGCCCTGCACTCTCCAACTTAGTAGCATGCAAAGGGCTTCACACATTTTGACAGGATGATGAACAGATTACCAAAGGGTCCCCCCAATGCATTACCCTCTAATTTTGGTGGCACGTTCTTGATTTTGAGGAATATGAGGACATCTTCACAAAAACAAAGAAGTACGTACATCAAATAGATAACAGGAAGGACCCTGCTTTTGCAGAAATTTACATCTTTGCAGTCTTACTGACCTCTCTCTAGGAGGATTCATGTTATCTCAGAATTCTAGAGAAAGACGCAGGAGGAAAAATCACATTGATAAATGCACAGAAGGTCACTGGTGAAATTTCCTCATGATCCATTACTCAGCTGTAGTGTAGACACAGGGCATTTACCCAGGGAGGCAGAAAGAACTGCAACCTGGATATATATTTTGTGCACAGCTATAGGCTATTGTTAGATGTGAGAAAGTAGCCTCTTTCTAGCATGGTTACCCCCACTTTTGGCATGTTTGTGAGTGTGAGTCAGTGTGTTTTTACAGTGTCACTGGGATACTGCTAGCCAGGACCCCAGTGCTCATTGATAATAACCTATATGTTAGTATTTTTTGCCTGTCTCACTGGGATCCTGCTAGCCAGGACCCCGGTGCTTATTGTTTGTGGCCTAATGTGTATGCCTGTGTAGTGCCTAACTGTGTCACTGAGGCTCTGCTAATCAGAACCTCAGTGCTTATGCTCTCTCTGCTTTTAAATTTGTCACTGTAGCCCAGTGACTTAATTTACCAATTTCAATTGGCACACTGGACCCCCGTTATAAGTCCCTAGTATATGGTACCTAGTTACCCAGGGCATTGGGGTTCCAGGAGATCCATATGGGCTGCAGCATTTCTTTTGCCACCCATAGGGAGCTCAGACAAACCCTTACACATGACTGCCATTGTAGCCTGGGTGAAATAGTGCACACACTATTTCACAGGCCATTTGACTGCACTTAAGTAAATTATAAGTCACTTAGATGTCTAACCTCCACTTGCTGAAGGTTAGGTGCAAAGTTACTAAGTGTGAGGGAACCCTTGCACTAGCAAAGGTGCTCCCACATAGTTCAGGGCCATTTCCCCTGACTTTGTGAGTGCGGGGACGCCATTACACATGTGCACTACTTATAGGTCAGTACCTAAATGTAGCTTCACAATGGTAACTCCGAATATGGGCATGTAACATGTCTAAGATCATGGAATTGTCCCCCATTCCAAATTTGATATTGCGGAGCCGATTCCATGCATCCTGGAGGCTCCACCAGCTACAGCAACTGCCACCTCACAGACAGGGTTCTGCCCTCCTGGGGTATTGGCAGCCCAGTCCCGGGAAGGCAGAACAAAGCATTTCCTCTGAGAGGAGGGTGTTACACCCTCTCCCTTTGGAAATAGGTGTTACAGGCTGCGGAAGGGTATCCTCCCCCAGCCTCTGTAAATGCTTTGAAGGGCACAGATGATGCCCTCCTTGCATAAACCAGTCTACACCGGTTCAGAGAGCCCTTCTCACCTGCTTGGTGGGAAACTGGACAAAGAAAAGGGGAGTGACCGTCCATCACCACCCCAGGGGTGGTATCCAGAGCTCCTCCAGTGTGTCTCAAACTTCAGCCAACTTGTTGTGCAAGGTGTGGGGGCACTCTGGAGGGCTCTGAGTGGCAGTGTAAGCAGGTGACATCGGAGACCCCTCCTGATAGGTCCATTCCTGATAAGGTAGCCAATCCCCTTCTCAGGGCAATTAAGGGTCTCTCCAGTGAGTTCTATTCAGATTCTGCTTGCAAGTTTCCTTCAGGAATCCTCTGCAACAACTTCAGCATCCTCTGACCTCGGATCAACCACAGCCTGCTCCAAGAAATGCTGTAACTGCAACAAAGTGTCTACAAGAGACACTTTTCTTCAGCGACCTCAGCTCCAAGTCAGCAACTGCAACAGTTTCCAAGGTGTGCATGCTCGGGGGACTCCCTGTCTTCATGCTGCACCAGAAGGACCAAAGAAATCTCCCGTGGAGTGACGGAGTTACTCCCTTGCTCCAAGCGGACACCTTCCGAGGCGACAACCGGTACCCTGGAATTTTTCTCACGGCAATTAGCATTCTCCTAAGGACACAGAGGGTGGATATCATTAACATAGACTGTCCTGAGGTCCTGCTGATGCAATTTGGAGGAGGTAAGACCTTGCCTTCCCTGAGAACAATGGTACCCCCTGTGTTTTGTGTCTTCTTCACCTCCTGAGGCCTCTGTGCACTCTTTGCAAAATTCCTTTGTGCTCATCCTGGCTCAGGTCCCAATCACTCCACCCTGTGATGCTCAACTCACTGAGTTGTTCTCCGGTGGTGTAGGACCTTCTTTTTTTGTGTTGCATCAACTTCCTTTTCACCTCTTTTGTACCTGGTTTCTGCAGCTTCTGGGGGTGCTGGCTGGCATCCTGAGGGCTCTCTAAAATAGTGGGAGCCCCCTCTTCCTCCTCACACAGAGGGTCCGTCCAGCACCATTTTGATGAAAAACACACTTTTGCCATAGCCAAGGCTTGTTGGTGCCTTCCAACACAAAATATCATCTGTAACAATCTTCACGCCGTGGGACTTCTTTTGCATCATGCAGAAACCTGCTGGTATCTTCCTAGGGTGCATTTCTGCAGTCTTCAACTAACCAGGGACTCTTCTTTTGCACCCTGTTCTGGGTTGGCAGGGGCTCCTGTCCTTCCTGGAACTTCTTTCGACTCCTGGACTTGGTCTCCTTCATTTGCAGGTCTTCAGGTCCAATAATCCACAGCAGTTGTTCTTTGCAGACTTGGTTGGCTGCTTCAAAATCCCCAAAACGAGGTGTAGTGTGTCCTAAGGATACTTGCAGTACTTTACTTCTGCTTTTCTTTGCTCTGGGGTGGGGTAATTTACTTACCTTAGCTGTATTCTTACACTCCCAGCAATTCTGCACACACTACACTTGTCTAGGGGGGAATTCGTGATTCACATTCCACTTTTTTAGTGTATGGTTTGTGTTGCCCCTAGACCTATTTTTTCCCTTTGCATTCTATAGGATTTCCTACTGTTTTAATTGTTCTATGACTATTTACTTGTCTAATTTTGGTGTCTAGTGTATATATTGTGTATAATACTTACCTCCAGAAGGAGTATTGTCTCTAAGATATTTTTGGTACTGTCTCACCCAAATAAGTACCTTTATTTTTGGTAACACTGAGTATTGTCTTTACTTGTGTATAAGTACTGTGTAACTATAAGTGGTATTGCATGAGCTTTGCATGTCTCCTAGTTCAGCCTAAGCTGCTCTTCTATAGCTACCTCTATCAGCCTAAGCTGCTAGAACACTACTACTTCACTAATAAGGGACAATTGGACCTGATGTAAGGTGTAAGTACCCAGGGTACCCACTACAAACCAGGCCAGCCTCCTACATTAGATAAAAGGGCAAGTGAGATCCCTTTGTGGCTGAGTCATTCACACAGCTACCATCACACCCACATTGACACTCACACACTCGCTCACGGACACACTAACTCAGACATTCATGCACCCACACACAGACTCACTCAGAGGCTCACAAACTCACTCACAGACCCACATAGACACTCATGCACCCACTCACAGATCCACTCAGAAATTCAGGCACCCACTAACTGACCCTCACAGACATTCATGCACCCACTTACAGAACCACTCAGGATCATGCACCCACTCACAGACCCACTCAGAGACTCATGCATTCACTCACAGACAAACTCAGAAACTCATTCACACTCACAGATGCACTCAAAGAGTCATGTACCCATTCACAGACCTACTCAGAGACTCATGATCTCCTCATCCACAGCCTGCAGCCAAAGTCCACTGCTCACGGTCATAGGCTGTGCACAGCTGTGGTTGGATTAACGTAGAGTAATTAAAATTACTTTACGTTACAAAAAAACATTGAAATTCACAGAAAAAAACAAAGGTTACAGGGATGTTATATGGAAATAAATTTTAAAAAAACAACACAGAAATTCTCTGAAAAAAACAAAGGTTATAGGGACATTATAGTTAGGCTCTGAATTTATTTGCACACAACCATAGAAATTTAGCAGTTGTAGTTATTGTTATTCAATAAAAATATTAGTGAAACAATAGCAGTCAAATCATCGAAGAAAAAACTGTGCATGGCATAGGTGCAAGTTATGGTTACCTTGAGGGGAAATGCACATCGGGTTTGATTTTAGCTCTTGAGCTGGCCATTAATATTCATGAGGTAGGCCGCAATATGCTGTCCTATTGGGAATGGCCACACTCACAGGGATGGTGACCTGCTGGCGACAGTAGACCTCCATATCTGTGACTGCTTTTAAAATAAAGCATTTTTTTCTTATTGAAAGGCAGCCCGAAAAGGGGATGTGTTTCAAAAAGAAAACTGAAAACTGTCTGATTTTAAAAAATGTTTGCACTCCCATTCACAAAGGGGAAGGGGTTTCTTGGAGACCCCTTCCCATTTGGGAATGGGTTACCACCTCCTTCAAGTAGTCAGTAAAATAGGAATGTTTTGCGACCACATTTCGGTAACAAAACATTCACACACTACCAGTACTATTCAGTATTAGGAGGGGACTCCCCAAACATGCTCCTTTCTAACACTAAATCGCAAATGCTAAATGTAATTCGGTAACAAATTATCAAGTCGCATTTTGCCTTTGGTACATCGTGAAAAGCATTTTTCTGATCACTAGGGGCCACTTGCCTGTTTGCGATTGGAAAAATCCTTCTCACATCTGTTCCAATCTATAATATGAAATTTAAACAGGAATTGCATCTCTGCTGTGCAATTTAGAACGATTTTGAAGGTTGTTATTTGGATATCTATTAACGATTTGTGCTGCGTTGCATTACTATAAATTCCTCAAGACATGCAGAGCCACGCAAGGTGACCTTGCATGGCTTGATTAATCTGACTTAAGAGTTGCATCACCCTTGTGACGCAAATTGATGATAAATCTTCCCCTAACTGTTTATCACCTAGTGCCTAATGCTGCTTTCATATAAACTGCCTCACTATATTTTGCATCAAAGCCTATGCCTTTCATCACTAGGGGCCAGATTTACAATGCTTTTCCCTGGTCGCAAATGGCCTAGTTTGCAGAATCATGCTCTTTGTGACCTGAAAAAAGCATTTCTGGATGTACAGTCCCCATTTTGCGATTCAGTAACCCATTACTAAATCGCTAAGGGGGTATTACAACTTTGGAGGTGGTGTTAATCCGTCCCAAAAGTGACGGTAAAGTGACGGATATACCACCAGCCGTATTATGAGTCCATTATATCCTATGGAACTCGTAATACGGCTGGGGGTATATCCGTCACTTTACCGTCACTTTTGGGACGGAATAACACCTCCTCCAAAGTTGTAATAACCCCCTAAATGTCTTTACAAGTCGCTATTAGGCAGGGGTTTGCTAATGGCGTCCCTTCCTAATAGCTAGTCGAAGGGTCATGCAACACTGAATGTGGTGAAACAATCGCAGTTACCACCAACTTCAAGTTGGTGGTAACCTATTCACAAAGAGGAAGGAGAACCCACGGGACCCTTTCCTCTTTGTGTATACAAGCCAAAACATTTTTTCAGAGCAAGTAGTGGTCCCAAAGCCCACTGACTATTCTGAAAAAATTAAAATAAAACTTTACATTTTTTTGCTTGAAATGCACCCCGTTTTCCCCTCCTTTAAGGAAAACGGGCTGCATTTAAAAAAAAAAAACTGCTGTATTTAAAAAGCAGTCACAAACATGGTGGTCTGCTGTCCGAAACAGGCCACCAGCCCTGTGAGTGCGACAATTCGAAATGGAGTTGCGAATTGCAACCAACCTCATGGAAATTGATGAGGTATGTCATTTGCGACCCCATTGGGAATCGCTAAATGTGTCTGAAACAGAATTGTACATTTAATTTTGCGAGTCTCTAATTGAGACTCGCAAAAAGCCACAATTAGAGACTCCCAAAATAAAAAGGTCATACATCTGGCCCCTGGTGCCTCATGTTATTCTTCTGTACATAGCTTCCACATTTGGCAACATCTCTGCCATGTCCTTGCAGTGACAGATGAGTGCTGAGGAACTGTAAACGCGTTTAAGCCCACTTTAAAATATAGGTAATACCTGCTTGGCAAAGCGTTGGGTACAGCGCATAAATAGCCACACAAACTGTATTTGTTTTTATAAGGCACTCACTCTAGGTTGCATGAGATGTATGTTGGGTTCTTGATGATCTCTTTGAAGCTAGTATTTAGTGTCAAGTGGGTTCGATTTCTTGGGCCACCTCCTGGGTGGTTGTCTGCTGAGTTGTCTGGAACAATTCACCATTAAAATTATTTTGGGATGACAGGAACCAATAAAGGTTAAACATTATGTCCTAGTTTTATTAAGGGTGCTGCAAAGCTGAGTTATGTTACATTGCATCTTTTTTTGCCTTATGAATACACCTTCTTTACAATATAGCACAGCATGACACAATAACAACAGTGCGATAACGCAACACATTGTAACGCAATTCCTTACTTACTGTGAATCAGAATTGTGTTCTGCAAGGCATAGTTAGTGAAGTATGTGCTTTGTGTATCAGCACAAAAAGCACTTTTAATGCCAGCTCAGAGCAGGCGTTAAAATGGGGCTTCCACTTTTTACAATGGGCCCCTATGTACTCAGCAGGAGTAGCGAATATTTTGGCACCGCTCCTGCAGAGTTCATCAATAGCGTCAATAACAATGACACTATTGCCCCCTACCCTGCGCTATGGTGTACTGTATCTTTAATATTGTGCACACATGGTGGCGGTAGGGGTGCGCGAAGGGGTTGCAAGGAAAGTGGCACTGCACTAGGTGCAGTGATGCTTTCCTTAAATATACCCCTAAGAACTATAGTGGAATGCAAAAAGGCGGCATGGCAGCCATCTTAAAGTAATAATAGCACTATTCTTTTGTATGTCTCAATCTGTTAAACCTGATCTCAATCCTTGGTTGTTGTAGCAAAGAGCAGACAGGCTTAACTTAGGAGAAATGTGTAAAACGTTTTTCCAAAGGAGGTAAAAAAGCATAAAAAACAGCAAAATAAAAATCCTGCTCAGTTCTATGAAAATAGAGAACATTTGAATGAACAAATAGCTGAAAAAACAACAAAAAGAATGTATAAGGGCAACCTGTGATATGGTTTTAAAAGTTTTAATTGTTTTAGTTGTTTATTGTGCCAAAAAAGAACAATGTACCAAGTATTTGGTTGTGCCAGACTGGGCCAAGGTCAAAAGCTAAGGCCAATTGTTATGGAGTGCAAGTCAGATACATGGACCAGGTTCATCTTCATGGAAAGTTTACCTTCTGACAGTCAATTTTCTGGAGCAAACTCTGTGGCGTGTTAAGGTGCCAACTGATTCCAAATAGGTGCTCATAGACAGTGGTTGGCTAAAGTTCAAGGCCTCAGTGGGAGTCTCCTCTCAGGTGGGAGGTTTGAGAATCTTGATGTTGATGGCAAGAAAACTACAAGCAGGTGAAGTCTAAATGACAAGGAAGTTGCCATCGGGGTTTTGCTCAGCACTGGTCCCGGTAAATCCTCTTAATTTAGAATCAGAACATTTTGTGGAAATCAGGATCCTTTCATCAGAGAAAAACAATAAGTTTAGTCAATGGGGAGGTTCACGTTGGTGGCTGGAGCTTGGAGTTGGTTCATTGATAATCTTTGGTCTCTTTTGCAATTTGAAGAGGGAAAGGGAACACTTTAACAATGCCAAGAGTCCAGGACATTTTAGGCACCACTTTGGAGCTAGGACTCAATCTCCCAGAAGCCCCTGGCATGGTCTAGGGCAAATCTTTTTGGAACTGGTCAGCTGGGCTTAGCAGAGATTATTGCTTCTTGCAGTTTTTGTGTTTCTGCAGCTGAACAGGAGGGTAGGCAACTAGCCCTTGTAATCCACGCTTCTGTCCCGGGTGCAAGTCAGAAACAGGTCCAGTCCTTGGAGAATGTCTCCACTGATTCAGCAGCAGGCTCAGTCCCTTATTTTGTCTTTAACAGCTCAGAAAAGGGTAATGGGGGTGCCACTTTTATGCCCATTTCCAGCCTATGGTTGTGAGTAACTCCTGGCCACTTCCTAATCAATGGGGTAAAGGTTCACACTTTTGCAGCAATTCCTGTGTGTTTTACTGAAACCTACCCAACAGTGCCCTTCTCTATCTAAAACCAGTATGGCAGAACCTTCCTTCCCTTGTGAAGAGCTCTGGGCACTGATCTGCAACCTAAGGAAATGAGAAACTCCCTCTGCAAACCAGTTCTGAAATAGGTTTTCCCCATTGGCACTAGTGCTACTATGGCCACTTGGACATAGGCAAGGGGAAGCCTAGATGTGAGTTACCTCTGCCTGTGACAGAGTATGCTTGTTTGAAACTTGTGCATTTGGTCGAACTATCCCACAGGCCATCCTGTCAGGAGAATGTCACACCTCCTCCCAGCCACAGCCCTCTTTTTCCCTTTCTGTGGTGCCTTTATTTTGTCTCAGCAGGTTGCCAGGTGACAGCTGGGAATTAACTCTGAAAGGCTACTTGAAGCATTTGGCAAGAAAAGTGCAACTTTCTAAAAGTAGCATTTTCAAAATAGTAATTTAAACTTTGACTTGGCAATTAGATTGGATTTAAAATGACTATTTCTGAGAGTCTTTGAGTAATGGGTCTATTGATTCCCAAACTGAAGGTTTGCTTAATAAGCTGTTATAATGTAACCCAATAGTTTTCTTTGGGAGAGTCCGCCTTGCCACAGTGAGAAACATCGTTGGGGATTTTTCACTGCAAGGCCATGTAAAAATTGCGTAGACTTATCCTATGTTTTAAATACCATGCACCCTGTCCTGTGGATATTAAGGGTCTACCTTAGGGGTGACTTATAAGGATTACAAAGGCAGGTTTAGGCCTGACAAAAGATATATTTGTCAAGGTTGAATTTGCAGTGCACATTGGGGCTGCAGGGACAGGCCTGAAAACATGCTTTGCATTGTTACTTTAGTGGTGACACAGTAGGTGTGTAGTCTACCAGTCATATTTAATTTATAGGCCCTGGGTACACTGGGTATCAAATACTAGCAGCAACTTCTAGGTCACTTAAGTTTACCTGTTAGGAGTTTTAACCAATTCAATACTTTTTCAGGGGTCAGAGCCCTGCTGCTGGACATGTCCCAAGGCTCAGTTTTTCTGTCTGTACGGCATAGGGCAGGAAACTGTATAATGTACTTTAAAATGCATTTTAAAGGTCACTCACACTGCTCAGTGAGATGTTGCACTGCTCAGTCAAGCTCCATCACATGTACACAGAATAACTTGAATGTGCAGCAATAGCCTATACTGACGTGCATTGTGAGACATGTAGTGCAATGCAAAAAATGAGGGGCAAAGTAAGCAACACATGGTAAATGGCATTGATGCAGGCATTCTAGCTGTGCTGCCCTGTGTCCAAACAAAACAGATATGGAGCATTTCTGTTCTCTTCCCTGCACTGGTGCACAGTGGGCTGATATGCCCCAATTAACGCATCCTTGACCCATGCAGGAGGGATGCCTGCGTGGGTGCATGGCCATGAATGCACTGTATCTTGTAGATACAGCGCATCCCTGCCATTTTTGTTTTGATGCAGGGCAGCACCGCAAGAAGGCTTGCCTGTGCCAAAGCGTTTTTAATCTGGCCCATGATTCCTTTCTCAACATAGCACCCACACCAATGTGCATTCACTGGTCACACAAGCCCCATACCCACACCCACACTTACACTGAGTCCAGTGCTATTAGGCCGGGGCCCATGAACAGTGAATTGGATGCCTCCTAGACTTTGACCCCCCGGGGCCTGTGTGGGCCATTGCTAAACCACTGAGCCTTTGGTCACATCTAAGGGGGCGTACTAAGGCACACAGTATGACTTACCATGGACTCATGTATTGTAATGGAATACTGTGTCTCAGCAGAGCACAACGGAAATGATCACTTAAGCAGTAAGGACTTATTTTTCGTGCGGGCCATAGTAAATGTAAAGATCTGAACATGTGTGAGTTATGGGGTTGTATTGCACATGCACCATGTGCAAATTCACATGTATGAGTGACAGACCTGCTACATATCCACTGCCTCATTGATTCAGCACATATATGCCTCTATTCAGCGAAGTGATTTTCTGTTATGAGTTTGGTTCTGTGCTTGTTATGTATTCACCAACCAGGAAGCCATTTCCATATGTCCCATTCTGAAAGCGTCCATTGATGATGGAGCGCCTGAAGATCTAGGTATCATTTGCACTAACCAGGTATTTGCTGGCACATTGATAATCATCCCCAGATGGTTCACAATTGCCTGCACATTGATTGAATATGTGTGCTTCCTATTGCAGGAGAGGTGGGCTGTTGTAGCGAGAGGCATCATTTGCACATGTGCACAGTTCCTTTTCCCCAACGCATGTGGAAAATGAGCAATCACATAGAAGCCCTCCTTGTTTTCCAATTGTTTCTGGTGTGTGTTGGGTGATTTGAGGTACTGTGGTGTGAGGCATATGATAGCATCTAGGACTGAGAGGAGGAAAGAAGAAAATTATGCCTGTGAGATCCCTGACTCTCCCTGACACTCTGGCTGTGGTGTTTTGGAAGGACCCAGACACCAACATGTGCTATACAGCCATCAACTTAGACTGCAGAGAGGTGTTGGCGCACCTCTGAGATGTTGTCTGCAGCCTTGGTGCTATCTGATGCAGGAGCCGGACAATAGACTATGTTATGAGCATATAGTATTTCATGAGTTCCTCCTCCCTCAGGTCAATGAGGACAGTCCTTTGCTTGTAGATACGCTCCCTACTGATGCCCTGCCTCTGTGGTGGTGTAGGGGATGCTGCACGTCTTTGCCATTGTGCTCCCAGTTGTAGTAGTAGTAACTCCATGGTGTGATTGAGCTTGCAAAAGTGAATTTATGCATGCTTTACTTATATACTAATGCCAATATATCATTTTTAGACCTAGGTTTCTGATGCACAGGACAACTGATGCATTTGAGAGTCTGTGTGTCATTTTCTTGCGATGCATCATTTTCCCAAAATCTTGTAAATATAGACGAGTTAGTTCTGCATTTGTTTTTGAGTGGGAGTGCCTACCTTGTATCTTATTAACGTTACCTGATGCAACCAGTTGTCGGACAGGATTAAAATGATGCACAAGGTAGAAAAGGAACTCATTCAAGGGAGTGCATCACTTTGTAAATATGGAGCAGAGACTGTACTGTCACTGCTTCAAAAAACAATGACACAGCAATTGCACAAGCTCCTTGTAAATCTGGCCCTGAGAGTTTAGAACATTTTCTAATCCAGCCAAGTCCTAATTGGCTTGCAGACTCCATGAACTATGATCACTGCATGGCATGATGCAAATGTTTTCACCTGAAGGACTTCACATTTCTAGGAAAATCTTGGACAGCCATTTAAGCTACTTGTTAGAAATTAAGCTTCTGATTGGCAGAGGTATTTGTCCCTGCCTAAGCAGCAACCACAATCCTTGTCAGGGTAAGTCAGATACACAACATAAATTAACCTGTGCTTACTCTCTGGTAGCTGTGCACAGATCAGGCAGGCTTAACTTAGGAGACAATGCGGCAGTTGTATAAAAAAAAATGGTTTGCGTTTTCCTAATAGCGAATCCTAATGATTCTCTATTAGGAAAGCACAAACTGGGATGTACGACAGTGCGATTAACACTGTTTGGGATTCCCAAATGGATTGCAAGCGACCTGCCTCATTAATATTCATGAGGCAGGTCGCAGTTTGCGAACCAATTGGGAATTATCACAATCACAGCGAAAGTGGCCTGCTGGGGGCAGCAGACCACTATGCCTGTGATCGCTTTTAAATAAAGATATATATTTTTTAAATGTAGCTACTTTTTCTTAAGGGAAATGGAGAATGAAAAGTTTTCTTTTCATTTTTAAGAGTAAGCAGTGGTTTGTGGGACCACTGCCTGCTCTTAAAAAAACATTTTCGCTACCATTCTCAAAGGGGAAGGGGTCCCCTGGGACATCTTCCTATTTGCAAATGGGTTGCTATCAACTTGAAGCTGGTGGTCACCGAAAATGTTTTGCTTCCACATCCGTACATGTAAGTGAGATTCGGTATTAGGAAGGGACCCCCTAAACACAGAAAAATGCTTCATGCCTCTGGCCCAATGTGTTTGTGCAAAACTGTAAATCATAAACAGTAAAACAGTAAAAACACCATACAAAAATAATCCACACCTGTTTAGACAAATAGAGCTTAATTTAATGAACAAACCAAGCACAAAACGAAAAAAAATTAAATAAGTAGAAGTTGAGATATACATTTTTAAAGAATATCTGCAAATATAGTGCTTAGAAACTTAAAGTGTCAACCGGGGCTATCTAGTCATGCTAGATTGGGGTAAACTGGAAAGTTAAAGCCTGCAGCACTTTGTCCCGCTGTAACAGTACCTTGTGTGCAGGGTTGAGTCAATGTCACAGATCCGCTGCCAGGAGCAGAGAGGATGATGAGAAGGTGATGCGTAAGTTCCAGTTCTTGCAGCCAGGGATGCATCTTCATTGAGACATCCAATCGTCAATGCGATGTCTTTTAGCAGCAGTGCAGCATGGAACCCTTTGCAATGAAGGTGATGCTTCGCCCTCGAGCCGCGTAGATGGTGTTGCGAAGGCGATGCATCGGACTGAGGGCAATGTGCCGGTTCTGAGCCACGCAGTTGGTGCAGTTGGTGCTGCAATATCTCCGTCCTCAGCTGGTATGCATTGCCATCAAGCAGAGATGCAGGGGGTTCCGATCAGAGAAGTTATGATTGTGTATCGATTTGTATGGAAAACATCTTCAGAACCCACTTTCAAGGTCATAGAATTGCATTGGCACCACTTGGCACCACTTGGCAGGGTAGAACTCACAAGTGGCAGAGCCCAGGAGCTGCAGTCCAGCGGATTGAAGTCATTGATGTCCCTGAGACTTCAGAATAGGAGGTGTTAGAAATGGGGTTTTTGGTTGGCAGTCAGGTTACCCCGTCCAGGCAAGAACCCTCACTCTAGTCAGGGTAAGTCACACACAATCCAAATTATCCTGTGCCCACCCTCTGGTAGGATGGCACTGAGCAGTCAGGCTTAACTTAGAAGGCAATGTGTAAAGTATTTGTGCAATAAATCATACAATAACACAATATAGCACAACAAAAATACACCACACAGTGTTTAGAAAAATATATCATATTTATCTGGGTATTTGTAGGTCAAAACGATAAAAGATACAATATGAAATTGTAGAGATATCACTGAAAGTGATATGAAGTGTCTTCAGTCTTTAAAAAGCAAACAAAGTCTCTTTCAAGCACAAAGTACCTGGTTTAAAGTGGAAAATCCCGCAAAGGGCCGCAGAGGAGGAGATACGTGGAAAAATGGTGTGTGCGTCGGTTTCGCCCCTTCACACACGGACTTACGTCGTTATTTTTCACGCAGGGAAGTCGTGCGTCGTTTTCCGGCACATGGACAGTCTCCTTCTGTGGTTCGTGGGATTACCAGATGTCCTGGGGTCTGTGCATGGAATCCTAGGCTTGTTTTCCGGCTGTGCGTCGTTCCGGTGGGCTGTGCGTGGAATCTTCACCCTCATGGCAGGCATTACGTCGATTTCCTCTCTGAAGTCAGGCGGCGTTTGTCCAGGCGAGGCCATGCGTCGAAGTTCCGGTGGCACCGCAGGCGTCACGTCGAGCGGCATCTTTCCAGCACGTCGTGGAGTGAATTTTTCACCGCGGATCAAGCTGTGTGTCGAATTTTTCGGCGCACAAGGCGTCCAATTGAAAAAGTGAAGTATTTTTGGTCCTGAGACTTCAGGGAACAGGAGGCAAGCTCTATCCAAGCCCTTGGAGAGGAGAGCACTTCAGCAGCAAGGCAAGAGTGCAGCAAGGCAGCAGGGCAGCAGGGCAACAGCAAGGCAGCAGTCCTTTGTAGAAAGCAGTCAGGTGAGTCCTTTAGGCAGCCAGGCAGTTCTTCTAGGTCCTAGTAGGGGGTGTGGCAGTCCTTTGTGTGAGAGCAGGGCCTCCAACCTCCCAGCCCAGGAAGACCCATTCAAAAGGTAGATATATGCAAGTGAGGCTGAGTACCCTGTGTTTGGGGTGTGTCTGAGTGAATGCACAAGGAGCTGTCAACTAAACCCAGCCAGATGTGGATTGTAAGGCACAGAAATATTTAAGTGCAAAGAAATGCTCACTTTCTAAAAGTGGCATTTCTAGAATAGTAATATTAAATCCAACTTCACCAGTCAGCAGGATTTTGTATTACCATTCTGGCCATACTAAATATGACCGTCCTACTCCTTTCAGATCACCAGCTACACTTCAATAATGTATGAGGGCAGCCCCAATGTTAGCCTATGAAGGGAGCAGGCCTCACAGTAGTGTAAAAACGAATTTAGGAGTTTTACACTACCAGGACATATAAACTACACAGGTACATGTCCTGCCTTTTACCCACACAGCACCCTGCTCTAGGGGTTACCTAGGGCACACATTAGGGGTGACTTATATGTAGAAAAAGGGGAGTTTTAGGCTTGGCAAGTACTTTTAAATGCCAAGTCGAAGTGGCAGTGAAACTGCACACACAGGCCTTGCAATGGCAGGCCTGAGACAAGGTGAAGGGGCCACTTGAGTGGGTGGCACAACCAGTGCTGCAGGCCCACTAGTAGCATTTAATCTACAGGCCCTAGGCATATACAGTGCACATTACTAGGGACTTATAGGTAAATTAAATAGCCCAATTGATCCAATGTTACCATGTTTAAAGGGAGAGAGCCTATGCACTTTAGCACTGGTTAGCAGTGGTAAAGTGCACAGAGTCTAAAAACCAGCAAAAGTGAGGACAGAAAAAGAGAAGGAGGAAGGCAAAAAGTCTGGGGATAACCCTGCAGAAGGGACATTTCCAACAGGAGGCAAGCCAGCAAGTCCTTGCATTCACTTTGGTTTTGGGGATGTAGAAATCTAACTCCAGTTCATCTAACTCCCAGGTAAGGAGGACAGCAAGCTGCAGGGCAGGCAACTCAAAGCAGTAGTCCAGTAAAGTCTAGAAGAGTTCTGACAATCCCTTCAGCAGCATAGTAGTCCTTCTTCCTGGAAGAATGATCTCAGGTCCAGAAGTATATTGATTTGGTAGAGTCAGAAGTCCTGTTCTAATACCAAGTGATGGCTTTCAAATGGGGAAGACTCCAAAAAGAGGGCGATGAAGTGCACAAAGTCCTTGACATCCTGCCATGGCTCCAGACACACTACAGGGGGCATGCAGCCCTTTGTGAGGGCTCAGGACCCAGCCTATTCAGCTGTAAGTGTTAGCTCCTCCCTCCCACCTTTCCCAGGAGGGGCCGTCAACATGTGGATTGCCATTAAGTCACACCTAAGCTCAGTTTCTGAGTGGCTGTGTGGAGTGTATGAACAGGACCCCAGAGGTCACCAACCCAGATATGTATTCAGACACAGACAGAAGGCACTAGAGGCCAGATGTACGAAGCATTATTTCTATGAATCAAAGCAAAATGTGACTCTGTAACTTGTTTACTGAATTGCATTTTTAATTTGCAATTTGGTATTAGGAAGGGACATATTTAGGGAACTGGCATGTAGGAATGTTTTGCAAGTTGCAAAACATTTGCAGTTGCCACCAACTTCAAGTTGGTGGTAACCCATTCACGAATGGGAAGGAGTCCCCAGAGGTCTCTTCCCCTTTGTGAAAGGATTTTTATTTTATTTTTCTGAGCAGATAGTGGTCCCACGACCACTGCCTATTAAATAAAATGAAAAGAAACCGTTTAAGGAAAACGTGCTGCAATTAAAAAAACAAACTGCTTTATTTAAAAGGAGTCACAGACATGGTGGTCTGCTGTCCTCAGCAGCCCACCTACCCTGTGATTACAGCCATTTCCAATAGGGTCGGGAATTGCAACCTATCTCATGAATTTTGATGAGATAGGTGTTTGTGACCCCATTTGGAATTTCTAAATGTCTCTGAGACACATCTGTACATTTTATTTTGCCAGCCGCTAATGGTGACTCGCAAAAAGTCACAATTAGAGACTCACAAAATGAAATTGTCATATATTTGGCCCTTGATCATTTAAAGTAGGAAAATTCCAAGTTTCTAAAAGTGCAATTTTCAGAACTACAATTTAAAATCAGACTTTGCCATAAGTTGTGATTTTAAATTATGATTCCAGAAACAACAAACCTGGGGGTTCCACCTCTTCCCAGTTGGAAATTACATTTATAAAATGTAATGAGACAATCCCAATGTTGTAGTAGTGAAAAATGAATCTAACTAATTTACTACCTGGACACTTAAAAGGACACATCCAGCTTTTCCAATCCACCGCATTCTGGCCTTTGGGCTGTCGAGGGCCTACCTTAGGGGTGACTTATATGCATTAAAAAGCACAGTTTGGGCCTAGCAAGAGGGCAAGCTGGCCACGTCGACATGGCAGTTTAAAACCACACACACAGGCTCTGTAATAACGGGCCTGAGTAATGTTTAAAGGGCTACCAAAGTAGGTGGCCATGTCAGTGCTGTAGAACCCTCAGTAACATTTAATTTACAACCTCCGGGCACAGGCACTACACTTTCACTAAGGACTTTTAAATAAACAAATTGTGTGTGGTAAAGTTCCCAGGGTCCTAATGCCACCAAAAATGAAGTCAGCAAACAGGAGGTCAGACGGCAAAAATGTCAGAGGAAACCACTCCAAAGATGCCAGGTCTTACACTACTGATGAACGGTCAGAACGAGATAAAAGTGCCACTCACTATTGAAGTTCATGTAAGCCCTGCTGTACTTGTTATCGATCATGAGTGAGGCGTTGATACAGACACAATACTGATGATGCCTTCAACAAACTCCGATTCTATTTCTCCTTCTTCCTGTTCTCACTCCTCTAACCCTATTTCCTGGCAGTTTTGCTTCATCTCAACCTTGTCTCATGACAGGGTTACAGAAACGCATTATCATCATGAACTGATCCATTTTTGTTTATCGTGAGAAGGGAAGTAGTGTGTTGCCTTCCACTTGACCAGGGAGACACTTCCTGATGCAGGGGACAGCTACCCCTATAATAAGCAAACAAGTACATGTAAAAGAAGTGCAGGCCATTCAGAAAGCATGCATGAAGCAGTGAACAGATAGGACACTGCTCAGTCCACACTTTGTTCTCCTTGATATGGGACCTGGCTCCTACCTGATTGAAATAATTGCCATGCTTTACCCTATTTTGGTTGGTGGATTGAAGTTACACACCAAGTACCCCACAGGGGTAGAGTAAATTAATTAGCCTGAGTTATCTGAGTTAGTCATTTACTGCAGTCCTTACACCTGACATGGTTGGAATGCAGAGAAAACCACAACCACATTTTTTCCCAATATTTCCCCCATAAAGACTGCTAGTTCATAAAGTCTGAGTGAGGATATGATTATTTAGATCAAAGTTTCCTCAAGTGGCCACACTGCTACATGTTGGACTTTGTTAGAAATTGGGTCTCTAGTTGGCAGATGTTTGCACCCTGTCCAAGTAGGAATCGCAATCTTAGTCAGGGTAAGTCAAAACACACTCTAAGTATCCTGTGCTTACACTCTGATAGTTTGGCACAACGCAATCAGGCTTAATTTAAGAGACAATGGGTAAAGTATTTGTGCAACACCCATCAGCAACACAGTGAAGACAATACAAAAATACTCTACACTTGGTTAGAAACATAAACTATATTGATATGAACAAAACAAGACCAAAACAACAAAAATACAATTAGTAGAAGTATGAATTTTTAAAGAATAAATGAAACTGTAGTGCTTAGAATCAGAAAGTACCACCCAGGGCTATCTGGTCACGCTAGCCTGGGCCAAAGTCAGAAGTTCATGCTGTCCATTAAGGAGCGCACGTGGCTTTAAGAACCCGGAGGGCCCATTGAGCAAGAGTACCTTGATCCTTGAGATGTGTTGGTTCCACTTGGTGCAATGATGCCAATGCGTCGGTTCTGGGTCTGTGCTAGGGAAAGCAGTAAAGCGATGTGTTGGCGTTGATCTAGGGGATGAAGGTGATACATCGATTCAGTTCAGTGCAGAGGACACAATGTGTCGCACAGTTGGCAATGTGGTGCTCTGAGTTTTGCAGCAGCAGCACACTCGCATTGACAGTGATGAGGTGTCCTTGATCCTCGCAACAGCGACAATGAGGTGATGAAGCATTGTTACAGCTCTGGGAATATGTAGTGCACTCCTACTAGGTACTTTAGGTGCATTAAACATGCAAATTGAGGGCATGCTAATGCCCTCATGCCTTTAGCAATCGTTAGCAATGTTAAAGTGCACAAAGGCATGGAGAAATGGAGGCAGGCAGGCAAAAGTTGGGGGGAAGACCACCCTAAGAATGTTAGGTCTAACAGACTTATACCAAACATGCCTATCAAAGGGAGATATCTTTAAGCAGATTGAAAATACTTGCTAGAGTATTTCTGTCACTATTCAGGAGTTTATGTTTTAGGTGTTGAATGTTATTTTCCAGGTTATTGTTATTTCTGTGGTTTTCTGATGAAAGATTAAAGGTGTTTTTCATGGATGTATGTTGGAGGATACTTGCATAGTACAATAACATGAACTGCATAATGTATCAACACGTTAAAGGTGCACAGGTGGTTGCAAAAGATGTTCAGCTCATATTCTTCGTTCTCGCCCTGATAAGACGACGCAATTTTGTCAACCTTGACAACCTGCATTATTTCAGGTCTTCTGATTCTCCACTTGGTGACTTTGCTACAAGGCCAAATCTCCTCCCACTTGCAGACATCAATGTAAGTATCTGTCCATCTTGGCGTTGGAAACTTACATCCAGAGCAACATAATTGTCCCTTTTGTTGCAAAGTCCTCCTGTATTTAAGTTAAATAATATTTTTTGTGACTGTTATATATGTGCTCGCACTGCGCATCAAAACCAATCATCCAATGAAAGAGAAAGCAAGACAGTGCATTATATGAGATACTGTATTTAATTATTCAAGTGAATCCACTGTTAATTTAAAGGAGACAATCACTAGACAGTAATGACTGCGTTAATACAAGTATCAAATAAAAAGGAATTCCACTAGTAAAACGATAGAAAGAAACTGTCTAGCTGTGATGTCTTAGTGCATATGTTCCAAACTCCAATTTGGCTGAAATATCATTTGATTTTCTTACAAATATGCCTCAAAAGGCATTTTGTTAATCCATCTCTTGTGCGAGATGTAAAATGGTTATGATTTACACTGTGCACTCTTCCGGGACTTTACTTGCTCTCTCTCGCATCTTTTTAACTATAGTATGTTCTAGACCACCAAGGTTAAAATCTTAAGGTGTACAGTCAGGAGAGTGCTTAAGTACGAGAGGGCTTCTGGGAGCTATAAATTCAACAACAACAATTTACATGAGAATACATCCCTCCAATATATATTGGAAACGTCATAAAATACGTATTTTAATGTACCGTACTAAAGTGAGCATCATTATTCTTCAAGACAAAAGCACCTTTGGGTAATATAAAATGAGAATAAGAAGCCATTGGTGTGTAAAATTGTGCTGCCCTGTAGCACAGAACGTGCACACACAGTCGATGGCCTCATCATGGTTTCTAGGCAACATAGTCCACTATCAGAGGGGTCTGAGCTTGGAAATTAACACTGTGCCAGTAAGTGCGAGGAAGAAGGCTACGTTGGCTATCATTGAAAGTGAACCAATACATTTCACGTGATAAGTATCAACAGGTCAAAGCTGCCAATATTTATTAGACGGAAAGTGAACAGTATTTCCAAGAACATGCAGATTTTAATGTGATAAACTCAAAAATCTACATGATATTCCGCAAAAAGTCATGAACGGCAATAATCATCATACTAATAAATACTGAACACCTCCGTGAAGGTTTAATTGCATGCCATGAGGATTGCATTCGGTAGCAGCCAACCCATTAAGAAGGGTTTATTTAATTAGCATTTCATTCTGGAGTGTAGCCATTGATACATGTAGGAAAGTACCCTCTTTCTTGGCATGATTACACCCTTTGACTGCCTGATGTCAGTGTGTTTGACTATGCTCACTGGAATCCTGCTAATCAGGACCCCAGTGATTTTGCGCTCTCTACCATAACACTGTATTTCATTTCACAATTGGCACACTGATGCCCTCTTATAAGTCCCTAGTACGTGGTACCTAGGTACCCAGGACATTGGGTTTCCACGGGATCCCTATGGGCTGCAGCATATATTTTACCACCCATAGGCAGCCCAAGGAAAGGGTTCTGCATGACTGCCATTGCAGCCTGCGTGAAAAGGTGCAAGCACCCTTTCACTTCCACTTTTCAATGCACTAGGTCACTTATAAGTCACCTCTATGGCAGGCCTTCCGGCCCAGAGGGCAGGGTGCAAAGTACCTGTGTGAGGGCACCCCCACAAACTCAAGGTCCATTTTCCTGGTCTTCGTGAGTGCAGGGATGCCATTTTACAAGTTCAATGGACATAGGTCAATACCTATGTCCATCTACATAATGGTAACTCCGAACACAAGCATGTTTGGTATCAAACATGTTGGAGTCATACACCAATGTTTTGCAAGCATTAGTTTTATGATTCCATGCACTCTTTGGGCTCCTTAGAGGACCCCCAGTATTGCCATTACAGGCTTCTGAGGATGTCCAGGCAGCCCAAACTGCTGCCACCTCCCAGACAGGTTTCTGCCCTCCTGGTGCTTGAGAAGCTCAAGCCCAGGAAGGCAGAACAAATAATTTGCTTTGGGAGAGGGGTGTTACACCCTCTTCCTTTGGAAATAGGTGTTACAGGTTTGGAGGGGTAGCATCCCCAAGCCACAGGCAATGCTTTGAAGGGCACATTTGGTGGCCTCCTTGCATAAACCAGTCTACACCAGTTCAGGGACCCCCAGTCCCTGCTCTGCAGCAAAACTGGACAAAGAAAAGGGGAGTGACCTCTAAATCAAATCAAATCATTAACATTTATAAAGCGCGCTACTCACCCGTGCGGTTCTCAAGGCGCTAGCGGAAAAAGGGGGGGGTTATCGCTGTTCGAACAGCCAGGTCTTTAGGAGTCTCCGAAAAGCGGAGTGGTCCTGGGTGGTCCTGAGGCTGGTGGGGAGGGAGTTCCAGGTCTTGGCCGCCAGGAAGGAGAAAGATCTCCCACCCGCCGTGGAGCGGCGGATGCGAGGGACAGCAGCGAGTGCGAGGCCAGAGGAGCGGAGGAGGTGGGTGGGGACGTAGAAGCTGAGGCTTCTGTTGAGGTATTCCGGTCCCTTGTCGTGGAGGGCTTTGTGTGCGTGGGTGAGAAGTCGGAAGGTGATCCTTTTGCTGACTGGGAGCCAATGCAGGTGTCTCAGGTGTGCGGAGATGTGGCTGCTGCGGGGTATGTCAAGGATGAGGCGGGCCGAGGCGTTTTGAATGCGTTGCAGGCGATTTTGGAGTTTGGCTGTGGTCCCGGCGTAGAGGGTGTTGCCGTAGTCCAGGCGGCTCGTGACGAGGGTGCGGGTCACGGTTTTTCTGGTGTCGGCGGGGATCCATCGAAAGATCTTGCAGAGCATGCGGAGGGTGAGGAAGCATGCGGAGGACACAGCGTTGACTTGCTTGGTCATGGTGAGAAGAGGGTCCAAGATGAAGCCGAGGTTGCAGGCGTGGTCTGTGGGGGTCGGTGCGGTGCCGAGGGCCGTGGGCCACCTGGAGTCCTCCCAGGCGGACGGGGTGTTGCCGAGGATGAGGACTTCCGTTTTTTCAGAGTTCAGCTTTAGGCGGCTGAGCCTCATCCAATCTGCGACGTCCTTCATACCCTCTTGTAGGTTGGTCTTGGCGCTGGCGGGGTCCTTGGTGAGGGAGAGTATAAGTTGGGTGTCGTCGGCGTAGGAGGTGATGATGATGTCGTGCTTGCGTACGATGTTGGCGAGGGGGCTCATGTAGACATTGACGAGTGTCGGGCTGAGTGATGAGCCTTGGGGTACGCCGCAGATGATCTCGGTGGGTTCTGAGCGAAACGGAGGGAGGTAAACTCTTTGGGAACAGTTTGAGAGGAAGGAGGCGATCCAGTCCAGGGCCTGGCCTTGGATCCCGGTGGAGCGGAGGCGGGTGATTAGGGTGCGGTGACAGATGGTGTCAAAGGCAGCCGAGAGGTCGAGCAGAATGAGGGCGACTGTTTCACCGTTGTCCATCAGGGTTCTGATGTCATCAGTGACTGAGATGAGGGCGGTTTCAGTGCTGTGGTTGGTTCGGAATCCGGTTTGTGAGGGGTCGAGCAGGTGGTTGTCTTCCAGGAAGGTGATCAGCTGTTTGTTGACGGTCTTCTCTATTACTTTGGCTGGGAAAGGCAGAAGAGAGATGGGGCGGAAGTTTTTTAGGTCGCTCGGGTCAGCCGTAGGTTTCTTTAGTAGGGCGTTGACTTCGGCGTGTTTACAGCATTCGGGGAAGGTAGCAGAAGAAAAAGAAGAGTTGATGACGGTCTGGAGGTGAGGGCGATGATGTCGTTGGCTTTGTTAAAGATGAAGTGCGGGCAGGGGTCCGAAGGGGCGCCGGAGTGGATAGAGTTCATGATGGATTTGGTTTCTTCCGTGTTGATGTGGGACCAGTTGTTGAGGGTGATGGCCGTGGATGCCGGTTCGGTGGTGTATGATTGGGTCTGGTGTCCAAAGCTGTCGTGGAGGTCGCTAATCTTGCGATGGAAGAAAGTGGTGAGGGATTCGCACAGATCCTGTGAGGGCGTGACGGTGTTGGCGTTGGCGCTGGGGATGGAGAACTCCTTGACGATGCTGAAGAGTTCTCTGCTGTTGTGTCTGTTTTTGTCCAGTCTGTCGGTGAAAAAGTTCCTTTTGGCAGCGCGGATCAGGTGGTGGTGTTCGCGGGTAGCGTTCTTGAGGGCGGTCATGTTGTCAGCGGTGCGGTCCTTGCGCCAGGCTTTCTCAAGGGCGCGACAAGTTTTCTTTGATTCTTTGAGGGTGTCAGAGAACCAGAGAGGTTTTTGGTGTTGTTTCTGTCGATACGTGCGTTTGAGGGGAGCAAGGATGTCTGCGCAGTTGGAGATCCAGTTTGTGAGGTTGAGGGCTGCGTCGTTGGGGTCGGTGGTGAGGGTGGGTTGGTTGGCGGCGAGTGCGGAGAAGAGTTGCTCTTTGGGGATCTTGTTCCACTGTCGACGAGGGATGGGTTGGGTGCGGAGGTGGCGGGTCTCGCGTCGGAATGTGAAGTGGACGCAGCTGTGGTCGGTCCAGTGTAGGGCGGAGGCGTGGCTGAAGAAGACGTGTTTGCTGGCGGAGAAGATGGGGTCAAGCGTGTGTCCGGCGACGTGGGTGGCGGTGTTCACCAGTTGTTTGAGGCCGAGGTTGGCGAGGTTGTCGAGCAGGGTGGTGGTGTTGGGGTCGTTGTTTTGTTCCAGATGGAAGTTGAGGTCACCTAGGAGGATGTAGTCCGGCGAGGCGAGGGCGTGCGGGGAGATGAAGTCGGCGATGGCGTCGCTGAAAGGGGCGCGTGGGCCGGGAGGACGGTAGACGAGGAATCCTCTGAGGGTGGTCCTCGGATCGGTGCGAATCTGAAAATGCAGGTGTTCAGCGGCGAGAGGGGTGTCTTCGGTGGAGGTGGTGACGCTGATGAAGTCTTTGAAGACGATGGCGATACCTCCTCCTACCAGGTTGGTGCGTTTTTTCTGGAGATCTTGTAGCGTTCGGGGATGGCAGTGGCGATGTCAGGGGCCGAGGAGGCGTTCATCCAGGTCTCCGTGATGAAGGCGACGTCCGGTGCTATGGAGTCCAGGAGGTCCCAGAGTTCAATGGCGTGTTTGTGGACGGAGCGAGCGTTGACTAGGATGCACTTGAGGTGGTTGATGGCGCGTGGGCTTGTGGTCGTGGTTGTTGCGTGGTGGAAGGTGCGTTTGCAGGAGTTGCAGACGAAGGGTCCATGGGTGCGTTTGGGGTGAGCTTGGAAGCAGGTGTTGGAGCGTCCTGGGTTGAGGGCGTGGAGGGTGGTGGGGTCGTAGCGGGTCAGCGGGGCTTGGGAGAGCTGGGGACCAGGGGTCGTGGCGCTGGGCGCAGGCCAGGCGCGGACGGGCGCAGACGGGCTTGCCTCTGGCACGCATCCGGCGCGCCAGTGGCGCGCCAGCTGCGCAGTCGCGCAGTGGCCGCCATATGAGGTAGGAGGGGGGGAGGGGTCAGGTGGGGGCGAATGGGAGCTGGGGGGCGGGGGCGTGCAGGAGGTCGCGGCGGGAAAGCGCGAGGGAGGGGGGACAGGTAGAGTGAGAAGAGCTGGGGGAGGGGGATTTAAGGGTGGAGGTGGGTGAGTGTTAGAGGTTTAGGAGATAAGGGAGAAAGATAGGAGTAGGGTTGAGAAGATAGGGGAGGGGGGGTTGTAGAGGTGGGTGAGGGTGAGAGGTAGAGTGAGAGGATAGGAAGATAGGTAATAGAGGGGGCGAGGGAGGGGGGGAGAGATAGAGAAATAGATAGAGAAAATAGATAGGGAAATCGATAGGTAGGGAAATAGATAGAGAGATAGGAAGATAGGAGGAGGTGGAGAGTGAGGGAGTTAGATAGAGAGATAGAGAGATAGGTAGATAGGAGGAGTGAGGGAGGTAGATAGTGAACGGGTTAGATAGGAGAGATATAGAGGGGGATGCGAGTGGGGGAGGGGGATGAGGCAGGAGCAGGAGGGCAGGCGCGGGGAGAAGAGGACGGAGGAGGCAGAAGAGCCGAAGACAAGAAGAACAGAAGACAAGAAGAACAGAAGACAAGAAGAACAGAAGAACAGAAGAACAGAAGACAAGAAGAACAGAAGAACAGAAGACCGGAAGGAGAGAAGAAAGGAAGATCAGAAGACCGGAAGGAGAGAAGAAAGGAAGACCGGAAGAACACAGAAGAACATAGAAGAACACAGAAGAACACAGAAGAACACAGAAGAACACAGAAGAAGATACAGAAAAACGAAGAACAGAGGGCAGAAGACCACAGAAGAAGATGAGGAAGAAGAGAAGAAGAGTGAAGACGGGGGAAAGAAGAGTACAGAAGAAGATTACAGACGAGGAGCGAGGAGGAAGAACAGAAGAACAGAGAAGAAGAAAAGAAGAAAAGAAGCAGGAGCAGGAGAGAGGGTGAGTAGCGCGGGGCAGAGTGAGGGGCTGGGAGGGGGGGTACTTACTGTGAGGTGGGTCTCAGGAACTCAGGAACCTGGAGGAGCTGCAGCGGCAGGGGGAGCGACCTACCCTTGACCTCTCCCCTGTCCATCACCACAACCGGGGAAGTGATCAGAGCTCCTCCAGAGGATCACTGGGTTTTGCCATCTTGATTTCAAGGTTGACATTGAACTCTGAGAACATCTGAGTGGCTAGTGCCAGCAGGTGATGTCAGAGCCCCCTCCCGATAGGAGGTCACTCAGTTAGGTGAATAATCCCCCTTTCAGGGCTATTATGGGTCTCTCTATTGGGTGGTTCCTCAGATTTGGATTGGCTGACTCCAGCAGGAGTCCTCTGCAACCTCCACTCCAACTTCTGACTGAAGAAATTGCATGTGCATGCTCTAGGACCTGACAAGCTGCACCAAATAAGCAATATGCCCCCTGTAACATTGTATCCACATCTCCTTTCAGCAACTGCATCATTTCTCCCATTGTGCATCCCCTGAGGACTGCCTGTCTTCAGCCTGAATCAGAAGGAAGGAGGAATCTCCCTTGGGGGAAAGAGTCACTCCCCTGCTTCTGCAGTTGCCATCTGCGACGACAACAGATTGCGTGGATCCCCTCTCCTGTTAAACTGCATTGATCCTGCATCAAAGGTGGTAGACTGAAGTGGTTCTGAGGGTCCTCTTTTCCAACTGTCCAACTTGGGTGGAGGTAAGCCCTTGCCTGCCCATGCAGGACAGTACCCCCTTGCACCACATCTTTTGCTGCTGCCAAGGCTTGTTGGCATCTTTTCCATGAGATCTTCAGGCATCCTGAAGCTCCAGCCCCCAGCAGTTTATCCTGTTATGCACAGCTCCCTGAGTGGTTCTCCAGTGGCGTGGGAACCTTTTTTGTAGTGCTGCATGGGCCTTTTCTTCAACTTTTTGTCCCCATCCTGTGGGACTCATGTGGGTGCTGCCTGGTCTTCTCTGACCTCTCTGTGTTGCTGAGGTCCTCCTCTGACTCACCCTCCTGGGTAGAGTCCACCTAGTCCTTCCTGGTCCCTAGCAGCTCCACTTCCTGTGAACCATGATCTTTGCCTGTGCAGAGGCTTGTTGGTGGAATCCAAAGAGGCAAACCCAACTGCAATCCTCCTTCCAGCGTGGGACATCACATGCGTCCTTCAGGGACTCAACTTTGTCTTCTTGGGTGCAGTACTGAGTCTCCATCTTCACAGTCGACTCACCTCTTGCACCTTCAGTCCGGTAGGTAGGGGCTCCTGCCCTTCCTGGACTCTGCTGTGCTTGTAGGACTTAGTCCCCTTCTTCCACAGGTCTTCTTGTCCAGGGATCCACTGTTGGTGTCTTGCAGTCTCTTCTGGGTTGTGCATTCTTCTTCTTTCCTTCTAAGTGGATGTTCTGGGGAATGTACAGTGATTTACTCCTGCTTTCCTGGTTGCTGGGGTGGGTTGTGGTACTTACCTTTGGGCTTTCCTAGTACTCCCCGCTCCCCTCTCACACTCCACTTACCTAGGGGGGTGATTGACTTTCACATTCCACTTTTCTAGTATATGGTTTGTGCTCTCCCTAGGGCTATTTCTCTCTGATGTGATTTTCCCTAATTACACTGTTTCCTAACTTTTTTTTATGACTATTTCGGCATACTAGTGTAGATAATTTGTGTATTATGTACCTCCTAAGGGAGTATGACCTCTATGGTATTTTTGGTATTTGTGTCACCATAATAAAGTACCTTTATTTTTGTAACACTGAGGGCCTGATTACAACTTTGGAGGACGGTGTTAATCCGTCCCAAATGTGACGTATATACCACCTACAGTATTACGAGTCCATTATAGCCTATGGAACTCGTAATACGGTAGGTGGTATATCCGTCACATTTGGGACAGATTAACACCGTCCTCCAAAGTTGTAATCAGGCCCAGAGTGTTTTCTTTCATGTGCGTAAGGATTGTGTGAGAACATTTGTACTGCATGAACTTGATTCTCCTAGAAATACCTTGTGACTCCTAGATATGCCTTGGCTTGTGTATGCCTAGTGTCTCCTAGATATGCCTTTGCTGCTCATCCACAGCTACCTCTAGAGAACCTAGCTTCAAGACACTGACTACACTACACTAAGAAGGAATACCTGGACTTAGTATAAGGTTTAAATACCATAGGTACCCACCACACACCAGGCCAGCCTCCTACACTAAGGGGGTCATTCTGACCCTGGCGGTAAAATCCGCCAGGGCCAACGACCGCGGGAGCACCGCCAACAGGCTGGCAGAAATGGAAAACTGGCGGTGTACCGCCGGTTTTCCGCTGCCCCTGGGGAATCCTCCATGGCGGCGCAGCTTGCTGCGCCGCCATGGGGATTCCGACCCCCATACCGCCATCCTGTTCCTGGCGGTTTTGGCCGCCAGGAACAGGATGGCGGTATGGGGTGTCATGGGGCCCCTGGGGGCCAATGGCATGGGCACTGCAGGGGCCCCCGTAACAGGGCCCCACCATGATTTTCAGTGTCTGCCACTCAGACACTGAAAATCGTGACGGGTGCAACTGCACCCGTCGCACCCCTTCCACTCTGCCGGCTCCATTCAGAGCTGGCATCCTCATGGAAGGGTGTTTCCCGCTGGGCTCGCGGGCGGCCTTCTGGCGGTCGCCTGCCAGCCCAGTGGGAAACCCAGAATACCCGCGACAGTCTTTTGACCGCGCAGCGGTATTCTGGCGGTCCCAGCCAGGCCGGTCAGAATGACCGCCTAAGTCTATTAAATAATATGTATTACCAAATATAACAGGGCTTAATTTAGCAAATTTGAATAGACGTATGACTCCATTTACCTTTCTGGGTATAGAACACATGACCAGTAGGACACAGCAGACAGTGGGTGTTTACCTCAACAACAATATTGCCGATGAATGACCGAAAATATGTTTTTTCATGACAATATCAATAGACCTAAAAGAGGGAGTAGTCTATTTATGTTCTAAACAAACAAATTATTCATAATCTCTCTATTAAATGAATGGCAGTTTCTCATAGTTAAACGCAATACCCCAATTAAAAGTGGTCACTCACAAAAATTAAAAATGGAAAAACTGAAAATCCAGCTATAAGCAAACACTTGAAGATCAATATAATAATTACAGGTAAAAACAGCAAGACATTGCCATAATATTGCAAAGTATGATAAACAAAAGGCTGGAAGAAAGGAAAGTAGTTGAAGCACAAATTTAAAAGTATCGGGAGAGCTAGAAAATATATTTAAAATGGTTGAAGGGCTACAATGGCTCATTTGAAATGCAGCATTGAAGAAGGACTACTTTTGCACATACTATCTTGGTAAGGTGTGTGGTCGATAAAATGAAACATACAGACCAAATCTCGAAAAATGAAGCAGGATCCTGCGTAATAATTCATAATTGCATTCAAATTTTCATTTATCTTTAACGTTTTTTATTCTGAATGTGTTTTTTTATTTTTTGTATGTTTACGCACACACATATACATATTCATTTTTTCAATTACTTCTCAATAGTTTGTGAAAGAGTATATTTTTTGTAGTATTGATTTGAAATTGTGTTTTAGATATATTACTTTTAATGTAAATATTTTTTGTATTTCATAAAAAAATGCACAATTATTTAATTTTGTATTATTTACATAATGTGTTCATAGGTTAGAGGTTAATTTTTGTAAGATATTAGGTATTTTTACATTTTTATTTGTTTTATTAATTTTATGTATCTCTCCCCCACCCTTCACAAAGTCTAGTCTTTTCCCCAGTGTGTTTACATTTGCAGAGGAAGTACTATTGGCCTGATTATGACTTTGGCAGTCTGAGGACCGCCATGGAGGTGGTCGGAACGCCAAAAGACCACTGGCCCCACCAGCATCTGAGCTGCTGCCGCTGTGGCAGTAGAGACTGCAGCTGTCAATGTTGACAGTGTAAGCAGTGGCACTGCCATGGGTATTACAACCCGCCTGATCACCAACCTTTTATGTCAAGGACCACCTCCATGAACAGGTCGGTGGACAGGTAGGTAAAGGGGCCCAATACAGGGTCCCACAGGAAATGAACCATTGAAGGGTGTGGCAGGGGCCCATGTCGGGGCCCTAAGCCTGTGACGTCTGTGGGAACACTGTGTGCCATGCACAATGTGGTGCATGGGAACAGTGTGCCCACTGTCCTATGGCTGGCATTAGCTTCAACCTCGCTCCCACAGTGGAGGCAAGCCGTCGCCATGCCTGCCCCACCGACATACCACCAGCACCATGGGTAACTCATAATGTGGCTGCTGGGAGGTAGAGTAAAAATAATAACTTAAGTTAAATAAATAGGGGCATATTTACAAGCCGCTGGTGTGTCACTTTTGTGATGCACCAGCGGCGCATATTGCAGTCCATATCCACTTTGTGTGGCTTTTCAGGGCCTTTTAGATATGGCATATGTCTCTGCATTGCCGTAAACTGCTTCAGGGATGCGTTCAATGTGTGTTGAGGTGTATTTTCCCATACAACATCTATGGGTATTGACATGTTTACAGATTTACAAGAGTCTGTAAACCCGGGAATGTGTCGAAATCTTACGCCTCCCCTGGGGAGGCACAACGAGGAGATATATCTTTATTTTTTCTCATCTTAGCTCTTTCTATGTGTGCTGCACACTGCAGGCATCTTTCCACCATGGTGCAAGGGTGCCTGCTTTGGCGCTAGACAGCCCATATTGAGCCAGCACAGGGGGAGAGGACAGACATGCACCCTCTCTTGTAGATATTGTAAATTTCTGGCCTTTCTCTGTGGTGCAGGGCAGCGAAGCAGGGTCACTTGCTGTGCTGCCCTGCACCACAAGGCTTGTAATTAACCTATAGGGTTTAATTTCATCAAATTGGTCAATTTGAAATTAATAGGTGTTAGACCTGACAGCCTTAGGGTGGTCACCTCTAACTTTTTGCCTGCCTCCCTCCTCTTTTTGGACACTGGTTTTGCTGGTTTTAGGACTCTGTGCACTTTACCACTGCTAAATAGTGCTAAAGTGCATATGCTCTCTCCCTCAAAACATAGTGACATTGGTTCCTACCCAAATGGCTTATTTAATCTACTTGTAAGTCCCCTGTAAAGTGCACTACATGTGCCCAGGGCCTGTAGATTAAATGCTACTAGTGAGCTTGCAGCACTTATTGTGCCACCCACATAAGTAGCCCCTTAACCATGCCTCAGGCCTGCCACTGCAAGGCCTGTGTGTGCAGTTTCACTGCCAATTCAACTTGGCATTTAAAATTACTTGCCAAGCCTTAAACTCCCCTTTTTCTACATATAAGTCCCTCCTAAGGTAGGTCCTAGGTAACCCCTAGATAAAAGGCAGGGCATATACCTGTGTAGTTTATATGTCCTGGTAGTGTAGAACTCCTAAATTCACTTTACACTGCTATGAGGAGTGCTCCTTTCATAGGCTAACATTAGGACTACCCTGTTTGAGTGGTAGATTCCGATCTGAAAAGAGTGACAAGGTCATATTTAGTATGGCCAGAATGGTATTCCAAAATCCTGCTGACTGGTGAAAATGGATTTAATATTACTATTTTATAAATGCCACTTTTAGAAATTGAGTATTTCTCTGCACTTAAATCCTTCTGTGCCTTACAATCCACATATGGCTAGGTTAGTTGACAGCTCCCTTGTGTATTTCACTCAAACCCAAACACAGGATGCTCGGTCACACCTGCACACATCTGCATACTGAATGGGTCTTCCTGATCTGGGAGGTTGAAGGGCCTGACACTTACATTTGAAAGGGCAGTGGTCTGCCCCACTTCAAAGGCACATTTGGGTATTTAAACAGGGCCTCTGACCCTAGCAACTCAAACACTTTTGGACAAGATACCACTGGTGAAGATACTCTGAACCAGAACCTGCATACCTGCCAAGAGGAACTACCTGGCTACCCAGAAGACTCACCTGCCTGCTTTTCTGCAAAGGACTGCTACCCTGTTGTTGCCCTACTGCCTTGCTGTCCTCTGGCTCTGCTGAGAACTGGTCTCCATGGGCTTGGATAGAGCTTGCCTCCTGTTCCTTGATGTCTCAGGGCCAAAAAGACTTCATACTGCAAAGAACTCCTTGTGCAGTGAAAATTTGATGCACAGCCTGCCAAAAACAATTCACAGCCTGCATCGCAGTGAGAAAATCACTGCACGCCGAACCGGAACAACGAAGCCCAGCTCCCCGAGAAGAGATCGATGCAGCACCAGTGTTTTCACTGGAACTTTGACACATGACCCATTGAATTGAAGCATAGCCGAGCCAGACTGACGCAGCCAGACTTCCTGCAAGAAGAATCAATGCAGCACCTGCTGTGCGACAGAATTTTCCCTGCATCGCCCACCGGATCAACGCAGCTCCTGTTGAATTCGTCGTGCATGCCCAGGTATCTCTCTGCATCCTCCCCCGGGCGTCCAAATACCCCTCAGCCCAGAGAGGATCCAAGTCTTTGTGAAAGAAAACGATGCAAGGTCCTGACTGCGTAGAAAAATATCAACGCATCGTCTGTATGCGCCCGGAGAAACCGACGCACACCTCCCTGTTTTCCACGCATCTCCTCCTCTGCGGCCCCTTGTGGATAATTTAGATGCAAACCAGGTACTTTGTTCTTGCAAGAGACACTTATTGCTTTTTAAGAATTCTAGGCTCATTTATCATTCTCTAAAGTGATGTTTCAACATGTACTTTTGACCACCATTTAACCAGATAGATATTCTATATTTTTCTACAGACTGTGTAAAGTATTTCTGTGGTGTTACACTGTGTTATACTGTGTCATTGCATGATTTATTGCACACATACTTTACACATTGCCTTCTAATTTGAGCCTGACAGTTCAGTGCCAAGCTACCAGACGTTGGGTACAGGATAATTTGGATTGTATGTGACTTACCCTGACAAGAAGGAGGGTCCTTGTTTGAACAGGGGGTAACCTGACTGTCAGCCAAAGACCCCATTTCTTACAATAGTGTTTTCATTATTTTTTTCATGCTATACGTTTGATATGTATTTAGTTTATATCCTTATTATTGTGGTACTGAAAATTCTGGACCCGTGTTATAAACATCGTCGTATCACAACGATTTTGGTATCAGCAGACCGAGAATGGTTAGAATAGTATGCACAAGCATTGTATTCATATTCAGGTGACGAAATCACCCGAATATCAGAGTTTCCGTCCTGAAACAGCCATTTTGTGATTGCCCTCACATAGGCCAATGACTAATGCTGAAAATGAGTCTGAAGGAGACGTACATCTTTGCTGACTCCTCTGTGACCTGAGCAAGCTGATTCCACTGCCTGAAGCCAAACCTGTTCGCCCAGTTTCTTTCCCAGTGGCCGAATGAGATTAGTATCAAGGCACAACACATCATAAAACCTTTTCATCACAAACAAACCATGCCTAATCTTACACACACCTGTCCCTGTTTCTTTCTTTATGACTTGCTTTACAAGGAGGAGGTGCCTGTTTATATTGGGGGTCCGTCGATATCTGATGAAAGTACTGAGCCTTGCCGGGTAATTGATTGAGGGCTGGACAAACTGAAATATGGCTTGTCATCATAACCCTGCTATTTCTTTGTAGTGAAAATATGTGAATGGTCAACTGTAAAATAAGGAATGTTTGCCTAAAGCATAATATTTTGTATAAAAGAGAAGGTTAGCTTTGCAAGGGGAGCAATCTCCTGAGAATATACACCGTGTTGTACTTCTAGGATACCTGTTACTGGCTGCAGCCAATAAACAAGATCTTTGGCTTCACCAAGAAGACTCTGTGTTTCTGTAGTCTCAAACAGGAAGGACTCGAAGTCTTAGGGTGTGTTCCCTGGCACCACTGGGTTCTGAAAAACCCAGTACTTCAGTTGGTGCCCAACGTGGGGCGATTTCAGCGGTACCGGTCCAAGCCAGAGGTTCGTGAGGAGCTTCGTGTGAAAATTCTGGAGGGAGGCCGCCACTTCATCGACCCCTGTATGTCGACGTGGTCCGAAAGTCTTTGCTGCGAGGTTCCCCGCTTCCCGACGACTACGAAGGACTGCTGCCCTGACTATCGCCCTGTTTTGGACCCTTGATGATTTGGTAGAGCGAAACGATAAACGAGTCTTCTGGTGACGTCATCGATACCTCAGTTAAGTATAAGTGGAGCGTCTCCCAGTCCTTAGTTTGGTTCTTAGTTTGGTATCCCCTTGGGATCTTTGATTTGGAACTTGCAAGTACCAAAGCTGAGGGATTCGTGTATTCACGAGATTATCGTATTCGATAATCCTTTGAAGTTTGAAGCTAGACTGGAGAGCGAAGATGCCTGGTCTTAGCAGACATGGAAATTTGTTTTGTCTTGGTTATAATAGGGATTCCCGATTGGAGGACTCATGTCCGGTTCCTCCGATTGGAACTCCAACCTATGAACTATATGTGAAACATGGCATCGGCCCCATCATATATAATGAAGTATGGATCCGATACACCAGGAAAGATGGTGTTTTAAAATGGCCCCAATATGGTAGTTTTGACACAGAGATTCTGGATAATCTGGAGGTTAAACTTTTTAAGAAGAAAGCCCGGCCGGCGATGTTTGACTCTTTCCGCCTATGGCGTAAGGAAGCCAAACAGAAGGAAATTAAATTAGCAAAGAGAAATAAGAGGGAAGAGGGTATCTCGATAATGCAAGCTGCCATACAGTTTAAAGATGATGAAGAAGAACAGATAAATGAGCAGTTGCACAGGCAACGTAAAATGGTGACCGATAAATGTTATCCAGTTTTTCCGCTTCTTCAGCAAGATGCAGCAAAAGAACTTGAGAAAGATCCTTTAATGTCACACTTGTTGAGTTCGCCACCCCCTTATGCGCAGAATGCTATAGCACCTCCGCAACCTTTAGCTGTGCAACCTCCGGTTATTGTGCCTCAGGTTCTTCCACAGCCGTCAGCTCCTCTTCAGTTGGCTCCTACTACTATGGCGCAGCCCCTTCAAGGGCCGCCGACTTCGCTACCTGCTCCATCTGTACCTCCTACAACTTTATGTACTACATCGACTGCCTCTTCTGGTGTTCTTCCTGATACTGCCTCTGAGTCTGCCTCTGCGTCTGCCTTGCCTCCCTCTGTTTTTCCTCCTGTTCTTTCATCAACTTCTCCTTCTGTCCGACAGAGAATGACAGATACTGTTGCCAGCCTTATATTTCCTCTCTTTGGGTCGTCTGGTGTGACCCCAGATTCGGAGTGTAAGCAGTCGCGTAGTCAACTGCCTAATTCTCGAGAGAGAGAGAGAAATGTTTGACCGTATGACGCGTAAATGGGTTGTTTACCCTTCAAGATACGATGTAGAGTCTGTTATGGATGTCTTCTGTCAATGGGAAGCACCGAAACAAAGATAAGTTTTTGAGAAAATGTGTGCTTTCCTTTGTGAGGAATTGGAGGATAATGATTTGGAAACAAATCCGCCTGATTTGTGCCGTGTACGGTTTGAGTTTGCAAAGAGCACGATTGTGGGTTCCGATGTTGAGAAAGCAGTTGCGACGTTGTTGTCCTTTAGGAATAAGGATCCTTCTCAGTCATTGTTCAAACATGACTCCTCTGTTAAAAAAAAGGTGCGACAGTACCCAATGAGAGAAGTCCCTCCGGTATGGAAGGACGCCGTTGCGGCTGATGTTGCTAATCAAATTGATGCTGTCCCAGCTCATTTTCAGCGTGTTTGGGTACATGTTCCGTGGAAGCGAGCTGAAGTTTTAGCCCTTAAGCAGACTTTGCCTGATCCCCGTAAAAACCCTGCAGGGTATTATAAGGAATTATCACAGACTGCAGACTCGTGCATTATGAATTTAGCCGACATAGACATGTTATTTGGGAATGTTGTTCCACAGCCTTTGTGGGGATTGATTCGCCATACAGATCATGCACAAGAGTTAGGTGACTCATGGGCTAATATTAGTGCTGCAAATGATAGACAAGATGGTGGTGCCAAGCCTGAGCCTTTGGTAGCAGAACTGCCTGCTAGGATCATTACTTACATGAAGACTTTAATGCCTGCGATGCGTGTGAATTGGGATAAACTGTCTGCGTGTAAGCAGAAGAAAGATGAAACAGTGTCTGATTTCTTCACCAGGTTTGAGGAAACGTTTATCGACCACAGTGGTCAAGATATGAGTACAGAAGGTGGTCAACGGTTGTTCGTCGACAAGTTTGTGCACAATTTGCTTGCCGAGCTGTGTAAGAAATTGAAGGATTCCGAGAGTTCTTGGGCCATTTCCTCTTCAGCACAAATATTGGCTACTGCACAGTACTACGAAAATAGGGATAAAGATGAGAAGGATAGAGCAGACAAGAAAACTAAAGAATTAAAGACGAAGGTTCTTTTACAACAGGCGTATCCGCCACGTGGTGGTCAGAGTAACTATCAGCAACCTCAACAGTTCCAGAGAAACTCGCAAAGGTTCGAGTTTTCTGAACCACATGTTACTGTAGGTCCCAATCAGTGTTCATATTGTAAAGAAGAGGGTCATTTCAAGTATAGTTGTCCTATTTTGTTACAGCGTACGAATGATGCTTCTGGCGCAAGAGGTCGAGGTGTTCAACAAGCTCCTAGAGGTAGAGGACGTGGAAGTTTCCCCAAGAACACGCGTTCCTTTCCGTCTCAAACTCAATGAATAGCTTTGACCAGCACCATAACGCGTCTGGTAGGACGGCTCAGTACTATGCTGAAGACTACTATACAGAAGATGAGAACCTGGAAGGTAATAATTGCTAGGACAGCCATAGACAGAGAGAGGTAGTTTTTTTAGTTCCAGTAGATCAGAATGGACCTTATGTTAAGGTGATTACATCAGGTGTGTCGGAGCCTTTTTTGTTGGATACTGGTGCTACAAAGAGTTCTATTATGCACTCAAAACTCCCTGGCGCACCTTTGTCTAGCGAGATGAATGTTTCAGTAGGTTTTTCTGGCACCCCGGTTAGGAACCCGATTTCTAGTCCTATGTCCCTTTCTGTTGGACCTTGTGAATTGGAAGCACCCCTTATTCTGATGACAGGTTTTGGTGAAAACTTGTTAGGATTGGATTTGTTGAAAAGATTGTATGCAACATTATATTGTTCTCCTTCGGGAGTACAACTTACACTGGGTAGGAAAATGGTCTCTCCAATGTATTTGTCGATGGATAAACTTCCGACCGAATTGTCGTTTCTTCCTGATATCATTTGGGCTACTGGTCCTAATGATGTGGGTCTTTTGGAAATACCGCCTTATGTTGTGACATTGAAAGCCAATGTTAAATTACCACGCATTGAACAATACAAGATCTCTAGTGAAGGTGAAAAGGCGTTGCTAGCGATCATTTATGATTTAATTGAAAAAGATGTAATTGAAGAGACAAGAGGCAACGTTTGTAATAGTCCTGTTCTGCCTGTTTTGAAACATACTGACCCCTCTAAGGCACCTGTTTACAGGTTCGTGATTGATCTTAGAGAGGTAAATAAAATAGTTGTGCCACAGTTTCCACTTGTTCCTGATATCACTGCCATATTAACTATGATTCCAGCTTCCGCCACCTGGTTCTTGTTGATTGACTTAAAGAATGCTTTCTTCAGCATCCCGATTGCCGAGGAGAGCGGGGATATTTTTGGCTTCAGTTTAGGAGGCCGAAGTTTCCGCTTCAAACGCGCTCCTCAAGGCTACTGTGAAAGTCCATCAATATATAGTCAGGCTTTAAAAACACAGTTTGATGCAATTGTTTTACCTGACGGCGCTACCCTTATTCAGTACATTGATGATTTGCTAGTCGCTACAGATACTGAAGAGATTTGTAAAGAAGCCACCTTGTTGTTGTTGCGTCATTTGTCTGATTTACATCACAAAGTGTCCCTTTCAAAACTGCAATATTGTCGACAAGAAGTGACCTACTTAGGTCATCTCTTATCGAAGGAGGGAAGGAAACTGACCTCAGAAAGAATTCAGGCAATTGCAAAATTGAGTGTGCCAAGGACACAGAGAGAAGTACGTGCTTTCTTGGGCATTACATCATACTGCAGACAATGGATACCGAATTTTTCTTTGCTGGCCAAACCTTTGGTAGCATTGACCTATAAAGATACACCGAATCCCGTTCCGTAGTCTGAAGATTGTCAGAAAAGTTTTTCCGAATTGCGTAATGCATTGTTGGGTACCCCCGACTACAGTAAGCCCTTTACACTGTATGTCCATGAGAGAGAGGGTTGTGCATTGTCAGTGCTGACACAGTCTTTTGGAGACAAGCAGCGCCCATGCCCATATTTTCCGTTGACTTTGGATCCGGTAGCTAAGCATTGCCGAGTTGCTTGAGAGCCACAGCGTCAGCAGCTGTTTCTATTCGACAGTCTGCTGGGTTAGTGATGAATAATATGTTGATTGTGATGGTTCCAAATGCAGTGGACACGTTGTTAAACAGGACCAAGACACAGCATTTAACTAGTGCTCGATTGTCAGGGTACGAGTTGACACTGTTAGCGAGTCACGTGCACATAAAGAGGTGCAATACGTTGAATCCAGCCACGTTATTGCCGATTTCAGTAGAAACAGATGATGTTGAACAACATGATTGTTTTCTTAGGACAGAAGAAGACGAAAGGGAGAGTAGATCTTAAAGATACTCCTCTTGTAAAGTGTGATGGTACCTTATGGGTGGATGGTTCATGCTTCAAGCTTCCTAATGGTGATACGACTGCAGCATATGCTGTCACAACTTTGCATACGATTGTTGAAGCTGCACGTATACCACATAATTCAGCTCAAGCAGCAGAGCTGATTGCACTTACGAGAGCGTGTGTGTTATCGAAAGGAATGAAAGTGACCATATATACCGACAGCCAGTACGCGTTTGGTGTGGCCCATAGTTTTGGACGATTGTGGAAAGAACGTGGGCTCCTGACTTCGCATGGAACTAAAATTCAGCATGGTCAGTTGGTGAATGAGCTTCTTGAGTCACTGACCTTGCCATTACAAGTTGCGATTGTGAAATGCAGTGCACACAAGAAGGTTACTGATGATGTTGGTCGTGGCAATGCATTTGCTGAAGAAATCGCAAAAGAAACAGCAAAAGATGTGATGAATCGAATGTATGTTGCAGGCCCCGCAAGATGGGTTGGTGACATTGGAATGTGTGAAGATACGATAGAGGGTGTGAAGTCTCTTCAAGCTGAAGCTTCAGAGAAAGAGTTGAATGTGTGGAAAGAAAGTACGGGTAAATTGGATGAAAATGGTTGTTGGGTTGACTTGTCAGAACATCAGCGATGGTTGTTACCCGATGCGTATGTGCTTGCAGTGGTGACAATGGCTCATGGAATGGCCCATATCAGTGTGAAAGGGATTTGTAAGTTGTTGGCTCAAGTATGGCAAAATGCTGGAATTCCTAAATGTGCAGAGAATGTGGTCAAGAATTGCATGGTGTGTCTGAAATACAATACTGGTAGGGGAACCCCAACTCCAGCTGGTCATTTTGCGCCTCCAACATATCCGTTCGAGGTTTTGCAGTTAGATTTCATCCACATGGAAAGGTGCAACAATCTGAAATACGTACTTGTTGTTGTTTGTGCCTTTTCAAGATGGGTAGAAGCATATCCCTTAAAAGACAACACTGCCTTATCCACAGCTAAAGCCCTTGCCAAAGAATTCTTCCCTAGGTTTGGAATGCCGAGAATGGTCTGGAGTGATAATGGGAGTGAATTTGTGGGTCGAGTGATGAAAAAAGTATGTGAGGGGCTAGGTATCCAGCAAACATTCCACGCTGCAAATCACCCCCAATCAGCTGGACTAGTAGAGTGCTATAATGGCACGCTAAAACTGAAGTTGGCAAAGATACAAGCGAGCTCTGGTCTTAAATGGCCTGACGCTCTGCCTTTAGCACTCCTATCAACAAGAATGACTGTGCATTCGCGAGTGGGACTTAGTCCCTATGAAATTGTGTTCGGCCGCCCGGCCAACATATGGGGAGTGCCAAGACCAACAAAATTCAGTGAGATCGAACACCCTGTACTGCTTGATAATTTGTATGAATTGACGGCTAAATTGCGTGTTCTACACCAACAGGTTCACGATACTCTGCCTCAGGTCTCTGAAGCTCCAGGACATCTTATCGATCCTGGATGATGAGTGCTGGTCAAGAACTTCCAGTGGACAAAGAATGACCAGCCCCGTTGGACCAGCCCCCACCTCGTCCTTCTCTCAACAAGATCAGCTGTTCGAGTGGAAGGGAAAAAGAACTGGATCCACGGCGTACACTGCAAGAGGGTCCCTTTTCCTCTACCGTACGACCGGTGGGTCCAGGAGGGGATCGCTGACTCTGAGACTGAGACTGTGCCTCGTTTTTTGCCATTTAGCAATGCACGTGTACAAGGAACAATTTCTGAACGAGAAAGTGACAATAATTTGCAAGAAGCTGTGCCACCGTCAATTCGATTGAACACTACAGAGCCTGAACTCTTGTTCCAGAACCAGACAGTACCTGGAAAAAGCCGTTATAATTTGAGACCAAGAACTAAGGACAAATAATTTTTTCCCATTCCTTTGCTACTTTTTTTAAAAGTGCGGCTCTCTCATCTGAGAAACGTTCTTATTTTTGTTTTTTTTCTTTTCGAACCGCCATCCGGGTTCAGCTGTAGGGTCGTGGTTGCCCAAGTCTTTGGAGTGCAGCTGAAGACGTTAGGTCGACAGTTCTGGTCGGTCTAAGGGAGTTGCCCTGGACTGACAGAAGCATTCCCTAGCATAGAACACCCTACCACCGCGAGCAGCAATTAGAGAGGATGGAGTTTTTCAAGAATGAGAGACCTGCCAAACAGATGGATTTTAAAGGCAGAATGTCTATAATAATGACAAAGAAACGATTTTTGATATTATGTATTTTCATGTTGCTCAGTGTAATGACGTTTTTAATAGGATATGTTTTATTCTCTTTTCAAGTGACATTTGCACCCATTACACAGCCCATACCTCCTTCTACTGTTTCCTCGCATTCTTTTCACCCCCTGCCTGAACACGAGTCTGCCAGAAGATTAGAATTTGTCAACAATTCATTTATTCAGCTTCTACACCAACAGCAATTAGTAGTGAACACAACTAACTGTTGGGTGTGTGGTCTTATGCCTCATACTACTGATAAAGGTATCCCTTATTTGGTCCTGCCTTTCAGCCATAATGGTTCTGTGTGGGCATATAGAACGGTGTTCATATACGCGTATGAAGCCAACCCCCTACGTTCTGTGAAAGATAATCCTAAGAATAGTGCTCTAGCTAAGGGTATAGTAGATATGATTAGGGAAGATATTTCCTATGAGACTATCCCGAGAGATGAGACACTAGCATATATTGGATGGAACATAACAGGATATGGAGTTACTCTGAGTGGGAACCAGCGAGCAAAGAGATCCTCCCCGATTTGGATTGTACCCCATCTGGGTCACCTATGTCTGCAAGGTAATGGCAAGAATCCCAGAGCTCAGTTAGGGAAAAGTATCTGCACTGAAACATATGTTTTTGCGTCTCAGACTTCTCCTTCGTTATTAGCAGCTAAGGGTACCTATTTCATCTGCCATAATAGAGCCTATACATGGTTGCCCCCTGACTTCTCAGGCACATGTTTTGTTTCGTTCCTGTTACCTCCCACCTACACGGTCGCGGCAGATTACCATAAAACAAGGATAGTTAGTGGTGTCATAAGTAAAGAAGACACTACAGGACAAGAATTTGGAGATTTCATAAAGGGTTTTCTGTCGTTTTGGGGTCCTATGGTTAACAGCAGGAACATAAGGCAATTGACAAGGGTGGTTGAATCCACAGTAGTTGAAACCGCCGGTGCCCTTAGTAATTTGACTGCTGAGCTCCAGTCGGATCGCCTTATGACTCTTCAGAACAGGGTCGCATTAGACGTCATACTTGCAGACCGTGGTGGGGTATGTAAAGTGATCCAATCAAGTTGTTGTGTTTTCATCCCAGATAACGCTCCGACAGTCTACCAGGCCATTTCCAAACTGCATAAGATCTCCGAATCTATTCACGTGGATAAAGGAGATTGGTCATTGATGGGGTGGTTCTGGGAGCTGATATCCGCCTGGGGATGGAAGACTCTGGTAGTCATTGGGTTGATCTTAGCCATTCTTTTCCTGTCCTGTTTGTGTGTACAGTGTGCTCCTGCAATATGTGGCCTCTGTGCTACATCATGTGTAAGGAAACCTGTATCAAAAGACGAGCTAAGTAATAGGATGATGCTACAGCAACATCTCAACGACTTTATGAATATAGACCTGGACTCAGATTAGCGTGAGTATGGGTTATTGCCTATGTAAGGGCAAAAGGAGGGTCTGTGGAACTGAAAATTCTGGACCCGTGTTATAAACATCGTCGTATCACAACGATTTTGGTATCAGCAGACCGAGAATGGTTAGAATAGTATGCACAAGCATTGTATTCATATTCAGGTGACGAAATCACCCGAATATCAGAGTTTCCGTCCTGAAACTCTGAGATTCCATTTAAACGACAGCCATTTTGTGATTGCCCTCACATAGGCCAATGACTAATGCTGAAAACGAGTCTGAAGGACACGTACATCTTTGCTGACTCCTCTGTGACCTGAGCAAGCTGACTCCACTGCCTGAAGCCAAACCTGTTCGGCCAGTTTCTTTCCCAGTGGCCAAATGAGATTAGTATCAAGGCACAACACATCATAAAACTTTTTCACCACACACAAACCATGCCTAATCTTACACACACCTGTCCCTGTTTCTTTCTTTATGACTTGCTTTACAAGGAGGAGGTGCCTGTTTATATTGGGGGTCCGTCGATATCTGATGAAAGTACTGAGCCTTGCCGGGTAATTGATTGAGGGTTGGAGAAACTGAAATATGGCTTGTCATCATAACCCTGCTATTTCTTTGTAGTAAAAATATGTGAATGGTCAACTGTAAAATAAGGAATGTTTGCCTAAAGCATAATATTTTGTATAAAAGAGAAGGTTAGCATTGCAAGGGGAGCAGTCTCCTGAGAATATACACTGTGTTGTACTTCTAGGATACCTGTTACTGGCTGCAGCCAATAAACAAGATCTTTGACTTCACCAAGAAGACTCTGTGTTTCTGTAGTCTGAAACAGGAAGGACTCGAAGTCTTAGGGTGTGTTCCCTGGTACCACTGGGTTCTGAAAAACCCAGTACTTCATTATGTTTAAACAATTCTTCTAATAAAAAAAGGAGTAAGTCTAACTATTTTTATTGACGTTTGTACATGTTCATTATTGAGTACTCTTTTTAAAGTTCAGAATCATAAAAAAAGTTACATTTATTGCGTATACATTTTTGGAAGGTTTGTTATAGACATGTATATGTATAATGTTCTTAATATTTTAGATATTTTAATTTTTTAAATTATAAAAATGCTATAATTAAAATATATCTAAAGCATTTTTTTATATAGTTACTTCTGTCGCATAGGCTCTTATTATCCTAATGAGACTGTTGGATTTGGGTAGCAGATTCACTTGCACTGTGGGGGACTGAGTCTGAACCCACTACAGGTGACACCTGTCGACCAAATCCGGGTTTTGTTCCGGCTAACTAGCAATGCCTCATCTCCTCCCTAGAGCAGGGATGATTGGTCAACCACGCGCATGACACAATTGACTCCTCAGAAAAATCGTGTTCACTCAGATCTCATCCGTTTCTCTCAGTTACATTAGTCTCACGTATGTAAGGACAATCAGGGGTAGAGTATAGTTAAATAAGGTTTTATTGAAGTAACTGTATCTTAGATAATAAAACATGGATTCCAATAACAAGGACAGTGAAGCATGACAGGATTATAATTGTGACAAGGAGAGTGAAACATAAAAATAACACTATCGTATTGTTACTAAGATTGATAAAAATAGTTTCTACCTAGGCTATGTTAGAGCACAGCTTGTTAAGCTCTAGCTCTGCCCTTCAGGTTCCCCTGGGAAGACATCATCCCTTATGCCTGAGCAAGAGGCATGTAGTCTACATAAGCAGCAGCAGAAAAACACTCGGTAATCAGCATTCAGTCGTGGTCATCTGGGTGAAATCTCCCTCTAATGTACATGGGTCAAAGTAGTGTTTTTATTATAAAACAGCTGATGTTCCAAGAAAGGCTCCCCATGTAAGAGTGTGTATGTTTCTGTGAACATTAGAGACAAAGGGTACCACTTTTGCCGGCAACCTATCTTACTGCAACCTTGAAAAAAGCACAGAGTAAAAGAAATGTCTTGTTTAAGAACGTGGTGCTGGCCTAGGCAAAGAACAACTAGATGGAGAAAATAAAACAAGACCGCAAATGTGGCTATTGTTAAAATAATAAAACTAAGCTGATTAAAATATGTCTAGGTTAAAGTGCACTATACAAAAAAGAGGAATTGTAGGTTTAAAGTATTCGGATTATTATTTTTGTAAAAATCTTCTCTCAAATAGGGATACGTTGTAGTGATATTAAAGTTCTTTATATCCCTTGCTAGTTTCGTTGTTGTGTTTTTATTATAAAACAGCTGATGTTCCAAGAAAGGCTCCCCATGTAAGAGTGTGTATGTTTCTGTGAACATTAGAGACAAAGGGTACCACTTTTGCCGGCAACCTATCTTACTGCAACCTTGAAAAAAGCACAGAGTAAAAGAAATGTCTTGTTTAAGAACGTGGTGCTGGTCTAGGCAAAGAACAACTAGATGGAGAAAATAAAACAAGACCGCAAATGTGGCTATTGTTAAAATAATAAAACTAAGCTGATTAAAATATGTCTAGGTTAAAGTGCACTATACAAAAAAGAGTAATTGTAGGTTTAAAGTATTTGGATTATTATTTTTGTAAAAATCTTCTCTCAAATAGGGATACGTTGTAGTGATATTAAAGTTCTTTATATCCCTTGCTAGTTTCGTTATGGTATTCACTTTGAATTCTGCTATTGTTTTGTTGAGCGTTCTGAATAGTATTATCTAAGATAATTTCCTGCTCCAATTCAGCTATTTCCTTAAGTTCGCGTTTGCTGATCCCGAGGGCTGTCTCTACTGAGAGGGCTAACCAATCCCTGGAACATTTAGTGCCAACACCGCTAAACTGTGTAAGATATTTAGGATTGCTTATAAAGATGACAGGGATATTTCTCACCTGTAGTCCTAGTGGAATTGTGTTGTGCTTTAAATGCTCTAGTAGCACCTGTGCGTGCAATTGTGTCCGTATGTTTTTCTTTTTAAGTTGCTTTAACTTCTCTAATTTATCTAATTTAGGCGTCTCACTGGGGGGTAACTCTCCACTAAGGAGTGAAAGGAGTTCTAAAAGTTTTGATATCTGTTCTGTGTAGCATACTGTGTGGGATTCTGACATTCTAACTGAGTGCTCGCAAAAGAACTATAAAAATATACAGTAAATCAACTATCTCCATTCACCATATCTCTACAAAATGAGACACCATCAGCCTACCATTACCTATTTGTTATTTCATTTCACTCCCGACCTCGGGTGGAAAAACACATGTATTATTTATCTCTGCACAAAAACTCACACCTCACTAGGTGTACTCAACATTCTACAAAAAAGAGGAAGCCCGATGACCCTAACCTGACCTGAGTTAAATAACAATATATCAACAAGGGAATGGTCTACAGGTTGGGATAGATTAAATCGATATTTTTGAAAAACAGTGCTCAACACTGTCTTTATGGATTAATTACTTTCCAAATGTATTGCAAGGCAGACAATGACTCATTGGTGAATATATACAGAATACAAAATATTTACAACACAAGACATTACAGGTTAAAGTGCACAGCAGCAGGCCTAGTTTGCTAAAATAATGTGTAAAAAACTATAGCTAAAATGGCTAAACAACACTTCTATTTTAAAATATTTGTTTAAACAATTTTAACAAATTATTTACATTTTTCACACGTTTTGCACTTTTTCTATAGAACAAATCCATTGTTTGCATGTATTTATACCATTAATTTGCATAAAAAGAAAGTGTTTCTTCAAATTTCCATTATTCTGCCATTCTTTAATGCTTGATTTGTTTTGTAGTCTGCTTTTGGACACCAGTAGCTTTGCAGGTTATCAGTTTTTCATTGCTGGTCTCCGATGAAGGTAAGTTTAATTTTAATTTATTTTCAGTAGTTGATATGTCTTGGGGAGGTGGTATATTGTTAGCTATTTTAGTATTTGTGTGTGTGTATTTTAAGTAACAGAAAGTGTGGGGTTTTTCAAAGTTGTTTGCGGTGCGTGCACTAGGCTGAAGTTGGATTTAACCTATATATATTTTTAATATTAGATAGTTTGGTATATTTGAACTATTTGTAGGCATTTTGAGTTGTTTCTTTGTGTTTCTGTGTGGTGCATTTGTTTTGAGAGATGGGGTTTTCTGTGTTTTCTAATACAGAATGTTTATTAGAAGAAGATTCATTATCTGGACGGTGAATTTAAAAAAAAAGAAACGTAGGGCCTGATTATGATTATGGCGATACATTCAACCGCCATACCCACATACCCGCTGTGGCAGTCTGACTTCCCCATCCTTGGTGCTGCGACCACCAGATTAGGATGCTGGCAGTCAGACTGCTAGGAGACCGCAGCCACCGTCAACGCCAGGACCATGGATTCGGACAGGTTGGTGGTGGTACAAGTCGTGGTCAAGCATGGGGGTGCTGTTGTCGGTATTGCCATGCCGATCACAGCAGCTTTCGGCCAGACTTTTCATGGTGGTCAACCCCAACCACATCTACAGCCGGCATAGGGGAGATGAGGGTCTGATGTGTATTGTCCGCTTTGGCTGTGATGCCCAGGTATGACCTGGTGGCCCCTTTGACATCTGTGAGGAGCCCTCTACAGGTGATCCTCCACCACAGGTACTATCCCACTAAGAACCTAATATTTATCCACTACCATTGCTTTGTGACATGAGACATGGGCAAACTCAGGGACAGACTCCTTCTACCCATGATCAGCCAGGAACTTGCCGGCTCTCGCACAATGGAACAGAACCAGAGGGCCCAAGCAACTCATCCATCTACTCTTATTTAGATAAATATTAGCTGCCATTACAGACACAAAAAAAAAACCTTGCAGCAAGGTGCAGTCTCTGTGGGCCTGGGCCTCCTCTGAGCTGAACACAATAAACTCTCTGTAGTGGCATAACATCTGAAACAGTTGAACATTTTGGTGGTCATTACAACCTCGGCGGTCTTTTTACAAGACCGCCGAGGGACCGCCGTGCGGAAGACCGCCAGTGGTGGCGGTTTTCCGCTCGGCCTATCATGACCATTGGCAGCTCTCCGTCCTTTTACAGACGGAGAGCCGCCAACAGCCATACTGGCGGGAGGCGGGGAAGTGGAGGTTGCTCCACCTCCACCGCCACGCCAACAGAACACCGCCCAGCGAATCATGTCCAGGTCTCCAGCCCGGCGGTCGTCTCTGCCCTGGCGGGCGAAACGGAGAACCGGAGGATGACGATGGCGGTAACCACCATGGTCATGATGCAAAAAAAAAACGCCAGCCTGTTGGCGGTCTTACCGCCGCTTCTCCGCCTTCCGCCAGGGTCATAATGACCCCCTTGATTTTTTTTGTCCCGCTTATTCTTCCCCCAGGTCTAAGTGGATCTGTAACATTTGCCGGGAAATGGGAATAAGAGATTGTGCCTCTGCTATGAGAATTTTTAAAACTCATCATTCTAAGGTTCTAATACATGCTGTCAGCAAGTATTTGCTAGCAGCATGGCGCATACGTAACCCTGTTATCAGCAATGTGTCTCAATTGTGAGTGGTTAAGCTTCCTTTTAACTGTCGTAGTGGGGTCCAGCTGTTCTATTGTGTATTGTTTATATGGTTTTACTGAATTGTATTTTATACCTTTCTGATTTTATTATTTATTGTATATTCGCTTTGATGATCTATTGATCGAATAAAGCTTGTGTTCAACATCAACATCTCTGAAAGGGTAAGATTGATGGAAAGCGCAGTGGAAGACCTTAAGCCAGAACACAATGTGCTTTCCCACTGCTTGCAAGACCTTGAAAACAAATTAATCTGTTGGAACAAAGAACTGAAGATGCAGAGGAGCACAATGGCAACAATAATATTCAAGTAGTGGGCTTCCAGGCGTATCAGAGAACACAGACATGGCGACGTTTCTAGAGACCTGGCTGCCAATGCCGGTGGCATCAGGCTGCCTTGCACGTTTCCTCACCCTGGAATGGGCTCATAGGGTCCCTGCATGTCAACATGCACTGGGCGGCGCCCTCACCAAGTGATGGCATGTTTCTTAACTACAAGGACAGGGACACTATACTACAAAAGGCATGTGAGCATGGCCCATATGCTCTAGAGAATGGGAAAGTACTGTTATTCCCTGACTTCATGGCAAAACGATAAGCTCAGAAGACATCCTATCAGACTGTCAAAAAAGGTCTCCACAAAGAGTGATTACAGTATTTCTTACTTTTTCCGGTAAAATTTCTGATAATCCACGATGACATTACACATTTTTGCATGACACCAGATTAAGCATGGTCCTGGCTTCAGGAGTATAAGGCTGGTGTGGCACACTCAGGACCCAAGACGAAGCTTAATAAAGTCAGATGATGACATAGGAAGAGATCTTGTTACCACGATGGGGGGTCCACATTAAAGAAACCCTCTCCTACACAGACCGAAAGAGAGAGGGAGGTGGTGCTACAAGCAGTGGCAGACCTGGTATTGACACAAAGATCAGAGGGAGGACTCTTTGGACCATGCTTCGATTGCTTCAGAATCAGATGCTCCGCACTTAGCTGGCAACACCCTTCCTGATGTGACCCCACAGATGACTGGGAAACTGATTTTTTCACAGGGCAACATGCAGTCCCCCAGAAGTTTTCTCAGATGCAAGAACAGAGACTTCCTTACTGGCTTCCACAACTTTGTTGATTGGGGTGGGCTGCCTGTGAGTGAACTGAGCAACAGAGACACACCAGGGCCCGAACGCCGGTAGACTTTCAGGAATATCCTGAATATTCTGAATAAGGGCAGAGCATAGTACTGGAACAAATCCCCCAATATTTACCTATTATCATCATGTGGAACATTAGTGGGATGGTATCAGCCACTATCTGACACACACAGGTATTTGCGGAGACATGGCACGTAAATAGTCATGCAACAAGAAACACAAACTTCTCATTGCCTATGCCATACGTGTTGGGGCCACATTTATGCCACATCTTATTCTGCCTACTCCCATGGAGTATTGATTTGAGTGAAGGCTGATACCCCTTTTGAGCACATAAACACCTTAACGGACCCGGAAGGCTGTCATGTGCTAGCCAAAGGCAGACTGAAGGGCAAGGAGATCACACTGGGGAACCCCAAATCAGGATCAGTTAACTTTCCTCCACGATTTGTCCACTTCGTTGGTGTCAATGGGAACCAAAAGCTTACTCCTCGATGGAGATTCTAATTGAGTGATAAATACTGATGTGGATAGATCTACCCCACCACTGCTAGGGACCCCATCTCTTAAGTTATCAGAGGACTTCAGCAAAAGATTGAACATTGGGACCTGTTATAAATCTGGAGGATACAACATGACCAACTGCGAAAATATTCCTATTACTCATCCCATATATAAATGACACAATAGATTGGACATGCTGCCATGCTCTACACTTATAGGAAAACAAATGCTATCTGACCATAGTGCCCTATTAATAAAATACTGCCCCTTACTAGAAAGATCGGTTATACCTCTGTGGAAACGTAACCCTTTGCTGTTAGAAGTCACTCCCTTTCAAGACTCAAAAAACCATCCCAGACAATTTTTACTTTAACTAGATAATGGCTTCTTCCCTTCTGGTTGAATTTGATGCATTTAAGATGGTGGTCTTGGGTCAATGCATAACTCAGAGGGTGGGGGCCATAAGGGCTATGAAGGGGGTACTAAAGACACTGGAGACCGGTCTCCTTGACCTGGATAACAAACTAGGACATGGGTACACTGTGGATACCACATATAGAAAAACAAGAGAGAACTATCATTAGGTATTAGAACGTCTGCTTTGTCTAGACTGTAAGGATTATATGACTAAGGCCCATGATGAAGAGGGAAAAACAGGGAAACTGTTAGCATGGCTAGTTAACTAACTCACCAGCCTGGGTAAAGCACATCACTCTGAAATAGACAGAAGAGGGACTAATATCCTACTCCAGGAAAGTTTGTAACACCTTATTTCGTAGATACTATGAAAAACGTAATTCTAACCCCAAAAAGTGATAAATTAATTCCTGTCCACCATTCCATTACACACTGTGGACTGAGAGACACAGAAATCCTTGGGCAGCCCAGTGATGGTACACAAAATTCGAGTACCCATCAAGGAGTTCGCTGATGGGAAAATGCTGGGCCCCTCAATTACAGGCTTTATATGCAGACTCGTTCAGATTGGGGATATTTCAAGATTCCACAAGGGTGGCGCTGATGATACTGCTACCCAAGACCTGCAAACTGGGCGCCCCAGTATCAGCATTTTTCCCACTCTCTATGTAGAACAAGGATTATAAGATTTAGAGCACGGCCCTTGACACACGACTGGCACTGCACATGCATGCCCTTGTGCAACCAGATCAGAACAGGTTTAATCTGATGAGGAACACTTCCCCTAGCCTTCATAGGTTATTTCATGTGATGCATCACTTGGAGCTGTTTCATTATCCGAGTGCTACACCGATGTTGATTGATCTTGAACAAGTATTCAGCTCCATTAACTGGGGCTTCCTATATGCTGTCATGTTAGAAACGGCACATGGTGATGCATGGGCAACCTGGGTTGATTACTGCATTCAGGTCCAGTGGCCAGCGTCAAAACAGGCTCCATGGTGTTGTTTCAATATAATATTAGCAAAGGCACCAGACAGGGGTGCCCATTGTCTTCCTTATTGTTCGCATTGGCCATTGAGTCACAGGCAGCTTTATTTCGACTGCAAACCCCTGAATATGGACTTACCCGGGGAGGTGGATTGCATACGATATTCCTATATGATGATGATCTGCTTCTTTTTACGAGGGATTGCAATGTCCCTATTGTCAACATTTGCAATTCACTCTGACCTAAAAGTGAACATAGCCAAAACACATCTGTTACCACTGTCTTGAGATGCAGAATGCCCTTCCTCGCTGCCACAGGGCCTGGCATGGTCCCCTACATCATTCAAATACCTTGGTATTAGAATACTTCACTCCCCAGTCAACCTCAAAGAAGCTAGTCTGGGTGCCTCTTTCAGAGCACTAAGCTCCTGTGTGCAATTCGTGAGATCTTTAAAGCTTCTGATCATGGCACGGATCTCCTTGTCCAAAATGATCATGTTACCAAGACTAATATACCATTTTACAAATCTACCAGTTAAGATCCCAACATCATGGTTCAGACAATTGCACTCCGATTTATGGGAGCTGGTGTGGGACTCGGGCCACAGCAGGGTCTCACTAGATGCTCTTCAGAGAACATCAGGGGAGGGTGGCCGGGGTGTCACGTACTTTGAGCTGTACTTTCTAGTGGCACTGTTGTAGTGGGTCATCCTATGGTTGGATGGTTCGCACTTGTATGAACTTGGGCTACGGGGACCTCTAACTACTCAAGCAGCACTACTAGTGAAGCTGCTCAATGGAGTTCACTCATCATGGTCCTCTGGTTGATATCGCACTGTGATGCTGAAGGAGGTGCTGCTGCCACTCCCCAGGGACCTTAATATACGCAAAGGCATTTCTGCTGGTTGGCCTTCCGCATGGTGACACCATTACCATCTTTACTAATACTCAGCTTGCTTTTTGGACTGACGTCGGTATACAGACTGTGGGAGCTTGTTACTAGCAGGGAGTACTGCTGCCTCTAGTGTACCTGATACACCAATAAGCTCTGTCCCCGTGCCAGTTCCTAAATTATCAAGCCTTGATGCATACATTTAAGAATCTGTGGCCAGGGACTATTCAGGAGCCAGAGACGCTCCAACTACTGCAGTATCTCTTAACTTTGGTATCAACCAGACACTTGATAAAGTGGCTGTACCAAGCCCTTATACACAGTGTCCAGAAACCACTGGTAACAATCAGATGGAGGTGAAAGACACTGCTGGGACATGACATCTCAGATTTGAAGTGCAGGAGGTGTTAGCCTACCCCCAAAGAGTATCTGTGAATAGCAGGCTGAAATATATTTGTTTAACTATGTCCATATGACATGCGTAACACCACATAGACTGGAAGTTATATATAGGGGGACCCCATACCATGTCCATGATCCTTTCACCATGACACAGACTTCGCACATGTGGTATGGGATGCCTAGTGATACATCATTTTTGGGAAAGTGTTATTAATAGTCTTAATTATACCCTACAACGTGCCTACTGGGCCGGTTCCCTAGGCCGCGTCCTAAGAAGGTGTGAGCTAGGATTTTGGATGTGGCCCTGATATTGGCTAAACGCTGTATAGCAAAGCAGTGGACATGGTCAGTGGGACCGGGCTTACCACAGTGGACAAGAGAGGTCACAATATAGGCTGAGGTAGAGGAGAGAGCATTGAATAGGGATGATTCAAGAGGTATATGGAGAAGGCCATTGGCGGGCCTTTGGTCTGAGATATTGGGTGCCTAGGAACACCAGGGTGAAGACTCGAATACAGTTCCTGGGACAGGTACCCTATCCCAGCCAGACGCAACAGAAGACAAGCGGTGAGCTTAGGCCGGTGATTACATTACAGGGGTTCCGGGTTAGGGGTGGTATGCCGGTTCAACAAACATTTTACCTACCAAATGATGTTGGTGCCCCCTCTGGTCAGACAATAGCACATGCAAGCGCTCGCCCCAGTGGCTATATTATGAAACACATGCCTAACATGAGAAAGATTAGTTGCCAAAATGTATAAATTTGATTAGTACCCCCATAATGGAACAAATTTAGATTGCTACTGTTGGACCTGGCCCTTTCTACAGGGTCATTCCCCAAACTTTTTGTCATCTCCTCCTAGTTTTTCTGATCCTTTTTTGCTGACGGTATGACTCTGGTCACTTTAACACTGCTAATCAGTGCTAAAGTGCATGTGCTCTCCCTTGTAAACTTGGTATGTTTGGCTTATACCTGATTGGCACATTTAATTTACCTGTGAGACCCTTGTACAATGGTATCCCTATACCCAGTGCTTGTAAATTAAATGCTACTAGTGGGCCTGCATTACAGCTTGAGCAACCCACAGAAGTAGCCTTTCAAACCTGTCTCAGGCCTACTAGCGCAGGGCCTGTGTGCACAGTTTACTGCCAGAGGGACCTGCCATCTAAATTTACTTGCCAAGCCCAGAACTCCCCTTTTACTACATGTAAGTCACCCCTAAGGTAGGCCCTACCTAGCCCTGTGGGCAGGGTGCTATGTATGTAAAAGGCATGACATGTGCCTGGTTGTGTGGCGTGTCCTGGTAGTGACAAACAGCCTATTTGGTTTCTCACTGCTGTGAGTGCTGCCTTCTCATAGGATTTCATTGGAAATACCCTGCCTTATGTGTAGGGGGTATTGTCTGATTTATATGGAGTAGCGTACACATGTTTGGTATGGTTGAAGTGGTAGTGAGAAATGCTTCTTACTGGTGTATGTCAATTTCTTATTACAATTATAGAAATGACACTTCCAGAAAGTAAGCATTTCTCTGTGCTTATGACTCTGGTGTGTTGCAGCTTGACTCCAATCCACCTATTCACGGAGTGACAGTAGGGCTTTGTGCATACTTTTCAGACAGCCTGTACACAGGGAGGGTGGAGGTGTCACAGAGGTGCATCTGTATTTTGAATGGTCTTCCTGGGCTAAGAGAAGCGGAGGTGGGGCACACTTGCATCTGTAAAGGCTGTACCTTGGCCTCACACAAAGGGCTTGTTTACCCCCAACTGATGTTTGGAGCCTGTGCTGGAGGAGAGAGGGGACACTCCCAGAACTAGCTGTAACTGGTTGGAACCTCCTCTTCCCCTCTTTGTTAAACCCTTGCAAAACTTAGTATAAGTACAGGGGATATTTCTCCACAAATTGGAGACACTCTGGACTTCTACATGCTTGTAGCTGGATACAGAATGTTGTTGGAGGAACTCACTAGGAACCACCTTGGACTGCCACTGCCTGCATCCCCTTTGTGAAGGTCTGTTCTGGGCCGTCCTATGCTCTACTTGATGTCCCCAGGGGCTGGGTGCTGTGGTCCCTGCACTTGCCTGCTTGCAGCACTTGAGGAGTGATGTTTCTGGCTTTCTTTTTGATGGGCATAGCGCTTTATGAGCGTTCTATTTAAATTGCCCCAAGTGCCTTGTGAGCTTTATTTCTTTCATGAATACTATGCCTGGAGAAGCGCTTCATGTGACAGAGATTACGCCTTGTGAAAGCATCACCCAGCGGCTCGGCCATTTCAAATCCCCAGCACCAGAAAACGTGCTGCCCTTGGTGCCAGCGGGGCACGAAGGAAAGGAACTTGGAGGGAGAGCGCTCAAAGGAACGACCTGGGGCACCAACCTGCTCCAACATTTGGAATGTGCACCACTGCGGCCTGGGAGGGCTGTCTGAGGCTCTTGCACCAGGTCGGGGACAGGAGGCCTTGTCAGAGTAGGGTGGAGGCCCCCCCGCTCCACTGGGCCCCATTTTGATGTGTGTGCTGCGGGCAGAGCGGAATCCTACTTAGAGACCCCCGCACACCTAGGCCCCTTTGGTATTCTCCGAGGCCTCTATTGCTGTTGGGCCCCCGCAGCAGATGTGCAAAGTACGGGTAGGGAAGAAGACTCAACAGAGGCCCCCTGGACCACTTGGCCCCCTTCTTCTGTTTCATTGAGCTCTGCACCCCCCGGGAGGGCTGGCTATGGCCCGGGGGGTGGCAGAGATCATGGGCAGTATATAAGCAGAAGGGATGCAAGCCACCCCAAACATAAAATGGACCCGTTTGAGCACAGAGGAGCGCAAGGGGCCCACATTTTTCTTTATGACACGGAAGGTGCCTTCATCATAAAACAAGTACTTTTGAAGGGACATATACTTTTCTAATGTTCCATTTATGGGCATACTATGCTAATATGTTTTCAAGACTTGCCATATGTTTTCTAATGTTTCTGGTGTGGATATTTATGATACTTTTATGCCAAGTGCATTTCTATAGTAATGTTTTCCTGACTACTGTTTATGTTGCATAATAATGAGTAACCTGTGCGTTATATGTGACTACTGCTGATTTCTGCAGAGTAACAGCATTGCATGATATAATGACAACTGCTTGGGTAGCAGAGTATTACTGACATGTTGTGTTTTGTCTAATGATGTTATGTAATATACAGTTTATTTTTTTATATAACTTGGTGTTGTGTTTCCTTTGTGGAGGGGATAGTGCATCACGTGTGTAGTGTGTGTTGTGCAAACTCTTTACACATTGCCTCTGGGAACCTGACTGCTTGTGCCAAGCTACCAAGAGGGTGAGCAGGGGTTATCTTGGGAGTGTAACTTCCTCACCCTGACTAGAGTGGGTGGGTTCTGCCTGGCTCAGGTGCATACCCTAGCCAACCAGAAGCCCCATTTCTAACAGTTACCATTACATGTGGGGTAGACTTTTCATCCTTGGCGTGGTCTCCCTTAACTTTTTACCTCTGTTCCCCAGTTTGTTGATCTGTGCTGGACTCTGATTTTACTGTTTTTGTTACTCTGGGCACTTTACTACTGCTAACCAGTGCTAAAGTGCAAGTGATCCTTCACAAAATGTGAATGTAATTGGCTTATCCATGATTGGCATATTTGATTTATTAGTATGTCCCTAGTACAGTGCACTAGAGTTGTCCAGGGCCTGTAAATCAAATTCTACTAGTGGGCCTGCAGCACTGTTTGTGCCGCCCACAGAAGTAGCTCTGTAATCATGTCTCAGACCTGCGCTGCAGTGTCTGTGTGTGCAGTTCTTAACTGTAAATTCGACTTGGCAAGTGTACCCACTTGCCAGGCCTAACCCTTCCCTTTTCTTACATGTCAGACACCCCTAATGTAGGCCCTTGGTAGCCCCAAGGGTAGGGTGCAGTGAATGGTTAGGGTGGGGCATATAGTAATGTGTTTTATTTGTCCTGACAGTGAAATATTGCTAAATTCATTTTTCACTTTTGCAAGGCCTGTCCCTCTCATAGGTTAGTATGGGGGCTACCTTCAAATCTGATTAAAGTGTAGATTCCCTTTGGGAGCAGATGGACGTGTGGAGTTTGGGGTCTCTGAGATCACATTTTAAAAATACATCTTTTAGTAAAGTTGATTTTAAGATTGTGTGTTTGAAAATGCCACTTTTAGAAAGTGAACACTTTCTTGCTCATACCATTCCTGTGACTCTGCCTGTTTGTGGATTCCCTGCCTGGGTCAGTTTGACAGTTGGGCTGGTTGCACCTCATGCTAGACAGTGACACAAAGGGAGCTGCGGTGTAGCCTGCATATCCTGATGAGCCATCTGTGCTAGGAGGGTGAGAAGGAGTGGCACTCTCACCTGAAAGGGCTGTGCCTGCCCTCACACAATGCAGTCTCCAACCCCCTGGCCTTGGAAAGGCAGGATTTCACATTCAAAAGAGACCTTACTTTGAAGTAGGCCTACTTCAGAGGAGAAATTGGGTATAAGAAGGGCACCCAAAACCACAAACCCTTCAGGAAACAAGAGGAACCTCTGCCAGGAGAAGAGCTGAAGAGCTGAGAAAGAAGAGCTGCCCTGCCTGTGACTGTGCTTTGTGGAGATATCTTGCAGTTGCTGCTTCTGCCAGAGTAAGAGGGCAAAGACTGGACTTTGTGTGCCTTCCAACTTGAGAAGAACTCTCCAAGGGCTTGGTTTAGAGCTTGCCTCCTATTGTTTGAAGTTGCAGGGATAGCAAAGACTTCCCTCCGCCAGCAACTGGAGTCTCTAGAGAGACTCCTTCTCTGCCCTGTGGTGCCCATCCAGTTCCTGGGACCCTGAAAGGAGAAGCTGGCAGCCTAAAAAAAAGGAAATCCACACACAGAGCGCTGTGCGGGGAAAATATCGATGCGACTCCGATCTGCCGCAGAAGAAACTACGTGCCGCCAGCTCCGTGGCTAAAAATCGATGATCGCTGGAAACGCGACCAAAGAATTGACACATAGAGCAGGAGAAACAACGCGCAGCATTGCTGACAGAGGCTGGGAGATTGCAACCTGCGCTGCACGATTTTCAGATCATTGTGCGGCTGGATTTCCGACTCAAGTATCACTGCGCATGTAAAAACAACTCAAGGCCTGCCCGGGCCCGAGAGTGCTGACCGGATCCACGCATCGCTCTCCTGCAGAGAGAAGAAACGACATGCCCGACCTGGCGAAAGGAAAAACGATGCAGGGTCCCGCTCGTGAGTAGAATCAACGCATCCCAAGCCCTTTTTGACGCGCACTCACCCGTGTGGGGTTATTTTTGACGCACCCAAGGTACTTTTTCATGCTAACAGCGTTAGTGTGTGCTTGAAACTACTTAAAGACTCTTTTTGATGTTTAATTGATAACTGGACTTGTGTATTGTGGATTTTTGTTGTTTTGGTCTTGTTTTGTTTAGCTAAATATTTCCTATTTTTTAAAACCTGTGTTGCGCCATTTTGTAGTGTTTTCATTAAGTTATTTTGTGTGTTGGTACAAATACTTTACACCTAGCACTCTGAAGTTAAGCCTACTGCTCTGCCAAGCTACCAAGAGGGTAAGCGTGGGTCGACTGAGGGTGATTCTCTTTTACCCCACTAGAGGGAGGGTCCTTGGTTGAACAGTGGGTAACCTTACTGTCAACCAAAGACCCCATTTTAATAATATGTTATCTAATGGCTGCAACAGATTCCAGGTTAACCTCCTTATATCAAGACTGCAGACAGACTATGGTTAGTAACAATTTCATATGATCTACTGGTGTGCTGTTATAAGATTGACATATTGTAATTGGCAATGTTGTTGTTTAAATGAAACAGCTTATTGTTTACTATTAGTTGATTGTATAATGTAGAATAAATTTGCACCTATGAAGAACCATATTCTTTCAATCTAAGCAAAAGATATGATGAAAAAAAGGAGGTATGGCGGGCTGACTGCCACACTCCTATTCAGGGCCATACACTGGATTTCTTAACCACCTGTTCATTTTATTATTGTATTTGTTTTCATTTCTCCTAGTAGATTTCTACAAGTGGATTCTTTACCTTTTTAATTTTCTTGGACCACACATTTTTATGAAATTTGATGGATTATATTTTGTTACGGATCTTGTATGTTCTACGAAGGACTTCAGATACAAAACAGGAATATTTCCATTTCAGTTTGATTATTTTTGGAGGGTGGTAATTTTTAATTGTACTGTGTTTGCTAATGTTTTGCTATTTTGTACATTTGAGTAGAGGTATTGCTTTTGATTAGACATGTTTTTATTTATATGTAATTTATTTGATTAAATCCCACTTCTTTTATTTTTGTAAGTAATAATTATTAGCATTTTTGTTTTATTCTGAAGTGAGGTTTCTTTGTTTTTTATTGTTATTCAGAATGCTAAAAAAGGATTATAATTTATTGTTCATAAAATTGTGTACATTTCTGTTGTTTGATTCATTGTCAAGTTTTGGTTTGACTTATTTAATGCTGTTTTTATAGCAGTGTTCTGACAGGCTGAGTGATGGTTTCAAGCAATGGTGTCTTCTCCTGTAGCAATTAGTTTTAACCATGAAAATTAAGGGTGGGCAATAAACTCTACTCTGCTGGTGGAGATCCCAGAGTTTTGAGGCTCTGCACTCTGCTTGGAACACAGAGTGTGGCCAAAAGTCCGTCCACTGCCACGTGGCGTACTTTATCATCCGCCCAGCTACAAGAACTCAGATTTATATTCCATCCATGACAAGTAAAACCAGAAAAAAATATGCGTAGCATTGATCACAAAGACAAGACTTTACATTAACAATCAGGCAGATCAAATGAATAAGCAAATATATATTTATTTCTGTAGCAGCTCTTTTCTTTCTAGTGGAGTTGTGTGTTTTGCAGATCTCCCTCGCCTGTTCCAAAACTTGTGTGATGATGTTGTTAGTCCTTTCTGCCTCCCTCTGTGTAACTTTTGGGGAATTCAGGGTTGGACAGCAGAGAGACACTGTCCTAGTTCTTGCTAGGCCTACAACTGGGTACACTTTGGAAGTCTCCTGCATTCTCAGGGTGCCAGAGCAGTGCTGTAGCACAATGAGCTTCACACACACACACACACACACAGACACATACTTCCTAGAATGGGAGAGAGCTGAGAACACCATCAGCCAACGGAAATTGTGACAGAATCTGCAGCTCATCTTGTTGAGAGTCGAGAGAGGAACCAACCGAGGGAAAGGCAATGCTGAAGGTAAGTATGAACAACTCTTAGTCAGGCTGGGGAGCTGTGATCTACAAAGGGCTACAATTGACCACTGGTTAAGGTTTGCTTGAAAATCACAGCACTTAAACCATTTGCTGGAGTTCTTCACAATAATTCTTGTTCAAATTATAGTTGTTCACTTTGGAGTGTTCCCACTTAATTATAAGTATGTTTTGTAGAAAACCATGTCAGCTGCCCAACTACTGGCACTGAATCATGTGAAACATGCTGAGGAAGTACTAGTGCAGGCAGATTTGTAGGATAGCTCTCTTTAACTAATGTCAGTTCCAGCTATTTACAGAGACCCAGCACTTCTCCACCCAGAACCCAAATAATCTGGTCTGAAACCAATTGCTGGATGGGACAGAAATTATGCTCAACGGGTCTCCTGAAGGACAGTGTGGATGAGCCATGGTCGATGCAGTCAGATTCAGCTGTTCATCCTCAGCACCAGTGTAGACCTACCCCCACTTCACACTGAACTCCAACTGTCATCCAGATATCTCTGCCTCTTGTCAGCACAAAGGTCAGTTTATTGTAGAGATCTTAAGATGATTTGTACTTAAGCAAATACTCTTTTAAAGCGTTTACCGAGCTGCCCCCCTCCATATAAGATGAGCAACATAGCAACACGCTCATCCTGTCAACTGAAAGACCACATGGTCGGCTGTGAACAATGAGACAAATTTGGGGGTCCTAATGCAGACAAAGACAATGAGCACTGGCCTCCAGTTTGGTAGTAAAATGGATGTACTTTGAGTACAAATAGCCCTCTAGAACCCAGTGCTGTGGCACCTGCTGCACTATTGACTACCTATAGTAAAGTTAGGATTTTGGACTAAGTATACAGTTTTGGCATAAATTTAGACCTAAAGTCTAAACTTAGACCAACAGTCTAAATTAACTACAAGTAAATTTAGACTTTTGATGTACGTTTACACTTTTGGTCTAAACTTAAACCAAAAGTCTAAAGTTAGACCAAAACTGTAACTCTACTCATTGTAATGTTACACTTTTGGTCTAAAATTAGACTTTTGGTCTAAACTTAGACTTTTGTTCGAAGTTTACCTTTGTGAATCTGGCCCTCTGTTCATAGCATTCGCACTTTTCTTTGATATGAGCATTTTTTCATTTGAAAATGGCCCCATCAAGCCATTTCTGACCGCGTTTTTACATATGTTGAAAGCATAAATTGTGATTTTGGCATACATTATGGAATCACAATTTGTGTTGGTGATTTAGTATTTGGGAGGGGTGTGTTTTGGACATCCCTTCCAAATACTGGATGTAAATGGAGTGTATAAAAGTATTGCCTGGAATTCCACTTGCAAAACATTAATACTTTACCTACTCCTTGCACAAATGGAAAGGGATCCCAATGTGAAACCTTCCCCTTTTAGAATGGGAAAAATATTTTCCCATGAATCATAAAATGTGATGGAGATTATAATACAGCTGATTGTACCACTAGCATCACAAATGTGCAAGTATTTTTTTTTTTTTTTAATCTGGGATATGGTACTGGTGGTGCAATATTCTAAATGAATTACCTTTCAGTCTGGCCACCTCTCAAAAGCCCTTGTCATAGAGTTGTAAGAACCCTGACCATTGCTCCTCTGAGATATCAATGAAGAAAATTAGTGCCAATTAGCCTACTGGAGGTTCAAGCAGACAAAGTGCAACTTTCTAAAAGCCATTTTTTCACAGTATATGTTTAAAATCTAACTTCATGACAAAAGTCCCACTGTCAGATCACAAAACATGTTTGGGCACAAGACACTCAATGGAGGAGATTGCTCATTGGACTGTGGAAATAGTTTTCTTTTAACACATCAGTGGTGATAGGAGGAATGCTTGCAATAAGTCTACCCACTGGCAAGTGCTCGGAGCAGCACTTCAACAAATTGTTCTTTTGCCCAGCAAGCCACTACAATTTGTACTTAGCCATGTGCAAATCACGCATGACCTTAATCCAATCAGGGTAAAACGGTCTTGGGTTGCTTGTGTTCCTGTTCAGGGAGGAACTGGCCTGGCTGTTCCAGTTGGTCTGTTTCCATTGGAGAAGAGTGGTTAGAAATCGGGCTTCTGATTGGCAGAGGTATGCACCCTGTCCAAGCAGGAATCACAATCTTAGTCTGGGTAAGACCATAAATTAACCTGTGCTCACCCTCTGGTAGCTTGACACAGAGCAGGCAGGTTTAATTTAAGAGGCAATGTGTAAATTATTTGTGTACCACTTCAAACAGTAACACAGTGAAAACACTACAGAAAGACACTACAATCGTGAAGAGCCCAAAAGCTTGATTTCAGGAACCCTAGAACACTTCTAAGGGCCCAGGGCCTGAGAGGCACCCCTTTGGGGTCAAGAGTTGGTTGCAGGCAGGTCCAGGAGCTGTGGGTTATGAGGTGGATGTATTTTGTGTCCCTGAGACTTCAGAAGAAAAGGAAGCAAATCAGGAAGCCTTTCAAGTAATTTTGGTGTCCTGGATTCAAGATGAACTTGCGGACCCAGTTCTTATTCTCCAGGCTAGGAGGGCAGCAGGCAGCAGGTCAGCACAGGAGAAAAGCACTTCTTCCAGAGCAGCAGCTCATAAGAATGGCAGTCATTGTAGTAGCACAACAGTCCTCCTTCCTGGTAGAATATCCACAGGTCCAGAAGTGTAGTGAGTTGGTAGGGTCAGAGATCCAGTACTTATACCCAGTTGTGCCTTTGAAGTGAGGGTGACTTCAAAGAAGGGTCTTTTAACTTCACATATGTCCTTTATTCCTACCATAGCACCATACTCGCTGTAGGGGGGTATTCAGCCCTTTGTGTTGAAGCAAGGTACTGCCTATCAGGTGTAAGTGTCAGCTCCTCCTTCCAATCCTGCTCAGGATACCCCATCAGGATCCTGATGGCCCATCACTCATGTCTAAGCTCCCTGGTTGTGTGGCTGTCTAGAGGGAATGCAAGAAGTACAGCTGTCACCCAGCCAGACATGTATAGGAGATAGGTTACAGGAATACAGAGGAGCTAAAAGCAGGAAAATGCCAACTTTAAAAAAAAGACATTTTCAAAATTGTAACAATAAATAAAATGTTACAATTAAAGAGGATTTCTCATTACAGTTTCATAGGTACTAAACATGACATATTTAATTAGGAATGACAGCTTATTAACCCTTTCGCTGCTATGCCTCTCCCTGTGCTGAGCACTTTGTTGGCTATTTGGGGTAGTTTGAGCTTAGGCCCCCATACCGTTTTCTCCACATAAGGTATCCACGGCAATTTGTGCCATTTGTTTTCCAACACCCTGGTGTTTTTAACGTTACCCAGGGTTTATGCATTCCCCTGGAGGGGACTGAGAAAATGTGCAAAATATAGCTACATTTTAATTTTTTTGTGAGGTATGGGAAAGAAAGTGCTGCAAAAGAAAGCATAATTTATTTGTGCAAATGGCATCAACAAAGGGTTTACGGAGCTAAAATCTCAATCTTCTCAGCTTTCAGGAACAGGCAGACTTCAACACAGTTTTGGCATTTTACTGGGACATAGCCCATTTTTCCTATTTTTTAGTGTTTTCAGCCTACTTCCAGACTGCATGATCAGATAGATAGTTCTTTAGCAGACCCTGCCCATCATCACAGCATGTCTTTGAATTTGTATGGGCACTTCAAATCTCCTTATTTGTTCTCAAGGTCTGCAACTCCGTGTATTTGGCCATGGCTTTGGGCTGTTATTGTGTTCATAATAATATACAGAGCAGTCTACTATGATAATAAGCGCTTCATTATATTTGTTAAATTTTTTCATAAATTTCTTCATAATGGTTGATCAGTTTTATCTTGTTTGTTTTGGTGTTGACTTTCAGTATTTATTGTCATTCTCTCCTTCAGTTATCTGCCCTCCCTATAATATCTTGCTTCTTTCAGTCACAAGTTTAGTTTTTAGTATATGTTTTCCTAAATGTAGTGATCTCTCTCATGCTAACCCTATTGTTGTGAATGTGTTATCTTATTTTGAAGTATAACGCTTGGTGTTTTTTCACTTTTTGAGCTTTGTTCCTCACTACATCTTTAGACTACCTGAATTAATTTCACTTGTGTAACTATGCACATTACCGTGCAAATTTAATATCAGTTATTAGACACTGTGAACAAGTCTCTCCACATATATTGATATGTGTAGTTTCACATTTTACCCCAATGAAATGGCCCATTTTCCATTTGATTATTTGTATGGCATATGTGATTACTTAATTTTACACAGATATCATTTAGCATGTCACCAATGTCTATTTCTATAGAGCTAGACCATTGTTTTACTCTCTTATTTGGTCATAGTTTTACTACTACTTCATCCTTTACAGGCAACTTTTTTCATGGGTGTTTTTGTCTTTCTCTAATCTTTTAGCAATCATGCTTGTCTTCCAGATCATATTACTTTTAGCTCTCCAATAAGCACGATATCAATAGTACACATGTCTCTATTTTTCTGGGGCGTTTTCTCCTTATAGTAATCTTCTTTTTCTCTTCCCAATTTCAGTCTCTTTTTACTTGCATATTTTCAGAAACACTTGGTTGGTTTCTTCACACACAGTATTAATCCTCCCCCTTTTTTAGATTCAACACTGTGATTAATTTTATGATTCATGTAATGTTTTTAATAATGATGCATTTGAGTAATTGATCCTTTTGTCTTTTATAGATGTTTCGTTCCTTTCCACTTGTCTTTTTCCTTTCATCTCCTGTCACCTCTTTTTTCACTTCTACATTTTTTTCCTCTCACATGGTTTATCCCTTGATGATTTGATTCCTAAAAATTGTATAATTTCAGTGCATAAATCTTTGGCCCTGATGAAGCGACTGTAGTTGTGAAACATGTTTTGGCCTGTAATCATGAGCTAAGCTCTAAATGTGAATTTAATCTAATAAAGATATTATTCATATTATACTCACTTCTGAAAGACCTCAAAAATATGTCTTTTTTTTAACATGCAGGTTTGCATTAATCTCTATGATTGTATTGCTGCAACTTCCGCACACCTTATTTTAAAGGCTAAAATTAATCCTTTAAAAAGTCATACAGCTGCAACCTAATAGTAACTAATCTCCTCTTTCTCATCTAGTAATACTGCCAAACTTGTACATGAATTAACATACCCCCTTTCCCACTAAGTATCATGCCTAATTCTTACTAATTTAATCTGTCACATGGAAAAAACTATAACTGCATGAAATGGTGTACTCAAGAGCACATGACTAATCACAATAAACAACATTAATAACAAGAAATAAACTAACCTGGGTTCTGCAGGACTATGCTGCATGGCATAAAGCTTTTTTACTTGTCATCAAGGATAGTATGTGTAACATAAATGCAACCACTACACAATACACTATACAGCCCTTCTGGCCCACACTGAGTGGACTGGTAGTCCTATGTAGTTCAAGCAGACTGGATAATAATTCATAAACTAATAAAAGACAAATTGATATGGGTACTGTCCAACAGCCAGTTGTGCACCAGAGAACAGCATTAAACAACCCATCACCAACTGAATAGGTATTCAAGAACTGAAAAGATCTGTCACATGCCGCTGAACAATGGAGGAGTTTGATTTAGTCCACTACTGCAGGACCTGACAAGCTACACATTAAAATCATGTCTTGACACCACACACTGGCAATCAGATTAGGTATGATACCAATAAAGTCTAACCCAGCACATCTCCCCACTTTTGTCACCTCTTAGATTATGCATGCTTAGGGTGATAAACTGTAAACAAAATATCTAAAAATGCACAACCCAGTGAAGTAAACAGCTAAGTGGACTAAGATCATAAGAAATACTGTAAAGCGACCTGCAAAGCTGCTATGAACTACCAGCTTACTGGCAGCTATAAACTATGTACCTTTCTTTTATATTTCTTCATTCATCACATGGTTAAGGACTGTGTCCTAAAGCATGATAATCACACCTCCATAGTTGTCATATGCCATGGAAACACTTCTCACATGAGATAAAAACAAAGACCGCTCACTTCCATTTAAACACTCTATGCTGTGTCACCGCTATGTACAATGATAGGGGAATGGGTCCAAGAAATAAACATAGGCTCATGTACCAGTGACTACGGAATTTGTTGATCTTAGAAAAGTTCTGGGATATGACTGTTGGACGTGTGAGAAGAAGGTATAGTCTTTTTCTGAGATTCATTTTTCTGTAAATATTTGCCTGTCCCATCTTCTCCCTGGCCTCTACAAAAACTACAGTAGCTGCAGATGCTGTGGTGAACCTCTTCCCCATTCTATTAAAGGCTGTTTTCGCTAAAGTTCCCTCTCAATGTCATTTGCCCCTCCAAGGAATCAGATAGTGTATCCAGTAGACTAAATATGAACTGAGTTACCATCACATACCTTCTATTTGAACTTTTAGTGGCTCCTGAGTCACAAAATTGAAAGATTTTGTGCATCAAAAAGGATGTCCCGCTAATGTTATTGTGCTGTTGTTTGGAATATTGTGGCATAATCTCTTAGCTTGTGTGTACCACCTCTCTTCAGTTATGTCTTTTGCAATACCACTATCTCTACTCTTTCGCCACAAGGTTATTTATATTGTTTTCCTCTTGACTGGGAAATTCATCCACTTGTCATTCCAAGTTAGTAGCTTGAATGTTTCTCATTTTCCCTATTAAAATGGTACTCAGTGCATCCTTGGGATACAGGCACTCCCATCTCTTTTAAAGGAATAGAAACATGAGAACATCAACTGAAATCCACTACTTTTCCTCATTCAATGTGACTATTATATCTGCTTTTAGGGACCTGAGATGACAGTTATTTACTGTGGTCATAATTCTAGCTGTCCATTGTCCACCTTGGGCTGTCTGCTTTGATGTAATACCCACATTAATAATATTCTGTCCATCTAAGAACTTTAGATATTCCCCCAGATGCTGCAAACATGACCCATTCATAATTTCTTTTCTTACCCTTCATCAGGAGGATGCATTTAGTTCATTATTCACAAAGTGGACTCAGAGCGGTATACTGATTCTTTTCAAATTAAATTAAATCAATATTTATTTGAGTGCTGAAGGCAGTTAGACCTGGCATCCTTGGTGTAGTTCTCCCTGTCTTTTTTGCCTCTGTTTCCTATGTTTTGACTGTGTGCTGGACTCTGTTTATGCTGTTTTTGGTACTCTGGGCACTTCACCACTGCTGACCAGTGCTAAAGTGTAAGTGTTCCCTGTTTAAATTGTATGTGTAATTGGCTTATCCATGATTGGCACATTTGATTTACTAGTAAGTCCTTGGTAAAGTGCACTAGAGGTGCATACAGCATGCAAATCAAATGCTACTAGTGGGCCTGCAGCACTGGTTGACCCACCCACAAGAGTAGCCCTGTAAACATGGCTCAGACCTGCCACTGCAGTGTCTGTGTATGCAGTTTTAACCTGCCAATTCAACCTGGCAAGTGTAAACACTCACCAGGCCCAAAGTTTCCCTTTTTATGCATGTAGAGAACCCCTAAGGTAGGCTCTAGGTAGCCCCATTGGCAGGGTACAAAGTAAGTTAAAGGTGGGACATGTATTCATGTGTTTTACATGTCCTAAAAGTGCAATACTGCCAAATTCATTTTCACTGTTGCAAGGAGTATCTCCCCCATAGGTCAACATGGGGGCTGCCACTAAATATCTTTTAAGTGCAGTGTTCCCTTTGTGAGCAGATAGAAATCTGGAGTTTGGTGTCTATGAACTCACGATTTAAAAATACATCTTTGGTTAAAGTTGGTTTTTAAATTGTCTGTTTGAAAATGCCACTTTTAGAAAGTGGCATTTTCTTGCTTAAACCACTCTGTGACTCTGCCTACTTGTATATTTCATGTCTGGGTCACACTGACAGTTGGGCTGGTTGCGAATCCCCTCTAGACAGTGCCACAAAGGGAGCTGGGGTGTATCCTGCATAGCCTAGTGAGCCATCTGGGCTAGAGTGGAGGGAGACGTAGTCACATACACCTGAATGGGCTGTGCCTTTCCCCACACAATGTAGTCTCCAATCCCCTGGTGTGACTGTGGAGCCAGGCCAGGACAAGGCAGGATTTTGTGAACAACAAAGACTTTCCTTTGAAGTTTGCTTACTTCAAAGGCAGAAAGGGGTATAAGTAGTGGACACAAAACCACAGATTTTTAGATTACTTCTGGAACCAAGAGGAACCTCTGCCAAGGGGAAGAGCTGAAGAACTGGCGGAGTACTGCCCCTTTCCCTGTGACTCTGCTTTGCTGGGTTGGCCTGCAGTTCCTGCTTCTGCTTGAAAGAGGACAAAGACTGGACTTTGTGGTATAGTCCTGCTTGTGAAGTGTCTCCAAGGGCTTTGACTGAGCTTGCCTCCTGTTTTGAAGTCTCAGGGCCATCAAAGACTTACTCTGCCAGCATCTGGACTCTCTGCTGAGACTCCTGCCCTACCAGGTGGTGCTCCATTCAGTCCCTGGGCCCTTGAAAGGTGCAGCTGGTAGAACAAGGACTGAAATCCATGCACAGCAAACTGTGCAGAATTTTTTTTTGCCACAACACCTGCAACGCAGCTGTAAAAATGATGCACCACCCACTTTAGGGGTGATTTTGATGCACCACCTCCATTGTGGCTAGGAAATTGACAAAAATACCTGCATCGCAGCTAGAGAAACAACACAACACCTGCTTGCGGCTGCTGAAAACAAAACATACGCCACGCAGTACGGTTTTCCATCATGGTGCAGCTGGATTTCTCACGTATCGTTACTGGGCATCAAAATCATTGTGAACCTTTGGGGATCCGATGCGCCCTGTCCGGAAATCGACACAGGAGAAAAACGACACCGCCTAAACGACCGGAGAAGAAACAACACATGGCCTCACCTGCAAATAAGGAACCGACGCATCGCTGAGTTTTCCGACGACCGCTCACCTGTGCAGCTTTCTTTTTTACGCAAAGCAGCTAATTTTGTAACAACAATTTTTCCATTGTTTTCTGTGGAATAAGATTCTATTATTTTGAAAATTCATAACTTAACTTGTGTATGTTGGATTTTTGTTGTTTTGGTATTGTTTGATTTAGATAAATATTGGCTATTTTTCTAAACTGGTGCGGTGTCCATTTCATAGAGTTTTCAATGCATTACTGTGTGTTTGGAACAAATACTTTACACATTTCCTTTGGGATAAGCTAGACTGCTTTTGACAAGCTACCAAGGAGGTGAGCAGGGGTTATCTTAAGTGTGTATCTCCATTGCACTGACTAGAGTGAGGGTCCCTGCTTGGACAGAGTGCAAACTTACTGCCAACCAGAGATGTCATCCCATTTCTAACAAAGACACATATGAAAGTACATATAAATACTAAAACAGAAGTTTAAAAATTATTTTAAAAATATAAACATATATAAACCATTGGATGTTTGAAGCACACATAGGGTTAAAAAGTCAAAAATGTTGACTTTTCATATGCCGACTTCAAGAAGTATCCCACCCAAAAACATCTCCTCATCACTTAAAAGTTTTAAAAGACAAAAGGCTAATTTGCACTGTGCAAATTTGTGTTTTCTTAACCCCTTCACTGCCAGGCCTTTTCCCCCTCAGTGGCCAGGCCTTTTTTGGCTATTTGGGGCAGTTTGTGCTTAGGCCCTCATATTTGTTTGTCCACATAAGCTACCCACGCTAAATTTGTTCCTTTTTTTCCAACATTCGAGGGATTCTAGTGGTACCCAGAGTGTGTGGGTTCCCCTAAAGGAGACCAAGAATTTTGCCAAAATAAATGGGGAAAAGGGCCCCAGAAGAATGCTTGTATTATTTTTTCCCTGAAAATGGCACCAACGAAGGGTTTGTGGTGTTAAAATCACCATTTTGCCAGCTTTCAGGATCAAGCTGACTTGAATCAGAAAATTTAAATTTTCAACACAATTTTGGCATTTTACTGGGACATACCCCATTTTTACTATTGTTTGTGCGTTTAGTCTCCTTACAGTTAGTGACAGAAATGGGTATGAATCCTGGAGATCTATAATTTTCTGAAAAGTAGAAAAAATTCTGTATTCACCAAGGGGTGATTTGTGTAGATCCTACAAGGTTTTCCTACAGAAAAAAACAGCTGAAAGAAAAAATAAGTGAAATTGAGGTTAAAAAAACCATTTTTCTCCACATTTTACTCTGTAACTTTTATCCTGTGAAGTCAGATTTTCAAAAGTAATATACAATTACATCTGCTGGACTCTTCTGGTAGCGGGGATAAATTGGGCTTGTAGGTTTATCTAGAACTCTAGGTACCCAGAGCCAATAAAACAGCTTCACCTTGCAATGGGCTTTCATTGTATACCTGGTAAATGGCAATTAATTTGGTGAAATATAAAAACTGAAAAATAGGTATCAAGGAAACCTTTGTATTTCCAAAATGGGCACAAGATAAGGTGTTGAGAAGCAGTGGTTATTTGCACATCTCTGAATTCGGGGGTGCCCATACTAGCATGTGGATTACAGGGTATTTCTCAAATAGATGCCTTTTTACCCACTGTCTTACATTTGGATGGAAAGAAATGTAGAGAAAAACAAGGGGCAACAACACTTGTTCTACTATTCTGTGTTCCAGCAAGTCTCCAGATGAAAATGGCACCTCAGTTGCTTGGGTAGTCCTAAGGCCCATGCAAGGAACTGCAACATAGACACATCACATTTTTACATTGAAAACTGACGTGTTTTTTGGACAGTGCCTAGCTATGGATTTTGATCTCTAGATCACCTACCAAACCTGTGCATTATTGAAAAATAGGCACCTATGGGGATCCAAGATGGGGGGACTTGTAAGACTTGTGGGGCTCTCACCAGGTTCTGTTACCCCGAATCCTTTGCAAAGCTTAAAACTTGGCAAAAAATAACACTTTTTCCACACATTTGGGTGACAGAAAGTTCTGGAATCTGAGAGGAACTACAAATGTCCTTTCATCCAGCGTTCCACCAAGTCTCCCGATAAAAATGGTTCCTCACTAGTGTGGGTAAGCTTAGTGCCCATGACAGGAAATGCCCCAAAACACAACGTGGGCACATCACATTTTCCCAAAGAAAACAGACCTGTTTTTTGCAAAGTGCCTAGCTGTGGATTTTGGCCTATAGCTCAGCAGGCACCTAGGAAAACCTGCCAAACTTGTGCATTTCTGAAAACTAGACACCCAGGGAAATCCAATATGGGGTGAGATGTGGGGCTCGCACCAGGTTCTGTTACCCAGAATCCTTTGCAAACCTCAAACTTTGGCAACAAAAACACTTTTTCCACACATTTCGGTGACTGAAAATTGTGGGATCTGAGAGGAGGCACAAATTTCCTTTCAGCGTCCCCTCAAGTCTCCTGATAAAAATGATGCCTCACTTGTGTGGGTAGGCCTAGCGCCTGTGAAAGGAAATGCCCGAAAACACTATGTGGACAGATCAAAATGATCAAATACAAAACTACCTGTATTTGTTTGGGGGGGGGCACCTGTGTTTTTGTCCTCGGCTCAGCAGTCATATAGGGAAACCTACCAAAACCAGATATTTCTGAAAAGTAGGTATGACTTGCGTGGATCCCCCTGTGTTTACTTACCCAGAATCCACAGGAAATCTCAAATTTAGGTAGAAAATCACACTTTTCCCACATTTCTGTGTGGGATCACCGCCTTGGGACAAATTTCCTACCACCCAACATTCCCCTCAGTCTCCCGGTAAAAATGATACCTCACTTATGTAGGTGGAACGAGGGCTCTACTTGCTGGTGGAGCTAAGAGAGGCAGAGCAGTTCACTGACCAGGCCAGTGGTATTGCTCTCTCTACTGCACAGCGGGCACCATTAAGTAGGGAGGTGGGAGGAGAGGACAACTGGGAGGCGGGAGCGGGACGGAAAACAGCACGAAAAAAGGGGGTGGGCAGTGGGGGCAGCAACGGCAGGAATGACACCGAAGAGAGTGAGGGGAGAGAAGAACGAGGTAAGAGTGTACGAAGGGACAAACATGGAAGAGAAAGCGCACAGAGCAAAGCAGAAAAAAGGAGGAGAGAGGCAGAGTGCAGCCTAGTAGAAAAGCAGAGCTCTCTCACTAGACACCAGGGATGAGGCACATGCAGAATCCTGCAAGTGGAGGAGGGCCTGGAACTCCTGAAAGATGTTAGAAGTTCAGAGGAACTAGAGCTCTACTTACCAGTGAAGCAACGGGATGCAGAGCAGTTCACTGACCAGGTCACAAGTACCCTTATTTTCTGGCTTGAATATAAGTCGAAAGGAACCATGACATCCTGAACAGAGGTAACACAGTTCCACTGCTGGAAAACATCCTATTTCTGTCATGTTTGTCTTCAACTGATCTGATGTGGTTTGAATGGATCAATACTGAAGTCCCGTCAAGGGCTGAAGCAACTAAAACAATTTGGAGAACTTCCAACTTAGCTTTGAAAGTTTTGGCAGAATGTTCTGCATTTAAACTATGGGGGATCCACATATCACCTCTCCCCTTTTACAGGGGGCAGGGGTACTAACTTGGCAATCTTGAACAAGATTACCACTTCTGTCTGTAAAGGTGCAAGGGGTCATTCCCGTAACAAGATAAAGCGATCTCAGGATGTTAATGGGCCCCCTCAGGAGACAATTGACTCTTTTTTCACCTGCCAACTAGGAAGCCAGTGACACTACCAGGGAAGAGCAGCAGTCCTAATGTTGTGCTCCAATCAACTTTGATTGCACTCCTGGAACATTAAGGGCCTTGCCAGTGAGGTTTCAGATGAGGACATTCTTTGTTTCCTTAAATACTTTTGATATCTTCGCCTTGCAGGAAACCTGGTTGGCTAAAAAAAATACATCTGCAGAGCAATCTATTCTTCTTTACTCCAGCTTTCAGGGTGGCAAAGCAGGGCCACTTACAAGGTGGCTTGGCAACCTACATTTCAATTGCTTGTACAGCCCTGGCACACCCCCTTCGGTCAGCCATGCCATCTATTAATTCAATAAAAATAATCACCACTTTTCAGAAATGGACCTCCAAATGAATTATCATCAATGTTTACATTAACCCAGAACACAAGGCTAAGATGGCACGCCACCTCATGGAACAGTTGGTGACATATACAAGTGAGTAAGAAATGGGAGACTTTATCCTGATAGGGGTTTTCAAATTATTCCTTCTAGGTGTCCCGTATGGAAGAGGAACTTGTGGCAGAAGCCTAATTTTGAGACATCCCACTGCAAAGGACGAGCTTCCAGAGTCACTCAACTAAATTGAGCATGTGCCTATTGGAGGACCTTGAGCATCTTAACTTAAGGGCCACCAATGCAAGGTTGCCTGACGATAATCCCCCAGAGGCCTATTACTACTCCTCAACACCTTGTTCAACAATAGACTACACCTTTGTTTCCCTCACTATGTTCAATCAGGTTGCATCTTTTTGGCTAGGTGATAACTGGGACAGCAACCACCGCCCTCAAGAGACTTCTCATAAGACACTCAGACCCACATTCGAACTCACAGGGGTAGGACCCACGTGTAAACCCATTATTTACACAAGTAATTAATCAAATATACCCAGTCAACCATCAGGGCCCTTTCATAGTCAGCAATATATCTTTTTTTAGTACAGAACACATCATCATTAAGTGTAACTGAGGAATGGGAAGTATTCACTAGTGCCCTGCAGTATGCAGTCCAATGTAAACCCAAAGCTAACCTCTCCATCAATGAGCTGGGAACTATCACAAAGGGTCCATGGTCCTAAATCAAGGACTCTAAATAAAGAGATGAATCAAGTTTTAAGGTCCCTTTGCAAAAAATGCAGAGGACATTGCTCTACAGACACTCCTACGGCAGAAGAAATCCCAACTAATAACAATGTAAAGTGGGCTATTGACAGTTTGAGAGAAGAAGAGGTTTGGGCAAAGCTTTTTGCATATATGAAGCAGAATAAAAATTCTAGGTTCTGGGGGACAATCAACAGACTGACCCATCCATCACACTGGGGTGTGATCGCCCATATTCCAGAGGAGGTCTGGGCAAGGTATCTTGGCAATCACTTTCAGCATGCCTATTGCACATAAACTCAGGGTCAACCAATGAATATAGGAATATAAGAGCAAGGGAATTTACCCAGAGCAGCACCTCTCTCTACAAAATTTGGTGTGGACTATGTCCTATCACAGGCAGCTGACCTTCCAATATTAAACTGCAAATCAGTGAAGGAAAAAGAGATAGGGGCCGAGGCCCTAACATGATTCTACCTACAATATGCTACAGATTGATGAACTTTGGAAGAACGCATGTTTACCACACTTTGCTGACATAAGGGAATCTGAGGAAATTCCTCCCTCTTGGAGGGGCTCTATAATCTCTCCAAAATTTAAAAGTGGAGGGAAATCCTGACCTGACAGCTATCAGCTAGTAGCCCTTATAGATAATGAGGCAAAATACTTTGCAGGGGCACTATTAGAGGAGCTCCTGACATGGGCTACAGAGAGATCAATACTACTGCTTAACAAAACTGGTTTCTCAAAGTCCTGCAGTACAATAAAAAAACATCATGACCCTGTCACTGCTAATCGATAAGGCCAAAGCATCCAACTTGCAGTTACATCTTTGCTTCATCGATTTCAATGCAGCTTTTTATGTGAATCGTGGCAAGCTTTGGAGCAAACTGGCACATTGTGGGGGGGTCCCTATTAATCTGCAGGACCTTTTAATAGCCCTCCATACTGATACATGGGTGCAGGTAAGGCTTGAGGACGGTTCGCTTCTCTGAAGACGTATACCGAAAAACAAGGGGCTCAAGCAGGGGTGTGTTTTGGTACCCACTGTATTCAACCTCTTTTTGGCTGATCTGACGATGGCACTTAATGCCTGTAATTCTCATGCTTCAAGACTTGGAGGTTTAATGCTTTGATCTTCTTGTACGCCGATGATGTAGTCTTGGTCAGCCTTGGTCAGCCGCACCCAGGTTGGTTTACAGCACCTTTTTACTACAATGAAACATTACTCTGAGGCAAATGACCTAAACATCACCTTTCAGAAAGCACGCACCATGATGATAGACAAAAACTGTAGGAAATTACATGGACTTTTGGGAGGAGACACGTCTTCAGACACCATCCGAATATAAATACATTGGGGTAATTGTTGACAAGGAGGGCCAATGTGCCCGCCAGAGACTGACAATTGGGAGAAGAGCCTGCTTTGCAGTCTTATTAAAAAACTTTAAGACTAAAATGGAGAGGCCATTGCTAACTCCTCGGATTTGCATACTTCAAGATGAACTGGTGGCTGCGAACCCCAGTGAGGTAGGGCCGATAAGAATTTAGACAGCACCATTGTCAAAACTCACAGGATTATATTCAGCCTACCACGTCATGCTATGCCAGCACAGATCAGGCTGGAATTCGGTCTACAAAGACAGACCCTGGCAAGGCAAGCAGCCTTCATATTATGGTGGGATAAAATCAGGAAACCATTTTCTTTGGCTAGAACTGCAACAAAGAGACTCTTCTCTGGCCAGGTCTTATATCACAAACTGCTTGGGGTGTGTCAGCTCTGGGAGTCCTCCACCAGAAAAAGCTGGTGTGGAAATCAATAAAGTCTCTGTCATTAGTAGGAGGGTAATGCTTCAATAGCAAAGAGGGCCCATGGTTGGATGACACTGAATACTTACAGCATATTGGTCCCTCAAAGGCATTTCTGCCTAGGCTACTCATTTACATTCAAGGAACATTTCTCAAAATATTGCTTGGGTCTTCTTCCGTGCACATTGCACATTCCACCTTCTAGGAAATGCTGAGTCCTTTATCACAAGAAAGACAGTCTCTATTGACATTATGATTTTAACTCAATTCAGGGTGAAACCAAATTAATAATCACACAGAAATCGTGCCCAATTTAACACAATTTTCTACATATATGGGAACCCCAATTAATTGTGGCACATCTCATGGGATGTGGAAGTTGGTGCAAAGAGCAGTCGCCTACAAAGGTGGTTGTCCTTAACCTAAAGAGCTAATAGTATATACCCCATACTTGGATGCTGTATATGGCAGTAGGGGCACATTGAGTTTTAAAGAATTCAAGGATATGGTGATTGCCCTTACAGTCAAACTAAAAAGCACATCAACCAATCAGCAGAGCTTTGTGCAACAATTTGAGATGTTAGTAGCTGTTAGAAATGGGGTCTTTGTTTGGCAGTCAGGTTACCCCCTGTTCAAGCAAGGACCCTCTCTCTAGTCAGGGTAAGTCATACACAATCCAAATTATCCTGTGCCCACCCTCTGGAAGCTTGGGACTGAGCAGTCAGGCTTAACTTAGAAGGCAATGTGTAAAGTATTTGTGCAATAAATCATGCAATAACACAGTGTAAACACCACGAAAATACACCAGACAGGTTTGGAAAAATATAGAATATATATATGAGTACATTAAGGTCAAAACAATCAAGATTTGATAAATACAAGTTGAAATATCACTTTTGTAATGCTAAATAGAGTCTTATAGTTCCTAAAAACAACAATGGTCTCTTACGAGCGCAAAGCACCTGGTTTTCGTGTAAATTATCCACATGGGACCGCAGAGGAGGTGAGGCGTGGAAGACGGGGTGCGTTGGTTTCTCTGGGTGCACACAGATGATGCGTTGATGCTTTTCCACGCAGCAAGGGCTTGGCATCGATTTCCAGCGCTCAGACTTGGATCCACTTCGGGTTGCGTGGTATTTGGATGCCCCGGGGAAGATGCAGAGAAATCCTGGGCATGCAGGATGAAGTCACAGGAGCTGTGTCGATATGGTGGGCGATGCGGGGAAACTTCTGCCACACGACAGGCACTGCATCGATTCCTCTCGCAGGAAGTCAGGCTGCTTCATTCTGGCTCAGCGATGCATCAATCCTGTGGGCTGTGTGTAGAAGTTCCGGTCGCAAAGCTGGTGCTGTGTCGATCTCCACTCAGGGAGCTGGGCTGCATCGTTCCTGGTTGGCGTTGCAGTGATTTTCTCACCACAGGGCAGGCTGTGCGTTGATTCCGGCAGGCTGTGTGTCGATTTTTGTCGCACAAGGAGTTCTTTGCAGAGATGAAGTCTTCTTGGCCCTGAGACTTCAGGAAACAGAAGGCAAGCTAAATCCCAGCCCTTGGAGAGCACTTCTCAGCACAGCCAGAGGGCACCAAGGCAGCAGGGAAACAGCAAGGCAGCAGTCCTTCACAGCAAAGCAGTCAGGTGAGTCCTTTGGACAGCCAGGCAGCTTCCCTTAGCAGGTTACAGGTTCTGGTTAGGAGTTCCTTTCCCAGTAGGTATCTTGTCAAGAAGTGTCTGAGTTGGTAGGGTCAGAGACCCACTTTAAATACCCAAATGTGCCTATGAAGTGGGGGAGATTTCAAAGAGTGGCTTAGAAGTGCACAAGGTCCCCTTTCAGTTCCATCCTGTCTGCCAGGGTCCCCCTAGGGGGTTTGGCAGTCCATTGTGTGAGGGCATGCCACTGTCCTTTGACATGTAGGTATCAAGCCCTCCACCCTCCCAGCCCAGGAAGACCCATTCAGTATGCAGATGTGTGCAGGTGTGACTGAGCATCCTGTGTTTGGGGTTGTCTGAGTGAAAAGCACAAGGGAGCTGTCAACTAACCCAGCCAGATGTGGATTGTAAGGCACATAAGGATTCAAGTGCAGAGAAATGCTCACTTTCTAAAAGTGGCATTTCTAAAATAGTAATATTAAATCCAACTGCACCAGTCAGCAGGATTTTGTATTACTGTTCTGGCCATACTAAACATGAACCTGTTACTCCTTGCAGGTCAGAATCTACCACTCAGTATATGAGGGTAGCCCTAATGTTAGCCTATGAAAGGAGCAGGCCTCATAGCAGTGAAAAACAAATTTAGGGGTTTTAAACTACGCAGGTATATGTCCTGCCTTTTATCTACATAGCACCCTGCCCTATGGGTTACCTAGGGCCCACCTTAGAGGTGACATATGTAGAAAAATAGGAGTTTAAGAGTTGGCAAGTACTTTTCAATGCCAAGTCGAATTGGCAGTGAAACTGCACACACAGACACTGCAGAGACAGGCCTGAGACATGGTTAGGGGGCTACTTATGTGGGTGGCACAACCAGTGCTGCAGCCCACTAGTAGCATTTAATTTACAGGCCCTGGACACATGTAGTGCACTTGACTACGGACTTACAAGTAAATTAAATAAGCCAATTGGGTATGAGCTAATGTCACCATGTTTTTTTTCTTTCTTTTTAATAAACAAATTGTATTGCTTTTAAAGAGAAAACAAATAAAGCACACAAGTAACATACTTGGAAGGTCAATTCTAATCGGACATTTCTGTACCGGAGGTACACAGAAAATTCCAAAACTTCATAGTTTAATAATACAGAGAAAAAGAAAAAAGAAGGAGCATGCACACACATTCTTTTGAGCCCCTTTAACCTAGCAGTCCCGTCCATTTTCCCCAAATCTTCTCATATTTTTGGGGGCATCCCTTGAGTCGTATACCACTTTTTCTTGGGCTGCACACCAATCTACCCCCTTCTCCATTTCTGAAGGGAGGGGCCCTTGGTGGTATTCCAAGCAGCTGCAACGTCTCTTTTGGCCACCAGTGTCGCTGCTCCGACCAAAGTCCTGTCCGCTCTAGACCCTTCCATGTCTTCCGTTATACCCAGTATCACAATTTTTGGGGTCAGTATTTGTGAGGTTCCCAAAGCACTGTTCAACTCTTGGTTTAGTCCCTCCCAGTACAGCCGAATCACGGGGCAGGACCATATCATATGGAAGAAGTCGGCTTGGCCCCCACCGCACCTCGGGCACCGGGAAGAGCAACGGACACCCATCTTGTGCAGCCTATCTGGAGATAGATATGCTTGTGTAGAAAATAGAATTGAATCGCCCTCAGTCTTGCCGACACTGCCAGTGCTCGGGGAGCCATCAGTGCCTCCGCCCAGTCTCTCTCTTCAAGCGGCCCCACCCACTTCTCCCATCCCTTCTTAAGGTGGCTTAGATCCCCAGGTGCATTATTTACTAACATTCTGTAAATTTGGGAAACACCTTTCTTCCCCAGACTTCCCATGAGTGTTTTAGCCTCGATTGGGTTGAATTCCGGCAAAGAGGTCGTCTACCAAGGCCATGCCGGAGTTGGAGGTACCTAAAAAATAGCTTTGTGGACAATTGAAACTCTTGTTGTACTTTTTGGAAGGACTTCATCATGGTGCCTTTCCATACATCTCCCACCAAAGATGCCCAGTGTGTCCCATTTCCCGAATCCCTCCAGTTTGGCTGTCTCTCTCAGCCAGTTACCGTGCCACACTGGGGTTTGCAGAGTAACTATCTTGTTCCACCCAGAATGTCTTAGAGCCGCTCTCCATGCTAAGAAGACCGCCTTGGTGATAGGCTCTAGCTCCCTGGGGATCGGCGCACCATAGAGGACATCCAGGATGCAGGGGTATCCTAAAGCTTCCAATTCTACCTGATATGCCGGGTCCGACCAACCCCCATTGAACCAATCATGTGCCACCAGAAGTTGCGTCGCCAGGTAATACAGGTGCGGGTCCGCTACGCCCAGTCCCCCATCATGTACCCCTCTGCGGCAACTCCGGGACGCTACTCGGTGTCGCGCCCCTCCCCAGATAAAGGAGGCTGCATTAAAGTCGCCCCCTATTGCGGTGTATTCCGGGGGGTAATTCCACCAAAATTCGTGTCAGATCTCCTAGAGTCTTACGTACCATATTCGGGGGGGAATATACGCTCACAATGTTCATTGTTCGACCCTCTATGGTACCTGAGATCGCCACATATCTCCCTTGCTGGTCTCTCCATGAACCCCACGTGAAACACCCTGTCAAATCCTTTACGGGCTAAGAAGGGGCATTGATTCCCAATGAGATGCGTCTCCTGTATCAGGAGTATATTGGGTTTATGTCTATGAACGTAAGCCAGCACTGCTGACCTTTTAATCTTATCTAGGAGACCGTTAACATTCCATGATATAATGTGAGTCATCCCCATTTTATTCGGTTTGTTTGCCTATGGACGGACCTAATTATTCTTTCCCTTGGCTCCCTTTGTGCGACCCGGGGTTGATGGAAACCGTCTTGTCCTGTGTGCTTTCCCAACTGGGGCATCCTAATCCTGCTATTCCCAGCCAGTATGTGAGACCCTAAACCTACACTAACTTTCAATAACAGTAACAACAGCCTACTGGCTGGATAGAACCAAACATACCCCCCAACTCCCCTCCCACCCCATACTTCCCCCCAGAAGCATCGGTCGCCCAAAACCAGCAGCTCACTCCCGAACATAGTGAGCTGATAACTCTTAGGGCCTTATTTATACTTTTTGGTGCAAAACTGCACTAACGCAGTTTTGCACAAAAATGTTTTGCACCGGCTATCACCATATTTATGGAGTGGTGCAAGCCAGTGCAAAGGGTAGACTAGCTTAAAAAAAAATCACATTAGGCAGGTTTGAGTTAAAATAAATGAGTCTGACCAGATTAGTATAATTTTTTTACTCTAAGGGGCATATTTATACTCTGTTTGCACTGAATTAGCGTCATTTTTTTTTAACTCTAATTCAGTGCAAAACTAACTCCATATTTATACTTTGGTGCTAGACCTGTCTAGTGCCAAATTTATGGAGTTAAAGTCATTTTTTGGAAGTGGAAACCTACCTTGCCTTAATGAGATGCAAGGTAGGTGTTTCCGTGCAAAAAATGACTCTATGTCCTTAACGCCATATTTATACTCCCATGCAAAAATGGTGCAAGGTAGGTAGGAGGGGTCAAAAAATGGGGCAAAGCTTGCTTTGCCCCATTTTTTAAGACCTGGGTCAGGGCAGGCGTTAGGGGACCTGTGGGCCTATTTCCATGGTGGAACACCATGGAATAAGCCCAGAGGTGCCCTCCCTAGGCCCCAGGGGCACCCCCACCCACACTAGAGGGACTGCGAGGATGGGGGACCCCATCCCAGGTAAGTACAGGTAAGTGCATTTTATTTTTGAAAGTGCCACAGGGGGCCCTGAAATGGGCCCCCATACATGGCACAGGGTGCAATTGCCATGCCCAGGGGACCCCTGTCCTCTGTGCTGGCCATTGGGGTGGTGGGCATGACTCCTGCCTTTTCTAAGGCAGGAGTCATGTGGCATGGTAGGTTTAGCACCATAAAATGACGCTAATCTGGTTAGAGTCATATTTTTTTACTCTAACCTGCTTAAAGCCATTTTTTGGTTCTAAACACTCTTCTTCTATACTGCCAGCCCCACCCGACTAAAGTCATTTTTTTTAACTCTAGCCTACCCTTTTCACCGGCTTGCACCATTCCATAAATATGGCCCCCGGCTGGTGCACAGGAATGGTGCTAGCCGGTGCTAAACTTTTTGGTGCAAAACTGAGTTAGTGCAGTTTTGCAGCAAAAAGTATAAATAAGGGCCAATATTTTGTAAGTTTGCACCACTTTTACATCAAAAAATGACGTTAATGCGGTGCAAAAAAAGTATAAATCAGGGCCTTGGTGCTAGATAGGTCTAGCACCAAAGTATAAATATGGAGTTAGATTTGCACCGAATTAGAGTAAAAAAAATGACGCTAATTCAGTGCAAACAGAGTATAAATATGCCGCAGAGTATAAATATGCCCCTAAATATGGCGTTAAGGCCATAGAGTCATTTTTTGCATGGTAACGCCTACCTTGCATCTCATTAAGGCAAGGTAGGTCTCCAATTTCAAAAATGACTTTAACTCCATAAATTTGGTGCTAGAGGGGTCTAGCACCAAACTATAAATATGGAGTTAGGTTTGCACCGAATTAGAGTTAAAAAAAATGACACTAATTCGGTGCAAACAGAGTATAAATATGCCCCTTAGTATCTGAGCTGTGGTGGACCCCTCCATTCTTGCGGATTAAGAAGTGTTACGATTGAACGTAGGTGCCGTGACCTAGTCCTGTTCATTGGCCCTCCTGGGCAGGCCCTTCCCTTTCTGGAGGGGAGTCACAACACCGGGCTTCGGGAGAGATCGGTATCCCCCGCCGTCCCAGGATGCAGTTCCTCAGAGTCTCTGATTCGCTGGACAGTTCCTGTGCCCTCCGGCACCTCCACCTCTGCCGACCCGAGGTATCTCCCCCGCGGATCTCTGGGGGAGCCCGACGGCGAGCTTCCCCTCTCCTTGCGCCTTCTGGAACGAGTTCTTCGACGGGACCCCCCCTTCGCTTCGTTCGGCTATTTTTCTGCTGGCCAGTGAAGGCCTGCCGCTGCCCGCCTTCGTTAGGGCTCAACGGGACCTCCTCAGTCAGCCACGTCCATGCCTGTCTGGGGCTCTCGAAGAAGTGGGTCCTGTTATTGTGGACCACCCGTAGTTTAGCCGGGAAAAGGAGACGGTATGGCACCTCCATCGCTCTTAGCTTTTGTTTTACTTCTATGAATGAGCGGCGCTGCACTTGAACGTCCCTTGTGTAGTCCAGAAACACCACGACTTTGGTTCCATCACAGTGCAAGTCTCCTTTTGATTGTGCCGATTGAAGTATTGCATCCCTATCTCTGAAATGGAAAAGTCGGAGAATCACCGGCCGTGGCGGAGAGCCCGGGAGGGGGTCTGGCCTGCAAGGCCCGGTGGGCACGTTCAATCGCAAACCAGGGTGTTAGACGATCCCGAGGCATCCAGGACCAGAACCACTCCTCCAGGAATGTGGCCAAGGAGGAGGCCACTGTGTTTTCCTGCAGTCCCACAATTCTGAGGTTATTGTGGCGGGATCTATTTTTGGCGTCTTCAGCCCTTCGGTATAGATCTGCTGTACGGACTGTTAGCGCTGACACCTGTGCTTTGAGGGCAGCCAGGTCATCTTCTACTGTGGAGATTCTGGACTCTGCTTCTGTTATCCTAGCTGTAACGGTGCGGAGATCTTGGTGCACTAGGGCCACGTCCACCCTCACCTCTCCGATCTTAACCTCCACCGCTTCTTGGGATGTCTGGATCGCTTGGAGGATGGCCGCCAGGTCACTGCTTCCAGCCTGTTTCCCATTGCCACCTTCTGCCTTTCGGTCATCTTTCGGTGCTCCACTGGGGCCTGTGGCAAATTGGTCAATGCACGTCTGTGCCGCGGCCGGGCGGGTCTGTCGGTCTTTACCCATTACGTCTGCCTCTCGGAGTCTGCCTGTGGGTTACCTCCGTGCAATGCTTCATGCACTGCCTTTCTTTAGGCCTCGGGTCTGATCCTCGACAAGGCACCCCCTGACATCGTCTCTTTAAGTCCACTAGTGCCCCAGGAGGGGGGGATTTCCCACCTCTGCCGGAGTGTCTTTGGTTTTCCTCTCTTCCACCTCCCTTCCTGTGGTGCAGATCTATTGCCTCGGATCCGGTGTCCCCGGGTCCAGGACCAGCCCTCGGTCTTGGTCACTGGGGTTCTCTTCCTCCTCCTCTGCCAGGAAGCTGTGGGGTCGCAGGAGGGGCTGGGGGAGGAAAGGCACTGCTTCCCCCACCTAGGAACTCTTTCCCACAAAAGGGGCGAGTCCTCGCCCCTGTCTCGCCTTCTTCCAGTCTTTCAGCGGGACGCTCCGTATGAATCTCTCCCCTTTGATCTTCAACGGGTCTTGCAGCGTGGATCGGATGTCCCCGGTCCCATGCACTGCACCCGCGGCCTCTCCTCTCATTCAGGAAGGGCTGCCAACAGCCTCCGCCAACAGCTTCCAGCGGCCGCCACTTAATTCGTCGGAGCGCCCGCCATTTTGGACGAGTCTGTTTCCCATTCCTCCTGGAGCCAGGAGTTCCGGGATGCGGCTCAAACACCCCCGGGGCCACTCACAGCCTTCCTAGGACACCCCTCTCCTCCGGGGAGGGCCAACGATGGGTGCATCTTGACCGGATGACGGAGGGGTCCGGAGAACTACAATAGTGCGGCCGCCATCTTGACGCTCAAACCATGCCCCCCAATGTCACCATGCTTTAAGGAGAGAGCATATGCAATTTAGTACTGATTAGCAGTGGTAAAGTGTGCAGAGTCCTAAAGCCAGCAAAAATGAGGTCAGAAAAAGAGAAGGAGGAAGTCAAAAAGTGTGGGGGTGACCCTGCGCAAAGGCCATTTCCTACATATCCTCCTTCCAGCCCAAAGCCAGGGCAGGCTAATCAACACTCTGATGGCCTTCCCTGCTTAAGGCGATAGTACATGGACAATGGCCCACTACTGCAGGGGCACTTGCCAGTTCTACGCCTATCTGAACTCAGTAAGGCTCCTCTGTCTATACTCTCTGGGGCCACTGAACTGACCCATAGGGAACCCTTCTCCTCATCTGCGGACCCCTTCTGTGAAGCTCCTAACTTTAATTTGCTCACAGATGCATCCCACTATGCAGACAGTACCACCATGGCCAACAAATGATGTGGCCTGTTCCACCCCTTGGGTCTGACTTCTGTCCCCAACCCAGGGTAAACTCTGTCCACAAGAACAGTAACCAACAGATGCCACTGACAGCTTTCAGTGTCAGGAGCCAGGCCCCAGACTATCCACTGGTAAGTGAAGGCCCTGAGTGGGGCCTTCAGATGAGCTTCTCCTCCAGTCAGGGGGCTGGCAAGGAGTTCCCAAGGGGCTCCTGAGGCATCTCAGAATGGGGGGGCAGTAGCCTCCGGTGACTTGCACCCCTTCTCCATTCTACCTCCCACCAGTTCAGGTGTGGTACCCTGACACTGGTCACTCAACCCAGGGTCTGTACCCTGATGCTGAACAGAGGACAAGGGTGAGTCCTTCCTCACCTTGCCCGCCCTCTGGACTTCCATGCCCTCCTCTGAGGAGTGGTACTGCCTGACAACTGAACTGTCAGGGGGCCCATAGTGGTCACACCTCTCAGCTCACCTGGCACTGGGGAGCTCCCATCAGGGAATGTTCTCTCGTTGCAGACTAGGCTACCCTGCGTGGGTCCCCAGGGGGAACAGTCCAAGCATTCAGGCTGGGAATAGGGGTTCCTGGGCCTCTGCCCACACCCACCTCGCCTCCTACCTTTAGAAGGGACATGGGACCCTTTTCCCCCCTTACCATTAAGGGGCCTATCTGGGTCACTGTGTACCTCCCTCCTACTCTGTTGAGGTGAACCTAAACCACTCTCCTTAGGATCAATCCCAAAAGCATTTTCAGACACTCTGGTACTCACCCAGAGGTCTGCCTTCCTTGCAAGTTCCCTGGGGTCAGAGAACTTACAATCAACTAAGTTCTGGTGTGGCTCTGGAAAACAGGGACTGAACATGTGCTCTCTGGCCATCAAATTGTACAGCCCCTCAAAAGTGTTTAACATACTACCCTTCTCCCAGCCATCCAGTGCCTTACAAAAGTGTCCTACAAAATCCCCCCTTGACCGGTGATGAAGTTTCCTACTCCCCCTAAATCTCAACCTGCACTCCTCTGGGGTGAAGCCATATTTCTTGTCAAGGGTCTCTTTCATGGTTGGATACCTCAATCTGTCTCTCCCTTCTAGGACAAGAAGGGCATCTCTCCTATTACCAGGTATATGCCCCCATCGGACAGCTCCCCAATCCTCCTCAGGAATCCTGTGTGCTACTAGGGTGACCTCATGCACCTCAAACCACTTGACTATGTCCTCCCCCTTTCTGAAGTCAGGTACCAAATCTATGGGTAGGTTGACCTTTTTCTCAGCACTGGAAATTGTAGTTTTGCTGCCACCACTGGACTCTACTTGCTGTGTGTTTAAGTCCAGTTCCTTCAGACTCAGTTCATGAGCCATTTTTCTTTCTGCTAAGGCCCTCTCAGCCTCAGCTCTTCTCTCCCCTGCCAGGGCTTTGTCAGCCTCAGCTCTTCTCTCCTCTGCAGCCAGTTGAGTTAGCTGGTCCCTCTCAGTCTGTCTGTCCCTAAGCTGCTCAGGGGACAGGGCATAGGAGGAGACACTGCTTCCTGCATATGATCCAGTAGGGGACTCATTCTCTGTGGGCTCCCTTTTCTCCTCTGGAGCCACTGCTAAGTCATTTTTCTCCTCCTCCTTATCATCCTTCTCAGGGCCATCACCCATTTGGGCCTTTGCTGTCTGTTCCTCTTTCCAGCGTGCTTCCTCAAAGGCTACAAGGCATCCTGCAGTTCCTGCCTAGTGGATCCCTTTGACCTAGTCAGTCCTCTATCTTTGCAAAGTTCCCCCAGCTCAGCCTTGTCGAGGAATACAATGGGTACAAGGTCTGACTCGTCATAGTCTTCTATGAAGCTGGAATCCATTTTCAAGCTGTACGAAGGTATCAAAGGCACAACACAAAGTTCCAAGTTTACGAAGGAGAGGTAGGATTCAAGTTTGAAAAAATGACCAATGGAGAGAAAAAAGGAGAAAAAAACTCATAAGGACCTTAGGGGTAGGTAGTGTACACATAGCCATTGCATGTTACTGCACGAACACAAGTCCTATCCCCACCCCTGATCACCAATGTTAAAAATGCGGTCTTTGGTTGGCAGTCAGGTTACCCCCTGTCCAAGCAAGGACCCTCAATCTAGTCAGGGTAAGTCACACACAATCCAATTTATCTTGTGCCCACCCTCTGGTAGCTTGGCAGTGAGCAGTCAGGCTTAACCTAGAAGGCAATGTGTAAAGTATTTATGCAATAAATCATGCAATAACTGTAGGAGGCTGGCCTGGTTTGTAGTGGGTACCTTGGGTACGTACACCTTATACCAGGTCCAGTTATCCCGGATTAGTGAAGTAGTAGTGTTCTAGCAGCTTAGGCTGATAGAGGTAGCTATAGCAGAGCAGCTTAGGCTGAACTAGGAGACATGCAAAGCTCATGCGATACCACTTATAGTTACACAGTACTTATACAAAAGTAGAGACAATACTGGGTGACACAGTACCAAAAATATCTTAGAGACAATAGTCCTTCTGGAGGTAAGTATTATACACAATATATACACTAGACACCAACATTAGACAAGTAAATAGTCATATAACAATGCAAACAGTCGGAAATCCTATAGAATGTAAAGGGAGAAAATAGGTCTAGGGGCAACACAAACCATATACTGCCAACCCAGAAGAGGGTGCAAAAGAAGAGTCCCCGGTTAGTCGAAGACTGCAGTAATGCACCCTAGGAAGATGCCAGCTGGTTCCTGTGTGATGCAAAATATGTCCCACGGCGTGAATATTGTTACAGATGAGATTGCGTGTTGGAAGGTGTCAACAAGCCTTGGCTATGACAAAAGTGATTTTTTTTCAAAGTGGCGCTGGATGGACCCAGGAGGGACCAGTAGGTCTCAACTCTGTGTGAGGAGGAAGAGGGGGCTCTCAGCATGTCAGAGAACCCTCAAGATGCCAGCCAGCACCCACAGAAGCCGCAGGATCTGGGTTCAAAGGTGGTGCAAAATGCAGTTGATGCAGCACAACAAAAGAACGTCCCACACCGCCAGAGAACAACTCAGCAAGTTGAGACTCACAGGGTAGAGTGCTGGGGACCTGGGTCAGGCTGTGCACAGAGGAATTTTTCAAAGAGTGCACAGAGGCCTCAGGAGGTGAAGAAGACACAGTACACAGGGGTACCGTCATTCTCAAGGAAGGCAAGTTCTTACCTCCTCCAAATTGCATCAGCAGGACAGTCTATGTCAATAATGTCCACCCTCTGTTTCCTTAGGAGCACGCTAGTTGTTGTGAGAGAAGTGCCAGGGTACCGGTTGTTGTCTTGGAAGGTGCCTGCTTGGAGCAGGAGAGTGACTCCGTCACTCCACAGGAGATTTCTTCAATTCTGCTGGGGCAGAATGAAGACAGGGAGTCCCCATGCACACCTTCGAAACAGTTGCTGACTTGGAGCTGAGGTTGCTGAAGAAAGGTCTCTTGTAAACCCTTTGTTGCAGTTACAGCATTTCTTGGAGCAGGCTGAGGTTGATCCGAGGTCAGAAGAGTCTGAAGTAGTTGCAGAGGATTCCTGAAGGAAATTTGCAAGCAGAATCTGAAGAGAACCCACACGAGAGACCCTAAAGACCCTAAAGAGATCTGAGAGGGGTAATGGCTATCTTATCAGGTATGGACCTTTCAGGAGGGGTCTCTGATGTCACCTGCTGGCACTGGCCACTCAGAGCCCTCCAGAGTGCCCCCACACCTTGCAAAGCAAGATGGCTAAAGTCTGGGACCCACCCCTGGGGTGGTGATGGACAGGGGAGTGGTCACTCCCCTTTCGTTTGTCCAGTTTCCCACCAGAGCAGGGGAGAAGGGGTCCCTGAACCGGTGTAGACAGGTTTATGCAAGGAGGGCACCATCTGTGTGCCCTTCAAAGCATTTCCAGAAGCTGGGGGAGGCTACCCCTCCCCAGCCTGTAACACCTATTTCCAAAGGGAGAGGGTGTAACACCCTGCTCTCAGAGGAAATGCTTTGTTCTGCCTTCCTGGAACAGGGCTGTCCAGACCCCAAGGGGCAGAACCCTGTGTGTGAGGTGGCAGCAGCTATATCTGCAGTGCAAGCCTCACAGAGCTGGGTTGGCAGTACTGGGGGTCCATGGTGGAGCCCCCAGGATGCATGGAATTGGCTCCCTGATACCATATTTGGAGTGGGGCATAATTCCATGATCTTCAACATGTTACATGGCCATATTCGGAGTTACCATTGTGAAGCTACATATTGGTATTGACCTATGTGTAGTGCAAACGTGTAATGGCGTCCCCGCACTCACAAAGTCTGGGGAAATGGCCCTGAACTATGTGGGGGCACCTTTGTCAGTGCAAGGGTGCCCTCACACTTAGTAACTTTGCACCTAACCTTCAAAAAGTGAAGGTTAGACATATAGGTGACTTATAAGTTACTTAAGTGCAGTGAAAATGGCTGTGAAATAGTGTGTGCACTATTTCACGCAGGCTGCAATGGCAGTCCTGTGTAAGGGTTTGTCTGAGCTCCCTAAGGATGGCAAAAGAAATGCTGCAGCCCATATAGATCTCCTGGAACCCCAATGCCCTGGGTACCTAGGTACCATGTACTAGGGCCTTATAAGGAGGGTCTAGTATGCCAATTGAAATTGGTAAATGAAGTCACTGGCCTACAGTGACAAATTTAAAAGCAGAGAGAGCATAAGCACTGAGTTTCTGATTAGCAGAGCCTCAGTGACACAGTAGGCACTACACAGGCATACACATTAGGCCATAAACTATGGCTAGCAGATTCCCAGTGACACAGTAAAAACATACTGACACACACTCAAAAACAGGCCAAAAGTAGGGGTAGCCATAATAGAAAGAGACTACTTTCTCACAATAACACAGTAGACCACCACAAAAATACACCACACAGTGTTTAGAAAAATATATAATATTTATCTCATAAGATGCAGGTCAAAACGATTAAGATGCAATAAGTATATATTGAAATATCACTGTAAAAAATGATATAAAGTGGCTTTGGTCTGTTAAAAGCAACAAATGTCTGTTGCAAACACAAAGTACCTGGTTTGCATTCAAAATCTCCGCAAGGAACTGCAGTGAAGGAGAGGTGTGGGAAACAGGGTGGTGTGTGTTGATTTCTCGGGCCGCACACGGCAATGCGTCGCTTGTTTTTCACGCAGGGAAGGCTTTGCGTTGATTTCTGGCACTCAGACTTGGGTCCTCTTCGAGTTGCAAGGTTTTCGATGCCCTGTGGATGATGCATTGAAATCCAGTGCTGGCAGGATGAAGTCAAAGGGGCTGCATCGGTCCGCTGTGTGTTGCGTGGAAAATTCTACTGCACGACAAGGGCTGTGTCGATTCCTCTCAGGAAGTCGGGCTGTATCGTTCTGGCTCAGCTGTGCTTCGATCCAGTGGGCCGTGCATCAAATTTCCGGTTGTTAGGTGCTGCGATGGTCTTCTCCTTGCGAAGTTGGGCTGCGTCATTCCGGTTCGGTGTGCAGTGATTTTCTCACTGTGTTGCAGGCTGTACGTCATTTCTGGCAGGTGGTGCATCGATTGTCGCCGCACCGAGATTTCTTCTTGCAGGAATGAAGCCATTTTGGTCCTGAGACTTCAGGGAACTGGAGACAAACTCTATTCAAGGCCTTGGAGAGTACTTCTCAGCACAGCCAGAGAGCAGCAAGGCAGCAGGACAACAGCAAGGTAGCAGTCCTTCTCAGATAGCAGTCAGGTGAATCCTTTGGGTAGCCAGGCAGTTCTTCTTGGCAGATTGCAGGTTCTGGTTCAGGTTCTCCTCTCCAGGAAGGGTCTGCTGAAGTAGAAGTGTCTACCTCAGAAGTATCTGAGTTGGCAGGGTCAGAGACCCTGCTTAAATACCCAAATGTGCCTTTGAAGTGCGGAGACTTCAAAGAGTGGCTTAGAAATGCACAAGGTCCCCTTTCAGTTCTATCCTGTCTGCCAGGGTCCCAGTAGGGGGTGTGGCAGTCGTTTGTGTGAGGGCAGGCCACTTTCCTTTGACAAGTAAGTGTCAGGCCCTCCACCCTCCCAGCCCAGGAAGACCCATTCAATATGCAGATGTATGCAAGTGTGACTGGGCATCCTGTGTTTGTGGTTTGTCTGAGTGACTGCACAAGGGAGCTGTCAACTAAACCTAGCCAGACGTGGTTTGTAAGGCACAGAAGGATTTAAGTGTAGGGAAATGCTCACTTTCTAAAAGTAGCATTTATAAAATAGTAATATAAAATCCAACTTCACCATTAAGCAGGATTTTGTATCACCATTCTGGCCATACAAAATATGCCCTGGCTTCTCCTTTCAGATCAGGATCTACCACTCAAACAGTAGATGAGGGTAGCTCTAATGCTATCCTGTGGAAGGGCAAGCCTCACAGCAGTGTAAAAACAAATTTAGGAGTTCCTACATGTCCTGCCTTTTACCTACGTAGCACCCTGCCTTATGGGCTACCTAGGGCCTACCTTAGGGGTGACTTATATGTAGAAAAAGGGGAGTTTAAGGCTTAGCAAGTACTTTTAAATGCCAAGTCAAAGTGGCAGTGAAAATGCACACACAGGCACTGCAGAGGCAAGCCTGAGACATGGTTAGGGGGCTACTTATGTGGGTGGCAAAACCAGTGCCTGCAGCCCACTAGTAGCATTTCAATTACAGGCCCAGGGCACATGTAGTGCACTTGACTAGGGACTTACAAGTAAATTAAATAAGCCAATTGGGAATGAGCCAATGTCACCATGTTTTAAGGAGAGAGCATATGTACTTTAGCACTGATTAGCAGTGGTAAAGTGCTCAGAGTCCTAAAACCATCAAAAATGAGGTCAGAAAAAGAGATGGAGGAAGGCAAAACGTTTTGGGGTGACCCTGCAGAAGAGCCATTTCCAACATATACTGTAAGTAACAAAATGACCTCTCTGACAGAAGCTGTAACCCGCTGACATTTTTGTATTTATATGCACTTTGTGAGCTGTATGGTACATGTTCTTTGCAGCAGGCATATTAACCCCCTGGGCTACCTTAAAAGTTTCAGTAGATAAAACTCTGAACTCTCTCCAGGCAGAACATTAATCACCAGGGCATTCTTGACATTTTTATTGTTTCCTGAAAATTGCTGAAGGCAAGGTACGATGCAGTAGGGGCTTTTAAAACTATAATATACTTGCAAACACGACATCCCCTCCCACAGTCAGCATCCGGTGCCATTGATCGCACCCCCCTAGAGCCGGCCCTGGATGTGATTCTAAAACATCAGTCACAATCCAAGAGTTTGTTGGGGATTGAATGGCCTGTCAATAGGTCAAAAGTCCTGCATAGACCTTATGTTTCATATCTTCCAAGACTTTGTATAGCGTACTATAGGACATGCAGTCCAATCAGAAAAGGGGGACATGCCAGTGATGCAGCCACTGTTAGGGTAGGAATTACACTTGAGCACTGAAAACTACAAACAAAAGTGTCTGCTAAACTGAAAATACAAACATTGGCAAAGCCAATAGGTCTGGTGTTGGTGGCCAGTCTTCTGGCAATTCTTGTTTTGTCACAGTTTTTGCAAAACTTTGTTATTTGGGAATAGGCTGGGGCCTCAAAAGTCTAAAGAAAAAGGATTATTTTCAACAGGCAAACATGTTTTGGGGAATAAAACACATACATTACTAGTGTACCCCGTGGGACTGAAGGGGACTACTCAGTTTGTGGATGTGTCCCTTGTGATAGGTTGGCATGCTGTAATTGTAGTGAACGCACCTATGGCTGAAACGAGTTGATTCATTCCCCCTAAGTGCATGCTGGAGTGGTTGGAGTGTGAATGACACCAGTCACTGACTAATGGATGAAGCTTGGATGAAACCATTTTATGTTACTTTGGGCCAGATGTACAAAGCATTTTTCTGGTTGCAAATCAGAAAATTGCATTTTACCATGTACCAAAGGCAAAATGCAACTCTGTAACCTGATAGCGAATCGCATTTTGTTTGTGCAATTCGGTGTTAGGAAAGGGCATGTTCAGGGCATCCCTTCCGAATTCCAAATCACGCTGATATGTGTGAATGTTTTGCGACCTGAATGTGGTTGCAAAACATTCATACTTTACGACTCTGTGAGGAGGTGGTAACCCATTTGCAAATGATAAGGTGCCCCCAACATTTTTTAAGAGCAGGCAGTAGTCCCACGGTCCACTGCTTAAACTTAAAAAATTTAAAGAATACCTTTTATTTTTGTTTTTGTAATGCATCCTGTTTTCCTTTAAGGAAAACAGGTTGCATTACAAAATATTGCTTAATTCAAAAATCAATTACAGACATGGTGGTTTGCTGACCGCAGCAGGCCACCATCACTGTGATTGTGGTCATTCCCAATGGATCGTAAATTGTGACCTGCGTTATGAATATTAAAGAGGCAGGTCCCTTGAAACCCATTTTGGAATCACAAACAGTGTCTGATAGACTGTAGTGCATCAAAGTGTGGCCATTCTTAACAGCAAATTGCTAAAATTCAATATTAGGAAATCACAAACCAATTTTTTAGTACATCTGGCCCTATGTTATTCACATCATTTTAGGTCTTGGCTAACACAGTCCTACAAAAGTAAGTCCTAGTACTTGCTGCAGGTCTGTTGCAAGAAAGAAGGAAAAGAAAGAAAGAAAACAAGAAAGAAAACAAGAAAGAAAGAGAACGAAAAAGAAAAAGAGAGAAAGAAAGAAAAAAAAAAAAGAAAGAAAGAAAGAAAGAAAGAAAGAAAGAAAGAAAGAAAGAAAGAAAGAAAGAAAGAAAGAAAGAAAAAAGTAAAAAAGCTAACAATACAGATCATGTACAAATGGACACAATCTGGTATGTTGTGAAACAGCAGCAGTCAGAAAAGCAAAATGCTCCAAAAGAAAATTACAACTGCATTGGCAGGGGCCGGGATCTCATATAGAAGGAATTTGCACAGAAGCCTCCTGCTATCACATCAGGCTCTAAACACAAAGACAACACTAAAGTAAGAAAAAAACTAAAACACTGGCAATGAAGGGAACTAGCTTGTGTGCAGATGTGTACCTTGTGAGAGAAAAAATGCAGTTACTTAAAGTGAAGATAACCAGGTGTTTGAATGTGCTAACCCACTGCTCCATGAAATATGATGTAAAGCGGAAAGCAAAATGGGAATGACACAAAAAATACCAATGGGTGAATGGATGAAAAGTGGTGGCTGAAAATTCTATATATGTGTGTATTATGCATATTCTAATAAAATCAAAAGGTCTTGGCTAAAGCCAGACCAAAAGAAAGTGGTTGGTTTATGCAAGAAAGTGATTGTTTGAGATAATGTTTTCCATGTGACAAACAGTGTGATAAATTAAGTACTTTAGAAATGTAAAATTGTCTCTCATGTATTTAACTATGTCAAGTTTAAAGTGTATTTCACAATGCGTTAACTGTCCAGAACCCAGCTACCACTTCTATCAGTTGTTGACATTAAGCTTTTCTTTGACGTTCACCGAGTGCTGTGCTTTGCTGCCCTCTGCCTAGGTTTGAACTCTCAAAATACTATTTACTATCATGAGGTCCATAATATCAGCAGTTCATGTCAAAATGATCAATACAACTTTAAGAAACTTTAAAAAATATTCAAAATTTTAAAAACACACCATTTCATTTACTGAAATAAGAACAAAGTGCAATACTTTATTTGCTGAACAAACCCCGTATTTCATGAACAATGGTTTAAAAAGGTGGCAACGGTCAAAGGGCAACAAGGGACAAACAAGAAGCACATGGTTAATGTTATAAATGGGGTCTTTGGTTGTCAGTAAGGTTACCTCCTGTCCAAGCAAGGACACTCACTCTAGTCAGGATAAAGGAGAATCACCCTCAGTTAACCCCCTCTTGCCCCTTGTGTAGCTTGACACGAGCAGGCAGGCTTAACCTCAGAAGCAATTTGTAAAGTAATTATACCAACACAAACAGTAATGCAGTGAACCACTACAAAATGATACAACAGAACTTTAGAAAAATAGGTAATATTTATCTAAACAAAACAGGACCAAAATGACAAAAATCCAACATACACAAGTTAAGATATGAAGTTTTAAATGAATAAGAGTCTTAGGGCCAGATGTAAGAAGCCGTTTGCATGGTGCAAACTGTGAAAATCGCAGTTTGCGCCATGCAAACAGCCTTCTGCGATGCACATTCACAATTTGCGAGTTGATACCGACTCGCAAATTGTGAATGCGACTCGCAAATAGGAAGGGGTGTTCCCTTCCTATTTGCGACTCGCATCGCAATGCAGAATTGCTTTGTGACCGCGAATGCGGGCGCAAAGCAATTCGCAGTTACCACCAGTGCCACACTGGTGGTAACTCATTCGCAAAAGGTGAATGTGAATGTTGCCAAAAAGGTTTTTTCAGAGCAGGCAGTGGTCCAATGGACCACTGCCTACACTGAAAAAACAAAACCAAATGGTTTCGTTATTTTTTTTATTTTGCAACTCATTTTCCTTTAAGGAAAACGGGCTGCAAAATAATAAAAAAAACTGCTTTATTGAAAAAGCAGTCACAGGCATGGAGGTCTGCTGACTTCAGCAGGCCACCATCCCTGTGAGTGCAGGGACTTGCTATGGGGTCGCAAAATGCGACCCACCTCATTAATATTTATGAGGTGGGTCTTTGCGACCCCATAGCGAGTCGCAGACGGTGTCTGAGACACCGTTCTGCATCAGGATTTGCGATTCTGAAATTGCGAGTCGAACCGACTCGCAATTTCAGAATTGCAAATTCTGACCTTGCTACACTGGCCCTTAATCCTTAGAAAACAGTGAGAATGCTGTTAGCACACAAAAGTACCCAGGTAGCATCAAAATAAAGCCTCAAGGGTGAGTGTGTGTCTAAAAGGGCCAGCGATGCATCGATTTCTAACCCGCAAGCGAGAACGTGCATCATTCATCTGTCGGTCGGGTTGGCGTGCATTGTTTCTTCTCTCCCGCAAGAGGGCGATGCGTTGATGTGGTCTGACACCTCGGGTCCGGGCAGGCTTTGCGTTAATTTTCCGCACCCAGCGATGTTGCGTTGAAATCCGGTCACGCGGTGTCAAAGAAACCGCACTGCATGGGGGCTCGCATGATTAGCATCAGCTGCTGCAGGTGTTGCGCATTGTTTTTTCAGCATGTTTCATCAATCTTCCAGCCGCGATGCAAGTGGTGTGCCGATTTTAGCAGCAAGGCTGGCAGCATGTCATTTATCAGCTGCGAGGCGGGTGGTGCTTCGAAAGATTCCCTGCAATGTGGTGTTTGAGTGGATTTATAGTTCTTAGCTGCCAGCTTCACCTCTCAAGGGCCCAGGGACTGGATAGGGCACCACTTGGCAGGGCAGGAGTCTCAGCAGAGAGTCCAGGTGCTGGCAGGGGAAGTCTTTGATGGCCCTTAGACTTCAACAACAGGAGCCAAAGTCCAGTCTCTGTCCCCTTCCACAGACAGAAGCAGCAACTGCAGGATAGCCCAATAAAGCACAGTCACAGGCAGGGTCAGCACTTCTCCTCAGCTCGTCAGCTCTTCTCCTTGGCAAATGTTCCTCCTGAATACAAAAGTGATCTAATTTTCAGGGGTTTTGGATGCTCTTCTTATACCCCTTTCTGCCTTTGAATTAGGCCTACTTCAAAGTGAAGTCTCTGTTGTTTTCAAGATCCTGCCTTGCCCAGGCCAGGCCCCAGACACACTCCAGGGGGTTGGAGACTGCATTGTGTGAGGGCAGGCACAACCCTTTCAGGTGTAAGTGGCCACTCCTTCCCTCCTCTCAGCCCAGATGGCTCATCAGGATATGCAGGCTACACCCCAGCTCCGTTTGTATCACTGTCTACAGGAGAGGTGCAAACAGCCCAACTGTCAAACTGACCCACACAGGGAATCCAGAAACAGGCAGAGTCACTGAATGGTTGAAGCAAGAAAATGCCTACTTTCTAAAAGTGGCATTTTCAAACTCACAATCTAAAAACAAACTTTACTAAAAAGTGTATTGTTCAATCGTGAGTTCAGAAACCCTAAACTCCACATATCTATCTGCTCCCAAAGGGAATCTGCACTTTAACAATATTTAAAGGCAGCCCCTATGTTAACCTATGAGAGAGATAGGCCTTGCACTGTGAAAACAAAATTTGGCAGTATTTCACTGCCAGGACATATAAAACACATTAGTATATGTCCAACCTTCAGCATATACTGCACCCTGCCCATGGGACTACCTAGGGCCTACCTTAGGGGTTCCTTACATGTAAGAAAAGGGAAGGTTTAGGCCTGGCAAGTAGGTACACTTGTCAAGTTCAATTGGCATACAGACACTGCAATGGGAGGTCTGAGCCACGTTGACAAGGCTACTCATGTCAGTGGCACAATCAGTGCTGCAGGCCTACTAGTAGCATTTGATTGATAGGTCTTAGGCACCTCTAGTGCACTTTACTGGGGACTTACAAGTAGATCAACTACACCAATCATGGAAGGCCAATTACACAAACATTTTACATAAGAGCACTTGCACTTGAGCACTGGATAACAGTGGTAAAGTACCCAGAGTAACAAAAACTAAAAACACAGAGTCCAGCACATATTGAGAACCTGAGAAACAGATGCAAAAAGTTAGAGGAGACCACGGCAAGGATGCCAAGTCTAACATGTGTCCCTCCGACCAGAAAGTGCGGAGCAACTACTCAACCTCATGGGAGTTCTCATCACTAAGGCAATTGGCATGTTCTGTACCAGGGCAGTGTTCCACTGTAACGTCCATCCCCTGTAGGGAAATGGACCACCTCAACAATTTTAGATTCTCATCCCTCATCTGCATTAACCATCTGAGGGGCCTGTGGTCAGTCTGAACCCGGAAGTGAGTCCCAAACAAGTAGTGTCTTAGATTCTTCAAGCTCCCAGACCACAGCAAAAGCTTTACTCTCAATTGCACTCCACTTACATTCCCGGGGAAGTAACTTCCTTCTAATGAAGGCTACAATTTGATCTAGGCCCTCTTCATTAAGCTCTGGGAGTAGTTCTCCTACACCATGCTATGAGGTGTCTGTTTACACAACAAACTCCTTGGAGTATTCAGGTGCCTTCAGCACAGGTGCTGTGCACATGGCAGCTTCAGGGCATCAAAAGCAGTCTTGCACGCCTCTGTCCAGATCTCCTTCTTTGGTTGCTTTTTAGAAGTCTACTCATTCAAAGGGGCCACAATGGTGCCAAATCCCTTGAGAAACATCCTGTAATAGCCAGTTGGACCTAAAAAGGCACTCACCTCAGTCTGGATCTTGAGAGGCTCCCAAGCCTGAATGAGGTCAGTTTTTGGCTGCAGGGGTGCCACCTGGCCACTCCCTACCTGGTGTTCCAAATACACCACTGAACCATGCCCTATTTGCCACTTGCTTGCCTTAATAGTGAGGCCTGCCTTTAGCAGGGCCTCCAACACGCTGCAGAGGTGCTGCACGTTTTCCTCCTAAGTGGAAGGAATGCTGCATGAATTCATCCAGCCCAGTAAACACCTGGTTGACCACCCTCTGGAATGTGTCAGGGGCATTTTCATCCCAAATGGCATAATCTTGAACTGGAAGTGTCCATCTGGGTTAGAAAATGCTGACCTCTCCTTGGCCTCCTCAGTTAAGGCAATCTGCAAATACCCAGACATCAAATAAAACGTGCTGCGGTATTTGGCAGCTCCCAAACTATCTAAGAGCTCATCAGCTCTGGGGATGGGATGCACCTCATTGAAACCCCGGTAGTCCACACAGAACTGGAGTTCTGGGGTGGCACCAGGAGCCGCAGCCTTTGGGAACAAGACCACAGGGCTGGCCCAAGGACTGTTAGAAAACTCAAACACCTGTAGGGATAACATCTTTAGACATCTCATCTTTGTTGCTAGCCCTGACCTTATCAGACACTCTGTAAACCTTCTATTTAATAGGTGGACTGTCCCCAGTGTCCACATCATGTGTGCACCAGTGTGTGACCCTTGGTATCAAGGAGAACAGGGAGGCAAACTGACCCAATAACTGGCAACAGTCCCTCTGTTATTCTGAGTTTAGGGAGGGGGAGAGGTTCACTCCCTCCACAGACCCATCTTTCTCTCCAGCAGGCAGCAGGTCAGGAAGAGGCTCACTCTCTTCCTCCACCCTGTCATCTGTTGCTAGGAGCATGGACAATTCAGTCTGCTCAGAGTGGCTTGAGACGGTTCACATGCAGGACCCTTAAGAGGTTCCTGGAAGTCCACAAGTCCACCAGGTAGGTGACTTTGCTCTTGCCCTCCACCACCTCAAATGCCCAGTCCACCTTTCCTGGAGCACCCTAGGCTCCACTGGTGCCATTTCCCACACTTTTTGCCCAGGCTGAAACTCGACCAGAGTGGCATTCTGGTCATACCACCGTTTCATGTCAGCCTGGCTTGCTTCCAGGTTCTCTTTTGCGAAAGCTCCGAAGCGGGCAATCTGTTTTATGAAAGCCAGCATGCAGCTAAATACAGTACATCCTGGGGAGGTTTACTGGGGGCTTTCTCTAAGCCCTCATTCACCAGACTCAAAGGTTCCCTGACAGGGTGGCCATACAGTAACTCAAAAGGACTGATTCCAAGCACTTTTTAAGGCACCTCCCTGTAGGCGAACGGAAGGCATGGCAAGAGGACGTCCCATATCCACCTCAAGGGCTCTCACAGGCCCATGATCATACCTTTTAAGGTAGGGTTCAACCTTTCAACCACACCATTGTTTTGGGGGTGGTAAGGAGTGGTGAACTTATATGTTACCCCACACTCCTGCTGCAGAGACTTCATATAAGTAGATATGAAATTGGCACCCCTATCAGATGCCACTTCCTCGGGGAACCCCATGCCGGTAAAAACCCACATCAATGCATGACCCACCACAGGGGAAGTGATTGATCTCAGAGGAATTGCTTCTGGGTACTGGGTGGCATGGTCCACCAAGACCAGGATGAACCTGTTGTCCATGGCTGTCTTGTGATTTAGAGGCCCCACAATGTCAATACCAACCCTTTCAAAGGGAGTACTGACAACAGGCAAAGGTTGGAGGGGAGCCTTACATTTCCCCTCACTCTTGCCACTTGCCTGACAAGTGTGGCAAGACCTGCAATGACCATCTGAGTGGCTGCACATTAAGGGTCAGTAAAAGTGGGTGACAAGCCGTTTAAAGGTCTTGTCCTGCCCCAAATGTCCAGCTAAAGGCACATCATGAGCCAGACCCAGTAGGAAGGCTTTGAAGCACTGGGGAACCACCAGCACACGGGCTGATCCACACTCAACAATCTTAGGCTCACTAAACAGGAGGCTGTCCTACCAATAAATCAGGTGAGACCCTGGTTCCTTGCCAGCCGACTGGTCTGCAGCCTGCTGCCAAACACCCACTAGAGTAGGGCATGTGCTCTTTACCTCACAGAATGCCTCTCTGGTGGGTCCCCCTTCCTTCTGCCACTGTGACAGTTCACGGACCACCCCCAGCTCAGCCACCTGTTCCCCTGTAGGCTTCAGGGTGTCACCCTTAGGCTTTTCCTTCTCCCGGACCTTGGGAACTTCTGAGGCCGGTTTCCCACGCACCCTGCCCTTCCTCTTTTTGGCGAACCCCAGAGCCATTGTTTTAGGCTCCAGGGGCTCCTGACCACCCTGACTGACTGCCATTGACCTGGTGGATATACCTACCCACCCCGGCAGACCCACATCTCCAAGTGTGCTCTTTGTTCCACCTCCTTCCAAGGGGAATCCTCCAGGTCATTGCCAGGCAAGCAATCCACAGGCATGGTTGGACTCACAGCTACCTTCAAGGAACCTGAGACCCTCCATTCAAGGGGAACCTGTGCCACTCTGCACAGGTGCTCTGAGTTGTCCACTGCAACTACTTGGTGAAATACACAGAGCTCTATCTGCGCTTCAGACACCAGGTGACTGTGTCTCTCAGAGCCTCTACCCTCTGTTCATTAATGTTCACCCACTGCCTGTACTTTTTAGTGTTCTCAGGCACTAGGGTTCTCTGGACCATCACTGTCCCCTAGTGAGACAAGGTCATCTCAGCTGGCTCCCACCTTCCTGGAACCAACTGCTCCCCCAGCCCTACACTAACCAAAACTGGGACTGAGCACCAGTGAGTGCCGGTGTACTCTTGGGGCATTTGGGGTTCCCCCTCACATGACCCACTTGGTCACATGCATAAGACTTATGATGGGGACCCCCTTCCACAGGTTTCCCTTTGGAGAACCATGGTTTCTTTTTACTGGGGGGCTGGGAATCCTTACCCTGGGAACTAGGTTGGGCCCTTTAGATAATTCCCCTGTTTACTCTTAGCCCCCTTTTCTTCTGAGCGGGACCCTGCCCACCCTTGGAATGGTCTCCCCCATACCTCCTCTGAACCCTGGTGCTCTCTCAGTGGTTTTCTGCCTGTGCAAACTTCCTGGGGTCAGTCAGCTTGCTGTCAATTAGGCGCTGGTGCAACTCTGGAAAACATAAACTGTACAAGTCCTCCCAAGAAATTACACTGTAAAGCTCTCATACGTTGTCACCTTACTGCCCTTCACCCAACCATCCAGTGACCTGCAAAAAGAATCAACACATTCCAACCATGTTTGGGATTCCTTCTTCTTATAGGACCTAAACGTGTCCTTTTACTACTCAGGGGTGAGACCATACCTTGTGAGAAGGGCATCCTTCATGATAGGGTGGGTGAGCCCCTGAGGATCCCCTAATGATGTCAGAGTATCCCTTCCCTCTACCTCAAAGTGCTTCCACAGACCCTTTCCCCCAATGAGCATCAGGGACCCGATTCATATGGTGAGCAAACCCATACCCCTTGAACCACAAGAATATGTCATCCTCCCTTTTGCAACCCTTTACGTGGGGTTTAGGAATGTGTAACCTCCTCTCAGACTGCACTGTGATATTTCTGCCACCATCCCTACTTCACTGGCTCCTCTGATCCAGCTCTCCCAAGCTGAGCTCATGAGCCAGCAGTATCTTATTTTCCTCTATGGCCATCTTCCTTTCCTCCATCTCCCTTTGCATCCTATACTTCTCCAACTCCAACTGGTGAGCCCTCTCTTCCTGTCGGTCTTGCAACTTTTCAGGAGTCAGACCCTTGACACACTGGAACCTACCCTAGAGACTCTCTCCCTAGACATAACAGGCCCACCCACTATACCATTGGGCATGGATTGCACCTCCTTACCCTCCTCCTCCTTCTTTTCTGTGTGCCACTCAGCTTCCTTGGCAGTCAGCCAGGCCCTCAGTGCCTTTTGAAGCTCCTCCTTCCTGGTAGAGCCCTTAAAGGGATGAGCAAGATTTTTGCAGAACTGCCTCAACTGAGCAACTGTATAACTCTCCAGTCTCCTTAAGTCAAAAGCAGCTCCAGCTGATGCATCTCCAGATTGAGACATGCTGAAGAATCAACAAAAGTGAAAATTCAAAGGCAGAATAAAGAGTTCCCAATGATGGTCAAAGGTAAATAAAGGATCAGCAAACATTTAGGGAAAAATCCAAAAGGAGAAAAAACAAAAAATGCTGTCTTTGGTAACGTAATGGTCTGCACTGAAAACAGTAAGTTACACTTAACCACTGTATGTCAAGTACAGATACAAGTTCAAATGCTCTCCGCTGATCACCAATGTTAGAAATGGGGTCTTTGGTTGGCAGTAAGGTTACCCCTGTCCAACCAATGACCCTGTACGAGGATGGCAGATTTATGACTCTAGACGGCAGTATTTTGGTTTCAGAGAACTGTCTTTTATTGTTCTTAAAACAGTATAAACGGTAAGTATTAAAGAAAAAATTGTTGAGAATATGTAGGTTGTGGTGTTCTCCTCTTGTTTGACATCTTAGCTCGTCTTCTTCACTTCTTTCTTCCAGGACCTCGCGGGGAGCGGGAAAAACAAAAGAGAATAGATACGGTAAGTGGGGAAGAGGTTTAGGCTTTTTCTCTCTTTTCTCTCTCTCCTCCCTTGTCCCTGTCTCAGCTGTCTTCTTGACTCCTTTATTTCTTTCCCTTGAGTTTTTTCTCTCTTCTGATTCTCCTGAATTGCTTCTTTCCTGCCTTTTCCCTCTTTTGCGTCCTGAGTAGGTCTTCTTTACTCTTGTATGTGATTTTCCGTCTCCCTCTCTCTCTCTCTTTTCTTTATTTGTTTTGATAATAACTTAAGTAGACTTCTCCGCTGTCTTCATCCCCTTTTCTCTTTCCTGCGTATGCTCTATCTTCTTGGTGCCTTATTTTCTGTCTTTTTTTCCCCTTTCCTCTATATACCTGAGTATAATGATGCTTTCTTACTCCGTCCCCTTTACCATACCCTTCCAAATCAGTGCTCCCCGTCCCAAAGTGCCCGTTTTCCTTTTCCCCTCCTTTCCTCACTCTTCTCCACCTCCCGCCTCCCTTCCCCGCTCCTTTCCCTGCTCGCGTCTCCGTACCTGGAGTGGCCACGCTTCTCCTGAAGCGTGGCGGCTCAAGAGTAGGCTCCCCGGGGCCAGCGGTCTTCGGTTCTCCTCTGTGGTTCCTCTGCTCCAGACGGCCCCGTCGTTACACTCATCCGGACGGCGGTCTCCGTGATACCGGGTTCCTCGTCCTCTTGCTCCTTCCGATCCTCTGTTGCCACCAGTTCCGGGATGTTCCGGCTCCAGGTCACGACCTCCCTCTCTGGCATAAGCGAAACTCCACCTTTAACTCGCGGAAGTTCCAGCGGTTGCTGTAACCAACCAATCAAAGCGTCGGTGTCTCCAATAGTCTCCCGGTCATTTGTGGCAGAGTCAGCACAAGCAATGGAATTGTGTGGGTCGGGTCGGAGCGACCCATCACAAACACTCCCCCTAGAGAGCGTCTGTAGACGACGCTCAGCCGGAGGACACCGGGAGAGAAAGTCAACATTCGTCATGAGACGGCCCGGAGAATGGAGCACCTGAAACGAAAAGGGTTGTAAGGAAAGAAACCATCTCAGGATTCTAGGATTGGTATCCTTATGAGGAGACAGCCAGGTGAGAGGGGCATGATCAGTCAGGAGGGTGAAGGAACGGCCACTAAGATAATAACAAAGGGATTCAATGGCCCATTTAATGGCTAGACATTCCTTCTCAATTGTGGGGTAGTGTCGTTCCCGCGGGAGAAGCTTCCTACTTGTATACATACCGGGGTGAACAGAACCATCAGGCTGGGGTTGAGACAACACGGCTCCAAGGCCTATATCAGAGGCGTCGGTTTGTAAATAAAACGGGCTACCGAAGTAAGGGCAACACAACACCGGGTCAGTAGCCAATGCCTCCCGGAGCCTCAGAAAACTGCGCATACTTGCCTCAGATAACGAGGAAAAGGTTTTAGGGGACCCATTCTTCAGTAAGTTCGTAAGGGGCTCAGCAATGGTGGAAAACCCGGGAATAAACTGCCTGTAGTAGCCGACGAGACCAAGGAATGAACGCACTTCTTTTTTTGATGTAGGTACCGGGATCTGTTGTATGGCTTCTACTTTTTCAATTTGAGGTCGGACCTGTCCTTGTCCCAAGACATAACCTAAATATCTTATTGAGGTACAACCTAACATACATTTTTCGGGATTGGCAGTTAAGTGGGCTTCCCTCAACGTCTGTAATACTGTTGATAAGTGTTTTAGGTGGTCAGTCCATGAGTCACTATATATCACAATGTCGTCTAAGTATGCAGCTGCATATAAGCGATGGGGACGTAAGACCATATCCATTAACCTTTGAAAGGTGGCAGGGGCCCCATGTAACCCAAAAGGGAGGAAGGTAAATTGATATAACCCGGAGGGTGCCGCAAAGGCGTTTTTTTCTCGGTCGGTCTCTTTTAATGGGATCTGCCAATATCCTTTCGTGAGATCTAGAGTAGACATGAACTTGGCGTGCCCTATTCTCTCCAATAGTTCGTCAATGCGAGGCATAGGGTAAGCGTCAAAGTAAGTGAGCTCATTAACCTTCCTATAATCTACACAGAATCGTGTGGTCCCGTCTGGCTTGGGTACCAACACTATAGGGGAACACCAGAGACTACTGGATGGTTCAATAATACCGGATTGCAACATTTTTGTAACTTCTTGTACGATTACATTTTTCTTGGCCTCAGGAATCCTATATGGTCTTTGTCTTGCGATTGCCTCACTCTTTGTTTGAATACTGTGTTCGGTTAAAGTAGTGTGGCCAGGTTGTCGAGAGAATACATCTGCATAGGTTTTAATAGTTTGAGAGAGAGAATCTAGATAGGGTTCATCAAGGGAGGTATTGATCCGGGGTTTATTATCCTCTAAATGGGAGGAAGAGAAAAAAGAGGGATATGGAATGTCTTCTCTCTGATCTGTCATGATATGTTGAACTCTATGTGCATTATCGGTCTCTTGCCATTTTTTTAACAAGTTTATGTGGTAGATTTGTTCTTTTTGGGGTCGATGGGGAAGGGCCAGCCAGTATGTTGTTGGATTGATTCGTTCTAACACTTCATAGGGTCCTTGCCATCGGGCTAACAATTTATTCTCACTACTGGGGAGAAGGATAAGAGCCTTGTCCCCAACATTAAGTGTACGAAGCACACTTCTAGTATCATAATTCTTCTTTTGTTTGTCTTGTGCTTCTCGTAGATTCTCATGGGCCCTATACCACACAGACTGTAGATTCTCTCTTAAGTCTTTAGTATATGTCAGGAGATCTTTTGTTTCCTCATCTCTTTCTTCCCATTGTTCTACTAACATATCTAGGAGGGTTCTAGGTGTTCTGCCAAATAACATCTCAAACGGACTATATCCAAGGGAGGTTTGGGTATGAGTACGTATGGCATAGAGTACAAGTGGTAATTTCTTTTCCCAATCCCTTCCGTCCTCTGCTACGCTTTTCCTAAGTAATGCTTTAATAGTCCTATTATATCGTTCCACTAGGCCGTCAGTTTGGGGATGGTAGACTGAGGTCCGGATTTGCTTTATTCCCAAGGTGTTACTGACCTCCCCCATAAGTCGAGACATGAAAGGCGTACCCTGATCGGTCAGTATTTCTTTAGGGAACCCGACCCTTGAAAAGAACTCGATCAAGGCTTGCGCTACTACCTTCGTATGCATACTGGGAAGAGGAATTGCCTCGGGATACCTCGTGGCATAGTCCACCAATAACAGTATATATTGTCTCCCTGTAGCGGATGGGGTGAGGGGACCAATAAGGTCCATTCATACCCGAAAAAAAGGGGTTTCTATAATCGGGAGGGGTTGTAAAGGGGCAGGGGGTTGCATTCCCGGATTATAGAGTTGGCATTTCTGACATGTTTGGCAGTATCTACGTATATCCCCATATACACCTGGCCAATAAAACCGCTGTAGGACCGCTGCTTCGGTCTTGTCTCTTCCGAGATGCCCTTCCCCTGTGTCCCCATGGGTTAACTCTAAAACCTGCTCTCGGTATCCACCGGGGACTAACAATTGTCTTCGGTCCATATTTCCTGATTGGGGTGTCCTATATAAAAGGTCATTATGTATGTGAAATGTGGGTCCTACCCCTTCTTCCTCCCGGCTAAGGGCTTTTTCCCATGCATTCTTTAATGAGGGATCCTCTCTTTGTCTTTGTCTAAAATCCCCTGCCACGGTATATACCTTTCCCGTGATTCCTGGCGGGTCCGTGTTTCCCCGGTTCTCCTCCCAATGTTGTTGTCTATGAGGTCTTTTCTGTCGTTTGCTTAAGTGTGGTTTGAGAGGTCGAGTCTCGGCTATCTCAGTATCATAGGGCATTTCTTCCCACCACTTCTTCATCATATGTTCTTCCCCGGCTTTATTCAATAACCTTGGAAAGGCTGCATAGTCTGTCCCGATGATGATATCTTCCTCAAGATGTGGCAACACCCCAACCCTGAGGGTTTCCTCCTCACCCCTCCACTGAAATCGAATCTTAGCTACTGGATAATTTGACTGATCGCCATGGACACATGCTATCAGTACGTGGGTCTGGGGCATGGTTTGCCTTGCTTCTACTAGGTCTTGTCTTATAACGCTCTGACTGCAACCAGAGTCAACTAAGGCTACTTTTTCTTGTCCATTTAGACGAATAGGAAGCGTATATGTAGGCTTAGTCTCTCCGGCCCAGAAAACCCGGCCTTTGGTGACACCAATTTCCATTGGTTCCTCTATATCTTTTTTTTGTGGACAAAACCGGGCGATGTGACCCCATTCTGAACAGTTATAACATTGAGGCCCGTTAGAAGGATAGGAGGCTGGAGTAGGATGGGGACTACGTATTCGCTCCTGTTCATGTGAACTTAAGGGTCAGGCAGGCGCTACTTTCCCTATGTTTGGCCGTGCCGAGGATGGGCCCAGATTTCGATTAGGTGTAGCTCTAAAATCTGGGCTCCTGTGAAAGGCACAGGCTAGGTCAATGGCCGTTTCGTTGCTTAACCCTGGGTGTTGCCGAACCCAGTTCCTTGTGGATGGAGGCAGTGCATCAAGGAATTGTTCTAGTACGATAACATTGAACATTTCCTCCCGAGTCTTTTCTGTGGGCCGTAACCATCGTCCCGCATCGTGTTGATCCCTGTAATATAGGGCACGTGGATTTTCTTGTAACCCCCATTTCATTAGTCTGAACTTGCTCCGATAACTTTCGCTGTCTAGTCCTATTCTTTCTAGGATGGTCTTTTTGATCTCCTTGTATGGCAGTGTACCCATAGGATTAATGGCTTGATATGTGGCTTGTAGCTGTCCAGTCAATAATGGGGCTAAATACTGGCCCCATTTTTCCTCAGGCCAGTTGGCTGAGCTGGCCACCCTCTCAAAATTAAGAAAAAAAGAGCCAGGATCCTCCTGGTCTTGATATTTTTGTAGCACACTGCTGGGCATATTCGGATGTACTTTGGTATGTGCGATGGTTTCTGTTAATTTGCTCAGGGCAGTTTCATGGACCAGTTGATTGTTGGCCATAATTGTGGCCTGACTTTTAAGGGCTGTTTGTAACACCTCTCTCTCCTCTTTAGCGTCCTTCATTTGTTGCTCCCACATCAACTGGAGATGGCGTTGTCCCTCCGCGAGTTGAGCAATTACATCCGCCATGGTGGGTTTTCCCTCCATCTTCTTCTATATGTATAATGGGTTCGAGATCCCACTTCTGACACCACTTTGTACGAGGATGGCAGATTTATGACTCTAGACGGCAGTATTTTGGTTTCAGAGAACTGTCTTTTATTGTTCTTGAAACAGTATAAACGGTAAGTATTAAAGAAAAAATTGTTGAGAATATGTAGGTTGTGGTGTTCTCCTCTTGTTTGACATCTTAGCTCGTCTTCTTCTCTTCTTTCTTCCAGGACCTCGCGGGGAGCGTGGAAAAACAAAAGAGAATAGATACGGTAAGTGGGGAAGAGGTTTAGGCTTTTTCTCCCTTTTCTCTCTCTCCTTCCTTGTCCCTGTCTCGGCTGTCTTCTTGACTCCTTTATTTCTTTCCCTTGTTATTTTTCTCTCTTCTGATTCTCCTGAATTGCTTCTTTCCTGCCTTTTCCCTCTTTTGCGTCCTGAGTAGGTCTTCTTTACTCTTGTATGTGATTTTCCGTCTCCCTCTCTCTCTCTCTTTTCTTTATTTGTTTTGATAATAACTTAAGTAGACTTCTCCGCTGTCTTCATCCCCTTTTCTCTTTCCTGCGTATGCTCTATCTTCTTGGTGCCTTATTTTCTGTCTTTTTTTCCTTTCCTCTATATACCTGAGTATAATGATGCTTTCTTACTCCGTCCCCTTTACCATACCCTTCCAAATCAGTGCTCCCCGTCCCAAAGTGCCAGTTTTCCTTTTCCCCTCCTTTCCCCACTCTTCTCCACCTCCCGCCTCCCTTCCCCGCTCCTTTCCCTGCTCGCGTCTCTGTACCTGGAGTGGCCACGCTTCTCCTGAAGCGTGGCGGCTCAAGAGTAGGCTCCCCGGGGCCAGCGGTCTTCGGTTCTCCTCTGTGGTTCCTCTGCTCCAGACGGCCCCGTCGTTACACTCATCCGGACGGCGGTCTCCGTGATACCGGGTTCCTCGTCCTCTTGCTCCTTCCGATCCTCTGTTGCCACCAGTTCCGGGATGTTCTGGCTCCAGCTCACGACCTCCTTCTCTGGCATAAGCGAAACTCCACCTTTAACTCGCGGCAGTTCTCGCGGTTGCTGTAACCAACCAACCAAAGCGTCAGTGTCTCCAATAGTCTCCCGGTCATTTGTGGCAGAGTCAGCACAAGCAATGGAATTGTGTGGGTCGGGTCGGAGCGACCCATCACAGACCCTTACTCTAATCAGGGTAAAGGAGAATCACCCTCAGCTAACCCCTGCTCACCCCCTTGGTAGTTTGGCATGAGCACCCAGGCTTAATTTCAGAAGCAATGTGTAAAGTATTTGTACCAACACAAACAGTAACTGAGTGAAAATACTACAAAATGACACAACACTGGTTTAGAAAAATAGATAATATTTATCTAAACAAAACAAGACCAAAAAGACAAAAATGCAACATACACAAGTCAATATATGATTTTTTTAAAGAATAAGAGTCTTAGGAATCAGTGAGAATGTTGATATTTCACAAACAAAAGTACCTAGGTAGCGTCAAAATAAAGCTGCACAGGCAAGTGTATGCCGAAAAAGGGTAACAATGAATTGATTTCTCATCTCCTAGCGAAAATGTGCGTCGTTCCTCCTCCGGTTGGGTCAGCGTGCATCGTTTCTTCACTCCCACAAGAGAGCAATGCATCGATCCGGACGGGCGCCTTGGGTCCGGGCAGGCTTTGCATTGATTGTCCACGCCCAGCAATGTTGCGTTGGAATCCGTTCGTACAATGTCAAGAAAATGCACTGCGTGGAGTCTTACGTCATTCACAGAAGCTGCTGTGGGTGTTGCACATTGTTTCTCCAGCCGTGTTGCATCAATCTCCCTGCTGCGATGCAGGTGGAGTGTCGATTTTAGCTGCGAGGCCAGCAACGCGTTGTTTATCAGCCGCACGGTGGGTGGTGCATCGAATGTTTCCTCACATAGCAGTCTTTGAGTATATTTTCAGTTCTTATCTGCCAACTTCACATTTCAGGGGCCCAGGAACTGGATAGGGTACCACTTGGCAGGGCAGGAGTCTCAGCAGGGAGTCCAAGTTCTGTCAGGGTAAGTCTTTGATGGCCCTGAGATGTCAACAACAGGACGCAAGCTCAGTTCAAGTCCTTAGAGATTCTCCTCAAGCAGGAATGCACAACAAAGTCCAGTTTCTGTCCCCTTTCACAGGCAAAAGCAGCAACTGCAGGATAGCTCAACAAAGCACAGTAACAGGCAGGGGCAGCAGTTCTCCTCAGCTCTTCAGCTCTTCTCCTTGGCTGAGGTTCCTCTTGATTCCAGAAGTGGACTAATTTTCAGGGGTTTTGAGTCCTCTAGTTCTACTCTTTTCTGTCTTTGAAGTAGGGAAACTTCAAAGGAAAGTCTCTCTTGTTTTCAAGATCCTGCTTTGCCCAGGCCAGGCCTCAGACACACACCAAGGGGTTACAGACTGCATTCTGTGATGGTAGGCACAGCCTTTTCAGGTGTAAGTGACCTCTCCTCTACTCCCTCCCAGCACAGATGGCTCATCAGGATATGCAGACTTCACCATAGCTCCTTTTGTGTCACTGTCTAACTGACCTAGACAGGGAAGGGAAACCACAAACAGACAGAGTCAAAGAATGGTTTAAGGAAGAAAATGGCTACTTTCTAAAAGTAGCATTCTCAAACACACAATCTAAAAACAAACTTTAATAAAAGATATATTTTTAAATTGTGAGCTTCAAGACTCTAAACTCCAAATCTCTATCTGCTCCCAAAGGGAATCTGAACTTTAATAATATTTAAAGGCAGCCCCCATGTTAACCTATGAAAGAGATAGGCCTTGCAATGTGGAAATCAAATTTGGCAGTATGTCACTGTTAGAACATATAAAACACATTAGTACATTTCCTACCTTAAACATACACTGCACCCTGCCCACGGGGCTACCTAGGGCGTACCTTAGGGGTGCCTTACATGTAAGAAAAGGGAAGGTTTAGGCCTGGCAAATGGGTACATTTGCCAAGTAGAATTGGCAGTTTAAAACTGCATACCAACAGACACTTCAGTGGCAGGTCTGAGTCATGTATACAGGGCTACTAATGTGGGGGCCACAACCAGTGTTGTAGGCCCTCTACTAGCATTTGATTTACAGGCCCTGGGCACCTCTGGAGCTCTGTAGTAGGGTCTTACCAGTAAATCAAAAATGGCATCATGGAAAGCCAATTACACATACATTTTACATGGGAGCACATACACTTTTGCACTGGATAGCAGTGGTAAAGTGCCCAGAGTAACAAATACAGCCAAAGCTGAGTCCAGCACAATCAACAACCTGGGAGACAGAAAGTTAGGGGAGAGCACACAAAGGATGCCAAGTCTAACACACACCCACCTGCTACTTGGGCTGCCTGTGACAGACAGTCGTAATGTGGTGCTGGATAAAAAATTAAGCACAAAGGGCCATCAATATCGAAATATGTATTTTCCTATTAGCAATGGTGACTATGTAAGACACTGCATATTTGTGATATGAATCATATGACTCATAATGATTTATCTTCTTATATTTTTGTTTTCTCAATCACACTACAAGTCCCAAATTCCTATGTAAATCAAATTCAAAGTTCAATTATTGTCTTCAGTAAAAGTTGTAACTTAACCTGTGACTTGACATATGAATCATAACTTGCTCATGGATTTTACCTTGTTCATGTTTCCATCATACCTGCATCAAATATTACTCTACATACCTATGGTCATATATATATATATATATATATATATATATATATATATATATATATATATAAATATATATATAGTATAACTAGTATATATACTGTATATATTTAGAGAGAGAGAACATTTTTGCATTTGTATTTAATTTACAATATTTATTTTCAATTTACAACCTGAGAGAATCGTTCCACTGGGACAGAATTCCCTGCACCTGCAGCAGGTCAAAGTCAAGGAACAGGACAACCACCTGCAAGAATTGGTACATAGGATGCTAACAGGAAATGTGTTCCATGTAATTTCATACATTCATTAGATATTTTGTTGTATATTTTGAATTTGGCTGTTACATCTTGATTTCATCAGAAATGCTCCCATATTTGTCTAGGCCCTTCAATGTTGGCCAAGATCCCATTATACACAAGAGTGACTGTGACTCTTTGTACTGATATCACAACTGGTCAGATGCCACACAGTGGGCAGATGGTAGACTCTGGTGAGTTCAATTACATATAACCTGACAAAAGTCTAATTGTCAGATTTAATGGATGACATGTAAGCAGTATGTGGCTTTGCAAACATCCCTGTTGTCACCCTGCTCAATATGCACAAATATGGTTCATAACTATGTTGTATAGTGAGAGGGTGTTGGAAAGTGGGTTATTGGTAAGGCCAGGTAAGTACCTACACCTAGCAATAGGCCACTAATCCCCTCTAGGCTCAGTTAGTTCTCAATAAAATAACCCAAGCTCAACCCTTGGTAGCTTGGCAACAAGCAACAAGGTTTAATTTAGGAGACAAACGGACATATTTATACTTTTTGATGCAAAACTGCACCAACGCAGTTTTGCGTCAAAAAGTTTAACGCCGGCTAACGCCATTTCTGTGTGCCACCGGGGCGTCAAATTTATACTTTGGCGCTTGGCGGCGCAAACCACTGGTTAGAGCATTTTTATTTACTCAAACCAATATGCCACGTCGTAAAGAAAAATGACGTTAACGCAGCGAAAATGACCTTAATCCGGTTCACGACATCGCAAACCAGATACGCGCCTTTTTTCACCGCAATAGCATCAAAAAGCGGCACAAACGCAGCAAAATGTGCAAAGGAGCCCCAAAATGGACCCCAGAAGCTATGAGAGACCCCAGGAAGATGACAACTGACCAGGAACCAGCCAGGAGGACCCAGACAAGACCCAGGAGAGGGAGAAGAAGAAAAGGAAGTATCGGTTCAGTGCATAGGAGCATGAAATACTGGAGAAAGAGGTGACAGAACACCAGCACCAACTTTTTGTCACGCCAAATTGCCAATTGGTAGGAGAGAGGCAATTTGGCAACAAATTGTCGATGAGCTCAACAGTGTGGCAGAAGTACGGAGAACAGTCACCGAGTGCAAGAAGCGCTGGCATGACTGCAAGTGCAGGACCAAGAAAAAAATGGCAAGGAACAGGAAGGCAGTACTGCAGACTGGAGGTGGGAGTCCAGCACCACAGGAGGCCCTGGACCACATAGAGGACATGGTGGCAGTCGTCATCCTTGATGAGATCGTCACAGGGATTCAAGGACAGGACAGCGCAGACTACCAGGAAACAACACAGATGCAGGCTAAGTGGCATGGGGAACTAAAATGCCTAATTGTTAACTGCAAGCAGGGGCGGCACACACCTCCTACACAATGCACGTAAGCCATGATAATCATGTAGTGGAAAGGGCAGAGGGGCACGGCACGCGGCCATGGGCTGTGCAGGGCAAACCTGGGGCACAGCACAACACTACACCAACAACTTTTGCATTGGGGTATTCTGCCATGCCAAGGATGTTGGAAAAGCAAAGCCAGTCCAGGAGGGTAGGGTACAACGTAAAACTGGCCTGCTGTCACACAACAGCTGGTATTGTCGCTACATGAACTAGGGCTCAATTTCCTGTCTCAGGCCATATCCGCAAGTGGTATTTAACATTGACAACAGTTGCCACTACCACCTCTGCTGTATGTGCAGGTCAAGTAGCCAATGGCAGTTACATGCCCATGGATCAAACACTCACAAATTAGATGGTTCAGGAAGACAACGTTATCAATCCCCTGTAAAGAATACAAAGGTGCAAATCCTGTCAAATGCACATGTACATAGGCGCTACAAACATCAGGTATTGTTTTTAACATTATGAGGTACACAGTAGTAATGTCATACCCATGCTGCACATGTCAGGGTCTACCCTGTGCCTGGGTCACAATAGCTGCAAAGCCACCGTGCAACATCTCAAGTGTCATAGTGCTAAGACAACAGCATTGAGGGGGAAGACATATGTTTCTAACTAGTGAAACACACCTGCACAGTCATAAGAGGAAATGGAACATTGCTAGGACCATCAGTGCAATCCAATGTAGCACACATTCCCCAACATCAACAGTATACACTACCAATGCTGACACCCGTATCGTGCCATGCCAATGCTATACATAGTATATGCTAGGTCTCAGCAACATATAGCTGGATGTGAAATATCAGAGACTGGGTCAGTTCCAGATTGTTAACCCCTTTGCTGCCAGGCCTTTTCACCCTCCTGTGCCAGTCCTTTTTTTGGCTATTTGGGGCAGTTTGCGCTTAGGCCCTCATAACTTTTTGTCCACATAAGCTAGCCAAGCCATATTTGCCTGCTTTTTTCCAACATCCTAGGGATTCTAGAGGTACCCAGACTTTGTGGGTTCCCCTGAAGGAGTCCTGGAAATTACCCAAAATACAGTGAAAATGTAGTTTTTTTTTAAAATAAATGGAAAAAGGAGCTGCAGAAGAAGGCTTGTGGTTTTTTCCCTGAAAATGGCATCAACAAAGGGTTTGCAATGCTAAAATCACCAGCTTCCCAGCTTTCAGGAACAGGCAGACTTGAATCAGAAAACCCAGTTTTTCAACACAATTTTGGCATTTTACAGGCACATACCCCATTTATACGATTTTTTGTGCTTTCAGCCTCCTTCCAGTCAGTGACAGAAATGGGCATGAAACCAATGCTGGATCCCAGAAACCTAAACATTTCTGAAAAGTAGACAAAATTCTGAATTCAGCAAGGGGTAATTTATGTAGATCCTACAAGGGTTTCCTACAGAAAATAAAAACTGAAAAAATAAATATTGATTTGAGGTGAAAAAAACAGCGATTTTTCTCTACGTTTTACTCTGTAACTTTTTCCTGCAATGTCAGATGTTTTAAAGCAATATACCGTTACGTCTGCTGGACTCTTCTGGTTGCAGGGATATATAGGGCTTGTAGGTTCATCAAGAACCCTAGGTACCCAGAGCCAATAAATGAGCTGCACCCTGCAGTGGGTTTTCATTCTATACCGGGTATACAGCAATTCATTTGCTGAAATATAAAGAGTGAAAAATAGCTATCAAGAAAACCTGTGTATTTCAAAAATGGGCACAAGATAAGGTGTTGAGGGGCAGTGGTTATTTGCACACCTCTGAATTCCGGGGTGCCCATACTAGCATGTGAATTACAGGGCATTTCTCAAATAGATGTCTTATTTACACACTCTCTTATATTTGGAAGGAAAAAATGTAGAGAAAGACAAGGGGCAATAACACTTGTTTTGCTATTCTATGTTCCCCCACGTCTCCCGATTAAAATGAAACATCACTTGCGTGGGTAGGCCTAGCGCCCGTGACAGGAAATGCCCCAAAACACAATGTGGACACATCACATTTTGTGACAGAAAACAGAGATGTTTTTTGCAAAGTGCCTGCCTGTAGATTTTGGCCTCTAGCTCAGCCGGCACCTAGGGAAATCTACCAAACTAGTGCATTTTTGAAAACTAGAGACCTAGGGGAATCCAAGATGGGGTGACTTGTGGGGATCTGACCAGGTTGTGTTACCCAGAACCCTTTGCAAACCTCAAAATATGGCTAAAAAAACACGTTTTCATCACATTTCGGTGACAGAAAGTTCTGGAATTTGAGAGGAGCCACAAATTTCCTTCCACCCAGCGTTTCCCCTAGTCTCCCGATAAAAATGATACCTCACTTGTGTGGGTAGGCCTAGCGCCCGCGACAGGAAATGCCCCAAAACACAATGTGGACACATCACATTTTTTGACAGAAAACAGAGGTGTTTTTTGCAAAGTGTCTACCTGCAGATTTTGGCCTCTAGCTCAACCGGCACCTAGGGAAACCTAACAAACCTGAGCATTTTTGAAAACTAGAGACCTAGGGGAATCCATGATGGGGTGACTTGTGGGGCTCTGACCAAGTTCTGTTACCCAGAATCCTTTGCAAACCTCAAAATTTGGCTGAAAAAACAAGTTTTCCTCACATTTCGGTGACAGAAAGCTCTGGAATCTGAGAGGAGCCACAAATTTCCTTCTACCCAGCATTTCCCCTAGTCCCCCGATAAAAATGATACCTCATTTGTGTGGGTAGGCCTAGCGCCCGCGACAGGAAATGCCCCAAAACACAATGTGGACACATCACATTTTTTGACAGAAAACAGAGGTGTTTTTTGCAAAGTGTCTACCTGCAGATTTTGGCCTCTAGCTCAGCCAGCACCTAGGGAAACCTAACAAACCTGTGCATTTTTGAAAACTAGAGACCTAGGGGAATCCATGATGGGGTGACTTGTGGGGCTCTGACCAAGTTCTGTTACCCAGAATCCTTTGCAAACCTCAACATTTGGCTGAAAAAACAAGTTTTCCTCACATTTCGGTGACAGAAAGCTCTGGAATCTGAGAGGAGCCACAAATTTCCTTCCACCGAGCGTTTCCCCTAGTCTCCCGATAAAAATGATACCTCACCTGTGTGGGAGGCCTAGCGCCCGCAACAGGGAATGCCCCTAAACACAACGTGGACACATCACATTTTATGACAGAAAACAGAGGTGTTTTTTGCAAAGTGCCTACCTGTAGATTTTGGCCTTTAGGTCAGCCGGCACCTACAGAAACCTACCAAACCTGTGCATTTTAAAAAACTAGAGACCTAGGGGAATCCAAGATGGGGTGACTTGTGGGGCTCTGACCAGGTTCTGTTACCCAGAATCCTTTGCAAACCTCAAAATATGGCTAAAAAAACACATTTTCCTCACATTTCGGTGACAGAAAGTTCTGGAATCTGAGAGGAGCCACAAATTTCCTTCTATCCAGTAATCCCCCAAGTCTCCCGATAAAAATGATACCTCACTTGTGTGGGTAGGCCTAGCTCCCGCGACAGGAAATGCCCCAAAACACAACGTGGACACATCACATTTTTTTACAGAAAACAGAGGTGTTTTTTGCAAAGTGCCTACCTGTGGATTTTGGCCTCTAGCTCAGCCGGCCCGGGGGGGGTGCAGAAATGGCCTAAAATAAATATGCCCCCCCAACCCCCCCCCCCCGGAGCGACCCTTGCCTACGGGGTCACTACCCCTGCGTGACATTGGCGCAAAAAAAAAGATCCCTGCTGCCTAGTTGTTTCTGCCCCCCTTGGGGGCAGATTGACCTAAAATCGTCCGATTTACCCCCAAGGGGGGCAGAAATTCTCTAAATACAATTTGACCCCCTGGGGAGCGACCCTTGCCTAATGGGTCGCTCCCCATCTCTAAAAAAACAAAACAACAAAAAAAAAAAAATTACAAAAAAAATGCCCTGGCGTCTAGAGGTTTCTGCCCCCCCTGGGGGCAGATCGGCCTAATAACAATGGGACGATCTGCCCCCGAGGGGTGCAGAAATGGCCTAAAATAAATTTGACCCCCCAATCCCCTCCGGGAGCGGCCCTTGCCTACGTGGTCGCTCCCCTTGCGTGACGTTGGCGCCAAAAAAAAAAGATCCCCGGTGCCTAGTGGTTTCTTCCCCCTTTGGGGGCAGATTGACCTAAAATCTGCCGATCTGCCTCCAAAGGTGGCAGAAGTGGCCTAAATACAATTTGCCCCTCCAGGGGAGCTACCCTTGCCTAAGGGGTCGCTCACCATCTGTAAAACAAAAAACAAAAAAGTCCCAGGTACCTAGTGGTTTCTGCCCCCCTTGGGGGCAGATTGGCCTAATTAAAATAGGCTGATCTGCCCCCCAGGGGGGCAGAAATGGCCTAAAATAAATTTGCCCCCCAGGGGAACGACACTTGCCTAAGGGGTCGCTCCCCTTGCTTGAAATTCACGAAGAAAAAAAAACCTCCCTGGTGTCTAGTGGTTTCTGTCCCCCTTGGGGGCAGATCGGCCTCATAAAAATAGGCCAATCTGCCCCCAAGGGGGGCAGAAATGGCCTAAATGTAATTTGCCCCCTAGGGGAGCGACCCTTGCCTAAGGGGTCGCTCCCCACTGCTAAAAAACTAAACAAAACAAAACAAAAACAAAACAAACAAAAAAAGATCCCTGGTGCCTAGAGGTTTCTGCCCCACTTGGGGGCAGAAAAGGCCTTAAAAAAATGCCCCCCCCTGGGAGTGACCCTTGCCCAAGGTGTCACTCCCTTATGCCAATTTCCCCCAAAAAACTCCCTGGTTTCTAGTGGTTTCGGTCCCCCTTGGGTGCAGATTGGCCTTATTTAAAAATAGGCCAATCTGCCCCCAAGGGGGGCAGAAATGGCCTAAATGTAATTTGAACCCTAGGGGAGCGACCCTTGCCTAAGGGGTCGCTCCCCACCTCTAAAAAAAAAAAAAAAAAAAAAAAAAAAAATGATCCCTGGTGCCTAGAGGTTTCTGCCAAAAGGCCTTAAAAAAAAATGCCTCCCCCTGGGAGCGACCCTTGCCCAAGGGGTCGCTCCCTTATGCCAATTCCCCCCCCCCAAAAAAAAATACCTGGTGTCTAGTGGGCGTTTCAAAAGCCGGATTGCTTTACAATCCGGCTTTTGAAACGCTGAGAGAGACTTCAAAGGGAAGGAAATACTAATAATGAATGTGTTGCCCCTTCAAACCTACCACCACCAAGGGCAGAGGAGACAACACACACATCAGAAGATAAAGACGTGGAACAGATCACCTTCCCCTATAAGAGTACAGTAGCACAAGTCCATGCCAAATGGGCACTTATATCCTAGGTCCTGTGCTTGTTAACATGCCAGGCTTCCAACATCTGTTCACATGCACTGTTCTCCAGGCCACTATTTACCTTGACTCTATGCTCTGTGATTGTCTCTCTCTACCTCATTGGCAATTAATGTTCCTCTGCACTGTATAACACTTCACCCCACCATGTCCAATGACATGTCCCATTGCACCTCTGTAGTATCACAACAGAAGGCGTCACACTAATGGACTGACAATCCTGGACTATGTAAATATTGCACTACAGCACTTTAAAATAGATAGCACTTGCACAACCATTTTGTCTCTGTGTAATGTGACACATCAACTGTGTAGGAGATTAGTGATGTATGTCACATGTCAATTGCCATAGAATGTCAATACAACTGCCTTGAAGTCTGCTTCAAGGGATGTTTAAGCAGAAAATCAATGTGTACAAATGTTCCTTCTAGACAATATTTATGTATGTGACATCTGGCTATAAACTTTCATCACACACACCATACAGCAGGAATGTAACCTGGCAGTACAATGTAAGAAATGATAAGTGGGAGTTATGTATACTATACTACATAAGATTATACCATCACTCACTTTATCAGGGTTCACATGAATATCAGGCTGCAGGCAGACGTAACACAGTGCCCAAGATTCCAAATCAGGTCTCAAACAATGACAGATTGAAAACACACATCCACACTTAAGAACACATTGGGAACCATAGTATCATTGAGTGGTGCATGCAATGGATGGTAGTAGCTTTGGTGTAGCTGCCAATGTGACAGCTCAATGGGAAGTGGGAATATCCATGTCAATAATGGGATTTGGATGCAGGATGGAACACAAATGCTAATACTAAATTGACACTGTTCACCCATGCCAAGGCCCTGATCCCCAAGCATATGACACATAATGTAAAGGAGAACCTAAATATTTATTTCACAGTAAAAAACGGATACTAAAACTAGGGGAAACACCTTAACTAACCTAACCTATCTATACATTACCCACAATTGGCCCTAACTACCCTAATCTAAACTTACTTATCACATTTAATTAAACACTCTAAACATCAACCCCCCCATCCCCCTTATATGACGGGACACATGGAGGACAACACATACTAACCTAAACACATAGGCCCATATTTATACTTTTTGACGCTAAACTGCGCTAACGCAGTTTAGCGTAAAAAAATTTAGCGCCGTCTAACGCCATTCTGAAGCGCCATGCGGGCGCCGTATTTATGGAATGGCGTTAGCCGGCGCAAGCAGACCGGCGCTGCCTGGTGTGCGTGGAAAAAAACCACGTAGACCAGGCAGCGCCGGCGTAGGGGGAAAATGGCGTTAGGGTGTCTTAAAATGGGGCAAGTCAGGTTGAGGCAAAAAAATCGCCTCAACCCGATTTGCGCCATTATTTTCGACGCCCAGACGCCATTTAAATGACTCCTGTCTTAGTAAAGACAGGAGTCATGCCCCCTTGCCCAATGGCCATGCCCAGGGGACTTATGTCCCCTGGGCATGGTCATTGGGCATAGTGGCATGTAGGGGGGCACAAATAAGGCCCCCCTATGCCACACAAAAAAATTTACAAAATATAAAAAATTATACTTACCTGAACTTACCTGAATGTCCCTGGGGTGGGTCCCTCCATCCTTGGGTGTCCTCCTGGGGTGGGCAGGGGTGGCCCCTGGGGGCAGGGGAGGGCACCTGTGGGCTCATTTTGAGCCCACAGGCCCCTTAACGCCTACCCTGACCCAGGCGTTAAATAGTGGCGCAAATGCGGGGTTTTTTGACCCGCCACCTCCCGGGCGTGATTTTTGCCCGGGAGTATAAATACAACGCATTTGCGTCGCCGTCATTTTTTTAGACGGGAACGCCTTCCTTGCATCTCATTAACGCAAGGAAGGCGTTCACGCAAAAAAATGACGCTCTTTACTCATACTTTGGCGCTAGACGCGTCTAACGCCAAAGTATAAATATGGCGTTAGTTTTGCGCCGAATTTGCGTCGAAAAAAACGACGCTAATTCGGCGCAAACGGAGTATAAATATGCCCCATACTATCTTATCCTAAACAAATATATTTTTGGGGGGAATTTGGGGGGAATTTTGGGGGGAATTTCCATATATGTATATGTATGTATGTATTTTTTATACACAAAAACCCCAACATCATCCCCCACCCATCCACCCACAAATAAAACACATGTAAAAATATAATCCCCTCAACCTCCCAACCCACTTATACTAACTAAACTAACAGCCTATTCTAACTCAACATTAAGCACCCTAAACCCACTAAATATAAGAACCAGGAAAGAGGAGGGAGGAGAGGGAATCATGGCTGAGGGTCCATCAGTTACAAGTTTGCCCTCCGCAGGATCTTCTTTACCCCACGCAGTCTCCTGCTATTGCAGGACACCTCCTGCTGCAGCCTGTCCATCCGGCGCAACATCCATTGCATGTCATGGCGCATGTTCATAAATTCTGCTTTGTCAATGACTGCAGCAGGGGTGGTCTGTGTGCCACTGGTGGATGGGTGTGCTGGTGCTGGTGCCATGCTTGGAGGGAGAGGTGCATGAGCTGCTGTTAGTGGTCAAGGAGCGGATGATGCAGAGAGGCCAGCAACGGTGGCTGTCATCATTGGTGCCACTTGGGTTGGAGTGGTGGTGCCGTTGGTGGCGGCTGTTGTGGACACAAATAGGCCCCCTTGGGCAAATGCCCCCCAGACCCATGTGGCTCTCTCATGGCGATAACGCTGTGCCATGTTGCGGAATCCAGACTCCACATCCAGAATGTGGCGGTAAGGCATCGCCCTCCTCTGGAATTCTCAGATCTGATTGGCATCCAGATTGGCAGCTGTAAAAAAAGAGAAAGCCAGACATTAGTCACATCATTGTGTGATACATCTACTGATGATATTCAAACACTTCCTTAAAATTAGCTTAAACAGCCCAAATCACAGTACAGATCATAGATTGTCCCTCAGGAAGTACATGCCCATGCAGCCTACACATCTCCTATCTGACAGCACAACAATGCTCAAAAACGTGTGTGCCTACTTAAATGATCTATGCATCATTGTTCTGCCATTAGTCACATAAAAAATGCTGCAAGTAGTCCACATGTGACAGGCCAACTAATGACTATCTTCTGGATGACAATCAAGGGCCACAAGATATGTGATTTGTAAATGGAATTGCCAGGATGGTATGCAGTTGCTAATTATGAGAGGGTATCGTAGGTCGGAACAAATGAATGTTGGAATTACATGTCTGTCTTCTACACTGGGATCCTCACACCTAGGTTCACATATTTCATAACCCTAACACTGCCTCAGGGGGTGATGGACTTGCAACACATACTTTCAAACATCAAGGACAGCCAGGAAGCTGTGGACAGCTGCCCATGGGTTTAGTCAGTCCACCACAGGTAAGGAGGGCTTCCAACTAGGATAGACACAAACATTGGACAATCACATCCACAATTATATTCCTAATTGCGGGCAATTGCCCACATCATTTGCTATCACTAATACCTTTCTAAAAACAAGCACATAGATGCAAGCACCGATCTTTGCTTCAACTGCATGCACACCTATGACATTCTACTCAAGTTCCACATAAACGTAGCACTACATGTGGAGCTAGACGCTGATAGGAAGTCAAACATACAGTCCTGCATGTTCATTCGTTAACAGGGAGGCTCAAGTCTGTGGGTAAGACTTCTGCATCACTGCTCTGTGTGAATCAGGGAATGACTTGCTGACTAAGACGGTCATTACAACGTTGGCGGTAAAAGGCGCTTACCGCCGTGCAGAAGACCGCCAACACACCGCCACAGCGCGGAACTACGCCACAGCTATTAAGACCCACATCTCGGAATCCGGCAAAAGTCAGACACCCACACAAGTCTGCCACACCAAAGGTCAGTGATAAACTGGCGAAAACAAAACCTCCACCGTCACGCCAACAGAAATACGCCCAAACTATCACGACCAACGAATCCATGCAGTGGTCTTTCTACCGCGGCATTCCATTGGCGGTACACACAGCTGCGCTCAAAATACAAACACTCTTACAAAACACAGCCACATTGGACAATTCGAAATACACACACCTGATACACATACACACACCACTCCCACACACCCATTACAATGTAAAACACACACCCACATCACCCACAAACCCCTACTACCAAAATTTCCGAAAGAAGGCCAGAGAGAGACACCACCAGCAAGAACAACAGCATCCACAGGCACACAACACCATCACCCACACAACTTCCACGCACCTCACACAACACACCACTACATATCACCACACTAATCACCACACACTCCACCCCACACATCACCTACACCACCCCATGGAACGGCAAAGACACCCCAGGTTCTCGGAGGAGGAGCTCAGGATCATGGTGGAGGAAATCGTCCGGGTAGAGCCACAGCTATTCAGATCACAGGTGCAGCACACCTCCATAGCTAGGAAGATGGAGCTATGGCGAAGAATAGTGGACAGGGTCAACGCAGTGGGACAAAACCCAAGAAATCGGGAGGACATCAGGAAGAGGTGGAACGACCTACGGGGGAAGGTGCGTTCCGTGGTCTCAAGACACCACATCGCAGTTCAGCGAAGTGGCGGCAGACCCCCACTTCCTCCCCCACAACTAACAACATGGGAGGAGCAGGTCTTGGCGATTCTGCATCCTCAGGGCCTCGCAGGAGTAGGTGGAGGAATGGACTCTGGTAAGACAAAGCTTTACTATTACATTCCCCACCCTACCTGCATGCTACCACATACCCCCACCCTCACCCTCACCCCCAGCACCCCAACTCCTCACATATGTCCCAACATCACAAACCACCCATCCCAGCACCAAGCCCTGCATGCAACAACAAAGCATGGACACCCATCACCAAAGCATGCCCAATGCACATACCCATACACCCCACTAAATCATCATCACACAAGCTCCCACACAGGAATGCTAGCACTGGGGTACACGGTCACCCACCCATTGCACAGCATTACACACACAGATTTAATAAACATCCTTTTATACCCCTGCAGGACCCCTACCCAACGTCACCGGACAGGAGGGTCCACACATGTCCACACCACCAACAGAAGAGGCCCATAGTGATGACAGCACCTCTGTCCAACTGGATCTAGATGACCACCCCGGACCATCGGGGACCTCGGGGACAGTTGGTTCCCCTCACACAGGCACAGGCCACCACAGACATTCCCCCCTCTGGAAACACCAGCACAGCACCCACCCAGCGGGCCCATACCTCCGTCCCCAGGACACGTCAATTAGCTGTGTGTCCACCACTACAGGGAACCCAGGATAACCCACCACTCCAACAACAACAGGGACCTGGAGTCAGTGGTAGTGGGCACACGGTCAAGGAGGACGGAGGCCCAGGAAAACAGGGGAACTGGGTGGGCTGAAGTGTGACAGGGGGCAGACAGGCCAGGGGAACCCACTCTCCACGAGGCCCTCTCCTTCATCATGGGAGCCCACCACCACTCCCAGGAGACGATGGCAACAGTACTGGCTAAGTTTCAGGAGACCCAGCGCATGCAGGAGGAACAGTATATGGGCTTCAGGGAGGAACTCAGAAACATCAACTCCACCATGGGCACCATCGTAGGGGTGCTGAAGGAACTACTCAACACCAGGAGGGACACTGTGGCACTACAAGGGGCCCCTGACACTAGCATGGACAATGAACTGCCCACCACCTCCGCCATCGCTAGTGGACAGGACGCCCCGCCACAGGACCACCACACCAGCACCCCACCCCCTGCAGAGGGAGAACCACCCCGCAAACGGTCCATGAGATCCAGGACAAAGACAGAGCACGATGTCAAGACCCCCGCCAAGAAATGAGACCACCCTGATTGTCATCCTACTGTCCCACTTTGTCACCCTGTCCATAATTAAACTGCCCCAGCTCCACTTCCTATGCCCATATGGGCAATGCACCTGTGAGACTAATAGACTGGACTCTGCCATGGACACTCCTCCGCCATCACCCCTCACCATTTCACTACCCCCTCCAATATTGAGCATTTAAATAAACACACCTAAAGCACAAAATGATCTGGAGTCTGTCTGTGATTTCGAAATAGTGTATTAGCAATTACAGTGACAAAATGTTTTTTATATAATAATGTATACCTATGTCACACAGCTCTAGTCCATGAGGAATCTAAGCAGATGTCACACAGTGGGACCCACATCTGTGAAATCGTAAGGGAAAGTGACAACTCATTGACCATACACTGGGTGAAAACGACAGACAGGAGAGAGGTAGTAGTGTCAAAGTACATGTAGTAGGCAGGTTTTTATTCCTACCTGTGTCTCACTGGAAATATTGCAGGATCACTGAGTCCCTGTTGTGCATGTCTTCTTCCTCTGCTTCCTCCTCATCACTGTCCACAGGCTCCACAGCTGCAACAACACCGCCATCTGGACCATCCTCCTGCAGAAAAGGCACCTGGCATCGCAAAGTCAAGTTGTGAAGCATACAGCAGGCCACGATGATCTGGCACACCTTCTTTGGTGATTGGAATAGGGATCCACCTGTCATATGGAGGCACCTGAACCTGGCCTTCAGGAGGCCGAAGGTCCACTCGATCACCCTCCTAGTTCGCCCATGGACCCCATTGTAGCGTTCCTCTGCCCTGGTCCTGGGATTCCTCACTGGGGTCAGTAGCCATGACAGGTTGGGGTAACCAGAGTCATCTGCAAATGGCGAGGGGCAACTGTTAGACACACACTAACCTGGAGGGATAAACCCAGACCCAGTCAACCATTCCCACTGACTTGCTTCCAGGTGCTCACCTAATAGTCACACACAGTTCCTCTGGAGTTGACCCATCGCATAAGGGATGCTGCTTTTCCGCAGGATGTAGGCGTCATGCACTGAGCCAGGGAACATGGCATTCTCATGGGAGATGTACTGGTCTGCCAAACATACCATCTGTACATTCATAGAATGATAACTCTTCCGGTTTCTGTACACCGTTTCACTCCTGTGGGGGGGGGACCAAAACCACATGGGTCCCATCAATGGCACCTATGATGTTGGGGATATGTCCCTGGGCATAGAAATCACCTATCACTGTAGGCAAATCCTCCACCTGAGGGAAAACAATGTAGCTCCACATGTGTTTCAGAAGGGCAGACAACACTCTGGACAACACGTTGGAAAACATAGACTGGGACATTCCTGATGCCATGGCCACATTTGTTTGAAATGACCCACTTGCAAGGAAATGGAGCACTGACAGCACCTGCACTTGAGGTGGGATTCCTGTGGGATGGCAGATTGCTGACATCAGATCTGGCTCCAACTGGGTACACAGTTCGTGGACTGTGGCACGGTAAAGCCTGTAGGTGATTATCAAATGTCGCTCCTCCATTGTCGACAGGTCCACTAATGGTCGGTACACCGGAAGATGCCGCCATCTCCTCACATGTCCCAGCGGACGATGTCTTTGAAGGACAACAGCGAGCACAGAGTCAAACAACTCAGAGGTAAGTACCCACAGTTTACCCAGAACACCAATCATACACAAAAGGTGGCCTGTATGTGTGTTGAGTCTAGGCCTAGGTATGTGTGACGCAGTTGAAAATGAAGCCATGTGGGCCTCTGAAATGGCGGCTGCCTGACCTCTAAAGTGGGACAATGGGATGTGAGGTAACTGCGCTGGCGTTGTACACCGTCGCGGTAGACGGTCGAAGACCGCAGTGCAGTGCTGCATTGGTTAACATTGGACCCTATGGGTCCCAGGAGCCAATGACGATGTACGCCGGCGGTGACGGTACGCACCACCGCGGACGTGACCGCCATTTTCTATCTCTTCAATCACTTGATACCTGATCTTTGACAGGAGAGGACCTACACTGCAAGTGCTGCTGTGACCTCGGTCTGGAAGAGACAATGGCTCGTGCATCTGGGGAAAGGGCCCCTGCCTTCACATCGGAGAAGTTGGAGAAGCTCATGGATGGGGTCCTCCCCCAGTACACGCTACTCTACGGTCCTCCAGACAAACAGGGAAGTACACAGGGAGCATGTTGTATGGGCAATGCCTGTGTGGAGCGGGCTGGATGTAAGAAGGAAGGGGGCAGAGTGCTGCGTGCATGAAAGACGGTGAATGCATGTGCCACATGGCAAGGGTAGGGATGGGGGCCAATCACTTTGACGGTGCAGTTGGTAATGACTTCTCTTCTTCCCCTGTACATTTCATGTAGGTCAGCGCCCACCAGAAGAAAGATATTTGGCGTGCCATCGCCAAGGACGTCCAGACCCTGGGGGGCTACCACAGACAGAGCACCCACTGCCGGAAAAGATGGGAGGACATTCGCCACTGGAGCAAGAAGGCGGAGGCTCAGCTGGGGATGGCCTCCCAACGTGGGAGGGGTGCCCGTCGCACCATGATCCCCCTGATGTTCAGGATCCCGGCGATGGCCTACCCGGAGTTGGATGGGCGCTTGAGGGCATCACAGCAGACACAAGATGGTGACTACACTCTCATTCTGCTGACTTTGCGCGCAATGGAGTTGTCTGGGTGGGGGCGGAGGGCTGTGGGTTTCCCTAGGCCAGGGCGAGTTCCGTAGGCAAGGCCCCTCCGGATGTCCGGCCATGTGGCACCCCAGCCCACCTCTGTAGAGTGCCAAGTACAGCTATTCATGCCCCTGTGTCATCTATGTGTGCAGATGTCGTCCATAGCCTTGTAGGTCATTTCCCAGGAATTGAACAGTGGAGCCCAAGAGCGCGGCGTAGTGCAGGGGGCTTCTGTGTCTGTCGTGTCCGCCAACAGTAGCGGTAATCCATGCACTCAACATGTCTTTCTTCTGTCGTCCCCCTCTTTTTTGTGGTCTTCCTGTTCTCGTGTGCATTAGCATCATCAGGCGGAGGAGCAGTGGCACCGGAGCAGGAGGGAGCTGCATCCCACATGGCCCTAGAGGGCGAGACTACGGACTCGGAATTCACTAGTGGGACGGAGGGCGAGGGGAGCTCCACGGTGGGGACAGGAGCTGACACCAGCGACACAGACTCATCCTCTGATGGGAGCTCCCTTGTGGTGGCGGCAACATCTGTGCCCCCCGCATCTACAGGTACAGCCGCCACCCCCCCTACAAGCACCGCCCTCCCAGCAGCCCCTCAGCCTTCGCCCCGTGCCCGCTCACCCAGTAGGGTGGGCATCACCTTCGCTCGAGGCACCTCAGGCCCTGCTCCAGTCACACCTGCTGCCCTCAGTGAGGAGGCCATTGACCTCCTCAGGTCCCTCACTGTTGGGCAGTCTACCATTTTGAATGTCATCCAGGGTGTAGAAAGGCAGTTGCAACAAACCAATGCATTCCTGGAGGACATTCATTCTGGTCAGACGGCCCTTCACCGAGCTTTTCAAACTCTGGCCTCAGCACTGATGGCAGCCATTGTCCCCGTCTCTAGCCTCCCCCCTCCAACTTCCTCCACCGAGACCCAATCCCCTGTACCTCTGCCTATCCCAAGCACACCATCAGACCAGCTTGCACACACCTCAACACACAAGGGAAGCTCAGGCAAACATAAGCACCACACATCCTACAGGCACTCACGCAAGCAACACACACATGCAGACACACCAACAACCACTGCCTCCACTTTGTCCCCCTCCTCGTCGTCTCCCTCCTCCCTCCAAGTCTCGTCTACACTCACACATGCATGTACTACCCCTACAGCCACTACGTCCTTCACCAGCACACCCACCAGCAAACCCCGCTAACGTTCAGTCACCACCCCACTACCATTCACACGTCCCCTGTGTCCTCTCCCAGTGTGTCTGTGACACCCCCTCCCAAGATACACAAACGCAGGCCCACACCCACCTAACAGCCATCCACGTCACGACAGCCTCAAGCGCATGCACCTTCTCCCAAAGTCACCAAACGTACACCTCCTACTACCACCACCTCTTCCTCCACTCCCAAACCCCCTCCAGCTACCCATCCCAGTGCGTCCCAAAAACTTTTCTTGTCCACCCTTTACCTTTTTCCCACACCCACCCCGTCCATCTCATAGGTTCTGAAGTAGCACCTCAGCCAAAACATCTCCGGGACCAGTGGTGCCTGTAGTCACCGGTATGTGGAGTGCACCAGCCACCAGGACAGCCAGTGTGGCACGGAGCCACAGCACAGACAGTCCCCCACCTGTGAAGCATCAGAAGTTGGCCAGTGGCCGGCGGGAGAGGGGGAAGACTCCAAGCCACCAAAGCCGCTCCCAGGGGTCCCGTTGGGAGTGTGGAGTCAGATGTGACACCTTCCAAGGTGGGGAAGGACCACAAGAAACCCGGCATGTATGGGAAGAGCTGCACAGCAGAGAAGACCGCCATCATCCCCGCTGCCCAGGAGGCCACCGCCAGCCCCAGCTGCCCAGGAGGCCATCGCCAGCGCCAGCACAGCTGCCCAGGAGGCCACCGCCAGCCCAGCTGCCCAGGAGGCCACCGCCAGACCCAGCCCAGCTGCCCAGAAGGCCACTGCTAGCCCCAGCCCAGCTGCCCAGGAGGCCACCGCCAGCCCCAGCACAGCTGCCCAGGAGGCCACCGCCAGCACCAGCCCCGCTGGGCCATGAAGGACCGCCAGCAAAAGCCCCGCTGGGCCATGAAGGACCGCCAGCAAAAGCCCTGCTGGGCCATGAAGGACCGCCAGCACCAGCCCCGTTTGGCCATGAAGGACCGCCAGGAAAAGCCCTGCTGGGCCATGAAGGACCGCCAGCACAAGCCCCGATGAACAGGGCACCGCCAACTCAAGCACCGCTGACCAGGGCACTGCCAACTCAAGCACCGCTGAACAGGGCACCGCCAACTCAAGCACCACTGAACAGGGCACTGCCAACTCAAGCACCGCTGCACAGGGCACCGCCAACTCAAGCACCGCTGCACAGGGCACCGCCAGCCCCAGCACAGCTGCCCAGGAGGCCACTGCCAGCCCCAGCCCAGCTGCCCAGGAGGCCACCGCCAGCCCCAGCCAAGCTGCCCAGGAGGCCACTGCCAGCCCCGGCCCAGCTGCCCAGGAGGCCAGCCCAGCTGCCCAGGAGGACACCGCCAGCCCCAGCACAGCTGCCCAGGAGGCCACCGCCAGCACCAGCCCCGCTGGGCAATGAAGGACCGCCAACAAAAGCCCTGCTGGGCCATGAAGGACTGCCAGCAAAAGCCCCGCTGGGCCATGAAGGACCGCCAGCAAAAGCCCTGCTGGGCCATGAAGGACCGCCAGCAAAAGCCCTGCTGAGCCATGAAGGACCGCCAGCACCAGTCCTGCTGGGCCATGAAAGATCACCAGCAAAAGCCCCGCTGGGCCATGAAGGACCACTAGCACAAGCCCCGCTGAACAGGGCACTGCCAACTCAAGCACCACTGAACAGGGCACTGCCAACTCAAGCACCGCTGCACAGGGCACTGCCAACTCAAGCACCGCTGCACAGGGCACTGCCAACTCAAGCACCGCTGAACAGGGCACCGCCAACTCAAGCACCGCTGAACAGGGCACCAGCAACTCAAGCACCGCTGAACAGGGCACCGCTAACTCAAGCACCGCTGAACAGGGCATCGCTAACTCAAGCCCCGCTGAACAGGGCATCGCCAACTCAAGCCCCACTAGCCCATATGCGGCAGGGGCACTGATGCAACTGGGTCCGTCACGGGTTGAGTGATGCACTCTGGGCACCAGTCCCACTCCAGAACCAGTGGAGACATCCATCCACTACCTCTGTCCTTCACAGGATGAAGCACTCTGGGCACCACTCCCCCTCCAGAACCAGTGGAGACATCCATCCACTACCTCTGTCCTTCACAGAATGAAGCACTCTGGGCACCAGGCCCCCTCCAGAACCAGTGGAGACATCCATCCATTACAGAGACTGTGGCTTTGCACTCCTAGGATTGAACAGCGGGCAAACCACCCACTGTAGAGACATGAGAGACTGTGGCTTTGCACTCCCCAGGATTGAACAGTGGGCAACCCACCCACTGTAGAGACCTGAGAGACTGTGGCTTTGCACTCCCCAGGATGGAACAGTGGGCATGTGGCCCCTCGTGGATTTGGCGTCTTGCACTCAAGCGGCTGAGGTGCCCCCCCCTTTCCCTCCCACTGAGGTGCCTGTTTTCTTGCTGTCTGATGCCCCTGCAGTGTTCTCTCCGTCATGGTTGGGGATCCTGTGTGGGCCTCGCCCATACCGTGTGGTCCCAGTGTTCCACGGACTTCCTTTGTGCAGTACCTGGACTACTATGCCTAGTATATATTTTGTACATGGTGTATATATATATATATTTCTGCCTACTTGTTAGTAATATATTCTGATGGTTACACTAATTTTCTTTGGGCTTTGCATTCTTCCGGAGGGGACTTGGGGGTGTAACTGTGATGTATTGATATGCATTAGTGTGTGTGTTGTAGTGGGTGTGGGTGGGGGTGTTGCGTGTTGCATGTGTGTGTCCCTGTTTTTTGCCTCCCCCCTCCCCTGTGTCGTAGGTGCAGTACTCACCGTTGTCTTCGCCGCCGGCGTTCTTGCTCCTGGTAGAGGAGCAGGAAGACTATCGCAGGTAGGATTTGGAGTTCCAGTTCCATGGTGTCCTCGTTCCTCGTGGAGTGTGTACAGGTGAGTGTTTTCCCATCGAAATTCCTTTTCCACCGCGGTGAATCTGCCCCGGAAAAGGTGGTGGATTGGCCTGTCATAATAGTGTGGGCGGTACATTGTCTCCCGCCTGTCTGTTGGCGGTGTCTGCGCGCTGTTTGTTTGTACCGTGGTGGAGGTCGGAGTGTTAAAGTGGCTGTCTTTGTTGGCTGTTTCCGCCACGGTCGTAATTGCTATTTTTTTACCGCTGGCCTGTTGGCGGTCTTACCGCCGCTTTAACACCGTCCGCCAGGATTGTAATGACCACCTAAATCATGAAAATGGCTACCTCCACATTTTCAAAGGGATACATGTAGAAACAAACATCACCCTGTTCACCTGCCCATGCCTTCAGCGCAGCACTAGATTCCCAAAATATGACTCTACGCCACTGAATGTTTAACTCAAATATGGAAAAACAAGGCAAACTCCAGTCAAGTCACATATCGAATCATGTGCCAGCACATCCTATCTTGCTATGTGTCTGACACACAGAAGTCAATCACACAACAGCTGCAAACACAACACAGAACTAACATATCAACACTTACTGGATATGTTTGGGTCCGCAAATCAAGCCACTTCTCCAATTGTGTAGGGGGCTGGTCCACCTGTAAAACATGGAAGGGTGAAATGTGCTCCATGTCCGCGCACTGTACAACACTTGGAACAAAAACTCACTGTGTGTGATATTATATATGGTAGACCAGCACCTCAGGCATGTAAACACCCCAACAGACATACCACTGCAAACAGGTATTGACCCTATCACTCCAGTGAGTGATACACACACATATGCACACATGCAGTGGCCCTAACAATCACTGGTGACAAACCTGATTACTCAATTGGGTGCACATTCATCTATAGAGGGTACTCCATTTCTTCATTTGTTGTTATGAGAGTCATGCAAAGCCACATTCCTGGTGCACTGCAATTCCAGTCACAGAGGTATTGTGTCTTGTGCATCAAGGGACAATCAGTTACTGTGTGATGCTCATCTGAGTTGAGTTTAGCTCATGATTTAGTATGCTTTCTATGGTCCATTATATGTGTGACTGTGTTGTCTGTAGGTTACATATGCCACATTGCCAGTGTACCCAGAGCCAGATATGCCCCCTATGACATCATGATGGCAGGGATCCTGTGTGTTACTTGATGACAATCTTACGCTAAACATGGATTGGCCATTTATCTAAATCAAAACAACAAAGAAATATATGCTGACAGTGTCTATTTTGATCATCTGTGACAGAATGCATGGGCACACGTGTAGTCATTGCTCCTGAAATGTGTTACAAATTGCCCTGTGTACCTATATCGGGTAGTGTAAATCACAGTTAGCCACATTCATCATTTTACATTTGCCAAGTTGGGTGATCTGCGGGTACACAACGAACTGACAATGTCCCCTAATTGAGACATGGTTTAGCAAATGTCCTACTGTGGCAATCTTGATCAGGTAGGTCTCAATTTGTATGCACCTTGGGAATGGCAGCAGTGACAGGAATGCTGGTCTGCTGATCTTAGTATACACCCATGTCTGTGATAGTCTTCATACTGGGAAGTTAACTATTGTACATATGCTGCACTATATCAGCAGGGGTGTACCAAACCTAAACTAGAAAACTATTTTGTCACCTTATATGTATGATGGAAGCAGTCAGGGGTCCCTTGCATAACATCATGCAAGTAATATTTTTTGACCATGCATTCACCAAGTTCAGGTATCCCATGATGACCCATTAACTTATGAGAATTGCATGGCTATAAAGTGACACAGATGGCAAATGCATCACCTTTGTTTCAGCAATTGTGCCTGAGGCTAATTAAAAGGAACAATGAACAGAGGGCCAGATATTTTTTAGTTTTTCAATTTGTAGCATCTGCTTCATGTTTTAGGCTACAGCTTTGGAAAGTAGCACCAAACATTTAGATATTATCCTGTGTGAATTACTTTGGCATCCGTTTCTAATTTAAATGCTGCACAAACCAAGTCAAAGTATCAGCCTGGAGTGTCATCTGTTGTTATTTGCATCTGTCATTTGTCCTCCAAAGTCCCGACTGGTAGATTGCTGCCAGTGTGTCTTAATCCTCAGGGACTGCCTTGGCAGATTAGGACCGCCAGCACTGCCAGGCTAACGTTAAATCGTAATCTGGTGGTCCGACCGTGGCAGTAGCTCCGTGGTTCTAATATGGTGCTCGGACCGCCACATTGGCGGCAATCTGACTGCCACCGCGACATTGGACCACCAGGGTCATAATGAAGCCCAAAGTGTGTGAAACATTCAAGTATCACAAAACAGTAATAAAATAAAACACAGGAAACAGTTTAAAAATCTATAACCACTTTATAGAAATAGGAAATATTTGTTATCTTTAATCTGACACCAAAATGAATAAAATCACATAAGGAGAACCAGAGATATGAATGTTTAAAGAATTAATGTTTTCTAGTGCATAGAAACAAAAAGGGCTAATCTGGTCATCTGGACGCACCTTGACTGGGGCAAAGTCAAAGTTTGAGGCTGACCACGATGGAGCACATCTCGACTACAGCAAGTGGGAGGCCTCAGTCAAAAGTTTACCTTCAGATTTTTTTTAAAGATTTTCTTCAGCCATACTTAGTCACCAATTTGATCTGACCTCCATGGAGCCCTCTTCGGATACGCGTTGCAGGAGACCTCGGTGAAGATTTCTACATTTGGACATAGACAATTTTTCCGGGCAAATATCTTCATCCAGACCAAAGCTGAATCTTGATCTGATGTCCCTGGAGTCCTCCTCAGATATGCTGCACGGGAAGTCCCGGTCAACTTTTTACCTTCAGGATTAGTCAGTTGCTTGGAGCTTTTCCTCTCCGACGTTTGACGACCCTCCACTGCAAGCCGATTTTGAGTCAACCTCATTGCATTGCCTTTCCAGGAGTCCCCGGTGAAATCCTGGAAGTCTGGGGCTCTGGAGCTTTTCCCCGGGACAAACCTGCAAGTCAGGCCAGGTCGCGGTTGACGTAAGCCAGCTTAACTCTACCCGGTGGGTCGGTCCCTTTATGGAGCTTTTTTCTAAAAGTATTCCAAACTTCTGGATCTTCCTCCGGAAGGTAGTTGAAGGGCCCATGGGAAAATACAGCTCATTCCAAGGTTCTAGAAGCTCAGTTTTACTCCTTGAGGTTTAGGACTCCAACTCAAAGAACGCAACTGGCTCAAATTCCAAAAGACCACTGGACAGAGGTCAGCTGGTCAGTTTCTTCAGGATTTAGTGTAGGGGACTCTGGTTAGCTAGTTTTCACCTGTAGCAAGCAGGGAGTCAATTCTTGAATCAGTTGAAGCCAGGCAAAGTCCTTTTTGTGTTGAAGCCGAAGTGTGCAGCTGGTGCAGTCATTCAGAGTGCAGTGTCCAGGTGCAGGTCAGGGTTCCAGCAGGGCAGTCCTTCTTCTTCCAATGTTCTTCCTTGTAAGGATCTGAGATGTGAATGCAGCTCTGCCATATTTATCCTTGTTCCTGGGGTGAAAAGCAGAGGGTGGCGAATGTCTAATCGCAGATAGGCCACTACCCCCTTGGATGACCACTTCCTGGGAAGTGTGGTAAAAATCAATCCCAGGGAGCAACATTCTTTAAAAATCTAACATGGCTAAAACTGAATTTTGGAGGTAAGGCCTGGCTGAGCCCACCCACTGGTGTGGCTAAAAATCCTCAACACACCCCTCCCCTGCCCCCTCCTCATCTAATCAAGAGGTCACCTAATTATGTGGGGTTCCAGAAAATAGGGGAGGTCCTGAGCTGCTCCAAATGTCCTTCCCTCTTTTGAAGCCCAGTTTGGCTGCTGTCCCACCATCCTGTTTCACCATCTGCTGAGGCAATTCTCCTCCCCAGGCACTTCCTTTGTGTTCAGCCCAGGACACTTCACACCTCATCAAGGCAGCCTGGCCACAATTTCAGAGGCTGACCAATCAGAGAAGGGAACTACAGAGATGAAGTCAGCAACTTTCAGGTAGACGTTTAAACTCTTTACCTGAACTAGTTGTATTAAATTCAAAAATGCAAGTTGTGGGATTTATTACAATGTATTTGATACCAAACTCAAGGTATCTGTCTCTTATGCTGACTTTGTTAATTAAAATAAAGTCTCCCCATTTTAGCCTACAGAGGCCATTCACTACAATGAGGGAAAAATGTATTTGGCTATTTTACCTCATCAGCGCTCATAAAATAATTTTATAAGGTCCCTGCTGATAGATACATTGCACCGAACTCTAGGGACACTTAGGTAACACCTTAGGGGTGACTTATGCGTAAGGTAGTTTAAAACTTTGAAAGTACTTTTAATTCCAAAGTTGAGTGTGCACATAACTTCAGGTTTCAAGCAGCATGCAAGGCAGGCATGCCATTAAAATGACAGTGGACACCTATGGGAGCACTACCTATACTACCAACTTATGGGTAGGTTGACACTGCCAATTATAATAAGCCTAGTTTGCTTATCCACTTTACACAGAGCACTGGCCCTGGGACTGGTAAGCAGTACCCAGGGCACAGCCAAGAGTCAGTAACCACCAGTATCTGTCCAAAACGTTTGGGTGTGACTAGTTAAAAAAATAAGACTTTCCTACAAAGGGTATGAGTCGAGATTGCTAATCAGTGTAAATTTTATGAACACAGCAATTTATAAGGTATCCTCTAAATAGGAGGGGCTCCAACTATTTATCAAATGCATTTAATTAATATTAACACATACATGTTGTTTTACATGTTGTTTTAACACATACGTGATTTGTACACAAATGTGTATGTGCTGGCGTCATTACAGCTGTTGTCAGGACCACATTTGTCATCTGGAACACCAACATGGCCACATTTCAGGGATTAGGAGACCCCCTGAGAGGAGCAATTAAACCCACTACCATCCATCTGGCAGGTAACTGTGCGATAATGAGTATGTAACTAGTATTTTGCATAGAGTTGTCAACATATGAACCTTGGAGAAATTAGCTTGACAGATGATGCAACTTATTCTAAACCTGTAACAGTGCTGTGTTTTTCCCAATATTTACAGCAAGGTCCATTTTTTGTTGTTCATGTTCACTTATTAATAATGCTGACAATTTTAGAAGGTTAACTTCTCTTTTAAAGCTCCTGGATCAATTAATACATCATCCACCAAAGCCTCGAGGAGCCAGGTTCAGCAGCTGACCTCTCAGTGGATATCCAAATCACACCGATCAGTGGCTGGAGTTGGTGAGTCTGAGTTTGCATTTCACTTGTTTGATTATCATATCAACTCAGAGTTTTCATATTTTGGATTTCGCAAACCACATACCATGTCTAACTGAAGACAGAGCAGAAGATGTATCGAATTAATCTGTAGTGTTGTAGCACCGACAATAGTTTGTTATATACTTCATCTGTTGCAATCTATGCCTTACAGGGACAATGAGTCACTTCATGAAGCAGAACGATCTACTAGCAGAGGGCGGTGGACAATCCAAGGAGGGAATCGAAACCTACTTCAACCATCAAGAAGAGGATGAGGAGGAACAACATGAGTAGGAGCTGGTTGGGAAGGAGGATATCGATATGTTTTGCCAGCATTTTACCTTCTATTTCCTTTCTGAGAATTGCCAGTCCCCAGCAGTTAGCCAACCATCCACAGAGTCTATCAATTCTAATACAACCATCACCTCCTCACGGACCTCACATCCCAGATCGATATGAAGATTCCCCTACACACTCCTCCCATGAAGGTGCATCCTAGGCCTACTCTCGAACATCTGAAAGAGAGAATACCCCTTGTGAGGAACAGTTATCCCCTAGGCATGAATCTCCTATCCCCAACCTTCCATGTGCCAGTCCTCCCCACAATGGTCGACCTAATGGTCATATCAGAGGGCATCTAGTACAAAGAACAATGGCAGATATTCCTGTTGGGCAGTGGGAGGATGAATGTTTCCAACAAAAGATTGATGTGCAGCAGAATAGTTATGCAATATGGGCTACTCTGACATTTCAAACTCACTGCAAGGAGTCCCTCAGATATTTGACAGGCAGACCGATGCCTTGGACAATGTTGTGAAATGTTGCCAGGACATGCTGAAGATGTGTCAAGAGATATGATGATGATGGAACACTGATGAAAATTTTCCAAAGTTTACCTTAATGGTCAACACATGGAGATGTACCAACACACCTACCTGCACCCTCACCTGCACAACCACCTGCATCCAAACCTGTATTACCACCATTCATCTGCATAGCCACCTGCACCCAAAACTATGCCCCCAACCTGCACAATCACCTGCAGTCTAATATCAGCCCCCACATCCACATGTTAGTTTTCATGTAGGATTCGGGCTTTGGAACACAGTCACTGGCCAACCCCTTTCTCTTCTTTTACAATGGATGCACTTTGGCTGGCTGGTGAGGTCCAGACACCCCATAGGAAGAGACAGCATGAGGAGTAGCAGGGGAAACAGAGAGCGCTGACAAACTGGGATACACAACAACAGTAAGTTAGCTGGGCCTTAGAGCCGCTATAAACAATACAAGCTGCACTCAAGTTGAGATTGAGGAATTGATTGAATCAAGCCGTGTAGAATGTATCACTAAGTGCACCCATAGCTCATTCCTCAAAGACATCCTCAATATCCCCATTGTGCCCCTGGAGTGCAGCCACAGACACACATGGACAGGATTATGCCTCACATAATGTGTGTGGGGGTGTTGAGGTAGATGTCTCCCTCAACTCTTGTTCTGTTTGGTGTGCACTTAGAGGGGGTATAGTGGCAGGGGATGCAGCTAGATCCCTCAATGGATTGAGGCCTCAGGAGTTAGGGAAGAGCATGTGGCAGATACAGATGTTGTTGGGACCTGCTTTGGTGACACCATTGCAGGTGTTTCAGCTTGTGGGACATGAGAAGAACCAACTCCTTCCTCCCCCTGTCTGACGATGCCTCTTTTAGTACCCCCTCATCCTCCTCATCTTCAGCCAGGATTCTTTTTTGTCATGGTCTTGTCAGTCTCAAGGTGGGCACTTTACCCCTGCTAGGGACGAGCCAAGGTGTACTGGTCTACCTTGGACCCTGTTGTGATGTCCCTTGTCCAGCCTGGTTCACTGAAAAATTCAAATTAACAATTATGTAAGTGTTGAACACTTTTAAGACACAAAGGTAAAAATTAGATCAAGCAAATGCTGACATTGTTTTACCTTGACCTAAGTAAGCAATATTATGCGATTTTCTAACAAAATTATGTGTGGTTTGGCTTTCGTGTGAATAAATAATTCATATATTGTAGACATGGTCATTATTGTCTGCAGTATTAACAAAGGAAAACTTCCATTTTAGTGTAAGTTGAGTTTTTCATCATTATTCCCACACTACTATTCTACAGTAAATTAACAAATGCAGCGACTACAAAGTAAGGGCAGAGTTCTCCACACACAAAGGTGTATGCAGATCTATCAATTTATGTACAGAGTTCTCTATCCTGACTGCATAGTCTCCACAGTCGTAAACGTATCATGAAAGGCACCTTATACTTAAGTGTTATTTAGGCTAAGGATTTTCCTTTTTTGTTGTCCACTCTTTCACTACCCCACACAGGAGCACAACCTCACACACTGCATCTTATCATCATTACAGCAATAATAAAAAGATCTCTGCCAAAGTGCCCTCTCGTGGGGCCTCTCAGGCATTGCAGTGGCAGCCGGATGAGGACCCTACCCGATGATGACGTATGATACCCTCTGTGGTGTGGAAGGCACAACTTATCAAGTTTGAGGTCTCTCTGACTGCACCATTCAACCTCTTTTACCTCTTATTCTTCTCTTTCATACAGAGGAAGAGCACCTCCAATTGTGTTTCCATAAAATTATCAACATCACAAAGCACTTTGGCGAGCTCAACTACTCCGTGGAGGTTATCATACTGCAACTTGGAGTAGCTAGGAGACCACCACCACTATGTAGGCAGCGAAAGAGAAGGGAGCATGCTTTCCAGCAGTGCATATCCCTTATTGATTCAGGGAGGAGGAGGTCATACAGTACTACAAACTCAAGAGGGAGTCATCTAGGAATTGCTGAAGAAGACTGCACCAAGTCTCTAGTCCCCGACTGCAATGTCCAATAGCATTCCACCACAATTCAAATTGATGGCTGTGCTCCACGCGCTGGAATCAGGTTTTTTACAAGCCATGACAGTCATGTTGGCAGGAATTTCACAGTGAGCATTTTCTGCCTTACTCCCCTCTGTTTTTTAATGCCATGATTAAACTCAGACCTTTCTAACTTGCCTACCACAAAACAACACAACAGCAGCTGGATACCAAGGAAGTATTTTACACCATAGCTGGTGCTCCAAATGTACTTGGTGTTATTGATTGCACACATGTGCAATGTGTGCCTCCTGCTGCAACATCCTACCTGTATAGAAACCGCAAGCACACCTACTCCATCAATGTCCACACCGTAGTAGACCATAAGGTTATGTTTATAAATGTGCTGGCTAAATATCCTGCGAGTGCACACGATGCCTTCACCTTCTGCCACAGTACTTTCAATGAGTTGCTTCAGAATGGCAGGTATAGAAATGCCCTACTCATTGGTAAGGAAAGCACTAATATACATCATACTTACTAAGAAGTAGTAATGTATGACATTATGGCAATCTCTGTGTTTGTGTATGGATCTCTTGTCATGTGCGCATGGTGGGAACAACTCACTCCAACATGTAGAAGATGATGTATCATAGTCTCATTCCCTCACTAATCCTGCAACGAAGTAGCAAAAAAAAAAAACTGTGAAACATACTGTGTCATCTGCCACTATGTGAGTGGACAGGACCACATTTTCTCCACTGGTTAACAAATTCAAAACACAAATCATGTAGTTCATAAGTAAAATCAGTATAAGTAGAAATAGTACCTATTAGCTATGTTTGAGATGTGAGTGTGTTCAATGGTGTATCTATCCCTTTGATGCTGCAGAACAGACAAAGACAGTTTGCTGTGCTGCACTGCACTGCTTACGAGCATGAGGAAAGGATTGGCCTCTATCTATTTAGATGTGTGGCAATCCTGTCCTGTCCCTTTCATGCAGTGCACCTCATTACATTGGCTTCCTGTGTACAATTTTTCTTATTCAGAATTATTGCCCCACAGCTCAGAACATGATTCACACATCTTTAGTCCTACATCTAGTTGACAAGATGTGAGTGACTAGATTTGCACATTAACACTCACACATGCAAAACACAATGTATGAGTTACACTCTAGTGTAGTACAAAAGGACTATAGAACTAAAGAGTTTGCCTAGACTGAGGTGCTCATTCTGAGTTTGGCGGTAAATGAACCGCCACGCTAATGGCGGTCTTGTGACCGCCGCCATGGTGGCGGTGCAGACCATCAAATAATGAGTAAGGTGGTGAACCCAAAGCAACACAGACAACTCACCGCCAGCACCGCCACTGCCAACGAGCAGAATCAGCAGGCGGAAGGCAACTTCAGGCAGGCGGCAGCCAGTGTTCCGCCCTTCATAACCACTCCGGCAGGATATCCGGTGGGGCCTTACCGCCATGAAAAACCTGACGGAAACAGAAAGTACAAAAGGAAATACCCACCTCCAGGTTCAGAGACAACGCCGCCGCCTCCATGGCAAATGAACTGCTAGTCTTCCCAGCGTTGTATCTCCCTATACACCTTCAGGGCCACCAACGGCGATGAAGATGACAACAGTAAGTATACCTAGCAAAGAGAGGAGGGAAGTATCAGTGATACACTCCCACACAGAACACACATACCCCACACAAAGTGAAGGCCACACACACATGCACACACAACATACGTCAATGCCAAATACCCAATACACACACAAAGCCATGCAGATACGTGCCAAACATACAGCACAACGCACAACACCACCATCAACACACCCCATAACCACACAACAACAACTACCCCACAAACACCTCAACGCTGGCATAGACAGGCACGTTGTGGAACACGACACACACACACACCATGAACTCCATGCAGCAATAACACACAATCAATAGCTGAACACACATCCAAACAATCATACAGGTGACACAACACATACAACCAACATGTGGGACAAAGGACGTTGTACTGACCTGTTGTCCTGGAGCTCTGTACAGCCGACCATACAGGGGTAGGACCATTTCCACAAGTTTCTCCAGCTCCTCTGTTGAGAAGGCTCAGGCCCTTTCCCCTGCAGTGTGTGCCATCATTGTTCCAAGAGGCAGGACACAGCAGCACACCAAGTGGAGGTCTGTCTATCCCGAATGCCAGGGGTCAAGTGAGCTGTCCCACACAAAATGGCGGTTAAGACCGCAGCGGTCATGACCGTCACCGCCGGGGGTGGTCATCATTGGTCCCAGTCTCCCATTGACATCAATGTTAATCAATGAGGAGTTGCTTGGTGGTTCAGACCGCACTCCGCCATGACAACTTACGCTGGCGGAACAAGGTCACTTCCAGCAGTCCAATGCATGCCGGACACGCAAATGCCATTTCAGTCTGTGACATTACTGTCCTGAGTTTACACAGTGTAACTACCTGCATGTCATCACAAATACATGCTTCAGGTCAGACATGGTGAATATAGACACATGTAGTGCGTGTCTAGTGACATTTCCACACTTGTCACAACAATTGTCAGCATATATGATCAGTATAGTGGAACACAGGGAAGGTGTACGTGTACATGTCCTGTATACGTCCATTCCCACAGGAATTATGTGCCATTGTCTGGTTAGTTACGGAGGGTGGAGTAATGTGTACTCCCACAACATGACAGGCAACTTGCATGACTATTCCATAATGACTGTTGTGTGTCATACTGAAAAGCCTACATTGTGAGAGATTCCCAGATTGTTGTTTGTATCCCATCACAGATTTGGTCACAATGGAGTGAAGAGGAATGCACCAATTTACCGACCACTTGTAGATGTTGAAACCATGGAAGAGCGCCACATCACCATGACCTATTGACTAAACCGTTTGTGCATCAAGAAACTGGTCGCCCAGTTGAAACCAGACCTCCTGCCAGGTTTGAAGAATCCCCATGCCATCCCTCCAACAGTTCAGGGGTTGTCAGTCCTGCATTTCCTGGTGAGTGGCACCTTTTAGGTCACAGTCATGAAAATAATTTCACAGTCCAGAGGAGTGGGGTAGTGCTCTAGGTGGTTATCAGAGTGGGTGGTCCATCTGTTAGGTTTGTAGGTCCTGTGTCCATTTGCCTCAGAATGATGTGACCTTAGTATTGGACAGTCAACATGGTGTAACAGTGGCACACAAGGGTGGCATTTCAGAAGAGGGATCACTTCCTGGTGAGGGGATTGGTCTTGACCTGAAGTCCTGCAGGATGTCTGGACGGGCGACCTCTTTTACGGGGGGTTCCTCAGCTGCATGGGTAGGGGTACTGGTGTCCTGTGGGTCCTCCTGCTGTGCCTCCATTCCAGAGGCAGGTGCTGATGATGAGGGCAGTGGTTTTGACTGACTACTGGATGGGGCCTGCTGTTGGGTAGAGAATGTCTGCAGGATGCAGTTGGGTTCCTTGAACTCCCCTAATATGGAGAACATGGTGGCTTTGTGTGCCTGCCACGTCTGCCTGGCCTCCTGGTGGTATTCCTCCTGCAGCCTTTGTGTGTCCTGCAAGGTGGTGAGAATCAGGTCCAACTGGTCTTGGGTTTGCTGGTAGGCTCCTAGGACCCTGGCGACGGCCTCCTGGCCAGTCGTGTCCTGAACCTGCCTCGTCCCTTGTCCCACAATTGGCATCCCACTCGCCCTTGCCCCTGTGACTGTGCCCCTGGTGCAGTGTGCCCCCTCTGACTGACACCAGGACCGTCAGTGTCTTGGGTTTGACCTGTTGACTCCTCTCCCTGTCCTGTGGGGCACACTGATGCTTGATGTGACCTTGGGACACAGGTATGGGAAGGTGGGCTCTGCTGTGCACTGGCTGCCACAGGGGAGGTGGTTTGAGTTGTGGGCAGGGTGAGGCTGGTGGTGGTGGACTGACCACTCATGCCTGATGGTCCAGACTTGCAAGTGAATCCTGCCCTATTGGTGCTGCATCCAGGCCTGGGCTTCCTGTCACTGGGCTTCTCTGCTGTGTGTCAGTACTTGGGAGACCTGTGGGATTAGAAGTATTGTATCAGATGATGATAGTGTAGCAGTGACACAACTTGTTGTATTCCCTCATTCACTGTATTTGTAGGACAGTAATGGCATTGACAGTTTCCAGGCCACTGCTTGTGCTCCCATCAGTGGAAGGTTGCAATGGCCCTATTTTGGAGTGCAGTTTATATTTGTCTTGCTACTGTCATTGCCATGTACTGATGTGCATTCCTACCACACATTGGTGATGGAAAGTGACAGGGTTTAACGTGCAATTGCAGAGATGTGATAGGGACGTAGCAGTCAGGCAAGGGCAGGGAGTGTTGCCTTGTGGTAGTTGTGGTACTTTCTGCTGTGTGAAGCATACATGCACTAGGTGGGGCTGTGAGGAAATGGCATCAGTGGGGAGCTGTGGCATGCAAGTGTGGGTATAGGGCCAATAGTGGGTTTGTGCATGTTCAGCTGGTTTGAGGGGGTGAGAAGGTGGTGGGGGTACATGGTGTGCACAGGGATATGGTGGCCAGTGAGGACAGTGCACTTACCAGTTTCCAGTCCAGTAGCAATTCCCGTCAGCCCTTCTGGATGTAGTATGGCCAGGACCATCTCCTCCTTCCATTTCTGGGGGAGGTGGTGGGGGTCCTCCACCAGTCCTCATAACTGCTACTTGGTGCCTGGAAGCCATTGCCTGTACCTTCCCCCTAAGGTTGTTCCACCTCTTCCTAATGTCCTCTCTTGTGCGTGGATGGTTCACCACTACATTCACCCTGTTGACTATCCTCTGCCATAAGTCGTTCTTCCAGGCCAGTTTCAACTGGCACTATCATGGTGTCATGATAGAGTTGTTCCCAACAGTCTGATACCACTTGCGAGGGAGTGCGGTGCCAGTCACAGAGTCGCATGGCCCTGAGGTACACTACTCTAGAAACGAGGCAGAGTCAAAGATGTGGCACAGAGTTGGGGAGGTGAGATATAATTGCAGCCAATGGGGCGTCCGTTCCATTCTGCTGCACAGGAGGTGTGGCATTGGTTCTTTATGGAGGTGAGGAATTGGTTCATTATGGAGATGAGGCGTTATTTGCTTGAGGAGGCAGTGGAGGTGAGGCGACATCAGTGGTGGGCGTCAGTTCCTGACGATCCAGCAGGATTGATGATCCAGCCAGTCAAGACGCGATGAGGCGACTTCACAGGGTTGCAGTCAAACCACAAGGCCACAGGTGCCACGGAGGAGTAGGTGTCATATACGTCGGTGATACAGATTCAGGACTCATGATGTTTCCGGACTTCAGAGGAACTACATTTGGTATCAGGCCAAGGGCACCAGGCCTCCAGCATCGGTCACGGTCATTGCACTTCAGCGGGGACCATGGCTTTAGGTGCAGGCATTTGGGCAATGCTGTCGGTTCTGGAGTAATCTGGAGTTGATGTGCCTAGTTCTTCTTGATTTTAGGCTAGCTTTCACTCCCAAGGGCCCAGGAAGTGGAATAGGCGTCTCCTGATGATTCAGGGCCCATAGCATGAGAACCCAGAGGCTGGTAGGTTAAGTCTTTGCTATCCCTGCGACTTCTTAACAGGAGGCAAGCTTAGGACAAGCTGTTGGAGAGACTTCAAACGTAGGATACACAGCAAAGTCCTCTCCAACTCAGAAGCAGCAGTTGCGGACTAACCCAGCAAAGCACACACATCAAAGGGGCAGTTCTCCTCCTCACAGCTCTTCTCCTTGACAGAGTCTTCTCTTGATCCAGAAGTGGTCTAAAGTTGTAGGGTCAGCAGCCTAATACTTATACTCATTTCTGCCTTTGAAGAGGCAACTTCAAAGGAAAGTCTTTGTATTGCATACACACTCCAGGGTGTTGGAGACTGCATTGTGTAAGGGCAGGCATAGCCCCATTCATGTGCAAGTGTCAGCTCCTCCCACCACCCTAGCCTAGGAAGACCCATCAGGATATGCAGGTCACACCTGAGCTCCCTTTGTGTTACTGTCTACAGTGAATTCACAAACAGCAAAACTGTCAGTCTGACCCAGGTGGATATTTAGCAACCAGGCAGAGCCACATAATGGTTCAGTAAGAAAATGCAGGTGTTCTTAAAGTGGCATTTTCACACTTACAATTAAGAAACCATTCACCAAAAGATGTATTTTTAAATTGTGAGACCAGAGATCCCAGACTTCACATCTCTATCTGCTTTCATTGGAAACTTACACTTAAAAGTTATTTCAAGGCAATCCCCATGTTAACCTAAGGGAGAGATAAGCCATGCAATAGTGAAAAGCGACTTTAGCAGCATTTCACTATCAGGACATGTAAAACACCCTAGTACATGTGCTACCTTTTAGGTACACTGCACCACACCCATGGGCCTACCTTAGGGGTTCCGTACATGTACTAAAAGGGAAGGTTTTGGCCTTGCAAGTGGATGCACTTACAAGGTCCACATTGCCGTTTAAAACTTCACACAGAGACACTGCAATGGCAGGCCTGGAAGATGTTTACAGGGCTCCTCATGTGGGTGCCACAATCAGTGCTGCAGGCCCACTAGTAGCCTTTCATTTACAGGCCCTCGGCTCACATGGTGCACTATACTAGGGACATACTAATAAATCAAATATGCCAATCATGAGTAACCAATAATAATCTCAATTTACACAAGGAACACTTACACTTGACCACTGATCAGCAGTGGTAAAATGTCCAGAGTACAAAAACCAGCAAGAACAAAATCCAGCACACAGTCAAAACACAGAAGGTAGAGACAAAAAGACAGAGACAACCACACCAAGGATGCCAGGTGTAACAATAGTCAAAGATTTGTGCTAACATTTTTGACAACTCATACCTGTCCCTGTGTATCAATTATTAGGCCAACTTCTTAACTCATGGAGAACAGGGTAACCATCACAATGCAACCATTTTACTAATGATAGATGATGGGAATGTGGCAGTGACATATCAAGTTTATCCACTTCATGATTTTGACCCATGAAACGGTAAAAATGACATCACAACATGTGTTTATGTAAGGGTGTTGGTATGTTTTGCTCTATATGGATAAAGCATCATTTTGCTAAATTAACCTAAGGTACGATTGTTGTAATCCTGCCTCAGGTGTGCCTGGACCATCCTCAAATCAATCAATCAATCAATCAATTAATTAAAAAGCACGCTAGTCACCAGTCAGGGTCTCAAGGCGCTGGGGGGGTGGGAGCTACTCGTCGAATAGCCATGTCTTGAGGCGTATCCTGAAAGTCAGGAGGTCTTGGGTTTGGCGCAGTTGGAGCGGTAGGGACTTCCAGGTCTTGGCGGCGAGGTGAGAGAAGGATCTTCCTCCGGCGGTGGTGCGGTGAATGCGGGGGACGGAGGCGAGGGCGGGGCTGGCAGAGCGGAGCTAGCGGACGGGGGGTCTGGAAGGTGAGTCCGGACCTGTGTTGTGGAGGGCTTTGTGTGCGTGGGTTAGTAGTTTGAAGGTAATCCTCTTCGATATGGGTAGCCAGTGTAGGTCTCTGAGGTGGGCAGAGATGTGGTTGCGGTGTGGAACGTCGAGGATGAGTCGGGCGGAGGCGTTTTGGATATGTTGCATTTTCGTTTGTAGTTTGGCCGTGGTTCCTGCATAGAGTACATTGCCAAAGTCCAGTCAGCTGCTGCCTATGGCATGGGTGACTGTCTTTCTGGTTTCAACGGGAATCCACTTGAAAATCTTGCGGAGCATGCAGAGGGTGTTGTAACAGGAAGAGGAGACTGTGTTGACCTGCTGAGTGCTGAGTCAAGGATGATGCCCAGGTTCCGTACTTGAGTGGTGGGTCAAAGAAGTTCATGTCATACCATTGTGAAATGAAGTGACAGAGGAACAGTTACAGTGATGCCCTGGAAGCCTCAGTGATGTAGGTCTGCTACTCTATGGATCCATGGTGTTGTACAAATCATTACCAGACTGCCTGACTGTTGCACGTTGTGGGAAGTATTAATGAGCCAGATTGCGTTGCTCTTGCACTACTTATAATGGTGCATGAACAACACAAACCTTTCATGTGATTTATGAAACCACACAAGGCCACTTTGCATGGTCTTGAGTGGCTCCATAAAGCTGGAGTAATGCAACACTGCACAGATCAGTGCCTTGCCTTACTCTGCTCTGGGAAGTGCTCCATGGTTTTTGACATGTTCCCAGATTTACCTGACCTTGTAGACTTGGGAAATGGCCAACAAAATACGCATTTTCAGGTGTGGCGTAAAGAGGAGAAATATCTTTATTTCTCCTCATTGCATACTCTTTCTATGTGTGGTGCATTCTGCAGCACACACAGAAAGATGAATATCCCTCTCAGGATTGTTTTTGTGCAGGAAGGTGTCCCTTCATGTACAAAAACAAGTGTGCATGCAGTGCAAGCATCTTTGCATCAAAGTGCAAGGGGCCCTGCATTATATCCAACACAGTTATTGTACAGATGAGTATTCCTGCATGCATACACACACTCCTGAGATGAATTTACATTTACTATGTGCGCTGATGAATGCAGCCCAGGGATTGTACAAAAAGTAAGACATTGAGGTTTCGATGGTTTTGGTACAACTGTGTACCAGTTGCAAAATGTTTGATTTACATTTTTTGTCTGACGCTAAGTTGGTGAAGTTCTCAATATTAAAGTGGTGGAGGATTGAGCCTCCCACCCTCCATCTATGGAGTGGCTACCTGATGCAGAGTAAGTCAAGTCAATTATGTGTGCTGCCTTGTGCAACTCCAGATGAATAATGCAATTTAGAAGCACACTGCATGATGCTAAACCAACACCAAAACTGTACATATCTGGACCATGTCTACAGCTGCATATTGACACATCTTCATGTTTGAGAATCACTGTTATTAGTGGTATGCTTGTTATCATGTACTGATGATGTATTGTCGATATCACTATCTCAATAATCGATGTAGATATGGTCTTGCACTTATGATACCAGGGCTGATATAAATGGATGGTTAGCGTTGCTTTAGTGCCCTTAATTTTGGCACTAAATCAGCGCTAACCTAACTCCATATCTATATTTTGATGCTAGACCTGTCTAGCATCAAATATTGGAGTTAGCGCCATGTTTAGTATGTGCGAAACCACCTTGCATCAATTAGATGCAAGGTAGGTGTTCCCATCCTAAACACAATGTTAACCCCCTAGTGCCATATTTATCTCCAGGTGTAGAAACAACACGCAAGGAGGAGGCGAACCTTAATAGTGGTGGTAAGCCCACCTAGCCCCATTATTTAACACCTGTGTCAGACCAGATGTTAGGGTGTAGGTAGGCCCATTTCCATGGTGGAACACTATGGAATGGACACAAAGATGCTCACCCCCAAGCCCCAAGAACACCACCCACCCACAGGGACACTACAGGAGGAGGACCCCATCCCAGGTAAGTTTAGGTAAGTAAAGATTTACTTTTTGTAAGTACCATTGGGGGCCCCTTACATGGGGACCCCTGCCTGGCACTGGGTTTTTTGGGCTTGCCAGGGGACATTAGTCCCCTGTGGTGGCCATTGGGGTGCTTGAACAACAAAAAATTACGCTAGCCTGGTTAGCGGCATATTTGTTTGCTGGCAACCAGCCTAACATAATTTCAGACCCACTAGCACCATTTACCCTAACACCATCCCTGACCGGCTAGCATCTTTTTTTAGGTGCTTGCCATTCCTTAGCGCCATCTTGCATCATTAATAAATATGGCGCAAAGATGGCTCTAAGGAATGGCGTTAGCCAGCGTTCAGAAAAATGACGCAAAACTGTGTTAGCAGAGTTTTGTGTCATTTTTCATAAATATGGGCCCATTTATCACAGGAGAACAGGGGTAGAGATCCCAGGAAGTACCCACCCTTGAGTAATGGGTAAAATCAAAATGTTCATGTGTCCTTTAGAATGGAAGACCCATTCAGACCTAATTCAGTGTAAGTAGCAGGACAGAGCTGAATTGTGTAGATAGTAAAGGCCTAATTTAAGTATGGTAGAGGGTTTATTTGTCACAACGGATTCCCATCCGCCGAAATATAGATCCCATAGGATATAATGGTATTTATACTTCAGCCAATCTTAAAACTTATGACCAGAAATAAATTTGTTATCTTAGACATGTACGCGTCACAAGCAAAGCATGGCCAAACTCCATGGATTCCCACTTCAGTACACACTAGAAAAACACTGCTAGTAATCCTGGCTCCCTGATACACCTCTGTAAAAAATTGTTGTCCAGAGATTTTCATTTTCGATTTGTGTTTGTGGATCATTAGAGACCGTTAGCTTCGATAGACATTGCTGATTCAGGCTGATTCTTTTTGGACAACATTGAGAGCTATATACTTCATTTTGGTGTCAAAACATAGCTTTTGGGGGTCAAGTAGTCTCATAGAGACAAAAAATAACTTCTCACAGCAACCCTTCCACCATTTTCAAAAATGGCAGATCTATGGTGGTCATTACAACCCTGGCGGTCGGTGTTAAAGCGGCGTTAAAATCCGCCAACAGGCCGACGAAAAAAAAATGTAATTACGACCGTGGCGGAAACCGCCAACATAGACAGCCACTTTAACCCTCCGACCACCAAGGCGGTACAAACAAACACCGCGGCGGTAACCACCAGCAGACAGGGGGAGGACAATGTAAAGCCCACAGAATTACAACAGTCCAATCCGCCACATTTTCTGGGGCGGATTCACTGCGAACAAAAACACGGCAGAAACAGGACTTGGAAGGGGAAACGCTCACCTCTACACACCCCACGAGGAACCAGGACGCCATGGAACCCAAGCTACAGATTCTTCCAGCCTTTATCTTCCTGCTCCTCTACCAGGAGCACGAACGCCAGCGGCGAAGACCACAGTGAGTACTGCACCTACGACACAGGGGAGGGAAAAAACTGTGACGCACACACGCAACACGTAAACTCCCACCCTCACCCTCACCCACAACAACACACACACTAATACATCATGATACATTACAGTTACACTCCCCCAACCCCCCCTGGAAGAATGCAAGGACAAAAGGAAATGAGTCGAATGATTGTAATATATTCAAATACATTAATCAAAAATATATACATACATAAAGATATGTACACTATAAACAAATATATACACCAAGAATACAAGTCCAAGGTATTCCACTATCATAGTACGTGGACCACTGGGCCCAAAAGGCATGGGTGAGGCCCACACAAGATACCCGAACAAGACGGAGAGAACACTGCTGGGGCATCAGATAGAAAAAAACCAGGCACCTCAGGGGTTAGGGAAGGGGGGGCACCTCAGCCAGATGAGTGCACAACGCCAGATCCTCTCAAGTCTCTACAGTAGGTGGTTTGCCCACTGTTCAATCCTGGGGAGTGCAAAGCCACAGTCTCTCAAGTCTCTACAGTGGGTGGTTTGCCCATTGTTCAATCCTGGGGAGTGCAACGACACAGTCTCTCAAGTCTCTACAGTGGGTGGTTTGCCCACTGTTCAATCCCGGGGAGTGCAAAGCCACAGTCTCTCAAGTCTCTCCAGTGGGTGGGTTGCCCACTGCTTAATCCTGGGGAGTGCAAAGCCACAGTCTCTCAAGTCTCTACAGTGGGTGGTTTGCCCACTGTTCAATCCTGGAGAGTGCAAAGCCACAGTCTCTCAAGTGGATAACATTCTCCACTGGCTCTGGAGGGGGCTTTGTGCCCAGATTGCTTCATCCTGCCAAGGAGTGAGGTAGTGGATGCCTTTCTCCACTGGTTCTGGAGGGGGCTTTGTGCCCAGAGTGCTTCATCCTGCCAAGGACTGAGGTAGTGGATGCCTTTCTCCACTGGTTCTGGAGGGGGCTTTGTGCCCAGAGTGCTTCATCCTGCCAAGGACAGAGGTAGTGGATGCCTTTCTCCACTGGTTCTGGAGAGGGCTTTGGGCCCAGAGTGCTTCATCCTGCTCGTGGCGGCCACAGTAGCGTCGGAATCGTTGGCACTCCCTGGCCTGCGGTGTTTGCTGTGGCGGTGTCCTGGGCAGCGGTGCTTGTTGCGGCGGTGTCCTGGGCAGCGGTGCTGGTGGCGGCGGTGTCCTGGGCAGCGTTGCTGGTGGCGGCGGTGTCCTGGGCAGCGGGGCTGGTGGCGGCGGTGTCCTGGGCAGCGGGGCTGGTGGCAGCAGTTTCCTGGGCAGCGGTGCTGGTGGCGGCGGTGTCCTGGGCAGCGGGGCTGGTGGCGGCGGTGTCCTGGGCAACGGTGCTGGTGGTGGCGGTGTCCTGGGCAGCGGGGCTGGTGGCGGCGGTGTCCTGGGCAGCGGTGTCCTGGGCAGCGGGGCTGGTGGCGGCGGTGTCCTGGGCAGCGGGGCTGGTGGCGGTCTTGTCCTCCGTGCAGAGTTTCCCAGACTTGCCGGTTTTACTGTGCCCCTTCCCCCCCTTGGATGGTGGCGCAGCTGTCTCCACACTGCCCACTGTACCCCTGGGAGCGGCTTTGGTGGCTGATTTCTTTCCTCTCTCCTGCCGGGCACTGGCCAACTTTTTGTGCTTTACAGGTGGGGGACTGTCCGTGCTCTGGCTCCTTGCCACACTGGCTGCCCTGCTGCCTGGCGCACTCCAGAAGCCGGTTACTACTGGCACCACTGGTCCCGCAGATGTTGTGGCTGAGGTGCTGGGTTGGGACCTGGAGAGGCGGGCCCTAGGAGACTGAAGGGGTGGGGGAGGTGAGGGGAAGAGGTCAAGGTTGGACAGGAAAAGTTTTTGGGGAACACTGGGACGGGTAGATGGAGGGGGTTTGGGAGTGGAGGAAGAGGTAGTGGTTGTAGGAGGTGAACGTTTGGTTACTTGGAGTGAAGGTGCATGGGCTGGAGGCTGTCGTGAGGTGGATGGCTGTTGGGTGGGTGTGTGGCTGTGTTTGTGTACCTTGGGAGGTGGGCTCACAGACACACTGGGAGAGGACACAGGGGATGTGTGAATGGTAGTGGAGGTGGTGACTGCACGTGAGCAGAGTGTGGTGGTGGGTGTGCTGATGATGGATGTAGTGGCTGAGGATGTAGTGCATGCAGGTCTGAGTGGAGACAGGGAGGGAGGAGGGAGACGAGGAGGAGGGGACACAGTGGAGGCGGTGGATGTCGGTGTGTCTGCATGTGTATGATGCTTGCGTGAGTGCCTGTGGGATGTGTGGTGCTTATGTTTGCCAGAGCTTCCCTTGTGTGTTGAGGTGTGTGCATGCTGGTCTGATGGTGTGCTTGGGATAGGCTGAGGTACAGGGGTTTGGGTCTCGGTGGAGGAAGTTGGAGAGGGGAGGCTAGAGACAGGGCCAATGGCTGCAATCAGTGCTGAGGCCAGAGTCTGAAAAGCTCACTGATGGGCTGCCTGATCAGAATGAATGCCCTCCAGGTATGCATTGGTTTGTTGCAACTGCCTCTCTACACCCTGGATGGCATTCAAAATGGTAGACTGCCCAACAGTGAGGGACCTGAGGAGGTCAATGGCCTCCTCACTGAGGGCAGCAGTGGTGACAGGGGCAGGGGCTGAGGTGCCTGGGGCGAAGGAGATGCCCACCCTCCTGGGTGAGCGGGCACGGGACACACGCTGAGGAGGGCGGTGCTGGTAGGGCGGGTGGCGGTTGCACCTGTAGATGTGGGGGGCACAGATGGGCCCACCACCGCAAGGGAGCTCCCATCAGAGGAGGAGTCCGTATCGCTGGTCTCAGTTTCTGTCCCCGCCATGGAGCTTCCCTCGCCCTCCGTCCCACTGGTGAATTCAGACTCCGTTGTGTCACCCTCCAGGGCCATGTGGGATGCAGCTCACTCCTGCTCCGGTGCCACTGCTCCTCCGCCTGATGATGCTAATGCACACAAGAACAGGGAGACCACAAAAAGGGGGGGGAGACAGAAGAAAGACATGTTCTGTGCATGCAATACCGCTACCGTTGGCGAACACTACAGACACAGAAGCCCCCTGCACTACGCTGTGCACTTGGAATTCCCTAATCAATCCCAGGGACATGGGTTGCAAGGCTATGCCCGATTGCTGCACACATGGATGTCACAGGAGCTTGACTAGCTGTAGTTGGCACTGTACACAGGTGGGGTGGGGTGCCACAGGGCCTGCCTTAAGAAGGGACCTTGCCTACTAAACTCGCCATGGCCTAGGTGAACCCACAGCCTACCTCCCCCACCCAGACACCTACAATGCGCGCTGAATCAGCAGAATGAGAGTGTACTCACCCCCTTGTGGCTGCCGTGATGCCCTCAAGCGCCCATCCAACTCCGGGTACGCCACCGCCAGGATCCTGAACATCAGTGGGGTCATGGTGCGACAGGCACCCCTCCCATGTTGGGAGGCCATCCCCAGCTGGGCCTCCGCCGTCCTCAGTGCATGATGCTTATATTCTACGGAATAGCAGCATCCCTTATGTGATGGGGCAACTCAGAGGCACCGTGTGTGGCTATTAGGTGAGGATATGGACCCAATACAGTGTGACTAGGTGTCTGGGTCTGGGGATGTCCCTAAGAGTTAATGTGTGTCTAACAGTTGTCCCTCGACATTTGCAGGTGACTCTGGTTACCCCAACCTGTCATGGCTACTGACCCCAGTGAGGAATCCCAGGACAAGGGCAGAGGAACGCTACAATGTGGCCCATGGGCGAACTCAGAGGGTTATAGAGCGGACCTTCAGGCCTCCTGAACGCCAGGTTCCGGTGCCTCCATATTACAGGTGGTTCCCTATTCTACTCACCAAAGAAGGTGTGCCAGATCATCGTGGCCTGCTGTATGCTTCACAACTTGGCTTTGCGACGACAGGTGCCTTTTCTGCAGGAGGATGGTCCAGATGGAGGTGTTGTGGCAGCTGTGGAGCCTGTGGACAGTGAAGACGAGGAAGCAGAAGAAGAGGACATAGACAACAGGAACATGGTGATCCTGCAATACTTCCAGTGAGACACAGGTAAGAAGACAACACTGCCTGCTACATCTGATTTAATTCTACTACCTCTCATCTGTCTGTCATTTTCACCCAGTGTATGGTCACTAAATTGTCACTTTGCCTTACGATTTCACAGATGTGGGTCCCACTGTGTGACATCTGTTTTGTTTCCGCATGGACTAGAGCTGTGTGACATAGGTATGTTGACATTACATTTGATATAGCATTTTGCCACTGTTATTGCTAATACACATTTTCGAAAGCACAGACAGACTCCTGATTGTTTTGTGATTTAAGGGTGTTTAGTTTAGTGCTCAATAGTGGAGGGGGTTGTAAAATGGTCAGGGGTGATGGTGGAGGAATGTCCATGGCAGAGTCCAGTCTATTAGTCTCACAGGTGCATTGTTCAAAGCGCCACAGGAAGTGGAGCTAGGGCAGTTTAAGTATGGACAAGGTGACAAAGTGGGACAGAAGGATGACAATCAGGGTGGTCTCATTTCTTGGCGGGGGTCTTGGCATTGTTCTCTGTCTTTGTCCTGGATCTCAGGGACCACTTGCAGGGTGGTTCTCCATCTGCAGGGGTGGGGTGCTGGTGTTGTGGTCCTGTGGCGGTGCCACCTGTCCACTAGCGCCGGCGGAGGTGGTGGGCAGTTCATCATCCAGGCTAGTGTCAGGGGCCCCTTGTTGTGCCACAGTGTCCCTCCTGGTGTTCATGAGTTCCTTCAGAACCCCTACAATGGTGCCCAGGGTGAAATTGATGGATATGAGTTCTTCCCTGAAGCCCAAATACTGTTCCTCCTGCAGCCGCTGGGTCTCCTGAAACCTGGCCAGTATCGTTGCCATCATCTCCTGGGAATGGTGGTAGGCTCCCATGATGTTGGAGAGGGCCTCGTGGTGAGTGGGTTCCCTGGGCCTGTCCTCCCCCTGTCGCACAGCAGCCCTCCCAGTTCCCCTGTGTTCCTGGGCCTCTGTCCCCTCAACCGTGTGCCCACTACCACTGCCCCCAGGTCCCTGGTGTTGTTGGGGTGGTGGGTTAGCTTGGGTTCCCTGTAGTGGTGGACACACTGCTGATTGACATGTCCTGGGGACAGAGGGATGGGCCCGCTGGGTGGGTGCTGTGCTGGTGTTTCCAGAGGGGGAAGCTCTGTAGTGGCCTGTGCCAGTGTGAGGGGAACCGACTGTCCCGAGGTCCCAGATGGGCCGGGCTGGTTATCTTGATCCAGTTGGACAGAGCTGCTGTCATCACTGTGGGCCTCTTCTGTGGGTGGAGTTGACATGTCTGGACCCTCCTGTCCGGTGACGTTGGGTAGGGGTCCTGCAGGGGTGTAAAGGCATGATTATTGCATCTGTGTGTGCCATGATGTGCAATGGGTGGGTGACCGTGTTCCCCAGTGCTTGCATTCCTGGGTAGGACCTTGTGTGATAATGGTTTAGGGGGGTGTATGGGTATGTGCAGTGGCCATGCTTTGGTGTTACATGCAGGGCTTGGGGTTGGGATGTGTTGTTTGTGATATTGGGACATACGTGAGGAGTTGGAGTGATAGGGGTGAGGTAGAGGGTGGGGGTATGTGATAGCATGCAGGTGGGTGGGGGATGAAGTAGTTAAAGGTTTGACTTACCAGAGTCCATTCCTCCTGCTACTCCTGCGAGGCCCTCAGGATGCAGTATAGCCAAGACCTGCTCCTCCCATGTAGTGAGTTCTGGGGGAGGATGTGGGGGTCCACTGCCAGTCCTCTGAACCGCAAGGTGGTGTCTTAAGACCACGGAACGCACCTTCCCCCGTAGGTCGTTCCACCTCTTCCTGATGTCATCCCTAGTTCTTGGGTGCTGTCCCACTGCGTTGACCCTGTCCACAATTCTTCACCATAGCTCCATCTTTCTAGGTATGGTGGTGTGCTGCACCTGTGATCCGAATAGCTGTGGCTCTAACCGGATGATTTCCTCCACCATGACCCTGAGCTCCTCCTCCTAGAACCTGGGGTGTCTTTGCGGTGCCATGGGGTGGTGTGGGTGATGTGTGGGGTGGTGTGTGTTGTGATGTGTGGGGTGATATTTAGAGGTGTGTTGTGTGAGGTGCTGGGATGTTGTGTGAGTGATGGTGTTGTGTGCCTGTAGATGCTAGTTTGTAGATGGTGGTGTCTGTCTCTGGCCTTCAGTCGCAATTGTTGATGTAAGGGTTTGTGGGTGATGTGGGTGTGTGTTTTATATTGTATTGGGTGTGTGTAAGTGGTGTGTGTATGTGTATCAGGTGTGTGTATTTGGAATTGTCCAATGTGGATGTGTTTTGTAAATGTGTGTATATTTTTAGCGCGTGGATTCATGGGTCGTGATAGTGTGGGCGTATTCCTGTTGGCGTGACGGTGTTGGTTTTGTTATCGCTAGTTTATCACTGACCTTTGGTGTGGCGGACTTGTGTGGGTGTCTGGATTTTGGCGGATTCCGAGCTGTGGGTCATAATGACCGTGGCGGAATTCCGCTGCCACAGCGGTGTGTTGGAGGTCTTCTGCACGGCGGTAAGAGGCTTTTACCGCCAATGTTGTAATGACCCACTATGTGTTTTAGCCATCATATTGGCAATTTATTTTAATAATGTTTTTGTTTCAGGTTTGGTTGGTTCAAATTTGCAAACATAAGCAAAGCAGGTGTTAGCAGAGGATTTTTACATCTTGACAGAGTGACGCTAACTCAAAAATCTGAGGACTTCTTCAATAAAGAAAAATGTTTTGTATGCTAACCTAATCTGAAAGAGATGCTAACATCACCTGCACCTGGACAGAAGAGAGTTTGAGATGCTGCAGAAATATGGAAAGACGAAATTAACAAAAGATTGAAACTGATGGATGAGAGGATCAAATATTTTATCATTGTAACAACAAGTGCTACAAGTCCTAAACAATTGAAAATGCCTTAAAACAATAGTTAGAAAATAGCAGAAACCAGTGTATCACTACAAGAATTCGAGTCTTCTGAGAAAGCAAAAGACAACCAAACCCAATGTAAATCCACTTATATGAAAATAAATCAGATCAGAAAGCGCAGGATCTTAAATGTGATATCTGTGGTTTAGCCTGAACAAAAAGTTTGATGAAATAACAAAGTACAGAGTATGTGAGTCTGAAAGGGCAAACTTGCTTTTATCTGCAGCTAGTTTCTTCCAAGAATAAGTTTTCAGTTAGGTAGCTTATCTAAACATTGGGGTGAATGTATTTGCAGTGGATTTGGGAATATCGGCTCAATAGCTGAACATGTGATTTTTCTTACCAGGGCGATGCTGCGGTTTTAATACGAGGGGTCCGCATGTACATTTTCTGTTTCTCTTTTATTTAATTGAAACATCAATGATGACATGTTTACGATGATTTATGGCTGACTAGATGTTATCCAGATTTATCAACATTTATATACTGCTGTGTACCTAGCAATATTTGTATTTCAAATCCCTATACACTTAAATACTGTAAAATGGCCACCTCTGGGATTTACCTGGCTGCAACTTGTTGTTTATTTTCTGTAATAATATGTCATTATGATATCATGTTCTGTAATTATGTTACATTATGACATGTTGATGTCATGTCGGCTCAATTTTGGTTATGTTTGTTTACTGTCAGGCATTATTTGCATTTCAATTGGGTTCTGTTTTTTTTCTTCATTGGACTCCATTGGATACATGATATTTGGATCCTCTCTTTTTTTCCTTTTTTCTTTTTTCTCCATTTCCTTTTCTTTAAATTTTGCTTTATCACATTCATACTTTTGTTCTTTATGTTTTAATTGAACTACATACATATGGGTAAACAAGACTGTATCTGTCCTTACGGCAATTTCTTCTCACCTTCATCATCAACACACAATGCCTTGTATTTTCAGCCTTGATAAAGCCCCATGCTTTCGTGCTATAAGGGGACAAAACACGTGCTGGCTGTTTTTTGTAAACACTGGACTCCAGATTTCAATCTCTAGAGGACTCCATAAAAATGTTAATAAATTCAGCACAAACTTTTGCACCAACCTACAGCTTTTGGATTCTTTCTTATTATTGAGATTACCAAAAAGATTTACTATCTACACAATTCAGCTCTTTAATGCACCGTACAGTCAATTATGATAGCATGAATATGCCAGGAAACTGATGGAAATATGATGTGCATTTGCAGGTTGATTTGATATGTGTTTCATGTTAATCCCTAGATAACATGACAGTGGACATCTCAAGGACCGTTGAGGAAAGACATGACCAGTGCAGGCACATCAGGGGAATTTGCAAGACCTACATGGCTGCCATTTAATAAACAGCAAAGGCCAATGGAATCTGGAAGAGTGGGAGCAGGTTTCATACAAAGACACTAGCGGCACAACCACATGGATAGGGGTGCAGTCACCTGCTACATGTCAACACACATGCCACAGCGGAACCCTCCAGTGTAGTCCATATGTCACACATACAGGTAAGGAAGCAGGATTGAGTATGAGCTTTTGTATTCTTCCAAATATAAGGGAGGCTATCCACCTCAGAGATGTTCCTTGGTGTTGTGGAGTCCGCAGTTGACTGTGAGCGCTGTAAAACTACAGGATTCTCAAGTTGAATTTGGATTACAGCTTTGTACAGGACCTTCACATCATATACATTGCAGCAAGGTGGTCGGATGTGTAGTTTTGTGTGGATGTGTCCGAAAAATGAAACCTATGATCCAATGCTGCATAAATTGCATGAAAGACAACAATACAGCAAGGCAGCTTGGTGTGTAGTGCTGTGTGAATGGCAGAGCGTCAGAGAGTGTGAACAGAAATACCAATTGACATGTCTTGGTCAGTGCTGCCATGCAAATAGATGACTAGAGCAAATGCAGGCACCCTTGCTACATGGTGGAAGGGTCTCTGAAGTGTTACCAAGAAGCCAAATTTGATACAGCACAGGCAGACAGCACAAAAATGTAAAATATGACCCATTTCATGTTTACATTGATGTTACATTATAGGGAGTTATATCCCACTGCACTGTTAAATGACTGACACATGGGCGAGAGACCGCTAAACTTTCTTTGATGTGGAAGTACAGACTCAATTCAGGAGTGCATCTTAATTTTCTTGCTCCCTTTTTTAACCCCTCGATGTTTCCTCTTATGTCCTAATATTTCTCCTTTTTCGGTATTCCTGATAAACTAGGGGAGTTATATTGCACAACCTTTGTTATTTTTATTAAATTTTGGAAGCAGTATTTGAGGTACATCAGTTAGGTGATGTTTTTGATAGAAGACCCTACAGTAGTAATCGAATTGTAGTGATGTAATTCGGTTGTATTTTTTTAACAAACAAATTAAGGAGAGGAGTATCTAGCATCTAAAAAATGTATCTTTTTTTTCTAGCCACATGCCTCTGGCTCAAGTGCTGCTACAGGAGCAGATGGAGCAAGGTGAGAAGAGGCAGCAGGGATGGGCGGTTGTAAGTCACATTGCTTGCTTAATTATTATTATGCTCACAAGCTGCAAGGATGCCGTCATGACTTGTGACCGTGAAATCCCCACTTTACCAGCTACAGCAGTGGTTGAGTTATGGCCTCTTCTATCTGCAACTCAGCAAAAGCTCACATAATGTACGCTAAAAAGGATGACAGAAAATAATGGAAGGTTAGAAGAAAGGATGGGTGAAATGACTGAGAGGAAAGGATCCATGCTTGAATGAAAGGATGCTTGGGTACGTGTTGGCTAAATGGATGGATGGGTGAAAGAGGGATGATCGAAAGAAAGGGTGGATACTGAATGGATGGATTGGAAATTTTTATGAAAGACTGGATGAGAGAAAGTAAAGCTTAAATCATGTAGGCTATTGGTGAATATACTTAGAAAGAATGAAAGGATGATTGAACAATGGTTGATGAATAAACAAGGGAGCTCTTATGGAAAGGGGCATGCTGCTCTCCTACATACTTTGTTTTATGATTATCAAAGCTATGGTTCAAAGTGGGGGGTCTATTAATTTTGGTCTAATCCCTTGATTCACTGTATTTGTTAAAAGAGACAGTTGTATCCCATCCATCATTATTCATCAACCCCCACCCTGCCCATGACATTTTACCACCCAGGACTGAAGTGCAGTATGGTTCAATTTGTGACTGCAGTGCTGGTTGTGCAAAGTATGTCTTCTTCAGTTAATGTGGAATTTCAAAGTTTTCACTAGGTTGCAAACCTCTTAGTACTCCTTTGTTCTTTCCTAAGTTCTTCCATCTCAGCCTACCAAAAAACTGAAAACTCCATTCTTGGCATGTGCCACACTTTTATGACCATGTGAAGTGATTCCAAAACTTATTTCATGGTTTCCCATAACTGATTATTTTACGTCTGTTCAGATTTGTCCCTTTACACTTTTCTCTGTTACAGTGATGGAATAAGCCAAAGCTTAGGCACATGATGAATCAATGATCAGGAACACACTTTGGCCCTGATTTATACTTTTTGACGTAAACCTGTGTTAGCGCAGGTTTGTATCAAAAAGTATGCCACCAGCTAGCGCCATTCCTGGACGCCAGCCGGGCATCATATTTATGCTATGATGCTAGCCGGCGGTAAAGCCCAGTTAGCGTCAAAATTATTGACGCTAACCAGGTGGGGGAGGCGTAGGGGAAACTGGAGGTTGTGTGTGAAAGAATGGAGCTAGTCAGGTTAAAGTCAAAGGTCAAGGGTTACTCTAACCTGATAACCTGATCAACGTCATTATTTCCATGCACAACCCTCATAGACATGACTCCTGTCTAAGTAAAGACAGAAGTCATGCCCCCCAGCCCAATGGCTATGCCCAGGGGACTTAAGTCCCCAGGGCATGGCCACTGTGCACAGTGCCATGTAGGGGGCCCAAGTAAGGCCCCCCATTGCACTTTAAAAATAAAATAAAAATACTTACCTGGACTTACCTGGGATGGGTCCCCCATCCTTAGGTGTCCTCCAGGTGTGGGTGGAGGTGTGTGGGGGTGTCCCTGGGGGCAGGGAAGGGCACCTGTGGGATGTTTCCCTGGTCTCTGACCATGGAAAAAGGCCCAGCGGTCCCCTAACACCTGCCCTGACCCAGGTGTTAAATAATGGTGCTAAGCAGCCTTAACGCCATTATTTAAGGCTCTCCTCATCCTGTACATGATTTTTGCATGGGAGGATAAATAAGGCGCTAGGGCCTTAGAGTAATTTTTTGCCCGGGAACGTCTACCTTGCATCTCATTGATGCAAGGTAGTTTTCCACAGGCAAAAAATGACTTTAACTCCAATATTTTGGTGCTAGACATGTCTAGCATCAAAATATAAATAGGGAGTTAAGTTTGCACTGCATTTGCGTACAAAAGTGATGCAAATCAGGTGCAAACAGAGTATAAATATGCCCCACAATTCTATAGCAAAAGCTCTACCTACCCACCTAATCCCTTTACCTTACCCTGCAGTAAAGTAATCAAGTTTCCTTTCCTTACTCCCCAGTGAATTAATTTGTTGGAAATACTTTGTGGTGGTGGGAGACACCAATGAGTAAAGTAGACTGATTTCATTTCAAGTTTGGTGTAAGGGATACTCTGTGACGAACGTGGCAAATATAGCCAGTCCCTTCCAATGTATGCAGTGCATCGTTTTCCTGACCATCTAATTATGACAGATTAATATCCACATTTTATACGTGACATGTGTTATGTAGTATCTTATTTATTATTCCTCTGCCTCTTTGGACTCAGGGTAGAAAGGGAAACACATTTGGAGAAGAGCAGGGCCATTGGAATTAAAGACAGATAATTGTCAACTACAGCTGCCCCAGCTGAAGATAGTAGCAAAATACCCAAGGCGCTGGCTAGCATGCCTCCATTAATTTAGCACAAGAACTTGTACTCCATCATGCATAATTCCTCCCTCATAAATTAGAGGTTATTCATTTTTATTTTTCCTCTCAAAGTGTAGTTACTAGAAAGGCCTTTAAAGGGAAAAAATCAAATCACTGTTTTTTTAATCTGGTGTTATCCTACCTTAATTCTTTTCTGCCAGACAGTCAGTGCTTGTGATGTATGTATGTAATACAATTGGCCCTGTGACTCTCATAATCAGATTCACCTCAGATTTCAATCTTCCTAGGGGACCAGCAATGTCCTTCTACTGTGCCACTCACTTCTTTAGTTTAAACAAGTGTTTGCACAGAGCATTGTTTACAATCTGTCTTTTTTTCTTTTAGATTTTCTTGCTATAGCTAGTCCTGCTGGTCCATCAGCACTACCCACCATTGGGACCAATCTGCAGTGGAATACTGGGGGCTAGTGGTCCTTGAGGAAGTAGAGGTGGAAATAAATGCCTCTGATCCAGGCCCCAGGTCAGCACACCAACCCCCTGCCTCTAGCCTCCTGACCATTACATTGCCGGCACCGGCTGTCAGGGCCCCTGACAAGAGCTGCTGCCACCCCCTCCCGCTCTCACAGGGCATTGCTCGAACACATCCAGCAGTTGATGGACAGAAAGTAGAGCCAGCTCGGCAGGATAGAGCAGAGCCTGGTCCAGCTCTGGACCCAATTAGACAATATCCTCTTCTGAGCCCTTTTGTAATTTTTTGTTTTGGTGGAAGGGACTTGTTGTGGATGGAGAGGGTGGTAAAGGAGTTGGGAGTTGGGTTTTTACTTTGGACTTTTGTTGAACCTTTGGGGTCAGGGTCATTTGAATGGGGAGAGAGGTTGGCCTATTGTGGGTGGAAAGGGTGGGTTTTCTTATTTGTAAAAAATAAAAGGGAATTATTTATTTTACCTAATTTATGCCTCAAATGTTTATTTTGTTTTTTTACTTTTGCATTGCTATCTTTTAGTATAGACTAATTTTTAAATCTGCTAAATAAAATTGTATGGCTTTTACTCATACACTTGCTGTACTGCCTTTGTAACTATATTGCCCCCTGTGGGATGATTGCATTGTCCATATGCCTCCAAAAACATAGATACAAACAAACAACATCTTCTTCAGTAGAAGTTAATTACTAAATATCTAAGTTCACTTCAATCCATAGGTTGCCTCTTACCTGAATAGATGAACCAAGGACTGAAACCTCAATCTTCTTACTGCAGGGTGTTCCCAAGGTTGCATCTTATCTAAACTTAAGGGGGTCGTAGTAGTAGTAGCATGCTAGTATGGTAACAGGGAAGACACATGGGGGGTCATTTTGACCTTGGCGGACGGCGGAGACCGTCCGCCAAGGTACCGCCGCTGAATGACAGCACCGCGGTCAAAAGACCGCGGCGGCCATTCAAACATTTCCTCTGGGCCGGCGGGCGCTCTCCAAAAGAGCGCCCGCCGGCCCAGAGGAAATGCCCCTGCAACGAGGACGCTGGCTCACAATTGAGCCGGCGTAGTTGCAGGGGTGCGACGGGTGCAGTTGCACCCGTCGCGTATTTCAGTGTCTGCTTAGCAGACACTGAAATACTTTGTGGGGCCCTCTTACGGGGGCCCCTGCAGTGCCCATGCCATGGGCATGGGCACTGCAGGGGCCCCCAGGGGCCCCGCGGCACCCCCTACCGCCATCCTGTTCCTGGCGGGAGACCCGCCAGGAACAGGATGGCGGTAGGGGGTGTCAGAATCCCCATGGCTGCGGAGCTTGCTCCGCAGCCATGGAGGATTCTGAAGGGCAGTGGTAAACCGGCGGGAGACCGCCGGTTTACCCTTTCTGACCGCGGCTGAACCGCCGCGGTCAGAATGCCCTCGGGAGCACCGCCAGCCTGTTGGCGGTGCTCCCGTGGTTGGTGGCCCTGGCGGCCACCGGCCGCCAGGGTCAGAATGACCCCCATGGTGCCATTCCCACCTATGCAAAATCCAACTGCAGGACTATTCAAAGGGTTATAAATCACTGTCAACTAGATAAAACTGGGAGTTAAGGGGTTATATATATATCATAGCTTTAGGAAGACTGAGATCAGACTACACAATGATAGTGTATGGCACACAACAAAGAATACCTCATGTGATAATAAAAACTATCAATATCAACTTCTTCTGAGCAATGTCGAGCTAGTATTTTGGAAATGAAATCCTTGAGTATGGGGAAGTAGGCTCAGAGTCAGGAGTGCATGGACAAGGTTAAGCATTTACACACCACACCACAAGGCCTTAGTGATGATATTGATAGGGCCGGTGTGGATTATTGCACAGGTAATAGAAGGTCATGCTGTCAGTTGGTGTCTCTTTCACGACATCAGCCCCACCAAGTGTACGATCCATTTATGCAGTAAAATTAAGTCACACCTCAATAAATCACACAGCCTAAAGAAAGAAGGATAGGGGCTTGATGAATCGGTGGAGAGGGGGATTGGGAAAAGGTGTGACAAAAACAAACAGAGGAAGAGAAAGCACACAAAGAGGAGTTTTACATTTGAGCCGGCAATGCAGCAAACACACACTCAGGAGCATTTCCCAAATCAACAAACCTCATTCCAGTATACAGAACTGAGTGAGTACTAAGCGTAAGAGTCTTTGCCATCATCATGTTTTCTCTTTGAGGTTGATATATTTCTCCTTCTAGCTGTTAAGGTAGTCCTACCCTGAGTCCTTCCATCCTTCTCTTCCTTCTCCTGATTCTGAGTAACTCCTTCCCAGCCCCACACCGATCGAGGTAGACCTGTGTAGTGCCCTGCTGTTGAAGAACAAATATAGAAATACAATTAGAGCATTTTGTGTAGATTTGTGTTTCATAACTAAAGTGACTGGTCTGGTTTCTGTGGAACCAGAAAAAAGGAGTGGACCCTGCAAATAAATCTTGCTAAGTTTGAAAGGCCAACTACTTTTAGGAAAAAATTATCACCCATCAGCCCACAAACATTGCAAATTATCAAAATCAAGTTTTCAAATTTGTTGAGCTCCCTTCCTCACTGTCAGCCATCATATTCTTCATCAATCATCACTCACAATCACACAATATATCACCACTCATTGGTGTAATAGTTAGTAGTTCCCTCCTCTAATACAAGCACGGTGGTTGATACACAATATTACCTCCTCTTTGATAGTAGCAACACATTGGAATTTGCATTGGTACTAGCAGTCTTTTGATGAATGATCTTCCTGGACAGCTCTGCATTGTCTCCAATGTCCTAAAGGGAATGTGAGGGCTTCTTCACTACACATGGGTCCAGCTCCAATCGGCCATATATGTGACTACAAAATAGTGGTTTTGCATAATTCTGACACAAGCAATGTTGCACTAGCTATTGATTTTCTTGCAAAGAAATAGTGGAACTGACATACTTAGTTAGGGGAATAGAGCTTGTCCTCAAGCTCGGATGGTTCACCCAGAAGTTTGTCATCAAACACCCGTGATTCTGAGCAATCATCTTCTTTCTCCTCCTGTGATGTTTGAGGAACAGCATAATCAGGTGGTATAAAATACTGGTGCAGTTGTATCATTGTTAATCTCTCCACGTTTTGAGGTGAGAGACTGGTCTTTCTCACTGTAACAACTGCGCTAGCTGCACTGCACGTACGTTTAGCAGACACACTGGGTACAGTACAAGCAAGATACTTTATTGTCAGCCTGCTGACCTCTGGCCATTAGCGCATCTTGCCATACCAATACACCAATGGGTCTAGATCCACATACACCTCCTTTGGGTCATCCAGATATTCCTGGAACATCTTCTGAAGAGTTGGGTCCAATTCTTTGGATGCTGATGTTACTGAAGTTCTTGTTGCTGGTGTTGGCTTCTGTGAGATAAGACTGCCCTCTCTGGAAGTTAAAGGTGGCACCCCAGAACTGCAAAGTGGGACTCTAAGTTCCAGCCATTCTTCTTCCAGTTCTCTGGCTTGATCAACAATCCACCTCTTGCATTTTGAAACATTACCTTCAGAAAAAGGAATGAAAGTGGGAAGAATTTTGCTGTAGCATGGATCAAGTAGGGTTGCACAGATGTACCCTTTGGATGCAATTATGTCATTTTGCAGCATTGCATTATAAGTCAAGTGAAGCTTTAGGCTCTCAACGAAGGCATGCGCTTCTGGGTTTTCGTTCACACCTCCAAGTGCAAAACTTTCAGACACTTTATTTAGCTGCTCCTGTAGCAAATGCAACAACGGTATAGCTTGGCCCATTGTACTGCCCTCCTTGCTAACTTCCCATGTTAAAACCTCAAAAGGGAGCGGCATCTGCGTCAGACATTTGATTAGGTCCCATTTATCTACATCTATGACATAGCTTTCCCAACCGCATCCTTTCCTCTTAAAATGACATAGTCATCGATCTGTCTGTACTGCACAAAAAGACGTTGTAACTTATAATAGGTTGTGTTGCAACATGTTGGTACCTCCTGTATCAGGGCTTTAAATGGTACTCTGTTACCACACTGAATAATCTGCAACTGCTTCCAGGCTTTAAAAGAATGGCTGAAGTTAATGCAGATTTGTCTGCAGGTGGTCAGTATGCTGCTGACCTTGTCTTCTTTTTTTAGAAAGTCTTGCACAAACAGGTTGATGCAGTGCACCAAACACACAGCCTTGAAATAGCCACCATCTGCCACACCTTGAGTATGTTACTGCCATTGTCCGTGGCAACAAATTCAGTTCAGAGGCCTTTGGGTTGCAGCCATTCAAATGCCTTGGTTTTAAATGTATCCAAGTTCTTGGCATCTGTATGCGATTTCTCCATGGTGAACATTTTTACTGCTGTATGCCACCAAACGCTCTTAAAAAAGTCTTCAGGGCCAATATCTGTCGATAGCTTTACCTTTACCTCTGCAAAAGAGATCCAGTGTGCAGTAATGCACATGTAATCAGTACCCTGACAATTGGTCAAATTGTTTGCATCAGGTGGATAATGTGTACAACACTTTGCTGCAAAGCTTATCCAACCAATTGCAGCATATCATGATGCAGCACTAGATCAGCAACTCTGATAAAATAGGTCTGACTTGGAACCTTCCATTTAGGGGAAACGGCTTCCATAAACTCTAAGAATAAAACTCCTTCCACAAAAGACAAAGGGAGGTGGTCCAGAGCTCACATTTTTGCTAGCTTTCCATTGTACAAACGTGCCATTAGGTGACTGCGGCCAGTATTAGTAGCCTGGATTTTCTTCTCTTCTGGGGCCACTGACGCAGGAATCTTTTGAGATGTAGGTGGTAGTAGACTCAATGTGCATCATGGAGCAGTCACCATATGCTGTGGTGTCTCCATCTGAAGCTGAGTCTTCCTGTGCCATTGTGAGGTTGCTGAGGCGGGTGATTCTGGTGCTCTGCTGGGAACAGGGCTGCTTTGCATGAGGATGTCACTGTCTTCTTTCTCACCTTCCAAGATGATGTACCCAGTTATAGCTGATGGTTCCCAGCTCTCCTCACCTTCACCACCGCAACTATGTTCAGAATTTGTTTAAGGTGTTTCTCCCACTAGATTGCGTGATGTTTTCTCATATGGGTCGTCAATGACTGAAGATTGATTGGAGGTAGGTGGGTGTGTTGATTGCCTCTCTTCAGTGCATACTTCTACTGAGGTAAGGGTTGGTGAAGGTCTCTGCTGGGCCCCACAAATATGGGAGCTGACGGTGCTGCCTGTGCCACATCCCTTGTAGCAGGTTGTACAGTAATGATAGACTCCTCTGTGCCAGCATCTGCAATGACTGGCTTGTTGTCATCATCCTCCTCATCATCATCCCCTTCCATGAATGTCAGACTTTTTGGAACTTTTCCTTTCCCTTTCCTCTCCTGGCATCTCCGGGACTCTGCCGGGGTCCACTCCATGTCCCTATCATCATCATCAGAAGTGGTGCTTGGATGAGATAATGGAGTAGTACCCTCTGTTTTTCTTGATGGAAACCTAGGAGCCATTGATTCTAAAAGAGGAGGTTCCTGCACAGTAGGAAGCTCGACCTTATGTTCTGCTCCAACTTCAGGAAGATCTAGTATTTCTGGCTGTGGCTGCTGTCCACTTTGCTCTCTTTCCTGAAATGATTGGGTACTACTTTGCAAAAGGGACAAATACAATTCAACGTCACTGGTCATCAGCATCACCATGATTGCTGTGGCTGCCTCACTGACAGACATGATCTTGGGCTTATTTTGAGGTGGTACTGTTAATGTTGTAGTAATGCTCCCAGGTTCCTTCCCAGATGCTGGTGTGGCAGGCTTTTGCTTGGCACGCCACTGGTGGAAAGCTGCTACTTTTCACTGGCCACTCTCTGAAAGCAAATTTCTAAGGGGCCATCTTAAAGATCGCAGTTGGAAGTGGCTCTGTGCTGCACAAGTGGAAGAGATTGGAGGACAGAAATAACTGTACAGGCCCTTTTGTTGGAAGTACTGCAGGTGATGTGATGTCTCTTCTCCTGTGCACCTAAAAGCAACCAAGCAAGAAAAACAAGGAGTTAGTAAAATGTGGCATTGTTGCAGGTTGAAATAGCACAGCCAAATGCAATGTTAGTATGGTTATTTACTTACGTAATGAATACCAATTCAATCAAGCATTGTAAAGTCAAACCACACCATTCAATTTTGTTTCAAATCAGGCAGCATAACATTCAGCTATAGCTCTTTGCCTTATTTCCATCTGCTTTAAATGAGACACCCGTGGTAGTCAGAGAGAGGTGCACGGGTAAGCGGAATAATCATTGAAAATCCTATGGTGGCAAGGTGGTCCAGGGGTAATGGAATATTCATTAAAAAATTAATCGAGCTGTAGATGTGTCTGCAGTGCACTGGAGCCAAGGTGTCTAGGAGGAAATGGAATTACTGTACACCTAAAGTAACCAAATGCTGTAGCACCTTTGGTGGATGGATGGATGGATAGATAGAGGAATGGATGGATGGATGGATCAAGGCAATATGCAGAATTAAATACAATTAAGAAAATAATAACATTGAAAAAATTGAAAAAACTAAAAGAAAAATTAGAAAACAATTAAAATAAAAACAAAAAAATTAAAAATAAAAATAAAATTAAAAATTAAAATTAAAATAAAGAATTACAATAAAAATAAAAAATAAATAATATTGAAAATTAAATTAGAAAATTATCATTATAATAAAAAATGAAAATAGAAACTTAAATAAACAAATGATCAATAGTTACCGATGTTTGTATGCAAGACTATGGCAAAGACACATTGGTTGCATACACAAAATGGCTGCCAGCCACATGCTCAAACAAAAACAAGGAGCAAGGAGGCATGGCAAACAAAGAACACATGCAAGCCTATGGAAAAGGGACACTGGCTGGATGTTCAAAATAGCCGCCAGCCACATGGTAAAACAATGACTACAAGGAGCAAGGAGGCATGGGAACCAAAGAGCACATGCAAGCCTATGGCAAAGACACACTGGCTGGATGCACTCAATGGCTATACACCACATGGTCACACAACAACAAAGAGCAAGTAGGCATGACAAACAAAGAACACAGACAAGCCTGTGGGAAAAGCACAAAGGCAGGATGCACAAAGTGGCCACCAGCCACAAGGACAAACAACAGCAACAAGGAATAAGGAGACATGGGGACCAAAGAACACATGCAAGGCTATGGCAAAGGCCTACTGGCTACATGCACAAAATGGCCACATGGTCAAACAACAAGGAGCAAGAGGGCATGGCAAACAAAGAAGACATGCCAGCCTATGTGTGGAAGTATAACTCAAAGTTAAAATTCAAAATGGATATTTTATTTCCATAAGAAAAGGAACCCCATCCACAGTGAAGACACAAACCTCTCCAGCTTTCCCCACCAGCAACTATCACATTTAAAATCTAACATTCGAATAGAACCTAAAGGGAACAACACAAGAAGGAAGCGTAAAGGGGGGATAAAAATACACAGGAAGATACCAAAGACAAATAATTTAAAACAGATGTATCTTATAGACAAATATAGAATGAATGTAAACTACCACACTATGGCAAAGGGGCACTGGTTGGATTCTCAACATGGCCACCAGCCAAATGATCAAACAAAACAAGGAACAAGGAGTCATGGGAAACAAAGCCTATGGCAAAGTCGAACTGGCTGGATGCAAAAGATTGCTGTCGCCCAGATGGTCAAACAATCACAAAGAGCAAGGAGGCACAAAAAAAAAAGGAACATTGGCTGGATCCACAAAATGGCCACCAGTCACATGGTCAAACAAAAACAACAAGGAGTAAGGAGGCATGGGAAACAAAGATCATATCCAAGCCCATGGCAAAGACACACTGAACAAATGCACAAAATGGTTGTCAGCCACATGGTCATACAACAACAACAACAACAACAAGGAGCATGGACAAGAAATAACACATGCAAAGACACACTGGCTGGATGCACAAAACGAACGTCAGCCACATGAACAAACAATAGCTGCGAAGAAAGAGGCATAGATAATACAAAACACATACAAGCCTATGGACATAGATTACACAAAATGGCCACTTGCCACACGCCATGCACAACAAAGACAATAGGTGAACAATGGCAAATACACACACATACACACACATTTGCCATAAGGAGGCTTGGTGGTAAACCTGAAAAGACATTAACATTAATTTAGCAATGCAAAACACAAAAATTACTGATCTATAAAAATTCTCAAATATTACCCAACAACATATACAATTTTTAATTTAATCCACTGTCATTCCTGCCATAAATAAAGTTTTGAAAATATACATCACTGAAACAGTTACTTCATGACTACTAGTGCTGACCCCTACTGGCTAGATGGCCCTTTCAAAATCTAGGCCACATAGTAAAATAAAATTGAAAGCATGTAGAAAAGGTATTGAGCTTGCAAAATTTTCCTTTACAAAAAGATATAAATCAATGAAATGCAAAATAAATAATAACTAGGTCCATACTTAAACCCCAGCCCACCCACCACTATAGCTTTTAAATATCAAATTAAAGTACAAATAAATACCGGTAAAAAGCCCAAGCAAACAAAAACACACTTATACAATAGTTTTTTAACTTACTTGTGTAATTTCAGTCCTTAAATTGAAAGCAATATCCAAGAGACAAAGAGAGTGATCCTTCCACCTCGAAATCCAAGTGAAAAGGGACCAAGAGATGGAAAAAGCACTGGAAGGCGCCTTCTAGACAGGAACAGGAAGTTGGAGTCTCTGGGGCACTTCGGGGGTCATTTTGACCCTGGCGGGCGGTGATAAAGCGGCGGCCAACCCGCCAACAGGCAGGCGGTCAAAACAAAGGAATTCTGACCCTGGCGGGAACCGCCAACACAGCCCGCTACTTTAACACTCCGACCGCCACGGCGGCACAGACAAACAGCGCGGCGGTCACCGCCAACAGGCAGGCGGCAGACAATGTACCGCCCTCCCTATCACAACTCACCAATCCACCACCTTATCCAGGGCGGAAGCCCCGCCGATAAAAACACGGCGGAAACAGACTACGAACGGGAAAACGCTCACCTATACACACTCCACGAGGAAGGAGGACAGCATGGAACCCGAATTAAACATCCTACCAGCTATTGTCTACCTGCTCATCTACCAGGAGTACGAACGCCGGCGCAGACGACAACGGTGAGTACTGCACCTACGACACAGGGGAGGGGGGAGGAGGAAAGCTTATGGGCACACACATGCGCTATACACCCACCCCCCCACCACAATCACCTACACCCCAATGCCGAGCAACAAGTCAGAGTGACACCAACCAAACCCACCGGAATAATGCAAAGACACAATTAAAATGATCTATAAAATATATGTATAAATAGCTCCATTAAAGGTATGGGAAATATGCTATGTAAAAGATACAAAAATAAGGAATGAACATTGTCAACAATATATACATAGGCAATAAGTCCTGCACATTCCGTCAAAGTTCCATAGTCCGTGGGCCAATGTGCACAAACACATGGGCAAAGCCCACACAGGAGACCAGATACCATTGGAGAGAACACTGCTGGGGCATCAGATGATAAAACTACAGGCACCTCAGGGGGAAAGGAAGGGGGGCACCTCAGCCACATGAGTCCTTGACGCCAGATCCGCGAGGGGCCTCCATGCCCACTGTCCCATCCTGGGGAGTGCAAAGCCACAGTCTCACAAGTCTCTACAGTGGGTGGGTTGCCCATTGTCCCATCCTGGGGAGTGCAAAGCCACAGTCTCTCAAGTCTCTACAGTGGGTGGGTTGCCCACTGTTCCATCCTGGGAAGTGCCAAGCCACAGTCCATCAGATGGATTACCGACTCCACGGTTAATGGAGGAGGCATGGTGCCCAGAGTGCTTCCTGAAGCCCTGCTCGACACAGAACCGGCACTGTCAATGGGCCAGCGGTGCTTGAGATGAAGGGCCCAGCGGAGCGGTGCAGAGACGGCGGGGCCCAGCGGAGCGGTGCTTGAGATGAAGGGCCCAGCGGAGCGGTGCAGAGACGGCGGGGCCCAGCGGAGCGGTGCTTGACAGGAAGGGCCCATCGGAGCGGTGCTTAAGATGAAGGGCCCAGCGGAGCGGTGCTTGAGACGGCGGGGCCCAGCGGAGCAGTGCTTGAGATGAAGGGCCCAGCGTAGCGGTGCAGAGACGGCGGGGCCCAGCGGAGCGGTGCTTGACAGGAAGGGCCCATCGGAGCGGTGCTTGAGACGGCGGGGCCCAGCGGAGCAGTGCTTGACAGGAAGGGCCCGGCGGAGCGGTGCAGAGACGGCGGGGCCCAGCGGAGCGGAGCTTGACAGGAAGGGCCCAGCGGAGCGGTGCCTGAGACGGCGGGGCTCAGCGGAGCGGTGCTTGACAGGAAGGGCCCAGCGGAGCGGTGCTTGAGATGAAGGGCCCAGCGGAGCGGTGCAGAGACGACGGGGCCCAGCGGAGCGGTGCTTGAGATGAAGGGCCCAGCGGAGCGGTGCAGAGACGGCGGGGCCCGGCGGGGCCCAGCGGAGCGGTGCTTGACAGGAAGGGCCCAGCGGAGCGGTGCCTGAGACGGCGGGGCCCAGCGGAGCGGTGCTTGACAGGAAGGGCCCAGTGGAGCGGTGCTTGAGATGAAGGGCCCAGCGGAGCGGTGCAGAGACGGCGGGGCCCAGCGGAGCGGTGCTTGAGATGAAGGGCCCATCGGAGCGGTGCTTGACAGGAAGGGCCCAGCGGAGCGGTGCTTGAGATGAAGGGCCCAGCGGAGCGGTTCTTGTCCCGGCGGGCCCCTGTTCAGCAATTCTTGTCCCGGCGGGCCCCTGTTCAGCGGTTCTTGTCCCGGCGGGCCCCTGTTCAGCGGTTATTGTCCCGGCGGGCCCCTGTTCAGCGGTTCTTGTCCCGGCGGGCCCCTGTTCAGCGGTTCTTGTCCCGGCGGGCCCCTGTTCAGCGATTCTTGTCCCGGCGGGCCCCTGTTCAGCGGTTCTTGTCCCGGCGGGCCCCTGTTCAGCGGTGCTCCTCCCGGCGGGCCCCTGTTCAGCGGTGCTCCTCCCGGCGGGCCCCTGTTCAGCGGTGCTCCTCCCGGCGGGGCCCTGTTCAGCGGTGCTCCTCCCGGCGGGCCCCTGTTCAGTGGTTCTTGTCCCGGCGGGGCCCTGTTCAGCTGTTCTTGTCCCGGCGGGCCCCTGTTTAGCGGTGCTCCTCCCGGCGGGGCCCTGTTCAGCGGTGCTCCTCCCTGCGGGGCCCTGTTCAGCGGTGCTTGTCCTGTGTGTCTAGGGAGCCAGACCTGGGCAAGACTTCCCGCTCATTCGCCATCCGACCTTGCGGTCGCGGGGCCCTCCTGTGATGGAGTCCTGGGCCCGTGGGTGTCGTCCGTCACAACCGGAATGGGGCTGGTGGGGCCCTCCTGGGCAGCTCGCCTGCTGCCTGACTTCTCCGCCCTGCTGCCCTTGCCCTCCTTCGCTGAAGCTCTGTGGCCCTTGCCTCCCTTGGATGATGTGGCAGGTGACGGGGCAAGGCTACTGTCCTTGGTGGCAGCCGTCTCAGTCTTGTCGCGCCAGGCCTTTTTTATTTTTTGTCCTCTTCCCAGGGGGCGGGCTGGCTGTCCCCTTGCTGCTGGCCGATGCTCCTGCCCTAGGAGCTGGTGGACTCCAATAGCCCTGCACTATGGTCACAGTAGATGCAGGGCTGGTGGTGGCTGAGTTGCTTTTTTTACTCTTACCAGATGGAGGGGGTGGGTCAGTGATTGGAACGAGCTCAAGGTTGGAAAGGAAAACGACTTGGGAAGGACAGGGACGGGTAGGTGGAGTGGGTATGGGAGTGGAGGAAGAGGATGTGGTTGTAGGAGAGTCAAGTGTGCTGTCTTTGGGTGCAGGTGCTTGTGACGGAGGCTGTCGTGAGGTGGATGGCTGTTGGGTGGGTGGCTGCCTGCGTTTGTGTGGTTTGGAAGAGGGGGTGACAGACACACTGGGAGAGGACACAGGGGACGTGTAAATGGCAGTGGGGGTGGTGACTGCACGTGTGCGGACTGTAATGGAGGGTGTGCTGGTGATGGAAGTACTGGCTGATGGTGGTGTGCATGCAGGAGTGAGTGGAGACTTCACAGGGAGGGAGGAGGGAGATGAGGAGGTGGGGGACACAGAGGTGGTAGTGACTGTTGGCATGTCTGCATCTGGATGTTGCTTGGGTGAATGCTTGTGGGATCTGTGGTGCTTATGTCTGGATGAGCTGCCCTTGGGTGTAGAGGTGTGTGCAGGCTGGTCTGATGGTGTGGATGGGATAGGCAGAGGAACAGGAGACTGGGACTGGGTGGAGGGAGTCAGAAGAGTGAGGCTGGAGACAGGGACAATGGCTGCCGTCAGTGCTGAGGCCAGAGCGTTGAACGATCGCTGATGGGCAGCCTGACCCGAATGAATGCCCTCCAGGTATGCATTGCTCCGATGCACCTCCCTTTCTACACCCTGGATGGCATTCAAAAGGGTAGACTGCCCAACAATGAGTGTCCTGAGGAGGTCAATGACCTTCTCACTGAGGGCAGCAGGGGTAACTGGGGCAGGGCCTGAGGTGCCTGGGGCGAAGGAGATGCCCGCCTTCCTGGGCGAGCGGGCACGGAGCGAAGGCTGAGGGGCTGCTGGGAGGGCGGGGCTGGTGCGCTGGGTGGCGGCTGCACCTGTTGTGGCGGTGGGCACGGATGTTGCCGCCACCGCTAGGGAGCTCCCTTCCGAGGACGTGTCGGTGTCGCAGACGTCTCCATGGGTCCCCGTTGTGGAGCTCCACTCGCCCTCCGTCTCACTGGTGTACTCGGAGTCTGTTGTATGGCCCTCCGGGGCCATGTGAGATGCAGCTCCCTCGTGCGCCGATGCCACTTCTCCTCCGCCTGATGATGCTAATGCACACATGAACAGGGAGACAAAGAAAATGAGGGGGGGAGAGAAATGAAGACAGGTTGAGTGCATGCATTGGCAACACCGTTGTCGGAGAGGACAGACACAGAAGCCCCCTGAACTAGGCCGCGCAATCGGGGTACACTAATCAGTTATTGTGACTAGGCCTACAGGTCTATGGACGACAAATGCACACATGGGTGAGGCCGGACCATGGGTAGCTGTACTTGGCACCCTACAGAGGTGGGGGGCGGGGGCACAGGGCCGTGTCTAACGGAGGGGCCTAGCCTACAGAATGCGCCCTGGCCTGGAGATAGCCACAGCCCTCCTCCCCCACCCAGACACCTTCACTGCGCGCAAAGATAGCAGAATGTGCTGATACTCACCCCCTTGTGTCTGCTGTGATGTCCTCACGCACCCATCCAAATCGGGGTAGGCCACCGCCAGGATCCGGGACATCAGGGGGGTCAATTGGCAGCTGGCACCCCTCCTACGTTGGGAGGCCATCCCCAGCAGAGACTCGGCGGTCTTTCTGGTCCTGCGGCGGATGTCCTCCCACCTCTTTCGGCAGTGGGTGCCCCATCTGTTGTGGACCCCCAGGGCCTGGGCGTCCTTGGCGATGGCACGCCAAATGTCGATCTTCTGATGGGCGCTGACCTATGTGACATGTACAGGGTGGTAAAGGAAAACGCATCAGTTTTCTGCCTGGTCAATGTGAGTGGCCCCCCCCTCCCCAACCTTGCCATGTGGCACATGCTCTCATCTTTCGTGCGTTGCACTCCTCATTCGCTCCCCTCCCCACCATCTTACATACACCCCACTCAACACAGGCATAGCCCATTCAACATGCACCCTGTTGGTCTGGAGGACCGTAGAGTAGCGCATACTGGGGGAGGACCCCATCAACAAGTCTCGCCAATTCTTCGGAAGTGAAGGCAGGGGCCCTTTCCCCAGTCGTAGCAGCCATTGTATCTCCCAGACCGAGGTCACAGCAGCACTTGCAGTATAGGTCCTCTCCTGTGGATAATCAGGTCTCGAGTGATTAATCAGATAGAAAATGGCGGTCACGCCCGCGGCGGTGCGTACCGCAGCGGTGCGTACCGTGACCGCTGGCGCACATCGTCATTGGCTCCTGAGACCCATAGGGTTTAATGTTAACCAATGCTGCTTTGCGCCGCGGTCTTCGACCGCCTACCGCCACGGTGTGCCACGCCAGCACAGTGACCTCACATCCCACTGTCACACTTCACAGGTCAGGCAGCCGCCATATCAAGGGCCCACATGGCATGATTTCTACTGCGTCACACAGGCCTAGGCCTTGCATTGCCACTCATACAAGTCTTTCAATGCATAGCAATTCGTGTACTGTGCAAGATGTGTGAACGAACCTGTGGGTTGCTTGACTCTGTGCTCCATGTTGTCCTTCCTAGGCACCGTCCGCTGGGACTTGCGAGGAGAAGGATGAATCCTCCCGTGTACCGACCGCTGGTGGACCTATCGACAATGGAAGAACGACATATCATACTTACATACAGGCTTGACAGAGCAACTATACATGAACTATGTGCCCAGCTGGAGCCAGACCTGATGTCCCCCATTCGCCAACCCACAGGGATTCCCCCTCTGGTGCAGGTTCTGTCAGTACTCCATTTTTTGGCAAGTGGGTCTTTTCAGACAACAGTGGCCATATCATCTGGGATGTCTCAGCCTATGTTTTCTAAGGTTTTGTCCAGAGTGTTGTCTGCCCTGATGAAATACATGCGGAGCTACATTATTTTCCCTGACGTGGGCGAATTGGCTACAGTGAAGGGTGATTTCTATGCCCTTGGACATATCCCCAACATCATTGGTGCCATTGATGGGACCCATGTGGCTTTGGTACACCCCCAAAGAAAGTGAGCAGGTGTACAGAAACAGAAAAAGTTAACATTCGATGAATGTCCAGGTGGTCTGTTTGGCTGACCAGTACATCTCCCATGTAAATGCCAAGTTCCCTGGGTCAGTGCATGACGCGTATGTCATGCGAAATAGCAGCATCCCTTATGTGATGGAACAGCTACAGAGACACCGTGTGTGGCTAATTGGTGACTCTGGTTACCCCAACCTGTCGTGGCTACTGACCCCAGTGAGGAATCCCCGGACCAGGGCAGAGGAACGGTACAATGAGGCCCATGGGCGAACTAGGAGGATCATAGAAAGGACCTTCGGGGTCCTGAAGGCCAGGTTTAAGTGCCTGCATATGACAGGGGGATCCCTAATGTACTCACCAAAAAAAGTGTGCCAGATCATCGTGGCCTGCTGTATGCTTCACAATCTTGCTTTGCGACGCCAGGTGCCTTTTCTGCAGGAGGATGGTCCAGATGGTGGTGTTGTAGCAGCTGTGGAGCCTGTGGAGAGTGAAGAGGAGGAAGACGACGGGGACGACACGGACAACAGGGATACAGTCATACAACAATATTTTCAGTAGCACACAGGTAAGAATCAGCCACGCCATTTTACATTTACTTAAGGCCTCATGCGTCTTCACTGTCTGTGTTTCCCCCCAGTTCCTGTTAACTGATTAGTGACTTTCCCTTCCCTTTTCAGAGCTGTATGACCCACTGCCTGACTTCAGCTTTGTTTGCCCATGGACTAAAGCTTATTGAAATTGGAATGTTGTCATCACAAAGTAACTTGACATTATTGCACCGTTATGTGTAATACATTTGTTAAGAATACAAGCAGACTCCTGTTATTTTAAGTGCAATAAGTGATTTATTTTAAGTGCTACATATAGGTACATGATTGGGAAACGGTGATGGGTGGGGGTGGAGTAATGTCCATGGCAGAGTCCAGTTCTCAGTCGCACAGGTGCATTGTCCATATGTCTGGGGAAGGATGGAGCAGGGGCAGTTCAAGGTTGGATAGGGTGACAATGTGGGACAGTGGGATGACATCAGGGGGTATCTTAGGCTGGCGGGGGTCTTGCAATCCTACTCTGTCTTCTTGTGAGATCTCAGGTTCCGCTTGCGGGGTGGTTCTTCTTCTGCAGGAGGTGGGGTTCTGGTGGCCTGTCGTTGTGTGGGGGCCTCCTGTCCACTAGCGCCGGCGGAGGTGTTAGGCTGTTCCTGGCCTGGGCTAGTGACAGGGGCCCTTTGGGGTGCCACATGGTCCCGCAATGTGGTGACGATCTGGGTAAGGGCCACGACGATGGTCCCCATTGCGGAACCGATGTTCCTCAGTTCCTCCCTGAACCCCATGTACCGTTCCTCCTGCAGTTCCTGGATCTCCTGGAACCGGGCCAGTACCGTCGCCATCGTCTCCTGGGAGAGGTGGTATGCTCCCATGATGGAGGAGAGGGCCTCTTGGAGAGTCGGTTCCCCGGGCCTGTCCCCCCCGTCGCACAGCAGCCCTCCCAGTTCCCGTGTGTTCCTGGGCCTCTGTCCCCTGGACGGTGTGCCCACTACCACTGCCCCCAGGTCCCTGTTGTTGTTGGGGTGGTGGGTCAACCTGGGTGCCCTGTAGTGGTAGACACACCGCTGATTTACGTGTCCTGGAGACAGAGGCATGGGCCCGCTGGGTGGGAGCTGTGCTGGTGTTCCCAGAGGGGGTTGGGTCTGGTGTAGCCTGTGGCTGTCTGTGGGGAACCGACTGTCCAGAGGTCCCTGATGGGCCGGGCTGGTCATCTGGCTCCAGGGAGACAGAGCTGCTGTCATCGCTGGGGGCCTCTTCTGGGGGTGGGATGGACATCTCTGGACCCTCCGTGGCGGTGTGGTGGCGTTCGGGTCCTGCAGGGGTATAAAGGTATGGTTATTGCTTCTGTGTGTGGCATTTCGTGTGATGGGTGGGTGTCCGTGTACCCAAGTGCAGGCATTTCCTTGTGGGGGCTTTTGTGAGGTTGGCTTGTGGGGGTGATGTGTGTGTGCAGTGGGCATGCTTTGGTGATGGGTGTCCATGCTTTGTGGTCGCATGCAGGGCTTGGTGTTGGGATGGGTGGGTTGTGATGGTGAGCCTTTTGCTAGGTGTTGGTGTGATGGGGGTGGGGGTGAGGGTGGGGGTATGATTTGGCATGCAGGTGGGGTGGGGGTGGGAAGCAGTAGTGAAGATTTGACTTACCAGAGTCCATTCCTCCGCCTACTCCAGCGAGGCCCTCAGGATGCAGGATGTGCAAGACTTCCCCCTCCCATGCGGTAAATTCGGGGGGAGTAGGTGGGGGTCCGCCACCAGTCTTCTGCACCGCAATGGTCTTTTGCACCGCAATGTTGTGCCTTGATACCATGGAACGCACCTTCCCCCGTAGGTCGTTCCATCTCTTCCTGATGTCCTCTCGATTGCGTTGATGCTGTCCCACCGCGTTAACCCTGTCCACTATCCTTTGCCATAGCTCCATCTTCCTGGCAATTGTGGTGTGCTGCACCTGTGCCCCGAAGAGCTGGGGCTCTACACGGACTATTTCCTCCACCATGACCCTGAGTTTGGCGTCACTGAACCTGGGGTGTCTTTGGGGTGCCATGGGGTGGTGTGGTTGAGGTGTGGGGTGGCGTTTGTGGTGATGAGTGTGGTGCGTGTGGTGGTGTGTGGTGTTTGGTGCGTGGATTCTGTGTGGGTGATGGTGTTGTGTGCCTCTGTGTTGTGGGATTGTCTATTCTGTGCTCTCTCTCTAGCCTTCGTCAATGATTTCGGATCATAGGGGCTTGTGGGTGATGTGGGTGTGTGTTTTATATTGTGTTGGGTGTGTGGGAGTGGTGTTAGTATGTGTATCATGTGTGTGTATTTCAAAATGACCAATGTGGCTGAGTTTTCTATGTGTGTGTGTATTTTGACCGCAGCGGTGTGTACCACCAATGGAATACCGCGTTTGAAAGACCGCCGCGTGGATTTGTGGGTCGGAATGGTATGGGCGTATTTCTGTTGCCGTGACGGTGGAGGTTTGTTCATCGCCATTTTTGCGCTGACCTTTGGTGTGGCGGACTTTTGTGGATGTCGGGTTTTTGGCGGTTTGCCAGTTGCGGGTCAGAATGACCGTGGCGGTTTACCGCGGCCGCGGCGGTGTTATGGCGGTCTTCTGACCGGCGGTAAGCGCCTTTTACCGCCGAGGTCAGAATGACCCCCTTCATTCCTGTTTAGAAAAAAATGGATTCTCACACTAAAAAACAACGGAAAGGGTCCATTGGGGAAGAACACCCACTCAAAAAACTCTTTTTGACTAGATTTAGGTGCACCTTGAGTAGAAATCTACTCCAGGTGTGCTTGTGCTCACGAGCAGGATTGTTTTGGCCACCGTCACGGCCGGCAGTGGTACGAGTAAACACAAAGGGGCATATTTATACTCTGTTTGCGGCGAATGTGAGCCAAACATTTTGATGCACATTCGGCGCAAACCGTGCACCATATTTACACAATGACGCCCGAGCCTGTGAACGCCAAAAGTCTGCCGTGGGCATAATTTTCTGGATGCGGGAAACCACCTTACAATAATGGCATGCAAGATAGGCGTTCCCATCCAAAAACTGACTTAAACACCCGTGCGCCTTATTTATGCTACCACGCAAAAATCCCGCACGGCAGGGTGGCGGAGGCGGAAAACTGCACACATCCCGATTTGCGTAAAAAAATAACGCCTGGGTCAGGGCAGGCGTTAAAATGGGGCAAACACACCACTACTTAAGGAAAACACACAGAAGCAACAGTAGAGCTCAAAAAGGAAGACCTGGAGGTGCTTTTCATCCCGCATGCACGCCGACGCAGAGCACAGGACCAACAACAGCAGCTTCTACAGCACCAGCAGGGACCCCAAAGGCAACGCAGAAGGCAGGAGAGGATATTCCGCACCAGGACAACCCTTCTGGGACTCCAGCAACAAGACATCATCCAGAGGTACAGACTCAACTGGCAAGCCATTCAGCAGCTGTTGCACAACATTGAGCCACAGTTGGCACCCAGCTTGCAGACACCACACACCATTCCACCAGAAACCAAGCTGTACTCCACATGTTGGCAAGTGGCTCCTTTCAAACCACTGGTGCCCTGGTTGCCGGGATCTCACAGCCCTCATTCTCTGCCTTCCTACCCAAGGTATTGGATGTCATTATCTCCCTCACACCCTGCCACATCAGCTTCCCCAACACACAGCAGAAGCAGGAGACCAAATGTGGCTTCTACCAAATCAACGGCTTCCCATACATGCTTGGTGCCATTGACTGCACACATGTACGCATTGTGCCACCTGCTGCAACCGAACATCTATACCACAACAGGAAGCACACACACTCCATCAATGTGCAGGCCATTGTCGATCACCGGGGATTGATCACCAGCATCGTGGCAAAGTATCCTGGGAGTGTACATGATTCATTCATCTTCCGCCACTGCACCATCAATCAACACTTATATGGAAATGGCCTACTTGTTGGTAAGTACAGAAACCTACTTATATACACTCTGAACAGCAACCCTGTAGGACACACAACACATACACCACTACATTGACACATGGCCAGGAAGACACTGAGGTTGTGACACTGCTAGGCTTGTGTGATATCCTCACCCAATGGGATACACACCTATGGACAAATGACAGATCCAAATAACAACAGATACCTCTCCACAGACATAAGGGAACAATTTAAAACAACACAATGACAATGACATGGCCTTAACTGGCAGTACAACTTAGAAGATTAATCTTTCAAAATCACATCAATAACACTCAATCAAACACCCTTCCAAGCAATAAGTACTGTGCAAGGGGTTTGTAATGTGTTTTGCTGCAGGTCAAGCACCATGAGACACATAGCATGATGATGATGATTCTAATGAAGGTGACATGGAATCATTGAGGCAGTACCAAAATCTCACATCACTCCTGCTCTGACATTGCCCACTACCAATAAGCAAGTGGACTGTGCTAAGAACACAAATTGATGTGACTGTATTGAAAGTGCACATTCCTACACATACAGTTTGCGACAATTACACATATACACAACAGATGTACGGCATATGGACCTTCTGACACTGTAAATGAAACCTCACAATCAAGTTAGCCAGCTGAACTGGAACAGGTTCAGTAGTAGAGGTACACGTTTGAACCTGAGTCGACTTGGCAAGGGCAGAGAAATAGGCCTGCAGAGAACTTGTCACACATGGGATATGTGTGCATAGTCAATTGTCAACACGTCAGTGCTCACAACTTATGGAGATGTGTTGTACATGTCACCTTGCCAAATCTAAGTGCCTCACTGATGTTTAACTTATTCTATTGCATATGTCAAATTGGATGGAATGTCTAGGCCATATAGATGCAACCGTGTTACCACCACTGTAGAATTGATTCTGTGTATGGAAGTATCATGTCACCCCCAGGTAAGAGACATGGATACCTCTTTCACATGACATATTGCAAGGGAGTACACAATGTACTGCAACTCTACAAAAATACCGCTGACATCCGGTCAATCAGCCAAACCCCAGTTCAGATAATGAAACAACCTAATGCTGATGGTACATCCTAGAAGCCTAGGATTCCACACAATAACACAAACACCGATGAGTCACAGACAACACAAGAGAACAACTGCCATGCAAAGTGATAATCATGGTGCAAGCAACATCAACATTTTCTCACTCATTTTCTCTTTCAGCTGATCAGGAGTATGGGATCCAGCCATGGATCATGACCCCATTTGCAAACCCAAGCACAGCAACAGAGCATGCCTATAATGAGGCACATCGGAGGACATGCACCATAGTCGAGAGGACCTTTGGCATCCTGAAGTCAAGATTCAGGTGCCTCAACATCACCGGAGGCAGCCTCCTATACTCACCAGAAATGGTCTGCAAGATCATTTTGACCTGTGCTATCCTACACAACATATGTGTGAGAAGTAACATTCCCCTATATGAACCCGACCCACAAATGCCTGGAAAGGAGGAAGAGGAGGACATTGTCCATCAACATGAGGGGGACCATCCAAACACAGCTGCAGGATTGCGTCGGAGACAGCACATTGTCCAAAATTTATTTTAACTATACTCACCATCACCACTGTTTTACCATATGTCAATAAACACCTATTCTATTCACTGTATCATGGTCTGGGTAATCATTTTTGCATCACATCATCCCTAAGAATCATAATCAGAGTGTAGCCTCATGGAGCATTGCAGAAATACATATTAGGATACTGAAAAATCCACATCACATTTGATGGGTATGAATGTACACCCAACTTCACACACACTGTAAATGACATTTATCGTGTCCATTTCACATTTGAAGGGCAATGGCAGAGGACCACAGCTATTTCACACATACATGTTGGCAACATGGTTCATTGCAGCATATGGCACACAACTAAGATACCATAATTCCCTAAGGAAAAAATGCCTCATGCATGAGGCAATGGATGTGCTATAACATTGGTAACCAATGACCAGACCCTTGACAGCGGCAAGTGTGACATCAGCTATCTTTGCAAGGAGTATGTGTGACAAGAAATCCATGTAAGCAGCAAATGGATAGCACGAGTGCCCCAGGTATGACTAGCATTGCTCACAAGACATCCCCTGCACATGCCATCCCAGGTCATAAGTCCTGTCACTGCCATGTTCTCTGTCTCACCCCACCCTTCTTCAGGGGGCCCTGGAAATGGACTATTTATACCCAGATAATCCCTCATCTACACACACTCAGACTCACATTCTGACTCCAGTGTACTTCCCTCTTTAGTATGGTATGTCATAGTCAATGTTCTTCTGTCTGCATGGACGTCTGGTCGAATAATGCACTGCCTTGTGGTCTGTAGGACCTGTAATCACCTGTCCATTGCTTCCCAGGTGAAAGGTACTGTTTGTCCTTTGATCTTGATTCTCACCTACAGGACCTGTGAGAGACTCAAGCTGCACACACCTGTGTGTACCTCCATGCAGACCAGCCATTTGAACATGCACTGCCCTTGCAGCTGCCTGGAACAGCATAGAAACTGCCATTATATGTATACCACTGTTGTGCATTGCCGTATAAATCACCTAGGTAACACAGGCCTTGGGTTATTGTGTTACGTTCAAACACACAGGACAAATACAGTTTTCATTTTCCACAGCGTTGTTCCAGCTTTGACCAGTCTCAGTCTGCTCACTGTGTATTTGCCTTTTTCATTTTTCTTCCTGATTGACCCTGCATCCTGTTAGCCTGACTGGTTCCTGTTTTTGCGGCACCATAAAGGTTCCCTATGGCCACATTTGTCTCATAGTTGCTTTCCATGCCCTCACTCTCCTTCTGGGGTATTGTGTCATGTAGGTCTACAATGAATACTCAAATACATTGTATAGTAATCAGTTTACTTATCGTATCATGGGGTGGAACTTGTCTTCAAATAGACTAATCATGTCCCATCGCTTGTCTGGGTTTCGTGCATGCATGAGTGACAAATAGTGACAGTGTACCATGGCTGTATGCATGGACTGGGTCTGGTGCCTCCAGCACAACAAACTACTTTAGATAATGTGCATGAAATGTCAACGCATGTTTGTACCCTGACAGTCCACACACTGATTCACATTGCCCCCAACATATTAATGGGGCTTTGCGTGGTGAATATCTGTGAGATTAATCGCCACAGAGGCACTGATGCTCCCGGCTGCAGTGGGAATTTTAGAGGCTACCCTGTGTACAAGTGTTGTGATGAAACCTGCCGGTTTAAAATTCCTGATCCATTAACTTTGTGAGCACACCAAGGTTGCCCTGTTGTTCTCAATTCCTCTTCGGCTTCCCTTCCATTTAGCTGTGAAGGATACTTTGTAAATGCAGGATGTTGCTCCACAGACTCATGTCTAGACCTGCACGTAACTGTGACAAGATGGACCCCAATAATGACACAGGCTACACATGGCCCCACACACTTGAACTGGACACCTTTGTGCAATTAACCACTGGAAATATGTGCACATGTGCTGCTTGGTCTACTGGTCATCCATTGCCACAGGAGAAACATAGGTCCTTTATATGACTCAAACTGTGGCGTGACATTACATTTGTGGATTGGTTTTGGGAATTAGTGACTTTCCCTTCCCTTTTCAGAGCTGTATGACCCACTGCCTGACTTCAGCTTTGTTTGCCCATGGACTAAAGCTTATTGAAATTGGAATGTTGTCATCACAAAGTAACTTGACATTATTGCACCGTTATGTGTAATACATTTGTTAAGAATACAAGCAGACTCCTGTTATTTTAAGTGCAATAAGTGATTTATTTTAAGTGCTACATATAGGTACATGATTGGGAAACGGTGATGGGTGGGGGTGGAGTAATGTCCATGGCAGAGTCCAGTTCTCAGTCGCACAGGTGCATTGTCCATATGTCTGGGGAAGGATGGAGCAGGGGCAGTTCAAGGTTGGATAGGGTGACAATGTGGGACAGTGGGATGACATCAGGGGGTATCTTAGGCTGGCGGGGGTCTTGCAATCCTACTCTGTCTTCTTGTGAGATCTCAGGTTCCGCTTGCGGGGTGGTTCTTCTTCTGCAGGAGGTGGGGTTCTGGTGGCCTGTCGTTGTGTGGGGGCCTCCTGTCCACTAGCGCCGGCGGAGGTGGTAGGCTGTTCCTGGCCTGGGCTAGTGACAGGGGCCCTTTGGGGTGCCACATGGTCCCGCAATGTGGTGACGATCTGGGTAAGGGCCACGACGATGGTCCCCATTGCGGAACCGATGTTCCTCAGTTCCTCCCTGAACCCCATGTACCGTTCCTCCTGCAGTTCCTGGATCTCCTGGAACCGGGCCAGTACCGTCGCCATCGTCTCCTGGGAGAGGTGGTATGCTCCCATGATGGAGGAGAGGGCCTCTTGGAGAGTCGGTTCCCCGGGCCTGTCCCCCCCGTCGCACAGCAGCCCTCCCAGTTCCCGTGTGTTCCTGGGCCTCTGTCCCCTGGACGGTGTGCCCACTACCACTGCCCCCAGGTCCCTGTTGTTGTTGGGGTGGTGGGTCAACCTGGGTGCCCTGTAGTGGTAGACTCACCGCTGATTTACGTGTCTTGGAGACAGAGGCATGGGCCCGCTGGGTGGGAGCTGTGCTGGTGTTCCCAGAGGGGGTTGGGTCTGGTGTAGCCTGTGGCTGTCTGTGGGGAACCGACTGTCCAGAGGTCCCTGATGGGCCGGGCTGGTCATCTGGCTCCAGGGAGACAGAGCTGCTGTCATCGCTGGGGGCCTCTTCTGGGGGTGGGATGGACATCTCTGGACCCTCCGTGGCGGTGTGGTGGCGTTCGGGTCCTGCAGGGGTATAAAGGTATGGTTATTGCTTCTGTGTGTGGCATTTCGTGTGATGGGTGGGTGTCCGTGTACCCAAGTGCAGGCATTTCCTTGTGGGGGCTTTTGTGAGGTTGGCTTGTGGGGGTGATGTGTGTGTGCAGTGGGCATGCTTTGGTGATGGGTGTCCATGCTTTGTGGTCGCATGCAGGGCTTGGTGTTGGGATGGGTGGGTTGTGATGGTGAGCCTTTTGCTAGGTGTTGGTGTGATGGGGGTGGGGGTGAGGGTGGGGGTATGATTTGGCATGCAGGTGGGGTGGGGGTGGGAAGCAGTAGTGAAGATTTGACTTACCAGAGTCCATTCCTCCGCCTACTCCAGCGAGGCCCTCAGGATGCAGGATGTGCAAGACTTCCCCCTCCCATGCGGTAAATTCGGGGGGAGTAGGTGGGGGTCCGCCACCAGTCTTCTGCACCGCAATGGTCTTTTGCACCGCAATGTTGTGCCTTGATACCATGGAACGCACCTTCCCCCGTAGGTCGTTCCATCTCTTCCTGATGTCCTCCCGATTGCGTGGATGCTGTCCCACCGCGTTAACCCTGTCCACTATCCTTTGCCATAGCTCCATCTTCCTGGCAATTGTGGTGTGCTGCACCTGTGCCCCGAAGAGCTGGGGCTCTACACGGACTATTTCCTCCACCATGACCCTGAGTTTGGCGTCACTGAACCTGGGGTGTCTTTGGGGTGCCATGGGGTGGTGTGGTTGAGGTGTGGGGTGGCGTTTGTGGTGATGAGTGTGGTGCGTGTGGTGGTGTGTGGTGTTTGGTGCGTGGATTCTGTGTGGGTGATGGTGTTGTGTGCCTCTGTGTTGTGGGATTGTCTATTCTGTGCTCTCTCTCTAGCCTTCGTCAATGATTTCGGATCATAGGGGCTTGTGGGTGATGTGGGTGTGTGTTTTATATTGTGTTGGGTGTGTGGGAGTGGTGTTAGTATGTGTATCATGTGTGTGTATTTCAAAATGACCAATGTGGCTGAGTTTTCTATGTGTGTGTGTATTTTGACCGCGGCGGTGTGTACCACCAATGGAATACCGCGTTTGAAAGACCGCCGCGTGGATTTGTGGGTCGGAATGGTATGGGCGTATTTCTGTTGCCGTGACGGTGGAGGTTTGTTCATCGCCATTTTTGCGCTGACCTTTGGTGTGGCGGACTTTTGTGGATGTCGGGTTTTTGGCGGTTTGCCAGTTGCGGGTCAGAATGACCGTGGCGGTTTACCGCGGCCGCGGCGGTGTTATGGCGGTCTTCTGACCGGCGGTAAGCGCCTTTTACCGCCGAGGTCAGAATGACCCCCTTCATTCCTGTTTAGAAAAAAATGGATTCTCACACTAAAAAACAACGTAAAGGGTCCATTGGGGAAGAACACCCACTCAAAAAACTCTTTTTGACTAGATTTAGGTGCACCTTGAGTAGAAATCTACTCCAGGTGTGCTTGTGCTCACGAGCAGGATTGTTTTGGCCACCGTCACGGCCGGCAGTGGTACGAGTAAACACAAAGGGGCATATTTATACTCTGTTTGCGGCGAATGTGAGCCAAACATTTTGATGCACATTCGGCGCAAACAGTGCACCATATTTACACAATGACGCCCGAGCCTGTGAACGCCAAAAGTCTGCCGTGGGCATCATTTTCTGGATGCGGGAAACCACCTTACAATAATGGCATGCAAGATAGGCGTTCCCATCCAAAAAATGACTTAAACACCCGTGCGCCTTATTTATGCTACCACGCAAAAATCCCGCACGGCAGGGTGGCGGAGGCGGAAAACTGCACACATCCCGATTTGCGTAAAAAAATAACGCCTGGGTCAGGGCAGGCGTTAAAATGGGGCAAACACACCACTACTTAAGGAAAACACACAGAAGCAACAGTAGAGCTCAAAAAGGAAGACCTGGAGGTGCTTTTCATCCCGCATGCACGCCGACGCAGAGCACAGGACCAACAACAGCAGCTTCTACAGCACCAGCAGGGACCCCAAAGGCAACGCAGAAGGCAGGAGAGGATATTCCGCACCAGGACAACCCTTCTGGGACTCCAGCAACAAGACATCATCCAGAGGTACAGACTCAACTGGCAAGCCATTCAGCAGCTGTTGCACAACATTGAGCCACAGTTGGCACCCAGCTTGCAGACACCACACACCATTCCACCAGAAACCAAGCTGTACTCCACATGTTGGCAAGTGGCTCCTTTCAAACCACTGGTGCCCTGGTTGCCGGGATCTCACAGCCCTCATTCTCTGCCTTCCTACCCAAGGTATTGGATGTCATTATCTCCCTCACACCCTGCCACATCAGCTTCCCCAACACACAGCAGAAGCAGGAGACCAAATGTGGCTTCTACCAAATCAACGGCTTCCCATACATGCTTGGTGCCATTGACTGCACACATGTACGCATTGTGCCACCTGCTGCAACCGAACATCTATACCACAACAGGAAGCACACACACTCCATCAATGTGCAGGCCATTGTCGATCACCGGGGATTGATCACCAGCATCGTGGCAAAGTATCCTGGGAGTGTACATGATTCATTCATCTTCCGCCACTGCACCATCAATCAACACTTATATGGAAATGGCCTACTTGTTGGTAAGTACAGAAACCTACTTATATACACTCTGAACAGCAACCCTGTAGGACACACAACACATACACCACTACATTGACACATGGCCAGGAAGACACTGAGGTTGTGACACTGCTAGGCTTGTGTGATATCCTCACCCAATGGGATACACACCTATGGACAAATGACAGATCCAAATAACAACAGATACCTCTCCACAGACACAAGGGAACAATTTAAAACAACACAATAACAATGACATGGCCTTAACTGGCAGTACAACTTAGAAGATTAATCTTTCAAAATCACATCAATAACACTCAATCAAACACCCTTCCAAGCAATAAGTACTGTGCAAGGGGTTTGTAATGTGTTTTGCTGCAGGTCAAGCACCATGAGACACATAGCATGATGATGATGATTCTAATGAAGGTGACATGGAATCATTGAGGCAGTACCAAAATCTCACATCACTCCTGCTCTGACATTGCCCACTACCAATAAGCAAGTGGACTGTGCTAAGAACACATATTGATGTGACTGTATTGAAAGTGCACATTCCTACACATACAGTTTGCGACAATTACACATATACACAACAGATGTACGGCATATGGACCTTCTGACACTGTAAATGAAACCTCACAATCAAGTTAGCCAGCTGAACTGGAACAGGTTCAGTAGTAGAGGTACACGTTTGAACCTGAGTCGACTTGGCAAGGGCAGAGAAATAGGCCTTCAGAGAACTTGTCACACATGGGATATGTGTGCATAGTCAATTGTCAACACGTCAGTGCTCACAACTTATGGAGATGTGTTGTACATGTCACCTTGCCAAATCTAAGTGCCTCACTGATGTTTAACTTATTCTATTGCATATGTCAAATTGGATGGAATGTCTAGGCCATATAGATGCAACCGTGTTACCACCACTGTAGAATTGATTCTGTGTATGGAAGTATCATGTCACCCCCAGGTAAGAGACATGGATACCTCTTTCACATGACATATTGCAAGGGAGTACACAATGTACTGCAACTCTACAAAAATACCGCTGACATCCGGTCAATCAGCCAAACCCCAGTTCAGATAATGAAACAACCTAATGCTGATGGTACATCCTAGAAGCCTAGGATTCCACACAATAACACAAACACCGATGAGTCACAGACAACACAAGAGAACAACTGCCATGCAAAGTGATAATCATGGTGCAAGCAACATCAACATTTTCTCACTCATTTTCTCTTTCAGCTGATCAGGAGTATGGGATCCAGCCATGGATCATGACCCCATTTGCAAACCCAAGCACAGCAACAGAGCATGCCTATAATGAGGCACATCGGAGGACATGCACCATAGTCGAGAGGACCTTTGGCATCCTGAAGTCAAGATTCAGGTGCCTCAACATCACCGGAGGCAGCCTCCTATACTCACCAGAAATGGTCTGCAAGATCATTTTGACCTGTGCTATCCTACACAACATATGTGTGAGAAGTAACATTCCCCTATATGAACCCGACCCACAAATGCCTGGAAAGGAGGAAGAGGAGGACATTGTCCATCAACATGAGGGGGACCATCCAAACACAGCTGCAGGATTGCGTCGGAGACAGCACATTGTCCAAAATTTATTTTAACTATACTCACCATCACCACTGTTTTACCATATGTCAATAAACACCTATTCTATTCACTGTATCATGGTCTGGGTAATCATTTTTGCATCACATCATCCCTAAGAATCATAATCAGAGTGTAGCCTCATGGAGCATTGCAGAAATACATATTAGGATACTGAAAAATCCACATCACATTTGATGGGTATGAATGTACACCCAACTTCACACACACTGTAAATGACATTTATCGTGTCCATTTCACATTTGAAGGGCAATGGCAGAGGACCACAGCTATTTCACACATACATGTTGGCAACATGGTTCATTGCAGCATATGGCACACAACTAAGATACCATAATTCCCTAAGGAAAAAATGCCTCATGCATGAGGCAATGGATGTGCTATAACATTGGTAACCAATGACCAGACCCTTGACAGCGGCAAGTGTGACATCAGCTATCTTTGCAAGGAGTATGTGTGACAAGAAATCCATGTAAGCAGCAAATGGATAGCACGAGTGCCCCAGGTATGACTAGCATTGCTCACAAGACATCCCCTGCACATGCCATCCCAGGTCATAAGTCCTGTCACTGCCATGTTCTCTGTCTCACCCCACCCTTCTTCAGGGGGCCCTGGAAATGGACTATTTATACCCAGATAATCCCTCATCTACACACACTCAGACTCACATTCTGACTCCAGTGTACTTCCCTCTTTAGTATGGTATGTCATAGTCAATGTTCTTCTGTCTGCATGGACGTCTGGTCGAATAATGCACTGCCTTGTGGTCTGTAGGACCTGTAATCACCTGTCCATTGCTTCCCAGGTGAAAGGTACTGTTTGTCCTTTGATCTTGATTCTCACCTACAGGACCTGTGAGAGACTCAAGCTGCACACACCTGTGTGTACCTCCATGCAGACCAGCCATTTGAACATGCACTGCCCTTGCAGCTGCCTGGAACAGCATAGAAACTGCCATTATATGTATACCACTGTTGTGCATTGCCGTATAAATCACCTAGGTAACACAGGCCTTGGGTTATTGTGTTACGTTCAAACACACAGGACAAATACAGTTTTCATTTTCCACAGCGTTGTTCCAGCTTTGACCAGTCTCAGTCTGCTCACTGTGTATTTGCCTTTTTCATTTTTCTTCCTGATTGACCCTGCATCCTGTTAGCCTGACTGGTTCCTGTTTTTGCGGCACCATAAAGGTTCCCTATGGCCACATTTGTCTCATAGTTGCTTTCCATGCCCTCACTCTCCTTCTGGGGTATTGTGTCATGTAGGTCTACAATGAATACTCAAATACATTGTATAGTAATCAGTTTACTTATCGTATCATGGGGTGGAACTTGTCTTCAAATAGACTAATCATGTCCCATCCCTTGTCTGGGTTTCGTGCATGCATGAGTGACAAATAGTGACAGTGTACCATGGCTGTATGCATGGACTGGGTCTGGTGCCTCCAGCACAACAAACTACTTTAGATAATGTGCATGAAATGTCAACGCATGTTTGTACCCTGACAGTCCACACACTGATTCACATTGCCCCCAACATATTAATGGGGCTTTGCGTGGTGAATATCTGTGAGATTAATCGCCACAGAGGCACTGATGTTCCCGGCTGCAGTGGGAATTTTAGAGGCTACCCTGTGTACAAGTGTTGTGATGAAACCTGCCGGTTTAAAATTCCTGATCCATTAACTTTGTGAGCACACCAAGGTTGCCCTGTTGTTCTCAATTCCTCTTCGGCTTCCCTTCCATTTAGCTGTGAAGGATACTTTGTAAATGCAGGATGTTGCTCCACAGACTCATGTCTAGACCTGCACGTAACTGTGACAAGATGGACCCCAATAATGACACAGGCTACACATGGCCCCACACACTTGAACTGGACACCTTTGTGCAATTAACCACTGGAAATATGTGCACATGTGCTGCTTGGTCTACTGGTCATCCATTGCCACAGGAGAAACATAGGTCCTTTATATGACTCAAACTGTGGCGTGACATTACATTTGTGGATTGGTTTTGGGAATTAGTGACTTTCCCTTCCCTTTTCAGAGCTGTATGACCCACTGCCTGACTTCAGCTTTGTTTGCCCATGGACTAAAGCTTATTGAAATTGGAATGTTGTCATCACAAAGTAACTTGACATTATTGCACCGTTATGTGTAATACATTTGTTAAGAATACAAGCAGACTCCTGTTATTTTAAGTGCAATAAGTGATTTATTTTAAGTGCTACATATAGGTACATGATTGGGAAACGGTGATGGGTGGGGGTGGAGTAATGTCCATGGCAGAGTCCAGTTCTCAGTCGCACAGGTGCATTGTCCATATGTCTGGGGAAGGATGGAGCAGGGGCAGTTCAAGGTTGGATAGGGTGACAATGTGGGACAGTGGGATGACATCAGGGGGTATCTTAGGCTGGCGGGGGTCTTGCAATCCTACTCTGTCTTCTTGTGAGATCTCAGGTTCCGCTTGCGGGGTGGTTCTTCTTCTGCAGGAGGTGGGGTTCTGGTGGCCTGTCGTTGTGTGGGGGCCTCCTGTCCACTAGCGCCGGCGGAGGTGGTAGGCTGTTCCTGGCCTGGGCTAGTGACAGGGGCCCTTTGGGGTGCCACATGGTCCCGCAATGTGGTGACGATCTGGGTAAGGGCCACGACGATGGTCCCCATTGCGGAACCGATGTTCCTCAGTTCCTCCCTGAACCCCATGTACCGTTCCTCCTGCAGTTCCTGGATCTCCTGGAACCGGGCCAGTACCGTCGCCATCGTCTCCTGGGAGAGGTGGTATGCTCCCATGATGGAGGAGAGGGCCTCTTGGAGAGTCGGTTCCCCGGGCCTGTCCCCCCTGTCGCACAGCAGCCCTCCCAGTTCCCGTGTGTTCCTGGGCCTCTGTCCCCTGGACGGTGTGCCCACTACCACTGCCCCCAGGTCCCTGTTGTTGTTGGGGTGGTGGGTCAACCTGGGTGCCCTGTAGTAGTAGACACACCGCTGATTTACGTGTCCTGGAGACAGAGGCATGGGCCCGCTGGGTGGGAGCTGTGCTGGTGTTCCCAGAGGGGGTTGGGTCTGGTGTAGCCTGTGGCTGTCTGTGGGGAACCGACTGTCCAGAGGTCCCTGATGGGCCGGGCTGGTCATCTGGCTCCAGGGAGACAGAGCTGCTGTCATCGCTGGGGGCCTCTTCTGGGGGTGGGATGGACATCTCTGGACCCTCCGTGGCGGTGTGGTGGCGTTCGGGTCCTGCAGGGGTATAAAGGTATGGTTATTGCTTCTGTGTGTGGCATTTCGTGTGATGGGTGGGTGTCCGTGTACCCAAGTGCAGGCATTTCCTTTTGGGGGCTTTTGTGAGGTTGGCTTGTGGGGGTGATGTGTGTGTGCAGTGGGCATGCTTTGGTGATGGGTGTCCATGCTTTGTGGTCGCATGCAGGGCTTGGTGTTGGGATGGGTGGGTTGTGATGGTGAGCCTTTTGCTAGGTGTTGGTGTGATGGGGTTGGGGGTGAGGGTGGGGGTATGATTTGGCATGCAGGTGGGGTGGGGGTGGGAAGCAGTAGTGAAGATTTGACTTACCAGAGTCCATTCCTCCGCCTACTCCAGCGAGGCCCTCAGGATGCAGGATGTGCAAGACTTCCCCCTCCCATGCGGTAAATTCGGGGGGAGTAGGTGGGGGTCCGCCACCAGTCTTCTGCACCGCAATGGTCTTTTGCACCGCAATGTTGTGCCTTGATACCATGGAACGCACCTTCCCCCGTAGGTCGTTCCATCTCTTCCTGATGTCCTCCCGATTGCGTGGATGCTGTCCCACCGCGTTAACCCTGTCCACTATCCTTTGCCATAGCTCCATCTTCCTGGCAATTGTGGTGTGCTGCACCTGTGCCCCGAAGAGCTGGGGCTCTACACGGACTATTTCCTCCACCATGACCCTGAGTTTGGCGTCACTGAACCTGGGGTGTCTTTGGGGTGCCATGGGGTGGTGTGGTTGAGGTGTGGGGTGGTGTTTGTGGTGATGAGTGTGGTGCGTGTGGTGGTGTGTGGTGTTTGGTGCGTGGATTCTGTGTGGGTGATGGTGTTGTGTGCCTCTGTGTTGTGGGATTGTCTATTCTGTGCTCTCTCTCTAGCCTTCGTCAATGATTTCAGATCATAGGGGCTTGTGGGTGATGTGGGTGTGTGTTTTATATTGTGTTGGGTGTGTGGGAGTGGTGTTAGTATGTGTATCATGTGTGTGTATTTCAAAATGACCAATGTGGCTGAGTTTTCTATGTGTGTGTGTATTTTGACCGCGGCGGTGTGTACCACCAATGGAATACCGCGTTTGAAAGACCGCCGCGTGGATTTGTGGGTCGGAATGGTATGGGCGTATTTCTGTTGCCGTGACGGTGGAGGTTTGTTCATCGCTATTTTTGCGCTGACCTTTGGTGTGGCGGACTTTTGTGGATGTCGGGTTTTTGGCGGTTTGCCAGTTGCGGGTCAGAATGACCGTGGCGGTTTACCGCGGCCGCGGCGGTGTTATGGCGGTCTTCTGACCGGCGGTAAGCGCCTTTTACCGCCGAGGTCAGAATGACCCCCTTCATTCCTGTTTAGAAAAAAATGGATTCTCACACTAAAAAACAACGTAAAGGGTCCATTGGGGAAGAACACCCACTCAAAAAACTCTTTTTGACTAGATTTAGGTGCACCTTGAGTAGAAATCTACTCCAGGTGTGCTTGTGCTCACGAGCAGGATTGTTTTGGCCACCGTCACGGCCGGCAGTGGTACGAGTAAACACAAAGGGGCATATTTATACTCTGTTTGCGGCGAATGTGAGCCAAACATTTTGATGCACATTCGGCGCAAACAGTGCACCATATTTACACAATGACGCCCGAGCCTGTGAACGCCAAAAGTCTGCCGTGGGCATAATTTTCTGGATGCGGGAAACCACCTTACAATAATGGCATGCAAGATAGGCGTTCCCATCCCAAAAATTACTTAAACACCCGTGCGCCTTATTTATGCTACCACGCAAAAATCCCGCACGGCAGGGTGGCGGAGGCGGAAAACTGCACACATCCCGATTTGCGTAAAAAAATAACGCCTGGGTCAGGGCAGGCGTTAAAATGGGGCAAACACACCACTACTTAAGGAAAATACACAGAAGCAACAGTAGAGCTCAAAAAGGAAGACCTGGAGGTGCTTTTCATCCCGCATGCACGCCGACGCAGAGCACAGGACCAACAACAGCAGCTTCTACAGCACCAGCAGGGACCCCAAAGGCAACGCAGAAGGCAGGAGAGGATATTCCGCACCAGGACAACCCTTCTGGGACTCCAGCAACAAGACATCATCCAGAGGTACAGACTCAACTGGCAAGCCATTCAGCAGCTGTTGCACAACATTGAGCCACAGTTGGCACCCAGCTTGCAGACACCACACACCATTCCACCAGAAACCAAGCTGTACTCCACATGTTGGCAAGTGGCTCCTTTCAAACCACTGGTGCCCTGGTTGCCGGGATCTCACAGCCCTCATTCTCTGCCTTCCTACCCAAGGTATTGGATGTCATTATCTCCCTCACACCCTGCCACATCAGCTTCCCCAACACACAGCAGAAGCAGGAGACCAAATGTGGCTTCTACCAAATCAACGGCTTCCCATACATGCTTGGTGCCATTGACTGCACACATGTACGCATTGTGCCACCTGCTGCAACCGAACATCTATACCACAACAGGAAGCACACACACTCCATCAATGTGCAGGCCATTGTCGATCACCGGGGATTGATCACCAGCATCGTGGCAAAGTATCCTGGGAGTGTACATGATTCATTCATCTTCCGCCACTGCACCATCAATCAACACTTATATGGAAATGGCCTACTTGTTGGTAAGTACAGAAACCTACTTATATACACTCTGAACAGCAACCCTGTAGGACACACAACACATACACCACTACATTGACACATGGCCAGGAAGACACTGAGGTTGTGACACTGCTAGGCTTGTGTGATATCCTCACCCAATGGGATACACACCTATGGACAAATGACAGATCCAAATAACAACAGATACCTCTCCACAGACACAAGGGAACAATTTAAAACAACACAATGACAATGACATGGCCTTAACTGGCAGTACAACTTAGAAGATTAATCTTTCAAAATCACATCAATAACACTCAATCAAACACCCTTCCAAGCAATAAGTACTGTGCAAGGGGTTTGTAATGTGTTTTGCTGCAGGTCAAGCACCATGAGACACATAGCATGATGATGATGATTCTAATGAAGGTGACATGGAATCATTGAGGCAGTACCAAAATCTCACATCACTCCTGCTCTGACATTGCCCACTACCAATAAGCAAGTGGACTGTGCTAAGAACACATATTGATGTGACTGTATTGAAAGTGCACATTCCTACACATACAGTTTGCGACAATTACACATATACACAACAGATGTACGGCATATGGACCTTCTGACACTGTAAATGAAACCTCACAATCAAGTTAGCCAGCTGAACTGGAACAGGTTCAGTAGTAGAGGTACACATTTGAACCTGAGTCGACTTGGCAAGGGCAGAGAAATAGGCCTGCAGAGAACTTGTCACACATGGGATATGTGTGCATAGTCAATTGTCAACACGTCAGTGCTCACAACTTATGGAGATGTGTTGTACATGTCACCTTGCCAAATCTAAGTGCCTCACTGATGTTTAACTTATTCTATTGCATATGTCAAATTGGATGGAATGTCTAGGCCATATAGATGCAACCGTGTTACCACCACTGTAGAATTGATTCTGTGTATGGAAGTATCATGTCACCCCCAGGTAAGAGACATGGATACCTCTTTCACATGACATATTGCAAGGGAGTACACAATGTACTGCAACTCTACAAAAATACCGCTGACATCCGGTCAATCAGCCAAACCCCAGTTCAGATAATGAAACAACCTAATGCTGATGGTACATCCTAGAAGCCTAGGATTCCACACAATAACACAAACACCGATGAGTCACAGACAACACAAGAGAACAACTGCCATGCAAAGTGATAATCATGGTGCAAGCAACATCAACATTTTCTCACTCATTTTCTCTTTCAGCTGATCAGGAGTATGGGATCCAGCCATGGATCATGACCCCATTTGCAAACCCAAGCACAGCAACAGAGCATGCCTATAATGAGGCACATCGGAGGACATGCACCATAGTCGAGAGGACCTTTGGCATCCTGAAGTCAAGATTCAGGTGCCTCAACATCACCGGAGGCAGCCTCCTATACTCACCAGAAATGGTCTGCAAGATCATTTTGACCTGTGCTATCCTACACAACATATGTGTGAGAAGTAACATTCCCCTATATGAACCCGACCCACAAATGCCTGGAAAGGAGGAAGAGGAGGACATTGTCCATCAACATGAGGGGGACCATGCAAACACAGCTGCAGGATTGCGTCGGAGACAGCACATTGTCCAAAATTTATTTTAACTATACTCACCATCACCACTGTTTTACCATATGTCAATAAACACCTATTCTATTCACTGTATCATGGTCTGGGTAATCATTTTTGCATCACATCATCCCTAAGAATCATAATCAGAGTGTAGCCTCACGGAGCATTGCAGAAATACATATTAGGATACTGAAAAATCCACATCACATTTGATGGGTATGAATGTACACCCAACTTCACACACACTGTAAATGACATTTATCGTGTCCATTTCACATTTGAAGGGCAATGGCAGAGGACCACAGCTATTTCACACATACATGTTGGCAACATGGTTCATTGCAGCATATGGCACACAACTAAGATACCATAATTCCCTAAGGAAAAAATGCCTCATGCATGAGGCAATGGATGTGCTATAACATTGGTAACCAATGACCAGACCCTTGACAGCGGCAAGTGTGACATCAGCTATCTTTGCGAGGAGTATGTGTGACAAGAAATCCATGTAAGCAGCAAATGGATAGCACGAGTGCCCCAGGTATGACTAGCATTGCTCACAAGACATCCCCTGCACATGCCATCCCAGGTCATAAGTCCTGTCACTGCCATGTTCTCTGTCTCACCCCACCCTTCTTCAGGGGGCCCTGGAAATGGACTATTTATACCCAGATAATCCCTCATCTACACACACCAAGACTCACATTCTGACTCCAGTGTACTTCCCTCTTTAGTATGGTATGTCATAGTCAATGTTCTTCTGTCTGCATGGACGTCTGGTCGAATAATGCACTGCCTTGTGGTCTGTAGGACCTGTAATCACCTGTCCATTGCTTCCCAGGTGAAAGGTACTGTTTGTCCTTTGATCTTGATTCTCACCTACAGGACCTGTGAGAGACTCAAGCTGCACACACCTGTGTGTACCTCCATGCAGACCAGCCATTTGAACATGCACTGCCCTTGCAGCTGCCTGGAACAGCATAGAAACTGCCATTATATGTATACCACTGTTGTGCATTGCCGTATAAATCACCTAGGTAACACAGGCCTTGGGTTATTGTGTTACGTTCAAACACACAGGACAAATACAGTTTTCATTTTCCACAGCGTTGTTCCAGCTTTGACCAGTCTCAGTCTGCTCACTGTGTATTTGCCTTTTTCATTTTTCTTCCTGATTGACCCTGCATCCTGTTAGCCTGACTGGTTCCTGTTTTTGCGGCACCATAAAGGTTCCCTATGGCCACATTTGTCTCATAGTTGCTTTCCATGCCCTCACTCTCCTCCTGGGGTATTGTGTCATGTAGGTCTACAATGAATACTCAAATACATTGTATAGTAATCAGTTTACTTATCGTATCATGGGGTGGAACTTGTCTTCAAATAGACTAATCATGTCCCATCCCTTGTCTGGGTTTCGTGCATGCATGAGTGACAAATAGTGACAGTGTACCATGGCTGTATGCATGGACTGGGTCTGGTGCCTCCAGCACAACAAACTACTTTAGATAATGTGCATGAAATGTCAACGCATGTTTGTACCCTGACAGTCCACACACTGATTCACATTGCCCCCAACATATTAATGGGGCTTTGCGTGGTGAATATCTGTGAGATTAATCGCCACAGAGGCACTGATGTTCCCGGCTGCAGTGGGAATTTTAGAGGCTACCCTGTGTACAAGTGTTGTGATGAAACCTGCCGGTTTAAAATTCCTGATCCATTAACTTTGTGAGCACACCAAGGTTGCCCTGTTGTTCTCAATTCCTCTTCGGCTTCCCTTCCATTTAGCTGTGAAGGATACTTTGTAAATGCAGGATGTTGCTCCACAGACTCATGTCTAGACCTGCACGTAACTGTGACAAGATGGACCCCAATAATGACACAGGCTACACATGGCCCCACACACTTGAACTGGACACCTTTGTGCAATTAACCACTGGAAATATGTGCACATGTGCTGCTTGGTCTACTGGTCATCCATTGCCACAGGAGAAACATAGGTCCTTTATATGACTCAAACTGTGGCGTGACATTACATTTGTGGATTGGTTTTGGGACTCGGTGTCACAAACACCGTACCCACATAGCATTTTCCAATGCCTGACTCATGGGTAGTATACAAACAAGTGCCCAAGAAGTGGTATCCAACATTCCAGGACATGTGATGGCTTAGTCTTGTAACTTTGCCATGATCAACCGCCTTCTATCTATCCTGTGCATGGTTTGTCATTGGAGATGCTTATGTCCCGAAAAACCTGGGAAGTTCACACAGCATTTGTTGCTACGTGTATGACAAACACATTTCCTTTCTCATTTCCACACTGAATAGCATCTGATGGTTGCCCACATTCAGAACACATGCACACAAGCACATTTAAGAAAACACGTCTTGTAATGTTTCCACAGTGGTACAACTACAGTATTAAGAGCCAATTCACACACATTGACACACAGGCAATGAGTTACTGTATTGAGTTGCATAGCCTTGCTATCCTCTTTTGACACACAGCATGCCCAAACTGGGTAATACCAATTTGTATTCCACTTGTTTGGCCATCTATTGCGTCAGTGAAGAGTGCAAATCCGGTACAACAACTAGAGGATCATGGTCTGCAGTAGTATGATCTGTCACATGTGCCCACTCACCAGAATGCACAATGTAGGTGCAAACAGCGTATCTCTGTATAGTCACAACTGTCATGTACTAGAAATTTGAGAAATGACCCAAACCCAGTAAAAGACAGAAATGTTGACGCACATGTGTTAAAAAATGCCGCATATGATACATCCATTGGCCCTGAGTGATAATTCCCACACTGTACCCCATGAAATTGGTTAAGTATGAAAATGAATTGAAAATATGGATGCAGGGTAATTTCTAAGCATGTGTGTAAAAAAAAAATGACGCACAGACTGTAAGCGTTATAATATGTTGATGCATGTGAATAAAAACGCACCGCATTTGAGGCAGGAAGTGATGTAATAGGATGTCCTGTTTACAGAATTGGTACAGTGGGTGTACTTTCACTTTCACTTTGCAGTCTGTAATTTTTCTTGACTGTGTGGCTGTGTTTGGACTTGTCTCTCTGTGCATATTGTGAATGTGTCTCCTATGTGGTCTTAATATTGTCTTTTAGTGTTTCCAAAGTGTCTGTGTTATCTTGTGTAAGTGTATTTTTGTCATTTCTGGTGTCTAATTTTGTCTTTGTACTGTTGGGAGTCTGTTGTGGGTAGTGTTACTTTGGGGATAGTTAGGCTGTTTTACTGTTAAATAGTTTTTGTTTCCCTCTCCTACTTTCCCTTCATTATCCTCTGTACCCCTTTATTACTTCTTTTTTTTCAAGCAGGTTGGGTAGGCCACGTCTTAGTAGGATGGGAGAGGAGGAGCTGGGTGAATTTATTTGGCTGGTGTGCAACTTCCTCCCATTAATGATTGAAGCAGGCGGCCATGTGAATCAAGGGTGTCACACAGAGGCAAGGAGGCTCCGGTGGGCAAAGGTCCTGATCATCTAAAAAGAATATACAACACACTGCGCAACGACCACCAGCCAAAACACAGTTGGGCTGACCTGGTTGCCAGGGAACAAGATCTGCTGGACCACCTGGGAATTGTGATTGGTGGCCCTGTTGGTGAGTACAATTCAGAGTAATGTGCACATTTAAATACTCTGTAGTGACAGCAGCAGATTGGTTCATCTGCTGCAGGCAATGTTTTTGGACATGTGGAATGCAAGTTAAACATACAGTTGCTGTGAGTTATACAATAATTCCTCCACATTACCGTCCTTTGTTGATGCAACAGCTGCACTAACTTACAAAACACAACAGGATCCTGTAAATTAGTGCTGCCTGCACGTCAATCGATGATACAAATGTGGGTCTAAAATATGTTTTATGCATGATCTGTGAGTGTACCAGGAAAGACATGTTTTTAATCCAGAAATTTTCAAGAAATAATGTGTCCCCCAATTATTTATGATACATGTCTGAGCTGGATTCTGACACATGCCTAACAAGTTATATCTGACCTCAGGTAATATCTGAGGCTGATAGTTGGACTTGGTTGTGCGCAATTAAATTAGGGATGGATGCCAAAAGTAATGCACACGGGTTCATATCAAAATGTTTGGTGCAACTTACCATAGCTGTGGCACATACAATGAAGCAAGTGATACAAATTGAGGGTTAACAACTACCCATGGCCCTCTGTACATTGTACCTGTGTGTTTTACGTTGGTCTTAGTCACAATAGCTGGCCCCGAGCTAATGCATTTGGCATCTGTGTTACTCTATTGCAATGTACTTCTCATAAGTTATGGGATCATCATGGGATACCTGACGTGGGGAAATGCATGATCACAATGGATTAAGTGCATGATGTCATGCAAGGGACTACTGATCAATTCCATCATACATATAAAGTTGACTAATTCTTATCTAGTTTAGTTTGGCACACCCATGCTGTTCAAGTCTAGCATATGTTTAATAACTAACCTCCCAGTATGGAGGCTATCACTGACATGGGTGTATGCTAAGATCAGTAGACCACCATTCCTGTGACTGCTGTCATTCCGAAGGCACATACAAATTGAAAAGTACATCATCATGATTGACACACTGGTACATTTGCCAAACCATGTATTAATAATATCACATTGTCAGTTTGCTATATATCCGCTGATCAACCAAATTGACAAATGTAAGATGATGAATAAGGCTCATCTGTGATTTCAAAAACCCATATTGGGTAAACAGGGTAATGAGAGACACATTTCAGGTGCAATGACTACACCTGTGCCCATGAAGTCTGTCATGGATGAATACAATATACACTGTCAACTTATATCTCCGTGTTGTATCCACATATGAAAACTGGTCAATACATGGCTAGCCTCAAACTGTCACCAAATAATGCACAAGATCCCTGCCATTATGGTTTCATAGAGGGCATATGTGGCTCAGGGTACCCTTTTAATGTAGCATATATAACTTAGACACAACACAGGCCCTACATGTAAGGGACCATAGAAAGCATGATAAACCATGCCCTTAATTCAACCCACAGGTGGGTCACACAGTAAAGGATTGTCCTTTGATGCCCAAGACACAATACCTGAGTGACTGGTATTGCAGTCCTCCAAGAAAGTGGCTTTGCATGTCTCTCATTGATACACATGATGAGAGGAGTACACTCCATAAATGAGTCTGCAAACAAATGATGGAGCATGTTTGCCACCACATGATAGTTATGGCCATTGCATGTGTGCAGATATTTGTGTATCACTCACAGGTGTTCCCGGGTCTGTACATGTTTGCATGATATGTCGGTTGCAGTATCATCATGCCTGAGAGGCTGGACTTTCTGACTTAATCTTACACACAGTAATGGTATTTGGAAGTGTTGTACAGTGCACAGACATGCTTTACAGGTGGACCTGCCACCTACACAATCAGAGACGTGGCTCGATTTGCAGACACAGACATCTCCAGTAAGTGTTAATATTTCTGTTCTGTGTTGTGTTTGCTGCTGTTGTGTGATTGACTCCTGTGTGTTGGACAAATAGCAAGGTATGATGCGCTGGTAAATGATTGGATATGTTACTTGAGTGGAGTATCATTTGTTTCCATCGTTGAGTAGGACAATCATTAGCGTATGGTCATATTTTGGGATTGTAGTGCAGCCCTGTTGGCACAGCCATGTGAATAGGGTGACTTTTGTTGAAATTTTTTTTATTAAGAACATTTATTAGAGGGCCATATTTATAATTTAGTCGCCAAGTCAGACCCTGAATCTCACAGAATAGGGATGCCAAAGTCTTACCCACAGACTTGATCCTCCCTGTTCACTAATGAACATATTTGACTGTATGTTTGACTTCCTAGCAGCATGTAGCTCCACATGTTGTACTACTTGTATGTGGCACATAAGTACAATGTCATAGGTGTGCATGCAGCTTATGGCCAGATGTGTGTTTGCATCTATCTGTTTGTTGCAAGTCATGTATTACTGGTATGAAATGATGTTGACAATTGTCTGCATTTCCAAACATAAATGTGGATGGGATTGTCCAAGGTTTGGGTGTATCCTAGTTGGACATCCTCCTTACCTGTGGTGGACTGCCCAAACCCATGTACAGCTGTCCAAAGCTTCCTGGGTGTCCTAGATGTTGGAAAGTATTTGTTGCTTGTCCATCCCCCCTCTAGTACAGTTTAGTACACAGGTGGCACCAACCATAGCAGGCACCTTTGCTGGACCATCAACCTCCACTGCTCCAGGACCTATCACAGCACCACCTGCACCTCCTCCTACATGCATGGCACCGACAAGGGGACATACATACATCTTCAACTTGCACCCAGACCACCCCTGCTGCTGTAATTGACCCAACAGATTTTCAGCGGATGCAACGTGACATTGACCGTATGTTGAGGAAAATGAACAGACTGCAGCAGGAGGTGGCACAAGTAAATAGGAGGGTGCGTGCCATAAAGAAGACCCTACGGAGTGCGAACTTGTAAACATTTTACCCTCAGCCATGATTCCCTCCCCTCCCTCCTCTTTCCTGGTTTGTTTCATTAGTGGGTTTAGGGGGCTTAGTGTTAGGTTAGAATAGGCTGTTAGTTTAGTTAGTAGTAGTGGGTGGGGGTATGATACTTTTAATATCTTTTTTTATGTGTGTGGGGGATGATGTTGGGGTTTGGTGTTAAAAAAAAGAAGAAAAAAAATATATATTAAAAAAATCCCCAAAAATATATATTTGTTTAGTATAAGATAGTATGTGTTTAGGTTAGTATATGTTGTCCCCCATGTGTCCCGCCTTATAAGGGGGGTAGAGGGTTGATGTTTAGATCGTTTCGTTAAATGTGATAAGTAAATTTAGCTTAGGTTAGTTAGGGCCAGTTGTGGGTAATGTGTAGTTAGGATAGGTTAGGTTAGGTAAGGTGTTTCCCCAAGTTTTAATTTCCTTTTTTACTGTTAAATAAATATTTAGGTAATCCTTTACAGTATGTATCGCATGCTTGGGGATCAGGGCCTTGGCATGGGTGAACAGTGTCTCTTTAGTATTTGCATTTGTGTCCCATCCTGCAACCAAATCCCAATTGAGCTTTTGTATTGGCAGCTACACCAGAGCTACTTTGCTAAGAATTTGCCATCCATTGCACCCACCACTCAAGGTTACTACGGATCCCAAAGTGTTTTTTTGATGTATGTTTTCAATCTCACATACTTTGCGACCAGATTTGGTATTGAGGACACTGTGTTAAGTCTGCCTGCAGCCTGATGTTCAACTGAGGCCTTATAAGGTGAGTGATAGTATGATCTCATGTAGTATGGTATACATAACTCACACCTATTATTTGTTACATTGTTCAGCCAGGTTACATATTTGTACGTACACTCAGACACATCCATTCCTGCTGTATGGTGTGTGTTAGAAAAAATGTGGGTCAAATGTCTCATATGTAAATATTGGCTTGAAGAAAAAGTTGAAGGCAATACTTTTTGGCTTAGACTTCCCTTGAGGAAGCGTTATTCTGTTCAACACAGCATTATACAGTATAGTTTCTATTTCCCTTATAATTAACCCTCAGGAAGGGCAGATGATGGGACAATCCAGACCACAGTGCATAGTTATCAGCCAACATTCTTTCAGGTCAGTTGTTTTGATATTCTATAATCATTGACCTGAGGTAAACATCACTGAACTCCATCACAGTTGATATGTCACATTGCACAGTGACAAAGTTGTTGTGTAAGTCCTATTTCTTTTAAAGTGCTGTAGTGCGATATGTACTTTGTCCATGATTGTGAGTCCGTTAGTGTGACACTTTCCATTGTGATCCTACACAAGTGCAAAAGGACATGTCACTGGACATGCTGGGGTGAAGTGTCAGACAGTGCAGAGGGACAGGATTTGCCAATGAGTTAGTGACAAGATAAACAGTGGGCTGGAGAACAGTGCTTGAGAGCAGCTGTTGCAAGACTGGCATGTTACAAAGCACAGGACCTTGGTTATAGGTGGCCGTGTGGCCAGGACTAGTGCTACTGGGTACTCTTAAGAGTGAAGGTGATCTGTCCCACGTCTTCATCTTCTGATGTGTGTGTTGTCTCCTTGGTGGTGGTGGTTGTGAAGGGGCAACACACACCTCAGTGCTTGAAGACGTGGAGTCAGACATCCCGGTAGCCTCCAACTGTGGGGCTATTAAGGGCACTACTGCAGCAAGGAGGAGCTGCTGGTTCTTAAGTATAGCAGCCACATCACTGTGGTAGGCAGCCAGGTCAACCCTGAGGGGGTCAATATTGCATTTGTGTACTCGTTTACAGGATTGATGTTGTAGGTGTTGTGTCAACTCTCTTACAGCTGTGCTGATTTCCTTCACACTTTTTTTGAGTTCATGTAAAATTGATATTCGCCCTTACATGGCTGCTGCCTGTTCTGCTGTTGACATCATGCACAAACGGACCCCCTCTAGGCTGGCTCCATATTTTCCATCCCCAACAGCACCTCCTTGGCCAGCTCCCGCTGTACTCCAACTACAGTTCTCTCAAAGCTGGTGCCAATGTCGTCAGAGACCTCAGCTGGGTTGGAGCTGGCAGGTCGTACAATTGGGGTGGTGGGTGGGTCCTCTGTGATGGCTGCTACTTCTGTGCTCCTCCTTGTGACTGAAGGTGGGGGCTGGAGGGTCCCAAGGACATCTTGGAGGGTCTGCTGGCTGATGTTTGTCAGCTCATCATCCATGTCATCAGGGAAGTCCAGAACAGGCATATTCCCAGGAGAGCAATCATCCTCTGCAATGAGATATGGTACAATTAGTGTGTCTGTGTTGTGGGTTTTGTAATGTGAGGTGCCTGCCTTCCTAATTGTTGCACATAGTGATCTTGGTTCCGTTTCATTACTCCTGTCTTTCATATTAGCATTCTCCCATGGCCTATGCCCCACCTGCATGTCACATGTATTGTGGTCAGTTTGGGGACTTGTCAGCATCACATCCTCTAGGTGTTGGTTCTGTCCAAATTGTGAATTGCCACCTTCTTGTCCTACTCAACCCTCCGTCTACTTCCATTCTCATGGTGAGGCCTTGCACTGGCTGTGGTTGTTCTGATGGCACTAGCACCACACTTCACAATCTGGAACTGACCCAGTCTCAGATATTTCACATCCAGCTATATGCTGCTGAGACCTAGCATATGCTATGTATAGCATTGGCATGGCACACTACAGATGTCAGCATTGGTGGTGTGATGTTGATATTGGGCAATGTGTGCTACACTGGATTGCACTGATGGTCCTAGCAGTGTTCCATTTCCTCATCTGACTGTGAGGGTGAATTTCACTAGCCGGGGACATATGTCCTCCCCCTCAATGCTGTTGTCTGAGCAGTATGACATTTGGGATGCTGAATGGTGTCATTGGAGCTATTGTGACTGAGGCACAGGGTGGACCCTGACATATGCAGCATGAGTATGACATTAGTGCTGTGTACCTCATAATGTTTATGAAAATGGCACATGTTTGTAACAATTATGGACAATCACATTTGACAGGATTGGACCATTTTTATTGATTACAGGGGACTGATAAAGTTGTCACCCTGAACCCTCTAATTTAGGTGTGTTTGATCCATGGGGACGTTACTGCCATTAGCTAATTGACCTGCACACACAGCAGAGGTGGTAATGGCAACTGTTGTCAATGTTAAATTCCACTTACAGATATGGACTGAGACTGTTAATTGAGCCCTAGCTCATGTAGGGAGAATACCAGCTGACGTGTGACAGCAGGCCAGTTTTACGTTGTACCCTACCGTCCTGGACTGGCTTTATCTTTCCAGCATACCCCTATGCAAAGGTTGTTGGTATAGTGTAGTACTGTGCCCCAGGTTTCCTCTAAACGGGCCATGCCCCCGTGCCGTGCCCCTTTACCCATTCCACTCCCTGAATATCATGACTTCCATGCATTGTTTAGTAGGTATGTCCCTCCCCTGCTTGCAGTTAACATTTGTGCTTTTTAATTCCCCATGCGACTTACCCTGCATCTGTGTTGTCTCGTGGTAGTCTGCGCTGTCCTGTCCTTGAATCCCTGTGACAATCTCCTCAGGGATGACGGCTGCCACCATCTCCTCAATGTGGTCCAGGGCCTCCTGCGGTGCTGGACTCCCACCTCCAGTCTGCAGTGCTGCCTTCCTGTTCCTGGACATCTTTTCCTTGGTCCTGCACTTGCAGTCATGCCAGCGCTTCTTGCACTTGGTGACTGTTCTTCGTACTTCTGCCACACTGTTTATCTTGTCAACAATTTGTTGCCATATTGCCTCTCTCCTACTGATTGGCAACTTTGAGGTGACAAACAGTTGGTGCTGGTGTTCTGTCACCTCTTTCACTAGAATTTCCTGCTTCTCTGCACTGAAGCAACACTTTCTTTTGTTCTTCTCCCTGTCCTGGGTCTTCTGTGGGTCCTTCTGGCTGGTTCCTGGTCTGTTGTCATCTTCCTGGGGTCTGTGCAAGCATCTGGGATCCATTTTGGTTCTCCTTAGCACATTTTGCTGTGTTTGCGCCACTTTTTGACGCTATTGAGTCAAAGAAAGGCGTGTATCTGGTTTGTGACGTGGTAAACCGGCTCACAGTCATTTTCGCAGCATTAATGTTGTTTTTCTTTACGACATGACACATTGGTTTGAGTAAAAAAAATGACTCACACCAGTGGGTTGCGCTGCTGTGCGTCAAAGTATAAATTTGATGCCCGAGCGGCGCAAATAAATGGCATTAGCTGGCGGTAAAAGTTTTGGTGCAAAACTGCGTTGGTGCAGTTTTGCGTCAAAAAGTATAAATATGTCCCAAAGTTTTGCAAGCACAGGAAGAACCAGCACAAGTGAACACAAAAGGCCTCATTATGAATTTGGCAGTCTGACAGCCAGACCACCATGGTGGCGGCTGCCAAAAGTCTGCTATGTTGGTGGACATACAGACCCCATTTTACAAGTTACACAGGCAGGACTGCCAAAAGGCAGCTAAAAAAATGACATCGCCGGGACTCTGGAGGGTGAGAAAGAGGCAACCAATCACCAGCACTGCCAGCCTGTCAAAAATTCCACTGAATCTAATACGACTCACAAAGCACAATAGAAGTTCTTCCATGGCGGAAAACCCAATGACGGTTCAAACTGCAGCGGACGGCAGTCACCACAGTGATACACAGCACCACATTGGACAGTTTGAATTCCACACATCTAACACACATCCACACACCCAAAACACCTACAAACTACACTATTAAACACACCCCTTCACACCCCACAATCCTTTGCAACAAGGAACTCCACAGCAAGATACAGTTGGTAAAAAGAAATACAAACGATAGATTAGGCACCACTCCACACTTCAAATACCACTTATCCCACACCTGCACAACATACCCAACACACAAATTAGTACCCTATACATCAGACACCAACCGTCACCCATTCACAACACAGAACCTATATCTCATCATCCTTTTTTATTACTTTTCCATATTGTCCAGCACAACCATGTCCCCACAAAACATCCCTGTTTCACTGATGATGATTTGAGGGTCATGGTGTACGAAATCATCAGAGCAGAGCCATACCTACTTGGAGCACAAGCCCAGCAAACTACTATCGCCAGGAAAATAGAGATGCACAAAGAATAGTCAACAGAGTGAATTCTGTAGGCAGCTATACACGCAAAAGGGAGGAAATCAGAAAGAGTTGGAACAACCTCAGGGGGAAGGCTTGATCCATGGCTGCCAGGCACCAGCTCGTGGTCATCAAGACTGGCAGCGGTCCACCACCTCCTCGCCCAACATTCACATAATGGGAGGAGAAGGTCTTGGCTATCCTGCATTCTGAGGGCTTGACAGGAATAGCTAGGGGAGTGGAGTAGGGTAAGTCACAACACCTATGATGTCACCCAAATGTTTTGTCTTGCATGCTCTCTGATCTCCTTTTGATATGTTAACAGCCAACCCACTCACCTCCCCTATGTTCAGCTGTGCGAATACCCCTGTCTGGCATCCAACATGTCAACTAACTCACCTGGGGGCACAATGTCTGTGTATGGCGTGGGTAGTACAGGGACTGATAGCACTACAACTCCAAGCAGGCACTGATCCACCATTAAGAAAACACAGAACAGTGTACCACAATGAAAAATGGCATGCATGTCAACTAAACAATCGACTGCACACACCTCAATGCTCCACAGTTGTACATTCTATTGTAATAATAGCAATGCTATGGGCATCTGCCAGTACAATACCACCAACACACAACAACAGCTGTGTCCTCTGCTAAACTGTCCCTTCTACCTCCCATCACATATTGAAACATACTCATCCGGGTGGAACACAGATATATGCGGTGTGCCGTACTTGGTGTAAACTGACACATATGGCCAGATAGAATGGTTACCTCTACTTTGATGGACACATCAGTTTCCACATTACATTGTACAGCTGTCTGTTGACTCAGTATTGAACTACTGGTAACTGGGATGTAACATGAAAAATATAAAGCTACAGTGCTGCCAAGGTATGAGTCTATGAACAGACATCAAAATGCCAAGATAATCTGACATCTTGTAGCAAGGTGCATGATATAGGAATTGTCTGTTTCCCAGATAGCTGTTCTCCAGATTTGAAAGCAAGTGTCACTGTCTTTTCAGGGGATCAAGCAAACCCTTTCTGTACATTGCTCAAAGCAAATCTACCTGTCAACGTTTTATACCACATGTTGCATTACAATATGTAACTGTCTGTTCCACTTCCTCAACAGATCTATGTGTCATTGGGACCATGGGGAGGACACCTGAGACAGCCACTTTCTACCTAGATGAAGCCCTCAGTGATGAAAACACCCCCGGATGTATGGACAATGAGGACTACATCTGGGATGTCAGCCTCACCCTGCCCACGTCGACTCCACCAAGCCCTGTTGCATCTACATCCCAAGCTACCATTTGCCTCCAAACCTGTGTCCCAAGGACTGTTACAACCATCATGTGCCCCCCTGTACAGGTATCAGAGTCACAACTACAATACCCTGACAATGAAGGACCTGCCACCAGTGGCAGTAGGCAAACTGTGCCAAGGGCACAGGTACGTAGGGAGAGGGTGCGTGAGAAGGATGGTGTGGGACAGTGGATTGAGGCTACTAGGGATACCAATGGCAAGGGCACTATCTCCCAAGTGTTGGGGAGTTTATCAACAGTCCCAAGGCGTGATGGGCTAGGTACTTGCCATGATAGGGGGAGATCAAACAGCTGCAGAAGGACAACCACCAGGAAGTAATGCAACAGTGGGAGGCCCTCAATTCCCACATGGTATCCCTAACAGGGGTGCTGAGAGACACCAACACCACCCTGAGCAGGATCTGTCCACAACACCAAACCACTTCTATTGGCCATGTAACATTAGCCCATTCCGCATCTGTGGCAGCCTGTAGAATGGAGGCTCTGCCAGGGGAAGGACATGCCTCAATCAATCAATCAATCAATCAGTCATTTGTAAAGCGCGCTACTCACCCGGAGGGTCTCAAGGCGCTGGGGGAGGGGGGGACCGCTACTGCTCGAACAGCCATGTCTTGAGTTGCTTCCTGAAGGAGAGGTGGTCTTGGGTCAGACGGAGGTGGATGGGGAGGGAGTTCCAAGTCTTGGCTGCCAGGTAGGAGAAGGATCTTCCTCCCGCGGTGGCTTTCCTGATGCGTGGAACGGCGGCGAGGGCGCGGATGATCGATCATAGCTGGCGGGTGGGAGTGAAGAAGGTCAGGCGGTTGTTGAGGTACCTGGGGCCCATGTCGTGGAGGGCCTTGTGTGCGTGGGTGAGGAGACGGAACGTGATTCTCTTGCTGACGGGGAGCCAGTGCAGGTCTCTCAGGTGTCCGGAGATGTGGCTGTGTCGAGGGATGTTGAGGATGAGGCGTGCGGAGGCGTTCTGGATGCGTTGGAGTCTTTTCTGTAGTTTGGCCGTGGTTCCGGTGTAAAGGGTGTTTCCGTAGTCCAGTCGACTGGTGACGAGTGCCTGGGTGACCGTCTTCCTGGTTTCGGTGGGGATCCATCGGAAGATCTTTCGGAGCATGCGTAGGATGTTGAAGCATGATGATGAAACAGCGTTGACTTGTCTGGTCATCGAGAGGGAGGAGTCCAGGATGAAGCCCAGGTTGCGTGCGTGGTCCGTTGGTTTGGGTGCGCTGCCCAGTGCAGGGGGCCACCAGGAGTCGTCCCAGGCAGAGGGTGATGATCCCAGGATGAGGACTTCCGTCTTGTCTGCGTTCAGCTTCAGGTGGCTATTCATCATCCACTCGGCTACGTCTTTCATCCCTTCGTGCAGATTGGTTCTGGCGGTGGCTGGGTCGTTGGTGAGGGAGAGGATCAGCTGGGTGTCGTCGGCGTAGGAGATGATGTTGAGGTTGTGTTGGCGTGTGATGGCTGCGAGGGGGCTCATGTAGACGTTGAATAGGGTGGGGCTGAGTGATGATCCTTGCGGTACGCCGCAGATGACTTTGGTGGCCTCGGAACTGAACGGGGGGAGGCGGACTCTCTGGGTTCTTCCTGTGAGGAACGAGATGATCCACTCTAGTGCCTTCTCTTGGATTCCTATGTTGCTAAGGCGTTGCACTAGGGTGTGGTGGCAGACAGTGTCGAACGCTGGGGAGAGGTCCAGGAGGATGAGTGCCGCTGTTTCCCCGTTGTCGCGCAGTGCTCGGATGTCGTCAGTGGCTGCGATGAGGGCGGTCTTGATGCCTCAGACACTCCTGTCTCTGTAGCTGAAGAACACCCCCGCAAACGTGGATGTCCCCCAAAATTACCAGGGGGTGCAGATGCCAATACTACAACCACTGAAAGGGAGTGATCTCATAATGACGGATTCCCCTTGTGGGCCACTGATACACCCTTTTATGACCACTGTCAATTTTTCAAGGATAGTAGGAGACTGAACTTGGGACTCCAAATGTTCTAGCAGCTACCCTGATGATAACATCCACAATGACTGAACCCTTGCACTTTATTGCTTTGATTCCATTCATTTAATTTTCCTGAGCACTTGTAAATAAACACAACTTTAACACACTAAGGTGGTCATTCCAACCTAGGCAGTAAAAGGCGCTTACCGCTGTGCAGAAGACCGCCATAACACCGCCGAGGCCGCGGTAAACCGCCACGGTCATTGTGACCTACAACAGGCAAACCGCCAAAATACAGACATCCACAAAAGTCCGCCACACCAAAGGGCAGCGAGAAACTGGCGATGACCAAACCTCCACCGTCACGCCAACAGAAATACTCCCACACTATCACGACACACGAATCCATGCGGCGGTCTTTCAACCGTGGTAGTCCATTGGCGGTACACAACGCCGCGCTCAAAATACACACACATATACAAAACACAGCCACATTGGACAATTCAAAATACACACACCTGATACACATACACACACCACTCCCACACACCCAATACAATATAAAACACACACCCACATCACCCACAAACCCCTACTCCTAGAGATTCGTGAACACGCACAGAGATAAGAGACCCGAGCACACAGACGCGCAATTCACTGTCACCCAGCTATACTACCACGCACGTCAAAATACACACCAATACACATCACCACACTTAGCACCACACAATCCACCCCACACATCACCCAAACCACCCCATGGCACCGCAAAGACACCCCAGGTTTTCTGACGCTGAACTCAGGGCCATGGTGGAGGAAATTGTACGGGTAGAGCCACAGCTCTTCGGGACACAGGTGCAGCACACCACCATTGCCAGGAAGATGGAGCTATGGAGCAGAATAGTGGAGAGGGTCAACGCTGTGGGACAACACCCAAGAAATCGGGACGACATCAGGAAGAGGTGGAACGACCTACGGGGGAAGGTGCGTTCCATGGCATACAGGCACAACATTGCGGTGCAGCGGACTGGCGGCGGACCCCCACCTCCTCCCCCAGAATTTACAACATGGGAGGAGCAGGTCTTGGCGATCCTGCATCCTGAGGGCCTCGCAGGAGTATCTGGAGGAATGGACTCTGGTAAGTCATATCTTAATTACTACATCCCCCCCAACCCCACCAGCATGCCAACTCATACCCCCACCCTCACCCCCACCCCCATCACACCTACTCCTTGCAAATGTCTCACCCTCACAACCCACCCATCCCAACACCAAGTCCTGCATGCAACCACTAAGCATGGACACCCATCACCTAAGCATGCCCACTGCACATACCCATCCCCCCCCCAAACCACCCTCACAAAAGCCCCCACACAGGAATGCAAGCACAGGGGTACACGGGCACCCACCCATTGCACTCTATGGCACACACAGAAGCAATAATCGTACTATTATACCCCTACAGGACCCGAACGCCACGTCACCGCGCAGGAGGGTCCACAAATGTCCACTCCACCCCCAGAAGAGGCCCACAGTGATGACAGCACCTCTGTCTCCCTGGATCTAGATGACCAACCCGGCCCATCGGGGACCTCTGGACAGTCGGTTCCCCTCAGACAGCCACAGGCCACAGCAGACCTTCCCCCCTCTGGGAACACCAGCACAGCACCCACCCAGCGGGCCCATACCTCTGTCCCCAGGACACGTCAATCAGCGGTGTGTCCACCACTACAGGGCACCCAGGTTACCCCACCACCCCAACAACAACAGGGACCTGGGGAGAGTGGTAGTGGGCACACGGTCCAGGGGACAGAGGCACAGGGAAACAGGGGAACTGGGAGGGCTGCTGTGCGATAGGGGGGGAACAGGCCCAGGGAACCCACCCTCACGAGGCCCTCTCCTCCATCATGGGAGCATACCACCACTCCCAGGAGACGATGGCGACGGTCCTGGCCAGGTTTCAGGAGATCCAGCTTCTGCAGGAGCAACAGTATATGGGTTTCAGGGAAGAACTAAGAAACATCAGTACCCCCATGGGCACCATCGTAGTGGCTCTGAATGAGCTAGTCACCACATTGCGGGACACTGTTGCACCACAAAGGGCCCCTGACACTAGCATGGACCAAGAACTGCCTACCACCTCCGCCGGCGCTAGTGGACAGGAGGCCCCGACACAAGACCAACAGGCCACCAGAACCCCACCCCCTGCAGAAGGTGAACCACCCCGCAAGCAGGCCCTGAGATCTAGGAAGAAGACAGAGTAAGATGCCAAGACCCCCGCCAGCAAAGGATACCTCCCTGATTGTCATCCAATTGTCCCACATTGACACCCTGTCCATTCTTACACTGCCCCTGCTCCACTTTCCACAGGCATCTGGACAATGCATCTGTGATACTGATAGTCTGTACTCTGCCATGGACAATCCTCCACCATCACACCTCAACCATTTGCAACCACCCACCAATTTAGAGCACTGTAATAAACACACTTATTGCATAAAACAATCTGGAGTCTGGCTGTGATTATGTACAAATGTATTAGACATTACCGTGCCAAATGGCATATTCACATTGTGATGCCAACATACCAATGTCACACAGCTGTAGTCCATGGGGAAATAAAGCAGATGTCACGCAGTGGGGCCCACATCTCTGAAATTGGAAGGGAAAGTCACAACTCAGTTACCCTACACTAGGGGAAAAGGACAGACAGTAGAGAGGTAGTAGGGGTTAAGTATATGTAATATGCCGGTGTGGATTCTTACCTGTGTGTCATTGAAAATACTGCTGTATTACTGTGTTCCTGTTCTCTATGTCGTCCTCTTCGCCTTCCTCCTCTTCACTCTCCACAGGCTCCACAGCTGCTACAACACCACCATCTGGACCATCCTCCTGCAGAAAAGGCACCTGGCATCGCAAAGCCAGGTTGTGAAGCATACAGCAGGCCACGATGATCTGGCACACCTTCTTTGGTGAGTACATTAGGGATCCACCTGTCATATGTAGGCAGTGGAAACTGGCCTTCAGGAGGCCGAAGGTCCGCTCGATCACCCTCCTTGTTCTCCCATGGTCCTCATTGTACCGTTCATCTGCCCTTGTCCTGGGATTCCTCACTGGGGTCAGTAGCCATGACAGGTTGGGGTAACCAGAGTCTCCTAATAGCCACACACGGTGCCTCTGGAGTTGACCCATCACGTAAGGGATGCTGCTATTCCGCATGATGTACGCGTCATGCACTGACCCAGGGAACTTGGCATTAACATGAGAGATGTACTGGTCAGCCAAACACACCATCTGGACATTCATGGAATGATAACTCTTCCTGTTCCTGTACACCTGTTCACTCCTGCTGGGGGGGACCAAAGCAACATGTGTCCCATCAATGGCACCAATGATGTTGGGGATATGTCCAAGGGCATAGAAATCAGCCTTCACTGTATCCAAATCCCCCACCTCAGGGAAGACGATGTAGCTCCGCATGTGTTTCAGCAGGGCAGACAACACTCTGGACAACACCTTGGAAAACATGGGCTGGGACATCCCTGATGATATGGCCACTGTTGTTTGAAATGACCCACTTGCAAGGAAATGGAGTACTGACAGCACCTGCAGTAGAGTGGGGATCCCTGTGGGTTGGCGGATTGGTTACATCAGGTCTGGCTCCAACTGGGTACACAGTTCCTGTATAGTGGCTCGGTCAAGCCTGTATGTCAGTATGACATGTCTTTCCTCCATTGTCGACAAGTCCACCAGCGGTCTGTACACGGGAAAATTTCTCCATCTCCTTGCATGTCCCAGTGGACGGTGCCTATGAAGGACAACAGCGAGCACAGACTCAATCAACCCACAGGTACGTAACCACAGCTTGCACATAACACGATTCCCAATGCATTGAATGGCTTGTATGAGTGTTGATGCAAGGCCTAGGTATGTGTGACGCAGTAGAAAATAAGGCATGTGGGCCCTTGAAATGGCATCTGCCTGACCTGTGAAGTGCGACAATGGGATGTGAGGTCAATGCGCTGGCGTGGGACACCGTGGCGGTAGGCGGTCGAAGACCGTGGCACAAAGCTGCATTGGTTAACATTGAACCCTATGGGTCTCAGGAGCCAATGACGATGTGCGCCGGCTGTTGCGGTACGCACCGCCGCGGTACGCACTGCCGCGGGCGTGACCGCCATTTTCTATCTGCTTAATCAATCGATACCTGATCTTTGACAGGAGAGGACCTACACTGCAAGTGCTGCTGTGACCACGGTCTGGAAGAGACAATGGTGGTCATTCTGACCCTGGCGGTCTTTGACCGCCAGGGCGGAGGACCGCGGGAGCACCGCCGACAGGCCGGCGGTGCTCCAATGGGGATTCCGACCGCGGCGGTAAAGCCGCGGTCGGACCGGCACCACTGGCGGGGTCCCGCCAGTGTACCGCCGCCCCTTTGAATCCTCCGCGGCGGCGCAGCTTGCTGCACCGCCGCGGGGATTCCGACCCCCCCTACCGCCATCCAGATCCCGGCGGTCGGACCGCCGGGATCCGGATGGCGGTAGGGGGGGTCGCGGGGCCCCTGGGGGCCCCTGCAGTGCCCATGCCACTGGCATGGGCATTGCAGGGGCCCCCGTAAGAGGGCCCCTACATGTATTTCACTGTCTGCTGCGCAGACAGTGAAATACGCGACGGGTGCAACTGCACCCGTCGCACAGCTTCCACTCCGCCGGCTCGATTCCGAGCCGGCTTCATCGTGGAAGCCTCTTTCCCGCTGGGCTGGCGGGCGGTCTGAAGGCGACCGCCCGCCAGCCCAGCGGGAAAGTCAGAATTACCGCTGCGGTCTTTCGACCGCGGAACGGTAATCTGACGGCGGGACTTTGGCGGGCGGCCTCCGCCGCCCGCCAAGGTCAGAATGAGGGCCAATGTCTCATGCGACTGGGGAAAGGGCCCCTGCCTTCACTGCTCAGGAGTTGGAGAAACTCGTGGATGGTGTCCTCCCCCAGTATGCACTACTCTACGGTCCTCCAGACCAACAGGTAAGTACACTGGGACCATGCTTTGTGGGCAATGCCTGTGTTGAGCCGGGTGGATGAAAGATGGTTGGGAGGGGAGCGATTGAGGCATGCATCAAACGACAGATGAGAGCATGTGCCACATGGCAAGGGTGGGGATGGGGGGGCCACTCACATTGAGCATGCAGAAGGTGATGATTATTCTTCTCTCCCTGTACATGTCACATAGGTCAGCGCCCACCAGAAAATCGGTATTTGGCGTGCCATCGCCAATGACGTCCGGACCCTGGGGGTCCACCAGAGACGGGGCAACCACTGCAGGAAGAGATGGGAGGACATTCGACGCTGGAGCAGGAAGACGGCGGAGGCTCAGCTGGGGATGGCCTTCCAACGTGGGAGGGGTGCCCGTCGTACTTTGACCCCCCTGATGTCCCGGATCCTGGCGGTGGCCTACCCCGAGTTGGATGGGCACGTGAGGACATCACAGCAGACACAAGGGGGTGAGTACACTCAAATCCTGGTTACTTTGCGTGCAGTTGAGGTGTCTGGGAGGGGGAGGAGGACTGTGGGTATCCCTAGGCCAGTGCGATATCTGTAGGCTAGGCCCCTCCGTAAGGCATGGCCCTGTGCCCCCACCCCCCACATCTGTAGGGTGCCAAGTACAGCTATTCATTGCCCTATGTCATGTATGTGAGCAGAGGTCGCCCATAGGCTTGTAGGCCATGTCCCACGGATTGCGTAGTCGACCCCAAGTGCGCGGCGTAGTGCAGGGGGCTTCTGTGTCTGTCCTGTCCGCCAACGGTGTCGCCAATGCATGCACTCAACATTTCTTTCTTTTTTCCCACCCCCCTTTTTTGTTGTCTTCCTGTTCATTTGTGCATTAGCATCATCAGGTGGATGAGAAGTGGCATCGGAGCACGAGGGAGCTGCATCTCACATGGCCATGGCGGGCCATGCAACTGACTCGGATTTCACAAGTGAGACGGAGGGCGAGGGGAGCTCCACAGCGGGGACTCGTGCTGATGTCAGTGACAGCGACTCGTCCTCTGAAGGGAGCTCCCTTGTGGTGGCGGCAACATCCGTGCCCCCCGCTACAACAGGTACAGCCGCCACCCAGCGCACCAGCACCACCCTCCCAGTAGCCCCTCAGCGTTTGCCCCGTGCCCGCTCACCCAGGAAGTTGGGCATCTCCTTCGCCCCAGGCACCTCAGGCCCTGCCCCAGTCACCCCTGCTGCCCTCAGTGAGGAGGTCATTGACCTCCTGCGGACGCTGATTGTTGGGCAGTCTACCCTTTTGAATGCCATCCAGGGATTAGAAAGGGAGGTGCAGCAGAGTAATGCATACCTGGAGGGCATTCATTCGGGTCAGGCTGCCCATCAGCGATCGTTCAACACTCTGGCCTCAGCACTGATGGCAGCAGTTGTCCCTGTCTCTAGCCTCCCCCCTCCAACTTCCTCCACCCAGACCCAATCCCCTGTACCTCTGCCTACCCCAGACACACCATCAGACCAGCCTGCACACACCTCAACACCCAAGGGAAGCTCATCCACATCACACAAGCATTCACACAAGCAACATCCACATGCAGACATACCAACACCCACTGCCTCCACTGTGTCCCCCTCCTCCTTGTCTCCCTCCTCCCTCCCTGTCACGTCTACACTCACACCTGCATGCACAACATCTTCAGCCACTACATCCATCACCAGCACACCCACCAGAACCCCCTGCACACTTGCAGTCACCACCCCCACTACCATTCACACTTCCCCTGTGTCCTCTCCCAGTGTGTCTGTCACCCCCTCTTCCAAGCTACACAAACGCAGGCAGCCACCCACCCAACAGCCATCCACCTCACGACAGCCTCCAGCCCAAGCACCTGCACCCAAAGACACCAGACTTCAAACTCCTACAACCACAACCTCCTCCTCCACTCCCATACCTACTACACCTACCCGTCCCTCTCTTCCTAAACTTATTTTCCTTTCCAAACTTGACCTCTTCCAAACAACTCCCCCACCCCGTTCATCTAAAAAGACTCCAGTCAGCACCTCAGCCACCACAACAGCGGGCCCTCTGAAGACAGTCTGTCATGGACTGTGGAGTCCCCCACCCTCAAGGGCAGGCAGCTCAGTAGGGAGCCAAGGCACGGGCAGCCCACCGCCGCAAAAACATGCCAAAATTGTCAGTGCCTAAAACACCTGGGACAAAAATTCCTACCATGGATCCGGCAGGGAGTGTGGTGCCACCTGGCACACCGCCAAAGGTGGGGAAGGGCCACAGGCGACCAGGGAAGGCTGGGAAGGGCAGCACGCCCGACAAGACCGCCAGCAGCCCAGCTGAGCAGGAGGGCCCCGCATGCCCCATCCCAGGTGAGCAGGAGGAGACCAACAGGCCCGGGACTGCAGCCCATGAGGGCCCCACCAGGCCGATCCCAGGTGGGCAGGAAGGCGCAGCCAGCCACAGGTCAGGTGGCGAATGACCTCCAACCGCTGAACTGGGCCCTTCATCTCAAGCACTGCTCCGCTTGGCACCGCCGTGTCAAGCACCGCGCCGCTGGGCCCTTCATCTCAAGCACTCCTCCGCTGGGCACCGCCGTCTCAAGAACCACTGAACTGGGCCCTTCATCTCAAGCACCGCTCCGCTGGGCACCACCGTCTCAAGAACCGCTGAACTGGGCCCTTCATCTCAAGCACTGCTCCGCTGGACACCGCCGTCTCAAGCACCGCTGAACTGGACCCTTCATGGAACTCATACACTACCAATGTAATGGCAAACAGTGTCTGGATCAATCCATGTCCACTTCACATGTCAGATCAGCTAAACCCACCTGCCAGTGACAGAATTCAGAAATGTCCACATGTGGATGGCATTGTGAAGAGATCTGGAAAATAAAAATGTTAAAAAGGACTTTAGTCAGGTAAGAGTAACAATGACCTAGAAATGTATGCCCGAAACACAATGGTAACTTAAAATGTGCAGCATAACAAACATGAACAAAGGAGATCATCAAAATAATCACAAGTCCATGTACCATTTTGCATTAAAACCTGGGCTATGTATTGCAAAGCAATGAATAAAATGTCAATGGTCATAGAAAGACCCTTCTCAAACATCTATAACCCCACCACCAGGTGAAGTACTGATTGATGAAATCTAACTAGATGTCTCCACCTTCTACCTCATCACTGTCATCCTCACTTGGCATTTCTGCTTTCTCACCTGGAAGAACTGCTGACTCCCCTTCATCGGGGATGTGTGGGATCTGACGCCTCAGGGCGAGGTTGTGGAGCATGCAGCAAGGCACAATGATCTGACACACTTTGGCGAGTGAGTAGAGGAGGGCTCCTCCAGACTTATCAATGCTATGGAATCTTGCCTTCAGGAGCCCAAAAGTCTGCTCCATGACACGCCGTGTCCTTCCATGGGCCACATTGAAGCAGACTTCCTCTGGCATGGTTGGGTACCTCACTGGTGTCAACAACCAGGGACAGTTTGGGTAGCCAGAATCTACTGTAAGGAATTGTTACATGAGTGCAAACATAATTCTCGGATATCCTTACATTTGTCAGCAGACATACACATGACATAGGTGACTTACCAACCAGCCAGGCCCTATCTGGGTACTGTTTTGTTATCAGCGTGGGATATCACTGTTCCCCATAATGAAGGCATCATGGACTGACCCCAGGTACCGTACACATACTTGGGAAATGTAGATGCCCGCCAAACAGACTACTTTAATTATGACATTAATGGAGGGGAAGTTCTTTCTGTTCCAATACACCTGTAAATTGCCATGTGGGGAAACCATGGCGACACGGGTACCATCGGTGGGTCCCACTACTTGTCAGATATGTGCCAGTCCATAAAAATCTGCCTTCCTTTGGGCCATATCATGATGTTGTGGAAATCTGATGTAGCTGTCCAGGTGTTTTAAAAATGCAGACAGTACAGCCTTTAAGACTAGACTGAACATAGGCTGGGACATGCCTGCAGTTAGGACCATGGTATTCTGGAAGGACCCTGTGGCTCAGAAATGCAGCACTCCCAATTGCCAAGAGCTGACTCTGCCACTAAAGATACCTGTTAGACCTGACAGCCTTAGGGTGGTCACCCTCAATTTTTTGTCTGCCTCCCTCCACTTTTTAACACTGTTTTTATGGTTTTAGGACTCTGCACTATTTTACCACTGCTAACCTGTGCTAAAGTGCATATGCTCTCTCCCTTAAAACATGGTGACATTGTCTCATACACAATTAGCATATTTAATTTATTTGTAAGTCCCTAGTAAAGTGTACTGCATGTGGCCAGGGCCTGTAAATTAAATGCTACTAGTGGGCCTGCAGCACTGGTTGTGCCACCCACATAAGTAGCCCCCTAACCATGTCTCAGGCCTGCCATTACAAGGCCTGTGTGCAGTTTCACTGCCACTTTGACTTGGCATTTAAAAGTACTTGCCAAGCCTTAAACTCCCCTTTTTCTACATATAAGTCACCCCTAAGGTAGGCCCAATGTAACCCAGAGGGCAGGGTGCTGTGTAGGTAAAAGGCAGGACATATATCTGTGTGTTTTATATGTCCTGGTAGTGGAAAACTCCTAAATTCATTTTCAACTGCTGTGAGGCCTGCTCCTTTGAGAGGCTAACATTAAGGCTATCCTCATAAACTGTTTGAGTGGTAGATGCTGATTTGAAAGGGGTAAACAGGTCATATTTAGTATGGCCAGAATGGTGATACAAAATCCTACTTATTGTGACAATTAAATCCTTCTGTGCCTTACAGCCTGTCTCCAATCGACGTCTGGGCTGGGCTGGATGACAGCTCCCTTGTGCATTTCACCCAGAAAACCACAAATACAAGATGTCCAGCTACACCTGCACACATCTGCATACTGAATGGGTCTTCCTGGGCTGGAAAAGTGGAGAGCCTGACACTTACATTTCAAAGGACAGTGGCCTGCCCTCACACAATGGACTGCCAAACCCCCTACTCGGACCCTGGCGGAGAGGATTTTACTGAAAGGGGACCTTGTGTCCTTCTAAACCACTCTTTGAAGTCTCCCCTGCTTGAAAGGCTCTTTTGGATATATAAGCTAGGTCCCTGACCCTACCAAAGCAGACAGTTCTTGGGACAGACACCCTGCACCAGAACCTGCAACCTGGCAAGAGAAGCTGCCTGGCTGCCCAAAGGACTCACCTGGACTGCTTTGCTGTAAAGGACTGCTGCCTTGCTGTTGGCCTGCTGCCTTGCTGGCCTCGGACCCTGCTGAGAAGTGCTTTCTAAGGGCTTGGATTGAGCCTGCCTCCTGTTTCCTGAAGTTTGAGGGACAAAAAGACTTCGGTGGTCATTACAACCCTGGCGGTCAGTGTTAAAGCGGCGGTAAGACCGCCAACAGGCCGGTGGTAAAAAAATTGCAATTACGACCATGGCGGAAACCGGCAACAAACACAGCCACTTTAACGCTCCGACCGCCACGGCGTTACAAACAAACAGCGCGGTGGTCACCGCCAACAGACAGGCGGGTGACAATGTACAATGTACAGCCCACACTATTATGACAGGCCAATCCGCCACCTTATCCGTTGCAGATTCACCGTGGATAAAAACACAGCGGAAACAGGAATTTTGATGGGAAAACGCTCACCTGTACACACTCCACGAGGAAATGAGGAACGAGGACACCATGGAACCGGAACTCCAAATTCTACCTGCGATAGTCTTCCTGCTCCTCTACCAGGAGCACGAATGCCAGCGGCGAAGACCACAGTGAGTACTGCACCTACGACACAGGGGAGGGTGGGGGCAAAAAACTGGGACACACACATGCAACACCCCACACCCACCCCCACCCTCACCCACTACAACAAACACACTAATGCATATTAATACATCACAGTTACACCCCCTCCCAAACCCCCCCCAGAAGAATGCAAAGACCAAAGAAAATGAGTGTAACCATCGGAATATATTACAAACAAGTAGGCAGAAATATATATATACATCATGTACAAAATATATTCCAGGCATAGTAGTCCAGGTACTGCACAAAGAAAGTCCCTGGAACACTGGGACCACACGGTATGGGCGAGGCCCACACAAGATCCCCGACCATGACGGAGAAAACACTGCAGGGGCATCAGACACCAACTAAACAGGCATCTCAGGGCGAGGGAAAGGGGGGGCACCTCAGCTGCTTGAGTGTACGACGCCAAATCCACGAGAGGGCCACATGCCCACTGTTCAATCCTGGGGAGTGCAAAGCCACAGTCTCTCAAGACTCTACAGTGGGTGGGTTGCCCACTGTTCCATCCTGGGGAGTGCAAAGCCACAGTCTCTCAAGTCTCTACAGTGGGTGGGTTGCCCACTGTTCCATCCTGGGGAGTGCAAAGCCACAGTCTCTCAAGTCTCTACAGTGGGTGGGTTGCCCACTGCTTTATCCTGGAGAGTGCAAAGCCACAGTTCCTCAAGTCTCTACAGTGGGTGGGTTGCCCACTGTTCCATCCTGGGGAGTGCAAAGCCACAGTCTCTCAAGTGGATAACAGTCTCCACTGGTTCTGGAGGGGGACTGTTGCCCAGAGTGCTTCATCCTGTGTGGGATAGAGGTAGTGGATGGATCTCTCCACTGGTTCTGGAGGGGGACTGGTGCCCAGAGTGCTTCATCCTGTGAAGGACAGAGGTAGTGGGTGGATGTCTCCACTGGTTCTGGAGGGGGACTGGTTCCCAGAGAGCTTCATCCTGTGTAGGACAGAGGTAGTGGATGGATGTCTCCACTGGTTCTGGAGGGGGACTGGTGCCCAGAGTTCTTCATCCTGTGAAGGACAGAGGTAGTGGATGGATGTCTCCACTGGTTCTGGAGGGGGACTGGTGCCCATAGTGCATCACTCACCCCGTGATGGACCCAGTTGCGTCAGTGCCCCTGCCACTCATGGGCTAGCGGTGCTTGAGTTGGCGGTGCCCTGTGCAGCAGTGCTTGAGTTGGCGGTGCCTTGTGCAGCGGTGCTTGAGTTGGCGGTGCCCTGTTCAGCGGTGCTTGAGTTGGCGGTGCCCTGTTCAGCGGTGCTTGAGTTGGCAGTGCCCTGTGCAGCGGTGCTTGAGTTGGCGGTGCCCTGTGCAGCGGTGCTTGAGTTGGCCCAGCGGGGCTTGTGCTGGTGGTCCTTCATGGCCCAGCGGGGCTTGTGCTGGCGGTCCTTCATGGCCCAGCAGGGCTTGTGCTGGTGGTCCTTCATGGATCAGCTGGGCTGGGGCTGGCGGTGCCCTCCTGGGCAGCTGGGCTGGGGCTGGCGGTGCCCTCCTGGGCAGCTGGGCTGGGGCTGGCGGTGGCCTCCTGGGCAGCTGGGCTGGGGCTGGCAGTGGCCTCCTGGGCAGCTGGGCTGGGGATGGCGGTGCCCTCCTGGGCAGCTGGGCTGGGGCTGGCGGGGCCCTCCTCGGCAGCTGGGCTGGGGCTGGCGGTGGCCTCCTGGGCAGCTGGTCTGGGGCTGGCAGTGGCCTCCTGGGCAGCTGGGCTGGGGCTGGCCGTGCCCTCCCGGGTAGCTGGGCTGGGGCTGGTCGTGGAATCCTGGGCAGCGGGGATGATGGCAGTCTTCTCCGCCGTGCAGCTCTTCTCAGACTTCTTGTGCCCCTTCCCCACCTTGGAAGGTGTCACAGCTGACTCCACACTCCCACCGGGACCCCTGAGAGCGGCTTTGGTGGCTGGAGTCTTCCCCCTCTCCCGCCGGGCACTGGCCAACTTCTGATGCTTCACAGGTGGGGGACTGTCTGTGCTGTGGCTCCGTGCCACTCTGGCTGTCCTGGTGGCCGGTGCACTCCACATACCAGTGACTACAGGCACCACTGGTCCCGAAGATGTTGTGGCTGAGGTGCTAGTTCGGGACCTATGAGATGGACGGGGTGGGGGAGGTGTGGGAAAAAGGTCAAGGCTGGACAGTAAAAGTTTTTTTGACACACTGGGACGGGTAGCTGGAGGGAGGTTGGGAGTGGAGGAAGAGGTGGTGGTAGTAGGAGGTGTACGTTTGGTGACTTTGGGTGCAGGTGCATGCGCTGGAGGCTGTTGTGAGGTGGATGGCTGTTGGGTGGGTGTGTGCCTGCGTTTGTGTATCTTGGGAGGGGGCGTCACAGACACACTGGGAGAGGACACAGGGGACGTGTGAATGGTAGTGGGGTGGTGACTGCACGTGAGCGGGGTGTGCTGGTGGGTGTGCTGGTGAGGGACGTATTGGCTGTGGAGGTAGTGCATGCAGGTGTGAGTGTAGACGAGACTGGGAGGGAGGAGGGAGACGAGGAGGAGGGGGACACAGGGGAGGGAGTGGATGTAGGTGTGTCTGCATGTGTGTGTTGCTTGCGTGAGTGCCTGTGGGATGTGTGGTGCTTATGTTTGCCTGAGCTTCCCTTGTGTGTTGACGTGTGTGCATGCTGGTCTGATGGTGTACTTGGGATAGGCAGAGGTACAGGGGATTGGGTCTGGGTGGAGGAAGTTGGAGGGGGTGGCTAGAGATGGGGACAATGGATGCCATCAGTGCTGAGGCCAGCGTTTGAAAAGCTCGGTGAAGGGCCGCCTGACCAGAATGAATGCCCTCCAGGAATGCATTAGTATGTTACAAATGCCTTTCTACACCCTGGATGGCATTCAAAATGGTAGACTGCCCAATAGTGAGGGACCTGAGGAGGTCAATGGCCTCCTCACTGAGGGCAGCAGGGGTTACTGGGGCAGGGCCTGAGGTGCCTGGGGCGAAGGTGATGCCCACCCTCCTGGGTGAGCGAGCACGGGACGAAGGCTAAGGGGCTGCTGGGAGGGCAGTGCTGGTAGGGGGGGTGGCTTCTGTACCTGTACATGCAGGGGGCACAGATGTTGCCGCCACCACAAGGGAGCTCCCATCAGAGGACGTGTCCGTGTCGCTGGTCTCAGCTCCTGTCCCCACTGTGAAGCTCCCCTCGCCCTCCGTCTCACTGGTGAATTCCGAGTCCGTAGTTTCGCCCTCCAGGGCTATGTGGGATGCAGCTCCCTCGTGCTCCGGGGCCACTGCTCCTCTGCCTGATGATGCTAGTGCACACAAGAACAGGGAGACCACAAAATGGGGGGGGACGACAGAAGAAAGACATGTTGAGTGCATGGATTACCGCTACCGTTGGCGGACAAGACAGACACAGAAGCCCCCTGCACCACACCGCCCTCTTGGGCTCCACTGTTCAATTCCTGGGAAATGGCCTACAAGGCTATGGATGACATCTGCACACATAGATGACACAGGGGCATGAATAGCTGTACTTGGCAGTCTACAGAGGTGGGCTGGGGTGCCACATGGCCTGCCTTACGGAGGGCCCTTGCCTACGGAACTCGCCCTGGCCTAGGGAAACCCACAGCCCTCCTCCCCCACCCAGACAACACCACTGCGCGCCAAAGTCAGCAGAATGAGAGTGTACTCACCCCCTTGTGTCTGCTGTGATGCCCTCAAGCGCCCATCCAACTCCGGGTAGGCCACCACCAGGATCCTGATCATCAGGGGGGTCATGGTGCGACCGGCACCCCTCCCACGTTGGTAGGCCATCCCCAGCTAAGCCTCCACCGTTTTCTTGCTCCAGCGGTGAATGTCCTCCCATCTTTTCTGGCAGTGGGTGCTCCGTCTGTGGTAGACCCCCAGGGTCCGGACGTCCTTGGCGATGGCATGCTAATTTTTTTTTTTCTGGTGGGCGCTGACCTACATGAAATGTACAGGGGAAAAAGAGAAGTAATTACCAGCTGCACACTCAAAGTGATTGGCCCCCATCCCTACCCTTGTCATGTGGCACATGCATTCACCGTCTTTCATGCACACAGCATTCTGCCCCCTTCCTTCTTACATCCAGCCCTCTCCACACAGGCATAGCCCATACATCATGCTCCCTGTGTACTTACTTGTTTGTCTGGAGGACCATAGAGTAGCATGTACTAGGGGAGGACCCCATCCACGAGCTTCTCCAACTCCTCCGATGTGAAGGCAGGGGCCTTATTCCCAGATGCATGAGCCATTGTCTCTTCCAGATCGAGGTCACAGCAGCACTTGCAGTGTAGGTCCTCTCCTGTCGAAGATCAGGTATCGAGTGATTGAACAGAGAGAAAACGGCAGTCACGTCCGCGGCGGTGCGTACCGTCACCGCCGGCGTACATCGTCATTGGCTGCTGGGACACATAGGGTCCAATGTTAACCAATGCAGCATTACACCGCGGTCTTCGACCACCTACCGCAACGGTGGACAACGCCAGTGCAGTTACCTCACATCCCATTGTCCCACTTTAGAGGTCAGGCAGCCGCCATTTCAGGGGCCCACATGGCTTCATTTTCAACTGCATCACACATACCTAGGCCGAGTCTCAACACACATACAGGCCACCTTTTGTATATGATTGGTGTTCTGGGTAAATTGTGGGTAAGTACCTCTGAGTTGTTTGACTCTGTGCTTGCTGTTGTCCTTCATAGGCACCGTCCGCTGGGAAATGTGAGGAGATGGCGCCATCCTCCGGTGTACCGACCGTTGGTGGACCTGTCGACAATGGAGGAGCGACATTTGATAATCACCTACAGGCTTGACCGTGCCACAATCCAGGAACTGTGTACCCAGTTGGAGCCAGACCTGATGTCAGCAATCCGCCATCCCACAGGAATCCCCCCTCAAGTGCAGGTGCTGTCAGTGCTCCATTTCCTTGCAAGTGGCTCTTTTCAAACAACTGTGGCCATGGCATCAGGGATGTCCCAGCCTATGTTTTCCAACATATTGTCCAGAGTGTTGTCTGCCCTTCTGAAACACATGCAGAGCTACATCGTTTTCCCTCAGGTGGAGGATTTGCCTACAGTGATAGGTGATTTATATGGCCAGGGACATATCCCCAACATCATAGGTGCCATTGATGGGACCCATGTGGCTTTGGTCCCCCCCCACAGGAGTGAACAGGTGTGCAGAAACTGGAAGAGTTATCATTCTATGAATGTACAGATGGTATGTTTGGCAGACCAGTACATCTCCCATGTGAATGCCATGTTCCCAGGCTCAGTGCATGACGCCTACATCCTGCGGAATAGCAGCATCCCTTATGTGATGGGTCAATTCCAGAGGCACTGTGTGTGGCTATTAGGTGAGCACCTGGAAGCAAGTCAGTGGGAATGGTTGTCTGGGTCTGGGGTTATCCCTCCAGGTTAGTGTGTGTCTAAAAGTTGCCCCTCACCATTTGCAGGTGACTCTGGTTACCCCAACCTGTCATGGCTACTGACCCCAGTGAGGAATCCCAGGACCAGGGCAGAGGAACGCTACAATGAGGCCCATGGGCGAACTAGGACGGTGATCGAGCGGACCTTCGGCCTCCTGAAGGCCAGGTTCAGGTGCCTCCATATGACAGGTGGATCCCTATTCTACTCACCAAAGAAGATCATCGTGGCCTGCTGTATGCTTCACAACTTGGCTTTGCGACGCCAGGTGCCTTTTCTGCAGGAGGATGGTCCAGATGGCAGTGTTGTTGCAGCTGTGGAGCCTGTAGACAGTGATGAGGAGGAAGCAGAGGAAGAAGACATGCACAACAGGGACTCAGTGATCCAGCAATATTTCCAGTGAGACACAGGTAAGAATACAATCCTGCCTACTACATGTACTTTAACAATACTACCTCTCTCTTGTCTGTCGTTTTCACCCAGTGTATGGTCACTGAGTTGTCACTTTCCCTTACGGTTTCACAGATGTGGGTCCCACTGTGTGACATCTGCTTAGATTCCTTATGGACTAGAGCTGTGTGACATAGGTATGTTGACATTACTATTTAAAAAACATTTTGGGGGTGATTCTAACCCTGGCGGTCGGCGATAAAGCGGCGGCCAACCCGCCAACAGGCCGGCGGTCGAAAAAATTGAATTCTGACCCTGGCGGGAACCGCCAACACAGCCCGCCACATTAACACTCCGACCGCCGCGGCGGTGCAGACAAACAGCGTGGCGGTCACCGCCAACAGGCAGGCGGCAGACAATGTACCGCCCACACTATCACAACTCACCAATCCGCCACCTTTTCCGGGGCGGGAGCCCCGCCGATAAAAACACGGCGGAAACAGACTACGAACGGGAAAACGCGCACCAAAACACACTCCACAAGTAAGGAGGACAGCATGGAACCCGAATTAAACATCCTACCTGCACTCGTCTACCTTCTCATCTACCACGAGTACGAACTCCGGCGCAGACGACAACGGTGAGTACTGCACCTACGACACACGGGAGGGGGGAGGAGGGAAGCTTACGGCACACACATATGCGACCCCCCCCCCAAACTATGTACACACTAATGCAGAGCAACAATGCACAGTGACACCACCCAAACCCCCCTTAAGAATGCAACGACAGAAATAAATTAGGACGAAAATTTTTATAAAAAATAGACTCTGATATGGAGCGATCAACTATGCAAAATATCCATAACAAAATGATACTATGTACACTGCCATGGAGAACCGAGGCAATCAGTCCTGTATGTGAAAGTTAAATGGAACAGTCCGTGGGCTACAGTGTAGCGACACAAGGGCAAAGCCCACACAGGAGACCTGAGTCCTTTGGAGAGAACACTGCAGGGGCATCTGATGAAAAAATTACAGGCACCTCAGGGGGAAGGGAAGGGGGAGGCACCACAGCCACATGAGTCCACAACGCCAGATCCACGAAGGGGCCACCATGCCCATTGATGTATCCTGGGGAGTGCAAAGCCACAGTCTCTCAAGTCCCTACAGTGGGTGGGTTGCCCACTGCTTCATCCTGGGGAGTGCAAAGCCACAGTCTCTCAAGTCTCTACAGTGGGTGGGTTGCCCACTTCACCATCCTGGGGAGTGCAAAGCCACAGTCTCTCAAGTCTCTACAGTGGGTGGCTTGCCCACTTCACCATCCTGGGGAGTGCAAAGCCACAGTCTCTCAAGTCTCTACAGTGGGTGGCTTGCCCACTTCACCATCCTGGGGAGTGCAAAGCCACAGTCCATCTGGTGGATGACAGTGTCCACTGCTCAAGGAGAAGGCATGGTGGGCACAGTGAACCATAAACAGTGCTTGAGAGGAAGGGCCCAGCGGAGCGGTGCTTGAGACGGCGGGGCCCAGCGGAGCGGTGCTTGAGAAGGCGGGGCCCAGCGGAGCGGTGCTTGAGAGGAAGGGCCCAGCGGAGCGGTGCTTGACAGGAAGGGCCCAGCGGAGCGGTGCTTGAGACGGCGGGGCCCAGCGAAGCGGTGCTTGAGACGGCGGGGCCCAGCGGAGCGGTGCTTGAAACGGCGGGGCCCAGCGGAGCGGTGCTTGACAGGAAGGGCCCAGCGGAGCGGTGCTTGAGACGGCGGGGCCCAGCGGAGCGGTGCTTGAGAGGAAGGGCCCAGCGGAGCGGTGCTTGAGACGGCGGGGCCCAGCGGAGCGGTGCTTGAGACGGCGGGGCCCAGCGGAGCGGTGCTTGACAGGAAGGGCCCAGCGGAGCGGTGCTTGAGACGGCGGGGCCCAGCGGAGCGGTGCTTGACAGGAAGGGCCCAGCGGAGCGGTGCTTGAGACGGCGGGGCCCAGCGGAGCGGTGCTTGAGACGCCAGGGCCCAGCGGAGCGGTGCTTGAGATGGCGAGGCCCAGCGGAGCGGTGCTTGACAGGAAGGGCCCAGCGGAGCGGTGCTTGAGATGGCGGGGCCCAGCGGAGCGGTGCTTGACAGGAAGGGCCCAGCGGAGCGGTGCTTGAGACGGCGGGGCCCAGCTGAGCGGTGCTTGAGACGGCGGGGCCCAGCGGAGCGGTGCTTGAGAGGAAGGGCCCAGCGGAGCGGTGCTTGATAGGAAGGGCCCTGCGGAGTGGTGCTTGAGACGGCGGGGCCCAGCGGAGCGGTGCTTGAGACGGCGGGGCCCAGTGGAGCGGTGCTTGAGACGGCGGGGCCCAGCGGAGCGGTGCTTGACAGGAAGGGCCCAGCGGAGCGGTGCTTGAGACGGCGGGGCCCAGCGGAGCGGTGCTCTTCTGCACGGCGGGGCCCTGTTCAGCGGTGCTCTTCTCCACGGCGGGCCCTGTTCAGCGGTGCTCTTCTCCACGGTGGGCCCTGTTCAGCGGTGCTCTTCTGCACGGCGGGGCCCTGTTCAGCGGTGCCTATCTTCACGGCAGGCCCTGTTCAGCGGTGCTCTTCTCCACGGCGGGCCCTGTTCAGCGGTGCACATCCAGTAGGTCAAGGGAGCCAGACCTGGCCTGGACTCCCTGCTCAGTCGCCCTCCGACCGTGATGCTTCTGGACCCTTCGGGGACGGAGTCCTGGGCCCTTTGGTGTCCTCCTTTCCAGCTGGGATGTGGCATGTGGGGCCCACCTGCTCTGCGCTCCTGCTGCCTGACTTCTCCGCCCTGCTGCCCTTACGCTCCTTAGATGGGGCTCTCGGGCCCTTGCCTCCCCTAGATGATGTGGCTGGTGAAGTGGGCGAAGTTTGCTCCTTGGGGGCAGCCGTGTCAGTCCTCGCACGGCGGCCCTTGTGTTTCCTGGTCCTCTTGCCAGGGGGGGGGCTGGATGTGTCCTTGCTGCTGATTGAGGTGTCACTGCTGGCAAAGGGTGGACTCCAGAACCCATGCACAACAGTGACACCCGAAGCTGGGCTGGTGGTGGCTGTGGTGCTCTTGGGACTCTTTGCAGATGGAGGGGGTAGGTCATCGGAGGGAAAGAGGTCAAGATTAGCCAGGAAAAGTTTTTTAGGGCCAAGGTAAAGGGTAGGAGAAGTGGTGATGGGAGTGGAGGAAGAGGATGTGGTTGTAGGAGAGTCAGGTGTGCTGTCATTGGGTGAAGGTGCTGGTGCTGTAGGCTGTCATGAGGTGGATGGCTGTTGGGTGGGTGGCTGCCTGCGTTTGTGTGTCTTGGAAGAGGGTGTGACAGACACAGTGGGAGAGGACACAGGGGACGTGTAAAGGGCAGTGGGGGTGGTGACTGCACGCGTGCGGACTGTACAGGAGGGTGTGGTGGTGATGGAAGCACTGGCTGATGTTGGTGTGCATGCAGGTGTGAGTGTAGATGTCACAGGGAGGGAGGAGGGAGACGAGGAGGAGGGGAACAGGGGTGGCAGTGACTGTTGGAATGTCTGCATCTGGGTGTTGCTTGGGTGAGTGTTTGTGGGATCTGTGGTGCTTGTGTCTGGATGAGCTGCCCTTGGGTGTTGAGGTGTGTGCAGGCTGGTCAAATGGTGTGGATGGGATAGGCTGAGGAACAGGAGACAGAGACAGGCTGGAGGCAGTCAGAAGAGGGAGGCTGGAAACAGGGACAATGGCTGCCGTCAGTGCTGAGGCCAGAGCAGTGAACGATCGTTGATGGGCAGCCTGACCCGAATGAATGCCCTCCAGGTAGGCATTGCTCCGATGCACCTCCCTTTCTACCCCCTGGATGGCATTCAAAAGGGTAGTCTGCCCAACAATGAGCGTCCTCACAAGGTCAATGAGCTCCGCACTGAGGGCAGCAGGGGTGACAGGGGCAGGGGCTGAGGTGCCTGGGGCGAAGGAGACGCCCGCCTTCCTGGGCGAGCGGGCACGGAGCGTAGGCTGAGGGGCTGCAGGGAGGGCGGGGCTGGTGCGCTGGGTGGCGGCTGTACCTGTAGAGGCGGGGGTCCTGGATGTTTCCGCCACCGCTAGGGAGCACCCATCCGAGGACATGTCTGTGTCGCTGCTCTCACCACCGGTCCCCGTTGTGGTGCTCCCCTCGCCCTCTGGATCACTGGTGCCCTCGGTGTCTGTTCCTGGGCCCACCGGGGCCTTGTGACTTGCAGCTCCCTCGTGCTCCGATGCCATATCTCCTCCGCCTGATGATGCTAATGCACACATGCACAAGAAGATGAAGAAGAAGGGTGGGGGGAGAAAAAAGAAGACCAGGTTGAGTGCATGCAATGTCAACACCGTTGGCGGAGAGGACAGACACAGGAGCCTCATGCACTAAGCCGCGCATTCGGGGTACACTACTCAGTACTTCTGACTAAGACAACAGGTCAAGAGAGGACAAACGCGCAGATGTGTGAGGCTGGACCATCAATAGCTGTACTTGTCACCCTACAGAGGTGGGGGCCGGGAGCACAGGGCCATGCCTAAGGGAGAGGACTACACTGCAGAAAGCGCCCTGGCCTAATGTCACCCACAACCCTCCTCCCCCACCCAGACGCCTCCACTGCGCAGAAAGATAGCAGAATGTGCTGATACTCACCCCCTTGTGTCTGCTGTGATGCTCTCAAGCGCCCATCCAAATCAGGGTAGGCCACCGCCAGGATCCGGGACATCAGGGGGGTCAGGGTACGACTGGCACCCCTCCTAGGTTGGGAGGCCATCCCCAGCAGTGACTCGGCGGTCTTCCTGGTTCCGCGGCGGATGTCCTTCCACCTCTTGCGGCAGTGGGTTCCCCGTCTGACGTGGACCCCCAGGGCCCGGACTTCCTTGGCGATGGCACGCCAAATCTCGACTTTCTGATGGGCGCTGACCTATGTGACATGTACAGGGTGGGAAGGAAACATTCATCAACTTACTGCATGTTAGATGTGATTGACCCCCCTCCCCAACCTTGCCATATGGCACATGCTCTCATCTGTCGTGCGTTGCACTCCTCATTCGCCCCCCACCCCACCAACTTACATCCACCCCACTCCACACAGGCATCGCCCATTCCATGTGCACCCGGTGTACTTACCTGTTGGTCTGGAGGACCGTAGAGTAACGCATACTGGGGGAGGACCCCATCCACGAGCTTCTCCAACTCTTCAGACGTGAAGGCAGGGGCCCTTTCCCCAGTCGCAGCAGCCATTGTCACTTCCAGACCGAGGTCACAGCAGCACTTGCAGTATAGGTCCTCTCCTGTGGATGATCAGGTCTCGAGTGATTAGGCAGATAGAAAATGGCGGTCACGCCCGCGGCGGTGCGTACCGCGGCGGTGCGTACCACTACCGCCGGCGCACCTGAAACCCATAGGCTTCAATGTTAACCAATGCGGCTCCGTGTAGCGGTCTTCGACCGCCTACCACCACGGTGTGCTCCGCCAGCGCATTGACCTCACATCCCATTGTCCCACTTCACAGGTCAGGCAGCCGCCATTTCAAGGGCCCACATGGCATAATTTCTACTGCGACACACAGGCCTAGGCCTTGCATTGCCACACATACACGCCTTTCAAAACATAGATAACCGTGTGCTATGCAAGCTATGGTGAACGTACCAGTGATTGGCTTGACTCTGTGCTCCATGTCGTCATTCCTAGGCACCGTCTACTGGGACTTGCGAGGAGAAGGATGAATCCTCGCGTGTACCGACCGCTGGTGGACCTGTCGACAATGGAAGAACGCCACATCATACTACGATACCGACTTGACCGTGCCACTATCCATGAACTGTGTGCCCAGCTGGAGCCAGCCATGATGTCCCACATCCGCCAACCCACAGGAATTCCCCCTCTGGTGCAGGTTCTGTCAGTCCTCCATTTTCTTGCAAGTGGCTCATTCCAGACAACAGTGGCCATGTCATCTGGAATGTCTCAGCCTGTTTTCCAAAGTTTTGTCTAGAGTGTTGTCTGCCCTGACGAAACACATGCAGAGTTACATTATATTCCCTGAGGAGGTTGATTTGGCCACTGTGAAGGGTGATTTTTATGCCCTTGGACATATTCCCAACATCATTGGTGCCATTGATGGGACCCATGTAGCCTTAGTCCCCCCAAAAGACGATGAGCAGGTGTACAGAAACAGGAAAAGTTACCATTCTATGAACGTCCAGGTGGTCTGTTTGGCTGACCAGTACATCTCCCATGTGAATGCCATGTTCCCTGGGTCAGTGCATGACGCGTATGTGATGCGTAATAGCAGCATCCCTTATGTGATGGAACAGCTACAGAGACACCGTGTGTGGCTAATAGGTGACTCTGGTTACCCCAACCTGCCTTGGCTATTGACCCCAGTGAGGAATCCCCGGACCAGGGCTGAGGAACGGTACAATGAGGCCCATGGGCGAACTAGGAGGATCATAGAAAGGACCTTTGGGCTCCTGAAGGCCAGATTTAGGTGCCTGCATATGACAGGGGGATCCCTGATTTGCTCACCAAAGAAGGTGTGCCAGATCATCGTGGCCTGCTGTATGCTTCACAATCTGGCATTGCAACGTCAGGTGCCTTTCCTGCAGGAGGATGGTCCAGATGGTGGTGTTGAAGCAGCTGTGGAGCCTGCGGAGAGTGAAGAGGAGGAAGACTCAGAGGACGACACAGACAACAGGGACAGAGTTATCCAACAGTATTTTCAGTAGCACACAGGTAAGAATCACCCACGCCATTTTACTTTTCCTGCAAGCCTCCTGCTTCTCAACTTTGTCTATGACCCCCCAGTTCTTTTAAACTGATGTTTGATTTTCCCTTCCCTTTTCAGTGCTGTATGACCCACTCCGTGACTACTGCTTGGTTAGCCCATGGACTAATGCTTATTGATCTCGGTATGTGTTCAGCACAAAGTTAACAGAACATAATTGATCGGTAAAGTGTTATACATTTGTAAATAATACAGCCTGACTCCTGTTTGATTTCAGTGCATTGAGTGATTTATTTTTTGTGCTAGATAATGGTACATGATATAAACACGGTGATGGGTGGGGGTGGAGTAATGGCCATGGCAGAGTCCAGTTCTCAGTCTCACAGGTGCATTGTCCATATGCCTGTGGAAGGATGGAGCAGGGGCAGTTCAAGGTTGGACAGGGTGGCAATATGGGACAGTGGGATGACTTCAGGGGGTGTCTCATGCTGGCGGGGGTCTTGACATCCTACTCTGTCGATTTTTTTGATCTCAGGCTCCTCTTGCGGGGTGGTTGTTATTCAGCAGGAGGTGGGGTTCTGGTGGCCTGTCGTTGTGGTGGGGCCTCCTGTCCACTAGCGCCGGCGGAGGTGGTAGGCTGTTCCTGGCTAGTGACAGGGGCCCTGTGTGGTGCCACATGGTCCCGCAACGTGTCTTCTATCCGGTTGAGGGCCTGGACTATGCTCCCCATAGCGGTAGAGATTTTGGTGAGTTGATTGCTGAACCCCATGTAGCGTTCCATCTGCTGTGCCTGGATCTCCTGGAACCTGGCCAGTACCGTCGCCATCGTCTCTTGGGAGTGGTGGTAGGCTGCCATGATGGTGGTGAGGGCCTCTTGGAGAGTGGGTTCCCTGGGCCTCTCCTCCCCCCCCTGTCGCACAGCAGCCCTCTGAGTTTCCCTGTTTCCCTGGGCCTCTGTCCCCTGGACGGTGTGCCTACTACCACTGCCCCCAGGTCCCTGTTGTTGTTGGGGTAGTGGGTTAGCCTGGGTGCCCTGTAGTGGCAGACACACCGCTGATTGACCTGTCCTAGAGACAGAGGCATGGGCCCGCTGGGTAGGAGCTGTGCTGTTGGTCCCAGAGGGGGTTGGGTCTGCTGTGGCCTGTGTGTGGGGAACCGACTGTCCAGAGGTCCCCGATGGTCCGGGCTGGTCATCAGGTTCCAGGTCGACAGAGCTGCTGTCATCACTGGGGGCCTCTTCCAGGGGGGGGATGGACATTTCTGGACCCTCCTGGCCGGTGTGTTGGCGTTCGGGTCCTGCATGGGGTAAGAGAGTATGGTTATTGTTTCTGTGTGTGCTATTGCGTCCCATTGATTGGTGCCTTTGTCCCCCAGTGCTGCCATTCCCTTGGGGGAGGTGTTGTGGGGGTGTTTTGGGGGGGGGTATGTGCAGTGGTCATGCTTGGGTGATGGGTGTCCATAGTTTGTGGTGGCATGCAGGGGTTGGTGTTGGGTGGGTTGTGCTGGAGAGACATTCTCAGGGAGGATGTGTGATGGGGGGTTGGGGGTGAGGGTGGTGGTGGGGGTTAGCATGCTGGGGGGGGGTGAAGTAGTTGAGATTGTACTTACCAGAGTCCATTCCTCCGTGTACTCCAGCGAGGCCATCAGGATGCAGGATGTTTAGTACCTCTTGCTCCCATGCTGTGAATTCGGGTGGAGTGGGTGGGAGTCCCCCGCCAGTCTTCTGCACTGCGATGTTGTGTCGCGAGACCATCGAGCGCACCTTTCCCCTTAAGTCGTTCCAGCGTTTGCGGATGTCGTCTCGATTTCTGGGATGCTGTCCCACCGTGTTGACCCTGTCCACTATCAGCTGCCATAGCTCCGCCTTCCTGGCTATAGTGGTGTGCTGCACCTGTGAGCCGAAGAGCTGGGGTTCAACTCTTGTGATTTCCTCCACCATGACCCGGAGTTCTTGGTCCGAAAAGCGTGGGTGCCTTTGGGGTGCCATGGGGTGGTGTGGATGAGGTGTGGGGTGGTGTATATGGTGATGAGTGTGTTGGTGTGTGGTGCTTTGTGCTTCTATGTGGTGTGTGTGATGGTGTAGTGTGCCTCTGTGTGATGTAGCTCTCTATTCTGTGATGTGTCTCTCTCTCCTTCGTCTCTGATCTGCGGTCGTAGGGGTTTGTGGGTGATGTGGGTGTGTGTTTTATAGTTGTATGGATGTGTGGGAGTGTTGTTGGTATGTGTGTCAGGTGTGTGTATTTCAAATTGCCCAATGTGGCAGTGTTTTGTATGTGTGTGTGTATTTTGACCGCGGCGGTGTGTACCGCCAATGGAATACCGCGGTTGAAAGACCGCCGCGTGGATTGGTGGGTCAGAATGGCATGGGCGTGTTTGTGTTGGCGTGGCGGTGGAGGTTTGGTCATCTCCAGTTTTCCGCGGCCCGCTGATGAGGCGGCCTTCCTTGGATGTCGGGTTTTTGGCGGATTCACAGTTGGTGGTCAGAATGACCGTGGTGGTTTACCGCGGCCGCGGCGGTAGTATGGCGGAGTTCTGACCGGCGGTATGGGCCTTTTACTGCCAAGGTCAGAATGACCCCCTTTGTCACTGTAATTGCTAATACACTATTTCGAAATCACAGACTCCAGATCATTTTGTGCTTTAGGTGTGTTTATTTAAATGCTCAAAATTGGAGGGGATAGTGAAATGGTGAGGGGTGATGGCGGAGGAGTGTCCATGGCAGAGTCCAGTCTATTAGTCTCACAGGTACATTGCCCATATGGGCATAGGAAGTGGAGCTGGGGCAGTTTAATTATGGACAGGGTGACAAAGTGGGACAGTAGGATGACAATCAGGGTGGTCTCATTTCTTGGCGAGGGTCTTGGCATCGTTCTCTGTCTTGTTCCTGGATCTCAGGGACCGTTTGTGGGGTGGTTCTCCCGCTGCAGGGGGTGGGGTGCTGGTGTGGTGGTCCTGTGTCGGGGCATCCTGTCCACTAGCGCCGGCAGAGGTGGTGGGCAGTTCATCGTCCATGCTAGTGTCAGGGGCCCCATGTAGTGCCACAGTGTCCCTCCTGGTGTTGAGTAGTTCCTTCAGCACCCCTACGATGGTGCCCAAGGTGGAGCTGATGGTTCCGAGTTCCTCCCTGAAGCCCATATACTGTTCCTCCTGCATGCGCTGGGTCTCCTGAAACTTGGCCAGTACCGTTGCCATCGTCTCCTGGGATTGGTGGTATGCTCCCATGATGGAGGAGAGGGCCTCGTGGGGAGTGGGTTCCCTTGGCCTGTCTGCCCCCTGTCGCACGGCAGCCCTCCCAGTTCCCCTGTGTTCCTGTGCCTCCGTCCCCTGGATCGTGTGCCCACTACCACTGCCTCCAGGTCCCTGTTGTTGTTGGGGTGGTGAGTTATCCTGGGTTCCCTGTAGTGGTGGACACACCGCTGATTGACATGTCCTGGGGACGGAGGTATGGGCACGCTGGGTGGGTGCTGTGCTGGTGTTTACAGAGGGGGGAAGGTCTGTGGTGGCCTGTGCCTGTGTGAGGGGAACCGACTGTCCAGAGGTCCCCAATGGTCCGGGCTGGTCATCTAGATCCAGTTGGACAGAGGTGCTGTCATCACTGTGGGCCTCTTCTGTTGGTGGTGTGGACATGTGTGGACCCTCCTGTCGGTGACGTTGGGTAGGGGTCCTGCAGGGGTATAAAAGGATGTTTGTTAAATCTTTGTGTGTAATGGTGTGCAATGGGTGGGTGGCCGTGTACCCCAGTACTAGCATTCCTGTGTGGGAGCTTGTGTGATGGTGGTTTAGGGGGGTGTATGGGTATGTGCATTGGCCATGCTTTGGTGATGGGTGTCCATGCTTTGTATTTGCATGCAGGGCTTGGTGTTGGGATGTGTGGTTTGTGATTTTGGGACATTTGTGAGGAGTTGGGGTGCTGGGGGTGAGGGTGAGGGTGGGGGTATGTTATAGCATGCAGGTAGGGTGGGGGATGTAATAGTAAAGCTTTGACTTACCATTCCTCCACCTACTCCTGCGAGGCCCTCAGGATGCAGAATCGCCAAGACCTGCTCCTCCCATGTTGTTAGTTGTCGGTGAGGAGGTGGGGGTCAGCCACCAGTCCGCTGAACCGCCAGGTGGTGTCTTGAGACCACGGAACGCAACTTCCCCCGTAGGTCATTCCACCTCTTCCTGATGTCCTCCCGATTTCTTGGGTGTTGTCCCACTGTGTTGACCCTGTCCACTATTCTGCGCCATAGCTCCATCTTCCTAGCTATGGAGGTGTGCTTCACCTTTGCTCCGAATAGCTGTGGCTCTACCCGGACGAGTTCCTCCACCATGACCCTGAGCTCCTTCTCCGAGAACCTGGGGTGTCTTTGCCATGCCATGGGGTGGTGTAGGTGATGTGTGGGGTGGAATGTGTGGTGATAAGTGTGGTGATATGTAGTGGTGTGTTGTGTGAGGTGCGTGGAAGTTGTGTGGGTGATGGTGTTGTGTGCCTGTGGATGCTGTTGTTCTTGCTGGTGGTGTCTCTCTCTGGCCTTCTTTCTGAATTTTTTGTCGTGGGGGTTTGTGGGTGATGTGGGGTGTGTTTTATATTGTAATGGGTGTGTGGGATTGGGGTGTGTATGTGTCTCAGGTGTGTGTATTTTGAATTGTCCAATGTGGGGATGTTTTGTAAGAGTGTGTGTATTTTGAGCGCCAATGGAATACCGCGGATGAAAGACCGCTGCGTGGATTCGTGTGTCGTGATAGTGTGGGCGTATTAATGTTGGCGTGATGGTGTCGGTTTTGTTTTCGCCAGTTTATCACTGACCTTTGGTGTGGCGGACTTGTGTGGGTGTCTGACTTTTGGCGGATTCCGAGATATGGTCATAATAGCTGTGGCAGAATTCCGCAGCCGCGCCGGTGTGTTGGCGGTCTTCTGCGCGGCGGTAAGCGGCTTTTACCGAGGGCCTTCATCTCTGCAAGGAAACTCCTTGTGCGGTGACAATTGACACATAGCCTGCCACAATCGACGCACAGCCTGTCCAGCGGTGGGAAAATCACTTCATCGCCGAAACAGAACAACACAGCCCGGCTCCTCGAGTGGAGAATGAAGCACCGCCAGCGTTGCGACGGGAGCTTTCACGCACAGCCTACAGGATTGACGCATCATTGAGCCGTAACCACGCAACCCGACTTCCTGCAAGAGGAATCGATGCAGCGCCAGCCCTGTGACAGAAACTCTGCCGCATCACCCAATGGATGGACATAACAGCTGTGACCTCGTCCTGCACGCCCAGGATTTCCACGCATCATCCCTGGGCATCAAAAGACCCCGCATTGAAAAGCGGATCCACGACTATGTGCCAGAATTTGATGCAAAACCCTTGCCGCATGGTAAAGAATCAACACATCACCTGTGTGCCCCCTTTTCCATGCATCTCCTCCTCTGCGATCTTCGTGCTTGTAATTTTGACGCAAACCAGGTACTTTGTGCTTTCAAGAGACAATTGTTGTTTGAAGACTCTTCTTATCATTACAAAAGTGATATTACAACTTATGATTATCAATTCTTAATCAGATAAATATCTTATATTTTTCTAAACCTGTGTGGTGTCTTTTTGTAGTGTTATCACTGTGTTATTGCCTGATTTATTGCACAAATACTTTTCACATTGCCTTCTAAGTTAAGCCTGACTGCTCAGAGGGTGGGCACAGTGACTTAACCTGACTAGGATTGTGGTCCCTACTTGGACAAAGGTGTTACCTCTGCCAACTACAGACCCCATTTATAACAATACCTTACTTTTATCTTATCACCATGAAAAAATGTGACTTCAATGTGGACATTCAGATATGGTTAGTTAATGTCAGCACGCAGGACTATGCAGTGGATTTGTTTCCGACCTTTTGACGTTTTATTAACTTAACTTTTTTGACCATCTAAGGGCCTTTAAATAGCGAATTCTTGACCTATTGTACTAGACAATAGGAAATGATCTGCAACTGCCGGCAGAAGTCGTCATGTTGGTGTTGGATATTACTGTGGTGGACATTGCATTGGAACACATTGCTGTCCATGGTGGTCTAGGGTCAATTGCGATGTCCGCCGGCGGTTACGGTCTCTCACATAGCAGACCTGACCACCATCTCATACATCATCCCTTACTTGATTCACAACACTGCTACCAGCAAGAACTCCATGACTTGAGCTGCTGTGTACTGCCTCTGAGAGCAATCATGTCAAGTCCTACAGGTAATAGGCCTCCTGCATTCTCACTCGAGGAGTTGGAGAAGCCTGTAGAGGAGGTCCTATCCCTGTATAAACAGCTCTATGGTGCACCAGAGGAGCAGGTATGTGAACCATGTGCATATATGTCTCATTAGCTCAACTATTCTTTGATATGCTAAGCAAAGGCTGATTGGCAATGTTTCTGATTGTGTCCTTAAGGTCTTTTTGGTGCTAGAGTTGTGCTAGAATGTATGAGTTCTTTGTCATGTACTAATGTTTTGTCACAGAGTTAGAGTCCTGAGACATTGTGGAGAGTGTGTCATGTATGTTCCCTGACCCACCTTGTGACTGTTGCACATGGTTAGTGGAGGTGTTATGCCAGACTTCACCTGAAAAAACTCATCTTCATATGTGTTTGGTATCTGGTCATATGCGATAACATGACAGCTGGTGCTGGAGTTGCATGTTGTCTGCCTGTTTCCAGCTCACATATGTCCTCACTGTATATACTCATCAGTGGAGTGGGTGTTCAAGATTGTCTGTGTTTGGCTTGATGAACTGACTTGTAAGTAACTCTGCTTGTTTAGATGTGGTACATGTTGACATAAAAAATGTTCTTGCCTTTGTCATCCATGCAGGTCAACACCCATCAGAAGAAGAAGATTTGGCATGTCATTACCATGAAAGTGGAAATCCTCGGTTTCCAGTATGGTAAGTGCGTTCTCTGCCCTCTGCCCTGGTCCTGGGATTCCTCAATGGGGTCAGTAGCCATGACAGGTTGGGGTAACCAGAGTCCCCTAATAACCACACCCGGTGCCTCTGGAGTTGACCCATCACAAAAGGGATGCTGCTATTCCGCAGGATGTAGGCGTCATGCACAGAGCCAGGGAACATAGCATTTACCTGAGAGATGTACTGGTCTGCCAAACATACCATCTGTACATTCATCGAATGATAACTCTTCCGGTTCCTGTACACCTGTTCACTCCTGTGGGGGGGGACCAGAGCTACATGGGTCCCATCAATGGCACCTATGATGTTAGGGATATGTCCAAGGGCATAGAAGTCACCTTTAACTGTAGGCAAATCCTCCACCTGAGGGAAAACAATGTAGCTCCACATGTGTTTCAGCAGGGCAGACAACACTCTGGACAACACGTTGGAAAACATAGGCTGGGACATCCCTGATGTCATGGCCATTTTGTTTGAAATGACCCACTTGCTAGGAAATGGAGCACTGATAGCACCTGCACTTGAGGGGGGATCCCTGTGGGATGGCGGATTGCTGACATCAGGTCAGGCTCCAACTGGGCACACAGTTCCTGGATTGTGGCACGGTCAAACCTGTAGGCGATGATCAAATGTCTTTCCTCCATTGGCGACAGGTCCACCAGCGGTCGGTACACCGGTGGATTCCGCCATCTCCTCACATGTCTCAGCAGACGGTGCCTAGGAATGACAACAGCGACCACAGAGTCAAACAACTCAGAGGTATGTACCCACAGTCTACACAGAACACCATTCATACACAAAATGTGGCCTGTATTTGTGTTGTGAGACAAGGCCTAGGTCTGTATGACGCAGTTTGGTAATTAGGGCATGTGGGCCCCTGAAATGGCGGCTGCCTGACATCTAAAGTGGGGCAATGGGATGTGAGGTAATTGCGCTGTCGTTGTACACCGTCGCAGTAGGCGGTCAAAGACCGCGGCGCAATGCTGTATTGGTTAACATTGGACCCTATGGGTCCCAGGAGCCAATGACGATGTACGATGGCGGTGATGGTACGCACCGCCGCGGACGTGACCGCCGTGGACGTGACCATCATTTTCAATCTGTTCAATACTCGATACCTGATCTTCGACAGGAGAGGACCTACACTGCAAGTGCTGCTGTGACCTCGATCTGGAAGAGACAATGGCACGTGCGTCTGGGGAAATGGCGCCTGCCTTCACTGCAGAGGAGTTGGAGAAGCTCGTGGACGGGGTCCTCCCCCAGTACACGCTACTCTACGGTCCTCCAGACCAACAGGTAAGCACACAGGGAGCATGTTGTATGGGCTATGCCTGTGTGGAGAGGGCTGGTTGTAAGAATGAAGGGGGCACAGTTCTGCGTGCATGAAGGACTGTGAATGCATGTGCCACATGGCAAGGGTAGGGATGGGGGCCAATCACCTAGACGATGCAGTTGTTAATGACTTCTCTTCTTCCCCTGTATATGCCATGTAGGTCAGCGCCCACCAGAAGAAGGATATTTGGCGTGCCATCGCCAAGGATGTCCGGACCCTGGGGGTCCACCACAGACGGAGCACCCACTGCCGGAAAAGATGGGAGGACATTCGCCGCTGGAGCAAGAAGACAGCGGAGGCTCAGCTGGGGATGGCCTCCCAACGTGGGAGGGGTGCCCGTCGAACCATGACCCCCCTGATGTTCTGGATCCTCGCGGTGGCGTACCCGGAGTTGGGTGGGCGCTTGAGGGCATCACAGCAGACACAAGGGGGTGAGTACACTATCATTCAGTGGACTTTGCACGCACTGAAGGTGTCTGGTTGGGGGAGGAGGGCTGTGGGTTTCCCTAGGCCAGGGTGAGTTCTGTAGGCTAGGCCCCTCTGTAATGCAGGCCATGTGGCACCCCAGCCCACCTCTGTAGAGTGCCAAGTACAGGTATTCATGCCCCTGTGTCATCTATGTGTGCAGATGTCGTCCATAGCCATGTACGCCATATCCCAGGAATTGCATCTGTAGAGCCCAACAGCGCGACTTAGTGCAGGGGGCTGCTGTGTCTGTATTGTCCGCCACCGGTAGCGGTAAGCCATGCACTCAACCTGTCTTTCTTCTGTCGTCGTCCCCTTTTTGTGGTCTCCCTGTTCTTGTGTGCATCAGCATCATCAGGTGGAGGTACAGTGGCACCGGAGCACGAGGGAGCTGCATCCCACATGGCCATGGAGGCCCACACCACGGAGTCAGAATACACCAGTGGGACGGAGGGCGATGGGAGCACCACAGCGGTCACAGGATCTGCAACGAGCGACACTGACTTGTCCTCCGATGGGAGCTCCCTTGTGGTGGCTGCAAAATCTGTGCCCCCCACTCCTACAGGTACAGCCGCCACCCCCCCTACCAGCACCGCCCTCCCAGCAGCCCCTCAGCCTTCGCCCCGTGCCCGCTCACCCAGGAGGGTGGGCATCACCTTCGCCCCAGGCACCTCAGCCCCTGCCCCTGTCACCTCTGCTGCCCTCAGTGAGGAGGCCAGTGACCTCCTCAGGTCCCTCACTGTTTAGTTTTAGTTTAGTTTAGTTTATAAGATTTGTAAAGCGCATGGCGACCCGAAGGCATCCCAGCGCTAAAAGCAGCAACGCACAAATAGGAGGGGGGATCAATGCTAATTACAGAATAAAAAGGTTTTGAGCTTTTTCCTAAAGAGGTGCTCGGAGGATTCATAACAGAGCTCCAAAGGAAGGGTATTCCAAAGGTAGGAGGCCTTACTGGAAAAAGAATTGTTGCCCCAGGCTCTCTTAGATCGAGAAATGTGTGCATACCTAAGAGAGGAGGAATGTAAGTTCCTAGAAGGAGTATGCAGGGAGATCCGTTTCCTTAGAGAGATGGGACCTTTACCATGTAGGGCCCTATGGACAATGCAGAGAGATTTAAAATGGATCCGTTCTTTGATGGGGAGCCAGTGGAGGGTGGAGATAGCCAATTTGGCGGATGAATATTTTGAGGAGTGAGTAAGAAGCCTTGCAGCTGCATTTTGCACTCTTTGCAGCTTCTTTATAACATAAAAAGGGGAGCTAAGGAACAGAGAGTTTCCGTAATCCAGACGGGAAAGAATTAAGGCTTGGATGAGAATTCTTCTGGCTGTAGGAGGAAGAAGAGAGAGAATCTTTCTGAACATGCGCATAAGACCAAAGCAGGTAGAAGAAACTTTACTGGCTTGAGAGTCCACAGTAAGCCTGGGGTCAAGCATCACACCTAGAGTTTTAACCTGAGATTTGGGGGGAGGAAGAGTACTGAAGGTATCTGAGAACGAGGGAAGAGGGGGGGGGGGACCGTTGCCCAAAACCAGGACTTCCGATTTTCCATCGTTAAATTTGAGTTTGGACTTGGTCATCCATTTGGCGATGTCACTCATACAGCGGGAGAGATTGGTCACCGGTGAGTCTCCAGAGCTGGAGAGGGATACCACTAACTGGGTGTCATCTGCATAGGTGACCAAGGACAGATTATGAGGGGCAACTACTCTAGCTAAAGGTGACAAGTAAACGTTAAAAAGAGTGGGGCTAAGGGACGAGCCCTGGGGGACTCCACATGCCAAGGGGAAAAGGCCAGAAAAGAAGGTCCGGTCCAAGACTTGGAAAGATCTGTCTCTAAGGAGGGAGGAAAACCAAGAGAGGGCGGAACCTCCGACTCCTACATCCGATAGTCTCCGACAGAGAAGATCATGGTCGACAGTGTCGAAAGCTGCACTTAGGTCAAGCAGGATGATGGCTACGTGAGACCCTAGGTCTAAGAGCTGGCGGGCCGTCTCAGTTACTGAAAGGAGAGCTGACTCAGTACTGTGCAAGGCTCTAAAGCCCATTTGGGTGGGATGAAGAAGTTCATTGCTTTCGAGATAGTTGGTTAGTTCAGAGTTGACATGTTTCTCAAGGATTTTTGCGGAGATAGGGAGGAGGGCAATAGGTCTGAAATTTTCCAATAAAGTGGGGTCAAGTTTGGGTTTCTTCAGAAGGGGCTTAACCACAGCATGTTTAAATGACTGGGGAAGGGAGCCCGAGGATAAGGAGCTGTTAAGAATTTTAGTGAGAGGAGGAGCAATGGTGCCTGCTACCTGCAAGAGAGCAGAGGGAGGGGCGGGGTCCAGAGGGGAGCCGGATTTAATTTTGGACAGGAAATTAATGGTCACCTCCTCGGTGAGAGGGGGGAAGGAGGTTAGAGAGACTCCTACAGGAAGGGAGTCAGTGTCATTACAAACAGAGGGATCATTCATATAGACGGGAAACCCAGAGTATACACTGATGACTTTGTCCTGAAAAAAGGATGCCAGTCGATCACTGTGGGAGACGGAGGCTTCCGTCATAGGGGTAGAAATGGGAGGGGAGGTAAGGTCTCTAAAAATTTGAAACATTTCTTTCTGAGGACATGAAGAACATTCTATTTTTCCACCATAAAAGGTAGACTGGGCAGTTTTAATATTGTGGTGATAGGTTCTGACTGATTGCTTGAAGATCTCTCTGTTAGAGAGACTGTAGTTTTTACGCCACAGTCTCTCAAGTTTTTTACAGTTCTCTTTGAGTTCAAGCAGGTAAGGGGAGAACCAGGATTTAGATTTGTGGGGTGAGGGAACCACTCTGGTTCTGATGGGTAGAACAACATCCAAGGAGGACGAGATCCATTTATCAAAAGAGTCTGCAGTTTCTGGGGCAGATGAGTGACCGGTTTTGCCATAAGTCAAGAGGGCCTTACGCCATTCTTCCGGGTCCAGATTTGAACAAATGCGTCCAGATGTGGTGGTGCTGGGGAGGTGCCCTTGGGTGGCATCATACGGGAAAGTGAAAGTGAGAAGGGAGTGATCGGTCCAGAGTAATGGCAGGGGAGGGGCCGTCATCAAGTTGGCAATATTGCTGAATATAAGATCCAACGTGTGACCCTTCTGGTGGGTAGGGCCAGATGCATGCTGAATTAGTTGGAGTGCTGCGAGAGAGGTTGCCAGTAATTTAGCCGAAGGGCAGTCGGAGTTGTCGAGATGAATATTAAAATCTCCTAAAATAGTTAAGTTGGAGAGATTGCAGATATGACTGGCTGCAACCTCCGGAAGAGAATCCAAGAAACGTAGCACAGGTCCAGGTGGTCGATAGAGCAGAATTCCTGAAAAGGTGAAAGTGGGGGACAAACATAGTGAGAACATTAGGCTCTCACAATCAGGAATATCTAAGGGTAAGGTGGTGCATTTAATAGTAGTTTTATGAATGATAGCTATTCCACCACCTCTGGTGGAGGGCCTATCTAGATGAATCATGGAAGAAATGGAAGACAGAGAGTTACAGATGTGTACTGTAGAATCTTCATCGAGCCAGGTTTCAGTAAGAAACAGTACATCAGGCAAAAGATCTTCAAGGAGATTATAGATGTGTAGAGAATGAGCGGGGAGGGATCGGCAGTTAAGCAGCATCATTCTTGCTGGGTGGGGAGAAGGAATTTCAGAGGCCGTAGAGGGCAGGGCGGTCCAACCACAGCGTGGGCAGGAAAGGAGGAAGGGGAAATGAAAGTCGCTTGAATGGGTGAGACAGGGATTAGAGGTCCTACAAGCCAATAGCTGCGAAGAAGACAGACTAACCTCATTGGGGAAAAAAGAACAGCATCTCTGGGCTTAGAATGCTCAGGACGCTCCAGGGCGCGGACGGGCTTGCCAGCGGCGTGCCAGCGGCGCGCCAGCGGCGCGCCCGCTGCGCGGCCAGCTCCCCTCTGTCATTAAATACTGACGAGAGGCAGCCTGAGCCGGCTTAGGGGAGAGAAAAAGACTATACCGTCAACCTAACAAAATGGCGGTATAGAAATGTCCCAGACAGGAAGAAGGGTAAAAGAAAGCTGAGCACCCGGTAGCCACTAACCACGGGCTCCGGTGCTCAAACACGGCGTGAATAAAGAAACAGAAGTCACAGGTAAGTTTAAAAGGCCCAGAGTGAAAGACCCATGAATAAAAAGTAATTATTAAAAAATCGTAATTTTTTTAGAAAAAGCAGTCAAATTCAACAAACAGTAATTATTTAAAAATCGTAATTTTTTTTAAAAAGCAGTCAAATTCAACAAACAGTAATTATCACAATCATCAATGTTAAAAAATGGGAGCCTACTCGTGTGTCACTCACTGTTGGGCAGTCTACCATTTTGAATGCCATCCAGGGTGAAGAAAGGGAATTGCAACACACAAATGCATTCCTGGAGGGCATTCATTCTGGTCAGGCTGCCCTTCATCGAACCCTGCAAACTCTGGCCTCAGCACTGATGGCAGCCATTGACCCTGTGTCTAGCCTCCCCCCTCCAACTTCCTCCACCCCGACCCAATCCCCTGTACCTCAGCCTATCCCAAGCACACCTACAGACCAGCATGCACACACGTCAACACACAAGGGAAGCTCAGGCAAACATAAGCACCACACATCCCACAGGCACACACGCAAGTATCACACACATACAGACACACCAACATCTACTGCCTCCACTGTGTCCCCTCCTCGTCGTCTCCCTCCTCCCTCCCAGTCTCGTCTAAACTCACACCTGCATGCACTACCAATACAGCCACTACGTCCCGCACCAGCACACCCACCACCACACCCCGCTCACGTGCACTCACCACCCCCACTCCCATTTACACGTACCCTGTGTCTTCCCTGAGTGTGTCTGTGATGCCCCCTCCCAAGATACACAAACGCAGGCACACACCCACCCAACAGCCATCCACCTCACAACAGCCTCCAGCCCATGCACCTGCAACCAAATCCACAAAACGTACACCTCCTACAACCACCACCTCTTCCTCCACTCCCAAACCCCCTCCATCTACCCGTCCCAGTGTCTCCCAAAAACATTTCCCGGCCCCCCTTAACCTATTTCAAACCACCCCCCGTCCAACTCATAGGTCCTGTACTAAAACCTCAGCCAAAAAATCTCCGGGACCAGTGGTGCCTGTTGTTACAGGTATGTGGAGTGCACCGGCCACCAGGCCAGCCAGTGTGGCACGGAGCCACAGCACAGCCAGTCCCCCCATGAATCACCAGAAGTTAGACAGTGCCCGGCGGGAGAGGGGGAAGACTCCATCCAGCAAAGCCGCCCACAAGGGTCCCGGGGGGAGTGTCGACTCAGCTGTGACTCCTCCCAAGGTGGGGAAGGGGCAGAAGAAATCTCCAAAGTCTGGGAGGAGCACTTGGTTCACTGCCAATGGTTTAGCCGTTTGGTTTTCCACATGATTGTACATAACTGGTTCAATTCCCTTGCAGATGTCAAAGAAAAAAATTCAGAATCTGAAGTGTCCACACAGAATTCTGACTTAGTGCGGATGGCTAAGTGGGTGCACCAGAAATGTGGACAGCTGTGAGAAAAAGCAACTTTCTTTTGGGCAGAGATGAGAGGGATGCACATTCCCCTAGATTTGATAAAAACTGTGCAGCACGCACAAAAGCAATCTGCCCCACAAACAGTCAGACATCAATTGGAGAGAGGAAAGTTACCAGGACAGATATGGCAAATTGATCAGGTTTTAGGGGTAGTGATTGCTGCAGATTACCAAGGAGAAATTAAAATTATGCTGATAACTAGAAAATAATCTGATTCATTCAAACAAATTGGAGACAGAATGGCCCAACTTGTCAAAAGTGCAGTGAATGGATGTTTGGTAAAGAAGGAGTCTGCCCCAGCCCTTCTGACAGTGCAAGGAAAGGGAAGCTGTGGTGCAGCAGATAAAAACCTCAGTGCTGAGGTGTGGGTTGAAGCCCCAAGTGACCCTCCAGAACCTGCAGAAATCATAACAAAGGGCCCAAAACGGCCCGCTGATTATAAAACAAGGAAAGGAAGAGGACGGGCACATTTCAGATGACAAATGTTGTTTGCATGAAAAGTCATACTTTTTTCTTTTGCAGATCCTACCACGTTTCGCCACTGGCCATGAGTGTGTGCGTGTGGAGTCGGGGAAGGGACTGAACCCCCAACCTGAACCTGATTGATTAAATTTAAAGTACAAGCAACATGGATCCATTTTGCGCAAATGGTGCTTTCAGTTCAAGTTCAACTTGTTTGATTACATTCTTCCACTGGAACTAAGCAACCTTACCAGTTAACTGTGTTTTTTTCGTGTGGAACTCTGACTTTCGCCAGCAAACCTTTCAGGTGGACCGTGTACCTTTACATAAGTAGAACTCATGCTACTTCAAAATTGCTATTTTAGAGGCACTATTATCTCATTCAAAGTATATAAGTTTCAGTCTTTTCTGTGTAGATGTATCTGATGTGAAAGGTTATGAGATCAATATGTTAATCCACTTCCATTGCTTTACAGTGATTGCTTTTAGCATTCAAATCTGATTTGCTTATAATGTTTTTTGTGTTGATATTAGTTGTAAGAGGTATGAAACAAAAATTCATTGGTCATAGGGTGGAATGTGATGCTATTAATTGTGTTTGACCAATGACTTTGTGTTTTACCACTGCGCATATTAGTTGCTCAATGTTCACCAGTAGCACATTATGGGGGTCATTACAACATTGGCGGTAAAAAGCGCTTACCGCCGTGCAGAAGACCGCCAACACATCGCCGCGGCCGCGGGAGCCCGCCACAGCTATCATGACACACATCACGGAATCCGCCAAAATTCAGACACCCACACAACACCGCCACACCAAAGGTCAGCGATAAACATGCGGAAACAAATCTTCCACCTCCACGCCAACAGAAACACGCCCATGCCATTACGACCCACGAATCCACGCGGCGGTCTTTCAACCGCGGTATTCCATTGGGGGTACACACCGCCGCGCTCAAAATACACACACAGCTCCAAAACACCGCCACATTGGACAATTCAAAATACATACACCTGATACACATACAAACAACACTCCCACACATCCAACACAATATAAAACACACACCCACATCACCCACAAACCCCTACGACCCACAATTAGAGAGAACGCCATAGAGAGACAGCACAGAATAGAGAGCCCCATCACACAGAGGCACACTACACCATCACCCACACAACATCCACGCACAAAACACCACATACCACTACACTCACCACACTCATCAACACATACACCACCCCACACCTCACCCACACCACCCCATGTCACGCCAAAGACACCCCCGCTTCTCTGAGGAGGAGCTCAGGGTCATGGTGGAGGAAATCCTAGGGGTAGAGCCACAGCTATTTGGCTCACAGGTACAGCACACATCCATAGCCAGGAAGATGGAGCTATGGCAAAGAATAGTGGACAGGGTGAACGCAGTGGGACAGCACCCAAGAAATAGGGAGGACATCAGGAAGAGGTGGAACGACGTACGGGGGAAGGTGTGTTCCACGGTATCCAGGCACCACATCGCGGTACAGCGGACTGGCGGCGGACCCCCACCTCTTCCCCCTCAACTAACAACATTGGAGGAGCAAGTCTTGACCATCTTGCATCCTGAGGGCCTCGGAGGAGTCGTTGGAGGAATGGACACTGGTAAGTCAAATCTTAACTTTCATATCCCCCACCTTACCTGCATGCAATCACACACCCCCACCCTCACACCCTCCCCTATCACCCTAACTCCTCACTAATGTACCCATAACACCAACCACCCATCCCAACCCCAAGATCTGCATGACACAACTAAGCATGGATACCCATTACTAAAGCATGCCCACTACACATACCCAGAACACCCCCCAACCATCAGCACACAAGCCCCCACACAGGGATGCCTGCACTGGGGTACACACACACCCAACCATTGCACACCATGAAACACACACATGCAATAATCATGTACTTATACCCCCGCAGGAACCCGAAGGAACGTCACCACACCAGAGGGTCCAGACAACACCACTCCACCCCCAGAAGAGGCCCACAGTGACGACAGCAGCTCTGCCCTACTGGATCTTGATGACCAGCCCGGACCGTCGTGGGCCTCAGGACAGTCGGTTCCCCTTGCCCAGCCACAGCCCAACACCGAACTACCACCCTCTGGTAACACCAGCACAGCACCCACCCAGCAGGCCCATACCTCCCTACCCAGGACAGGTCAATCAGCGATGTGTCCACCACTACAGGGCACCCAGGCTAACCCACCACCCCAACAACAACAGGGACCTGGGGGCTGTGGTAGTGGGCACACGGTCCAGGGGACGGAGGCACTGGAACACAGGGGAACTGGGAGGGCTGCTGTGCGACAGAGGGAGGACAGGCCAAGGGAACCTACTCTCAACGAGGCCCTCTCCTCCATCATGGGAGCATACCACCACTCCCAGGAGACGATGGCAACGGTCCTGGACAAGTTGCAGGAGACCCTGCGTCTGCAGGAGGAGCAGTATTTGGGGTTCAGGGAGGAGCTCAGGACCATTGCCTCCGCCCTGGGCACCATTGTAGGGGTACTGACGGACATTCAAAAGACGTTGAGGGACACCGTGGCACTCCAAGGGGCCCCTGACACTAGCCACGACGATGAAATGCCCACCGCCACCGCCGGCGCTAGTGGACAGGACGCCCAGCCACAGGACCACCACACCAGCACCCCAACCCCTGCAGACGGACAACCACCACGAAAGCGGTCCCTGAGATCCAGGAACAGGACAGAGCAAGATGCCAAGACCCCCGCCAGGAAATAAGACTACCCTGATTGTCCCCCCACTGTCCCACTTTGTCATCCTGTCCAGATTGGAACTGCCCCAGCTCCACTTCCAATGGCCAGATGGGCAATGTACCTGTGAGACTAATAGACTGGACTCTGCCATGGACATACTTCCACCATAACCCATCCCGAATTCACAACCCCCTTCATTTTTCTGCACTTAAATAAACACCCTTGAAACACTAATAAAACTGGACTCAGTCTATGATTTTGAACTTTGTATTGTCAATTACAGTGTCAAAAAGGGTTACCCATTGGAAGGCCATTATACCAATGTCACACATCACAAGCCTTTCAAGGGTGCAAGCTGTTGACACGTAGGTTACCACATTTGTGAAACTGAAATGGAAGGGGACAACTCAATTAACAAATAGTGTGTGAAATGTAGGTACAGGATAGAGGTAGACGTGTGAAGGTTAATGTAATGTTAAACCTGAAAATGTACTCACCTGTGGCTCACTGAACATATTTCTGTATGACTGACTCCCTGTTGTCGTTTTCGTCTTCCTCAGCTTCATCCTCATCACTGTCCACAGGCTCCACAGGCTCCACAGCTGCTACAACATCGTCATCTGGATCATCCTCCTGCAGAAAAGGCACCTGGCGTCGCAATGCCAAATTATGGAGCATGGAACAGGCGATGATGATGTCACACACCTTCTTCGGTGAGTAGAATAGGGACCCACCTGTCATATGGAGGCCCCTGAACCTGGCCTTCAGGAGGCCGAAGGTGCGTTCGATCACCCTCCTAGTCCGCCCATGGGCCTCATTGTACCGTTCCTCTGCCCTGGTCCTGGGATTCCTCACTGGGGTCAATAGCCACGAAAGGTTGGGGTAACCAGAGTCCCCCAATAGCCATACGCGGTGCCTCTGGAGTTGACCCATCATATCAGGGATGCTGCTATTCCGCAGGATGTAGGCGTCATGCACAGAGCCAGGGAACATTGCATTTACCTGTGAGATGTACTGGTCTGCCAAACAGACCATCTGGACATTCATCGAATGATAACTCTTCCTGTTCATGTACACCTGTTCACTCCTCTGGGGGGGGACCAGAGCTACATGGGTCCCATCAATAGCACCTATGACGTTGGGGATATGTCCCAGGGCATAGAAGTCACCTTTCACTGTAGGCAAATCCTCCACCTCAGGGAAAATGATGTATCTCCTTACGTGTTTCAGCAGGGCAGACAACACTCTGGCCAAAACGTTGGAAAACATAGGCTGGGACATCCCTGATGCCATGGCCACAGTAGTCTGAAATTACCCACTTGCAAGGAAATGGAGCACTGACAGCACCTGCACGTCAGGGGGGATTCCAGTCCGATGGCGGATTGGTGACATCAGGTCTGGCTCCAACTGGGTACATAGTTCCTGGATTGTGACACGGTCAAACCGGTAGGTCACAATCAAATGTCTTTCTTCCATTGTCAACACGTCCACCAGCAGTCGGCACACCGGAGGATTCCGCCATCGTCTCATATGTCCCAGCTGACGGTGCCTAAGAAGGACAACAGCGAAGAACCAGTCACTATTCCTCCAGGTATGTCCCACAGTTACACACAAGACTACACCACTCAAAAAACCCCTTCCTGTATGTGTGTTGATTATAGGCCTAGCTATGTGTGACGCAGTAGTAAATGAAGCTATGTGGGCCCCTGAAACGGCGGCTGCCTGACCTCTAAAATGGGACAATGGAATTGTGGGGTAACTGCGCTGGCGTTGGACACCGTCGCGGTAGGCGGTCGTAGAGCGCGGCGCAATGCTGCATTGGTTAACATTGGACCCTATGGGTCCCAGGAGCCAATGAACAGGTGCGCTGGCGGGGATGATGCGCCCCGCCGCAGACGTCACCGCCACGGACGTCACTGCCATTTTCTAACTCTTCAATCACTAGATACCTGACCTTCGACAGGAGAGGACCTACACTGCTAGTGCTGCTGTGACCTCGGTCTGGAAGCGACGATGGCTGCTGCATCTGGGGAAAGGGCCCCTGCCTTCACTGCACAGGAGTTGGAGAAACTTGTGGATGGGGTCCTCCCCCAGTACATGCTACTCTACGGTCCTCCAGACCAACAGGTCAGTACACAGGGAGCATGTTGAATGGGCTATGCCTGGGTGGAGAGGGCTGGTTGGAAGAGAGAAGAGTGCAGAGTTCATAGAACATAAATGCATGGGAATGAATGGGCCACATGGCCAGAGTAGGGAGGGGGCCACTCACATTGACGGTGCAGTAGGTAATGACTGTTCCTCTTTCCTTGTGCACGTCATGTAGGTCAGCGCCCACCAGAAGAGGGACATTTGGGGTGCCATCGCCAAGGAAGTCCGGACCCTGGGGGCCCACCAGAGACGGGGCACCCACTGCCGTAAGAGATGGGAGGACATTCACCGCTGCAGCAAGAAGACGGCAGAGGCTCAGCTGGGGATGGCATCCCAACGTGGGAGGGGTGCCCGTCGCACCATGACCCCCCTGATGTTCCGGATCCTGGCGGTGGCCTACCCGGAGTTGGATGGGCGCTTAAGGACATCACAGCAGACACAAGGGGGTGAGTACAATCTCATTCTGTGGATTTTGCGTGCAGTGGAGGTGTCTGGGTGGGGGAGGTGGGCAGTGGGTGTCCCTAGGCCAGGGCGAGTTAGGTAGGCAAGGCCCCTCTGTGATGTAGGCCATGTGGCACTCTACCCCAGCTCAGAACAGTGGCAAGTTGATGTATAGTTGCCCCTTTGCCATCCATGTGCGCAGATTTCTACCATTGCCATGTAGGCCATATCCCAGAAATTGAATGTGCAGAGGGCAGGAGCACGGCGTAATGCATGGGGCTGCTGCGTCTGTCTTGACCGCCAACGGTAGCGGTATGCCATGCACTAAAACTCTCTTTCTTCTGTCTCCCCCCCTTTTCCTGCTCTCCCTGTCCTTTTGTACATCAGCATCATCAGGCGGAGGTACAGTGGCACCGGAGCACGAGGGAGCTGCATCCCACATGGCCATGGAGGGCAACACCACAGACTCTGAATGCACCAGTGGGACGGAGGGCGAGGGGAACTTCACGTCGGCCACAGGATCACCAACCAGCGACACTGACTCATCCGCCGATGTGAGCTTTTCTGTGGTGGCGGCATCATCTGTGCGACCCACTTCTACAGGTACAGCCGCCACCTCCCCTACCAGCACCGCCCTGCAAGCAGCCCCTCAGCGTTCGCCCTGTGCCCGCTCACCCAGGAGGGTGGGCATCACCTTCGCCCCAGGCACCTCAGGCCCTGCCCCAGTCACCCCTGCTGCCCTCAGTGAGGAGGCCATTGACCTCCTCAGGTCACTCACGGTTGGGCAGTCTACCATTGTGAATGCCATCCAGGGTGTAGAACGAGAGTTGCAACACGGTAATGCATTCCTGGAGGGCATTCATTCTGGTCAGGCTGTCCTTCAGCGAACCCTGCAATCTCTGGCCTCAGCACTGATGGCAGCTATTGTCCCTGTATCCAGCCTCCCCCCTCCAACTTCCTCCACCCAGACCCAATCCCCTGTACCCCAGCCCATCCCAAGCACACCTACAGACCAGCATGCACACAAGTCAACACCCAAAAGTAGCTCAAGCAAACATAGGCACCACACACAACACAGGCAGTCACACAAGCATACAGACACAAAACATCCACTGTCTCAACTGTGTCCCCCTCCTCCTCTTCTCCCTCCTCCCTCCCAGTCTCGTGTACACACACACCTGCATGCACCACATCTACAGGCACTAGGACTCGCACCAGGACACCCAGCACCACAAGCCGCTCACCTGCATTCACCACCCCCACTGCCATTTACACGTCCCCTGTGTCCTCTCCCAGTGTCTCTGTGATGCCCCCTCCCAAAGTACCCAAACGCCGGCAATCACTCACCCAACATCCATCCACCTCACGACAGCCTCCAGTACCTGCACCTGCACCCAAAACACCTAAAGTGACACCTCCTACAACCACCTCCTCTTCCTCCACTCCCAGACCCCCTCCAACTACCCATCCCAGTGTCCGTCAGAAACTGTCCCTATGTCAAATTGACCTTTTTGCCCCCACCCCCCCTCCAATTCATCAGTCCCGTCGTAGCGCCTCAGCCAAAAAGCCTCCAGTACCAGTGGTGCGTGTTCCAGGTTTTTGGAGTGCACCGTCCACCAGGGCAGGCAGTAGGACCCGGAGCCAAGGCACTGGCAGCCCACCCCCTGTAAAGGCTCTCAAATTGGAGAGTGGACGACGGGACCGTGTCAAGACTCCTGGTGGGACTACAACTGAAATGGGATCGAAGGCGATTGGTGAGTCAGCTGTAACTCCAAAAAAGGTGGGGAAGGTCCCGAGGAAGTCTCCCCAGCCTGTTGTGAGTGTCACAGCGGAGAAGTGCGCTATCATTTCCGGCGGCCCAGACACAACCGCCAGCACCGTCGTTACTGGTCAGGAGACCACCGCCAGAGTCACAGCCCAGGAGGGCCCAAGTATCGTTACTGGTCAGGAGACCACCGCCGGAGTCACACCCCAGGAGGGCCCAAGTATTGTTACTGGTCAGGAGACCACCGTCAGAGTCACAGCCCAGGAGGGCCCAAGTATCGTTACTGGTCAGGAGACCACCGCCGGAGTCACAGCCCAGGAGGGCAGAACCCTGTCTGTGATGTGGCAGCAGCTGTAGCTGCAGTGCAAGCCTCAGAGAGCTGGTTTGGCAGTGCTGGGGGTCCATGGTGGAGACCCCTGGATGCATGGAATTGGCTCCCCAATACCAGATTTGGAATGAGGGGACTATTCCATGATCTTCGACATGTTACATGGCCATATTCGGAGTTACCATTGTGAAGCTACATATAGGTATTGACCTATATGTAGTGCACACATGTAATGGCATCCCCACACTCATAAAGTCCGGGGAAATGGCCCTGAACTATGTGGGGACACCTTTGCTAGTGCAAGGGTGCCCTCACACTTAGTAACTTTGCACCTAACCTTCAGCAAGTGAAAGTTAGACTTATATGTGACTTATAAGTTACTTACGTTCAGTGAAAATGGCTGTGAAATAGTGTGTGCATTATTTCACACAGGCTGCCATGGCAGTCCTGTGTAAGGGTTTGTCTGAGCTCCCTATGGGTGGCAAAATAAATGCTGCAGCCCATATGGATCTCCTGGCACCCCAATGCCCTGGCTACCTAGGTACCATTTACTAGGAACTTATAAGGGGGGGCCAGTATGCCAATTGAAATTGGTAAATGAAGTCACTGGCCTACAGTGAAAATTTAAAAGCAGAGAGAGCTTAAGCACTGAGCTTCTGGTTAGCAGAGCCTCAGAGACACAGCTAGGCACTACACAGGCATACACATTAGGCCATAAACTATGAGTACTGGGGTCCTGTCTAGCAGGGTTCCAGTGAGACATGCAAAAACATACTGACATATATGTTTTTATCTATGAGCACTGGGGTCCTGGCTAGGAGGATCCCAGTGACACAGTAAATACACACTGACACATCAATACAGAATTCAAACTGTACTTCTCTTATATTTCCTCTGTCAAAAAAAGTAACGTGCACTCTGAAAATGTGCTTCTGTCTCCTCCTCCCTATCCTCAAATGTGCCAGAATCCTCATCCTCCTCACTATGAAATAGAGTGCAGCCATTGTTGAAAAGGGCTGATACACTCTGGGCCTCATTATATAGGTTGTGCTTGATTACCACCTGATTTGAGTTGGTGGTAAATTGCACATGAAAAATCCCTGTTTTGAAATCATTCACAATTTGTGAATGGTTCATACATTCTTTTTGCGATTACCTAATTGTGAATCGCAATTTCTGATTCCCAAAATGGAGTCGCAATTTTAAGGAATCATTTTTATTGCGATTCTTTAAAAATGCACTGCAAAGGCCTTTTTTTACATTTGGAAAGGCTGTTTTGCATTCACAAATGGTGGAATTTTGCGATTCACACTATTTGCGAATGCAAAACACTTTGATACATCTGGCCCATTCTTCCTAGTTCTGCTTCCTCTAGAAAGGGGTAGCATTATGACACAATTCCAGGTCTACCAGTATTGGTAAATCTGGGAATGCTTCAGAATATATGGGTGGGTGTGTAGGAGTACCCACTATCCACCCATTGAAATCCTCCACAGGCAGAATAAACCAAGGCAGCAACTTCTGCTGCCTTACATTATGCCAGATTTCCAAGCCACACAGGTGGCCTTGCATGACTCGGTATGTGTCAGTATAGGTTTTGCCTTGCCCTGTACCCCCTTGTGTGGTGCAAAGGCAAACAGAAACACGCCCATGCTATTACGACCCACAAAGCCATGCGGCGGTCTTTCAACCGTGGTATTCCATTGGCGGTACACACCGCCGCGCTCAAAATACACACACATCTCCAAAACACCGCCACATTGGACATTTCGAAATACACACACCTGAGACACACACCACTCCCACACACCCAACACAATATAAAACACACACCCACATCACCCACAAACCCCTTCAACCAGAAATTCTGAGAGAAGGCCAGAGAGAGAGCACAGAATAGACAACCCCATCACACAGAGGCACACAACACCATCACCCACACAACATCCAAGCACAAACACCACATACCACTACACTCACCACACTCATCACCACATACACCACCCCACACATCACACACACCACCCCATGTCACGCCAAAGACACCCCCGCTTCTACGAGGAGGAGCTCAGGGTCATGGTGGAGGAAATCCTACGGGTAGAGCCACAGCTATTTGGCTCACAGGTACAGCACACATCAATTGCAAGGAAGATGGAGCTATGGCAAAGAATAGTGGACAGGGTCAACGCAGTGGGACAGCACCCAAGAAATAGGGAGGACATCAGGAAGAGGTGGAACGACCTACGGGGGAAGGTGCGTTCAACGGTATCCAGGCACCACATCGTGGTACAGCGGACTGGCGGCGGACCCCCACCTCTTCCACCTCAACTAACAACATTGGAGGAGCAAGTCTTGACCATCTTGCATCCTGAGGGCCTCGGAGGAGTCGTCGGAGGAACGGACACTGGTAAGTCAAATCTTAACTATCACATCCCCCACCCTACCTGCATGCTATCACACACCCCCACCCTCACACCCTCCCCTATCACCCAAACTCCTCACTAATGTACTAATAACACCAACTACACATCCCAACCCCAAGACCTGCATGACACAACTAACCATGGACACTCATCACTAAAGCATGCCCACTGCATATACCCAGAACACCCCCCAACCCTCAGCACACAACCCCACACACAGGAATGCCTGCACTGGGGTTCACGCACACCCAACCATTGCACACCATTACACACACACATGCAATAATCATGTACTTATACCCCCGCAGGAACCCAGAGGAAAGTGACCACACCAGAGGGTCCAGACGTCACCACTCCACCCCCAGAAGAGGCCCACAGTGACAAGAGCAGCTCTGCCTTACTGGATCTTGATGACCAGCCCGGACCATCGTGGGCCTCAAGACAGTCGGTTCCCCTCGCACAGGCACAGCCCAACACTGACCTTCCACCCTCTGGTAACACCAGCACAGCACCCACCTAGCAGGCCCAAACCTCCCTACCCAGGACAGGTCAATCAGCGGTGTGTCCACCACTACAGGGCACCCAGGCTAACCCACCCCCCCAACAACAACAGGGACCTGGGGGCTGTGGTAGTGGGCACACAGTCCAGGGGACGGAGGCACAGGAACACAGGGGAACTGGGAGGGCTGCTGTGCGACAGAGGGAGGACAGGCCAAGGGAACCAACTCTCCACGAGGCCCTCTCCTCCATCATGGGAGCATACCACCACTCCCAGGAGACGATGGCCACGGTCCTCGACAAGTTGCAGGAGACCCTGCGTCTGCAGGAGGAGCAGTATTTGGGGTTCAGGGAGGAGCTCAGGGCCATCGGCTCCGCCCTGGGCACCATCGTAGGGGTGCTGACGGACATTCAAAAGACCTTAAGGGACACCGTGGCACTACAAGGGGCCCCTGACACTAGCCATGACGATGAACTGCCTACCACCTCCGCCGGCGCTAGTGGACAGGATGCCCCGCCACAGGACCACCACACCAGCACCCCATAACCTGCAGACGGACAACCACCACGCAAGCGGGCCCTGAGATCCAGGAACAGGACAGAGCAAGATGGCAAGACCCCCGCCAGGAAATAAGACCACCCTGATTGTCCCCCCACTGTCCCACTTTGTTACCCTGTCCAAATCGGAACTGCCCCAGCTCCACTTTCAATGGGCAGATGTGCAATGTACCTGTGAGACTAATAGACTGGACTCTGCCATGGACATTCCTCCACCATCACCCGTCACCATTTTACAACCCCCCTTCAGTTTTAGCACTTAAATAAACACCCTTGAAACACTAAAAAAACTGGAGTCAGTCTATGATTTGTATTTTTCTATTATCAATGACAGTGTCATAATGGGTTACCCATTGAAAGGCTAATATACCAATGTCACACATCACAAGCCCTTCAATGATGCAAGCAGTTGACACGTAGGTTACCACATTTGTGAAACTGAAATGGAAGGGGACAACTCAGTTAACAAATAGTGAGTGAAATGTCGGTACAGGATAGAGGTAGACGTGTGAAAGTTAATGTAATGTTACACCGGAAAATGTACTCACCTGAGTTTCACTGGAAATATTGCTGTATGACTGACTCCCTGTTGTCGTTTTCTTCTTCCTCAGCTTCATTCTCATCACTGTCCACAGGCTCCACATACTCCACAGCTGCAACAACACCGTCATCTGGATCATCCTCCTGCAGAAAAGGCACCTGGCGTCGCAATGCTAAATTATGGAGCATGGAGCAGGCGATGATGATGTCGCACACCTTCTTCGGTGAGTAGAATAGGGACCCACCTGTCATATGGAGGCACCTGAACCTGGCCTTAAGAAGGCCGAACGTGTGTTCGATAACCCTCCTAGTCCGCCCATGGGCATCATTGTAGCGTTTCACTGCCCTGGTCCTGGGATTCCTCACTGGGGTCAATAGCCAGGAAAGGTTGGGGTAACCAGAGTCCCCCAATAGCCATGCACGCGGTGCCTCTGGAGTTGACCCATCATATCAGGGATGCTGCTATTGCGCAGGATGTAGGCGTCATGCACAAAGCCAGGGAACATAGCATTTACCTGCGAGATGTACTGGTCTGCCAAACAGACCATCTGGACATTCATCGAATGATAACTCTTCCGGTTCCTGTACACCTGTTCACTCCTGCGGGGGGGACCAGAGCTACATGGGTCCCATCAATGGCACCTATGACGTTCGTGATATGTCCAAGGGCATAGAAGTCACCTTTCACTGTAGGCAAATCCTCCACCTCAGGAAAAATGATGTATCTCCTTACGTGTTACAGCAGGGCAGCCAACACTCTGGACAACACGTTTGAAAACATAGGCTGGGACATCCCTGATGCCATGGCCACTGTTGTCTGAAAAGACCCACTTGCAAGGAAATGGAGCACTGACAGCACCTGCACGTCAGGAGGGATTCCAGTCGGATGGCGGATTGGTGACATCAGGTCTTGCTCCAACTGGGTACATAGTTCCTGGATTGTGGCACGGTCAAACCTGTAGGTGACAATTAAATGTCTCTCTTCCATTGTCAACAGGTCCACCAGCGGTCGGTACACCGGAGGATTCCGCCATCTTCTCACATGTCCCAGCTGACGGTGCCTACGAAGTACAACAGCGAATAACCAGTCAATATTCCTCCAGGTATGTACCCACAGTCACACACAAGACTACACCAGACAATGAACCCTTCCTGTATGTGTGTTGAGTGTAGGCCCCGATATGTGTGATGCAGTTGAAAAAGAATCCATGTGGGCCCCTGAAATGGCAGCTGCCTGACCTCTAAACTGGGACAATGGGATTGTGGGGTAACAGCGCTGGCGTTTCACACCGTCGTAGACCGCGGCGCACTGCTGCATTGGTTAACATTGAAGTGTGGCTCAATGGTTAGAGCGGCAGACCCTGAAGCAGAGATCTGGCTCAAGACTAGGGTTCAAGTCCCGCTTCGGCAGGTCTTGGGCTCAATTCCCCTTGACCAGATAATTCTCGCCTCGGTGCCTAATCTAATTCATGGGTCCCACTCTGCAACTCTGGGCAATAGCTTGCTTAATCTCCACAACGGCCCCAACAGCGCTTGGATGCCTGGCTTCACCTTGGGGGTGCTCAGGAGTGGGTGCCTCACAGGGAAAAGCCAGGAGGGGTTCCATAGTGGTATGAGTACAGCGCCTTGAGACCCTAACGGGTGAGTAGTGCGCTATACAAGTGCTAATTTACATTTTACATTTTACCGATTTCGCCCTGGCATCACCTTCGCCCCAGGCACCTCAGGCCCTGCCCCAGTCTCCCCTGCTGCCCTCAGTGAGGAGGCCATTGACCTCCTCAGGTCACTCACTGTTGGGCAGTCTACCATTGTGAATGCCATCCAGGGTGTAGAACGAGAGTTGCAACACGGTAATGCATTCCTGGAGGGCATTCATTCTGGTCAGGCTGTCCTTCAGCGAACCCCGCAATCTCTGGCCTCAGCACTGATGGCAGCCATTGTCCCTGTGTCTAGCCTCCCCCTCCAACTTCCTCCACCCAGACCCAATCCCCTGTACCCCAGCCCATCCCAAGCACACATACAGACCAGCATGCACACAAGTCAACACACACAAGTAGCTCAAGCAAACATAGGCACCTCACACACCACAGGCACTCACACAAGCATCACACACATACAGATACAGCAACATCCACTGTCTCCACTGTGTCCCCCTCCTCTTCTTCTCCTCCTCCCTCCCAGTCTCGTCTACACACACACCTGCATGCACCACATCTACAGGCACTAGGACTCGCACCAGGACACCCAGCATCACAAGCCGCTCACCTGCACTCACCACCTCCACTGCCATTTACACGTCCCCTGTGTCCTCTCCCAGTGTGTCTGTAACGCCCCCTCCCAAAGTACCCAAACGCCGGCAATCACTCACCCAACATCCATCCACCTCACGACAGCCTCCAGTACCTGCACCTGCACCCAAAACACCTAAACTGACACCTCCTACAACCACCTCCTCTTCCTCCACTCCCAAACCCCCTCCAGCAAGTGGAGAAGTGTGGCTAGTGGAGAAGTGTGGCTAGTGGAGAAGTGTGGCTCAATGGTTAGAGCGGCAGACCCTGAAGCAGAGATCTGGCTCAAGACCAGCGTTCAAGTCCCGCTTCAGCAGGTCTTGGGCTAAATTCCCCTTGACCAGATAATTCTCGCCTCGGTGCCTAATCTAATTCATGGGTCCCACTCTGCAACTCTGGGCAATAGCTTGCTTAATCTCCACAACGGCCCCAACAGCGCTTGGATGCCTGGCTTCACCCTGGGGGTGCTCAGGAGTGGGCGCCTCACAGGGAAAAGCCAGAAGGGGTTCCATAGTGGTATGAGTACAGCGCCTTGAGACCCTAACGGGTGAGTAGTGCGCTATACAAGTGCTATTTTTTTTTTTTTACAGCTACCCATCCCAGTGTCCGTCAGAAACTGTCCCTCTGTCAAATTGACCTTTTTGCCCCCACCACCCCCCTCCAATTCATCAGTCCCATCGTAGCACCTCAGCCAAAAAGCCTCCAGTACCAGTGGTGCGTGTTCCAGGTTTTTGGAGTGCACCGTCCACCAGGGCAGGCGGTAGGACCCGGAGCCAAGGCACTGGCAGCCCACCCCCTGTAAAGGCTCCAAAATTGGAGAGTGGACGACGGGACCGTGTCAAGACTCCTGGTGGGACAACAAGTGAAATGGGATCGAAGGCGATTGGTGAGTCAGCTGTAACACCAAAAAAGGTGGGGAAGGTCCAGAGGAAGCATGCCCAGCCTGTTGTGAGTGTCACGGCGGAGAAGTGCGCCATATTTTCCGGCGGTCCAGACACAACCGCCAGCACCGTCGTCACTGGTCCAGAGACCACCGCCAGAGTCACAGCCCAGGAGGGCCCAAGTATCGTCGCTGGTCCAGAGACCACCGCCAGAGTCACAGCCCGGGAGGGCCCAAGTATCGTCACTGGTCCAGAGACCACCGCCAGAGTCACAGCCCAGGAGGGCCCAAGTATCGTCACTGGTCCAGAGACCACCGCCAGAGTCACAGCCCCCTGGGCCCAAGTATCGTCACTGGTCCAGAGACCACCGCCAGAGTCACAGCCCAGGAGGGCCCAAGTATCGTCACTGGTCCAGAGACCACCGCCAGAGTCACAGCCCAGGAGGGGACAGGATGCCACAGCCCTGCTGGCCAATGATAGAACGTCATGCCACACACAAATGTCCAGAGTGAAGATCGTCATGCCACACACCAATGCCCAGTGTAGAGATCGTCATGCCACAAACCAATGTCAGTATCAGGACCGCCATGGCAAAACACTGCAGAACCGGGCAAAGACTGCCATGGTAAAGCACCCCTGAACAGTCCCGAACCTCAATGGCAAAGCACCGCTGAACAGGGCAAAGACCGCCATGGCAAAGCACAGCTGAACAGTCCTGAACATCAATGGCAAAGCACCGCTGAACAGGGCAACGACCGCCATGGCAAAGCACCGCTGAACAGTCATGAACCTCAATGTCAAAGCACCACGGAACAGGGCAAAGACCGCCATGGCAAAGCACCGCTGAACAGTCATGAACCTCAATGGCAAAGCACCGCTGAACAGGGCAAAGACCGCCATGGCAAAGCACCGCTGAACAGGGCAAAGACCGCCATGTCAAAGCACCGCTGAACAGGGCAAAGACCGCCATGGCAAAGCACCGCTGAACAGGGCAAAGACCGCCATGGCAAAGCACTGCTGAACAGCCCTGAACCTCAATGGCAAAGCACCGCTGAACAGGGCAAAGACCGCCATGGCAAAGCACCGCTGAACAGGGCAAAGACTGCCATGTCAAAGCACAGCTGAACAGGGCAAAGACCGCCATGGCAAAGCACCGCTGAACAGTCCTGAACCTCAATGGCAAAGCACCGCTGAACAGGGCAAAGACCGCCATGGCAAGCACCGCTGAACAGGGCATGCACCGTGTAGGAATGAATGGACCACCACAGGACAGGAACTTTCATGGGGGGACGCATCCAGTCTGGGCACCAGTCCCCCTCCAGAACAAGTGGAGACCAGCATCTACTTGAGAGACTGTGGCTTTGCACTCCCCAGGATGGCACAGTGGACAAACCACCCACTGTATAGACTTGAGAGACTGTGGCTTTGCACTTCCCAGGATGGCACAGTGGGCAAGCCACCCACTGTAGACACTTGAGAGACTGTGGCTTTGCACTCCCCAGGATGGCACAGTGGGCAACCCACTCACTGTAGAAACTTGAGAGACTGTGGCTTTGCACTCCCAAGGATGGCACAGTGGGCAAACCACCCACTGTAGAGACTTGAGAGACTGTGGCTTTGCACTCCCCAGGATGGCACAGTGGGCAACCCACCCACTGTAGAGACTTGAGAGACTGTGGCTTTGCACTCCCCAGGATACATCAATGGGCATGGAGCCCCATTGTGGATCTGGCTTCGCATTCATCTGGCTGAGGTTCCCCCCCTTCCCTTCCCCCTGAGGTGCCTGTTTTATTTCTATCTGATGCCCCGGCAGTGTTCTCTCCGATTTTGGTCAGGTATCTATTGTGGGCCTCGCCCATGCATTTTTGGACTGTTGGTGCACGGACATTGTTGTGTACATATCTGCACTACTTCTTGTATTGTATATATAATTATGAGTGATTTAGACATATATATCTGTATATTTTTGTATGACATGTATATTGGCACATTACAATGTTTGACCGATATTCGCTTTGTCTTTGGATTCTTCCGGGGGGTTTGTGGGTTGTTAATGTGATATTTTTGACTGCATTGGTGTGTATGTTGTAATATGCGAGGGTGGGGGTGGGGGTGTTTGGTGGGTGTCCCCCTAACTTTATCCTCCCCCCTCCCCCGTGTCGTAGGTGCAGTACTCACCGGTATCTTCTGCGCCTACTTCGCTGTTGGTCGTAAAGGAGCAGAAAGACAAGGGCAGGTAGTATTTGGAGTTCGGGGTCCATGGAGTCGTCGTTCCTCGTGGGATATGTTAAGGTGAGCGTTTTCCCATAGCACAAGCTGTTTCCGCCGTGTTTTTATCCACGGTGAATTCGCCCCGGAAAAGGAGGCGGATTGGCGGGTTGTAATAGTGTGGGTGGTACATTGTCTCCCGCCTGTCTGTTGGCGGTGACCGCCGCGCTGCTTGTCTGTACCGCCATGGCGGGCGGTGTGTTAAAGTGGCTGTCTTTGTTGGTGGTTTCCGCCAGGGTCATAATTCCCTTTTTTTGTCCGTCGGCCTGTTTGCGGTATTAGCGCACCTTTTACACCGTCCGCCAGGGTCGTAATGACCCCCATATTCTTTTACTTATAATAATACTTGCCTATGATTTCCTGTAAACACAATTATGTAAACAGTTGCCCATTTTTAAGTTCCTTTTAAAGAACTGGAACTTGATTTGAATCCAGTTGGAAACTTGCAGTAGTGGCATTTTTCTTCAAGTTGTGTTTGAACAATAAGAAATGTCTTATATATTTTATGATCTTTGGTTTTAAGGTTCTACATGCCATGTCTTGCAAAATAAATAAAAGGCACCCATATACACATACATTTAAGACTAACCTGCATTTTCATCCTTTTATCCAGGGGCGGATCCTCTGCTAGGGTGCAGGAGCATCACCCCCACCAGCAGCAGGCGATGCAAAACTTTTAGTGTAAAAGCATAATAAACCCTGTTTATTATGTTTTTACTATAAAAGTGGGCGGGGTCATAGGCGTGGGGGGGACTGAGGGTGAGTGCACAGGCCCATGTGTGTTTGCCCGGCCATCTTGAGCCGGCCAAACCTACATGGGCACTAGGGTATCTCCAACCCAGCACTGCGTTGCCATTTTGGAGAGGGCAGGCAGAGGCTCACAGTCTGTCTTTGAGTGCCCTGGCTGGGCGCTCCCAGCCAATTCTAATGCTGATTTGAGTAGCATCAGGATTGGCCGCACGGTAGGCTGGGAGCCTGTGCCCGCAATGACGGAACAGATCAGAGCTGATGGAGCGGCACAGGAAAGAGATAAGTTTTATTTTTTGAATTTTCGAATTTTTTGGGCCCCCTACCATACCCACCATGTGCCACAACCCCCCCCCCCAATTTCTCTCCATCAAGCCGCACCTGCTTTTATCCTGCACTGGAGATAGTAAAATCAGCTACTAATAACACAAATTCACACATTTATTTAAAAAAGGGGAGTGTCTTTGAGCTTGGAGTGTGTAAATTCTTCTAATTTGCTTTCACGTCATTTTTGCAAATGTTCAGGAACATTAACCAAAATTATGTGTGTATGTAAAATGAAAATTTTTTATTTACTACTACAATTTCATGAAAAGCACAAGTGGTGAAAAAAACAGTCCCTTGAGTTATGGCTATTCATGATATTTCCATGCATTCTCAGTAAAGTTTTGCTTTGAACAGCACACAATTATTCAACGTGCTGTGATCACATCATTCCAGAACTTTCGCCTAACAGGCATAATGAGAAATTCACAAAATTACATGAATTACATTTCAGAATTTAAATGTCATCCAGTTGTACTCTCAGCTTCAACTGATGCATGGATGATATCATTTTAAGTATTTCTACAACTAATTGGTTACAAATAAATGTGTTCTATTGTTTTATAGATTTAGGGCCATAATATGAGATTTTGCTCTGCCTCATCATCATAAGTGTCCCAGTGTTCCTGCACCTTGATTTACCAGGCAAGGGAACCCTCCTCTAAAATTACCAGCCAGAAAGAAAACACAAGGAGTTGTAGGCATAAGCGAAGCTTGACCTCATCTGCCATCTGCCACTCCTATAGCACAGTGGTTGCATGGGAAGAGTAGTCAAAGAGAGAGACAAAATATTGTGTCAAGAATATTGAAGTCAAAAATATTATGAAGGTACGTTTCTACAGGTAAGCAAACTTTTACTATATATAACTTCAAAAGATGTACTATGTTGAGTTACATATATTTAAGATAAGTAGATGTTGAGTTTAGAATAGTAAATCTGTACTTAACAATTTGCACTTACCTTCTCCATATTTTGGTCCTCGATTCTTTTGAATGGGCCTGATTAGGAGTTCAGCATATGGTTTGAACTGTCCAACCCATTACGAGTTTCCCATTGATCTGGCAGCACCATTGTCGCTGGCTCGTAATTGAGCTGGCAGCAATGCTGCTGCCCACAGGGGGCACCAACACCCTTGCAATGTACACAGCAGACAGTGAAGATTGCGAGGGTGCTGGGCAGTGGGACCCCTGCACTGCCCATGCCAAGTGCATGGACAGTGCAGGGGCTCCCGGTAGCCCCCTGTACCTGTTCTCAGCCAAACTTTTTTATAGCAGTTAAGCCACCATGCAAAGGCTGACGGAAAACAAGGTTGTAATCAGCAGGGCGGAGCTACATGCAGCTCCACCCTGGCTGATTCAGAACTCCGCAACTGCCAGCCTGTCAGGATCATGGCAGGGATGTGGTACCCTGGTAGTCTAACATCCAGGGTCTTAATGTGGTGGTCGGGCCACCACCCCAGCAGCAGTCCTGACCCCCACCAGGAGGCTTGCAGTCCCAAGACTGCCAGCCTCGTTATGAGGCCCTATCTTCTGTCCAAGAAATATTTGCTTGGACAGTGATCCATAGAAAGTCAAACTCCCTCAGTAGTTGCAAGTAAGTATGATGAAGCTGGAGTGTTTCTTCATTGTTGTACACGCTGAGTTCAGGCTACAGCTGAATACCTAATTTTCATACCAAAATCCTCTAGTGGGACAATCGTGGATTTTGTAGCTGACAAATTTGCTTCGCTAATGGGATGAAATTGTTGCCTCGCCTAGCTGAAAGTTACCCAAGTTTCTCAGTTCCCAGATTTCTGCAGTGGAAGAAGTCAAGAGACTCTAAATGACAAGGGATCTAGGGGGACATGGATCAGTTTGGCAGTTCCACAGTATCCTAGAACCTTGCTGGAAAAAAGCTCATAGTAAGTCCTGGTCCTGGGCATTCATCAGGGCCATAGGATCCCTACAGAATAGTCCAAATCACCAAAATATTAATTAAACAGGCAAATCCTACTTGAATAAACAGGTAAAGTACCTAAAAAATCCACAACATATACATAAGTTCAATTTACCATGAATTTATACATTTGCTGCAAATAGATAGGCTAATTTCCAGAATGTGCAAACAACTCTTTAACCACAAGGAGATGTTTAGTGGCACAGTTTTGAGTGCAAAATGTTGGAAAGTGGATTAATGGTAAGTGGGAGTAAGTACCTGCACTTAGCAATAGGCCACTAGCCCCCATTAGGTCCAGTCAGGTTTCAATAAATTGTTCCCTGCTCAACCCTTGGTAGCTTAGCAACGAGCGACAAGGATTAACTTAGGAGGTAAAGCATTTAAAAATCACAAAACAGTAAATGAGTAAAATAGAAAACACAATACAAATCCAAGACCAATTTAGGAAAATAAATTAAATTTGTATCTTTAAAAGGGCACCCAAATTATTAAAATCGGATAAGGGGAAACAGATATGAATTTTTAGAGATTTTTTTTTTTTATCGCATTGAAACTAAAGGTCATGTGGTCGCACTAGATCGGGGCAAAGTCAAAGTTTGAGGCCGACCACGATGGAGCGATGCTACGCTACAGTAAGCGGAAGTCATCGGTCAAAAGTTTATTTTCAGACTTAGGTGTTCATTATGAAATAGGCAGTGAGTGATAAAGTGAAGGAAAAACCGCCAACAGGCTGATGGTCATTACCACCAAACAATGACCATGGCGGTGAGAACTCTCATAGACAGCCAATGTACCACACCATCCGTCAGGGCATTAACAACACTCACCACAGCAGTAGCCATCAACAGCCAAGCAGAAGACAAGGTACGGCCCACCATATCATGACCTTGCAATCCGCCACGATTTCCGGGGCGGAACTAACGTCATCAAAAGCTTGGGGGAAACACTGCACGGAAGACCAAAGACTCACCATCAGAGACACAGAGAAGAACAATGCCGCCATGGAACCGAACTGCTAGTCTTCCTGATGATTTTCTACACCATGCTCTACCTGGAACACCAACGCCGACGAAGACGACAACAGTGAGTACAGCTGCCTAGCACGCAAGGGAGGAAGGGAGGAAAAGGACAGTGACACCCACACACACACACAACACACACCAGACACACACACCATAAACACAACCAGTTGCAGATGTAAACCAATGGCACATGACACGTGAAAATGTATTAGCATGGCAAAAGCCACCACATGAACCAGATATGTACAATTGTCCACAAAGGACCAATGCCCAGTCCAAAGTACTAAGGTCTCACATGGCTATAGGGCACAGTCCAAGGCCCAACTCAGCTCCTGACGACATCCTCACAGAACTGTCCAGGGGCATCATTGTTGAAGTAGGCAGGCACCTCAGGGGAATCTGGGTGGGGGACCTCAGCCAAAGTCGGGAACTTGCCCACTGGTTCTGGAGGGGGCTCCATGTCCATTTCCCAATGCAGGGCAGTGCAAGGTCACAGTCTTTGTGGTGGGGAACTTGCCCACTGGTTCTGGAGGGGGCTCCATGTCCATTTCCCTTTGCTAGGGAGTGCAAGGTCAGTCTTTGCATTGGGGAACTCGCCCACTAGTTCTGGAGGGGGCTCGTTGCCCATTTCCCTTTGCTGGGGAGTGCAAGGTCAGTCTCTGAGGTAGGGAACTCGCCCACTGCTTCTTGAGGGGGCTCCTTGCACAGCAGTCCCCAGAGTGTGGCCTTCATGTCCACTGCTGGATGTGAGGGCTGCACCGTCTCAGCTGGAGGTGAAGGCTCCATGACTACTGGTGGTGGTGGTACTCTGCCAGCCTCTGCTGAAGGTGAGGGCTGCTGTGTCTCAGCTGTAGAAGGTGCCTCCTGGGCAGCCTCCATTGGAGGTGAGGGCTGCTGTGTCTCAGCTGTGGAAGGTTCGTCCTGGGCACCTCCATTGGAGGTGAGGGCTGCTGTGTTCCAGCTGTCGAAGGTGCCTCCTGGGAAGCCTCCATTGGAGGCGAGGGCTGCTGTGTGGCAGCTGGAGGTGAGGGCTTCTTCACTTTCATGGCAGAAGGTGAGGGATCCTTTACCTTCCTGGCTGGTGGAATGGGATCTTTCTCTTCCTGGCTGTTGGAGTGGGATCCTTCCCCTTCCTGGCTGGTGAAGTGGGATCCTTCCCCTCCCTGGCTGTTGGAGTGTGATCCTTCCCCTTCCTGGCTGGTGGAGTGGGATCCTTACCCTTCCTGGCTGGTGGAGTGGGATCCTTCACTATCTTGCCTCCATGACTATGAGGTGCATCCACAACTAGGAGGTGCCTCCACTGTCCCCGTGGACTGTTTGGCTGAGGTCCTGGGCTTGGTCATTGGGACCCTGCTCTTACGGGCAGGACGGGGGTGGATAGGGAGGGAAGAGGTCATGTTGGGCAAGGAAATTATTTTTAGGGACGGTGGGGTGGGATGAGGGAGGAGGGATAGGAATGGATGTTGAGGGAGGGGTTGTTGGAGAAGTACATCTGCTGGACGTGGGTGCAGGTGCATGGGGAGTGTGCTTATGTGAAGTGGATGGCTGTTGGGTGTCTGAGTGCCTGCGTTTGTGTTCTTTAGGAGGGGGGGACAGACAGGGTGGGAGAGGACACAGGGGACACGTGGATGGATGTTGTAGAGGTTTCCGCAAGTGAGGTGTGTGTGCTTCTTGGTGTGGTGATGCTGGTGGTGGATGTTGAAGCAGTGCATGTGGGTGTGAGTGTGGATGTGGCTGTGAGGGAGGTAGAGGAGGAGGAGGGGGAGACAGTGGAGGCAGTGGATGTGGATGTGGATGTGTCTGCAAATGTCATGTTTTTGCGTGAGTGTATTTGACTGTGCCACTACTGTGTATTGTCTTGTGTGCATGCTTGACAGTATGTGTGCATGGGATGGGTTGGGGATCAGGAGACTGGGACTGGGAAGTGGTAGTTGGAGGGGGGACAGTAGGATCAGGGACAATTGCTGCCATCAGAGAGGAGGCCAGAGCCTGAATCCATCTCTGTTGGGCTGCCAATCCACAGTGGATGCCTTTCAGGAATGCATTGCATTGCTGCATCTGGGATGCCAGCCCCTGGATGGCATTCACAATGGTTGACTGCCCTACAGAGATGGATATCAGGAGGTCAATAGCCTCCTCACTCAGGGCATCAGGTCTCACTGGGGAAGGGCCTGAGGTGCCTGGGGCGAAGTAGATGCCCACCCTCGTGGGTGAGCGAGCACGTGCAACTCGCTGAGGGGCTACTGGGAGGGCGGTGCTGGTACAGGGGGTGGTGGCTGTACCTGCAACTGGGGTGGTCACAGAGGTGTCGGCTACCACCAGGGAGCTTCCATCTGAGTAGGTATCTGAGTCAGTGTTGTCATCTCCTGTCTCCGCTGTGGTGCTCCCCTCACCCTCCGTCCCACTGGTTCCCTCGGCGTCGGTGGACTCTGCCTCCTGGGTCCTGTGGGATGCAGCTCCCTCTGTCACTGGCGCCCCTGCTCCTCCACCAGATGATGCTAATGCACACATGGACAGGATTACAGAAGGAAAAATGGGAGAGAGAGAGAAAGAGAACACTGGGTCAATTACAGCACCAGCACCACAGTTGGCATACACAGCACCATCACACACATGGATCAGGATTGAGATCTATGTATTGCACTGCCAGTGATGTGGGTAGATGACACAGCAAGATGAGGGCCAAACGCCGCCAACTACACCCCTCCTGGGACCCAAAAATCCCTGACTGACATGGAATACAAACACGCTAGGTTACCTGCATTTTCTATACACCCATTACCATTGAGCTGGATCATGCTGCAATGTCTGGCATTAAGGGGACCCCTACCTCACACACAGCACCCGGATCCCATGCTACCTACCAATTACTGTAGTAATTCCGACTGTACTCACCCCCTTGTGGCTGCTGTGATGCCATCAAGCACCAATCCAGCTCTGGGTAGGCCACCCTCAGTATGTGGGCCATTGGGGGTTCAGGTTCTGACGAGCACCCCTTCCTCGTTGGAAGGCCATCCCCAGCTGGGCCTCTGTGGTCTTCCGTGACCAGCATTTCAGGTCCTACCACAGTTTTCTGCAGTGGGTGCTCCGCCTGCTGTAGATCCCCAGGTTCCACACGACATTGGTGATGGCACGCCACAATCCCTTCTTCTGATGGGCACTGACCTGCAGAGGAAACACAGACAGTAAGACACCATTAAACATACAATCCAGCCTGTCACACATATGGCCCACCAATACCGCTTCCATCACTATTTTCACACACATTGTCCGGCACCCACCATGTAGATTACCAGCAGACATCCCCCCGATGACACAATGCTTGCACACTGTTAGACTTTTCATCCTTGGCGTTGTCTCCCTTAACTTTTTGCCTCTGTTTCCCAGGTTGTTCATGTGTGCTGGACTCTGATGATGCTGTTTTTGTTACTCTGGGCACCGTACCACTGCTAACCAGTGCTAAAGTGCAAGTGTTCCTTTACAAAATGTGTATGTAATTGGTTTATCCATGATTGGAATATTAGATTTATTAGTGAGTCCCTAGTACAGTGCACTAGAGGTGCCCAGGGCCTGTAAATCAAATGCTACTAGTGGGCCTGCAGCACTGTTTGTGCCACCTACATAAGTAGCTCTGTAATCATGTCTCAGACCCGCCACTGAAGTGTCTGTGTGTGCAGTTTTAACTATGAATTCGACTGGGCATGTGTATCCACTTGCCAGGCCTAAACCTTCCCTTTTCTTACATGTCAGACACCCCAAAGGTAGGCCCTAGGTAGCCCCAAGGGCAGGGTGCAATGTATGGTTAAGGTAGGACATATAGGTGGTCATTCTGACCTCGGCGGTAAAAGGCGCCTACCGCCGGTCAGAAATCCTCCATAATCCCGCCGCGGTCGCGGAACCCCGCCACGGTCATTCTGACCCGCAGAAGGCAAACCTCCGAAAATCCGACCGCCACAACAGACCGCCAGACCAGCGGTCGGCGGAAAGGTGGAGGTGACCAAACCTCCACCGCCACGCCAACAGAAATACGCCCATGCCATTACGACCCACGAATCCACGCGGCGGTCATTCAAACGCGGTATTCCATTGGCGGGACACACCGGCGCGGTCAGAATACACACAAACGAACAAAAATCACCCACATTGGACGATTTGAATCCCACACACCTGATACACATACACACACCACTCCCACACACACAATACAATATAAAACACCCACCCACATCACCCACAAACCCCTACGCTTAAAAATTCGTAAAGAAGACAAGAGCGAGACACCAGCATCCAAAACATAACAGCCACAGCCACTCAACACCATCACCCACACACTATCCACACACAAAACAACACACACCACCACACTCAACTCACTTAAATACACATACTCCACCCCACACATCATACACACCACCCCATGGCACCCCAAAGACAACCCCGCTTCACAGACGAAGAACTCAGGGTCATGGTGGAGGAAATCGTTCGGGTAGAGCCCCAGCTGTTCGGCACACAGATACAATACACCAGCATTGCCCGGAGGACGGAGCTATGGCAGAGGATTGTCGACAGGGTGAACGCAGTGGGACAGCACCCCAGAAATCGGGAAGACATCAGGAAGCGATGGAACGACCTACGGGGGAAGGTGCGTTCCATGGTATCCAGGCACAACATCGCCGTGCAGAAGACTGGCGGAGGACCCCCACCTCAACCCCCACAATTCACATCATGGGAGGAGGAAGTCTTGAACATCCTGCATCCTGACGGCCTCGCAGGAGTCGGCGGAGGAATGGATACTGGTAAGTTGAAGCTTCAATACTGCTTCCCCCCCACCTGCATGCCAAATCAGACCCCAACCCTCACCCCCATCCTCGAACCCCACCCTCACCCCCATCCTCACCCCCACCCTCACCCCCACCACCATCCTCACCCCCACCACCATCCTCACCCCCACCCCCAGCACACCTATTCCCCGCCAATGTCTCACCATCACAACCCACACATCCCAAAACCTAGGCCTGCATGCGTCCACTAAGCATGGACACCCATCACCAAAGCATGCCCAATGCATATACACATCCCCCCCACAAGCCACCCTCACCAAAGCCCCCACACACGAATGCCAGCACTTGGGGACACGAGAACCCACAGATACACCCATATGCCACACATTGAAACTATAACCATACCTCTATACCCCTGCAGGACCCGACCGTCAACACACCGCGGCGGAGGGGCCAGAATTATCCACACCCCCCACCCAAGAGGCCGTCAGCGATGACAGCAGCTCTGTCGATCTGGACACCGATGACCAGCCCGGACCATCGGGGACCTCTGGACAGTCGGTTCCCCTCACACAGGCACAGGCCACTATAGACCCTAACCCCTCTGGGAACACCAGCACAGCTCCCACCCAGCGGGCCCATGCCTCTGTCTCCAGGGCGCGTCAATCTGCGGTGTGTCTACCACTACAGGGCACCCAGGATAACCCACCACCCCAACAACAACAGGGACCTGGGGGCAGTGGTAGTGGGCACACCGGCCAGGGGGCAGAGGCCCAGGGAAACAGGGCAACTCGGCGGGCAGCTGTGCGACAGGGGGGGGAGGAGAGGCCCAGGGAACCCACTCTCCACGAGGTCCTCACCACCATCATGGGAGCATACAACCGCTCCCAGGAGACAGGGAGGACATCAGAGCCATCAACACCACCCTGGTTACCATGGTAGGGCTGCTGCAGGTCCTCGTAAACAGCAGGGCGGACACTGAACAACACCCAAGGGCCCCTGCCACTAGCCTGGACCAAGAACAGCCATCCACCTCCGCCGGCGCTAGTGGACAGGAGGCCCCCGCACAGCAGCAGCCCACCAGACCCCCACCTCCTGCAGGAGAAGAACCACCCCGCAAGAGGGCCCTGAGATCTCGCAAGAAGACACAGTAGGATGTCAAGACCCCCGCCAGCAAAGGATACCACCTGATGTCATCCCACTGTCCCACATTGTCACCCTGTCCATCCTTGAACTGCCCATGCTCCATCTCTCCACAGGCCTCTGGACAATGCACCTGTGTGACTGTTACTCTGGACTCTGCCATGGACATTCCTTCACCATAGCCCCGACCCACTTGAAACCACCCATCCCATTTTGAGCACTTCAATAAACACCTATTTTGCACCAAAATATTAGGAGTCTGGCTGTGATTTCAATAGATTGTAATTGACATGACAGTGCAAATATGTCCTTGTACATGGTGAAGTCAACAAACAGCTGCCACAAAGCTGTAGTCCATGGGGAAACGAAGCACAAGACTCGTAGTGGGGACCCCAGATCTGAAATAGGGAGGGAAAAGCCAAAACTCAGTCATCATACACTGGGGCAAATAGACAGGCAGCAGAGATGCTGCAGAGTAGTTAACATTTACTAAATTATCTTTGAAATGTTACCTGTGTCCTATTGGAAGTACTGTTCAATGATTCTGTCCCTGTTGTCTGTTTCAGCCCCGTCGTCTTCCTCCTCGTCACTCTCCTCAGGTTCCACCGCTGCCACAACACCACCGTCTCGACCATCCTCCTGCAGGAAAGGCACCTGGCGGCGCAAAGCCAGGTTGTGAAGCATGCAGCAGGCCACGATGATGTGACACACCTTCTTAGGTGAGTACATTAGGGATCCACCGGTCATATGCAGGCACCTAAACCTGGCCTTTAGGAGGCCAAAGGTGCGTTCGATCACCCTCCTAGTACGCCCATGGGTCTCATTGTACCGTTCCTCTGCCCTGGTCCGGGGATTCCTTACTGGGGTCAGTAGCCACGACAGGTTGGGGTACCCAGAGTCCCCCACTAGCCATACACGGTGTCTCTGTAGCTGTTCCATCACGTAAGGGATGCTGCTATTCCTGAGGATGTAGGCGTCATGCACTGACCCTGGGAATTTGGCATTTACATGCGAGATGTACTGGTCAGCCAAACACACCACCTGGATGTTCATTGAATGGTAACTTTTTCTGTTCCTGTACACCTGCTCCCTGTCTCTTGGGGGAACCAAAGCCACATGGGTCCCATCAATGGCACCAATTACGTTGGGAATATGTCCAAGGGCGTTGAAATCACCCTTCACTGTAGCCAATTCGCCCACCTCAGGGAAAATGATGTAGTTCCTCACGGATTTCATCAGGGCAGACAACACTCTGGATAACACCTTCGAAAACATGGGCTGAGACATCCCGGAAGCAATTCCCACGGTTGTCTGAAATGACCCACTTGCCAAGAAATGTAGTACTGACATGACCTGCACCAGAGGGGGAATCCCTGTGGGTTGGCGGATGGGGGACATCAGGTCGGGCTCCAGCTGGGCACACAGTTCATGGATAGTGGCACGGTTAAGACGGTAGGTCAGGATAATGTGGCGTTCTTCCATTGTCGACAGGTCCACCAGCGGTCGGTACACGGGAGGATTCATCCGTCTCCTTGCCCAACCCAGCGGACGGTGCCTAGGAAGGACAACATGGAGCACACAGTCAGGCAACCCACAGGTACGTACTCACAGCTAGCACAGTATACGATTCTCTATGCAGTGAATGGCGTGTCTGAGTGGCTATGCAAGGCCTAGGCCTGTGTGACGCAGTTGAAATTGAGCCATGTGGGCCCTGGAAATGGCGGCTGCCTGACCTGTGAAGTGTGACAATGGGATGTGAGGTCAATGCGCTGGCGTGGCACACCGCGGCGGGCGGCGGGCGAAGACCGCGGCGCGAAGCCGCATTGGTTAACATTGAAGCCTATGGGTTTCAGGAGCCAATGGCGAAGGGCGCCGGCGGTGGCGGGACGCACCGCCGCGGTACGCACCGCCGCGGACGTGACCGCCATTTTCTATCTACTTATCCACTTGCGACTTGAACTTTCACAGGAGAGGACCTATACTGCAAGTGTTGCTGTGACCTCGGTCTGGAAGGGACAATGGCTGCTGCGACTGGGGAAAGGGCCCCTGCCTTCACTGGAGAGGAGTTGGAGAAACTTGTGGATGGGGTCCTCCCCCAGTATGCGCTACTCTACGGTCCTCCAGACCAACAAGTGAGTTTAATTCAATATGGATTTGGGGCCACTGGCTGGCTTGGGGGCCTGGCGGGGATGGGGGGCATGTTGGGGCTGGCGGGGGGCCTGGCGGGGATGGGGGGCATGTTGGGCCTGGCGGGGGCCTGGCGGGGATGGGGGGCATGTTGGGCATGGCGGGGGGCATGGCGGGGGGCCTGGCGGGGATGGGGGGCATGTTGGGCCTGGCGGGGGGCCTGGCGGGGATGGGGGGCGTTGGGCCACTGGAAAGGAAAATGCTGAGTAACTTGAACGTGGTATTTCTCCCTCCCTGTACGTGTCACATAGGTCCGCGCCCATGAGAAGATCGGAATTTGGCGTGCCATCGTCAAGGAAGTCCGGGCCCTGGGGGTCCACCATCGACGGGGCACCCACTGCCGCAAGAGGTGGGAGGACATCCGCCGCGGGACCAAGAAGACCGCCGAGTCTCTGCTGGGGATGGCCTCCCAACGTAGGCGGGGTGCCTGCCGTCAACTGAGCCCCCTGATGTTCCGGATCCTGGCGGTGGCCTACCCTGATTTGGATGGGCGCGTGAGGGCAGCACAGCAGACACAAGGGGGTGAGTACAAGCATTATCTACTCTGTTGTCGCGCAGTGGAGGTGTCTGGGTCGGGGAGGAGGGCTGGGGGTCCCCCTAGGCCAGGGCGATATCTGTAGGCTGGGCAGCCCCGTAAGCCCCTGTGTCCCCAGCCACCACCCTCAGTAGTTTGTCAGTACAGCCATCCCTGGGCCGTGTCATCCATGGGTGCAGTTGTCAACTCTAGGCGTGTAGGGCATGTTCCACGGAATGCGTAGCGTACCCCAAGTGCGCAACTTAGTGCAGGGGGCATCTGTGTCTGTCATGTCCGCTAACTGTACCGGAGATCCATGTACTCAATATCCCTTTATTTCTCTCTCCCCCCCCCTTTTTGTTTGTCTTTCTGTGCTTGTGTGCATCAGCATCATCAGGCGGAGGAGAAGTGGCATCGGGGCAGGAGGGAGCTGCATCTCACATGGCCCAGGAGGGCCATGCCACAGAGTCAGACTGGACCAGTGAGACGGAGGGCGAGGGGAGCTCCACGACGGGGACGACTGGAGCCTGCAGCGACACGGACACGTCCTCGGAAGGGGGCTCCCTTGCGGGGGTGGCACCATCCGTGCCCCCCGCCATTACAGGTACAGCCGCCACCCAGCGCACCATCTCCGCCCTCCCAGCAGCCCCTCCGCGTTCGCCCCGTGCCCGCTCTGCCAGGAAGCCGGGCATCTCCTTCGCCCCAGGCACCTCAGGCCCTGCCCCTGTTACCCCCGCTGCCCTCAGTGAGGAGGTCATTGACCTCCTCCGAACGCTCATTGTTGGGCAGACTACCCTTTTGAATGCCATCCAGGGGGTGGAGAGGGAGGTTCATCGCAGCAATGCGTACCTGGAAGGCATTCATTCGGGTCAGGCTGCCCATCAGCGATCGTTCCAGGCTCTGGCCTCAGCACTGACGGCAGCCATTGTCCCTGTCTCCTGCCTGCCTCTACTAACTCCCTCCTCCCAGTCTCCTGTTCCTCTGCCTGTCCCACCCACACCATCAGACCAGCCTGCACACACCTCAACACCCAAGAGAAGCTCATCCAAACATAAGCACCACAGATCACGCAGACATTCACACACGCAACATTCCGATGCAGACATGCCAACAGTCACTACCACCTCTGTGACCCCCACCTCCTCGTCTCCCTCCTCCCTCCCTGTGACGTCTACACTCACACCTCCATTCACCTCACCATCAGCCAGTGTTTCCATCACCAGCACACCCTCCACTCCAGTCCGCACACGTGCAGTCACCACCCCCACTGCCATTTACACGTCCCCTGTGTCCTCTCCCACTGTGTCTGTCACCCCCTCTTCCACACCACACAAACGCAGCCACCCACCCACCCAACAGCCATCCACCTCACGACAGCCTATCCCTCCTGCACCTGCACCCAAAGACAGCAAACGTGACTCACCTACAACCACATCCTCTCCCTCCACTCCCATTCCCACTGTACCTACCACTCTCCATTGTCCCAAGAAGCTCTTCCTCGCCACTACTAACTTCTTTCCTGACCCTGAGCCCCCCCCTCCTTCTCGTCGGGGTAAGAAGAGCACCTCAGCCACCACCAGCCCTGCAGCCCCCTTGACAAGGGTGCAGGGGTATTGGAGCCCGCCAGCCCGCATGTCTGGATCTTCGCCCAGCAGCAAGGGGACAGCCAGCCCACCCCCTGGGAAGAGGAGCAGAAGGCGGAAGGGGCGCCGCAGGAGCCCGCCTTCTACATCCCCCCCGGACACCACCCAGAGACAGTCACCAGCCACAGCTCCAAAGGGAGGAAAGGGCCACAGGCCGACGACTAAGGAGGGCAAGGGCAGCAAGTTGGAGAGGTCAGGCAGCAGGCCTGCTGCCCAGGAGGAGCCCACAACCCCCATAGCCGCTGCCCCGGGAGGAACCGGCACAGCTGCCCCGGGAGAGCCCACCAGCCCCATAGCCGCTGCCCAGGGAGGACCCAGCCCAGCTGGCCAGGAGGGCCCCACCACCCACAGCCCAGGTGGGCAGTGAAGGAGCACCATCCCCGCTGCCCAGGAGGGCACCACCAGGCATTTAGCAGTTGGCCATAGACCGTCCGCCGTCTCAAGAACCGCTGAACTGGGCCCTTCAAGGCAAGAACCGCTGAACTGGGCCCCGCAGTCTCAAGAACCGCTGAACTGGGCCCGCCGTCTCAAGAACCGCTGAACTGGGCCCTTCAAGGCAAGAACCGCTGAACTGGGCCCCGCCGTCTCAAGAACCGCTGAACTGGGCCCCGCCGTCTCAAGAACCGCTGAACTGGGCCCCGCCGTCTCAAGAACCGCTGAACTGGGCCCTTCAAGGCAAGAACCGCTGAACTGGGCCCTTCAAGGCAAGAACCGCTGAACTGGGCCCCGCCGTCTCAAGAACCGCTGAACTGGGCCCCGCCGTCTCAAGAACCGCTGAACTGGGCCCCGCCGTCTCAAGAACCGCTGAACTGGGCCCCGCCGTCTCAAGAACCGCTGAACTGGGCCCTTCAAGGCAAGAACCGCTGAACTGGGCCCCGCCGTCTCAAGAACCGCTGAACTGGGCCCCGCCGTCTCAAGAACCGCTGAACTGGGCCCTTCAAGGTAAGAACCGCTGAACTGGGCCCTTCAAGGCAAGAACCGCTGAACTGGGCCCTTCAAGGCAAGAACCGCTGAACTGGGCCCCGCCGTCTCAAGAACCGCTGAACTGGGCCCTTCAAGGCAAGAACCGCTGAACTGGGCCCTTCAAGGCAAGAACCGCTGAACTGGGCCCCGCCGTCTCAAGAACCGCTGAACTGGGCCCTTCAAGGCAAGAACCGCTGAACTGGGCCCTTCAAGGCAAGAACCGCTGAACTGGGCCCTTCAAGGCAAGAACCGCTGAACTGGGCCCCGCCGTCTCAAGAACCGCTGAACTGGGCCCTTCAAGGCAAGAACCGCTGAACTGGGCCCTTCAAGGCAAGAACCGCTGAACTGGGCACCGCCGTCTCAAGAACCGCTGAACTGGGCCCCGCCGTCTCAAGAACCGCTGAACTGGGCCCTTCAAGGCAAGAACCGCTGAACTGGGCCCCGCCGTCACAAGAACCGCTGAACTGGGCCCCGCCGTCTCAAGAACCGCTGAACTGGGCCCCGCCGTCTCAAGAACCGCTGAACTGGGCCCTTCAAGGCAAGAACCGCTGAACTGGGCCCCGCCGTCTCAAGAACCGCTGAACTGGGCCCTTCAAGGCAAGAACCGCTGAACTGGGCCCTTCAAGGCAAGAACCGCTGAACTGGGCCCTTCAAGGCAAGAACCGCTGAACTGGGCCCCGCCGTCTCAAGAACCGCTGAACTGGGCCCTTCAAGGCAAGAACCGCTGAACTGGGCCCCGCCGTCTCAAGAACCGCTGAACTGGGCCCCGCCGTCTCATGAACCGCTGAACTGGGACCTTCAGGGCAAGAACCGCTGGCCCTTTGGCAGACGTGGCAGGGCAGGATCTATCTCGGGCAGGGCTGCAGGATGTCCTCTGGCCAACTTGCCTCCTCCAGTGGCAGTGGGGTCTGTTATGGACTGTATGGACTGTGGCTTTGCTCTCCCCAGGATGGCCCAGTGGGCAGGCCACCCACTGTATGGACTGTTTGGACTCTGGCTTTGCTCTCCCCAGGATGGCCCAGTGGGCAGGCCACCCACTGTATGGACTGTATGGACTGTGGCTTTGCTCTCCCCAGGATGGCCCAGTGGGCAGGCCACCCACTGTATGGACAGTATGGACTGTGGCTTTGCTCTCCCCAGGAATGCCCAGTGGGCAGGCCACCCACTTTATGGACTGTTTGGACTGTGGCTTTGCTCTCCCCAGGATGGCCCAGTGGGCAGGCCACCCACTGTATGGACTGTATGGACTGTGGCTTTGCTCTCCCCAGGATGGCCCAGTGGGCAGGCCACCCACTGTATGGACTGTTTGGACTGTGGCTTTGCTCTCCCCAGGATGGCCCAGTGGGCAGGCCACCCACTGTATGGACTGTATGGACTGTGGCTTTGCTCTCCCCAGGATGGCCCAGTGGGCAGGCCACCCACTGTATGGACTGTATGGACTGTGGCTTTGCTCTCCCCAGGATGGCCCAGTGGGCAGGCCACCCACTGTATGGACTGTATGGACTGTGGCTTTGCTCTCCCCAGGATGGCCCAGTGGTCATGGAGTCCCCTCGTGGATCTGGCGTCGTGTACTCAAGTGGCTGAGGTGCCCCCCCTTCCCTTCCCCCTGAGGTGCCTGTCCTATTTTCTTTCTGATGCCCCTGCAGTGTTCTCTCCGTGGAGTTCTTGTCGTGGGACTGGGCCTTGCCCCTTTGCACAGGACCCCTGTGATCCACGGACAGTGGTTGGACTACATTTAGTAGCTGTATATATTTTGTACATAGTTTATTTATTTATTGGGATTAATGGCGTACATATTTCAATATATCTGCCCGTTTATGATCTCTTCTTTTGGTCTTTGCATTATTTCGGAGGGGGGTGGTTTGTGGGTTGTGACAGTGATCTGTGGGAATGCATTGATGTGTGTGTTGTAGTGGGTGTGGGTGGGTGGGTGTGTGCCGGTAATCTTTTCCCTCCCCTGTGTCGTAGGTGCAGTACTCACCGATGTCTTCCGCGCCGCCGGGCGTGCTCCTGGTATATGAGGAGGAATAGGAGTGCGGGGATGACCTGTAACTCTGGCTCCATACTGCCGGAATCTCGCGTGGAGTGCGTAGAGGTGAGCGTTTTCCCGTTCGTAGTCTGTTTCCGCCGTGTTCTTATCGGCGGTGCTCCCGCCCCGGAAAAGGTGGCAGATTGGTGGGTCGTAATAGGGTGGGCGGTACTTTGTCTGCCGCCTGGCTGTTGGCGGGAACCGCCGCGCTGTTTGTTTGTACCGCTGTGGCGGTCGGAGTGTTAAGTTGGCGGGCTGTGTTGGCGGTTCCCGCCAGGGTCAGAATTGCATATTTTAGACCGCCGGCCTGTTGGCGGCTTGGCCGCCGCTTTATCACCGACCGCCAGGGTCAGAATGAGGGCCATAGTAATGTGTTTTATATCTCCTGACAGTAAAATATTGCTAAATTTGTTTTTCACTGTTGCAAGGCTTGTCCCTCTCATAGATTAACATGGGGGCTACCTTTAAATATGATAAACGTGTAGATTCCCTTTGGGAGCGGATGGACATGTGGAGTTTGGGGTCTCGGAGCTCACAATTTGAAAATACATCTTTTAGTAAAGTTGATTTTAAGATTGTGGGTTTGAAAATGGCACTTTTAGAAAGAGAGCATTTTCTTGCTCTTACTATTTCTGTGGCTCTGCCTGTTTGTGGATTTCGTGTCTGGGTCAGTTTGACAGTTGGGCTGGTTGCACCTCACACTAGACAGTGACACAAAGGGAGCTGGGGTGTAGCTTGCATATCCTGATGAGCCATCTGTGCTAGGAGGGTGGGAGGAGTGGTCACTCACACCTGAAAGGGCTGTGCCTGCCCTCACACAATGCAGTCTCCAACCCCCTGGTGAGTGCCTGGGGCCTGGGCAAGGCAGGATTTCACATTCAAGAGAAGTTTTCCTTTGAAGAAGGCCTACTTCAAAGGAGAAATTGGGTATAAGAAAGGCACCGAAAACCAGACTTTAGAACACTTCTGGAAACCGAGAGGAACCTCTGCCTGGAGAAGAGCTGAAGAGCAATAGGCTTAACCTCAGATCCCATTTCTAACATAGGTGATCAGTGGATGGGATTGGACTTGTATTTGTACTTGACATGCAATAATTAAGTGTACACTACTATTTTAAGTGCAGACCACTACATGACCACATACTGCTTGTCTTGTGATCTTTTGATTTTTCTCTTTTGCTTGGATTTTTCCCTACGTCCATTTTTGTGGTAATCTTTGATTGACTTCTGAACTTCATTTGGGAACTTGTTTGCTGCTTTTGGAACTTTGCACTTTTGTTGACTTTTCATCATGTCCCAATCTGGAGATGAATCAGTTGGAGCTGCTTTTGACCCAGAGAAATTGGATAGCTATACCAAGGCTCAGTTAAAGCAGTTCTGTAGAAGTTTTGACTGTCCCATTAAGAGCTCATCCAAGAAGGAGGAGCTGCAAAAGGAACTGAGGGCCTGGGTGACAGCCAAGAGCAGCACTGAAGGGCACACAGAGGATGAGGAGGATGGGGAGGAGGAACAGCATTCCATACACAATGGTATTGTAGGTGGGCCTGTAATACCCAGGGAAAAAGTCTCCAGGGCACGTAGCAGTGTCTCATCTAAGGGTCTGACCCCTGAAGAATTGCAGGACAGACAGGCAGAAAGGGAGCACCAGAGGGAGTTGGAGAAAATGAGGATGGCCCTTGAAGAGAAAAGTTGTTGTTGGCTCATGAGCTGAGCTTGTGGGAGCTGGATCAGAGGAGCTAGTCTAGTTGGGATGGTGGCAGCCACATCACAGTGCAGCCTGAAAGGAGGGTGCACATTCCTAAAGCTCTTGTGAAGGTTTATAAAAGGGAGGACGACATATACTTGTGGTTTCAGGGGTATGAGTCTGCTCTCCATATGAATCTGGTCCCTGAAGCTCATTAGGGGACGGGTCTATGGAAGCACTTTGAGGTAGAGGGGTAGGATACACTGACAGCCCTAGGGGATGCTCTGAATCTCACCTTCTCTAGCATGGAGGATGCCCCACTCACAAGGTGTGGTCTCACCCCTGAGCAGTACAAGGGTAAGTTTAGATCACTCAAGAAGACATGGTTGCAATGTGTTGATTCTTATTGCAGATCACTGGATGATTGGGTGAAGGGCAGTAAGGTAACTACATATGAGGGGCTTTACAATCTGATTGTTTGGGAGCACTTGTCCAATTTATGTTTTCCAGAGCTGCGCCAGCACCTGATTGACAGCAAGCTGACTGACCCCAGGAAGCTTGTGCAGAAAGCGGACCACTGGGAGGGCACAAGGGTCCAAAAGAGGAATGAGGTAGATCACGCTAAGGGTGAGCAGCGTCCCTCTCAGAAGAAAGGGGAGTAAGGGTAAATAGTGGGAGTTCTCTAAAGAGCCCCAAACTGATTCCCAGGGTAAGGATTCCCAAACCCCAGCGAGAAGAAGCCATGGTTCTCCAAAGGGAAGCCAGTGTCAGGTGGTCCCTGACGTAATTGATATATATGTGACCAGGTGGGTCATGTAAGGGGGGACCCCAAATGCCCCAAAAGTACTCCAGCACCAACTGGTGTGCTGTCCCAGGGTTTGGCCAGTGTAATGCTTGGGGAGGAGTTGGTTCCAGGTGGGTGGGAGCCAGCTGAGATGACCCTTTTCTCACAAGGGGACTTTGAGATGGTCCAGAGAACCCTCATGTCTGAGAACATTAAGAAGTACAGGCAGTGGGTGACCATTAATGGACAGAGGGTGGAGGCTCTGTGAGACACAGGAGCCAGTGTGCCTACAGTGAGGAGTCACCTGGTGTCTGAAGAGCAGATAGATCCCAAGGTACTTCACCAAGTAGTTGCAGTGGACAATTCAGAGTGCCTGTGCAGAGTGGTGCACGTTCCCTTTGAGTGGGGGGTCTCAGGTTCCTTGAAGGTAGCTGTGAATCTAACCATGGTTGTTGATTGGTTGCTAGGCAATGACCTGGAGGATTCCCCTTGGAAGGAGATGGAACACAGGTCTCACTAGGAGATGTTGGGTCTGCCTCGGTGGGTTTGCGTATCAACCCGGTCAATGGCAGCCCGTCAGGGTGGTCAACAGCCCCTGGAGCCTGAAACAGTGGCCCAGGGGACCACCAAAAAGAGGAAGGGCAAGGGGCGCAGGAAACCTGCCCCAGAAGTTCCCATGGTCTCGGAGGAGGTGGAGCCTGAGGGTGACACCCCAGAGCCGAAAGAGGAGCAGGTGGCTGAACTGGGGGAGGTCCCTGGGCTGCTGCAGTGGCTGCAGGAAGGGGAACACACCAGGGAGGCATACTGTGAAGCACAGAACCATTTCCCTACTCTTGAGGGACTGCAGTAGCAGGATGCAGCCCAGGCAGCTGGCAAGGAGCCCAGCACTCACTTGATCTATTGGCAGGATGGCTTCCTGTATAGTGAGCCTAAGGTTCCTGAGCCTGGGTCAGCTCGTATGCTGGTGGTACCCCAGTGCTTCAGGACCTTCCTACTGGGGTTGGCTCATGGTGTGCCTTTGGCAGGACATCTGTGGCAGGACAAGAACTATAAGAGGCTTGTCTCCCACTTCTATTGGGCCCAGATGAGCAAGCATTCTGCTGCACACTGTAGGTCTTGCCCAACCTGACGGTCAAGTGGCAAGAGTGGGGGGAAATGCAAGGCTCCCTTCCAACCTTTACCTGTGGTTAGTACCCCCCTTGAGAGGGTAGGTATTGACATTGTGGGGCCTCTGGACCCCCAGGCAGACTTGGGCAACAGGTTCATCCTGGTCGTGGTGGACCATGCCACCTAGTACCCAGAAGCCATTGCTCTGCGGTCAGTCACTTCCCCTGTGGTGGGTCATGCACTGATGGGGGTTTTTACCCGCATGAGGTTCCCCAAGGAAGTGGTATCCGATAGGGGTACCAACATCATATCCACATACATGAAGTCTCTGTGGAAAGTGTGTGGAGTGACCTATAAGTTCACCACACCTTACCACTCCCAAAGTAATGGTCTGGTTGAGAGATTCAACCACACCTTGAAAGGCATGATCATGGGCCTGTCAGAGCCCTTGAGGCAGAAATGGGATGTCCTCTTGCCGATTGCCATGCCTTCTGTTCACCTAAAGAGAGGTGCCTCAAAAGGGACTTGGGTTTAGTCCCTTTGAGCTGATTTATGGCCACCGTGTGAGGGGACCTTTTAGCCTGGTAAATGAAGCTTTGGAGAAAGCTCTTAGTAACCCCCACCCCAGAATGTATTTAGCTGCATGCTGACTTTAAGAAACCAGACTGCACGCTTCAGGAGTCTCGCACAGGAGAACCTAGAAGCAAGCCAGGAGGACATGAAACGTTGGTATGACCAGAATTCCACTCTGGTTGAGTTTCAACCTGGACAAAAAGTGTGGGTGATGGCACATGTGGAGCCTAGGGCGCTCCAGGATAAGTGGAATGGGCCATTTGAGGTGGTGGAGCGCAAGAGTGAAGTCACCTACCTGGTGGACTTGCAGTCTTCAAGGAACCCTTTAAAGGTCCCGCATGTCAACCGCCTCAAACCTCACTTTGAGCGTACTGAACTGTCCATGCTCCTTGCAACAGATGACGGGATGGAGGAGGAAAGTGGGCCTCTTCCTGACCTCCTGTCTGCAGTAGAAAAAGATCAGTCAGTGGATGGAGTGATCCTCTCCCTCTCCCTGACAGAGGAGCAGCAAGGTGACTGTCGCCACGTGTTGGGACAGCTTGCCTCACTGTTTTCCCTGATCCCAGGAGTCCCACACTTGTGCACACATGATGTGGACACTGGGGACAGTAAACCTATTAAAGGAAAAGTTTACAGGGTGACTGACAGGGTCAGGGCATGCATTAAGGATGAAGTATCCAAGATGCTTACCCCAGTAGTATTGGAACCAAAGGCTGCTGCACCTGGTGCCACTCCAGAATTCAGGTTCTGTGTGGACTACCGGGGACTCAATGCAGTCAGCAAGACTGACGCACACCCCATACCCCAAGCTGATGAGCTCATTGATCGGTTAGGAGCTGCCATGTACCTCAGTACGTTTGACTGAACATCTGGGCACCGGCAGATTGCCTTAACTTAGGGGGCCAAGGAGAGGTCAGCATTCTCTATCCCAGATGTACACTTTCAATTTAAAGTCATGTCATGTGGGATGAAGAATGCCCCTGCCACCTTTCAGAGGTTGGTCAACCAGGTGTTGGCCGGGCTGGATGAGTTGAGCGCTGCCTACCTGGATGAGATTGCTGTGTTTAGTTCCACATGGGAGGAACACCTGCAACACCTCTGAAGAGTGTTAGAGGCCCCGCAGAAGGCAGGCCTCACTATTAAGGTGAGCAAGTGCCAAATAGAGCAGGGTTCTGTGGTGTACTGAGCACACCAGGTGGGGAGTGGCCAGGTGGCAACCCTACAGCCACAATTGATACAATTCTGAAGTGAGAGCCTTCTTAGGTCTCACAGGATTGTACAGGAGGTTCGTCAAGGGGTATGGTACCATTGTTACCCACTTGACTGAGTTGACTTCTAAGAAGCAACCCAGGAAAGTGATCTGGACAGAGGCTTGCCAGAACGCTTTTGATGCCCTGAAGGCTGCAATGTGCACAGCACCTGTGCTGAAGACACCTTACTACTCCAAGGAGTTTGTTGTGCAGACAGACGCCTCACAGCATGGTATTGGAGCAGTAGTCTCACAGCTTAATGAAGAGGGCCTAGATCCACCCGTAGCCTTCATTAGCAGGAGATCACTTCCCAGGGAACGTAGGTGAAGTGCTATAGAACGTGAAGCATTTGCTGTGGTCTGGGCACTAAAGGAGCTAAGACCCTACTTGTTTGGGACTCACTTCCACATTCAGACCGACCACAGGCCTCTTAGATGGTTAATGCAGATGAGGGGTGAGAATCCAAAACTGTTGAGGTGGTCCATTTCCCTACAGGGGATGGACTTTACGGTGGAACACCATCCTGGTATAGAACACGTAAATGCTGATGGTCTGTCCAGGTTCTTCCACCTTAGTGATGAGAACTCCCATGAGGTTGGATAGTTGCTCCCCACTTTCAGCTGGGGGACACGTGTTAGACTTTTCATCCTTGGCGTGGTCTCCCTTAACTTTTTTCCTCTGTTTCCCAGGTTGTTGATGTGTGCTGGACTCTGCTTTTGCTGTTTTTGTTACTCTGGGCACTTTACCACTGCTAACCAGTGCTAAAGTGCAAGTGCAAGTGCTCTTTTACAAAATGTGTATGTAATTGGTTTATCCATGATTGGAATATTTGATTTATTAGTAAGTCCTAGTACAGTGCACTTTAGGTGCCCAGGGCCTGTAAATCAAATGCTACTAGTGGGCCTGCAGCACTGGTTGTGCCACCCACATAAGTAGCTCTGTAATCATGTCTCAGACCTGCCACTGCAGTGTCTGTGTGTGCAGTTTTAACTGTAAATTCGACTGGGCAAGTGTACCCACTTGCCAGGCCTAAACATTTCCTTTTCTTACATGTCAGACACCTAAGGTAGGCCCTAGGTAGCCCCAAGGGCAGGGTGCAGTGTATGGTTAAGGTACAGTGAAATATTGCTAAATTTGTTTTTCACTGTTGCAATGCCTGTCCCTCTCATAGGTTAACATGGGGGCTACCTTTAAATATGACTAAAGTGTAGATTCCCTTTGGGAGCGGATGGACATGTGGAGTTTGGGGTCTCAGAGCTCACAATTTGAAAATACATCTCTTAGTAAAGTTGATTTTAAGATTGTGTGTTAGAAAATGCCACTTTTAGAAAGTGAGCATTGTCTTGCTTATACCATTTCTGTGACTCTGCCTGTCTGTGGATTCCCTGTCTGGGTCAGTTTAATAGCTGGGCTGGTTGCACCTCACACTAGACAGTGACACAAAGGGAGCTGGGGTGTAGCCTGCCCTGTGTAGCCTGCCCTGTGTAGCCTCTGGAGAGACTACTACTCTGCCCTGTGTTGCCCATCCAGTTTCTGGGACCCTGAAAGGAGAAGCTGGCAGCCTAAGAGAAAGAAATTCATGCTCAGAACGCCGTGAGTGGAAAAGGTTAACGAGACTCCAATCTGCAGGTGTGAAATTGACGCACCGCCAGCTTTGCGGCTGAAAATCAACATTTGCCTGTAATGCGACAGAAGAATCGATGCACGGAGCTGGAGAGACGATGTGCAGCTTCGCTGATGGAGAATGGTGAGGCCGCAACCCACTCGCGTGGTTTTCGGATCATCGTATGGCTGGATTTCTGATGCAAGCAGCACTGGGCATGTAAAAACAACGCAAGGCCTGCCTGGACCCAAGAGTGCAGACCAGATTGACGCACCGCTCACCTGCGGAAAGAAGAAACAACACGCCCTGACCCGACGAAAGGAGAAACAACGCAAGGTCTTGCTTGTGAGTGAAATTGATGCCTCTCAAGCCCTTTTTGACGCACAATCTCCCGTGTGGGATTATTTTAGATGCACCCAAGGTACATTTTCACGCTAACAGGAAAACTACATGAAGACTCTTTTTTTCTTTTTGGCGTGTGTATTCTAGATTTTTGTCATTTGGGTCTTGTTTTGTTTAGAGAAATAGGGCCTGATTCTAACTTTGGAGGACGGTGTTAAACCGTCCCAAAAGTGGCGGATATACCACCTACCGTATTACGAGTTCCATAGGATATAATGGACTCGTAATACGGTAGGTGGTATATCCGCCACTTTTGGGACGGTTTAACACCGTCCTCCAAAGTTAGAATCAGGCCATAGTCTCTATTTTTCTTAACCTGTGTTGTGTCATTTTGTAGTGCTTCATTAAGTTACTGAGGCCCTCATTACAACCCTGGTGGGAAATCCCACTTTCCGCCCTGCTGAAGACCGCCAACATACCGTTACGGTGGTGGAATTCCACTACAGGTATTACGACCCACATCTCAGAATCCGCCACAATACAGACACCCACACAAGTCTGCCACACCAAAGGTCAGTGATAAACCGGCGATACCAAAACCTACTCCGTCACGCCAACAAGAATACACCCACACTACAACAAACCACAAATCAATGCAGCGGTCTTACAACTGCGGTAATCCATTGGGGGTACACACCGCCACCCTCAAAATACACACACATTTACAAAACAGAACCACATTGGACAATTCAAAATACACACACCTAACACACATACACACACCACACCCACACACCCACAACACTATAAAACACACACCCACATTACCCACAAACCCTTCCAACGAACAAATTTGGAAGAAGCCCAGAGAGAGAGATTATCAAACACAACACCAGCATCCACAGACACACAACATCGTCACTCATACAACATCCATGCACCTCAAACAACACACACCAACACATCTCCCCACACATCACAACAGACAGCACCTCACACATCACCCATACCACATCATGGCACCTCAAATGCACCCCCGGTTTTCTGAGGAGGAGCTCAGGGTCATGGTGGAGGAAATCATCGGGGTAGAGCCACAGCTTTTCGGATCACAGGTGCAGCACACCTCCATTGCAAGAAAGATGGAGCTATGGCGGAGAATCGTCAACATGGTCAATACAATGGGACAGCATCCAAGAACATGGGATGACATCAGGAAGAGGAGGAACGACCTACGGGGGTAAGGTGCGTTCAGTGGTATCCAGATACCACATTGCTGTACAGATGGTTGGCGGTGGACCCCCACCTCCTCCCCCACAACTAACAACATGGGAGGAGCAAGTCTTGGCAATACTGAATCCTGAGGGCCTTGCAGGAGTAGCAGGAGGACTGGACTCTGGTAAGTCATATCTTTACTACACTACCCCCCACCCCACCTGCATGCCTTCACATACCCCCACCCTTACCCTCACTCCCATCACTCCATCATCTCACATATGTCCCACTATCACAACCCACACATCCCAATACCAAGGCCCTGCATGCAACACCTTTGCATGGACCACCGTCACCAAAGCATGTCCAGTACAGATACTCACACAGACCCCAAACCAACTATAAGGGCAAGCACAATTATGGAAGCACAGGAGTAGAGGGTACCTCACCCAATGCACAAGATGGCAAGCACAGATACTAAAACTATGCATTTACACCCCAACAGGACACATACCCAACGTCACTGGACAGGAGGTGCCAGACATATCCAGTCCCCCCCAAGAAGAGGCCCACAGTGATGACAACAGCTCTGCACGCCTGGATCAAGATGACCAGCCCAGCCCATCAGGGACCTCTTGACAGTTGGTTCCCCTGCCACTGTCACAAGCCACCACAGAACCTTCCCCCTCAGGAAACACCACCACAGCACCCACCCAGCGGGCCCATCCCTCTGTCCCCAGGACACGTCAATCAGCAGTGTGTCCCCCATTACAGGGAACTCAGGCAAACCCACCAACCCAAGAAAATCAGGGACCTGGGGTCAGTGGCAGTGGGCACACGGTTCAGGGGACAGAGGCACAGGATAACAGGGAAGCTGGGAGGACTGCTGTGCGACAGGGGGAGGACAGGCCCAGGGAACCGACACTCCACGAGGCACTCTCCAACATCATGGGAGCATACCACCATTCCCAGGAGACCGTGGCCAAGTTTCAGGAGACCCAGACGCTGCAGGAGGCACACTACCTTGGGATCAGGGAGGACTTGAAGTCCATTAACACCACCTTGGTCACCATTGCAGGGGTGCTGGCAGACCTTGTCAACACCATGACGGACACAGTGGGAAACAAATGGGCCCTTGACACTAGCCTGGACGATGAACAGCACTCCACCTCCGCCACCGCTAGTGGACAGGAGGTCCCGCCACAGGACCAACAGGCCACCAGCACCCCACCCCCTGCAGAAGGAGAACCACCCCGCAATCGGTCCCTGAGATCAAGTAACAAGACAGAGAACATTGCCAAGACCCACACCAGTAAATAAGACCCTCCTGAATGTCACCCTTCTGTTCCACTTTGTCACCCTGTCCACCCTAAACTGCCATTGCTCCCCTTCCTATGCCCCATTGCACAATGCACCTGTGAGACCAAGAGACTGGACTCCGCCATGGACATTCCTCCACCATCACCCCAGCCCAGTGCAAACCCCCCTCCACTTATTCACACTGAAATAAACTCCCTTGAATCATAAAACAATCTGGAGTCAGTCTGTACTTTCACAAATGTGTAATTGCAACATCTCAGAAATATAGCAAAGTCAATGTACTTGTTCACATACCAATGTTACACAGCTGAAAGGCCAGCAGTAAACATAGCAGAGGGCACAAATTGGGACCCAGATCTATGAAATGGAAAGCCAAAGTGACAGTCAGGGTCCATTCACAGAGGTAAAAAGGCAGATTTATGCTAGGTCCTACAATAGTATGAGATATGGGAAGCAGTTCCATCCTCTTACCTTTGTCTCACTGGAAGTATTGCATGATGATGTTGGTTTGGTTGTCTACATGTTCTTCTTCTGCCTCCTCTTCCTCACTGTCCACAGGCTCCACAGCTGCCACAAGACCACCATCAGGCCCATCATCCTGCAGAAAAGGCACCTGGCATCGCAAAGCCAGGTTGTGCACCATACAGCAGGCCACGATGATCTGGCACACCTTCTTCGGTGAGTAGTATAGGGATCCACCTGTCAGATGGAGGTACCGGAATCTGGCCTTCAGGAGGCCGAAGGTACGCACTATTATCCTCCTAGTTCACCCATGCGCCTCATTGTAGCATTCCTCTGCCCTTGTCCTGGGATTCCTTACTGGGGTCAGTACCCATGACAGGTTGGGGTAACCAGAGTCACCTGCAAATATCGAGGGACAACTGTTAGACATACGCCAAACATTAGGGAATATCCCATACCCAGACACCAAATGAAACTGTGTGGGGACTTTAGGCTCACCTATTAGCCACACACGGTGCCTCTAGAGTTGCCCCATCACATAAGGGATGCTGTTATTCCTCAAAATGTAAGCGTCATGCACAGAGCCAGGAATATATGTCGCAACAACACATGCTGGAACAACGTATGCCTGAACAACGAGGTCGGAACAACGACCGCGTTGTTACTAATAATGCCTTTACCTCAATTTTTCGTGGTAAAGGCATTCCTGGTAAAGGCATTAGTGATAGGCATGCATGGTTCCAGCATGCTTCCCCCCTGGCCCCCCACCCCTAAAAATTACCGCAACCCCCCACCCCTCCCCTAAAACCACACCAACCCCCCAACCTTGCCCCTAAAACTACCCCAACCCCCACCTCGTCCCTAAAATTACCACAACCCACAACCCCTACCCTGCCCCTAAAACAACCCCAACCCCCACCCCATCCCCAAAACCTAAAGTATTCCAACCCCCACCCCTAAAACCTAAAACCACTCCGCCCCTAAAACAACACCAGGCCCCCACCCTGCCGCCAAAAACCTAAACCCTCCCAACCCCCCCACTCACCACTAAAATTACCCGACCCCCAACCCACCCCTAAAACCTAAAACCACTCCAACCCCCACCCCTAATACAACCCCAACCCCCCCCCATCCCTAAAACCTAAACTACCCCAACCCCTAAAACCTAAAACCACCCCAACACCCCGCCTCTAAAACTACCCCGCGCCCCCCTACCCCACCCCTAAAACCTTAACCTCTCCCAAACCCCCCACCCTGCCCCTAAAATTACCCGACACCCCAACCCACCCCTAAAACCTAAAACCACCACAACCCCCACCCCTAAAATTACCGCAACCACTCACCCCACCTCTAAAAACTAAAACCACCCCAACCCCCACCCCTAAAACCTAAACTACTCCAATACGCCACCCCACCCCTAAAAACCTAAACCACCCTGACCCCCCAACCCCAAATACTAAAAATACCCGACCCCCCACCCCGCCACGCCCCTAAAACTAAAAATACCCCTCCCCAAACCTACACCGCCCGACCCCAACCCTAAAACTAAAAATACCCCAACACCCCAATCTCGCCTCTAAAACTAAAAATACACCTCCCATCCCTCACCACCCTAAACCTAAACCGCACCCTCCCCTAAAGCTAAAACCCCAACCCCCCACCCCTCCCCTAAAATGAAAAATACCCCGACCCCCCCACCCCTGCCACTAAAACTAAAACCCCCAACCTCCACCCATGCCCCTAAAACTAAAAATACCCGACCCCCCACCTCCGCCCTAAAACCCCAACCCCGCCTCAAAACTAAAAATGTCTCTCCCCTCCCTCCCCACCCCTAAACCGCCCAACGCACCCTCCCCTAAAACTAAAACCCCAACCACACCCCGCCCCTAAAACTAAAAATACCCGCCCCTAAAACTAAAACCCCAACCCCCCACCCCCACCCGCCCCTAAAACTAAAAATACCCGACCCCCCACTCCCACCACTAAAACTAAAACCCCACCCGCCCCTAAAACTAAAAATACTCCGACCCCCCGCCCCCACCCCGCCCCTAAAACTAAAACCCCAAACCCCCACCCCAACTGCGTTGTTCAACACATGCGTGGTTAAGGCACAAAACAACGAAGTTGTGGTTAAGGAAAGCGTTGTTCCGCTTTCATTAACCACAACTTCGTTGTTACGGAGTCGTCGTTCACGGCTTTTCCCCAGAGTCAGAATACTTGGCATTCACATGGGAGATGTACTGGTCTGCCAAACACACCATCTGCACATTCATAGAATGGTAGCTTTTGCGGTTTCTGTACACCTGTTCATTCCTGCGGGGGGGGGACAAATGCCACATGTGTACCATCAATGGCACCAATGATGTTTGGGATATGTCCCAGGGCATAAAAGCCACCTTTCACTGTGGACAAATCCTCCACCTGAGGGAAAATGATGTAGCTGAGCATGTGTTTCAGCAGGGCAGATAACACTCTGGACAACACGTTAGAGAATATTGGCTGGGACATCCCTGATGCCATGGCAACTGTTGTTTGAAAAGACCCACTGGCCAGGAAATGGAGTACTGACAGGACCTGCACTAGAGGGGGGATTCCTGTGGGATGGCGGATAGCTGACATCAGGTCAGGCTCCAACTTGGCACACAGTTCCTGGATTGTTCCACGATCAAGTCTGTAAGTGATAATTATGTTTCTGTCTTCCATTGTCGACAGGTCCACCAGGGGTCTGTACACCGGAGGATGCCGCCATCTCATCATTTGCCCCAGCGGACGTGCTCTATGGAAGAGAACGTTGAGCAGAGGATTATACATCACATAGGTTTCACAAGGCTGTTTAGCACAAATGTTAAAATTTCTCTATGTGCCTTTGTCTGTCCATATTCCTGCCCTAAATAGGTGTGATGCAGTTATTTGGCATGCCATGTGGTCCCCTGAAATGGCGGCTGCCTGACTTTTAAGGTGGGACAAGGGGAAATGAGGTAACTGCGTTGGCATTGTACACCGTCGCGGTAGGTGGTCAAAGACTGCGGCACAATTCCGCATTGGTTATCATTGGGCCCTATGGGTTCCAGGAGTCAACGACGATGTACGCCGGCAGTGACGGTACGCACCGCTGCGGACGTGATCGCCATTTTCTATCAGTTCCCTCACTTGATACCTGACCTTCAACAGGAGAGGACCTACACTGCAAGTGCTGCTGTGACCTGTGTCTGGAAGCGACAATGGCTACAGTGTCTGGGTAAAGGGCCCCTTCCTTCACTGCGAAGGAGTTGGAGAAACTGGTGGATGGGGTCCTCCCCCAGTACACGCAACTGTACGGTCCTCCAGACAAACAGGTGAGTAAACTGTGTACATGGTGGACGGCACATGATTGTAAGGAGTGTTGTGGATGGAAGAGACCGGGGGGGACAGGCCAGCATGTGAGGATGGTGTGTGTATGTATTTCTAGGCCACTGTAGGAGGTTTGTGGCCAATGTGTGAGAAGAGCTATACAGGAGAGTAACATCCATTTTAACTTCTCTTTTCCTCTAGGTCAGCGCCCACCAGAAGAAGGGGATTTGGCGTGCCATCGCCAAGGAAGTGCGGGCCCTGGGGGTCTACCATAGACAGAGCACCCACTGCCGAAAAAGATGGGAGGACCTGCGCCGCCGGACCAAGAAGACGGCGGAGGCCCAGCTGGGGATGGCCTCCCAATGTGGAAGGGGTGCCCGTTGCACCATGACCGCCCTGATGTACCGGATCCTGGCGGTGGCATATCTGGAGTTGGATGGCGCTTGGGGGCATCACAGCAGCCACAAGGGGGTGAGTAAACTCTCATTCTGCTGATGCATTACAAGGTGTCTGGGTGGGGGAGGTGGGCTGTGGGTTTCCCTAGGCCAGGGCAGAAGAACAAAGGTACAACCATTGATTTGCAGCCTCATTCCCTGTCTAACCCCAAAGGTAGTATTTGCCCTCTACACCTAGTCAGCTCCTATGGCTTCCAGCTGTGCATAATATGGTTCTCGACAGAGTTCCCTATGGGCATGTGGTTTTCCCCTGCCCTGTCAGTACATGGCTTAGTGCATAGGGTTGCTCCCTGTGTATTGTGTCTGCCAACGGTAGTGGTGTTGCAGGCATTGACCATGTGTCTCCTCTGTCCCCCCCTTTCTGTTTTGTCACCCTGTCATTTTGTGCATTAGCATCATCTGGTGGAGGAGCAGTGGCACCGGAGCAAAACGGATCTGCATCCCACATGGCCTAGGAGGGTGAAGTAACGGAGTCCGAAGGCACCAGTGGGATGGAGGGCAAGGGGAGCTCCACGACGTGGACAGTAGCAGACACCAGCGACAGCGACTCCTCCTCTGATGGGAGCTCCCTTACGGTGGTGGGCACCTCTGTGCCTACTGCATCAACAGGTACAGCCGCCACCCCCCTACAAGCAATGCCCTCCCAGCAGTCCCTCATTGAGTTTCCCGTACCTGCTGACCCAGGAGGGTGGTCATCTCCTTTGCCCCAGCGACCTCAGCACCTGCTGCCCTCAGTGAGGAGGCTATTGACCTCCTGAGGTCCCTCACTGATGGGCAATCAACCATTTTGAATGCCATCCAGGGTGTTGAGAGGCATTTGCAGCAAACAAATGCATACCTGGAGGGCATTCATTCTGGTATGGTGGCCCAATAGAGAGCATTTCAGGCTCTGGCCTCAGCACTGATAGCAGCCACTGTCCCTGTGTCCAGCCTCCCCCCTCCAACTTCCTCCACCCAGACCCAATCCCCTGTACCTCAGCCTATCCCAAGCACACCATCAGACCAGAATGCACACTCATCAACACACAAGAGTGGACATGGCAAACATAAGCACCACACATCTCACAGGCACTCACACAAGCACAATCCCCATGAAGACACACCAACACCCGCTGCCTCCACTGTGTCCCCCTCCTCCACGTCCTCCTCCTCCCTCCCTGTCTCGTCTCCACTCACACCTGCATGCACTACATCTTCATCCACTACCTCCATCACCAGCATGCCCATCACCACACACCGCTCACGTGCATTCACCACCGCACTGCTATTCACACATCCCCTGTGTCCTCTCCCAGTGTGTCTGTGAGCCCTCCTCCCAAACTACACAAACGCAGGCACACACCCACCCAACAGCCATCCACCTCACGACAGCCTCCAGCCCATGCACCTTCACCCAGATGTACACCACCTACAACCACTACCTCTTCCTCCACTCCCAAACCCCCTCCATCTTCATGTTCCCGTGTGTCTAAGAAACTCTTCCTCGCAAACTTTGACCTCTTCCCTACACCTCCCCCCCGTCCTTCCCCTAGGTCCAGGCTTTCCAGGTGCCAGCCCAGCACCTCAGCCACCACATCCTCCAGCACAGTGGTCTCAGCAAGTCTGGTCACATTGCGGGCGGCACCCATCAGGGCTGCAGTGTGCCACCTAGCGAGGCCAAGGAGCAGGCCATTCCGCCACCTGCCAAGGTGAAGAAGGTGCCCACCTGCTGGAAGGAGAAGCCGCACCTACCAGCAAGCAAGGGCTCCTCCAAGACAAAAGGGGACAGTGGCAAGGCACCAGCAGTGACAGCAAAGGTGGGGAAGGGACACAAGCCGAAGAGTAGGTCAGGACAGGGCACAGAGGCTCCGGCTGAGGGAGCAGAGTCACCCCTTCTGTGAACCACAACATCAACCAGTACGGCGGAGGACACCGCAAACCTGCACAGCCACCAGCACCACCACCTGCACGTCTGCTGCCTCACCAACAGTCCCCAGCATCATGCCTAGTGGCAGCCGTCCAAGGCTGCAGGAGACGTCCTGCTGTGTCCCTCAACAGGTGCAGGCACATGCACCACCGACAGCACCTCCGCCACAGACACCGCCGCAACCACCGCCACCAGCCCCGCAATGTGTTCAGACAGTGCCACCACAGCTGACATGGCTATCATCCCCAGTGGGCAGCCGTCCAAGGCTGCAGGAGACGTCCTGGACCCTGCCCAGCGTACATGAAGCATGACTCCCAGCACTGTTTGTACCAGCAGGTGGCAGGCGAAGTCGCAGCAGGGTGGAGTGTGTCTCTGCCTCCATGGAGTATCATGCTACCTGTTCCCAGGCAATCTCGTGGCACACACACCCAGGTGAGGGAATGGGACCTGCCACACTGCATGTGAAGCACTCTGGGCACACAGCCCCCTCCAGAACCAGTGGATAACAGCATCCACTACCTCTGTCCTTGGCAGGATGAAGCACTCTGGGCACAAAGCCCCCTCCAGAACCAGTGGAGAACCAGTGGAGAAAGGCATCCACTACCTCAGTCCTTGGCAGGATGAAGCACTCTGGGCACAAAGCCCTCTCCAGAACCAGTGGAGAAAGGCATCCACTATCTCAGTCCTAACAGGATGAAGCACTCTGGGCACAAAGCCCCCTCCAGAACCAGTGGCGATTCACATCCACTACCTCAGTCCTTGGCAGAATGAAGCACTCTGGGCACATGCCCCCTCCAGAACCAGTGGAGACTGTTATCCACTAGTGAGACTGTGGCTTAGCACTCCCCAGGATAAAGCAGTGGGCAAACCACCCACTTGAAAGACTTGAGAGACCGTGGCTTTCCACTCCCTAGGATTATGCAGTGTGCAAACCACCCACTGGAGAGACTTGTGAGACTGTGGCTTTGCACTCCCCAGGATAAAGCAGTGGGAAACCACCCACTTGAGAGAGTTGCGAGACTGTGGCTCTGCACTCCCCAGAACCAAACTGTGGGCATGGAGCCCCCTCGTGGAGCAGTGGCGTCGTCCGTTCATCCAGCTGAGGTGTCCCCCTCCCCCTGAGGTGCCTGTTTATTTTCCATCTGATGCCCCCTCCGTTTCGAGTCAGGTATCTTGTGTGGGCTTCGCCCATGCATTATGGGACACTGATCCACGGACAATCATTTCATTAATATCCTGACTTGTGTAGTTGGTGTACATATTTGTATATACTGCTATTTGAATTTGGCCTATCTGATATTTCAAAGATTACACTCGTTACAATAATTTCCTTTTGTCCTCATGTTCTTCCATGGGGTGACGGGGTGTATATGTAATGTTGCCGCATGTATTTGTGTGTATGGTGTTGTGTGTGAGGGTGGGGGTGTTGCGTGTGTGTGTGTCACTCTATTTTCCCTCTCCCTCTCCCCTGTGTGCTAGGTGCAGTACTCACCGTGGTCGTCGCCGGCGTCTTTGCTGCTCCTGATACAAGAGGAAGTAGACCAGCATGGGCAGGGCCTGTAACTCGGGCTCCATGGTGTCCTGGTTGTTTGTAAAGTGTTGAAAGGTGAGTGGTTTCCGTTCCAAGTCCTGTTTCCGCCGTGCTTTTGATGGCGTTGGTACCGCCCCGGAAAAGGTGGCACATAGGCGTGTTGTAATACAGTGGGCAGAACCTTGTGTTCCGCATGTCTGTAGGTGGTTACTGCTGCGGTGTTTGTTTCTACCGCCGTGGTGGTCAGAGTGTTAAAGTGTCTGTCTATGTTGGCGGTTTCTGCTGTGGTCGTGATTCCATTTTTTTCCCCCGGCCTGTTGGCGGTATGACCGCTGCTTTAACACCGACTGCCTGGGTTGTAATGAGGGCCTGGGTGTTTTGGTACAAATACTTTACACCTAGCACTCTGAGGTTAAGCCTACTGCTCGTGCCAATCTACCAAGGGGGTAAGCAGGGGTTAGCTGAGGGTGATTCTCTGTTACCCTGGCTAGAGTGAGGGTCCTTGCTTGGACAGGGGGGTAATCTGACTGCCAACCAAAGACCCCATTTCTAACACACACACATCCCCATGAATCCTTCCCACATGCATTGTGCCCATGGTGTACTCTTCTGTTGGTCTGGAGGCCCATACAGCAATCCACACTGGGGTGGGACTCCATCTACCATACACTCCAGCTCCTCCAAAGTAAAGGCAGGGGCACTTACCCCGGTCACACGGGCCATGGTAGGTTCCCGACACAGGTGTCGGCCTGTGGAAAATCAGGAAACAAGTGAGGATTTTGATAAAAAAATGGCTGTCACGTCTGAGGTGGTGTATACGTCACCGCCAGCGCAGATCCCTATTGGCCTCTGTACTCCATAGAGCTTCATATTAGCCAATGAGGAATTGCACGGTGGTACAAGGCTGTCTTCTGCCACAACACCTAATGTCGGTGGAGCTACCTCACTTCCACCTGTCCCAAGATACAGGACAGGCTTTCGCCATTTCATGGTGGTGGACAACGATCAGATAAATCATAACTGTGTCATTGCCTAAAATAGCACATACATTGCCATTCCCACTGTCCCATCTAATTGATGCTGTATGTACACTGAGGTGGTGGTTCCATTGTTCAAATTGTGACAGCATACTCACTCTTGTGTCCCTTAGATACCTACCACTGTGGATGAATAGGAGGAGAGGACAAACCCCCGTGTACAGATTCCTTGTGGACTTGGCTACGCTGGAGGACAGGCACATTATACTGACCTGTAGACTGGACAGGGCCACAATCATAGAGCTGTGTGCCCAATTGGAACCTGACCTGATATCAGCCATCCCACTGGGATCCTCCTCTTGTACAAGTGGTTTCAGTGCTCCATTTCCTGCCAACTGTTTCTTTCCAAGTGACAGTGGGCAAGGCAGCAGGAATGTCAAAGCCATTGTTCTCAATTTTGCTGGCAAGGGTTCTGTCTGCCCTGGTGAAGCACATGTGCAGCTACATTGTTTTCCCCCAGAAAGAAGATTTGGCTACTGTTAAGGCAGGATCCTATGCAATGGCCCATAGCCCCAATATTATTGCGGAGATTGACTGTACACATATTGCGTTAGTCCCCGCCACCAGAATGAACAGGTGTTCAGGAACCGGAAGAGTTTCCACTCACTGAATGTGCAAATGGTGTGCCTGGCGGACCAGTACATCTCCCACCTCACTTCCAAGTATCCTGATCGGTGCATGACGCCTTTGTCCTGAGGAATAGCAGTATCCCAAATATGATGGGCCAACTACAGAGGGTGTGGCTAATAGGTGAGCCAGATTCCCCACCCACTATATATCAGTGTATGCCTTCAGGTGTCATCCCCATAGGAGTGCGTAATGCTAAAGGTTGTCCCTCACTATTTGCAGGTGACTCTGGCTACCCAAACCTTTCATGGCTCCTGATCCCTCTGAGAAATGCCAGGACAGGGGCTGAGAACCGTTATAATGAAAAATAATTGAAAGGACCTTCGTCCATCCTGAAGGCCAGGTTCAGGTGCCTCCATATGACAGTCAGATCCCTGTGTTACTCACCCTATAAGGTCTGCCAAATAGTAGTGTCATGCTGCATGTTGCACAATCTGGCCCTCATATAGCATGTGCCTTTTCTGCAAGAGGAGGAGACTGGAGATGCCTCTGTGGCAGCAGTGGACCTTGAGGACAGTGAGGATGAGGAGGCAGAGGATGAGGATGTGGACAACAGAACATCATTTACATGTCAATACTTCTTATGACACACAGGTGAGACAGTGGAAGTGAACATTGCTCTGAGTATTGATTTTATTTGTGTGACTGTGGCATGATGGCATTCACTCCCTTTGCATCTAAACTTGCTGTCACCTGTGGCTTTTCATCTGACAGATGTTGTTGATATGACAGCAGTGTCCTGATGTGATTACTACAGACAGATACAGGTAATTAATTGTATGCTATCACAATGTCCATATCATTTGCATAAGATATGACTGTTCCCCTAAATGCACGTTTTCAACACATAAAATATTATCAGTCAAGTTGTGTTCAAGGGTGTTTATTGTGGTGCTATCAAATTGTGGGTAAAGTGCAATGGAATGGGGTGATGGTAGAGGAACGTCCAGGGTAGTGTTCCAGTCTGTTTGTAGCATTGATGCAGTATCCAAGGGGCCATAGGAAGGGGAGCAAAGGCATTTTGAAAGTGGACAAGGTGACAGGGTAGGACACAAGGGGGCCAATCAGGAGATCCTCATTTTCTGGTGGTGGTCTGGGTCTTGGCAAGTGTCTCTTGCTTCTGTGTGGGTTGCAGGCAGCGTTTTGCGGGGTGGTTCACCTTCTGCAGGGGAGGATTGCTGGTGGCCTGTGGGTCCTGCCCACTATCTGCAGTGGAGGTGGTGGGCTGGTCAAGAGACTGGGTAGTAGTAGGGGCTAGCTGGTGGGCTGTCCATTCCCTCATGATGTTGGCCATGTCTGCCAGCATCCCTGACATGGAGATCATGGTGGTGTTGAAAGCCTGCAAGTCCTCCCTGATCTCCTGATGGTGTTCCTCCTGCAGCCACTTTTTCTCCTGCATGTTGTCAAGGATCTGGCCCATTGTGTCCAGGGATTGTTGGTAGGCACCCCGGATCTTGGTGAATGCCTCCTGTAGACCTGGTTCCCTGGGCATGTCCTCCCCCTGGTGCACAGCGGTCCTCCCAGTGCTCATGTTCCCCTGTGCCTCTGTCCCCTGAATGCTGTGCCCACTGGCCCCAGGTCCTGATTGTCTTGGGTGTGAGGTGTAGACTGGGGTCCCTGCACACTGCTGATTGACGTGTCCTGGAGACAGAGGTGTGGGTATGCTAGGTGGGTGCTGTGCTGTTGGATACTGATGGGGAGGCTCTGTGGTGGACTGTGAGTGGGCTGGGGAGACCGACTGTCCAGTGACCCCTGATGGGCCAGGTTGTTGATGCAGATGTTGAAGTCCAGAGTTACTGTCATCAATGGGGGCATCTTCTGTTGGGGGACCAGTTTGTCGTGGCACCTCCTCTCTGCTGACATTGCCTGGGGCACCTGAGGGATGTAAGTTATGTATTATGCTTCATGTCTGTGACATATTGTACATCCCTAGCCTCCCCTCTATAGTTGTTGTTTCCCTGCCACCTTGGTTTGTGTATATTGATGTGTTGTGGGATTGTTAGTTCCCCTATGCTGTGCATGCTTTTGTGATGGGTGTCCATGCATGGCTGGGAAAGCTGTCCATGCATTGGTATTGTATGCAGGGATTGGCATTGTGGTTTGTCATATGTGTAGGTGTAGTGTGTGGGATGGAGTGGAATGATGGGAGTGAGGGTGAGGGGAAGTGATGGCATGCAGGTATAGGGGTAATAAGTACTAAATGTTGACACACCAGTATCCAGTCCTCCGGCAACTTCAGTGAGTCCCTCAGGATGCAGTAATGCCAACACTTGCTCCTCCCATGTTGTGAGCTGTGGGGGAGAGGGGCGGGCTCCATCGCCAGTCATCTGTATGGCGAGCTGGTGCCTTGCTGCAATGGAACTTACCTTCCCCAATAGGTTGTTCCACCTCTTCCTCATGTCATCCCTTGTTCTCGGATGCTATCCCACGGCGTTCACTCTGTCCACGATTCTCCGCCATAGTCCCTTCTTCCTGGCAATGGATATCTGCTGTATCTGTGCTCCAAACAGCTGTGGCTCTATCCTGACTATTTGCTCCGCCATGACCCTCAACTCCTCATCTGTGAAGCAGGGGTGCCTTTGTGGGGACATGGGTGTTGTGTGGTGTGTGTAAGTGTGTCGGTGTTGGGTACTGTGGTTGTGTATGAATAGTGGTGTGCATGAGGGATGTGTGGGTGAATGTGGTGTGTGTGTTTAGTTGTCGCAGTGGTCTTGGTGTCAGTCTGGTGGGAATGATTTGTATTCGTAAAGGGTTGTGGGTAGGGTGGTGTGTGTTTTATAGTGCAGTGGGTGGGTGTGATGTGTGTATGAGTGTCAGGTGTGTGTTTTTGGTATTGGCCAATGTTGTGCAGTTTAGTATTTGGGTGTCCATTCTGAGCGTGCCAGTGTGTACCGCCAATGGTTTACCGCCATTGAATATCCGCCATGGTGATTCGTGGGTCATGATGTAGTGGGCGTTGTTTTATTGGCATAACGGTATGGGTGTTGGTACCGCCACTTTAGCACTGACCTTTGGACTGGCGGATATGTGTATGTGGCAGTATTCTGTTACATTGGTGTGTGTTTGTCATAATATGGAGAACAGATATTCGCCACCTCAGTGGTATGTTGGCGGGCGTCACTGTGGCGGTAAGCTGGATTTCTTACCAGTGTCATAATGAGGGCCTTAGCCTTTTTCTTGAAGATTTTCTTCAGCGGGACAAATTCACCAATCCAATCGGATCTCCCCGGAGCCCTCTTTCGATATGCGTCGCAGGGCACTTGGATGAACAATTCTATTTTAGGACTTAGACAATTTTTCAGGATGGAAATCTTCGTCTGGGCCAAAGCTGAATCTTGATCTGACATCCCTGGAGCCGTCCTCGGGTACGCTGTATGGGAAGTCACGGTCAACGTTTTATGTTACTGTTTTGGAGCTTTATTCCTTCCGACTGTGGTTGACCCTACACAGCAAGCTGATTTTGATGCAAGGTCATGGGATCACCTTATCAGGAGCCCCCAGAGAAATCCTGGAAGTCTGAGGCTCTAGACCTTTTCAGCAGGAAGAACCTGCAAATTAGGCCTTGTCACTGTTAAGGTCTTTGAAGATCCTTTAGAAGTCCACAGCTCACCCAAGGTTCCGGGAGCTATGAGTTGCTCCTTGAGAGTTAAGACTCCAACTCCCAGAATGCACCTAGTTCAAATCCAAAAATGTCCACTGGTCAGCTGGTCATTTTTTTCAGGTTTTGATGCAGGTGACTCTAGTTAGCTATTTGTCACCTGTAGCAAGCAGTTGAAGACAGCCAAATTCCTTCTAGTGGTGAAGCCCAACTCTGCAGCTGGTGCAGTCCTTCAGAGTGCAGTGTCCATATGCAGGTCAGGGGTCCAGCAGGGCAGTTCTTCTTCTGATGTTGTTCCTTGTAGGGATCTGCGGTGTGAGTGCAGCTCGGCCAAATTTATCCTTGCTCCTGGGATGAAAAGCAGGGGTGGAAAATTGTCCAATCACAGGCAGGCCACTACCCGCTTGGATGACCACTTCCTGGGAAGTGTTGCAAAAATCTGTCGGGGAACAACATTCCTTAAAAATCCAAAATGGCAGAAACTGAATTTTGGAGGTTAAGTCTGGATGAGCCCACCCACTGCTGTGGCTAAAATCCTTAACACACCCCCCTCCTGCCCTCTCCTAATCTAATCAAGAGGGCACCTGGTTGTCTGGGTTTGCAGGAAATGGGGGAGGTCCTGCGCTGCTCCAAATGTCCTTCCTTCCTTTGAAGACTGCTCTCCCCCCATCCTGTTTCACCATCTGCTGACGCAGAACTCCTTCCCCAGGCACTTCCTTCGTGTTCAGCCCAGGCTACTGCACACCACATCAAGGCAGCCCCAGAGGCTGGCCAATCACAGAAGGGCACTACAGAGCTGAAGTTGGCAACTTTCAGGTATAGTTTTCTCTTTCGCTGAACTAGTTACATTAAATTCAACAATGCAAGTTGTTGCATTTATTATAACAATCAGTTTGAGACCAAACGTTACGCCTTTGGAGACTTTGGCCCTCATTCTGACCTTGGCGGGCGGCGGAGGCCGCCCGCCAAAGTCCCGCCGTCAGGTTACCGTTCCGCGGTCGAAAGACCGCGGAGGTAATTCTGACTTTCCCGCTGGGCTGGCGGGCGGTCGCCTTCAGACCGCCAGCCAGCCCAGCGGGAAAGAGGCTTCCACGATGAAGCCGGCTCGGAATCGAGCCGGCGGAGTGGAAGCTGTGCGACGGGTGCAGTTGCACCCGTCGCGTATTTCACTGTCTGCGCAGCAGACAGTGAAATACATGTAGGGGCCCTCTTACGGGGGCCCCTGCAATGCCCATGCCAGTGGCATGGGCACTGCAGGGGCCCCCAGGGGCCCCGCGACCCCCCCTACCGCCATCCGGATCTCGGCGGTCCGACCGCCGGGATCTGGATGGCGGTAGGGGGGGTCGGAATCCCCGCGGCGGTGCAGCAAGCTGCGCCGCCGCGGAGGATTCAATGGGGCGGCGGTACACTGGCGGGACCCCGCCAGTGGTGCCGGTCCGACCGCGGCTTTACCGCCGCGGTCGGAATCCCCATTGGAGCACCGCCGGCCTGTCGGCGGTGCTCCCGCGGTCCTCCGCCCTGGCGGTCAAAGACCGCCAGGGTCAGAATGACCACCTTTATTATTTAAAATAAAATCTCCCCTTTTTAGCCTAAGGAGCCTTTTCACTACAATTAGGAAAAAGCAAATTTGGCTGTTCTTCCTCACCAGGACTTATAAAACATATTCTATAGGGTCCCTGCTTATAGTTACACTTCACCCAACCCTGGGGGCATCTAGAGCACACCTTAGGGGTGAACAACGGTAAAAATAAGGTAGTTTAAGATTTTGGAAGTAAATTTAATTCCAAAGTCGAATTTGCATGTAACTGTAACTTAAACACAGCCTGCAAGACAGGCCTTTAAAATGACCCAGGGTCCAACAGCAGCGCAACTACAGGAGCACTACCTATGCTGGGCTCCCTAAACATACATGCCATACCGTATACTAGAGACTCATAGGTAAGTTGAGATAGCCAATTATAATTAGCCTAATTTGAATACTCATTTTACACAGAACACATGTCCTAGGACTGTTTAGCAGCATCAGAGTCAGGAAAACACCAGCAAAAAAGTAAAAAATGAAGGAAAAAAGTTAGGGGGATTCTGCAATAACAACAGTTTTCTTACACAAAATAAACATGTGACACTGCAAACATAAAGAAGTGTTGTATAATTACGTTCACACAATTTAAATGCTCATACTAAAACACATTATTGATTTGGGCTATTCTGTAGGGAACCTATGGCTATTATGAATGTCCGGGATTAGTTAGGCTGTTACAAGGGCAGAAATATGTTGGCCCAAAGTGATGGTGTGAGTTGTCTATCTCACATACCATCCCACACGGTTTTTAACCATACCTATGGTCCCAATCCAATAAAAGTGATAACCTGGGTGCCATAAGGTATTTTAAACTTGTTCTGGATCCCATCACTATCCAGTAAAATGTATCCAACAACTCCCTCCTATTTGTCACTTTTAGGGGAGGTCGAGTCCGCAGTGATGAAGAATTACATGATTAGTGTGTGAGGCTTCCTCTTCCATAAAAAGGATTCTCCCTTATGTGAGTGGACAGACCATCATTCTATCCAAATAGGGTCCTGGAATACACCTGGAGTGAAGGGTATAATAGTAGGCTTTTTTGAGAGCCACCACACCCTGTTGTGATTTGGTATTTTGAGGGAGGACGTATGGTGGCCATTTTTACCTCCCCTTCTGTAATAATGACTGTGTAGCCTGCAGATTTGACTGTGGCCTTTAACCTGCCTTCTGATCCTTCAGTTATCCTAAAAATATTTCACCAAAACCATTGTACTAAGCTAAGTGTATCTGAAGTGCTACCTTACAACTTGGAGTTTCTGTCTCAAATTTAAACTCACTGCATAATATTGTCTGAATGGTTGTATCGCAGTTGCTATGTTTATATTTGAATCTACAATGAAGATTGTACTACCACTGATATATGTTTCGAGTACCAGAAATACAGCTATAAATGATAAATACACATTTAGGCCCTCATTACAAGTGTGGCGGTCGGACCGCCGCCATAGTGGCGGTCTGACCACCACATTATGACTGATGTGGAACAGCCACGGTCTGCCGCCTCTGCGGTCTCCGCAGTCGTAATCTGCCGGGGAAGCGCTGCCCTCCGGGTTATGAGTCCCCTTTCCACCAGCCTTTGCATGGTGGTTGGACTGCCATGCAAAGGCTGGAGGAAAGAGGGTGTAAGGGGCCCCATGGGGGTCCCTGCACTGCCCTAATATACTTTGCATGGGCAGTGCAGGGGCCCCCATGGACAGCCCCATTGTGCTTTTCACTGTCTGAATTATGGGCATTGAAAAGCACGGCTGGTGCCGTTGCACCTGATGCACCACAACATTGCCGCCGGCTCAATTACGAGCCGGCACCTATGTTGTGGTGAGTTCCCCACAGGGCCGGCGGGCAGTAACTATGGCATAGGTGGTCATCCTGATGCAGGATTTTTGCGGGTAGCTGCCCGCCAAAGTCGTTTTTGGTCAGTAGATGCTTGAGATGGTTGATGGGGGAGCATTAGTGTGTGGGACCTAATGACATTATCCACACTACTGCTCCTCAAAATACTCTATAAACTGCTCAACTATTATAAAAAACAAAATAGGTATTAAAGGATAGACAACCATATACAGCGTAAACGGTTGCTATGTGTGATTCTACGAAATACAAATAGTATTGACCTGGAGACAAGTCTGATTCATTATGGTAAAACTTAAATGATGCACTGGTTAATTACCAGCTAATTTTTAAGCACAAATAGTGCTTCATTTGAAGAAGACTAAGAGCAAGTAGTGTGAGTTACAGACATACGTTACAAATAGATTTTGACTTAAATCAAATCAAATCCTTGTGAGAATATTAAAGCTTATGCTTACAATACATTGTAGAATGATGTGCACTTGCTGGCAATACAGTGCAGTTGACAATTTTTTATAACCTGGAAATTTATAAGATGAAGATATTTATTTCCAGATGTTCAGTGAAAATTCTGAGGAATTGTACATTGCTGATGATTGTAGAATCTATCAGTGACTCACTTTCAAACAGTTCAAATCATAGGATGATTGTAAACATTGTTGTTATGGTGTAAGACATAGATTTAAAGTCATTGACCTAAAATACCATGGGCCTGATTTAGATTTCAGTAGATAAGTTACTCCATCACCACCGTGTCAGATGTGTCATCCGCTGAAATATTAATCCCATTATTTTCTAAGGGATGTATGTTTCAGAGGACAGGGTATCCATCATATTGTGATGGAGTAAGCTGTCCAACGAAATCTAAATCAGACAATATGTCAGATTAGGTATTTAACAGGTACATCAAATTATGGTAAATAATGACTGAACACTCTTTGAATGGTATTTAAGGTTTAATAAAATGCTGATTGTACTAATGTGTAGATGGATATTACATTTTTGCACACTTGAATGCCACTAAACAAGAGCATTGTTCTTTTAATTGTGGGTGCTTTTACAGATATGATGTATGTCTTGCCTAGTAGTACTACAGAGGCAATAGAATGTTGCACCTATCTACAGCTCAGTGAATCCCTTCCAGTATGAAAAGCATTTACAAAAACACACACATTCATTGCATGATGTTATCAGTAATGTCATAAATGATGCAATTTGAGATGTTGACAGTAATGTCATTAATTATGTTATTTAACATGAAGGAGTCAATTGTCAGTTTTGTAACTCATGTCAACACCTAACTATAACATTACTTTGACACTTTACCCTTTGCTTTTGCAGTGAAAAAAACAAGCTATATGTGTGTGGGTATGTATATAGGGAAAATACTGGAAGCGCGACCCTGGAACAACAAAGTTGTGAACAACGCAAGTGTCACAACGCTTGCGTAAACAACGACTTCGTCTTTCTGTGCCTTAAACATGCATGTGCTGAACAATGTACATGCGTGGTTAAGGCACAGAAAAAGGGAGTCTGCATCGGGAGAGGATGCGGTTAGGTAAGGGGGGCAGGGTTGGGGGCAGTTTTCATGGGTGAGGTAGTTTGGTTTTTATGGTTGGGGGTAGTCCTGTTTTTAAGGGTTGAAGTGGGGGGATGGGGTAGGTTTGTTTTTAGGGTTGGGAGGGGGGTCGGGTTGTTTTAGATTTAGGGGTGGGGTCAGGGTAGTTTTAGTCTTTAAGGGTGGGGGATCAGAGTTGTTTTAGTTTTTAGGGGTGGTGGTTGGGGGTCGGGTTGATTTAGTTTTAGAGGCAGGGGTGGGGTTAAGGTAGTTTTAGTTTTAGGGGCGGGGTCAGTGTAGTTTCAGTTTTAGGGGCAGGGTAGGGGGTTGGGGTAGTTTTAGTTTTAGGGGCGGAGTGCGGGTCAGGTTTTTTTTAGTTTTTAAGTGAAGGGGTGGGGGTTCAGTGTAGTTTTAGTTTTTAGGTACTGGGAGGGGGTAGTTTTAGTTTGAGGGGCGAGCAGGGGTCAGCGTAGTTTTAGTTTTAGGGGCGAGGTGGGGGATCAGGATAGTTTTAGTTTTAGGGGCAGGGGTGGGGGTAGTTTTAGTTTTTAGGGGCAGGGATGGGGGTCAGGGTAGTTTTGGTTTTAGGGGTGGGGGTTGGGGTTGTTTTAGTATTAGGGGGTCTGGTCAGGTAGTTTTAGTTTTAGAGACGGGATAGTTTTAGTTTTTAGGGGTGGTTGGGGGGTAGGGGTAGTTTTAGTTTTTAGGGACAGGGTGGAGGGTCAGGGTAGTTTTCGTTTCAGGGGCGGGGTGGGGGTCAGGGTAGTTGCAGCTTTAGCAGCGGGGTGGGTGGTTGGGGTTGTTTTAGTTTTGGGGTGGGGGTTGGTTACTTCTGGGGGTTAGGGCAAGTGGGGGGAGTTGCATGCTGGAACCACGCGTGCTGTCCCACACATGTCTTCACTAGGCATGCCTTTACATTGAAAAATCATTGTTAAGGTATGCGTGGTAAAGGTATTTGTTTAAACAACGCAGTTGTTTTTCCGACCGCCTTGTTTAGGCATGCGTCATTCCAGCATTCGTTGTTCCATCATACATTTGTGTATATGTACACATTTTTTCATTTCTAAGCATTATTTTTTAACTCATGTCAATGCCTAACTATAACATTACTTTGAAACTTTACCCTTTCTTTTTGCAGTGAAAAAACAAGCTATGTATATGAGTGTGTGTATATAGATACATACATACATACAGATATTTACATTTACTGAAAAAATCTACAATTAAAGTAACCTTAAAGTTAGTTGAATATGTCAGAGACAGTATTAATATTTTGAACTGAAAAAACAGAATTTCACCAGTGATAGTTAGCAGTGCTAACTATAACTTTTATTCCCACCATGCACTGCTTATGACCTCACTTGTTACATCACTCATGATATGTTATAGACATTCCTTATGACATCATTTATTACATCACCTAACTATATAGTTACTTTAACCTATGGCTGTTGGAGTGAATATTTAGGTTTCGTTAACATAAAGAAATATGTAATCACAATACGTAAATGTAAATCACCCAGGGCACCCATCATACTCTTGCTAGGGACCACAGGGGGGAGCCTCGAAGCCCCACAGCCCATGCTGGCTCCCCAGATACAGCAGGAGCCAGCTGTGCTCCTGTCCACAGGGAGCAGCTCCTGATGTTGCTCCCTCCAGGTGGGAGTAGTATTTTGATCTGTTTCCCTGCCTGCTTCAGATCAAAAGTCTGCTACCAGCATCATGTGTAGGGTTTAGTTCCAACATGTTGGCACCTCCTGTATGATGGCTTTCACAGGTAATTTATGAGCATGCTGGGCTGATCTGCTTCCAGGTTTTGAATGAATAATTAAAATGAGTGCACATTTTTGGCAGGTCACCAGTATGTTTCTGACTACATCTTATCCCCTCTTCCCCCTCAATAAAATACATGGCCCAACCCCAAAGAACTAAGGCCCTCATTACAACCCTGGTGGTCGGTGTTAAAGTGGCGATAAGACCGCCAACAGGCCGGCGGTAAAAAAAATGAAATTATGACCACAGCGGAAACCGCCAACATAGAGAGCCACTTTAACACTCCGACCGCCACGGCGGTACAAACAAACAGCATGGCGGTCACCGCCAACAGACAGGCGGAAGACAATGTACCACCCACACCATTATGAGAGGCCAATCCGCCACCTTTTCCGGGGCGGATTCAACGAGAACAAAAACACGGCGGAAACTGGACTTGGAAGGTAAAACTCTCACCTCTACATACCCCACGAGGAACCAGGACGCCATGGAGCCGGAACACCAAATTCTACCTGCAATTGTCTTCCTGCTCCTCTACCAGGAGCACGACCGATGGCGGCGAGGACCATGGTGAGTACTGCATCTACGACACAGAGGAGGGGGGAGGGAAAAGAGAGTGGCACACACACGCAACACCCCCATCTCCACCCTCACCCACAACAACATACACACTAATACATGCTGCAACATTACATTTACACCCCCAACGCCCCCTGGAAGAACGCAAGGACAAAAGGAAATGAGGTGAACGATTGTAATCAGGAAAAATCCATTAGTCAAAAATATATATACACTATTAACAAATATGTACAATAAGAATTCAAGTCCATGTACTGCACCTACATAGCCCGTGGACCACTGGGCCCAAAATGCATGGGCGAGACCCACACTCAATACCCGATCCAAATGGAGAGAACACTGCAGGGGCATCAGATCGAAATAAAAGAGGCACCTCAGGGTGAAGGGAAGGGGGGCACCTCAGCCGGATGAGTGCACAACACCAGCTCCACAAGGGGGCTCCATGCCCACTGCTTTATCCTGGGGAGTGCAAAGCCACAGTCTCTCAAGTCTCTCCAGTGGGTGGTTTGCCCACTGATTTATCCTGGGGAGTGCAAAGCCACAGTCTCTCAAGTTGATAACAATCTCCACTGGTTATGGAGGGGGCTTTGTGCCTAGAGTGCTTCATCCTGCCAAGGACAGAGGTAGTGGATGTCATTCTCCACTGGTTCTGGAGGGGGCTTTGTGCCCAGAGTGTTTCATCCTGCCAAGGACAGATGTAGTGGATGTATCTCTCCACTGGTTCTGGAGGGGGCTTTGTGCCCAGAGTGCTTCATCCTGCCAAGGACTGAAGTAGTGGATGTCAATCTCCACTGGTTCTGGAGGGGGTGTGCCCAGAGTGCTTAATCTTGCCAAGCACTGAGGTAGTGGATGTCAATCTCCACTGGTTCTGGAGGCGGCGTTGTGCCCAGAGTGCTTCATCCTGCCAAGGACAGAGGTAGTGGATGTCATTCTCCACTGGTTCTGGAGGGGGCTTTGTGCCCAGAGTACTTCATCCTGCCAAGGACTGAGGTAGTGAATCTGACACTCCACTGATGGTGGGGCAGCATGGAAACTGTCCAGGCCCCTGGAACTGACCACCAGCCTCACACGACTGACCACTGGGGATGGCAGCCATGTCTGCGGTGGTGCCACTGGAACAGGATGTGGTGTGGGCGCTGGCGGTACTGGCGGCGGCCTCAGTAGCGGCGGTGCTTGCGCCACTCATTGGGCAGCGGTGCTGGTGGGGGGCTCACTGAGCGTGCTGCTGGCGGCAGTGTCCTGGGCGGCGGTGCTGGTGGAGGGCTCACTGAGCGTGCTGCTGGCGGTGGTGCATGTGGCAGTGCCCGTTTCCGCCGAGCAGGTTGGCGGCGACTTCCCTTTATTTCTCCGGCCCTTCCCCACCTTGGATGGTGGCACAGCTGTCTTGCCACTCCCAACTGTTGTCCTGGCTGAGCCCTTGGTGGCAGGTGTTTTGGCCTTCTCCCTCTGGGCTGTGGGTAGCTTCTTTTGTTTTGGAGGTGGGGGAATGTCCTTGGCCTGGCTCCTTGGGACTCTGGTTGCCCTGCTGCTTGGCGCACTCCAGAAGCCGGTCACTGCTGTGACTGGGAGTCTATGTGGGCATGTGTAGTGGACATGCATTGGTGATGGGTGTCCATGCTTTGTTGTTGCATGCAGGGCTTGGTGTTGGGATGTGTGGTTTGTGATAGTGGGACATATGTGATGAGTTGGAGTGATGGGGGTGAAGGTGAGGGTGGGGGTATGTGATAGAATGCAGGTAGGGTGGGGGATGAAGTAGTTAAAGATTTAACTTTCCATTCCTCCAGCTACTCCTGCGAGGCCCTCAGGATGCAGTATAGCCAAGACCTGCTTCTCCCATGTTGTTAGTTGTGGGGGAGGAGGTGGGGGTCCGCCGCCAGTCCACTGAAACGCAATGTGGTGTCTTGAGACCACGGAACGCACCTTCCCCCGCAGGTCGTTCCACCTCTTCCTGATGTCATCCCATGTTCTTGGGTGCTGTCCCACTGCATTGACCCTGTCCACAATTCTGCGCCATAGTTCCATCTTCCTAGCTATGGTGGTATGCTGCACCTGTGATCTGAGTAGCTTTGGCTCTACCCGGATGATTTCCTCCACCTTGACCCTGAGCTCCTCCTCAGAAAACCTGGGGTGTCGTTGAGGTGCCATGATGTGGTGTGGGTGAAGTGTGAGGTGGTGTGTGTTGTGATGTGTGGGGTGATGTTTAGGGGTGTGTGGTGTTTTGTTTGTGTATGTGTATATGTGATGGTGTTGTGTGCCTCAGTATGGTGGTGTTGTCTTTGTTTTGCTGTCTCTCTGGCCTTCTTCAAAATTTTTGGTAGTAAGGGTGTGTGTTTTATATTGTATTGGGTGTGTGGGAGTGGTGTGTGTATGTGTATCAAGTGTGTGTATTTCGATTTGTCCAATATGGTAGTGTTTTATAAATGTGTGTGTATTTTGAGCTTAGCAGTTTGTACCACCAATGGAATACCGCAGTTGAAAGACCGCCGCGTGGATTTGTGGGACGTGATAGTGCGGGCGTATTCCTGTTGGCGTGACAGTGGAGGTTTTGTTTTCGCCAGTTTATCACTGACCTTTGGTGTGGCGGACTTGTGTGGGTGTGTAGATTTTGGCGGTTTCTGACCTGTGGGTCGTAATAGCAGTGGCGGAATTCCGCGGCTGCGGCGGTGTGTTGGCGGTCTTCTGCACGGCGGTAAGCGGCATTTACCGCCAATGTTGTAATGAGGGCCTAAATATGGAAAATATGAAAAAATAGCACAAATGCCAAAGTCTTCTCCAATCAATGTACCTAGAAAATGTATTTTAAAAGTGGAATAGAAGGATTAAAAAACACTCTAGCTGTACATAATTGGGGTTGCCAGCTTATCCTTTGCACAGCCATAGTAGAAAGAGGCGTTGAAAACAAGGGAAAAAAGGCAATACACAAACATGCTCACTGGCTTCACCAAATGGAGACCATCACATGGCTAGCAGAAAAAAGAGCCATAGAGAACAAAGAAAAGTAACCACCACACCTACACAAACACACACATTTCCAAAATGATCTTGTTATGGCACTTCAAGTAATTAGAAGCTACTTGTGGTAAATATGTACAGTGAGCAAACAGGAATAACACAAGCATCTGTTGTTTGTTATAATTTTATTTTCTTGCACCTTTTTTTACAGCAAAATGCGTTCCTGTTTCAAAAATTGATTTGAAGATGCATCTCACCTTAAAATTTAGCACAAAGTCATATATTTTTATTTTGAGCATTTCCGCATAATTTGGAAAAAATTTCGTGTAACTACGCAAAAGCAAGTTACACAGACTTTGCCAACCCTTAAATATAGCAAAGGATAGGTATATATAAAATGGGTGATGAATTGAGTGTAAGTGAAAAGAGTCAAAATAAATGGGAGATGTTGCTAGGCATCTTGCAATAGTATATGTGGGTACTAAACTGATCTACATCTGTTGTCTCAGAAGTCCCGTCAATAACCCAGAAGTGAAGATAGAGAGTTCTCAGGCAATTTTCTACCTCTCTGTCCTTCTTTAATCCTTGACTTCCTCTGATCTTAACTGAAAGACAGAAAACAGGCCTTGTAAAGCTGCAAAACTGAACTTCCTGATCCCCCTTACTGGTTAGTAATGATCGCCCATAGTAGAATTGGGGGTCCGCTTCAAGGCCCCTCACCTGTTGGGAGCTTGGTGACATTAGGGAAGTTTGTATCTTGGAAGATTTGAATGATGAAAGACCATACATATTGCTCCTGTGCAGCGAGCACAACATCCCCCATTCCGAATGTCTGCTGTTCTCCTACATCAGGATATTTTGTAGAAGATATTTGTTTCTGTGAAATTTCCTGGATTGATTATATTTGTTGAAGCAATTCTATTTCTGACTTACTTGTCCAAGCCACAACTTCAGTCACAGCAGCACTGGGATTCATGGGTATTGTAGTTGGTGGTGGAACTGTTTGTCCAGGGATGTTCACAATGTCATCCTGTCTAGATGATGGTAATGCAGGTACAACACATTTCTCAACGTACCGGAAAATGGAAGAGGATTTGATGGCAGTGCTCTTTTAAGTTGTGACTGACATTTTTCTCCTCTGTGTGGGAGCCACAGGTAGACTGGGACTGCTGGGCCAGTACTAATGCACTGTCCAACCCCGTACTTGTCTTAGTAAAAAGAAAAGTACTTTAGTAGCACTACAAAAATTGATATTGATATTTATATTGATTAGTTTTCTAAAGTGTATGAATGCCAATGGCATCTTGGTGCTATTGTCAAAGGTACTGACTGGTGAATGATTCTCAAGACTAGAGCCTTCTAATACATCTTAACAAGTTGAGTAAGAGAAAGGTCAGGTTTTAAGCTCTTTCGTAAATCAGAGCAAATTGGGTTGGCTATGAATGAATGAATCTCTAGCCATGGAAATGGGGTTTCATTTAAAGGGTTCTAAAACTCAATGCAAGGCTTTAACTAAGTACTGTAGTTCTCTACTGCAATGGGGTAGCACAATTGCTATAGTTCCTACTCCTATAGATCATTCTAGCACAGCCGCTGCAGTTGAAACACCACTACCATGATGTAGCACTAATGCAGAACTCATGGTCAAGAATCAGCACAGGTGCCAGTTCACCTATTGTCTTATTCATACAGATGCTAAATGTGGGGACTCTTTTGTCCCCAATATCCCTTTAGCTGAATACACAGTCTCACGGTTTCTCACCACAGCCACAACTTTACCTATCAGTGAGAACATGGATCAGCCCTATGGTTGTTACTGTGTGTCCTTAACTCTCACAAGGGCAGTAGGCAGCAGATTCTAAGAGTAGCCCAGTTTCTGGTGCTCTCCAAGCAATAGAAGGGGGTCTCCTACTACAGTAGTGATGAAGACATCATCCACAGTGAGGGCAGAACATGTCCATGGCACATAAAAAACCACACTTGCCTCCAGGGCTTACACTATTTATGTGAACATTCTTACCCTGTTCAGGGCAAGGAACTCACCTTTACTCTGCATGCGGATGGGAACGTTTCTATGTGCTAGGCAGACCTTCTGCTCTCCGGCTATAGTGCAGACATCAGGATCACAGCAACTCTTTGAATACTTTATAGACTGCTTTGATTCTCTGTCAACATAAACTTAAAACCAAGTGTGGTAGTTTTGGTCGCACCTTTACACTGGGTTTCCAAATAGGTGTGTTTATCTGCTGCCTAAAGTCAATAAACCAGTTTGGTTGAGCTCCCTTTCACATTTCAAAGTAGACACTGACTCTGTGTATGGTAATGGCTCTCATGGTGGATAGTGATAATTCTGGCTCCCAAAAATATGAGCACATTGCCTATAAACCTCTTTAGCCTTAACAACAGTAAGTGCTGAGTCACCCCAATACTCCCACCATCCTTCAAATAGCAGTGCTCAGTAAGGATAGGATTTATCAGCAATCCCCTGATGAATAGTCCTCATAGAATTTCTATGGGTAGCTCAAGGAATATAGACAATACACTTCCACTTGCTGGGGAAGCTGCATTTACCTTTCTGTTAGAACTGTCAGCCTTAGGGTGGTCTTTCCCCAAATGTTTTCACTGCTTGCCTCCAATTTTGCTGAATTTGTTTTTGTTGGCCTTGGGATTCCGTGCACCTAACCACTGCTAACCAGTGCTAAAAAGTGCTTGTGCTCACTTCCCTAAACAGGGTCTGATTGGTATACATGTAACTAGCATCTTTAATTTACTTATGACTCCCTAGTAAAGTGGACTTTGTGTGCCCAGGGCCTGTAAATTAAATGCTACTATTGGACCTGCAGCAATGATTGAGCCACCTACCCTAAATAGCCCTTTAAATATGTCACAGGCCTGCCATTGAAGCCTGAATGCAGTTTCTCACTGTTATGTCGAGTTGGCATTTAAAACCCCTTGCCAGCCCTTAAACTCCCCTTTTATTACATGTCACTCCTAAGGGAAGCCCTATGTAGCCCACAAGGCAGGGTTCTATGTAATGAAAAGGTAGGGCATATACCTTTAAGTTTTACATGTTTGGTAGTGAAAAACTGACAAATTCATTTTCACTAATGTGAGGCCTACCCGTCATATAATATAACACTGGGAACTCTTTATTACATTTAATATGCTGTAATTCCTTATTGAGAGGAGGTAGATCTATCATGCTTAGTAACTATGGAATTGTAATAACAAATCCTCTTTAATAGTAAAGTCAGATTTACTGTTACAATTCTGAAAATACCACTTTTAGCAAGTTGGTATTTTCCTGCTCTTAGCCCTTTGTGCCTGCAGCCTGTCTCTAATCACATGTATGGGGTGGGTGACAGGTGGGTTTTGTGATTTTCCTCTAGACAGCCATACACAATGGGAGCTTGGGTGTGACTCAGTGGTCACTGAATGAGTGCCACCATGCTGGATTGCTACTCTGCTCTGGAAGAACTGCTGCCAGGCTATGACGACCTGCTGCTTTCTGCCCTACTTGCCTGGATGAGAAGGACTGGTCTTGCATCTCTCCAACCAAAAACCCAGAGTGACTCCAAATGCCAGCCGACTGGAATCCTGCCTTGAAGTCTGAGGGAAATAAAAGTCTTCCAACCAACCCACCTACACTCTACCAGCTGTGAGCCTGACCTTCCAAATGGTGCTACCCCAGTCCTGGGCATTTGGAGATAGATCTTCAGGTGCTGCTATAGAAGAACCACTGTGTCCCCACCATTGCGTCAACAGAATGGGTGCATCTTTGCCATTGTTGGGATAAAACCGGCAAATTGCTTTCAGAACAAGCACTGCAGCATTTCCTTCAATGCTAGGGTCCTGCTTCTCCATTGATGACAGCCTTGACATTAACACAAACTCTACATTGCAGCCACTGCGTTAATCGGAGTCAGTGCTATACCTCAACGTTAACATGGCCCGCTCCTACACCTAAATCAATTGCGTCTCTGCTCTGATGCATTGCCCCCACTGCTTGGGGAACTTCCACGCAGCCTGGTCCGGAAGCAGTGCAACACTCCCGCACTAGGATTTTAGGTACTTTGGTTCAAAGGGCCCAACTGGTTTCCTGTTGCCAGCCCATGCTCAAATGAGGTTGGCCTAAACTTTTGACTTTGTCCTAGTCCAGTGCAATCAGATAGCCCCGGTTGGCACTTTTTGCTTCCAAGCTCTGTTCTACAGTTTATTCTATTAACATCCATAACTCAAATTCAACCTATTGGATTGTTGTCATTTTGGTCTTATTTTATTTATTAAATTAAGTTATAATTCTGTCTGTCTAACCAGGTGCGGTATCTTGTTGTGTGGTGTTTTTACTTTTTCAATGTTAGAAGTGTTGCATAAATACTTTATACATTGCCTCTTAAGTTAACCCTGCCTGCTTTGTGCCATGATACCAGACAGTGAGAAAAGGATAATTGAATGTGTGTTTGTGACTTACCCTGATTAGGATTGTGAGTCTCTGCTTGCTCAGGGTGCATTTCTCTGACAACCAGATACCCAATTTCTACCCCCCCCCCACCAAGTTGAGTGAGAAGCTATACAAAATGTATTATTCTGGTTGCAGGAACCATACTCTCCTACCTCACACACTTGCTCCTGACATACAAACAGAGGGGCATATTTACATAACCCTGGCACAACCGGAGCATCACTTTTTGTGATGCTCTGGTAGTGCTGTTCACTGCGCCCATATTTACAAGGCGGCGCTAAGCCACTTTTTGTGACTCAACGCTGCCTTGTAAATATGGGCCCCTCTGATGCAGTTTTCTGTGGCAGAGGGTCGTGCAAAGGGTGTTGCTGTGGGCGTTCCACCGCAACACCCATTGCTTTTGACGCTGCCCCAGATTTACAAGATTTTGTAGATCTGTGGCAGAGCCAAAAACGAATGGCACCCCAGGGGTCGTGTTAGCATGGCGCAATGAGGAGAAATACTTTTATTCTGCAGCACACATAGAAAGAGCAAAATGCATGAATGATTGTTTATGTGCAATAGGGTGTTCCTTCCAACACATAAACAATAATTCGGTAATGACAATTTGCTACTTCAATGTGTGCTGCACATTCTGCAGCACACATTGAACAAGGGGGGGTGAAACCCTTCTCAAGCAGCAACTACGGTCCTTGTCAGGTTGAAAACACAAGCAACCCCCAAATTAACCTGTGTTTCACCCTCTGGTAGCTTGGCACAAAACCAGCCACGCTTAACTTAAACACAATGTATAGAGTATTTATGCAGTACTTCAAAACAATATTAAAGTGAAAACTAGACCCAAAAAAAAATCCCACACCAATTTAGAAACATTTTGTAAATTTAAATAAATAGTTTAAGACAAAACAAGAAAAATACAATCAGTAGAACTAGACATATACAATTTAAAAGGCTTCAGGTAAGTATATTGCCTTAATGCATAGTACAACTCACCGTTAAAGGGTCATGTGAGACCGGGTAAAGTAACAATTTCAGTTCAACCTCAATGGAGTTCGGGCCAGATACAAGGACCAGGCTATCTAGATACTTCGAAGATAAAATAGACACCAGAGAACATAATCTATCTGGATTAAAACCCATATCCACCTTTACTCCCCACCTAGATATGGTGGGTCCAGAAGTTAAAATCTTCAAGAATATAGGCCCTCATTCTGACCTTGGCGGTCTTTTCGCAAGACCGCTGAGTTACCGCCGCGGTGAAGACCGCCGACTGCGGCGGTGTGCCGCTGTGCGCATTCTGACCGCTGGGAGCGTTCCGCCGGAAAACCGCCAGCAGCCACACTGGCGGTCGGCGGGAAAGTGGAGACTGGTCAACCTCCACCGCCACGCCAGCAGAACACCGCCCACAGAATTACGACCCACATTTCTGTGTGGCGGTCTTCTGTTGGCGGTCTTCTGTTGGCGGTCACGTCCCTATGGCTCCCGTCGCCTCCCGGAGGACCAACGCACAAGGTAAGTTGATCGTCCGTGAGGGGAGGGGGTGGGGGGGTGTTGTGTGATGTGGGCGTGCATGGGGGTGTGCGTGTGAGTGTGTAGAGGGAGTGTGTGAGTGCGTGTATGCGGGCGGGGGGTGCTGCTGTGTCTATGGGTAATGTGTGCTGTTCGGCAGGTGCGCATGTCGGCATGTATGTGTGCGGGTATGTGTCCCCGTTGTGTATGTGTGTGTAGGGGGTGTGTATATGTGCATGTTGGGGGTGTGTGCATGTCGGGGTACATGTATGTGCATGTCGGGGTGGGGGTGGGGAGGGGGTTCGTACCACCTCTGGGGGGTGGCAGGGGGGTGGAGGGTGTGGGGGGAGGACTCGGGTGGGTAGTGGGGGGTGGGGGAGACCCCTATCAGTGCCAGGGAAGGAATTCCCTGGCCCCGATAGTGCTTACCGCCATGGTTCGCACGGCGGTTCCCGCCCGCAAGAAACCGCGGCGGTAGGCAGGGTCATAATACCCTTGGCGGTCTTGGGACGACCGCCGGGCCGGAGTGCGCAAACTCCAGCCCCGCGGTCATGACCGCCGTGGCGGTCGGAGTGGAGAAGTAGCGGTCGGTCGCGGCGGGGACCGCCGCGGTCAGAATGCCATTTTTAATACCGCCGGTCTGTTCGCGGTCCGACCGCCGTCTCTCCGCCGACCGCCAGGGTCAGAATGAGGGCCAGAGTGTCTAACAAGATTCAATCTTTGTTGAAATTTGTGCCGAAACCCTCCTTTAATTTAAACCATGGTGAACATCAAGCTTTGCAAAGATTACAGAAAGATAAACATATCACAGTCAAACCGTGTGACAAAGGAGGGGGTATCGTACTGTTAGATACTGAAATTTACAAATCTAAGATTCAAAGCATGCTCAATGAATCAGAATACTACCAGAAAGCAGGGAGCAATTGGCACGAACGAGTCAGAACAGAGATAATCAAAATAAGTACTGAAGCTTTAGACAATGGAACCTTATGTCAACAAGAATTCCAATACCTAAACCCTATAAAAACTAGGACTCCAGTGTTCTATGGAGTTCCAAAAATACACAAGAATAAGACAGATCCCCCCATGAGACCTATAGTCTCCACGGTAGGGGCACTGACAGAACCTTTATCCAAATACGTGGAGAAATTCTTGAACCCTAGAGTAGCCCAACTTCCAGCATTTATTCGAGACACCACCCACATTATTGCCAAATTAGAAGGTCTTCCTTTCAATTCAAATACGCAATTACTTGTGACCATGGACATTGAGGCACTATATACCAACATCCCACAGAAAGAGGCATGGCTAGCAGTTGCGCGCCTCTTAGAGAAAGAAGGTAATACAGAACATTCTTCCTTCGTATTACAGTGTCTCAATATTGTCCTAAGAGAAAACTTCTTTGAATTCAATGGTCAAACATACCAGCAGAAGAAAGGAGTCAGTATGGGGGCTGCATGTGCACCTAGTGTAGCCAACATCTATGTAGGCTCCTTTGAGGAAACCTACATTTACAATGAGATGGCACCATTCTACGAAAATGTACATCTTTGGTCACGTTTTATTGATGACATCTTCTTCATCTGGACAGGTGAGGAAGACTCACTAACAGAATTTAGTCAGTGGATTAATTTGTTTGATCCCAATCTCAAGTTTACCATTCACACCAGTAGAAATAAAGTTGAGTTTTTAGACATTTGGATTGGTCATAAAAACTTCCAACTTGAAATGTCATTGTTCACCAAACCTACAGCTAGAAACACTATTTTACATTATGACAGCTTTCATCCTACCAGTCAGAAACAAGGGATCCCCTTTAGTCAATTCCTACGGGTCCGTAGAAACTGCTCTAGTTTGAGTGACTTCGAACACCACGCAAATATTTTACAACAAAAATTTCTTCTAAGAGGATATCCCAGAAAATTGATCAGGGACTCCTACAAAAGAGCAAAATACTATAATAGGACTAGTATGTTCGACAAACAAAAGAAAAAATCAACACCTTCTATAGTCTGTGTTATTCAACACTAAAACCTAAATGAAAAGATCAGGAAAATAATTCTCGCCAACTGGCACATTCTTAATAGCGATTCTAACCAAACACCATTAGAACGTCCTCTCCTTTCATTTAGGAAAAATCAAAATATCTCGAATAAACTAGTAAGAGCCAGTTTACCCAAAAATGAGCCCTTTTGCCAGAAGTCCATCCATGGAATTCAACCGATTACAGGTAACCATAGATGTGGTAACTGTAAGGCCTGCCCCAGAGCCATCGTGGGCAATGTATTTTCATGGGAAGGTACCAACTTTCAATTATCGGATATGACTAACTGCAAAACAGCTAATTCATTTATCTAATTAGGTGTCCATGTCCTCTTCTATATGTAGGAGAAACAGGAAGGGAAGTTAAAATTAGAATATTGGAGCACATCTCCAATATTCGAAATGACAGAGAGAGTGCCCCATTGGTTACACACTGGAAAAAACATGGACATAAAATTGAAGATCTTTCCTGGACTGTCCTAGAAAGAATTAAAAACTTTGGACAAATAGAGGATCAGAAAATCCGGAAAAAGAGAGAAGTTTTCTGGATGTTTACATTAGACAGCTACGGTAAGGGATTGAATGAATACATCCCCTGGGAAAATGCTATCACATAAGTTAAGTTTGCATCTACAAATATTTACATATTGTTCCGGAATTGTTATCTCTAATTAAAAGAACTGCTTAGAATTTTTGCCAGTATACAGTATTTTTGTCTATAGGTAATTTATATTCATTACTGCTGTTATTTCTATTGTTATTTTTACGGTAATTATCTTTCAGTATTATTTCTATCTCCATTGCTATTTTCATGTATATTCATATTTCTGTTATTATTATTTTCATTTTTTTATTCATTTTCATCTTTTCTTCAGTGTTTCCCTACTAATACTCGGGTTAGTAGCTTATACCATAAACTAGAAGACGTTTATACTAGAGCTCATTTCTTATTAGTATATCAACATACTCTGTTAACTACTATGCTATATCAGCAGACCCGAGTATGCATCTTAAGGAACTATCAGAAACAATAAGAATCGTTGAACATTGTATCATTAGCCTCATTGTATCTAGACTCGACAGTGTATAACATATTCACCTATAACGTGCTAAACGTCTATTTACGTCATCGACGTACTTCCAATATGGCCCCCATACCAGCCCGCCCAATTATTTCATACATCTGCGGTCCAGTGCTACCAACTACTCCATCTGGTAGCCGTATAAAAACACTCAGACGCTGCGGCAATCGACCCTAGTAAGCAGAAGGGACACGATCGAGCGTCGCTATCGGTATTTTTTCTAACTATTTATCTTTTCCTTTTCCAGCCATATTGCTTTCATTTTACTTCATTGTAGTATACAATCAAACGATCCATGCGGTTTATAGCATATAGTTTGAGTTTTCTTACTCTTTGTTTATTTTCTACCATTAATGACAGTTTTGTTTACTATACCTAGATAAATATATCTTGGACTCACCCTTTATATCGTTACAATCTTAAGGATTTACCAAAACCTAATACAAGGACCTAACTTCAACAACTGCTACCAGCAGGTGTACAGGTGAATTCTGGCTTTTACAAACAATACCAGGAACATTCATTTATCTATTTATACCATGAACATTTCTAACATCAATTGATATATCTATCTATCCTGTGGCTTTTGTCATTTATTTAGCTAATCTCCTGGTCTACCAATTAATATCTGCCCTATAAAGAGACAGAGACAGCCGGGACAACATTTGCCATGCAAAATAGCTAGAAGACATCTTTCAAGTAAGACTTTTCTGCATGAGAACTTATTACTTGTACTATCTAACATACACCAAGATGCATGTACCCACCGAGTGGAATTAAAGAATGCTGGTAACACAAAGGAAGGCACCATGTAATTATGACTTACTAATCACTGGCTTTGTAAGCTATGTCCATGATATTCTATTGTCATCTATTAAAATACCTGCCAATCTATGTTTTCTAACTAAATGTCTGCACCTTTTAGCACTTTATATTTTATGCTTTACTACGAATTACACTACCTAAAGCTCATTCGGACTTTTTGGGCATTCATCCTGAGATGATGACACGTCACCTTTGATTGATATATATCTAAAAATATAGATAGGTGACTCCTAATATGCTAGCACTATCATTTATATAAATTACCATATCATTTTCTTTATCAGACTCTGTGACTACATTATCAAGGAACATACTACACATCTAAAATCAAATATATCAGAAGATTTGGCTGCTAAGACTAGATCACTATTGAACAGTACCACTGGGAACGGCCCTGAAGAAGGTGACCTATAACATCACGAAACACCGAAACGCGTGTAGGCCTTTTGGTCCCTACGGTACCACTCAGATAGAACCACGTTAGCATTATCTTTTCCTTTTATGTATTAGACTATCAATAATGTATTAGAAGAATTTATGTCAATATATCTTCATTATTAAAAATTGTTTTAGCTTCACTATGATATTAGGATTAGCCTCATTGATATTATGTTTCATTAGTTTATAAGACTTTTTTCTTACCTATTGTGTTTAGTGTATGTGAGTGGTATGTCTGATTTAGATATTTTTGTTTTCTTTATTAAATGATGTATATAATTAAAAATAATTCTTTTAAAATTGTATTATTATTGAATGACAAATAACAAAAATAAAAAGTATATATAAAATCATATAATGGGATTACTTTATCTGTAACTAATAATAAGTATATAGCAGTCCGATATCCTATGTGTATCATTGGCTTATTATACTTAGGTCATATTATCCTTAACTTTATTGTTGTTTTTATGAAGATCATGGTATCTTCATATGTATTCGAGTAGCTCATATAGTAGTTTTCTCTACAAGGACCAGGTTGGTACAGCTGAAAAGGGTTCATTCTCAAAAACCAGCACAAAAGTGTAGCTCACGGTGGAGGGGGCTGGGAGGAATAAGGCGAGCAAAGCAAATGGTCATTGCTGTAGCACAAAGAGTAGGCCAGGCTTTGTTGATGATCATCGCTGTAGGGCGATGATCCTGGCAGGTATCATGGACAGCTGTTGCTGGCACTTCACGTTGGCGATCACTGCAAGCAGTTGATTTTGTACCGTGAAGTGCAGACTTTTTGTTGCCGGGGGTCTCTTGCGGACACTGTAGCATGAGACAGAGTCACTAGAACTTTGGATTGGTGGTTGGCAAGGGCTGCAAGATCTTGGCAGGAACACACCCATTTGCGCTTGCAAAAGCCCAAAACTTCAAGAACAGTTGAACTGATGTTGCACCAAGGGTCCAGGACCTGAAAAGGGCACCACTTTGGGAGTAGGAAATCTCTTCAGCAGAGGTCAGCAGAGCTCAGGCAAGTTCAGTTGCAGGTCCAGGCATCAGGTCAGCTAGGCAATTGCAGGGGCCTTTGGAGCTTGTTACATCTCTTAAAAGGTCAGACAGTCCCTCCTTGCAATTACTTCAGCCTGGAATGAAGGGTGCCTTCTCAGCAAGCAGGGCAGGCTTCATGCAGCAGAGAAGCAGTGTGTCCTTCTTCTGTAGTGTCAACAGGAGTGTACTGAAAAGTTGATCTGACTGTCCAGTATTTATACCTGGTGCCAGCTTTGAAGTAGCTTGAAATAGCATAATTTCCTAAAAGCTTGGCATTCCGAGGTGTCTGAAAATGTGCTCCTCTCTACCTAGATTCCATCTTGTCTGGGGCCACAAAAGACTAATGTGAAACTCTTTGTCAGTGTGCTGATGCGGAGGCTTCGTGATGTGCAAGTGTGGTGTGTGACAGCTCTTCCCTCTCATCAAGTCAGAAATGGCACATCCTGCAAATACCTATTCCCCCTTTGACTCACTGTCTGGGTGTAATACACAAGGATGAACTGTCCGATACACCAAATCGTGTCATCCAGCATAAAGGCTGCAAACACTAAATGGTTGGGACAAGAAAAGCTCAACATTCTAAAAGTGGCATTTTCAGAATTGTTACAATCCAACTTTACCATTAAAGAGGGTTTTTAATTACAGTTCTTTAGACAACAAACTTGCCATTCCTACCTGCTTCTACTTGAAAGTCATCATTTATTAAATGTAATGAGATAACCCAATGTTATCCATGGGAGAGGCAGGTCTTGCATTAGTTAAAAGTAAATGTATGAGTTTTTCACTACTAGGACATGCATAAGAGAAATGTATATCACTGCACCCTGTCCCATGGGGGTGTTTAGGGACCACCTGGGGGAGACTTTTCAGTAGGTTTAGGCCAGGCAAAAGTTTTATTTAGCCAGGTCAATATGGCACTTTAAAACACACACAGGCTGCAATTGCAGACCTGAGATGTATTAAAGGATACTTAAATGGGTGGCTGTTAGCTATTGGGTTTCTAGTTAGCAGAAGTAAGTGTCAAACACACCCTAGGTTATCTTGCCACTAAACAGTCAGGTTTAACTTAAGAGGCAATCTACTGAGTATTTGTGCAACACTGCAAACAGTAAAACAGTGAAGACACCACTCAAAAAGATACCACACCTAGTTAGATAAATAGAGCTTAATTAATAAATAAAAAGACAAAAATGACAAAGATCCAAGAAATAGAATTTGAGATAAGAATCAACAAGAATCAAGAAGTGCTATACGGGGATATCTAGTTGCGCTGTACCGAGAAAGAGTTAAAAATGTGTTCTGTAGGCTCCCATTATCCTAATGAGGCTGCTGGAGTCTGGCAGCAGAATCACCTGAATTGTGGGCGAAATGAGTCTAGTCCCAGACCATTTGGCAACTGTCGGCCTGTTCCTGGTTTCCCGCTAATTAGCAGCGCCTCACCTCTACCCAAGAGCAGGGATGGTTGTAGCAACCAGGCGCATGACAGAAATGTCTCCTCAGGGAAATCGTGGTAAATCAGATCTCACCCTTTTCTCTCAGTTACATTAGTCTCACATATGCAAAGACAAACAGAGGCATAGGATAGTTCACAAAGGTTTATTGAATTAGCTGCATCTTGTAGGAAAGTATGCATGTTACCCCCAATTTCTGCCTGATGTCAGTGTGTTTTGACTGTGTCACTGGGATCCTGCTAGCCAGGACCCCAGTGCTTATGGTTTTTGGTCTGCTTGTCAAGAAGTTTCACTGTTTTTGTCAGTATGCTTGATTGTGTCCTTGGAGTCCTGCTAACCAAGACCTTAGTGCTTATGCTCTCTCTCCTCCCACATTTGTCACTACATACTGGTAACCCAGTATTTCATCCCAAATTGGCATACAGGTGCCCCCTTATAAGTCCCTAGAACATGGTACCTAGGAACCCAATGCATTGGGGTTCTGGGGATCCATAAGTGCTGCAGCATTACTTTTGCCATAAATAGGGAGCCCATGCAAAGGCTTCTACAGTACTGCCATTGCAGCATGTGTGAAATGGTGCATGCACCCTTTCACTGCCTTTTACACTGCACCAGGTCAGTTATAAGTCACCTATATGTCAGGCCTTTCAACCCTGAAGACTGGGTGCATAGTACCTGTGTGTGAGGTACCGCTGCACTAGCAGAGGTGTCCCCACATCATCCAGGACCATTTCCCCAGACTTTGTGAGTGCATGGACGCCATTTTATACATGCACTGGACATAGGTCGATACCTATGTCTAGCTTCACAATGGTAACTCCGATATGGCCATGTAAGGTGTCTGACAATTAGGAATTGTATCTCATTAGTGATTCTGGTATTAGCTGCACAATTCCACACACTCTGGGGGCTCCACAGTGGATCTCCAGTACTGCCATACTAGCCTTCTGAGGTTTTCCAGGCAGCCCCAGTGGCTGCCACCTCACAGACAGGCTTCTGCCCTCCTGGTGCTTGAGAATCTCAAGTCCAGGAAGGCAGAATAAAAGATGTTCTTTGGGTTAGGGGTGTTACACCCTCTCCCTTTGAAAATTGGTGTTATGGGCATGGGAGGTGTAGCCTCCCAAAGCCTCTGCAAATGCTTTGAAGGGCACAGATGGTGCCCGCCTTGCATAATCCAATCTACACCAGTTCAGGGACCCCCAGTCCCTGCTCTGGTGCAAAACTGGACAAAGGAAAGGGGAGTGACTACTCCCCCTGACCATCACCACCACAGAGGTGGTGCTCAGAGCCCCCCCAGATGGTCCCTGCATTCTGCCTTCTTGTTTTCGGGATGGGCAGGGAACTATGGGAGCATCTGAGTGGCCAGTGCCAGCAGGTGACGTCAGAGCCGTCTGCTGATAGGTGCTTACCTCTTTAGGTGACTAATCCCCTGTTCAGGGCTATTTAGGGGATTCTCCTCTGGGTGTTTCTTCAGATTCAGATTGCAAGACTCAAGCAGGAGTCCTCTGCATCCTTTACTTCATCTTCTACCGATAGAACCACAGCTGACCCCTCCAGGAACTCTACAAACTGCAACAAAGAAGCGAAGACAACTTCTGCAACATTGTAACTTCAACTCCTGCCAGCAACTGCAAATGTTTCCAAGTCATTCATCCTCTGAGGACTGCCTGTCTTCAGCCTGCACCAGAAGAACTGAAGGAATCTCCTGTGGAGTGGTGGAGTCACTACTCTGCTTCGGCAGGCACCTCTCTGCAGCAACAACTGGTGGCGTGGGTCCCCTCTCCAGATGGCGAACGTGGATCCAGCAACACAGGTGGTAGACTAAAGTTACTCCAACAGTCCCAAGGTCCATCTGTCCAACTTTGGTGGAGGTAAGAGCTTGCCTCCTGAGGAAATTCGATTTTTAATACGATCGTATCGACCCGCCATTTTGTGGCCCGCCGCCATTTTATGTTGCCTTCACTCAGGCAGCACAGCGAACGAAGTCCATTCTGCCTTTTCTGCTTATTCTGCAACATGGTGTTCAAAACAGTCTTCTGCCTCTATCTTTACAAGGCTGGTATTAAGGTCTGACCGAGTACACTAATCCCTGTCTGGTTTTCTAATCCTTGTTTCAACTATCTGTAGGCTCACACTATTCTCCGCCGATCTTATCTTATCGTCTGGCCTTCGCTGTCCTTTGCTAGTATTCTCTCATTTCACAACTGTCCTCCAAACGCACACAAACTTATCACACCACATGCAACTTCGTTGTGGATCGGTTAATTAATTAGTTCAAGGGAGGGGTGACAAACACAGCTGGAGGGGAGGCAACCTTAAGTCACTTGATACTTTGTTTTCCAATTCCTTCTATTGGTGCTGTCTTGTTTTCCGACATTTCTATTGGCTCTGTTCTATCTTTACATTATTCTTACTGGCTCCTTTCTATGTGTTCTGGGAGTGTATGTAGTTAATAAATGGTTTTTATACGGTATATAAGATTGTGCGCCACAAAGTAAAGTGGCAGTCTCCTGAGAACATACCTTGTGTACTGCTTGGACAACTGTACTAGCTGCAGCTAATAAAATCTGATCTTTTACGCCTGACAGAGTGTCCCGTGTCTCTGTTAGTTGAGGCAGGTGAATCCAAGGAGATTTCAGGCGTACCCTGCGTCGCCAGGCCCATAAGGTTCTGGTTCTTCAACTGGCGCCCAACGTGGGGCGGCTTCAGCGGTACCGGTTCTGCCTGAAGGTCGTGAGGAACCCCGCAAGAAAATTCTGGAGGAATCGCGAGCCACGTCAAGCGACCCCTGTATGTCGAAGTGGTCCGAAGGTCTTTTTCAGCGCGGTTACTCCTTCCTGACGGCTACTGACGACTGCTGCCCTGACTGCCGCCCTGCCTTGGCCCTTTCTTTGATGATGTATGGTAAAGCGAGACGATAGACGGGCCTCTGTTGGTGTAAGAAGACATCCTTAGTTAAGTATTTGGTGGGTCGCGCCCACAAATTTTGGTCTTTGTTTTGTCCTTAGGTTCTTAGATTTGGCCATTGCAGTGGCCAAAGCCGAGGGGTAAGTGCATTTGTGCTGTGTAAACTGAAAGTTTTACCCCCTTGATGTTTGTGAACAGCCAGTAAAAATCGTGAGATGTCTGGTCTGACTAAGTTTGGAAAACTTTGTTGCTTTGGTTGTAATAGGGACTCCCAGCTTGAGGACTCCTGTCCGATTCCTTCGGTTGGAACTCCCACATATGAGCTCTATTCTAAACATGGTGTTGGTCCTATTGCCTTTAATAAGACATGGACCCGATATACAAAGAAAGATGGTGTTTTAAAATGGCCAGAAAATGGTAGTTTCGAAACTGATGTGCTAGATAATTTAGAAGCAACGTTATTTAAAAGAAAAGCCCGGCCGGCAATGTTTGACTCTTTTAGCCTTTGGCGTAAGGAAGCCAAACAGAGAGAAATTAAACAAGCGAAACGAGATAGGAAAACACAGGGAATGACGATTATACAGGCTGCTCAGCAATTCAAAGATGATGAAATAGATAATGCAATGGAAATTTCAGACAGACAGCATCGAATGGCAACAGATAAATGCTATCCGACGTTGCCTATCTCTTCCCTTGATAAGAGAAAAGATTTTGAGGAAGATTCCTTAATGTCCCACTTATTGAAATTGCCTCCGCCCTATGTACAAGGTGCTAATGCACCCCCGATGTTACAGCCTGTTCAGCCGCCAGTTGTGCTTCCGCCTGCTCCAGCTTTTCCACATTTGCCTCCTCAAGTATTGCCTATGCCAGCTTTGCCTTTAACTCCTTTGCCTTCTGCTCCTTTGGCAATTCCTGATGCTCCTTTAGTTAATTCACCTAATACCTTGTCCCCTATCCTTATGTCAAATTCTCCATCTATGCGTAAGCGATTTGCCGATACTGTCTCTGGTCTCTTATCACCTTTCTTTGAAGCTTTAAACGTGTCTCCAGCTTTTTCTCGAAGACAGTCTCGTAGTCAATTCCCAGACTCCGAAGAGCGAGAAAAATTGGACTCACTTGCTTGTAGATGGATCAAGAAGGGTCCCCAATATAGTACGTCTGATATTATGTCCACCTTCCTGCAATGGAATGCACCTACGCAGAGATATGTTTTTAAAGTTATGTGCGATACTCTCGCTAAAGAATGGGAGGATATGAATTTGGGTTCGGTCCCACAGGATCTGTTAGATGTTCAGGCTGACTTTGACAAAGGACTTATTGTGGGTCCTAAGGTTGAAAACGCTGTCAGAACACTTATTTCTTTCAGATCCCTATTGTTCTCACAGACTTTTCCTGATTCTGATCCTTCAGTTAGGACAGCACTGAAAAACTATCCCATGAGAGAGGTTTCTCCAATATGGAAGGAAGAAGTTGCAGCAGCAGGTGCTAATCCAGCTATTCCTGCGCATTTTCAGCGCATATGGATACATGTCCCCTGGAAAAGGTCTGAAGTTTTAGCACTTAAACAGTCACTACCAGATCCACGCAAAAATCCTGCTGGTTACTATAAAGAGTTGTTGCAAACAGTTGATGCATGTACTATGAATCTAGCAGATATTGACATGTTGATGGGAAATGTAGTTCCACAGACAATATGGGCTAAAATTCGTAGAGAGGATCACGCTCAAGAATTAGGCGGCGATTGGAACGCTATTATTGCCGCAGATAGAGGTCAAGTAGGTGGTGCAAAGCCCGACGCTTTGATCTCAGAACTCCCTGGTAGGATTATTACATTAATGAAAACAATGATGCCTGCTTTGAGAGTTAATTGGGATAAGCTAGCAGTATGTAAACAAAAGAAAGATGAAAGTGTTTCCGATTTCTTTTCCCGATTCGAGGAGACATTCATTGATCACAGTGGTCAAGATATGGCTACAGAAGGGGGACAGCGATTATTTGTGTATAAGTTCGTATATAACTTGCTTCCTGAACTATCACACAAGCTAAAAGACTCCGAGAGTTCATGGGCAGTTTCTTCTTCCGCCCAGATATTGGCTACTGCACAATATTATGAAAATAGAGACAAAGAAGAAAAGGAAAAACAAGAGAAAAAGACAAAAGAATTAAAAACTAAAGTTCTCTTGCAACAGGCTTATCCTCCTCGTTATGTTCAGCCTCAGTTTCAACAGCCTCCGCAGTTTCAGAGGTTGTATCAAAAGCCTGAACCATTCATTCCAAGACCTTTGCTAGGTCCCAATCAATGTGCTTATTGTAGGGAGGAAGGTCATTTTAAGAACAATTGTCCGGCATTGTTGCAGCGTAATGGAGCAACATCTGCTTCACGAGGTCGTGGTGGTCTTCAGTCAGCAAATAGAGGTAGAGGTCGAGGTGTGTTAACCCAAGGGCAGCGTTCTTTTGTTCCTCCAAATTCCGGAAATTACTTTGACCAGCAAAATGTTAGGTCTACACAGTATTACAGTGAGGATCAGTATATTGAAGGAGGGAATGAAAGTCTTCATTTTGAATAGGACAGCCATGGACAAAGTAAGGGGGTTACGTCAATTCCAGTGGATCAGAATGGACCTTATGTTAATGTCACTACAATGGGTGTTTCAGAGCCATTTCTTTTAGATACTGGTGCCATGAGAAGCTCTATCATTCATTCTAAACTCCCTGGCGCACCTTTTTCTGGCTTAACGAATGTATCTGTAGGATTTTCTGGCGCCCCTGTTCGCAATCCAGTTTCTTGCCCTTTGCCTGTTTCAATAGGCCCTTATGATTTAGAAGCTCCGCTTCTTCTGACGAATGGTTGTGGTGAAAATCTGTTGGGTTTAGATCTATTAAAAAGAATGCATGCTACGATATATTGTTCACCTTCTGGTGTATACCTCACTCTAGGACAGAAAATGACTAGTCCAATGTACTTATCAAAAGATCAATTCCCACCTGAATTGCTTTCTCTTCCCGAAACGCTTTGGGCTACGGGTCCGAATGACGTTGGTTGTCTTGAGATCCCACCCTATGTTGTTACTCTCAAGCCCAATGCTGAAATGCCACGTATTCCGCAATACAGAATCTCTACTGAAGGTGAGAAAGCACTTCTGGAAATTGTCCATGATTTGATTCAGAAGGGTGTGGTTGAGGAAACGAGAGGAAATATATGTAACAGTCCTGTTCTTCCGGTTCTTAAACGCACTGATCCTTCTCAGCCTCCTGTTTATCGTTTTGTAATTGATCTTCGGGAGGTAAACAAGATTGTCGTACCGCAGTTTCCTGTAGTCCCAGATATCACTGCTCTGTTGACGATGATACCTTCTACAGCGACTTGGTTTTCAGTTATTGATCTAAAGAATGCTTTCTTTAGTATTCCCATCGCCGAAGAGAGTAGAGATATTTTTGGTTTTTCCCTCGGAGGCCGAAGCTTCCGGTTTAAACCCGCACCTCAAGGTTATTGTGAAAGTCCCTCTATTTACAGTCAAGCTCTAAAATGTCATCTTGATGCCTTTTCCTTACCGTCCGGTGCCGCTCTCATTCAGTACATGGATGACTTATTAGTTGCCGCTGATTCAGAGGAGATTTGCAAAAACGTGACCGTTGCACTGTTGCGTCATTTGTTTGATCTAAATCACAAGGTTTCTCCTTCTAAATTACAATATGTCTGTCGCGAGGTGACTTATTTGGGTCATCTCTTGTCAAAGGAGGGACGACGATTGACCCCCGAACGAATTCAGGCAATTGCACAAATGTCAGTGCCATCCACACAAAGAGAGGTACGTGCCTTTTTGGGCATTACTTCTTATTGTAGACAGTGGATTCCGAGTTTCTCTTTATTGGCTAAACCGCTGTTGGCGCTAACTTTAAAAGATACGCCTCAGCCTCTTCCGTGGACTGACGAGTGTCAGAAGAGTTTTACTGATTTGCGTATTGCTTTGTGTTCTGCTCCTGTATTGGGTACTCCTGATTACAGTAAGCCCTTTACGCTCTATGGCCACGAAAGAGAGGGTTGTGCATTGTCAGTCTTAACGCAGCGTTTTGGAGATCAACAGCGACCATGCGCATATTTCTCAGCTACGTTAGATCCAGTAGCTAAAGCATTGCCTAGTTGTCTTAAGGCGACAGCGGCAGCAGCAATTTCTATTCGACAGTCTGCTGGAGTAGTGCTAGATAATACTCTCATTGTTATGGTGCCACATGCAGTGGATATTTTACTAAATAGGACAAAAACGCAGCATCTTACGAGTGCTCGGTTGTCCGGATATGAGCTGACGCTTTTGACTAGTCACATACACATCAAACGATGTAATACCCTGAATCCAGCTACTTTGTTGCCTCTTCCAGAAGAGAGAGATGTCTCTGAACAGCATGATTGTTTTCTCCGTACTGAAGAAGAGACTAAGGGTAGAATTGACCTAAAAGACACGCCATTAGTGAATCCAGATGGAACACTATGGGTAGATGGTTCTTGTTTCAAGCTCCCGAATGGAGATACAGTTTCAGCCTACGCTATTACTACTTTGCATACGATTGTGGAGACAGCACGCATTAGACATAATTCAGCTCAGGCAGCTGAATTGATAGCCTTAACTAGAGCGTGTGTGTTATCCAAAGGAAAAAGAGTAAACGTGTACACTGATAGCCAATACGCTTTTGGTGTAGCGTTTAACTTTGGGCGCTTATGGAAGGAAAGAGGATTCTTTACTTCCCATGGTACTAAGATACAACATGGTCAATTAGTGACTGAACTTCTTGAGTCACTTACAATGCCTACTCAGATAGCGATCGTGAAGTGTAGTGCACACAAAAAGATTGTGGACGATGTTGGTCGAGGAAATGCATTTGCAGATGAGGTAGCGAAAAAGACAGCCAGAGACAACACAAGTCGAATGTATGTTGCAGGTCCCGCAAACTGCGTAAGAGAAAAGGGAATGTGTGAAGATACAGTAGAGAGTGTGAAATCAATTCAAGGAGAGGCTACGGAGAATGAGTTGAGAAAGTGGAAGGAAAGTACAGGAATGTTAGATGAGATGGGATGTTGGGTTGAATTATCAGAACATCAACGTTGGCTGTTACCAGATGCTTATGTACTACCTGTAGTTACTATGGCACATGGTCCAGCTCACCTAAGTGCAAAAGGAATATGTAAACTTCTGGCTCCAGTGTGGCAAAATGAGGGGATCCCAAAGTGTGCAAATAATGTAGTAAAACATTGTATTGTTTGCTTGATGTACAATCCGGGAAAGGGAACTCCAACTCCAGCGGGTCATTTTGCTCCTCCAACATATCCATTTGAGGTGTTGCAGATCGATTATATTCACATGGAACGATGCAACAACCTCAAATATGTTCTGGTGGTAGTATGTGCTTTTTCTAGATGGGTAGAAGCCTACCCTCTGAAGGACAATACTGCTTTATCAACTGCCAAAATACTTTTGAAAGAATTCTTCCCTAGGTTTGGTTTGCCGCGCATTGTCTGGAGTGACAATGGGAGCGAATTTGTGGGTCAAGTCATGCAAAAAGTTTGTGCAGGTCTTGGCATAAAACAGAAGTTCCACGCGGCGAATCACCCACAGTCGGCTGGTTTAGTAGAATGCTACAATGGAACCTTGAAGCTTAAAATTGCTAAGGTGCAAGCTAGCACAGGACTTAATTGGCCTGATGCTTTACCATTGGCTCTTCTGTCCACCAGAACAGCAGTACACTCTCGTTTGGGGCTTAGCCCTTACGAAGTGATATTTGGTCGCCCAGCTAATGTATGGGGAGTTCCTCGCCCTAAGAAATACTCAGACTTGCCATACCCGATGTTGATTGACTACTTGCATGACCTTACAACTAAATTGCGTGTTCTTCATCAACAGGTTCAGAGTGCTCTACCAGAGGCTTCCACAGACCCAGGTCATTCCATCCGACCAGGTGACTGGGTCTGCACGAAAAATTTCCAACGACAGAGAAATTTGGAGCCCAGATGGAGAGAGCCACGCCTGGTTCTTTTGACCACAAGAACAGCAGTTAAAGTCGAAGGAAAGAAAAACTGGGTGCATGCCGTACACTGCAAGAAAGTACCTTTGCCTTTGCCTTTCGATCAGTGGGTCCGTAGAGGCATCAGTGACTCTGAAAGTGAGAAAGTTCCGCAATTTGTACCATTCAGTGATGCGCGTCTAATTGGAACACTTTCTGAGAAAGAGGACGACGACATCCTTCAAGAAGCAATACCATCGCATCGTCGCTTGAACACGACAAATCCAGGAACATTGTTTCAAAACCAGACTGCCTCTGGACAGGAACGCTATAATTTGAGACCAAGACCAAAGAACTTGTAACTTTCTCTCCTATGTAGTACTCTATCCCGGTTGCAGGGTCACGGTAGGAGTCTTAGTCACGACCTGAGTAAGTGGCAATAGGCCTGCAGGACCTCACAGTGTCATAGGACGGTAGATAATCGTGACTACAGTGATTGAGGAAGATTGCCGTGAGCATCCACTTAGAAAGATGGAGGCTACATTAGATAAAAGAGAAAGTAAAAATGTAAAGAATAATTGTAAAGAAATATATAGTCGTTGTAGTATTGCTCTACGCGTCATTATATTGTCGTGTATTCTTTTGGCATCTGTAAACTGGATCATTATTACTCTGCAGCAAAAAGTTGTCTCTTCTCCTACCTCTACATCTTCTTCTACTATCTCTCCGCACCTATTTCACACTCTTCCCCAGCATGAACTCATCAGAAGAACTGAATACTTTAACAATTCCTTCGTCCAGTTGTTACATCAACATCAGTTAGTGATCAATACAACTGACTGTTGGGTGTGTGGACTCATACCACATACGGTAGAAAAAGGAATGCCATATTTAGTTCTTCCATTCTCCTATGAAGGTTCCGCTTGGGCTTATTTTGTCATTTTCAATAATGCATATCAAAGTAAAATTAAACAACCTGTCAGTTCACATAGTGTTGGTTCAGATTTCAGTCATAGTTTATTGATAAAGGGAATGGTAGCTATGGCTAAAATCATGGAAAAAAGTGAAGCTTCCATAGATGAAAGAAAAGCATATACCAATTGGAACATAACTAATTACATTTCCAGCCTCAATGATAAGGTTGAGCAAGGAAAATCTCCTCCGATACGGGTCATACCCCAACAAGGAAATTTCTGTCTGCAAATAAATGGTAGAACTCCAAACACCGGACAAAGAGAAAGTTTATGTTCCCATACATATGTTTATTCAGCCCTGAATTCACCGCCGTTAGTACCATCTCAAGGTACATACTTCGTTTGCCACGATAGGGCTTATACATGGTTGCCAGCTGATTTTTCTGGTACTTGTTATATAGCCTTTCTTCTTCCCCCTACCTACACCGCTCCTGCGAACCATCATAAAAATAGATATGGCAGAGGGATTGTGGATTCGAAAGACACAGCAGGACAAGAGGGAGGAGATTTCCTCAAAGGATTTCTTCCCTTCTGGGGTCCAATGGCCAACAGCAGAAATATAAGGCAATTGGTTCGTGTCGTAGAAACCACCATAGACATCACTGTAGGAGCTTTAAGTAACATTACAGCTGAACTACAGGCTGATCGTCTTATGACCTTGCAGAACCGTGTTGCCTTAGACTTTGTTCTTGCGGACCGTGGTGGAGTATGCAAATTGATCGGATCAAGTTGCTGTATTTTCATACCTAATGACGCTCCGACAGTATACCAAGCTATCTCTAAGTTACACATAATCTCCGAGTCGATTCATCAGGACGAAGGAGATTGGTCCTTTTCAGAGTGGTTTTGGGGATTGCTGTCCAAATGGGGTTGGAAGGTATTGACATTCTTTGGAGTAATTTTAGCTTTTATATTCTCTTGTTGTCTTTGTATGCACTGCGGTCCTGCCATCTGCAACCTATGTGCTACTGCATGTATTCCCAAACCCAAGTCACAAAGAGCAGAGAATATCAAAATGATGGTACAGCAACAGCTTGATGACCTCATGGCCATAGACATCGACTCAGATTAACATGAGTTTGTGTATCTTGCCTGAGTTCTGGCAAAAGGAGGGTCTGAGGAAATTCGATTTTTAATACGATCGTATCGACCCGCCATTTTGTGGCCCGCCGCCATTTTATGTTGCCTTCACTCAGGCAGCACAGCGAACGAAGTCCATTCTGCCTTTTCTGCTTATTCTGCAACATGGTGTTCAAAACAGTCTTCTGCCTCTATCTTTACAAGGCTGGTATTAAGGTCTGACCGAGTACACTAATCCCTGTCTGGTTTTCTAATCCTTGTTTCAACTATCTGTAGGCTCACACTATTCTCCGCCGATCTTATCTTATCGTCTGGCCTTCGCTGTCCTTTGCTAGTATTCTCTCATTTCACAACTGTCCTCCAAACGCACACAAACTTATCACACCACATGCAACTTCGTTGTGGATCGGTTAATGAATTAGTTCAAGGGAGGGGTGACAAACACAGCTGGAGGGGAGGCAACCTTAAGTCACTTGATACTTTGTTTTCCAATTCCTTCTATTGGTGCTGTCTTGTTTTCCGACATTTCTATTGGCTCTGTTCTATCTTTACATTATTCTTACTGGCTCCTTTCTATGTGTTCTGGGAGTGTATGTAGTTAATAAATGGTTTTTATACGGTATATAAGATTGTGCGCCACAAAGTAAAGTGGCAGTCTCCTGAGAACATACCTTGTGTACTTCTTGGACAACTGTACTAGCTGCAGCTAATAAAATCTGATCTTTTACGCCTGACAGAGTGTCCCGTGTCTCTGTTAGTTGAGGCAGGTGAATCCAAGGAGATTTCAGGCGTACCCTGCGCCACCAGGCCCATAAGGTTCTGGTTCTTCACTCCCCACGCAAGACAGTTGACAAGGCTTGTGTGCAACCTTCCCTGAAGTTCTTCATGCACAGCTTAGGTCCCCAGCACTCCATCCTGTGACGCACAGCTCCCTGAGTGGTTCTCCGGCGGCGTGGGATCCCTTTGTGTTTTGCTGCATGGGCCTCCATTTGCACCTCCTTTGGACTCCTGTGCACATTGCCTGGTCCTCTGAGGCTGTCTGAGTTGCTGAGACCCCCTCCCCCCCTGGTAGAGGCCACCAGGTCCGTCCTCGTCCCAGGCAGTGCCATTTTTCTGGTAACCACAAGTTTTGCATGTGCCAAGGCTTGTTTGTAAAATCCAGTGACGCAAACAAGACTGCAAATAGCAATCTGTCATGGTGCATCTTCTGTACCAACCAGAAACCCACATCCATTTTCTTGGGTGCATATCTGACTTTGTCTTCTCACCAGTGGTTCTTCTTTTGTACTTTCATCCGGGTTAGCAGGGTCCCCTGTTCTCCCTGGACTCTGCAGTCCTTCTTGGAGTTGGTCCCCTTCTTCCACAGGTCTTCAGGTCCAGGAATCCATCATTAGTGTCTTCAAGTCTCTTCTGGTTCTTGCATAATCTTCTATCACAACTTCTTCTGTGTTTCAGGAAACTTACTGTGATTTACTACTGCTTTCCTGGGCTCTGTGGTGGGTTCTATTACTTACGTTTGGTGTTTTCTTACACTCCCAGTGCCCCTCTACACACTACACTTGCCTAGGTAGGAAACCAACATTCACATTCCTCTATTTTAGTATATGGTTTGTGTTCCCCCTCGGCCCATTGAAACCTATTGTGATTTTCACTATTTGCACTGTTTTCTGACTGTGTACTTACCAATTTTTTGTTACCAGTGTATATATTGTGTATATTACTTACCTCCTAAAGGAGTATAGTCTCTAAGGTATTTTTGGCAACTGTGTCACCAAAATAAAGTACCTTTATTTTTGTAACACTGAGCATTTTCATTCTTGTGTGTGAGTACTGTGTGACTACAGTGGTATTGAAAGAGCTTTGCATGTCTCCTAGTTCAGCCTTGGCTGCTCAACTACAGCTAACCATAGACAGCCTGGCTCCTAGACACTAAGGTCCATATTTATACTTTTTTAGCACCGCATTTGCATACTTTTTTGACGCAAAAGTGGCACAAACTTACAAAATACAATTGTATTTTGTACGTTTGCATCGCTTTTGCATCAAAAAGCAGCACAAATGCGGCGCTAAAAAAGAATAAATATGGGCCTAACTATGTTTCACTAATAAGGGATAACTGGACCTGGTATGAGGTGTAAGTACCTTTGGTACCCACTGCAAACCAGGCCAGCCTCCTACACATCTTAGATGAAATGGCATGAATTACTATAACTAGATAAAACATGCTAGAAGCAAAATGGTGACAAGAAGAGTGTAACACAGAAACACTATACTGTCACTAGGAGTAATATATGTGGTTCCTACCTGAGCTATGTTAGAGCACAGCATGTTAAGCCCTAAGCCGCCCTTCAGGTTTACCCCCTGGGAAGACATCATCTCCCATACCTGAGCAAAGAAGCCTGAGAAAATCATGCATCTAGAAAGACACCATCCCCATGTAGACCAGGGATCTGGTAGTCTAAGCAAGCAGCTGTAGCTAAGGTATCAGAAATCAGCATGCAGTCGTGGTCATCTGGCTCGAATCTCCCTCTAATGCGTATGGGACAGAGAAGTGTTTTTACAATAAAATAGCTTGTGTTCTGAGAAAATATCCCCACGTAAGGATGTGTATGTTTCTGTAAATGCTGGAGACACAGCGTAGCACTTTGCCGGCAACTCTATGTCGCTGTAGCCTTGAGGAAACCACAAAGTGAAAAGAATGTCTTGCTTGAAATGCAATGCTTTCCTAGGCAAAAGAACAACTAGGTAAAGAAAATAAAACAGCACTGCAAAGGCGGTCTATGCTAGAATAATAAAATGAAGCTGAATAAAATGATTCTGGGCTAAAGTGCACTAGCCGGTTTCTAAGCTGGTAAAAGCCTAACTGTAAAAACATAAAAACAACTAAAAAGCTATTCTTGAAAACATATATACATGAATGTCAATAATGACAAGTTAAAAGACACTTGAGCATGTGAAATTTAAAAAAAGGGGCACATTAAAACATCAGCAGTGGCACCAATACAACCAAATTTAAAAGTCAGTGTCATTATTAAAATCGTCAGTTATATCAGGGACAATTGTAGCCAGGATATGTTCCATTTTGGCAGGTGGTAAGGTAGACAAATTGTTGTGAAGGAAAACCAAAGAGCACTCATGTTCCAAAGCCTGAGTTCCAGCTGAGGTAGCAGAATTCCATGTTCTGCCCAATGTTGAGTTAAGAGCTGCATGATAACTCATAAACAGCTTCCCGTAGCAAAAGCACCCTTAATGCACATGTCTGGTATTGACCCCTTAGCGAGAACATCAAAAGATCGGTGTCCAATGAAAGTAAGCACAGCATAGAAAAACAAACTTTCAGTGCACAATCGAAAAGGCACCAAAGGCATCGAAACACAGGCTGCACACAATCCAAGAACAGTCTGAATTACAGGGACCAGTCGTACTCCAGTTCTTCCAGGAGCGGTAGTCTCTGAAACACTGCATCATGCGTTCATGAGACAGTTGCAATGGTGGAAAAGCTTTCAGTCCTCCTTGTTGTAATAGAACACCCATCGCAAATAAAAAATTGCAATAGCAAGATGCCACCTATCATAGCCAAAGTAATCGGAAATCCCCCAAAAATACTCAAAAATATGTTGTGTATGGCTGAAGGTATTAAGCCAAATATAGAGGAAAAGGTGTGAACGAAACCAGAACCAACAACCTTTAAGAAAAGTGCAATCTCAGTAGTACTGGATGCGTTAAATGTTCATCCCATGAGTTCACCAAAGTGTCTCAGAAAGCTTGTACTTAAAAGGGACTGTATTTCCGCAGATGACCTTGCAACTTGAAGCACATACGTCTTGCGGACAGAAGTAAGTGCCACATGTTTTTGAAACAATAAATCCTCGAGTCTGCTCAACATGTCAAAATTCACATTTGAAGTAGCAATGTGAGGCCAAATATCTGCTACTTTTGTCCTCTGTGTAGGAGGAAAAAGGACATTCCTGCAACAGGTGACAATTTGGGAGACCAAAACGACATAAGCTATTCCAGCTTGTATTCCACAACAGCTTTCACTGTTAAGGAGCACCTAGCTTCCATTCCAGAGCACCTGGAATGCAAATCTAATCAAGGGGACAGAAACTCTCTTTAGATAGCAAGCTAAGTTTGCTGCCAAAGCGTTACAGGCCCGTGCAAGGACAGCTGCTTACAAACCATTGAATGGCTTACAGAAGTCTTGCATTCACTGCTGCTAAGAAAGACTTCTTTCATGCCACTGAAACATTTGTCTGAAAAGGGAAGTGCCCACACCTTATGTATATAACTATCTCCCAGCCTTTCAAATCTGCCTACTGGAATGTGTTTCAAGCAGGATGTGAATTGAAGTGTTGAAACCGGCAGATTAATAACCCCATGTATTAACCATTCAGCAGATGATATTTCAGCCACAGTAAAAGGCAACTTTTCTAATTTCTCGACGTTTTGCATGACATAAGTTGCTTCCTTCTTAGCCATTCTTTGTTCTTGTTGCATGAAATTAAATGATGAAAATATTTCCCTTGCGATTACGTATTGCCGGGCAAAGCAGCCCGCTCTCAGTGTTTGTAGTCTCCAACCTAACTCTATAATGGGCTTAGTTGGCTCTGTCCATGTTGTAAGGATGACATGTCGCTTTGCACTATGTCTATTGCAGAAGAAACAATGTTGTGTGAAGTATATATACCATCGGACAAGGTATTAATCCCATCATCTACAACAGCTAATGCTTTCTGTATGTTATCCTAACCTAGTTGCCTTAACCTTGCTGCAGCTTCTTGTTGGGAAAGTTTCCAAATTTCATTATATACTGCTCATAAGACGCGCTTTCTCCATTGTCTTCTGGGACCTAACAGGAAATCCTTCAAATCTGAATTGTTAGACAGGAGACTGAGGTGTCCTTTTACAGCACCTATTGAGGAACTTTTCAATCATTGCTGGCACAATTTCCCTACACTGTATGTAAGTACTATACCGGAATCTTCTGGTGACACATAGCAAGGGTCTGGCCTATTTTTTTCTAAAAGCCCACAAGGAGTTTACAGAATGTTCATGCCAACCATTCGTGTCTACCAGCCACAATAACCACCCACCAGGACATGAAAGTGATGTGTTAAAAGTTCCCTTCTGGACCCACTCATTGAGCTGGTCTTCAGCTGCATTAATGTGTTTTCGCCATTTGTAAAATTTAGCAGGGGCAGGAATATTGGGCGTATTCAAGTCCATAATTGTTTTTGCCAATCCTAAACAACTTATCTGTTGTACTTTGTCATCCAAAAATATCATTTGAACAGGTATCAGGCATGCTCTGAATAAAGCTTCCATTCCCCTTATTTGCCAATTCTTAGTTCCCCACACACTTTTTAAGTCAATCCACTTCAGCCAATATTCATAGCCTTCTATAGCCAACCGGGAAACAAAGGAATCAGAGTAAATCAATTTTGTATCAGTTAATAAAATATGTTAACTTTCCATCACTGGCAATAGAAAATAATATGACTCACCATTTTTCACATTGTGCCCAGAAAAATATACAAACTTTTCAGAATATGTTTTGGAGCACCCTAGTGGTCGAGTTGGACAGTGTTCCAATTGTGTATAATTAAAAACAGTCTTTGGGGTACTTACTCTGTGAATAAAATGATGGCCATAATAATTAAAATGAACATATCTCCATAGTTTTCTCTTGATTGATAAACATATTTATTTTTAAATACTGTAGAATATTCTAAACCAGACATCATAGAATCAACTGTTTTTACATCCCAATCATCAGAATCAACTCCGGGTGTTATCACATCGTTAATGGTAAAATTAAGTACATATGGAATTTGGATGCCCTCCATCGGGCCATATATACCAAATGGTACTTTATCACAAACAATCCCATCAGGAATTGTTATAGCTGAAATGTTCACTAGGGACAGGTCTCTGTGGACCTTATGGAAGGAAAAATGTGGTTTTAGGACCTCATCCACCAGTTCAACTGTAGATCATTCAGGAAGGTAATGACCATGTATTAGTAAGAAGAAGACAATGACAAACACAATCCAAAGGAGGAAGACAAGTACAGTTAATAAGAGCCACAGATAGTTCTATGAAAGTATGAAATTGTTAATTTTGTGCCAAATTATCAGGTCACGTGCTCTTGGCGGTTCTGTTGCAGAAGAGGCAAATGAGTTGATGAAAGTGTTATTGATGTCAGCAAAATATCCAAAAGCAGTTCGTGCAAAAACTGGAGTTGTGTTTGGAAGGGGAGAGCTGGCAGAGGTCTCCCTCGGTGGCCCATAGTAGACTATACCATCCATTTGTGTTGAATTTGAGTAGAATCACTCAACGTTGTTGACACAACTTGTTGCAGAGGAAGTGAATGGGACTCATGAAAAATCTTTTTCTACCCTGCCCAAGCTCGGAGAGGTGTCAGCAGTATCAGAGGAACATACCGCCAAGCTCAAAATGGACACACTTATAGAAAACAACACCACATTGGACAATTCAAACAACACACACCTGACAACCATACACACACCACACCCACTCACCCACACTACTATAAAACACATACCCACATTACCCACAACCCTTTACTGTTGCAAACCATTGCCAGCAGAGAGACACCAAGACCACAGACACAACCAGAGTCACACACTATTCACACCTATACACCACTCACGCACCCCACATCACACACCCCAACACATTATCCAACACACCCTCACCTACACACCTCACACAACACCAATGGCACCAAAAAGACACCCACGTTTCACAGTTACTTAAAATAGATACTAAACTCTTCACTGGTGTACACTGCCCATCTCTTAAAGCCTGTCATGCCTGGCCTGGTAGACTCAGACCAGTCGGGCATCATCATGTTTGGTAAGGTATCATTTTTATTGGGAGACAGAGGGGAAATTTGTATGGACCAGTGATCCCACACAAAAATGTGAGGAAAATGTTATTTTTTTTAGCTAAATGTGAGTTTGTAGGGGATTCTGGGTAAGAAAACTTTGGAGGATCTATGCAAGCATCATCTACCTGGACACCCTCGGGTGATTAGTTTTCAGAAATATCTGGACTTGGGTGGTTTCCCTATATGGCGGTCCGGGACCAAGAACCCAGGTTACCACCTTGCAAAACCAGATTGTTTCATGATAGGTAATTTTGATGTCTCCACAATATGTTTTGGGCTCTTTCCTGTTACGGGCATTAGGCCTACCCACATAAGTGAGGTACCATTTTTGTTGTGGAAGGAAGTTTGTGGCTCCCTGCAGATTCCAAATGGTTTTTTTTTGTGAAGGTTTGAGGTTTGAAAGGGATACTGTGTAAAATATATGTAGTGTGTGCCATGCACATCAGCCCACACTGGATACCCCTAGGATACCCATAGCTGTATAGTTTTAAAAAATTTACTGTTATTCTCGGTTTCCTTAGATGCTGGCTGAGCTACGGTCCAAAATTTCAAGCTACCAACAGTGGAAACAAACGGGTCAGTTTTCTGTGGTAAACTGCACTGCATCTATGTTGGTTTTAAACCGTTTCCTGTAACAGGCACTATGCCTACACTCACAAGTTAGGTGTCATTTTTATCAGGGCATCTGATTGAATGCTAAGTGGAAGGAAGTTTGCAGCTTTCCTCAGATTAGTGACCTTTCCATCACAGAAATGTGAGGAAAATGTTATTTTTAAAATTTTTTTGAGGTTGCATGGGATTCTGGATAACACAACCGAGTGAGGGGCAAAGTAGTCACCCCATCCTGGATTTCGCTGTGTATCTAGTTTGTACAGGTTTTCTAGGTTTCCCTATGCACCAGCTGAGCTGGGGCCCAAAATCCACAGCAAGGGCTCATTGTAAAAAAAGGGTCAGTTTTCAGTGCAGAAATGTGATGTGCCTACTTTGCCTTTTGGACCTCTTCCAATGGCGGGCACTAGGCCTACCCATGCAAGTGAGGTACTGTTTTCATCAGGAGACTTGGGGGAACGCTGGGTGATAGGATGTTTGTGGTTCCCCTCACATTCCAGAACTTTCCATCACAGAAATGTGAGGAAAATGTGTTTTTTGAAAATAATTTGAGGTTTGCAACGGATTCTGGGTAACAGAACCTGGTGGGAGCTACATAAGTCCCCACATCCTGGGTTCTAGATTTCAAATATGTACAGGTTTGCTAAGCTTCCCTTGGTGCCGGCTGAGCTAGGGCCCAAAATGTACAGCTGAGCACATTCCAAAAAACTCAGTTTTGGGTGGAAAAATGTGATGTGTTCACATTGAGTTTTGGCCCACTTCCTGTCACGGGCCTACCCACACTAGTGAGGTACCATTTGTTTGGGGAGATTTAGAACAAGTGTTATTGCCAATTGCCTTTCTCCGCATTTGCGCCTTCCAAATGTAAGACAATGTTGAAAAATGCCCTCTAATTCACATGCTAGTATGGGTACCCACAAATTCAGAGATGTGCAAATACTCATTCTTCTGAACTCCATAACTTGTGCTCATTTAGGAAATGCATATGTTTACTTGATACCTATTTTTCACTCTTTATATTTTACCAAATGAACTGCTGTATACCTGATACACAATGAAAAACCACTGCAGGGTGTATCTCAGTTATTGGATCTGGGTACTTCAGGTTCTTGGTGAACCTACAAGCCCTATAAATACACGCAACCAGAAGGGTCCTGTGTACGTAAAAGTATATTGCTTTTGAAAATCTATCATACTTAAAAAAAGTTACAAATGAAAACGTAGACACAAATGGCTGTTTTTTCAACTCAGTTTCAATATGTGTTTATTTCCACTTTCTAAAGGAAAACCTTGCAGGATCTACACAAATGAGCTCTTGTTCAATTCAGAATTTTGTCTACATATCAGAAATGTATAGCTTTCCAGGATCCACTATTGGTTTTACACCCATTTCTACCACTATCTGGAAGGAGGGTGAAAGCACAAAACATAGGAAAAAATGGGGTATTTCCCAGTAAAATGCCAAAACTGTGCTTATATTTTTGGTTTTCTGCCTCAAGTCTGCCTGTTCCTGAAAGCTGGGAAGATTGTGATTTTAGTACTCCAAACCTTTCATTGATGCCATTTGCAGGGAAAAAACATACACTTTTTTATGCAGAATTTTCTCCCATTTTTCTAAAAACTAAAAATTGCTGTATTTTGGCTAATTTCTCAGTCCTCTCAAGGGCAATCCACAAATTCTGGTACATTTAAAATTCACAGGATGTTGGAAAAAAAGCCACAAATATAGCGTGGATCCCTTAAGTTGACAAAAAGTTATGAAGCCCTAAGCACAAACTACCCCAAATAGCCAAAAAAGGCTTAACACAGGGGGTGATTGGGGAAGGGTATAGGTCTAGCAGTTAAGGGGTTAAACAATTGGTCATTGTTAGCCGCACACCACTTCTCCAATGTTTCCAATTTGTAGTCAATGCAAATTTGGTTCTCTTTCTTACTTCCTCTTTTTATTCTGCACCCTAGCTTTGCCATGTATACATTTCTCACAAGTTTGTCTAGGCCCATCTCCTCTCCTGTAATGTCCCCTGGCCTGCAACATGGAAAGTATGGCCCAATTCCAGTTTGTGATGTGGCTGCCAGTGTAAAATTCACATTGTGCAACACCTTTTTTCAAATTGGGATTGACACAGTTTAATAAAATGTAAATAGTGAACACAAATTCAATCCCATGGCTTTTTGGGACTAATACATTTCATACATTTGAAATTGAAAAAGCTTAGGGCCAGATGTATGACCATTATGAATTGCAGGTCACGATTTGTAAATCTGAGTGATTCTCTAACTGCAAGTCACAATCCATGATGTACAACAGTCTCTTCAACACTGTTTTCAATTCACAAATGGGTCACAAGGTACCTGCATCATCAATATTCATGAGGTGGGTCTCAATTTGCAACCCATTGTGAATGGCTACAATCACAGGTTTGGTGGCCTGCTCAAGTCAGCAGACCACCATGTCTGTGATCACTTTTAAAATACCACTTTTTCCTTAAAGGAAAATGGGATGCATTACAAAAAAAAATGAAAAGTTTCTTTTACATTTTTTCAGAGTAAGCAGTGGTACATAGGACCACTTCCTGCTCTGAAAATACGTTGGTACCCCTTCACAAAGGGCATGTGGTCTCTTGGGGCCCCTTCCTGTTTGTGAATGGGTTACCACCTACTTGAAGTAGGAGGTAACTGCGATTGTTTTGCAACATATTCCGGGTCGCATAAAAATTGTACATCCCCCGTCACTCACTATTACGAAGGGGCAGCCTTGGCATGCCCCTTCCTAATAGGGAGTCGCAAACCCTATTTTGCGAAACAGTAGCAGGTTAGTGTTGCAAAATAGTGTTGGTACAGGGTATAAGGCCATTTAGCGGTCGAAGACGGCAAATTTCGACTTTTGCGACCCTAAATGGCTTTGTACATCTGCCTCTTAATTACAATTCGGTCATTTTCTTAATTTCCAGAATCGCAGTTTCTCATATCAGTACCTCAGGCCCTTAGATTCTTGTAATAAAAAACCTGTCAATGGACTGTATCTTGGCTTACTTCCTTCAAAAGATTTCAGTATGAAAGAGTCAAAACTGGTTCTGCAATGCTTTCAAAACAAGATTAGTGTAGTAGTTAAACCAATCCCCGATACCCTCGCAATAACTTTGCCATCCTGCAACACACTTCAATTATCAGTTCTTCATCCATTCAGACAAATCGTAAACGTCAAAGGGTAGGAGTTACCATTCATCTAGAACAGAATAAGTACATATTAGATATGTTTCACTCGTGATTTGTTTCTGTTATTTTTCTTCAGAAAGGGTTTTTTAAAGGTGCCAACAACTACATATTTACGGAATATAAATGCACAATGCTGGAATGCGCATTAAATACTAATGCTGAGTTTATGTGCTTCGTTCCTGTATGGATTGTGTAAAGTGATTTATTAGTCTGCCATCTGACCTCTGGGAGCTCCCTTGAGGTTTAGTGCTGCTTGAAAGATGAGATTCAGTAAGTGCTAGACTTTATTTTGTTTCAGATTGTTTGGTATCTATTTGCGGTCCTTCTAACATGTATATTGCCAACAGTATGAAGTAATAGTAGAGTCAGTAAATAGGTATTTACATTGTAAACAAACACTATATGCAATTTTCTGTATGGAGTGCTGAAATGTATAGAGGGGAAGGCAGATTACAAAGCATTACCCTTAATGAAGATCAAACTTTCAACCTCACTTCAATGTAATGCAGTTTGTGTCAATGAATATTCATTGACAGGGCCTGTCAATTAGAGTGACATTATTCAGAGCATAATTTCACGATTTCCATCTGCAGGAAAACATATATATAATTTGTTGCATAAAAAACGCAGTAGTCTGCATGTACTCTTTCGGAAACTTTCGGAAACTCGGTACTTAATTATTTTTTTTCCAGATCCGTTTGTTGTTTACACTAGGTCTCGTTTCATGACCAGTGACTTGGTGTCATGATTTAAGCATGATAAATATTGTGGAACAATAACTGTTAACTATAAACATGGCTAGCCATTCCCATTCTTTCCTAAAGGTTCATTGAGTTGTAGGTAGAAACCATAGGTGTGGAATAATCCTTTGGTCTAAGCCACTAACTGACTGAGTTAAAGCAAGTACGGCTGAAATAGAGATTGTGTTTGGGATTTCAACAGCTATGGACAAATGCATGAAGATATTTTGTGGTACAAAAGTCTGCAATTGTCAAAATCATAAGAATTGCAATAACAAAATGGACATTTCCTATGTACTAAATCCATTTTGTGAGTCAGAAAAGTTTCTGATTCACAAACTACGGTATTGCAGTCACGCGGGGGTGTAAAAGGGGCGCTCCTTCATAATTGTGAATCAATATGGTATATATCAATGGTTTGCAACGGCAATTGCCGTTTGCAAAGCATTGGTCAGTTACTGATGTCACAAAGGAGGTAGCAACTGGTTCGCGAAGAGGAAGGGGTTTATTCAAAGTCCTTCACATTTCAAACTCTTGTCAGGTGACCTCTGGGGAGCGGGCTGTTGGCCAGGGTACCACTGGCAGTTTTCCCCAATATCTTCCCAAATGAGAAAGTCCTCAAAAATGCACACACGCCTTCACTTTGTTGGACACAGGCTGCTTTTGACAACAATATTGCTCAGTTAGGAATGTAAATTCAGGGGCAGAGAATTGATGTTTCTTGCAGGCCTAAAACCCAGTTCGGGCTGGACTGTTCCCATGAGGAACAGGGTCAAGACTGAGTTGCATATGGCTGGGTCCAAACTGGGGTGGCATGGTGAGCAAAAGAACGATGGATTAAACCCAGATCTGTGACTGGGGGTGAGTGTTTGCATTGTCAGCATTCCGTCCATCATCCTTTTGTGTTGCTAAAGTTGCCCTAAGTGGGAAGGGTATGCCCAGACGTGGGTCCCTTGCTCACTGTGCCACTGGAATCAAGCTAGCCTGGCTGATGAGGGGTGAAACCCCGAAACCAGTCCCAGGATGCTTGTTTCCGGTCCAGGGAGGACCTGGCCTGGCAGTTCGGGCTGGACTGTTCCCATGAGGAACAGGGTCAAGACTGATTTGCATATGGCTGGGTCCAAACTGGGGTGGCATGGTGAGCAAAAGAACGATGGATTAAACCCAGATCTGTGACTGGGGGTGAGTGTTTGCATTGTCAGCACTCTGTCCATCATCCTTTTGTGTTACTAAAACCCTGCGTTGACAGACAATCACAAGGTTTGGTAAATTGTGACCTCTTTAATTAATGTTCATTAGGAAGGTCATTTTGCAATTGTCTGCATATGTAAAATTTGTGATGTTATGTAGTAGTACATCAGTGAAATCACACATTGCAGTCCCATTCTCAAAAAAGTCAGTGTGCAAATTGCACAATTGTGAAAGGGAAAAGAGTGTCCGCACTATGGTCCAAATTTACTATCTGTTAGTGTGAGAGCTCAGGTGACACTAAAAATCATTATGTGATGCAATGAGTGAATGTCAGGATTTTCAAAGCTTGTGGCGACTCCAGAGAGTGTCCCGGCTCTAACTTGGAAAGTAAGAGGGTCAAAGAGACTTGTTAGAGAGTGAAAAGCCAGGTCTTAAGTTGCTTTCTAAAATACCTTTCATTGTCCGTTTAGTGTAACTCAGCAGCCATGCTTTTCCAAGTTTGAGGGCCCAAGAGGGAGAAAGATTTGTCTCAGTTTTTTGCACACTTTACACTTGGAACTTCGGAATAGTGGCCAAGGGAGGAGAGCAGAGTTATAAGGGGAGAGTAGAATTGAATCCTGGAGGACAGATAAACTGGTCCAGACTGGTCAAAGCCCTGTGCCTCAGAGTCAAGGTCTTAAACAGAATCCTTTTATCTAACAGGAAGCCAGGGTAGGTTATTCAAATGAGACAAGATCGAGACTCGCCTAGGTAATTAGAGATCTAGGTGGGCTGTTAACACCCAAGTTTTTTGGTACTCCTGCTCGGGCATTAGGTGGAGGAGCCTTGTCTGGCCAGTGAGCTTTTATGTTAAAAGTATGTCCAAAGCTGAGAATCTCAGTCTTATCAGTGTTGCATTTGAGTTGATTAAAACCCATCCACTGAAAGACCACAGATAAGCAGGGTTTGATGGCTCATCTTTCTATAAAAGAGTAACTGGGTTTCATAGGTGTAGGATATTATCTGGGGCTCGACCAGTGTTGCCAAGGGAGTCATGCAGATGTTAAACATAGTTGTGCTGAGGGCCGAGGCTTGGGGCACTCTCAACAAGACACTACTCTTGCTAGTTGAAAAAGGTGGAAACCAGACCTCTTGGTATCTATCTTCAAAAAAGGATCTCAGCCAATTTAGCGCTATGCTCCTAATGCCTACATCATGAAGACAGGTGAGCAGCCTGCACTGCGGGACCATGTCAAAAGTGGCAGAAACCTGTAACAGGACCAGACAGCTTTACCGCCAGCATCTAAAGAGGATTTGATCTCTTCTGACACTTCCTGGAGTGCAGTTTCAGTGCTGAATTTAGGCCTGAACCCTCACTAGCTCGGCTGTAGGAACCTATTGAATTCTGTGTAATTGGAAAGCTGCAGATTCACAAACTTCTCCACAATTTTAGAAGCAGCTGGAAACAGGGTGATGGGTCTTTAGTTACTTGGGATATTGGGGTCGATGTTGTTTTTTCTTTAAAGAGGCAAAATCTTGGCATGTTTCAGATGGAGGGGACAATCACAGATGCCAGAGATCTATTAAGAAGGAAATTCATCACTGGATTGAAGGCATCCACTCCCTTTGTAATAGCAGGGGGCAGGGGGAGAGCCTGATCTGAGATTTAGAATGGCAAGCTTCGAATCCCCTATTGAAATTGGGTCAAAAGAGGAGAATACATAGTTGATGGCATCAGGAGGCGAAAGATGTCTAGAAGATTCATTGTAGTGAGACTATTTTGAATACCTGATTTTTTTTTATTTTTTTTATTTAAAAAGCCAGTTTTTCACACCACTTGGCTGGGGGATCTATGCTATAATTGCATGCTACAAGAGCAAGGATTTCTTTTACAATAGACGATCTCAGGTGGCTTGATACCTGTCTTAGCAATCATTTCCTTGTAAAAAATTTTTTTCGTAAATTTGATTAGATTAGTGTAACGTTTGAGTGCTAACATATTTACTTTTATACTCCTGCCTGTAATGGCTATGTCAGGCTCTTCTGGCCTCCTTACATGTGTGTTCACCTGCCTAAGAGGTTTAATAAACCAGGGGCAACAGATATTTGCCCTGCCCATCGTTTGTCTGGGTGGACTAGCTGTTCCACCAAAGAACAAATCTAGTTGTCAAATACCTGAATGTTTGAATTAAGTGAGCCAGGAAGGTAGACGCCATGTTTTCCAAAGTAGTTAACAAACCATACACCAAAATCCTGGAGAAAGGATGAGGTTTAACAAGGAAGACGGAAGATTTATGACCCTTTTGTGATGTCACCTCCCAACCAAAATGGGATAGTGGTAAGTCCATGGGAGAGATGGTCAAACATCCTTAAGTTTTTATTCGAGAGAATCATGTTTGCATTGCACCACTTTGTAAACCTTTGCGTCACAATGCACCTGTGCCAGGCATAATGTAGGCAAGTGGGGCATTCCCCCGTTAGTAGGCCCACAAAAATGCTGCCATTTTTTGCTGCATTTTTAACTCCTGCCCACACCTGTCATTAGAAGGAGGCACACCATTATTTTTATTGGGCCTCTATGTACTTTGCGGGATTAGTGCCATCATTTTAGGCGGTAATCCTGCAAAGTACAACAATAGTGTAAAAAATTATTACGCTATTTTCCCTAACCTGCGCCACGATGCGCTGTATGTTAAATACGGCGAACACATGGTTTCTTTAGGAGGGCACAAGAAAAGTGGCGCTTCATGACATGAAGCGCCACTTTTCTTAAATGTGGCGAATGTGTAGTAAATGCTACTGTATGATTTGCTCTAAAAAAACTGGAATGGCAGATAGTAAATGTTCGTGCAGTCGCCGTTCACATAGTATTTTATGCTTTAAGAGGCAACATAGTTTTACAGGAAAAGCAAATATTTTCAGACATTTAGGCCCATATTTATACTTTTTGACGCAAAACTGCGCTAACGCAGTTTTGCGCCAAAAAAATGAGCGCCGGCTAACACCATTCTGAAGCGCCATGCGGGCGCCGTATTTATTGAATGGCGTTAGCCGGCGTTAGCCAACCGGCGCTGCCTGGTGTGCGTGAAAAAAAACCACGTACACCAGGCAGCGCCGGCATAGGGAAAAATGGCGTTTGGGCGTCCAAAAATGGGGCAAGTCAGGCTGAGGCCAAAAAATCGTCTTAACCCGATTTGCGCCATTTTTTTACGACGCCCATCCCCCATTGAAATGACTCCTGTCTTAGCAAAGACAGGAGTCATGCCCCCTTGCCCAATGGCCATGCCCAGGGGACTTCTGTCCCCTGGGCATGGTCATTGGGCATAGTGGCATGTAGGGGGGCACAAATCAGGCCCCCCTATGCCACAAAAAAAAATAAAAAAAATACTTACCTGGACTTACCTTAATGTCCCTGGGGTGGGTCCCTCCATCCTTGGGTGTCCTCCTGGGGTGGGCAAGGGTGGCAGGGGGTGTCCATGGGGGCAGGGGAGGGCACCTCTGGGCTCATTCTGAGCCCACAGGTACCTTAATGCCTGCCCTGACCCAGGCGCTAAAATCCGGCGCAAATGCGGGTTTTTTAGACCCGCCCACTCCCGGGCGTCATTTTTGCCCGGGAGTATAAATCCGACGCAATAGCATCTGAGTCATTTTTTAAGACGGGAACGCCTACCTTGCATATCATTAACGCAAGGAAGGTGTTCACGCAAGAAAATGACGCTAATTCCATGAACTTTGGCGCCAGACGCGTCTAATGCCAAAGTATAAATATGGAGTTAGTTTTGCGTCGAATTTGCGTCGAAAAAAACGACGCAAATTCGGCGCAAACGGAGTATAAATATGCCCCTTAACTGCTGTACATTGTTAGCCGAAACATCAACAGTTTCTTAAATCATTATCCAATTTGTGAATCCACATTTAACACGCGTCTTTTGCTGGTATTGCTTTGTTCTTACTTTATGCGTCTCACATACTTCCCGAACCCCCTGAAATGAAAAACCTTAAGCCCAGATAGTGTTTATCAATCATGCCTTAAACACAAAAATCGAATATCCTATTAAAAAATACACGAAGCCACAATATGAATGTAGTCATATTCGTGTTCATCTTTGTCACTGGAGGACTGCACCGTTTGGTAAATGTATTCTGTGCATAGCTTCACAGTGACATTTCATGAAAATTATAGAGGGTCAAAGAGAACAGAGCGCGCTATTAAGCCATAAGAGATTTAATGCATGCGATTTCTGCTTCATTTCTGTTTAAGTAATGAATTAGTAGGGGTGGGAACGGAGTAATATGTGAACATGAAGAAATAGAGAGGGTTATTTCTAAAGTACGGTTGTATGCCAAGCGCTTCTAGAGAAAGGGCGTCATGCTCTCTAGTTCAACCAGAGTACTTTCATTTAATGCCTTAAAATGTTTCATTAAATGTTCAAACCTTTTTATTTTGTAGAAAAAGAGTTTTTTAAAGACCATTGCAAATATAAAATGTTTTTGATGAAAATGTTAACACACCAAGGAAGGTCAGATGAAACAAAAACAGATTTCTACCTTTGCAAGCCAATAAGCCACTCGTTTGTGCTTGTAGAAACTGAGAAGGGGCGAGGGTCTTTTAGACCCTGGTGGATGGTCCATGAGTATGCCAGGGGGCAGAAGTAAAGGTGGCCGTGATCCTGGTGGAGGACAGTATGCTCATTAGAGATCTCCCCATTTGTCCAATGGTTACCTCCATACTGTGAAACGAAGCGTCACTGTGGTGGCTCCCTACACAACACATCTTGCCAAGTTTGCACCACATTTAAAGTGAACCAATAGGAAACTATTTCATTCAGAGAAAATAAACTCCCAAATCTTCAAGAATTTTTTTCCTTTGACATAACAAGAAAATGGTTCTGGCTAGCAAGGAGAGTTCTCCCTCCCTGTTGGGCTGATTCTAGATTTTCCTTTCCCTTGTCTGACTTACATCACATGGCAGGCAAGGGAAAATTTGTTATTATCTCCCTGTTTCAATAACCCAGTGGATCTTCTGTAGACTGACTCCACCAGTAGTTAACAATGGTGGAGCTAACTGTGGCTTCGCCGATGGCTATCCCAGTGGTTGTTCCACCTCTATTGGGCAAAGGCAACCATTTATAGCGTTCTTCCCACTCTAACCCTAATGGCTTTTGCTCAAATTGAGCAATTTAAATATATTTTTTTAAAAATTGAAATGATGTTTTTTGTTTGCAGTATTGTGTTACTCGAGGATCTGTGATGCAGCTGAAAAGCTACCATGAAAAACTCCACTTGATCTAAAATGCTACTCCCGGCCTTCTTGAGCATGCGTTTTATGCAACACTCCCTGTGGTCATTTCGACCCAGGCACTCTGCCTGGCAACCAGCCAGGTAGAGGTGGCTCTCAACTCTGTCCCTTTATGGTGAACAACCTAAGTTATTGACACCTACCCTCCTGCCTGACATGGCCACTCAGCATTCTCCTTTTTATTTTCAATAAGAAACACCTAAAGCAGAGTTTTGTTTCGGGGTAGTCACTTAGACTTGCATGCTAGTCCTGGGAAGGAAATATCACTTACGAGTGCTCTTGTGTACACAGGACAGGGCTACGATCACTTTAACCCAGTGGCCCTGTTTCCAACTGTGGAGGCAGGTTAAACTTCGCCATCGAAAAAATGTTAGTTTATCTGCCTATGGAGGGAGCGCACTCTTTTTATTACATCACACAAGCATCACCAAGTCTTTTGGAGTTTGCTCCTTGTATTAAGATAGCAGTAGATGAAATATGATCCGTAGATCAGAAGAAGAAAGAAGCAAAGAAACAACACAAACCTACCTTTTCTCACTGGTCCTGCATGATGTGCTACTCTGAAGCTCATAAGTGTGCATTTCTTCAGGATCATAAGAGGATGGTAGGGTGTTTCAGGTACACAGAAATCGCACATCACAGAAGGAAAAGACTGAGCAAATGTAACAAGGACTAAATGCCCCATGAGCCCACAGGGCTTGCTCATGCTGAGGACCATCCTGAAAGCATTCAGTGTAAGTCACACATAGTTCATAGCATTCTTGCTTGTTAATCATGATTCACAGTGAATCATTGTTCATTTTTATTTTTTTCAGAAGGAGCTTGTTTTTGGAATCCTTCATGTAGACTTTGAACAACATCTTGAGATCAGATAAGGATGTACACTTGCATTTATTTTCACCAGGAGTCATCTATTAGTATAACAAACATTATAACAATTGCTTGCTTTTAACCACGCTAGAGTAATGTAACTTTAGCAGTACCGCTTTTCACTTGTAGATGTGAGGGAAGATTTATATTATTCATTACCAGGACCCTCCTCCAGTAGAAGGAAAGAACCAGTTTTGATCCTGTCAGATGGTAGGAGAGCCTATCTAATTAGTAGAGTGGATAAACAGCTGAAGACAGGTTTGCCTGGTAGCAGTAGAGGTTTGCCATCTTTTAGGAGGTGACTCTGGGTAATTGTACAGTCAGAACATTGCTGGACCTGGGAAGACTCCACCTGAAAAGTAAGGCCCTGCTGGAAGGAGACTCCAATCTGCTGAGGAATAAGAGGACACCCTCAAGGACCAAAGGGTTTCTGAATCTTGCTGACACTCAGAGAATGTGATTGCTCTCCAAGAGTAAAGTGGCTGCCTACCTGTTTGCCTGTTTTACTGACACAAAAAGTAGAAAGACTCCTGACCCAAAGATGGCCCAACAGACCACTAAAGACTAACCATGGCAGAAGACCTGGCTGGAGAAAAATTAGGGACTTCATTTACAAGAAACTGACACATCGACATTGGTGTGTCAGATTTCTTGTGCCTCTCGCAAATCCCCTAACAATGGCATTTACAATACAGAGCTCCATGGTGCACATTTTCAAGGATTTGTGAACACATCAGAAATTCAGACGCATCTGTTGGCACTAAAGTGATGCATTGCTGGAACTGCATCATAAAGCTGACACAACTTCAGCAATGTGTCAGGACACAGAGCAGAGTCCCATTGCAAAAAGCCCTTCATCAATTTCACTCCTTGCCTGAGAAGGCATTAAAATCTTGACACAGAGAAGTCATAGAGTGACGCTGTGAAAAGTTGTAAATTTCACTGAATCAGTTCTATGTGGAGTTTTACATGGGAATGCCTACCCTGCATACATGATACCTGGTGCAGGTAAAATCTGACAGGGGGCTTTACAGACTGACGCACTGGGCCCAATGTTTCAGTTTGTAAATATGAAGCAGTGTAGAGCACTGATTGCATCCCTGCTGTCATTTATGCTTTTTTGCAAAGGGCTTGTAAATGAGTCTCCTGGTGTCTGAAAGCCAGCTCTGAGGTGCTAGAGGCTGCAGGACTGACCAGGATTAATGCTGTAATCATTTTGAAATAGTTCAGACTGGAAAATGTTGTTGAGGCCTGAACAGGGAGCTCACACCTAAGATGGGCAAGCAGATCATGTCTGACATTCTGAAAACTGGTTCAGCTATAATTCCTAGCAAATAAATGTGTCCTTCTGGAGCCCTGCATTTCCTAAAGCTTCTAGCTTTGCCCATCTGAAGGATTTTTTCTTCTACAAAAATGGCTATAGTACTATAGAGAGGGATACTCCTACAAAACCTAGTTGTTATCCTGTCCACCATATTGCAAGTGTAATTTGCTATAATTATTTAGCAATAGAGTAGACAGGATATGTGCTACGTTTGCATCCACCAGACTCTGAATAAGGCACTCTTCAGTGGTGTGAAAGTCTTTATTGCTTTTTCCTGAGCTTCACTCCCAGATTTTTCCTTAATAGGTTTGGCAGTGTAAAGTCCTTCCTCGGACAGCCTCCAGTCAATCAGACTTTCCATCGATGGAGCCCATTAAGGCCCTCATTCCAACCGCGGCGGTCAATGACCGCCGGGTTGGTGGACCGCGGGAGCACCGCCGACAAGCCGGCGGTGCTCCAATGGGCATTCCGACCGCGGCGGTAAAGCCGCGGTCGGACCGGCAACACTGGCGGTCTCCCGCCAGTGTACCGCCGCCCATTGGAATCCTCCAAGGCGGCGCTGCTAGCTGTGCCGCTGAGGGGATTCCGACCCCCCCTACCGCCATCCAGTTCCCGGCGGTTCTCCCGCCGGGAACCGGATGGCGGTAGGGGGGGTCGCGGGGCCCCTGGGGGCCCCTGCAGTGCCCATGCCAATGGCATGGGCACTGCAGGGGCCCCCGTAAGAGGGCCCCGCTAGTATTTCACTGTCTGCATAGCAGACAGTGAAATACGCGACGGGTGCCGTAGCACCCGTCGCACCTTCCCACTCCGCCGGCTCGATTACGAGCCGGCTTCATGGTGGGAAGGTCGTTTTCCCCTGGGCTGGCGGGCGGCCTTTCGGCGGCCGCCCGTCAGCCCAGGGAAAAAGTCAAAATACCCGCCGCGGTCTTGCGACCGCGGTACGGTATTTTGACAGCGGGACTTTGGCGGGCGGCCTCCGCCGCCCGCCAAGGTCCGAATGAGGGCCTAAGTCTCCTTGAATGCAAAACATAAGATCTGGCTTTCTCCAAATAAGGCAGGCGGACTTTGGCAGATAGGGTGTTAATATTGGAAAAATTGACATTGATATGCACCATGATACCTTTCCATATCTAAGCAAAATCATCTCAATATTTTTGAGGCAGGCTTTGAGATCTAAGCCTGAAGTTACTGACTGATAGGTCACAGGTGGGGCACCTTGCAGCTGGGAGACAAACAAGCAAACAGGAATCTCAGCTCAGTCCCACAGATAAGAATAGCAACACCACAATGGTCTGAGGAGATTAGCCCCAATAAAGCACACATGTCCAGAGGGGTGTGCACATTCCTCAACAGTATAGAGTCAGATGCTACATGTAGGTAAAAACACTTAGCCAATCAGCGCATGGGGTTACAACTGAGTCAGAGCATTATGCTGGCGAGGGACGCCTTGGACTGAAAGACTGCATGAGATTATTGCTCCCTGTTCCAGGACTGACACAAAACTGGGGGATTAAAGTTATTTTGTTTGAAACAAAGTTTTTGAGTTATGGTCATCATTTGACACAACTAAAGCTATTGCATTACGCCTCACACAGCCCAACAAACCGCGCTTCTTATTTAGGAATATAAGGACATGATCCTTGTTCCCAGCACCTCTGCTGAGACCCCATATAGATTCTTGGAGGGTTTTGTTCTATTGGAAGAATCTAGAGTTACAGAGTTGCAGTAGCCGTCTTGGATACTTTGTTGCAAGTTGTAGAGTTCTTGGAGCAGTTCTGCAGTTGATCAGACGGTAAAAGGTGAAGCAAAGGATGCAGAGGAGTCCTGCTGGAGTCTTTCAATCTGAATCTAAGGAAACACTCAGAGGAGAGACCCTTAATAGCCCTGAGATGGGGATTGGTCACTTAACCAGGTAAGCACCTATCCGGAGGGGTCTCTGACGTCAACTGCTGGCACTGGCCACTCAGATGCTCCCAGAATTCAGTGACCATCCGGAAACCAAGATGGCAGAACCCAGGGACACTCTGAAGGAGCTCTGGGCACCACCCCTGGGGTAGTGATGGACAGGGGAGTGGTCAATCCCCTTTCCTTTGTCCAGTTTCTTGCCAGAGCAGGGACTGGGGGTCCCTGACCTGGTGTAGACTGGATTATGCAAGGAGGGCACCATCTTTGCCGTTCAAAACATTTCCAGAGGCTCTGGGAGGCTACCCCTCAATGCCTGTAACACCTATTTCCAAAGGGAGAGGGTGTTACACCCCTCTCCTAAAGGAAATACATTCTTCTGACTTCTTGGGATTGAGTTTCTCAAGCCCCATGAGGGCAGAAGTCTGTCTGTGAGGTGACAACAGCTGGGGCTGCAATGGAAACCTCAGAATACTGATATGGCAGTACTCGGGGGCCAGGATGAAGCCCCAAGAGTGCATGGGATTGTGCAACCAAAACTGCAATCAGTATTAGAGTACAATTCCTAGTTGTTAGACATCCCACATGGCCATTTTCAGAGTTACCATTGTAAAGCTACATATATGTATTGAACTATATGTAGTGCACACTTATAATGGTATCCCCGCACTCACAAAGTACAGGAAAATGGGCCTAGATAATGTTGGGCCTCCTCTGCTAGTGCAGGGGTGCCCCTTACACACAGGTACTATGCACCTAGCCTTCAGGGTCTGAAGGTTAGACATATAGGTGACTTATAAGTGACCTGGTGCAGTGAAAATGGCTGTGAAATAGTTCTTACACTATTTCACTCAGGCTGCAATGGCAGTCCTGAAGAAGGGTTTGTATGAGCTCCTTATGGGTGGCAAAAGATATGTTGCAGCCTAAAAGGATCTCCTGGAACCCCAATGCCCTGGGTACCTAAGTACTGTATACTAGAGACTTATAAGGTTGGACCAGTATGCCAATTTTGAGTGGAATACTTGGTTACCAGTATGTAAGTGTAAATTTGGAACCAGAGAGAGCATAAGCACTGGAGTTCTGATTAGCAGTACTCCAGTGACACAGTTAAGCATACTGACAACACAGTAAACATACTGACATGTAGGACATGTAAGACACAAACTATGAGCACTGGGGTGCAGTAAAAACACACTCACAAACACTGACAAACAGGCAAAAATGGGGGTAACCTTGCTGGAAAGAGGCTACTTTCTCACACTTTTGATAACAAAAAATCAAATTTATAAATGTCCTTGGCTATCTGAGTCAAAACCCACTCATAGCACCTCCAGCAGCACATACAAATACCTGGCCCTTCCCTCCCGTCCAGAGACAATACACTGGTCTCTAGATCCAGGAAGGAAGTAGACCATTGACTGTGCGGGGTGGAAGCCACTCAGGAAATAACCACAATCCTTGCCAGGATGAACCATAAAAGTCACTAAATTAACCTGTGCTTAACCCTCTGGTTGCTTAGCCTAAAAGTAGTCAGGCATACCTTAGAGGCAATGTGCGAAGTCATAAAGCAAAAACACAGCACAGGAAAACTCCCAAACCAATGTAGAAAAATCAAGTACATTTTATTTTAGTCAATGATGCCAGAAAAAGAACAATCCAACCAATAGAGCCAGAGATATTCAAATGTAAAGATGTTATTGAACATGTCACCTAAAAGCGAATAATGGTTTTGTGCCAATCACGATGGAGCACAAATCAGATCCAGGGAGCAAGTTCGTCCCACTGAAAAGTTTCCTTAAAAGTCCAGTGTGAAGAGTTCCATTCACATTGGAGGAGGCTGCGAGGAGAAGGCTGATAGTCCCGGGCGGTCGCCCAAAGAGCAGGTCAGACTTTTGTTGTTGTAGCTTCATATTTGTAGTCATAATAGGCTATTGTTGCCATAGCTTGAAGTGCAGGTGATGTATTGCCAGTCACTGTCAGTGTGAAGAGCAGGTCTCACCAGAACTTCAAGTTGGCAGTCATTGGGGACAGCAGAGTCTAGACATGAACTGGCCCATTCTTGAGAGGCTTCTGGATTTTCAACTTTACTTCAGGAGGAGTACACTCTGATACCAGCCAAGTGTCCAGGAGTTGTAGAGGCACCTCTTGGGAATCAAGGTCTCACTCCAACATAGGTCAGCTGGTCCAGGAAAGTCCAGTTGCAGCACATTAGCTGAGCAATAGCAGTGAGGGATCTGAAGAGTGTTTTGCCCTATATCTCAAATAGAAGGTAAGCCAGCTGATACTTGGAGTCACTTTGGTTAGCCAGGGAATAAGGCAAGCAGGTCCAATCATCCTTCTGAGACAGCAAGGCAATCCTTCAAGTAGCAGGGCAGTCTTCTAGAAGGAGGACAGTCCATCTCCCGTAACTACCACAGGTTCAGGAGTGCTTTGATGAGTGGATCTGAAGGTTCAATATTTATACCTAGTGCCAGCCTTTGCATATACGATTCCCTGTCCTTCCCCTACATCCGGTTCTCGAAGTTCTTCCCCTGCCAAGACTCCAAACTGTCAGAGGGTGAAAAAAGACAGGGCAGGTCTGGTGTGTGTGCAGGAGGCAAAACCTTTTTGTTATACCTGTCATTCTTGGTGTAGTTATCCCCCAAACATTTTGCCTTCACCCACCCTGCTTTCTGCATTTTTATTTTTGTTAGCATTAGGACACAGTGTATTTTGTCACTGCCAACCAGTGGCAAAGTGCTTGTGCTCTCACCTTAAAACATGGTATAATTTCCTTACACCTGAATGGTATACTTAATTTACTTGTAAGTCCCTAGTATATGGTACTAGGTGTAGCCCGGGTCTGTTAATTAAATGCTACTAGTGCTCCTGCAGCACTCATTGTTTGTAGCACTCATTGTGTCACCCACTTCGGTAGCACTTTAAATCATGTCTAAGGCTTGCCACTGCAGCCTGTAGTGGTGTTTTAAAACTGAAAAATTGATGTGGCAAAATAAACCTTTTGACCCAGCCTAAACTTCCCTTTTTAAAATATGTGTCAACCCTAATATTGGCCCTAAGAGCCCATAGGGCAGGGTGCACTGTATATAGAAAGTATGATGTGTTTTTAAGTTTTGCATTCCCTAGTGGTGAAAAACTCCTAAATGTGTTTTTCACTACTGTAAGGCCTACCTCTTTCATTGGATAACATTGGGTTAACTTACTACATTTAATTTAATATATGATAACTTGAATTGGGAACAGATTGAGATATACTCCTTACACTCAAATGAATTGTAATTTAAAAATAATATTTTTTAATGTTAAAGTTGGATTTAAAGACACAACTCTGAAAATGCTACTTTTAGAAACTTGACATTTTCTGGTCCTAACCATTGAGCCTTCTGCCAGTGTCCTGGGTCACATGACTGTGAAAGGCTCTGCTGTTGGGGTTTGTGTTTTGTTTCTAGACAGTAACACAAAATAGGCACAAATGTGTACAGGATGACCCATATTGAAATGGGAGGTTCTGTACCCAGCCCGACATACACTTCAAAGTTGTGCTCACTTGCTCAACATCAGCATCTATTTGAACTGTCTTACCACCCAAGAAAACTCCTAAAAATACAACCCAACTTTTCATCAGTCCATGTTGGACTACCTTCCTAGTTGAAGTAATTTGGTGTGTCATGCGAGTCATATGGGTACCTGTCTTTTATTTCTACACTTTCTATATATTTCCTCTATCTCATTGCACTGAGTAAGACCAGTGGCATAATGAAACTTAAAGGGGCCCCAGGAAAGTACATGGAGGGTCCCCCGTGTTTTGTCACTCTGGAGCTCTCAGGCTATGGGTACTGCACTGAGGGGGCCCACTGGAGCTCAGGGCCCCCCGCACTGCAGGGATTATGAAGGCCTTTGTAACACCACTGAGAAAGATGCTGTAGGATGCAACAATGTGCATGAAGTTCCATGAAGTGATTTCTTAGGTGAGAATCCCACTATGCTGTCCAATCCATTTTGTATTTCAGAGGGTATCCCCTTTTTGAGGACGTTGTAAAAGAATGCGACATGGGGACACATATCAGTCCAAGGCAGTCCAGTCTCTTGTCCCTATTGTTCCCTTATCCTATCCAGAAAATCAGGTATGGTGTCCCAAGGTTTCATAGTTTCTGCTATTAACCCTCCTACATCTGGGCAGTCAGGGAACATTTCACTCAGGGCTGTCTATATTTGGTGCCTGTATGAATTGAATCTGGCCCGTCATGCTCGGTGTTTGTCAGTGTGATTGTTGGGATGCGAGCTGGGATCCCTGTTAATCTGCTCTCGATAAGACTACTTAGCAGACTTTTGACATTCCCTATCGCTAGGTTTATTCATGCAGTGTTTTTCTCAAAAAATGAGATCCATGCCTCATCCAACGATGGTGGCAATTTGGTCCTTAGCACTTCTTTATCCACCTGAGGCCACGGCACATTGATGGTTTCTAACTTGCCCTTCTGCAGCAGCAGGTATATTTTGGCTTTGGGTGGCTCCACTGGTTATTCCCTAACATATTTTACCCATCTTCTTAGACAATCCTACATGAGGATAAAGCTACTCCCTCTGCAAAGGGGGAGTAGACCCAAGGTGCACTGGAAGTGACTATACCAGAAACATATACTTTGGGAAATTTAAATACATGCTGAATCTTGTTTTACTTAAATTGTTTATTAATCTTCAAACATTTGATCACAGGTTTTATTCTCATCCTACCTAGGGAACAAACTTCACTATAATCATATGTTCAAAGGATCTCTCCAATCATTGCGGACCTTGAGAGATCCTTCTTCAAGAGACTGTAACTGCAAATAAATATATGTCCTTTTAGTCATTGAAATCAGACATTATAAGTCAATCAAAGGGTATCCCCATCTCAAATGTTACAAATACAACATAAACAATAGCTGAAAAACATAAATACAGTTTTGTTAAGTGTCAAAATGTAATGAAAAGAGGCTAAGATGTTATGCTGAAGATCATGTGACCATCGTGCATGGTTAATGAAGGTGCCCACATAGGTCTTCATACCACAACAACCCATGACCATACAGAAATGATGCTTGTGCAGTTTTAATAAATGTTACTTCTTCATACCCATTGTGGAATTGTCTATTTGCCAATTTTGCACTGTATCTAAAGGTAATCGTGTGGTACTAGAAATTATTGCCACTGCACTTCCCAAGTTTGTTCCTCTAACACACACACCTCTACGCATAGCAGGCAATCTCAGTTTTTCACAACTAATGAAGGTGCCTGAGTAAATTATAATACCACAACAACCTGTGATTGAATTGGGATGTTTGTTCAATTTTATTACATGTCGCCACTTCACGTCCATTGTGTGATATTATATTTATCACTTATGCATTGTATGTAAAGCTAACCATGTAGTACTACCTGAAACCAATAGCCATGCGAAGGTTCAGATACTTCACCATAGTGTTTCTCATGTTTAGTAGTTACATATGTACACCTGTAATAATGTTTTCAAGATACCAAAGAGTCGGTGTGTGACAGTGCAAAAGGTTTATATGGAACGCTATCTCACATATTACTGCCACCTTTTAACTCTAAGGGCTGTATTTATAGGTCCCTAGTGCTAGAGGAGCATCACTTTTTGTGACGCTCCTGTGGCACTAAGTACTGCACTGTATTTACAAGGTGGCGTTAAGCCACTTTTTGTGTCTTAACACCACCTTGTAAATACAGCCCCTTCCCACACATTACAGTGCGTGGAAGGGGCGTCCAATGGGTGTTGCTGTTGGCGTACCACAGCAACACCCATTGCATTGTGACACTGCCTCAGATTTATTAAATTTAGTAAACCTGAGGCAGCGCCAAAATCTAACACCACCCTGGGGGTGGCATTAACAGGGCGCAATGAGGAAGAATACTTTTATTCCTCCTCATTATTTGCTTTTTCTCTGCGTGCTGCATTCTGCTGCACGCAAAGAAAGAGCAAAATGCAAGAAATGATTTTTTTATGTGCGGGAAGGTGTCCCTTCCTGCACATAAACAATCATTTGAACATTGAACATTTGAACATGGCGCTTTGGCACAGAAGTGCCAAAGCGGCATTACTGATTATTTATGTGCAGGAAGGGACACCTTCCAGCACATAAACAATCACACCTTTCAACGCAGACATCCTTGCATCCCTGCGTTTCTAAAGTGACGCAGCTCGGCGCTGTCAAATGTAACGCAGCACCATGTTGTGCCACTTTTCAATAAATCTGGCAGGGAGGGGTAACTGTCTGGGGAAGTAATGCCTTTACACAAATGAGGAAACCAAATATGCAGTAAATTAAAACCCCCAATGCGAAGCAACCATTTAATGAACACCCCAAAATTCACTGTACCCCCCAAAAAAAGAAGAAGGACAAAGGGGAATTCAAGCCTTTACTTGCATTCAGGAAGCTTAGGGCTGCTCTATGTGTTTTGTTGATCGGTATCCTCACTAAAGTCTGCCATTCAGTGTGCCTGCAGGAGCCTAGGCCGCACTCTGCTGCTGATCCTCCAGTGTGGGGTTGCCTGGCCACACCCCAGAGGGAGGGCAATCTGACAAGGGAGCATGGTGGCTCCCCGACCAGTGCTTAAAACATGCACACATGTCCCTGCACCTACAAGTCAAAGGTGACGGGTTCCAATCATCAGGTCAGAAATTCCTCTTCTCGGGCACGCAGCCTGGTACCAAAATTCCTTCATAGCATGTGGGCCCAACAGAGCCCCTAAAAAGCTAGCAGCTAGCAGCTTCCAGCCAAATGGACACCTCCTTTAGTTCTAAATCATAGTTGTCTTCCAGTGTTGCGAGCCAGGTTTGCCATACGCTTATGCTAGTGAAGTCCCCATAACCTCCACAGCACACGCCAGTAGGGGACTCACCAGAACAACCAGATGTCCCAGTCCATTACCGTCATGTGGGAACATTTTGATGAGTTCTTAGCTTTGTATCGGAGTCTTCCTGCAGCGATATTTTGCCTCCTCCTTTCTCTCAAAGTTTTCCAAGTGACCTAAGCCTGCTTGCCGGGTCATGCTCCTCCAAAATAATGAAAGAAGCATATGGCCAGTTAGAAGTCCATGGCCACAGCCTGGGACTGCAGGTCCAAATGTCTTGAGAAAGATGTGGTCCAAGGGAGAGGGGTTTGCCAGGGAAGGGAGTCTGAAAACATCTGTTACAGGTGACGGAGAATACAATGCAGAAATATGCTCATCCCTGTATCAGGCCTAGCAATCAGCCAACACACAAGACCTTAAACACACTGTCTGGAGGAAGCAATAATGGCAATCTTGAACACCGCAATATGGGGACCGCAGAACAACTCGCCAACCCCCTCCAATTCGCAGCAATTAGGATAACAGATCATGTGAAGATCTAGGGAAGCACCCAAAGACCAATAAAAAGAAGCCCAAAGCTAGTCCAAAAGAAGTCTCTAGAAAAAGGGCATAGAAATGACACCTGGCACCACTAGGGAGGGTCACGTTGCATGCCATATGACAGGACTTGAGGGGTATATACGTGACCTCAAAGCACATTGCACTCACCAAATAACATTCAAATGCTACACTCCTCCTCTTTATACATCGCCTGGGCATGTGTTGGTAAAAAAACAGAGCCCGCACCAAAGACTCCCCCATGCACACACTAGGAGTGATAGGATACTGGAGGGCTGGAAAAAACCACAGAGCGCTAGTTAATGACTTAAATCACCTACATGCTCACTAGACCATCCCATAGAAAATGCTTTACTGTTGTACATCCGGGCAGTCTCGGAGAGGGGGAAGTCCCAACAACCTATAACAATTAATGGCTCAATGTACAATAACCCACTTTTTTATTCACTAAATGTGCAAGAATGAAGTGTGGAAGTAACACACCCAAGATAAAAGTACAGGGACCCCTAAGAAATGATTGGTGATGACACATGCAATGTTTTCTAAACTAACAAACCAAACCTATCCTGATCCTCCAGGTCTGCAATTGAACCTCGAAGTGCACCACCTTTGCAACGGACCATCACTTTTTACAGTGACCACATCAATAACACCAACAGGATCAAAAACTGGGAACTACACTGTGAACGTTGTGTCTTCAACTGTCAAAACTAAGAAAATCTCATCCCCAAAGGACTACAGACATCTCCCCTGGATTGCTACCAAGGCCTACAATGCTCATTAAGTTATGAATTGTTTCACATTTGTATACCCTCTGTTTATTATGGGTGCTGCTGAGTCCACTCTTTTCCAAAGAATGTCTTAGTTAAATGGAGTAAATACCAGATATTGTCACAGCCCTTGTGTAGGGACCCCTTCCATGTCACGTATAACTACACCAAACCCTACACCAGTATTCCACACGTGCTACACAGTTCCCTCTTACACAACACATGGTATCAGCACATGGCCATTGTGAGTTCCAAGACATCAGACAGACAATGTTGCATCTGTTTGCTGATACTGCATGCAGAAGGCACAGTTATGCTTTACTTTTCCCAAGAGGTAGCCCCTGAAAAAGCAAGATGCTTTCTCCACTTATACCTATGTAGGATTAGGGCCAAAATACAACCCAACAGAGTAGAACCCCATAGAGTAGTAGTGATACAAGACCTATCCCACAGCATTGTACCTTTTCACCGAGCCTAATGATATTCAAACTGAGCTAGATAGGTTGCACAGGAGGGTCACCATAGGAGAGGATATTGTTACGGCCCAAGAATACCCAGAAAAGAGGTAGGAAAACCACCCTAACAATGTACAAAGACGTCCTCTCCCGCTTCCATCTGTGGTCGCAGGGTGGCCTTTAGCGTGTCTTCTTTAATAACAAATGTACCCCAGAAGTGGAGTTCCAGTGTAGGGCCAGCCACCTTGATGATCCAAAGGAAAATAAGTCTTGTAGTCTCATAGGCGAGAGTTAAATAACAGCATAGGTATCCCATGTGAGCAAATCTGGGATAATGAGATGAATCAATATATGTGGTTAAAATGGAAGGGGCAACCCCTAATTGCATGGAAACTTACACCGTATTCCTTGTGTTTTAGAGGTAAAGGAACAATTCCACTGGGAACAAATGAAAGCTATGGCACAATCCTGCACATTCCGGATGTGCAATTGGTCACCCCCAGGTTGATGGAGTTTTTCTGGCAATGCAGCGAGTTTGCCTACACTCAACTCATCCCTGGATGGCATGGCCTCTGCTCCCTCATTACCATATATGCCCTAACCTTGGCCATAACTGGAGAAGATCTGTCAGAGTTGTACTAACACCCGCTAAAGAAGACAACTCTGTTGCATCAGGCTTAAGAAAAAAGAACTGCTGATTATATTGTGTAGGCCCAGTACAAGGACATTCCAGAAGAATTCAGACTATTCTCTGATACACAAATATCAGCGGGAGTGTTCATACACTTCTTGACCATGCAGACGAAAGTGAAAGCCCGCTGGTTACAAATAGCCAGATGGGAAATGCTCAAGATGATGAACAGCACTGAGCTCGGCCTTAATTCAATCAAGGAGGAACTGAGAGCCATCCACCTCATATTGATGCACTATCAATATATACGTTGGACTTAGTGACAGCAATCGAAGGAGGGGTTGTGTGCCAAGATCAGTGTGTCCTGCTGTATGTTCATCCAAGGCAATGACATGGACAATGGGACTCTGACTCTTGCAATCCAACCATTGCACCATTTAGAAAGAGACATGCGTGAGGAGAGAGGTGCCCCTGAGCAGGAGTGGTTCACAAACTGGTTCTCATGGCTCCCATGGTGTCTGACCAGTCTGTGCATTGTTTTCCATTTTCACATTATTATTTTTTTGTGTGCTTTCCTGCAATTGTGGGATTCCTGCTGTAAAACACAGCCCTCAAATTGGGTAGAATACAAATAATTAGGAAATTAGCAACCGTCAAAACTGAAGAACAGCAAGCCCCCAATAAGCTGACTGCCATGACGTATGGGTCAGATAGTGTAGTTGAAAATTAAACTAGATGCAATTGTTAATATAGAAAAAGTTGATTTTGATGTGCACAATAATACAGTCATATATAAAAACAAAATTGCTTCGCTATTATTGAATTCACACATCATCAACCCCAACTCAGAAATACGTGGTCAGGCAGGCTCTCTGACCTAGGCTTGAGGTTACTGATTGACAGGTCACAGGTGGGGTGGCATGTAGCTGGGAGACAAAAGCACGAACAGGAAACTCAGATCAATGCCATAGAAAGGCTCATTAAGAGTACAATGGTCAAAGGAGATTGGCCCCAATAAAACACACAGTCCTGGAAGGGTGCGTGTGTCCCCAAAATATGATAAAGTCTGATGACACTTGAAGTTAGGAACACTCAGTCAATCAGAAGGCGACACACACAGTGATCACACACCCCTCATGCCGGACATCTGGACATGTTACCCACTGGTCCTCATTGTGTCCACCTGCATTTGTTATAAGAGACCTTATTAATGACTCCAAGATAACCGCCTACATTCTCTACCTAAAAGGAATGCTGAAATTGTTTTATGATGCGAGAGAAAATGTATAAAACACCGCTCAGATGGGTTGTACTTTAAGACAGTCCTCAGACCACGTTTCTGTAACTGTTCTCCAGGCTGTAGTGTTTAATTAAACCAACTGTTCCTGTTTTGCCAAATGCCTCTTGTCTTTTGTTTTTTTCAAGGTAAAATTTACATTTGAGCTGCATTAGCCTCTGCCAAATTCGTATACCTGGGTTTGTTCTTGCCTAGATAGAATATCGCTATTAACTGGAAAAACCCAGTGCCATTTTCTGTAGAGACGTGGAAAAAGGTGTTGCTTTCTTGGCTAATCCCAGAGCACACATTTACAAAGGCAAGAGAGGTACAGTCTTTGGAAGCACCACCTCACAAGTTTGGGATTTTCTGCAGGAAATGTTTTCGTCTTTAGCTAAAGATGGTGTACACCCTTCAAACATTTCTCCACCAAGTTGTTTATTATAAAAATTGATGGAAGTGCAAATACTATAAATTCTATGTGGTTGTACTTTGCAGATGCATCTATCTATTGTTTTCTTTTGGGCCATGCTCTGTCTCTTTCTATTATCATTCCATTTTGCAATGTGTTTGTAATTGCATTGCATATATTGGCTGTGGGGCTGGGTGAGTTTTTTGTGTTTATGTTGTAACATAAGTTCACAAAGGGTTGTTTCTACTGATTCTTACTGTTAATGTCCGCTCAATATGACTTGCGCTAATAAAACATTTTTTAACAGTGTGGAGGTCGAAGTCAATCACCTTTTCTGTGCCTTTGGATTCCACCTTCCTATCTGATAATGTATCAATTGTGATAAAGAGAATTCATGCTTTGGTGAAAATAGGACTAGAAGAGCAAGAAGAAGAATACGCTCCTGTAGGTGATCATCAAAACATGCAGACTAGATACATCACAAAGATTTGGTTCTCAAGTAGAAGTGTACTACGTATCCACCAGTGGGTTAGAGGTCACAATGCCAAAGGAAATGAATAAGATATACATGAAGGATAGATATATGAACTTCCCCGATGCAAGCAGGAGAGAAGCTGTAACCATTCCATAGGTGTTCCAGAAGTTCCACTCAGAAACTGAACAAGAATTGACATCAGTGATGAACCAGGAATGAGGGAGCCTGGTAGAGGGGAGATAACTAACATATGAAGAACACAATGCAGGATACAGGTAAGTTACTGATCGATCAAAGACATGGGGATGGAGCAGACTAAATCAGGAAAAAATAATAAAGGTATTGAAATGGGATATCTGGGTACAACTATAGTAAGGTGTTGAGAGAGTCAAAGTAGCTGAGTTTGCTAAGTTGCCCCTGTACTATAATATTGTTATATACTGTCTGCCACAAGCAAACATAAGGTGTACCTGTGGGGATCTTTACACCTGCACCTGGGGTTGTGTGTACGTCTGAAGGTTGCAGTCCTGGTGCTCTTATTCCCTTTTCTCTGTGGTCCAGAATGTTACCTTCTTCATGTCATAAACTCTCTGATGACCTGCCAGAATCTTACAAATAACAAAGACTCATCCATTCTGAAAAGAAGGCCTCAGGTCAGTTAGAGAATACATCAGGGACCTATGATGTATACTTGTTGCCTATGTTAGTTTTCAGGCCAGAAAAATGTTATCAACACATGCAAATGCCGCAAGTCTCCTTCTTAGTTGTCCTTCAAAGCATGTGGTGGGGCCAATAAAGCAATGCCATGGCAAATATTTCTACATACGATCAACAAGGTCTTCATTGATATCACAGACTAGAAATTATATTGGAATTCCCACTAACACTTCTACCTTCATGAATGATCCAGAAGTTTAATTTGGCATTAATTCAGTGTCTTGGGTCTAATCCACCAAACTGGTTATCAATTCCTTACAACCATTTTTGTTGAAAACATAGGCCCTCATTACAACATTGCCGGTAAAAGCCATTTACCGTCGTGCAGAAGACTGCCAACACACTGCTGCGGCCATGAAATACCGCCACAGCTATTATGACCCACAGCACGGAATCGGCCAAAATTCAGACACCCACACAAGTCCGCCAAACCAAAGGTCAGTGATAAACTGGCGATAACAAAACCTCCACTGTCACGCCAACAGAAATACGCCCACACTATCACAACACACGAATCCATGCGGCGGTCTTTCAACTGCGGTATTCCATTGGCTGTACACACCGCCGCGCTAAAAAAATACACACACATAGACAAAACACAGCCACATTGGACAATTCGAAATACACACACCTGATACACATACACACACCACTCCCACATACACAATACTATATAAAACACCCACCCACATCACCCACAAACCCTTACGACAACAAATCACAAACGAAGGACAGAGAGAGACACCACCATCAACAATACAAGCATCCACAGGCACACAACATCATCACCCACATAACTTCCACGCATCGCACACTACACACCACTACATATCAGCACACTTATCACCCAACACACCACTCCACACATCACTTACACCACCCCATGGCACGTCAACGACACCCCAGGTTCTCGGAGGAGGAGCTCAGGGTCATGGTGGAGGAAATTGTCCGGGAAGAGCCACAGCTATTCGGATCACAGGTGCAGCACATCTTAATTGCAAGGAAGATTGAGCTATTGCGAAGAATAGTGGACAGGGTCAACGCAGTGGGACAGCACCCAAGAAATTGGGAGGACATCAGGAAGAGGTGGAATGACCTACTGGGGAAGGTGCGTTCTGTGGTCTCAAGACACCACCTGGCGGTTCAGCGAACTGGTGGCGGACCCCACCTCCTCCCCCACAAATAACAACATGGGAGGAGCAAGTCTTGGCTATTCTGCATAATGAGGGCCTCGCAGGAGTAGGTGGAGGAATGGACTCTGGTAAGTCAAATCTTAACTATTACATCCCCCACCCTACCTGCATGCCAGCACATACCCCCACCCTCACCCTCACCCCATCACTCTAACTCCTCACAAATGTCCCAACATCACAAACCACACATCCTAACCCCAACCCGTGCATGCAACAACAAAGCATGGACACCCATCACTAAAGCATGCCCACTGCACATACACATACACCCCCCCAAACCATCACCACACAAGGTCCCACACAGGAATGCAAGCACTGGGGTACACGGTCACCCACCCATTGCACACCATGCCACACACAGATGTAATAAGCATCCTTTTATACCCCTGCAGGACCCCTACCCAACGTCACCGGACAGGAGGGTCCACACATGTCCACACCACCAACAGAAGATGCCCACAGTGATGACAGCAGCTCTGTCCAACTGGATCTAGATGACCAGCCCGGCCCATCGGGGACCTCGGGACAGTCTGTTCCCCTCACCCAGTCACAGGCCACCACAGACCTTCCCCCCTCTGGAAACACCAGCACAGCACCCACCCAGCGGGCCCATACCTCCGTCCCCAGGACACGTCAATCAGCTGGGTGTCCACCACTACAGGGAACCCAGGCTAACCCACCAACCCAACAGGGACCTGGGGGCAGCGGCAGTGGGCACACGGTCCAGGGGACGGAGGCCCAGGAACAAAGGGGAACCGGGAGGGCTGCTGTGCCAAAGGAACCCACTCTCCACGAGGCCCTCTCCTCCATCTTGGGAGCCTACCACCACTCCCAGAAGACAATGGCAACGGTACTGGCCAAGTTTCAGGAGACCCAGCGCCTGCAAGAGGAACAGTATATGGGTTTCAGGGAGGAACTCAGAGCCATCAATTCCACCCTGGGCACCATCGTAGGGGTGCTGAACGAACTCGTGAGCACCAGGAGGGACACTGTGGCACTACAAGGGGCCCCTGACACAAGCCTGGACGATGAACTGCCCACCACCTCCGCCCCCTGCTGAGGGAGAACCACCTCCCAAACGGTCCCTGAGATCCAGGAACAAGACAGAGAACGATGCCAAGACCCCCGCCAAGAAATGAGACCACCCTGATTGCCATCCTACTGTCCCACTTTGTCACCCTGTCCATCCTTAAACTGCCCCAGCTCCACTTCCTATGCCCATTTGGGCAATGCACCTGTGAAACTAATAGACTGGACTCTGCCATGGACATTCCTCCTCCAATACCCCCCTTCACCATTTTGCTACCCCCTCCAATTTTGAGCACTAAAATAAACACCCTTAAAGCACAAAACAATCTGGAGTCAGTCTGTGATTTCGGAATACTGTATTAGGAATAACTGTGGCAAAAAGCTCTTTCATTTGTAATGTCAACATACCTATGTTACACAGCTCTAGTCCATGAGGAATCAAAGCAGATGTCACACTATGGGACCCAGATCTGTGAAATCGTAAGGGAAAGTGACAACTCAGTGACCATACACTGGGTGAAAACGACAGACAGTATGAGACGCAGTAGTGTTTAAGTACATGTAGAGGCAGGTTTGTATTCTTACCTGTGTTTCACTGGAAATATTGATGGATCACTGAGTCCCTGTTGTTCATGTCTTCTTCCTCTGCTTCCTCGTCTTCACTGTCCACAGGTTCCACATCTGGAACAACACCGCAATCTGGACGATCCTCCTGCAGAAAAGGCACCTGTCGTCGCAAAGCCAAGTTGTGAAGCATACAGCAGGTCACGGTGATCTGGCACACCTTCTTTGGTGAGTAGAATAGTGATCCACCTGTCATATGGAGGCACCTGAACCTGGCCTTCAGGAGGCCGAAGGTCCGCTCAATCACCCTCCTAGTTCGCCCATGGGCCTCATTGTAGCGTTCCTCTGCCCTTGTCCTGGGATTCCTCACTGGGGTCAGTAGCCATGACAGGTTAGGGTAACCAGAGTCACCTGCAAATGGTGAGGGACAACTGTTAGACACACACTAACCTGGAGGGATATCCCCAGACCCTGACAACCATTCTCACTGACTAGCTTCCAGGTGCTCACCTCGTAGCCACACACGGTGCCTCTGGAGTTGACCCATCACATAAGGGATGCTGCTACTCCGCAGGATGTAGGTGTCATGCACTGAGCCAGGGAACATGGTCTTCACATGGGAGATGTACTGGTCTGCCAAACATACCATCTGTACATTCATGGAATGATAACTCTTCTGGTTTCTGTACACCTGTTCACTCCTGTGGGGGGGTACCAAAGCCACATGTGTCCCATCAATGGCACCTACGATGTTGAGGGTATGTCCCAAGGCATAGAAATCACCTTTCACTGTAGGCAAATCCTCCACCTGAGGGAAAACGATGTAGATCCGCATGTGTTTCAGCAGGGCAGACAACACTCTGGACAACACGTTGGAAAACATAGGCTGGGACATCCCTGATGCGATGGCAACTGTAGTTTGAAATGACCCACTTGCAAGGAAATGCAGCACTGACAGCACCTGCACTTGAGGGAGGATTCCTGTGGGAAGGCGGATAGCTGACATCAGGTCTGGCTCCAACTGGGTACACAGTTCCTGGATTGTGGCACGGTCAAGCCTGTATGTGATTATCACATGTCTTTGCTCCATTGTCGACAGGTCCACCAACGGTCGGTACACCGGAAGATGCCGCCATCTCCTCACATGTCCCAGCGGACGGTGCCTATGAAGGACAACAGCGAGCACAGAGTCAAACAACTCAGAGGTATGTACCCACAGCTTACACAGAACACCATTCATAATCTAAAAAGTGGCCTGTATGTGTGTTGAGTCTAGACCTAGGTATGTATAAAGCAGTTGAAAATGAAGCCATGTGGGCCCCTGAAATGGCGGCTGCCTGACCTGTAAAGTGGGACAATGGGATGTGAGGTAACTGCGCTGGCGTTGTACACCGTCGTGGTAGGCGGTCGAAGACTGCAGCGCAATGCTGCATTGGTTAACATTGGACCCTGTAGGTCCCAGGAGCCAATGACGAAGTACGCCAGCGGGGACGGTACGCAACGCCGCGGACGTGACCGCCATTTTCTATCTGTTCAATCACTCTATACCTGATCTTCGACAGGAGAGGACCTACACTGCAAGTGCTGCTGTGACCTCGATCTGGAAGAGACAATGGGGGTCATTCTGACCCTGGCGGTCGGTGATAAAGCGGCGGCCAACCCGCCAACAGGCCGGCGGTCCAAAATATGCAATTCTGACCCTGGCGGGAACCGCCAACACAACGCGCCGCATTAACACTCCGACCGCCACGGCGGAACAAACAAACAGCGCGGCGGTCACCGCCACCAGCCAGGCGGCAGACAATGTACCGCCCACCCTATCACGACCCACCAATCCGCCACCTTTTCCGGGGCGGGAGCACCGCCGATAAAAACACGGCGGAAACAGACTACGAACGGGAAAACGCTCACCTCCACATACTCCACGCGAGATTCCGGCAGTATGGAACCCGAGTTACAGGTCATCCCCGCACTCCTATACCTGCTCCTGTACCAGGAGCACGCCCAGCGGCGCGGAAGACATCGGTGAGTACTGCACCTACGACACAGGGGAGGGAAAAGATTACCGGCACACACCCACCCACCCACACCCACTACAACACACACATCAATGCATTCCCACAGATCACTGTCACAACCCACAAACCCCCCCCTCCGAAATAATGCAAAGACCAAAATAAGAGATCTTAAACTGGCAGATATATTGAAAAATGGACAGCAGTAATCCAAATAAATAAATAAACTATGTCCAAAATATATACATCTACTATATGTAGTCCAACCACTGTCCGTGGACCACAGGGGTCCTGAGCAAAGGGGCAAGGCCCAGTCCCACGACAAGAACTCCACGGAGAGAACACTGCAGGGGCATCAGAAAGAAAAAAGGACAGGCACCTCAGGGGGAAGGGAAGGGGGGGCACCTCAGCCACTTGAGTACACGACGCCAGATCCACGAGTGGACTCCATGACCACTGGCCCATCCTGGGGAGTGCAAAGCCACAGTCCATACAGTCCATACAGTGGGTGGCCTGCCCACTGGGCCATCCTGGGGAGTGCAAAGCCACAGTCCATACAGTCCATACAGTGGGTGGCCTGCCCACTGGGCCATCCTGGGGAGAGCAAAGCCACAGTCCATACAGTGCATACAGTGGGTGGCCTGCCCACTGGGCCATCCTGGGGAGTGCAAAGCCACAGTCCATACAGTCCATACAGTGGGTGGCCTGCCCACTGGGCCATCCTGGGGAGTGCAAAGCCACAGTCCATACAGTCCATACAGTGGGTGGCCTGCCCACTGGGCCATCCTGGGGAGAGCAAAGCCACAGTCCATACAGTCCATACAGTGGGTGGCCTGCCCACTGGGCCATCCTGGGGAGTGCAAAGCCACAGTCCATACAGTCCATACAGTGGGTGGCCTGCCCACTGGGCCATCCTGGGGAGTGCAAAGCCACAGTCCATACAGTCCATACAGTGGGTGGCCTGCCCACTGGGCCATCCTGGGGAGTGCAAAGCCACAGTCCATACAGTCCATACAGTGGGTGGCCTGCCCACTGGGCCATCCTGGGGAGTGCAAAGCCACAGTCCAAACAGTCCATAACAGACTCCACTGCCACTGCAGGAGGCATGTTGGCCAGAGGACATCCTGCAGCCCTGCCCGAGACAGATCCTGCCCTGCCACGTCTGCCAAAGGGCCAGCGGTTCTTGCCTGGAAGGGCCCAGTTCAGCGGTTCTTGCCTTGAAGGGCCCAGTTCAGCGGTTCTTGCCTTGAAGGGCCCAGTTCAGCGGTTCTTGCCTTGAAGGGCCCAGTTCAGCGGTTCTTGCCTTGAATGGCCCAGTTCAGCGGTTCTTGCCTTGAAGGGCCCAGTTCAGCGGTTCTTGAGACGGCGGTCCCCAGCGGAGCGGTGCTGGAGACGGCGGGGCCCAGTTCAGCGGTTCTTGCCTTGAAGGGCCCAGTTCAGCGGTTCTTGCCTTGAAGGGCCCAGTTCAGCGGTTCTTGCCTTAAAGGGCCCAGTTCAGCGGTTCTTGCCTTGAAGGGCCCAGTTCAGCGGTTCTTGCCTTGAAGGGCCCAGTTCAGCGGTTCTTGAGACGGCGGTCCCCAGCGGAGCGGTGCTGGAGACGGCGGGGCCCAGTTCAGCGGTTCTTTCCTTGAAGGGCCCAGTTCAGCGGTTCTTGCCTTGAAGGGCCCAGTTCAGCGGTTCTTGCCTTGAAGGGCCCAGTTCAGCGGTTCTTGAGACGGCGGTCCCCAGCGGAGCAGTGCTGTAGATGGCGGGCCCAGTTCAGCGGTTCTTGCCTTGAAGGGCCCAGTTCAGCGGTTCTTGCCTTGAAGGGCCCAGTTCAGCGGTTCTTGCCTTGAAGGGCCCAGTTCAGCGGTTCTTGCCTTGAAGGGCCCAGTTCAGCGGTTCTTGAGACGGCGGTCCCCAGCGGAGCGGTGCTGGAGACGGCGGGGCCCAGTTCAGCGGTTCTTGCCTTGAAGGGCCCAGTTCAGCGGTTCTTGCCTTGAAGGGCCCAGTTCAGCGGTTCTTGCCTTGAAGGGCCCAGTTCAGCGGTTCTTGCCTTGAAGGGCCCAGTTCAGCGGTTCTTGAGACGGCGGTCCCCAGCGGAGCGGTGCTGGAGACGGCGGGGCCCAGTTCAGCGGTTCTTGCCTTGAAGGGCCCAGTTCAGCGGTTCTTGCCTTGAAGGGCCCAGTTCAGCGGTTCTTGCCTTGAAGGGCCCAGTTCAGCGGTTCTTGCCTTGAAGGGCCCAGTTCAGCGGTTCTTGAGACGGCGGTCCCCAGCGGAGCGGTGCTGGAGACGGCGGCCATTCTATGGCCAACTGCTCATTGCCTGGTGGTGCCCTCCTGGGCAGCGGGGATGGTGCTCCTTCAATGCCCACCTGGGCTGTGGGTGGTGGGGCCCTCCTGGCCAGCTGGGCTGGGTCCTCCCTGGGCAGCGGCTATGGGGGTGGTGGGCTCTCCCTGGGCAGCTGTGACGGTTCCTCCCTGGGCAGCGGCTATGGGGGTTGTGGGCTCCTCCTGGGCAGCTGTGACGGTTCCTCCCTGGGCAGCGGCTATGGGGGTTGTGGGCTCCTCCTGGGCAGCTGTGACGGTTCCTCCCTGGGCAGCGGCTATGGGGGTTGTGGGCTCCTCCTGGGCAGCTGTGACGGGTCCTCCATGGGCAGCAGGCCTGCTGCCTGACTTCTCTGCCTTGCTGCCCTTGCCCTCCTTAGTCGGGAGTCTGTGGCCCTTTCCTCCCTTTGGAGCAGTGGCTGTTGACGGTGGCTGGCTAGTGTCCTGGGGGGATATAGAACCCGGGCTCCTGCGGCGGCCCTTCCGCCTTCTGCTCCTCTTCCCAGGGGGTGGGCTGCCTGTCCCCTTGCTGCTGGGCGAAGATCCAGACATGCGGGCTGGTGGGCTCCAATACCCCTGCACCCTTGTCAAGGGGGCTGCAGGGCTGGTGGTGGCTGAGGTGCTCTTTTTACCCCGACGAGAAGGAGGGGGGGGCTCAGGGTCAGGAAAGAAGGTAGCAGTAGAGAGATAGATTTTCTTGGGACAATGGAGAGTGATAGGTACAGTGGGAATGGGAGTGGAGGGAGAGGATGTGGTTGTAGGTGAGTGACGTTTGCTGTCTTTGGGTGCAGGTGCAGGAGGGATAGGCTGTCGTGAGGTGGATGGCTGTTGGGTGGGTGGGTGGCTGCGTTTGTGTGGTGTGGAAGAGGGGGTGACAGACACAGTGGGAGAGGACACAGGGGACGTGTAAATGGCAGTGGGGGTGGTGACTGCACGTGTGCGGACTGTAGTGGAGGGTATGCTGGTGATGGAAACACTGGCTGATGGTGAGGTGAATGAAGGTGTGAGTGTAGACGTCACAGGGAGGGAGGAGGGAGACGAGGAGGTGGGGGTCACAGAGGTGGAAGTGACTGTTGGCATGTCTGCATCGGAATGTTGCTTGTGTGAATGTCTGCGTGATCTGTGGTGCTTATGTTTGGATGAGCTGCTCTTGGGAGTAGAGGTGTGTGCAGGCTGGTCTGATGGTGTGGGTGGGACAGGCAGAGGAACAGGAGACTGGGAGGAGGGAGTTAGTAGAGGGAGGCAGGAGACAGGGACAATGGCTGCCGTCAGTGCTGAGGCCAGAGCCTGGAACGATCGTTGATGGGCAGCCTGACCCGAATGAATGCCCTCCAGGTACGCATTGCTGCGATGAACCTCCCTCTCCACCCCCTGGATGGCATTCAAAAGGGTAGTCTGCCCAACAATGAGCGTTCGGAGGAGGTCAATGACCTCCTCACTGAGGGCAGCGGGGGTAACAGGGGCAGGGCCTGAGGTGCCTGGGGCGAAGGAGATGCCGGGCTTCCTGGCAGAGCGGGCACGGGGCGAACGCTGAGGGGCTGCTGGGAGGGCAGAGATGGTGCGCTGGGTGGCGGCTGTACCTGTAATGGCGGGGGGCACGAATGTTGCCCCCCCCGCAAGGGAGCTCCCTTCCGAGGACGTGTCCGTGTCGCTGCAGGGTCCAGTCGTCCCCGTTGTGGAGCTCCCCTCGCCCTCCGTCTCACTGGTCCAGTCAGACTCTGTGGCATGGCCCTCCTGGGCCATATGAGATGCAGCTCCCTCCTGCCCCGATGCCACTTCTCCTCCGCCTGATGATGCTGATGCACACAAGCACAGAAAGACAAACAAAAAGGGGGGGGGAGAGAGAAATAAAGAGATTTTGAGTACATGGATCACCGGTACAGTTAGCGGACATGACAGACACAGATGCCCCCTGCACTAAGTTGCGCACTTGGGGTCCGCTACGCATTCCGTGGAACATGCCCTACACGCCTAGAGTTGACAACTGCACCCATGGATGACACGGCCCAGGGATGGCTGTACTGGCACACTACTGAGGGTGGGGGCTGGGGACACAGGGGCTTACGGGGGTGCCCAGCCTACAGATATCGCCCTGGCCTAGGGGGACCCACAGCCCTCCTCCCCCACCCAGACACCTCCACTGCGCGACAACAGAGTAGATTATGCTTGTACTCACCCCCTTGTGTCTGCTGTGCTGCCCTCACGTGCCCATCTAAATCAGGGTAGGCCACCGCCAGGATCCGGAACATCAGGGGGGTCAGTTGACGGCAGGCACCCCGCCTACGTTGGGAGGCCATCCCCAGCAGAGACTCGGCGGTCTTCTTGGTCCCGCGGCGGATGTCCTCCCACCTCTTGCGGCAGTGGGTGCCCCGTCGATGGTGGACCCCCAGGGTCCGGACTTCCTTGGCGATGGCACGCCAAATCCCGATCTTCTCATGGGCGCGGACCTATGTGACACGTACAGGGAGGGAGAAATACCACGTTCAAGTTTGTCTGCATTTTCGTTGCCAGTAGCCCAACGCCCCCCATCCCCGCCAGGTCCCCCGCCATGCCCCCCGCCAGGCCCCCCGCCAGGCCCAACATGCCCCCCATCCCCGCCAGGCCCCCCGCCATGCCCCCCGCCAGGCCCAACATGCCCCCCATCCCCCCCAGGCCCCCCGCCATGCCCCCCGCCAGGCCCAACATGCCCCCCATCCCCGCCAGGCCCCCCGCCAGGCCCAACATGCCCCCCATCCCCGCCATGCCCCCCGCCAGGCCCAACATGCCCCCCATCCCCGCCAGGCCCCCCGCCATGCCCCCCCGCCAGGCCAAACATGCCCCCCATCCCCGCCATGCCCCCCGCCAGGCCCAACATGCCCCCCATCCCCGCCAGGCCCCCCGCCATGCCCCCCCGCCAGGCCCAACATGCCCCCCATCCCCGCCAGGCCCCCCGCCATGCCCCCCCGCCAGGCCCAACATGCCCCCCATCCCCGCCATGCCCCCCGCCAGGCCCAACATGCCCCCCATCCCCGCCAGGCCCCCTGCCATGCCCCCGCCAGGCCCAACATGCCCCCCATCCCCGCCATGCCCCCGCCAGGCCCAACATGCCCCCCATCCCCGCCAGGCCCCCCGCCATGCCCCCCCGCCAGGCCCAACATGCCCCCCATCCCCGCCAGGCCCCCCGCCATGCCCCCCAGCCAGGCCCAACATGCCCCCCATCCCCGCCAGGCCCCCGCCATGCCCCCCGCCAGGCCCAACATGCCCCCCATCCCCGCCAGGCCCCCGCCAGGCCCCCCGCCAGGCCCAACATGCCCCCCATCCCCGCCATGCCCCCCGCCAGGCCCAACATGCCCCCCACCAGGCCCCCAGGCCAGCCAGTGGCCCCAAATCCATATTGAATTAAACTCACTTGTTGGTCTGGAGGACCGTAGAGTAGCGCATACTGGGGGAGGACCCCATCCACAAGTTTCTCCAACTCTTCTCCAGTGAAGGCAGGGGCCCTTTCCCCAGACACATGAGCCATTGTCCCTTCCAGACCGAGGTCACAGCAACACTTGCAGTATAGGTCCTCTCCTGTGAAAGTTCAAGTCGCGAGTGAATAAGTAGATAGAAAATGGCGGTCACGCCCGCGGCGGTGCGTACTGCGGCGGGGCGTACCGCCGGCGCACTTCGCCATTGGCTCCTGATACCCATAGGCTTCAATGTTATCCAATGCGGCTTCGCGCCGCTGTCTTCGACCGCCTACCGCCACGGTGTGCCACGCCAGCGCATTGACCTCACATCCCATTGTCACACTTCACAGGTCAGGCAGCCGCCATTTCGAGGGTCCACATGGCTCAATTTCAACTGCGTCACACAGGCCTAGGCCTTGCATAGCCACTCATACATGCCATTCACTGCATAGAGAATCGTTTACTGTGCAAGCTGTGAGTACGTACCTGTGGGTTGCTTGACTGTGTGCTCCATGTTGTCCTTCCTAGGCACCGTCCGCTGGGTTTGGCGAGGAGAAGGAGGAATCCTCCCGTGTACAGACCGCTGGTGGACCTGTCGACAATGGAAGCACGCCACATTATCCTGACCTACCGGCTTGACCGTGCCACTATACATGAACTGTGTGCCCAGCTGGAGCCCGACCTGATGTCCCCCATCCGCCAACCCACAGGGATTCCCCTTCTGGTGCAGGTCCTGTCAGTACTCCATTTCTTAGCAAGTGGGTCATTTCAGACAACAGTGGGAATTGCTTCTGGGATGTCTCAGCCCATGTTTTCGAAGGTGTTATCCAGAGTGTTGTCTGCCCTGATGAAATACATGAGGAGCTACATCCTTTTCCCTGAGGTGGGCGAATTGGCTACAGTGAAGGGTGATTTCTATGCCCTTGGACATATTCCCAACGTCATTGGTGCCATTGATGGGACCCATGTGGCTTTGGTTCCCCCCCAAGGAAGTGAGCAGGTGTACAGGAACAGGAAAAGTTACCATTCTATGAACATCCAGGTGGTGTGTTTGGCTGACCAGTACATCTCCCATGTCAATGCCAAGTTCCCTGGGTCAGTGCATGACCCCTACATCCTAAGGAATAGCAGCATCCCTTACATGATGGAACAGCTAGAGAGACACCGTGTATGGCTATTGGGGGACTCTGGGTACCCCAACCTGTTGTGGCTACTGACCCCAGTAAGGAATCCCCGGACCAGGGCAGAGGAACGGTACAATGAGGCCCATGGGCGTACTAGGAGGGTGATCGAACGCACCTTCGGCCTCCTAAAGGCCAGGTTTCGGTGCCTGCATATGACAGGTGGATCCCTAATGTACTCACCTAAGAAGGTGTGTCACATCATCGTGGCCTGCTGCATGCTTCACAACCTGGCTTTGCGCCGCCAGGTGCCTTTCCTGCAGGAGGATGGTCGAGACGGTGGTGTTGTGGCAGCTGTGGAACCTGTGGAGAGTGACGAGGAGGAAGACGACGGGGCTGAAACAGACAACAGGGACAGAATCATTGCACAGTACTTCCAATAGGACACAGGTAACAATTCAAACATAATTTAGTAAATGTAAACTACTCTCCTGCATCTCTGCTGCCTGTCTATTTGCCCCAGTGTATGATGACTGAGTTGTGGCTTTTCCCTCCCTATTTCAGATCTGGGGTCCCCACTACGAGTCCTGTGCTTCGTTTCCCCATGGACTACAGCTTTGTGGCAGCGGTTTGTTGACTTCACTATGTACAAGGACATATTTGCACTGTCATGTCAATTACAATATTTTGAAATCACAGCCAGACTCCAGATAGTTTTGTGCAAAATAGGTGTTTATTACAGTGCTCAAAATGGGATGGGTGGTTTCAAGTGGGTGGGGGCTATGGTGAAGGAATGTCCATGGCAGGGTCCAGAGTAACAGTCACACAGGTGCATTGTCCATAGGCCTGTGGAGAGATGGAGCATGGCAGTTCAAGGATGGACAGGGTGACAATGTGGGACAGTGGGATGACATCAGGTGGTATCCTTTGCTGGCGGGGGTCTTGACATCCTACTCTGTCTTCTTGCGAGATCTCAGGGCCCTCTTGCGGGGTGGTTCTTCTCCTGCAGGAGGTGGGGGTCTGGTGGGCTGCTGTTGTGCGGGGGCCTCCTGTCCACTAGCACCGGCGGAGGTGGTTGGCTGTTCTTGGTCCAGGCTAGTGGCAGGGGCCCTTTGTTGTTGTTGATTGTCCGTCCTGGTGTTGATGAGTTCCTGCAGCAGCCCTACCATGGTAACCAGGGTGGAGGTGAGGGCTCTGATGTCCTCCCTGTACCCCCGATAGTGTTCCTCCTGCAGTACCTGGATCTCCTGGAACATGGCCAGTACCGTCGCCATCGTCTCCTGGGAGCGGTTGTATGCTCCCATGATGGTGGTGAGGGCCTTGTGGAGAGTGCGTTCCCTGGGCCCGTCCCCCCCCTGTCGCACAGCTGCCCTCCCAGTTCCCCTGTTTCCCTGGGCCTCTGCCCCCTGGCCGGTGTGCCCACTACCACTGCCCCTAGGTCCCTGTTGTTGTTGGGGTGGTGGGTTATCCTGGGTGCCCTGTAGTGGTAGACACACCGCTGATTGACGCGCCCTGGAGACAGAGGCATGGGCCTGCTGGGTGGGAGCTGTGCTGGTGTTCCCAGAGGGGTTTGGGTCTGTAGTGGCCTGTGGCTGTCTGAGGGGAACCGACTGTCCAGAGGTCCCCGATGGTCCGGGCTGGTCATCAGTGTCTAGGTCGACAGAGCTGCTGTCATCGCTGACGGCCTCTTGGGTGGGGGGTGTGGAGAATTCTGGGCCCTCCGTGGCGGTGTGTTGGCGGTCGGGTCCTGCAGGGGTATAGAGGTATGGTTATAGTTTCAATGTGTGCCATATGGGTGTATCTGTGGGTTCCCGTGTCCCCAAGTGCTGGCATTCGTGTGTGGGGGCTTTGGTGAGGGTGGCTTGTGGGGGGGATGTGTATATGCATTGGGCATGCTTTGGTGATGGGTGTCCATGCTTAGTGGACGCATGCAGGCCTAGGTTTTGGGATGTGTGGGTTGTGATGGTGAGACATTGGCAGGGAATAGGTGTGCTGGGGGTGGGGGTGAGGATGGTGGTGGGGGTGAGGATGGTGGTGGGGGTGAGGGTGGGGGTGAGGATGGGGGTGGGGGTGAGGGTGGGGTTCGAGGATGGGGGTGAGGGTTGGGGTATGATTTGGCATGCAGGTGGGGGGGAAGCAGTATTGAAGCTTCAACTTACCAGAATCCATTCCTCCGCCGACTCCTGCGAGGCCGTCAGGATGCAGGATGTTCAAGACTTCCTCCTCCCATGTTGTAAATTGTGGGGGTTGAGGTGGGGGTCCTGCGCCAGTCTTCTGCACGGCGATGTTGTGCCTGGATACCATGGAACGCACCTTCCCCCTTAGGTCGTTCCATCGCTTCCTGATGTCTTCCCGATTTCTGGGGTGCTGTCCCACAGCGTTGACCCTGACGACAATCCTCTGCCATAGCTCCGTCCTCCGGGCAATGCTGGTGTATTGGACCTGTGTGCCGAAGAGCTGGGGCTCTACCTGAACGATTTCCTCCACCATGACCCTGAGTTCTTCGTCTGAGAAGCGGGGGTGTCTTTGGGGTGCCATGGAGTGGTGTGTATGATGTGTGGGGTGGAGTATGTGTAGTTAAGTGTGTTGAGTGTGGTGGTGTGTGTTGTTTTGTGTGTGGATATTGTGTGGGTGATGGTGCCTCTGTGTGATGGTGTTCTGTGATCGCTGCTGTGTCTCTCAGTGCTTCTTTTTGGATTTTGGTCGAAGGGGTTTGTGGGTGATGTGGGTGTGTGTTTTATATTGTATTGTGTGTGTGGGAGTGGTGTGTGTATGTGTATCAGGTGTGTGGAATTCAAATCGTCCAATGTGGCTGAGTTTTGTTCGTTTGTGTGTATTCTGACCGCCGCGTGGATTCGTGGGTCGTAATGGCATGGGCGTATTTCTGTTGGCGTGACGGTGGAGGTTTGGTCACCTCCACTTTTCCGCCGACCGCTGGTCTGGCGGTCTGTTGTGGCTGTCGGATTTTCGGAGGTTTGGCTGCTGCGGGTCAGAATGACCGTGGCGGATTACCGCGACCGCGGCGGAATTATGGAGGATTTCTGACCGGCGGTAGGCGCCTTTTACCGCCGAGGTCAGAATGACCACCAATGTCTTGAGTGTCTGGGGAAAGGGCCCCTGCCTTCACATCGGAGGAGTTGGAGAAACTCGTGGATGGGGTCCTCCCCCAGTACACGCTACTCTACGGTCCTCCAGACAAACAGGTAAGTACACTGGGAGCATGCTGTATTGGCTATGCCTGTGTGGAGAGGGCTGGATGTAAGAAGGAAGGGGGGAGAGTGCGGCGTGCATGAAACGACGGTGAGTGCATGTGCCACAAGGCAAGGGTAGGGGTGGGGGGCAATCACTTTGACGGTGCAGTTGGTAATAACTTTCTCTTCCCCCTGTACAAATCATGTAGGTCAGCGCTCACCAGAAAAAAGATATTTGGCATGCCATTGCCAAGGACGTCAGGACCCTGGGGGTCTACCACAGACAGAGCATCCACTGCCGGAAAAGATGGGAGGACATTCGCCGCTGGAGCAAGAAGATGGCGGAGGCTCAGCTGGGGATGGCCTCCCAACGTGGGAGGGGTGCCGATCGCACCATGACCCCCCTGATGTTCAGGATCCTGGCAGTGGCATACCCGGAGTTGGATGGGCGCTTGAGGGCATCACAGCATACACAAGGGGGTGAGTACACTCTCATTCTGCTGATTTTGCGCGCAGTGGAGGGGTCTGGGTGGGGGAGGTGGGCTGTGGGTTTCCCTAGCCCAGGGCGAGTTCCGTAGGCAAGGTCCCTCCGTAAGGCCGGCCATGTGGCACCCCACCGCACCTCTGTAGAGTGCCAAGTACACCTAGTCATGCCCCTGTGTCATCCATGTGTGCAGATGTCGTCCATGGCCTAATAGGCCATGTTCCAGGAATTGAACAGTGGAGCCCAAGAGCGCAGCGTAGTGCAGGGGGCTTGTGTGTCTGTCGTCTCCGCCAACGGTAGCGGTAATGCATGCACTCAACATGTCTTTCTTCTGTCGTCGTCCCCTTTTTGTGGTCTCCCTGTTCTTGTTTGCATTAGCATCATCAGGCGGAGGAGCAGTGGCACCGGAGCACGAGGGGGCTGCATCCCACATGGCCATGGAGGGCCACACTACGGAATCAGACTTCACCAGTGGGACGGAGTGCGAGGGGAGCTCCACGGTGGGGACGGGAGTTGAGACCAGTGACACGGACTCGTCCTCTGAATAGAGCTCCCTTGTGGTGGTGGCAACATCTGTGCCCCCCCCATCTACAGGTACAGCCGCCACCCCCCCTTCCAGCACCGCCCTCCGAGCAGCCCCTCAGCCTTTGCCCCATGCCCGCTCACCCGGGAGGGTGGGCATCACCTTCACCCCAGTCACCCCTGCTGCCCTCAGTGAGGAGGCCATTGACCTCCTCAGGTCCCTCACTGTTGGCCATTCTACCATTTTGAATGCCATCCATGGTGTGGAGAGGCAGTTGCAACAAACAAATGCATTCCTGGAGGGCATTCATTCTGGTCAGGTGGGCCTTCAGCGAGCTTTTCAGACGCTGGCCTCAGCACTGATGGCAGCCATTGTCCCTGTCTCTAGCCTCCCTCCTGCAACTTCCTCCACCCAGACCCATTCCCCTGTACCCCAGCCTATCACAAGCACACCTACAGACCAGCATGCACACACGTCAACGCACAAGGGAAGCTCAGGCAAACATAAACACCACACATCCCACAGGCACTCACGCAAGCATCACACACATGCAGACACACCAACATCCACTGCCTCCACTGTGTCCCCCTCCTCCTCATCTCCCTCCTCCCTCCCAGTCTCGTCTGTACTCACACCTGCATGCACTACCTCTACAGCCACTATTACCCTCACCAGTGCAACCACCACCACACCCCGCTCACGTGCAGTCACCACCCCCACTACCATTCACTCGTCCCCTGTGTCCTCTCCCAGTGTGTCTGTGACGCCCCCTCCCAAGATACACAAACGCAGGCACACACCCACCCAACAGCCATCCACCTCACGACAGCCTCCAGCCCATGCACCTTCACCCAAAGTCAGCAAACGAACACCTCCTACAACCACAACCTCTTCCTCCACTCCCAAACCCCCTCCAGCTACCCGTCCCAGTGTCTCCAAAAAAGTTTTCCTGTCCAACCTTGACCTCTTTCCCACACCTCCCCCACCCCGTCCGTCTCCTAGGTCCCGAACTAGCACCTCAGCCACAACATCTCCGGGACCAGTGGTGCCTGTAGTCACCGGAATCTGGAGTGCACCGGCCACCAGGGCAGCCAGTGTGGCACGGAGCCACAGCACAGACAGTCCCCCAGCTTTGAAGCATCAGAAGTTGGCCAGTGCCCGGCGGGAGAGGGGGAAGACTCCAGCCACCAAAGCGGCTCCCCGGGGTACAGGTGGGAGTGTGGAGTCAGCTGCGACACCTTCCATGGTGAGAAAGGGGCACAAGAAACTCAGCAACTCTGGGAAGAGCAGCACAGTGGAGAAGACCGCCATCATCCCCGCTGCCCAGAAGGCCACCGCCAGCACAAGCCCAGCTGCCCAGGAGGCCACCGCCAGCACCAGCCCAGCTGCCCAGGAGGCCACCGCCAGCACCAGCCCGTCTGCCCAGGAGGCCACCGCCAGCACCCGCCCCTGCTGCCCAGGAGGCCACCGCCAGCACCAGCCCAGGTACACTGGAGGCCACCGCCAGCACCAGCCCAGCTGCCCAGGAGGCCACCAGCCCTGCTGCCCAGGAGGCCACTGCCAGCACCAGCCCAGCTGCCCAGGAGGCCACCGCCACCAGCCCTGCTGCCCAGGAGGCCACCGCCAGCACAAGCCCTGCTGGGACAGAGAGGACTGCCAGCACAAGCCCCGCTGGGCCATGAAGGACCGCCAGCAAAAGCCCCGCAGGGACAGAGAGGACCGCCAGCACAAGCCCCGCTGGGCTATGAAGGACCGGCAGCAGCTGAGTCACTGCAAAGGAGACCGCCGCCTCAAGCACCGCTGAACAGGGCACCACCGTCTCAAGCACTGCTGAACAGGGCACCGCCGTATCAAGCACCGCTGAACAGGGCAATGCAGTATCAAGCACCGCTGAACAGGGCACTGCCTTCTCAAACACCGCTGAACAGGGCATCACTGAATCCGTGACGGGCAGAATGCAGCACTCTGGGTGCCATGCCCCCTCCAGAACCAGTGGAGACTGTCATCCATTACCTCTGTCCTTGGCAGAATGAAGCACTCTGGGCACCATGCCCCCTCCAGAACCAGTGGAGAGATACATCCACTACATCAGTCCTTAGCAGGATGAAGCACTCTGGGCACCATGTCCCCTCCAGAATCAGTGGAGACTGTTATCCACTTGAGAGACTGTTGCTTTGCACTCCCCAGGATGGAACAGTGGGCAACCCACCCACTGTAGAGACTTGAGAGACTGTGACTTTGCACTCCCCAGGATATGGCAGTGGGCAACCCACCCACTTGTGAGACTTGAGAGACTGTGGCTTTGCACTCCCCAGGATTGAACAGTGGGCATGTGCCCCTCTCGTGGATTTGGCGTCGTGCACTCAAGCAGCTGAGGTGCCCCCCCTTTCCCTCCCCCTGAGGTGCCTGTTTTCTTGCTCTCTGATGCCCCTGCAGTGTTCTCTCCGTCATGGTCGGGGATCTTGTGTGGGCCTCGCCCATACCGTGTGGGCCCAGTGTTCCACGGACTTATTTGGAGCACTACCTGGACTACTATGCTTGGTATATATTCTGTACATGGTGTATATATATGTTTTTGCTTACTTGATTTTAATATATTACAATGGTTACACTCATTTCCTTTTGTCTTTGCATTCTTGCATCCGGGAGGGTTGGGGGGTGTAACTGTGATGAATCATACTGTATTAGTGTGTGTGTTGTAGTGGGTAAGGGTGGGGATGTTGCATCTTGCATGTGTGTGTCCCTGTTTTTTCCCTCCCTCCTCCCCTGTGTCGTAGGTGCAGTACTCACCGTGGTCTTCGCTGCCAGAGTTTGTTCTCCTGGTAGAGGAGCAGAAAGACTACCACAGGGAGAATTTGGAGTTCCGGTTCCATGGTGTCCTCGTTCCTCGTGGGGTGTGTAGAGATGAGTGTTTTCCCTTTGAAAACCTGTTTCCACTGTGTTTTTATCCACAGTGAATCTGCCCCGGAAAAGGTGGCGGATTGGCCTGTTGTGAGACTGTGGGCGGTACTTTGTCCTCCGCCTGTCTGTTGGCGGTGTTTGTTTGTACCGCCATGGCGGTCGGAGTGTTAAAGTGGCTATCTTTGTTGGTGGTTTCCGCCACGGTCGTAATTGCTAAATTTTTACCGGCGGCCTGTTGGCGGTCTTACCGCCACTTTAACACCGACCTCCAGGGTTGTAATGACCACCATAATGTATTCCTAAAAACCCACAGTTTGCCTACATTGAGAAACCAGTTCTCAAACCCGTCACTCTTTGATTCTTGCACTCTGGCTTTTTTTTCTCAGTGGTTATGTTATACCCACTCGACCAAATGCATTCATATCCCTATCATTATCTTGAGTCAGAAATACTGAGCCTGTGATTAATTCCTTACAATCCGTCTTGTCAAAATGTTGCTCACTTTATTCTTATAAGCACATTGCACATCTTCAAGTCAATATAAAACTTTTTTCTCTCAATGCTCCCTGCAGACACTTATTCAGTGGGCCACCACACTGCTTCCTCTCAATGATTGCTCCTTTTTCCTACCTGCATCGTTTCACCCCCTTCGGCACTCAGTTCTCTCTCACATTTGGCCGGAATTGCTCATCAGGATCACTTTCTGCAGTATGAAATGTCCATGAAGTGTTCCAGTCATCCCAACCACCCAAGCAGGGGGGTCCCTTTCTGCAATATGAAATGTCCATAAAGTGTTCCAGTCATCACAACCACCCAAGCAGGGAATTCCCCTTATGCTGCTGCCTATGCTGATTGGCCATTTGTTCTGATCTCATGTGTTGGACTTTTTGCCTTATGCAGGGTCATCCCCAGTCTTTTTGCCTCCTTCCTCCTGGTTTTTCTGACCTCACGCTGTTGGCTCTAGGACTTTGAGCACTTTATCACTGCTGACCAGTGCTAAAGTGCAGGTGCTCTCCCATCTAAAGTTGGTATTATTGGCTTATACCTAAGTGGCATATTTAATTTACCTATAAGTCCCTTGTACAGTGGTATCTCTATACCCAGGGCCTGTAAATTAAATACTACTAGTGGGCCTGCAGCGCTGCTTGCGCCACCCACTGAAGTAGACTTTCAAAACCTGCCTCAGACCTGCTAGCGCAGGGCCTGTGTGCACAGTTTTCTGCCACAGGCACCTGGCATCTAAACTTACTTGCCAGGCCCAGGACTCCCCTTTTACTACATGTAAGTCACCCCTAAGGTACGCCCTAGCTAGCTTTATGGGCAGGGTGCCATGTATGTAGAAAGGCAGAACTTGTGCCATATTGCATGGCCTGTCCTGGTAGTGACAAACAGCCTAACTGGTGTCTCACTGCTGTGAGTGCTGCCTTCTCATAGGATTGCATTAGAAATGCCCTGCCTTATGTGTAAAGGGTATTGTCTGATTTATGAGGGGTAGCGTAGGCGTGTTTGGTACGATTGTGACGGTGATAATAAATGCTGCTTACTGGTGTGGGTGTATTTTTTATTACTATCACAGAAATGCCACTTCTAGAAAGTGCGTATTTATCTGTGCTTATGACTCTGGTGTTTTGCAGCTTGACTCCAATCCACGTCTGGGCAGAGTGACAGTTGGGACTTTGTGCATACTTTTCAGACAGCCTGTACACAGGCAGGGTGGAGGTGTCACAGAGGTGCATCTGCATACTGAATAGTCTTCGTGGGCTGAGAGAAGGGAGTGGTGGGGCACACCTACATTTGTAAAGGCTGTGCCCTGGCCTCACACAATAGGGTCGTTATCCCCCCACTGATGTTTGGAGCCTGTGCTGAAAGGAGAGAGGGGGCACTCCCAGAACCAGTTGTGACTGGTTGGAACCTCCTCTCTCTACCATTGTAAAACACTGTAAGAACTGACTATATGTACAGGGGAATTTTCCCCACAATTTGGAGACTTTTTGAACTTACCTGGAACTGGACACAGACTACCGGAAGGACTCACCAGGAACCGCCATGGACTGCTGCTGCTGTGCTGACCTGTGACCTGCTTGGTCACTGAGAAGGACTTGCCACATGCTGCACCCCCTTTGTGCTGGCCTGTTGTTGGGCCCTCCATCTGTGGACCTTTTCTATGAACTCTGTCCCCCAGGAGAAGGGTGTTGTGGTCCCTGACCCCTGTCACCTTGAGAGGCACGAAGGAGTTCTTCAACACTGCCAAAATTAGCGCTTGGGGCAAACGCTGCACCTTTAAATTCTTAAAAGCGCTGTGAGCACATGTTTTTGTGATGCCAGAATTCACAGCCGCAACCCGGGCTGTACATTGGGCCGTAGCGCTTTGAAAAGCGCCCTTTAATTGCTGCCCGAATCACCGCCGCAGTCCGGGAGGCTGCATTCTTGTAGCGCGCTCCTTCTAGAGTCACGAGGGAACCGAAGCTGGAGAATCCGGAGCAAGCAGGCTCCTAGCGGTGCCCCCGGGGTAGGGATTTCTCCGAGGAGCCCCCCGGGGCACCGGCAGGCCCAACCTTGGGCCAGCGTGTCATCAGAGCAGGAGGGAGAGTAGGACGCCGCTCCCTCGCCTGCTCAAGCGCCGGAGGGCTCTCTTGAGCGTGTGGGTGGGGCGGCAGCTCATCGGAGGCTCGCCTGTGCCGCGGGCTCTCTGGTGGGCCCCCCTCGTGGGCCAGTGGCATTTTTTGGGGGGGTCTCCCCCCTGGTGAGGGTCAGTGGAGGCCCGGGGAGACCCCAAGAGTTAGTGGGTCCCTGGAGGGGCCCATTTTCAACTCGGAGGGGGTGCGTGGCACCCCCCTCCTCTCTAGAAGCATTTTTCCTGGCTTTGGCCCCCCCCCCCTTGTGAGGTCCAGTTGAGGCCTGGGGGGGCCCACAGTAATCACGGAGGGGCCCATCAGGAATTCAGAGAGGGTACGTGCTGCCCCTCCCGGTCCCCAATGCTCACAGGAGGCCCCCCTTGCGCAGAGGAGCACCGGGGGCCCCCCTTGTTCGTCTTTTAGGCACTGGAGGTGCTCTTATCAACTCAGGTACTGTTTGCAGGGACAATATACTTCAGAAGTTCTTCCTACAGACTTTAGTGGATTGATATATTGCCTTTCTGTTTTTGATGTGTGATTATGTTTTTACGTATATGGGCAAATGTTCTTTTTATGGGCATGACTTGCTAATATGTTTCCCTAACTTGCCATATGTTTTCTAATGATCCTACTATGGGCATTGTATGATATTCTTATGACAAGTGCTTTTGAGTAATAACGTGTTTCCTGACTACTGCTTATGTTGCAGAATACTGAGTAACCTGTGTGTTATGTGTGACTACTGCTAATGTGCAGAGTAACTAATGTGTAACGTTCTGACAACTGCTAAGGTAGCAGGATAGTACTGATATGTGATGTTTGGTCTGATAATTACGTTGTGTACAATACAGTATATTTTCATATAATCTGGTGTTGTGTTTCCTTTGTGGAGGGGATATTGCATCACATGTGTTGTGTGTGTTGTGCAAACGCTTTACACATTGCCTCCGGGTTAAGCCTGACTGCTCGTGCCAAGCTACCAAGGGGGTGAGCAGGGGTTATCTTGGACGTGTAACTCCCTTGCCCTGACTAGAGTGGGTAAGTTCTGCCTGGCTGAGGTGCATACCCTAGCCAACCAGAAACCCCATTTCTAACATCATGTAAACCAAAATATTTTTTCTGATGTACTGATATCCACACCTCTAAAGTCTTGTCTCCAGACATATGCTTGTGTTTCTACCTCATGATATCAGACCCTGAAACCCATTTCTCCTCAATTAATTTAAATAAAGAACCAGGAATCAGAAGACATACAGGGCCTCATTCTGACTTTGGTGGGCGGCGGAGGCCGCCCGCCAAAGTACCGCCGTCAGAATACCGCTGCGCGGTCAGAAGACCGCCGCGGTAATTCTGAGTTTCACGCTGGGCTGGCGGGTGACCGCCAGAAGGCCGCCCGCCAGCCCAGCGGGAAACCCCCTTCCACGAGGATGCCGGCTCCGAATGGAGCCGGCGGAGTGGAAAGGGTGCGACGGGTGCAGTTGCACCCGTCGCGATTTTCAGTGTCTGCTATGCCGCCAGTCAAAACCGCCAGAACCAGGCTGGCGGTAAGGGGGTCGGAATCCCCATGGCGGCGCTGCCTGCAGCGCCGCCATGGAGTATTCCTCAGGCCAGGGGAAAACCGGCGGGAAACCGCTGGTTTCCCTTTTCTGACCGCGGCTTTACCGCTGCGGTCAGAATTGGCCTGGATGCACCACCAGCCTGTTGGCGGTGCATCCGCGGTCCCCGGCCCTGGCGGTCCATGACCGCCAGGGTCGTAATGACCCCCACAGTCTGCCCAAAGGTCACTACTACCACCGCCAAATTAGCATTTATGGCAAATCAGGCAAAACTGGATTTGTTCTCTGTAGCGACTGCGCTGAGGCATAATAGGTAAAGTATTTCAGGGAGAGCGAAGAAAACAAGCACCTGGCACCCAAGATAACCCTTGATTTTATTGGAAACTACTGTCATGGAAATTTTTGCTTATATAATATATGTGAAGATGTACAGTTTTTGGAATACTTTAATAATTGGGATTTTTATCACTTTCAAGTAATTTGGCTTCCTATTGCAAGAGTTCACAAAGCTATTTAAAATACCTATAAGAAAGTGCTCTTACCAGGAATTAATTAAAACAATATTTCTGCCAATGGGTCAGTCACAATACATGAAAATGAAAGACAGTTATTAAGATAAATGGTGATTGTTGATTTACATATCAACAATCATATGCAAGATTGATTATAAACCGAACTTACAACACAATTAAAAGAAGGTGCTCCAAGTGATGGAACAGTGCAGGTGCATTACAGTGGGCCATATGACACAACAAACATGTAAAAAATTAATATTTCCAATATGTACACTGCCCCACCCCCATGGGGGTAGATGCATGGAATGTCAACAAATTGACTGCCTTACGGAGAATCACCTGGGGTCTTCATCAGGACAAAGGGCTGGTAGCAACCTACTAGGTACAGTACATAGATCTTCAATCATAACATGCTTAAAAAAGCCCTAATTTGAAATACCCTGATGACAAAAGATGTCTGTAAATGACAGACTAAATATGTGTACCAATCTCTAAATGAAAAGAGGAGAAGACCCAAACAGTTTAGGACCAACGATAAATCAACATAGTATATACTAGGTCCAACAACGACGCATGCTGGAAAATGTGACACCCCCTTGTGATGGCCTCAAAGGGGGGGAAATGTGAAAAAGCGGCATGCTGCTCAATAAAATATACTCATAAAGGAGCATCGGAACAAATCTCCAATGGCATGCTGCTAAGCAAAAAACACTAAATTAGGCAGCTTCTCTAAATGAGTGTTATGCTGGTGGTGGGAGTTGTGTATCATATGCTGACTCCGTCATGTGGTCATGCACCATATCATCCAGCAACCAGGTGTCATAAACCTCCATGTATAATACACTGGGCAACTACAAAATTCCCAATCCACACTGCGAATCATCTTGTGGAAGCCCAAAACACACCACATAGATGCAAGGTGAAAATCACTGCATGCATGCTTCAAAATCATATAAGTCTGACACCCATGAAGATAACATGCAGTGCCCTAATCAAACTTCTCTGTGGAGTAGTCCACTCTTACCTGTTTTTACCTGTCAGTCTTAGGACGATCTTCCCACAGACATGTTTTGCCATTTTTCCACCAATTTTACTGAACTTGTTTATGTTGACCTTAGGACTCTGTGCACTTTACCACTGCTAACCATTGCTAAAGGGCTTGTGCTCTCCCTAAAACACAGTTTGATGTGTATATACCTAATCAGCATATTTAATTAACTTATAAGGCCCTAGTAAAGTGTACTACATGTGCCCTGAGCCTGTAGTTTAAATGCTATTAGTGGGCCTGCAGAACTGCATGTGCCACCCACTTAAGTAGCACTTTAAAACATGTTCCAGGTCTGCCATTTGCAGCCTGAACACAGTGTTACATTGCCATGTCAACCTGTCATTTAAAACCCCTTGCATACCTTAAACTTCTCATTCATAACAGGGTAGTCACCCCTAAGATAGAGCATAGGTGCTGTGTAATTAAAAGGAAGGGCATATACTTAAAAATTTTAAATGTCCCAGTAGTGAAAAAGTCTTGAATTAGTGTTTCACCAATGTGAGGCCTACCTCTCGCATAGAATAACATTGGGGATTCCTTGTTACATTTATTAAGCTATAATTCCATATTGGTCTGTCATGTTTAGTACCTTTAGAAGTCTAACGATACAACCTCTTTAAAGGTAAAGTCAGATTTATTTTTACAATGGTGAAAATGCCACTTTTAAAAAGTTGGAATTTTCCTGCTCTTAGCCCTGTGTGCCGTCAGCATGTCTTGAATACACATAGGGGGTGGGTGAAAACCGGGCTTTCTACATTGTTTTTAGACAGCCATAAATAAGGGGAGCTTAGGTGTGACTTGATTGGCCATCAATATCCTGATGGGCCATTCAGGGAAGGATGGGAGGGAGGAGGGGACCACAGCCTCAAACCTACACCTGAATAGGCTGCCTCCAGTCCCCACACGAAGGACAGCTTAACCCACTGTAGTGAGTCTAGAGCCAGGGCAGGATGGGGGACTGCTGTGCACTTCAAAGACTTCAAAGGTACCACTGGATATACAAACTGGACCTCTGAACCTACACATACAGTACATTTCTGGACCTGTGGATGCTCTGCCAGGAAAAAAGGACTGCTGTGCTGCTGAAGGACTGCATCTCTACTGGACTGCTGCTCCAAAGAAGCTGCTTTCTTGGTGGGCTGACCTGGTGCCTGCTGCCCTCCTTGCCTGGATGAGTAGGGCTGGACCCACATCACTTTAACCCAACAACCAGAGTGACTCCAAGGGCCAGCTGATGTGTCTCCTGTTTCTGCAGTCTCAGGTAAATAAAAGACTTCCCACGCACCCAAGTGCTGCCAATCCAGTCCTGGGCCCTTGGAAGTGGGTATAAAGTACTGCTCCCAGAAGAATCCACGCATCAATGCTCTTGAGCCGCTTGGAATTGGCGCATCTACATTGATGTCAAGGCATCACTGCTGCATTGCCGACGGTGCAGCTTATTGCTCCATCTCCAAAGCATCTCCGTCTTTGGGCAGCTCAGAACTGACACATCACTTACATACCAAGCATCGACATTGATGCATCACCTACCCTCCTGCTCGCAACTCCTGCGACATTCCCACAAGCAAGGTACTTTGCAGGGAGCTAAAACTGGTCCCTGTGTCCGACCGGTGCTCCATCGTGGTCAGCCTGACTATTCAGATTTGACCCAGTCTAACCTAACCAGATCGCCCTGGTTGGCAGTTTATGCTTTTAAGCACTACATGTCACCTTATTTTTAAAAAAATTATAACTGGGTCTACTTATTTATTTTTTGTCATTTTGGTCTTCTTTTGTTCGTTCAATGAAGCTCTATTTTTCTAAAATAGTATGGCATCTTTTTGTGTGGTATTTCACAGTTTTACTTGTTTGAAGTGTTGCACAAATATTTTACACATTGCCTCTTAATTTAAGCCTGACTGCTCTTTACAAACCTACCAGGGGTTGAGTACAGGTTAATTTGGGGTGTGTCTGTGGCTTACCCTGAGTAGGATTGTGGTTCCTTGCCAGGGTGCATACCCATGCCTGACAATTATAAGCCCAGGGCCACATTTACAAGAGGCCTGTGCCACAGGGATGTCCCTTTTAATGATGCTCCGGTGACCCAGGCCTCTCAATCATATCTATGACGAGACATAAATCCACCCTCTGTGGCTTTTCATGGCCTCATAGACATGGAGCAAGGTGAGGCAGCAGAAAAAAATAGTTGCCTTACTCTGTGTCAAGGAAGCATTCCATGGGTGTTGCAGTGGGCTTTCACACACAACTCCTATAGGTTTTGACACATTCCCTGATTTATAAGGATCTGTAAACCTGCGAATGCGTCAAAACTGTGCACCTCCCTAGAGGAGGTGTAATGCGGAGAAATAACTTTATTTCTCCTCAACCTTTCGTCTTTCTATGTGTTCTCCATTATGAAGCACACATAGAAAGAGGAAAATCCATCCATTGATTGTTTTTGTGCAGTATGGTGCCATCCTAGAGGTCTCACAGGTAAAACAAGTCCCCCCAGCCCACCACTCCTCAGACTAGTAGAGCAGTAATTCACTGCAAGCCTAACCTTTCCTTTGAAAGCAATGGTAAAGTTAAAGCCTTTCCTGGACATGTGTCTAAGCTACCCCTCTGGCATGGTGCAACATATGACATGCGCAGGGCATGTACTTTACATGTCTTGGCATCAAAACACATAAAACAACAGTTTCAATGTGGAAAAGCTTGGTCACTCTATTGGAGACTACAGGGTTATATGATGACCCCCTCAGTTGTGCTCCTGAACAGTGCAACCAAAGTGGGCACTCCCAGGTGTCAAACAACTCATTACATTAAGCCTGATATGTGCCTTTTGTGTAGAAAAGCTGCCACTTTGTTGCCTTTACACACCTGTGCCTTCCTAGGCATACATGAAGTCAGCTCCACAAGACAGTTTTCTGGCCTCCTGTAGAGAAATACCAATTACTCTCTGGAAAGGGAAAAGTGAGAGATTACAGGCCAGGGAGGTGTTGCCTGGCTCTTCCAAGAAGACACTTGGGTTTAAGCCCCAAAAGAAATGCTTCGAAGGCAAAGCCACCATTGAAGGACAGATATTTAACACTGGGGGAGGGCTGCCCAAGGTAAAGGTAAAAGGGCTGGCATGGGAAACAGTGAGGGGTTACCAGTTGCAAACCTGGTTTCCCCGTGGGCATATAGCCCGGATGTAGTCACTCTAGGGGGTAAGCTAGGTAGTACTGAACACAGAGAGAGGGGTCTCACCATCTGGAAGTGGGCAAAAGATGCATCCTGGGATAGCCAGAGGCCACTCTACAAGAAGTGGTCACCAGGTGGGAGGGAACCTGGTAGCCCATTGACTACCAACCGCATCATGCCCTGAGGGCACTTTCCGGGCCCACCATTACCACCCAGCCTTCAGGTCTCAGCCAACTTGGAAGAAGGACTGCCCTGCTGCACCGAATGGCATGCAATAGTAGCTATACCATTGAAGTCCACAACTCTGCGTCTAGTGGCTAGTGAGAAGAGGGGATGTGTGTGCCATGTCCTGCTCAAGAGAAAGCTGTCTCCAGAGCCCAGTTAAACCAAGAAAGTGCCACAAAAACTGAAGACGCTTGCTGGAGCAAGTTGGCAACCAAATTTCTTCAGGCTGCTATCAAAGATGCTGTTCAGCACCAAGGATTAAGAACAAACAAACAGATTTGCACCTGAGTTCTCTAAGCCCAGGAGTGCTGTCAGAGTTGCTGGGACCCAGGAATGATTGGCCAGTGACCACAACACCAGGCGACTAGTAGTCCAGTGGTGACTGGACGTCCACCAGAACAGAGAGGACTTCATGGGACCAAGGAATCTCTGCAAAAAGACTTCTGTCAACCGCATTGCATCTACAGCATACTTGGAGTATCCTCAGCATTCTGCATCCCTTGCATCACGACCACTCCATAGGAGCCCCTTGCAATGTGGATAAAGGGTCTGGAACTGCTGAAGGACTGCTTTTTCTGTGAAGTAACCATTCTGGAGAACCTTTCTGATCCCCCTGACTACCCTCCTGCTGGATTTAGTGTCCCCAAGTCCTTTAAAATGACTGCACTGGAACTTTCAAATGTGTCCAATTCGTTGACTTTGCCAAGGCTTTTTTGAGGTTGAGTGAATGTATTACTGCTTGTAAAATCTATATCACTGGAACGCTCTGGAGCATATTTTGTGTTTTAATGTCTAAAACCTTATAAAAATACAGTCTATATTTATAAATTGGTGTAGGATTTCTTTAGTGCTGCTGTGATTTCTGGTTCAATTGATTTGGTGCTGTTTGTTCTTATGCGTAAGCATTGCTGCTCAGTCCCACAGATACCCAGGGCTGAGCTGAGGAGTTTACAGGTGAAACCTACTGGACCTAAAGGGATGGGTGAGTGCGTTAGAAGGTGAGGTTTAACAACCACATCTTATAATACACTCTATTTCCTCACACGCACCAAAACGGCTCTGCAGTTTACGCTACTTTTTCTAGAGCATCATTACCATTACATCTCACTTTGACTTGCCAGTAATCACATTTACTATGTGAAAAGTGGCTGTGGGAGTAACATTTTCCCAAAACTGTGAAATCAAGCAAATGTGCAGATGGAAATATTTTACTTTTTTAATGAATTTGGCTCATTTTGCAAATTCCACATAGTGTCTAAAGAAGCTCTACGAGATCTCCATATCCCTCTGCGAGTGGACAGAGTTGGGCTGAGAGGCTCATTTGCACTGACTGGTGCGAGTAGCGTGAACGGCACCATGTGGTTTATTCAACACACACACATTTTGTTTTTCCTGTTCTGTGCATGGTGCTGGGCCTTATTTTCAATCTAGTCTCAACTGTTGTAATCCTTCCTTTATCCCACTTATCCACCCCTGTTCTACCTTTTTTACCTATGACATTAGTGTGTGTATTTGTGTTTGTGTAGTTTAGGCTTTTGCCTTTTTTATTTTCTGTATTCTGTCTTTTCTTTGTTTTCCCTTTACTACCTCCTTCCTTTCTTACTCTTCCTTCTCTTTCCTGTTTCTTTTTTTCCGTCCCCATCTAGCACCATGGCAGAGCATGGGTGAGGTGGCACCAGTGCAGGAGATGCTAACCACACACCATGTGTCGCCGGCACTGCCAAAGAGTGCAGCCCTGCACCATTTTCACTGAGGTGGAGGTGGCCATACTAGTTTTGTTTTGTGCAGCGCCATCTCCCCTCAATGCTGGCAGCAGACAGTAGGCCTGGGAGCGGCTATGGCCTGTGGGAGAATTGGCTGCTGTGAGGGAGGGTACACCAGTGTGTGCAGAGGCATACTGGAGTTCGGCACACCCAGCAGCAGCGGACACACTGCTGGGTCGACATTCTCAACAAGGAGCAGGACTTGCACAACCTGCTGGGCATCCAGGTTGGTGGGCTTGGTGAGAAATGACTAATTATGTATTTGTTGTGTCCTACAATGCTATTGGTTTCCATAGCGTGCTGCTCAGACTTAGAGGTAAGTTAAGCTCACTTAAGGTTATAAATATTAAGGGCCATATTTATACACCTAGTGACGCAAAACTATGCCGGCGCAGTTTTGAGTCAAAAATAATACCTCCGGTTAACGCCATTTTGGTGCGCCGTGCGGGCGTCAAATTTATACTTTGACGCACGGCGGCGCAAACCACAGGTGTGAGTAATTTTTTTTTACACACACCGCAGCGTCAAGTCGTAAAGCAAAACTACGTTAACACAGCAGAAATGACTGTGGGTCAATTTACGACCCCGCAAACCGGATATGCAGCGTTTTTTGACGAAATAGCATCAAAATTCCCCACAAACACAGCCATTTCAGCAGAGGAGAGCCAAAATGGATCCGAGATGCCTCTACAGACCCCAGGAAGATGACAATAGACCAGGAACCAGCCAGGAGGACCCACACAAGAACCAGGACACTTTTAAGAAGAAAAGGAACACCAACACCAACTGTTTGTCGCCTCAAAGTTGCCAGTCAGTAGGAGAGAGGCTATATGGCAACAAATTGTCGACAAGATTAACAGTGTGGCTACCAACCACAAAATGCATGGAAGTCATCATATACATGCAGTGGCATGGGTAAAGGGGTATGGCATGGGGGCATGGCCTGCACAGACAGAAGCTGGGGCACACCATTACACTACACCAACAACAGTCCCATGGGGGCATGCTGCTATGCCAACGATGGAGCAAAGGTAAAGCCACGCCAGGAGAGAAGGGCACAACGTCAAACTGACATCCCGGCACACATCAGCTACCATACCCCCTACATTAACTAGGGCCCAATTAACAACCTCTAGCCATACCGACAACTGGAATGTAACAGTGACAACAGTTGTCACTACCACCTCCGCTCTGTGTGCAGCTCAAGTAGCCAATGGCAGTAACTTCCCCATGGATCATACACAGCTAAATTTGAGGGTTGATGATGACAACTCCAATAATCCCCTGAAACAAGACAAAGGCCCCAGTCCTGTCAAAGGTCAATGTCGCAAACATCAGCCAATGTCATCAACAGTAGGAGCTACACAGCACTAAGGACATACCCATGCTGCATATGTCAGGGTCTATCCTGTGCCTGGGTCACAATGTAACATCCCAAATGTCATACTGCTCAGACAACAGCATTGAGGGGGAGGACATATGTAACTTGTCACTGAAATACACCTGCACAGTCAGAGCAGGAAATAGGACACTGATACGATTATCAGGGCAACCCAATGTACCACACATTCCCAACATCAGCTGTACACATTACCAATGCCAAAATCCATATCGTGCCATAACAATGCTATGCATAGTATACGCTACATGTCAACTACATTTAATCGATGTGAAAGATCAAAGACTGGGGCAGGTCCAGATTGTCAAGTGTGCTGCCAGTGCCATCAGAGCACCCACAGCCAGTGAAAGGCCTCACCATGAGAATGGATGTAGACGGAGGGTTGAGTAGGACAAGAAGGTGGCAAATCACTATTTGGCCAGAACAAACACCTAGAGGAGATGATGCCGACAAGTCTAATAACTTACCACAATACATGTGACATGCAGGTGGGGCATAGGCCTGGGAGAATGCCCATCTGAAAGACTGGAGCAATAAACATGAAACAAGATCACAATGTGAATTCATCACAAGGCAGGCATGTCACATCACTAATGCCACAACACACGCACACTAATTGTACCCCATTTCATTGCAGAGGATGATGGATCTCCTGCGGATATGCCTGTCCCAGAATACCCTGATGACTTGGATGACGAGCTGACAAACATTCCCCAGCAGACCATCCAAGAGGTCCTTGGAACCCTCCAGACCCCACCTTCAGTCCCAAGGAGGAGCACAGAACAAGCAGCCATCACAGAGGACCCACCCACCACCCCAATTGTAATACCTGCCATCTCCAATACAGCTGAGGACTCAGACGACACAGGCACCAGCTTTGAGAGAACTGTAGTTGGGGTACAGCGGGAGCTGGCCAATGAGGTGCAGGGAGGGATGTAAACTATGGCAGCCAGCCTAGAGGGGTTGCGTTTGTGCATGATGTCATCTGCAGATCAGGCAGCAGCTATGCAGGCGCTAACATCCATCCTGCAAGGACTACAAGAAACTGTCAAGGAACTCACCACTGCAGTAAGGGAGTTGCCACAACACCTTTCACCCCAAACCTTCAACTGCATGCACAAATGCAATCATGACCCCCTCAGGGCCGACATGGCTGCCTACCATCGTGATGTGGCTGCTATTCTTAAGAATCAGCAGATCCTCCTTGCTGCAGTACTGCCCTTAAGACCTCCACAGGTACCAGTGACCGTGATGTCTGACTCCACGTCTTCTAACACTGAGGTGTGTGTTGCCCCTTCACAACCACCACCACCAAGGACAGAGGAGGCAACACACATAGCAGAAGAAGAAGACATGGAACAGATCACATTCACACGGAAAAGTACCCGGAAGCACTAGTCCCTGCCACATGCCCAACTATTGCCAAGGTCCTGCGTTTTGTAACTTGCCAGTCTTACAACAGCTCTACTCAATGACTGTTCTGCTAACCACTGTATATCTTGTCTGCCTGCCCAGTGCTTGTCTCTCTCTTACTCATTGGCAAATCCTGTCCCTCTGCACTGTCTGAAACATCACCCCAGCATGTCAAAAGCATTTTCCTTAACCCCTTGTGTAGGATCACAATGTAAGATGACACTATAATGGACTCACAATCATGGACAATGTACATATAGCACTACAGCACTTTTCAATAAATAGCACTTACACCACAAATCTGTCTCTGGGTAATGTGACACATCAACTGTGCAGTATATAACTGAAATGTGCCTACTGTCAAATAACGTAGCTTGTCAATACAACTGTCCTGAAATTATGTAGTCAGATAAATCTGCACAGTGGCCAGGATTGCATCATACTCTGCCCTTCCTTAGGGTAATATCTGATGAAGTGAGAAACCATACACCATCATGCTGTGTTATACAGAATAATGCTTCTTCAAGGGATATCTAAGTCATAAAATAGTGGCAGCAAAATGTTGTCACCATGCAATACTAACACATATAACAGTGCACACAAATCTAAGCAAACACTCCAAAAACTGCATGAATGAAGGTGTCTGAGTTTACATCCAAATAGGTAATTATGCTGAACAACGTCACAAATGATCTATGTGAGTCATGAAGACAATACTACAAGAGTGCTTACAACAACTCATCTTATAAGGGTGTCCTTGAACATCACACTGCAGTCAGACCTAAAACTGTTCCCCCAATACCAAGTCTGGAAGCACTGTTTGTGACTTACAAAACATACTTATCGACAAAAACAGGTTGGGATCCATATTAACTGTGATTGGTGGTTGCAACGAATGGACGAATCTTTGCAAGGTAGCTCTGGGGTAGCTGCCAATCTTACAGCTCAGTTGGGATTTGTTCGTAGCATAGGACACAACTGTAATAGAACAAAATTCATGTGCACTAATGCCAAGGCCATGAACAATTAGCATTTAGCACATACTGTAAAGAGGTCACGATACATTTATTAACTGGTAATCACAGAAGAGGAAACTGAGGGAAAAGTCTTACCTACCCTAATCTACCCTGACTACTCATTACCCACAACTGTCCCTAACTAACCTAACCTAAACTTACTTATCACATGTAACAAAACGTTCTAAACATCAACCCCCCAACCCCCTTATGAGACGGGACACATGGAGGACAACATATACTAACCTAAACACATACTATACTACCCTAAACAAATATATATTTTTTTGTAATTTTTTTTTTTGTAATTGTTTTATTTTTATTAAACACACAAGAACTCCAACATAGCCCCCACCCACCCACCCACACAATTAATAAGTAAAAAATAGAAAGAATCAGGACCCCCCACCCGAACCCACTAACACTAGCTAAACTAACAGCCTATACTAACTTATCACTAAGCCCCCTAAGCCCCCTAAGCCCACTAAGTATAAGAACAAGGAAAGAGAAGAAGTCCAGAGGTTGGCCCTCCGGAGGGTCCACTTTATGGACCACACACGCCTGTTAATATGGCAAACATCCCGGCTCAGATTACTGATCTTCCTCAACACACGGTCCATCTTACGTTCCATTGCCTGGAATGCTGCAGGGTCAACGGTTGGAGCTGGGGCAGTCTGGGTACCGGCAGAGGAGGTTTGTGGGCGTGTAGAGCCAAGGCCTGTGGGCTGTCCTGAAGCTGTTGCAATGCTGGGGCCTGGAACAACAGCAGACGTTGGGACAACAGTCCCAGCTGTTGGTGGTGCCACCTGGGTGGAAGTGGTGGTTGTGCTAGTGGTGGCTGTGGTGGCCAAAGTAGGGCCACCCTGTGGGAAAGCCCCCCATGCTCCGGAGGCCCGTTCATTGCGGTATCTACGGGCCATCCTCCTGAACCCCAACTCTACCAGCAGGATATGTTGGTATCTCATGGCCCGCCTCTGGAACTCACGGACCTGGATGGGTGTCATGTTTGCAGCAGTGAAGACAAAGGCAAATAATTTACATTAGGAACTGCATTGTCTGAAATGGCACAAGAAGTAAATCAGACAATACATCTACTGTACTTGTAACAGCTCATATCACCATACAGATCATTGCATGTCCCTGAGGAAGTACATGGTAGGCCAGCCTACAAAGGTCACATCACAAATAGCACATCCAAAGCCTACGAGATGGGTAACAACTGGCATTGACTTGCCATCTGAGTTCTGCCAGTTATCAGCCAGCAATCATGCTGTACATCCTCCGCCAATGCCTGGGCTACAGATGTCAGTGTACGGAATGCAAAACTAAAGCCACATGGTCTGCAAGTTGTAACTGGACTTGCCAGTATAGTACCCATGTGCCATACCTGAGTATGTATACTAGGTTCCGACCAAACAATCACTTTTTCACATGTATGTGTAACATACTGGTAGCATCAGTCCTAGGTACCCTATTCACAAACCCATGCCTGTGTTTGAGGGGGTGGGGGTGGAGAAACAATGAACTATTCCAAACAACATGGACACCCAGGAGTGTATAGAAAACTCCACACATGTTTGGCTCTACACACACACCACAGGTAAGGTCTATCAACAAGTAGGAGTCTGCAAACCCTTGACCAATCATTGCGCCGCACATGTCAGGAAATGCAGAGCTTGGTACACATCATATACTTCCAGTAAGGCATGACTTACACCAGTCACAGAGTTGCACGAACACCCATGATCATGATTAGCATGCACACCTAGGCCATTGCACTCAAATTCCATATACCTGTAGCACTACATGTGGAAGTACATGCTGCTAGGAAGTTCTACCTACAGTTTAATAAGTACTTTGGTGAATAGGGAAGCAGAAGTCTGTTGGAAAGTGATTTGCAGTACCAATCTGGGAGAATGTGGGTCTGACAGGCTTACTAAATCTGAGCTGAGATCCAGTGCGACTCTTGTTGATACAAGTGTTATCCACATGACTCACCCCAGTACTCATTGTGGGGCCTACAGGAATGACCTACAATCCCTAGATAATACAATCGGATAAGCATTGGCCAACTCAAAACGTTTGAGAAACAGAAATCCCACTCATGGAACAAGACAAATGATTGGCCAGCGTATCACACCTTGCTATGTGTTAAACACACAGGAGTCCATCACACATCACCAGCAAACACAACACATAACAGACATATCAACACTTACTGGAGTGGTCGGGGTCCTCAAATGTAGCCACCTCTCCCACAGTGTAGGGTGCCGGTCCACCTGTAAGGCATGGAAGGAAGAAATGTGCTCAAAATCTGTGCACTGACCAACAATTTCAAATACATATACAATGTGTAATCTGAATAAGGAAATGACAGCCATTCATACATGATGATACTGCATCTGATATATTACGGCCAACATGTACATAGCATGGGTCTCCTGTGACAGTTACACACATATCTGCAAACATGCAGTGGCCCTAGCTATCATGTGGTGGCAAACATGCTCCGTCATTAGTGATCAGAAATAATAATGGAGTGTAATCATCTCATCATGTGCATCCAAGAGAGACGTCCAAAGCCTGGTTACGTGAGGACTGCATTACCAGTCAAACAGCCTATGTGGCCATGACACATTTATTACACATAGGTACAATGTACAGAGGGGCAGGGACTTTTGTAAGCCCTCCTGTTGTTACAGTTTCTTCATTTGATGTGACCCAGCAATGGTGATTTGCACCAACCATGAAGATGTGAACCCATGTTCATACCTTTGGACTGTAATCCCTAATTGGAATGTGGCACAACTAACTCCAAATACCATTCTAAGATGTTAGCTGAGGGCACCTTACACCTTTTCACGATGTTTTCAAATCCATATCTGACATGTATCTGACAAAAAGATGAAGGACCACAATAATCCCTAACATTCATAGAACTTCCGTGAACGCTTTCCTTCCACACTAACCAGACTCACATGCAACATATGTCTGGGTCACTTTGCTATCATCAATTGACTTGAAGCCAGCACTAATTTTCTGCATCATATAGTGTTTCTAAAGTCAGTCTAGCTATTGCGTCAACAAAGTTAGCCAATATTTTAGTACATCTTTACTTCTCTGGCAAATGTGACCTATATAGACATGATTGGCTCCTATTTTGTTTGGTTGTCTGACACAAAGGCAGCACCAATTTACTTAACTGAAAAGTATCCTGTAAGTTTGCAGAGCACGTGCTTCCTGACAGCTAGCAATTGTGATCCTTCACATAGTACATCAATTACCCTGTATGTTTCCGCAGCATTACACACAGTCAGCAATTTAGCTGGCAGATATTGTACAAATCATCTGACGTCACTACAGAGCATTTAATCGTGCACATTTACATGATTAGTACTCACCAACAGGGCCACCAATCACTATTCCCAGGTGGTCCAGCAGATCTTGCTCCCTGGTGATGAGGTCAGCCCACCGGTGCTTATTGTGGTGGTCACTCCTCTGGCTGGCATACACACGCTGCAGGTGATGCAGCACCTTTCCCCAACGGATTCTGCGCACATCAGTGTGATACCCCTGCATCACCCTGCCCCCTGCCTCGATCATGAGTGGTAGGAGATGGCACACAAGCCATCTAAAGCCCCCAACTCCTCACCCATCCTGCCAAGACATGGCCTACCAGACATCTCGGCAATTAAAAGGGGAATAGGGGATAAAGAAGTAGAAAGGGGGAAAGTAGGTGTACAAAAAAAGAAGAAAAGTAAACTTAACCACTAAAAGAGCCAACTATCCCCAAACTAGCACTACCCATAACAGACTCCCACAAACAACAAAAACACTAGAATACTGGACAAATGTAAACAAAACACACTAGGACACTATACAACAGCAATATTTATTTCACAAAATAAAAATTCCGATAGCACACAGGACACAAAAGCACAAAATCACTGGACAACACTCTGAACACAGCCACACAGTCTAGAAGATTCACAGACTGCAAAGTGAAAGTACACCCACTGTACATAATCTGTAAACAGGATATCCTATTACATCACTTCCTGCATAAAATGGCCGCCGTTTTTCACGTTATGCATCATATTTTTTCACGCATACAGTTTGTGCGTCATATTTTTCGACGCACAGGAGTGAAAATGAGGCCGCATCCAAATAATAGTAAATATTCTGTACAATTATTTGGATGCGGCCTAATTTTCACTCCTGTGCATCGAAAAATATGACGCACAATCTGTATTGTTGGAAAAAAATGACACATAACCCTAGCAAATCAAATTTTAAGTGCATGAACTGGTTTTGGGCATTTTTTCAGTTTTTATGTTATGTAACATTTGGGACACATCAGAGACAGGCTGATCGCACCCACTATTGTGTTGATGGTGTATGTTCACATGTGAGACATCATACTGCAGCGGACCATGACCCGCTATTTCCTCAACAGGATTTTGTCGGTTGGATGACGCACTAGATGGCCATATGTGTGGCCTACATATATGTATTGCACAATTTGGGCATGTTTGGCATCAGGAGAGGATAGCAATGTGATGCACATATGTACAATACCTCAATGCCTATGGCTCAATGTGTGTGCAGTGGCAAATAATGTAGTTGTTGACCGAGTGTGTGTGCATCACAAGATGCATTATTGAACATTTGCTTGTATGAATGTGAAGTCAATGTGTCCATACCTTAGATGCAAGTCATTGTGGAAATGAGAGAGGACATGTGTTAGTCATACATGTAGCAACATCAGTTATATGGACTTCCAAGATTTTGAGTAACGTAGACACCACACATGACAAAGCATGCGCCAGATAGATGGCAGGCGCTTGTTCATGTCAATGGTCCACAATTTCGATATCCGATGTCCTGGATTTTTGGTAACAGCTTCCTAGGCACTTGTTGGTGAATCCCACAGTGAGTCAGACACATGCATTGAGGAAGTGGGTACCATGTAATTGGCCCAGACAGCCAAAGGTGAAACACAAATGTATGATGACGCCACAGATGAGGTCATATAACTGAGCCACAACTCTCCAGTGGCTGTGGTAGACCAGCAGACGAGGCAGCACGTGTCCACATATTTCCAGTGATCAATTGCACAGAGGTGTCTTGTTCATGTGTGTGGTCCAATGTTGATCCTGTATATTTTTAGGGGTGTATGTTGTCACAGTTACGTCCAGGTCTCATCATGAGTCAGTGGCAGCTATTCCTGTATCTACTGAGTATCCTTTGTTGATCAATGTGAGTAAAGTGGATGAGGACATGAGAACCTACATGGGGATGGTCCCACCCTGTCACTGAAGACGTGTAATGAGACTGTCAACAGGGCAACCTTGGTGTGCTGAGTGAGATAATGTCTCAGGTGTCATGTTCCGGCAGGTGTCATTACAACATTTGTACACAGGTTGGCCTCTGCAATTCGCACTGCATCTGGGAACATCATAGCCTCTGTGCTGATTATTTTTGCAGCTATTCACCACACACAGCCCATCAATATGTTGTGAACAATGTAATTCTGTGTGTGAACTGTCAGGGTCCTGACATGTGTGGACTTTTCATGGACATTATCAGAGGTTGCTGGTTCTGCTGAAGGTCCCGTACCCAATCCCTGCATGTGGCCCTGGGACACTGTCACACTTTGTCGTTCATGCATAAATGAGACCCAGACAAGGGATGGGCCATGAATTTTGGTATTCAAAGAGGATTTAACTAATATGGTACAATTAAAAGGCAAACGATGCTATACAATGTATTTGGGTATGCATTGATGAAGCACATGAGCAAATACCCTCTGAGGAATGAGAGGTTTGGTAAAGAAAGTGTGGTACATATGTAGCCACAGGGAAATTTTAGGGTGACGCACAGACAGATTCCAGCAGTTTCACAAGTTACAAAATCAGTGGTCTGACTAAGACTGTTTGTAGGACGAACTAGACAGTTGACATGTAAAACTGTGTATGTCCTCTGCTTTTGAAGGTGACACATGAACCCAAGGGCTGTGTTACACAGCTTCATTACTAGCAATGCTTATCGGTGTACTTGACAAGATGGCAACTCCTATGCTGTTCCAGGCATCAGCAGGGGCAGTGCATGTTGAAATGGGTGGTGTGCATGGAGGTGATCACAGGTGTGGGCTGCATCAGTTTCTCACACGTCCTGTAGGTGAGATTTGCATTCTAATGGCCATCAGACGTTTTCACACAGGAAGCAATCTACAGGTGATAACAGGGCTTAGGAACTACAAGCCAGTGTATTAATTGACCTTACGTCCATGCAGTCAGATGTACTATGACAATGGTATACCATAGGAAAGGGTGTAGCACACTGGATTACTATTGCTAGTCTGTGTGTGTAGAGGAGGGAATATCGGGGTACACATATTACTATTCCAGGGACCACTTCAGACAGGTGGGTTGTGACCAGCAGCATGGGTGTGTCAGGAGTTAGGAAGTGGGCTGACATGTACATGGAATGTCAGGTGCACAATGCGGCTCATATGTGTGCCACTTGTGCTGTCTATTTTCTGATTCTAGGGAACTCTAGTCAAAGATAGTCCTTGCAAAGATTGGATGCAGTTGGACTTACTGCTGTCAAGGGTCTGGTCATACATTCCTGTTACTGATGCAAAAGCATATCAACTGCCTCACGTATGAGGCTTGTTTTCCCCTTATTGAGTGATGGTGTCTCAGTTGTGTGCCATATGCTGAGATGAACCATGTTTCCAACATGTATGTGTGAAATAGGTGTGGTCCTCTGCTATTGTCCTTCAAAGTTGAAATGTACAGGATGTATGTCGTTTACAGTGTGTGTGTATGTGACCGTTGTATGATACGCATCACAATTGCTCTGGGATTTTCAGTGTCCTAATCGGTATATCAGCAATACTCCATGAGGCACCACTCTTATTCTGATAGTTAGAGATAAAGGTGTGAAAAATGATTAGCCAGACCATGATATGGTGATTATTATAGGTGTTTATTTAAATTAGTTAATAAAGTGGTGATGGTGATTATATTTAAAAGAAATTGTTCACGATATGTTGCCGCCTACACAAACCAGCGGCCGTGTTTTGTTGTTCCTCCTCAAGTTGCAGGCCACCGTCCTCCTCTTCCTCCTCTTCAGGCATGTGTGGCTCTGGTTCCAGGAGGGGAATGTTCCTTCTTATGCAAATGTTGTGCAGGATGGCACATGTTAGAATGATCTTACAGACCATTTCCGGGGAATATAGGAGGCTACCACCAGTGATGTCGAGGCACCGGAATCTCGACTTGAGGATGCCGAAGGTCCTCTCGACTATGGTGCGTGTCTTCCTATGTGCGTCATTGTAGGCACGCTCTGCTGCAGTACTCGGGTTGCCAATAGGTGTCATTATCCATGGCTGGATGCATTACCCCTGATCAGCTGCAAGAGAAAATGTATGGGATCATGTTGATGTAGCTAGCCCCATTGAAATCACCTTGCATGGCAGTAGTTGTCTTGTGTTGTCTGTGACTCTTTTGGGTTATTGTGTCGCATCCTAGGCTTGTAGGATGTACCATATGCATTGTGTTGTTTCCTTGGCTGGACAAGTGTTTGGCTGCTGACCAGTTGTCAGCAGTATGTTTTGGGATTTGCAGTACAGTGTCCCCTCCCTAGCATTGTGACTTGTGATACAGGTGTCCCTGTGTCTTCACTGGGGGTGAGATGATAGTTCCATACACAGGTTCAATTTGACAGTGTTGTTAACATGTTCATATCAATGTACCCTGGACATCCCATACCTTTAGACTTATGCAATGGATTAATGTAAACATAATTGAGACGCTTACAATTTGCAAGGTGACATTTAGGCAACACACTCCAAACGTTGGGATCATTGATGTCTTAACATTAGACTGTACAGTAATTTCAGATGTGTGACAGGTTCAATGGTGACCTATGAAACATGGCTAGTGATGTCACAACCTCAGTGTGTTCCTGTCGACATGTTGCTGTTGTGGTGTATGTGTTGTGTGTCCTAGAGGGTTGCTGTGCAGTGTGTATATAAGTAGGTTTCTGTACTTACCAACAAGTAGTCCATTGCCATACCGTCCATCCTGGAAGTGCTGATTGATGGTGCTGTGACAGAAGATGAATGAGTCATGGACACTCCCAGGATATTTTACCACGATGTTGGTGATAAATCCTTGGTGATCGACAATGGCCTGCACATTGATGGAATGTGTGTGCTTCCCGTTGTGGTAGAGGTGTTCAGTTGAGGCAGGTGGCACAAGGCGTACATGTGTGCAGTCAATTGCACCAAGGACGTGTGGGAAGCCACTGAGTTAAAACCCCTGTATTGTTTCCTGCTGCTTCTGCAGTGTGTTAGGGAAGCGGATGTGGTGGGGTGTGACACATGTGCATCTACATTTATTTCCCCCAGGTGGAAGATTTGGCCTCTCTGAAGGCCAGATTCTATGCAATGGGGTATATCCCTAATATTATTGGGCCAATGATGGCATCCAGTACTTTGGGCAAAAAGGCAGAGAATGGCGGCTGTGATATTTCGGCAACCAGGGCACCAGTTGTTTGAAAAGAGCCACTTGCCAGCATGTGAAGTACGGCAAGCAACTTGGTTTCTGTTGGGATGGTGCGGGGTGTCAGCAAGGTGGGTGCCAACTGTGGCTCTATGTTTTGCAGCAGCTGCTGAATGGCCTGCCAGTTCAACCTGTACCTCTGGATGATGTCATGTTCCCTGAGGCCATGAAGGGTTGTTCTGGTGTGGAATATCCTCTCCTGCCTTCTGCGCTGCCTTTGGTGTCCCTGCTGGTGTTGTGGTAGCTGCTGTTGTTGCTGCTGGGCTCTGCGTCTGTGTGCACGCTGGATGAGAAGCACCTCCATGTCTCCCTTTTGCAGCTCTGCTGCTCTGCTGTTGCTTCTGTGTGTTCTGATTAAATACAGGTGTGTTTGCCCCATTTTAACGCCTGCCCTGACCCAGGCGTTAAATTGTGACGCAAATTGGACTGTGCGTCATTTCCTGTCTCTGCTTCCTGGCCGTGCATCATTTTTGCCCGAAAGCATAAATACGACACACGGCCGTTTAAGTCATTTTTTGGACGGGAACTCCTACCTTGCATATGATTAACGCAAGGCGGGTTGCCGCATCCCAAAAAATTACGCACACGGCGGAATTTTGTCATCCGCAGGCTCGAGCGTCAAAGTTTAAATACGGGGCAAGGTTTACACTGAATGTGCGTCAAAATTTTTGACGCACATTCGGTGCAGACGGAGTATAAATATGCCCCTAAGTGATCAAGTTTAAGAGAGCCAGGTGCTCAGTGCAACCTACTTGTACTTATGTTCACTTGGTCACTTGGGAAAATTGTAGACTCCTCTGCCCTATCACCAAGATAGTGGTACAGTAGTTGTAGTTATATCTGTAAGTCAGAGTTCTCTGTTTCTTTCTTTTTATGCAGCTCGTACAGTCATCAATTGAAAAGGGAAACCGACTGAGTTTCTTTTTATGCAGCTCGTACAGTCATCAATTGAAAAGGGAAACCGACTGAGTTGGCCCATCAAGGGGGGTTGTGAAGCAAAGGTCATTCATTGCAATGTATTATTAGTTGCAAATGTAGTTTACGAAATTTTGAATAGGGTTTAGGTAATAGGAATAGGTCAACTTGATACTAGTAATATAGGTGATCTGATTAAAAAAAGTACAATGACAATATGCTACTGTGTTTGCCTGTCAAAATATTTTCTAGGTGATTAACAGTACCACTAATCTGTTTTTGTTATCTTCTTTATTTCTCACATCAGCACCCAAGGGCAAGAAGAAGAGGGCATTGAAGGGTCAGGCCAAGGCTTCCATCACCAGTACCGCAGCAAGTGGAAGTGCTACCGCCACCACCACCACCACCAGCCTCGTGTCCGTGACTCTGATGGCCCCAGTAAGTTATTGCTAATATTAATCATTTCTTTAACGTTTACCCCTCTCCATTAGAATAATTTTTCTTGTTTCTCTCATAGTGTGATTTTTTTCAAGTCCTCTTTGTTCTATTTAATGTTTGTTAATTCTTGTTATTCTTCCCTGCATTATCCTTTTTTTTCTATATTTCTTGTGACTGTAGGTGACTTCATCCTGTCTGTACTAAGCTATAGCTTTCTTCGGCTTTGGTTATTAAACTTTCCCTCTCCCCTACCTCAAATACCTTGTGGACTGGTATTGTAAGACTGAGAGAATAGATTCAGAACTCTACTATGAAGGTTGCAGAGTTTGCAGATCCAAGCAAGCTATTGTACACTTGTTTGTTGGGAATGCTTTCTATTTCTTGCTCAAACAATGTAAGCGTGGCCATGATTATGGTGACCCCCCCAAGTTTTGTGCTGTATATATTATTCAGTATCCCAGCAGGGTCAATGGCAGTAAAGTACGGCATAATGGCAGGGAGGTAGTATGCGGACAGTCCAGTTGCATTTGCCAACCAAAACCATATGCCCTTCATTACAAAATTTTCAGGTGGTGTGACTACCTGGCTTTTCCCACACTGTCAACCAACAAAATGTCTAAAGTGATCTTTTAGATAGAAGAGAAGATGCTGCAAACCAAACTGCAGTTATGTATTGCAGTAGTATTTTGTTAAAAAAAGCATCTAACTCTATTCCTTATATTGTAGAATTTTGTAAAGCCCACAACTATCCCATAGGGTTTTCCAGGGGTAATATGTAATATGTTTTCTAGCCTAACAGACCACCAGTGCCGGGGCCAGCCTCAGTATGCCAGAGGATGTAGTAGTTGAAGGTGAGTTCCTGCTGTGGCAGGAAAGAGTGATGGTGAGTTGCTTTGCTTAAATATTGACGATTAGTAGTATATCCACTGTATTTTGTTGTGCAAGGCATTTCCCATCTTTTATTCTTCATGACCTCCTTGCCCATGGTACTTCATGATCCATTGCCCATGACCCTACATAACTGCAGCATGGTTCAATTTGGCACTGCAGTATTGGCTGTGCAATGTGCACCTGCTTCGGTTAAGTCAGCATTTACAAAGCTTTCAATCGATTGCAAACCAAAACAAAAACAAGGTGTCTTTCCCTTCCCTCCCAGTGCCCTTTCACTCACCTCCTAGTACTTCTTCATTCATTCCTACGTTCTGTCCCAGCCTAACAAAACATTGAAAAAAAATTATTTGCATGTGCTCCATGTTACAGACCAAGTGGTCCATATATTTATTTGATGGCTTCCAAAACAGCATGTTAAAATTCTTCCCTTTTGACATTCATCAACGTTCAGTTTCAAATATAGTGACTGACTAAGCCAAAGATTAGGCACATGCTGGCCAGTGACAATCTAGTATTGTATAGAATATCCTCTACTATACCTACCCGGTCTTTTCCCTGTCCCTTACCCTGCAGTAGATTAAGTTAAGTTAAGTTTCCGGTCCTTATTGCCAAGCAAATGTGCTTGTTTAAAATTATGTGTGTTTGAGGATGAGTCCAGGCATAAATTGGGATTAAGTGCCTGTGATTTCATGTTTTGTGGATGGGATATTCTGTGACAAATGTGTTAAATAAAATCTACATATTCCTTTCCTTTCCCTGCACTGCAGTGCATCCTTTTCCCCACCATCTACTTACGGCAGAAAGGGTATCTATTATCTACGTGTTATAGATTACATGTGCGACACATAGGCCCTCATTATGGCCCTGGCGGTGAGTGATAAAGTTGTGGTAATACCGCCAACAGCTGGCAGTAACTACTGCCAAATTATAACCATGGCAGTGATAACTTCTATAGACAGCCAATGTATCACACTATCCACCCTGGCGGAAACACAACGCACGCCGGTGGTCGCCATCAACAGCCAGGCCAGAGACAAAGTACTGCCCACCATATAAGGACACTACAATACACCACGTTTTCCGGGGAAGTACCAAAGCCATCAAAAGCCTGGCAGAAACACATCACTGAAGAGAAAAGACTCACCATGAGAGACACAGGAAAGAACAATGCCACCATGGAACTCGAACTGCTGATCTTCTGTGTTATGCTCCACATGGAACACCAACGCCAATGAAGACGACGACGGTGATTACAACCACCTAGCACACAAGGGAGGAAGGGAGGAAAACGAGAGTGACACACACATGCACAACACACATCTGACACACACACACCATACACACGTCCAGCTGCACACACAAAACACCTGATACACTGCAGAATAATGCAAGGACAACAGGAATGCAACAAGGTGAATGTATTCATATTATTCATATTAACAGGTAATAAATAACTGAATTGCCAATGAAACAGATATGTACACATGTACACAAGGGGACACTGCTCAGTCCAATGTTCAAAGGGCCCACATGGCTAAAGGGCACAGTCCAAGGCCCAATTCGAATCCTGACTTCATCCAGATAGAACTCTGCAGGGGCATCAGTTTGCAAGTGGGCAGGCACCTCAGGGAGAGGGGGGGCACCTCAGCCGAATACCAAAACAAGCTCACTGGTTCAGGTGGGGGCCATGCCCATTTCAATGTCCTGGGAAGTGCAAGGCCTCAGTCTCTCAGGTGGGTGACTTTCCCACTGGTTCTGGAGGGAGCTCCATGCCCATGTCACTGTTCTGGGGAGTGCAAGGCCACAGTCTCATGAGTGGGTGACTTTTTCACTGGTTCTGGAGTGGGCTCCATGCCCATTTCACTGTCCTGGGGAGTGCAAGGCCACAGTCTCATGAGTGGGTGACTTTTCCACTGGTTCTGGAGTGGGCTCCATGCTCATTTCACTGTCCTGGGGAGTGCAAGGCCACAGTCTCATGAGTGGGTGACTTTCCCATGGGTTCTGGAGGGGGCTCCATGCCCATTTCACTGTCCTGGGGAGTGCAAAGCCACAGTCTCATGAGTGGGTGACTTTTCCACTGGTTCTGGAGTGGGCTCATGCCCATTTCACTGTCCTGGGGAGTGCAAGGCCACAGTCTCTCAGGTGGGTGATTTTACTACTGGTTCTGGAGGGGGTTTCCAGGCCCATTTCGCTGTCCTGGGGAGTGCAAGGCCACAGTCTCATGAGTGGGTGACTTTTCCACTGGTTCTGGAGTGGGCTCTGTTGGACCTGGCTCCATGCTCATTTCACTGTCCTGGGGAGTGCAAGGCCACAGTCTCATGAGTGGGTGACTTTCCCATGGGTTCTGGAGGGGGCTCCATGCCCATTTCACTGTCCTGGGGAGTGCAAGGCCACAGTCTCATGAGTGGGTGACTTTTCCACTGGTTCTGGAGTGGGCTCTGTTGGACCTGGCTCCATGCTCATTTCACTGTCCTGGGGAGTGCAAGGCCACAGTCTCATGAGTGGGTGACTTTCCCATGGGTTCTGGAGGGGGCTCCATGCCCATTTCACTGTCCTGGGGAGTGCAAGGCCACAGTCTCATGAGTGGGTGACTTTTTCCACTGGTTCTGGAGTGGGCTCCATGCCCATTTCACTGCCCTGGGGAGTGCAAGGACACAGTCTCTCAAGTGGGTCACTTTCATACTGGTTCTGGAGCGGGTTCCATGCCCATTTCACTGTCCTGGGGAGTGCAAGGCCACAGTCTCTCGAGGTGGGTGACTTTCCCACTGGTTCTGGAGGGGGGCGCTCATACAGCAGTCCGTGGAGGGTGGCCTACATGGCTTCCGCTGGTGGTGATGGCTACAGTATGGTGGCAGATGGAGGTGCCTCCAGGGAAGCCTCTGCCGGTGGTGATGGCTGCAGTGTGGTGGTAGATGGAGGTGCATCCTGAGCAGCCTCTACTGGTGGTGATGGCTGCAGTGTGGTGGCAGATGCCTCATGGGCAGCCTCTGTAGGTGTGATGGCCGCAGTGTGGTGGCAGATGGAGGTGCCTCCTGTGCAGTCTCTGCAGGCGGTGATGGCTGTACTTCCTCTGCTGGCGGTGGGGTCCTCCGTGACCACTGGAGGTGGTGGAGGTCTCACCCTGACAGCCTCTCCTGGAGTAGAGGGCTTCGCCCCCTCCATGACATGGGGCATGGAATCCTTACCCCTCCTAGCAGGGGTTGATGGCTTCTTCCTTTTCATGGCAGGTAGTATGTGTTCCTTAGCCTTCCGGGAAGGAGTTGAGGGCTTCTTCCCCTTCAAAGTAGGAGGTGCAGGCTCCTTCTCCTTCTTGGCTGAGGTGCAGGCTCTTTCCCCTTCTTGGCTGGAGGTGCAGGCTCCTTCTTGGATGGAGGTGTGGTGTTCCTCCCACCATGACTAGGTAGTGCCACCACTGTCCCCGTGGACTGCTTGGCTGAGGTGCTGGGCTGGGTCATTGGAATCCTGCTCTTATGGGCAGGACAGGGGGAGGGGGAGGGAAGAAGTCAAGTTGTGCAAGGAAAAGCTTCTTAGGGACATTGGGGTGGGAGGAGGGAGGAGTGATGGGAGAGGAGGTTGAGGGAGTGGTTGTAGTAGGTATATGTCTGCTGGATTTGGGTGCAGATGCGCAGGCAGTATGCTGATGCAAGGTTGATGGCTGTTGGGTGTGTGAGTGCTTGCGTTTGTGTCCTTTAGGAGGGGGAACAGACAGGGTGGGATAGGACACAGGGGACGAGTGCATTGATGTTGTAGAGGTGTCTGCTGGTGAGGTGTGTGTGCTGCTTGGTGGGGTGATGCTGGTGTTGGATGTTGATGTAGTGCATGCAGTTGTTGGTGTGGACATGACTGAGAAGGAGGGGGAGGAGGGGGAGGAGGAGGAGGAGTGGGGACAGTGGAGGCAGTGGATGTTGTTGTGTCTGCAACCGTCTGGTGATTGATTGAGTAGTTGTGGGATGAAGTGTGGTGCTTGTGTTTGCTTGTGCCACTCTTGGGTGTTGTGTGCCTGGGATGGGTTGGGGTTGAGGAGACTGGGACTGGGAAGTGGTAGTTGGAGGGGGGATGGTAGAAACAGGGACAATGGCAGCCATCAGAGAGGAGGCCAGAGCCTGAATCGATCTCTGTTGGGCCGCCAATCCACTGTGAATGCCCTCCAGGAATGCATTGCATTGCTGCATCTGGGATGCCAGCCCCTGGATGGCATTCATAATGGTTGATTGCCCTACAGAGATGGGTCTCAGGAACCTCCTCACTCAGGGCAGCTGGGCTCACTGGGGCAGGACCTGAAGTGCCTACGGCGAAGGAGATGCCCACCCTCCTGGGTGAGCGGGCACAGGCAACTCAGTGAGGGGCTTCTGGGAGGGCGGTGCAGGTACGAGGAGTGGCGGCTATACCTGCAGCTAGGGTGGTCACAGAGGTATCTGCCACCACCAGGGAACTTCCATCGGAGGAGGTATCAGAGTCTGTGTTGTCGCCCCCTGTCTCCGCCATGGTGCTCTCCTCGCCCTCCATCCCACTGGTGCCCTCAGCGTCAGTGGACTCTGCCTCCTGGGTCCTGTGGGATGCAGCTTCCTCTGTCACCGGTGCCTCTGCTCCTCCGCCAGATGATGCTAATGCACACAAGGACAGGATGACAGAACAAAAAAGGGAGGAGAGAGAAAAAGGAAACACTGGGTCAGTGACTACACCAACACCACAGTTGGCTTACACAGCACCATCACACACAGGGAACAGGCTTAAGCACTATACATTGCAATGCCAGTGATATGGCTAAATGCTAGGGCACGATGAAGGCCACACACCACCAAATGCACCCCTCCTGGAACACATGAAGCTCTGGCTGAAATGGAATGCTAACAAGCTAGGTTACCTGCATTTGATAGACACCCATTACCCTAGAGTTCACACATGCTGCAATATCTGGCCTGGCCTTAGGGACACACACTAATTCACATCCAACACCCGAATCCCATCCCAACTGCCAAATTTTGGAATGATACCCACAGTACTCACCCCCTTGTGGCTGCTGTGATTCCCTTAAGTGCACATCCAGCTCAGGGTAGGCCTCCGCCAGTATGATCGCCATCAGGGGGGTCAGGCTCCGACGGGTACCCCTTCCTCATTGAGAGACCATCCCCAGCTGGGCCTCTGCGTTCTTCCGTGCCCAGTATCTCAGATTCTCCCACCGTTTCTAACACTGGGTGCTCCGCCTGCCTTTCAACCCCAGGGTCTGCACGTCCTTGGCGATGGCACACCATAATCCCTTCTTTTGATGGGCGCTGACCTGCAGAGGCAATACAGACAGGAGAACACCATTATCCAAACAGTCCAGCCTGTCACACAAATGGCCCACCATACCCGTTTCCATCACCATTAGCACACACATTGCCTGGCGCACACCATGTACACCACCACAAGACATTCTCCCCGCCCCTGATGACACGATGCTTCAACACACATCCCCATGCATCCTTCACACATGCATCGTGCTCAATGTGTACTCACCTGTTGGTCTGGAGGCCAATACAGCAGTCTGTACTGGGGTAGCACCCATTCCACCAGTCCCTCAAACTCCTCAGAAGTGAAGGCAGGGGCCCTTTCCCCGGTCACACGGGCCATGGTGGGTTCCAGACACAGGTCACAGCAGCACACACAGTGTAGGTGTTCTCCTGTTGAAGATCAGGAAACAAGTGAGGAATCAGATAGAAAATGGCGGTCATGTCCACGGTGGTGTACACTGTCACCACCGGCACAGATCCCCATTGGCCACTGTACTCCATAGAGCCCCATATTATCCAAAGAGGAATTGCACAGCGGTGCAAGACCGCCTTCCACCACGATGTCCAGCGTTGATGGAATTACCTCACTTCCACCTGTCCCTACATACTGGACAGAAGGATGCAATTTTTGTGGGGGGATAGTCATATTGAGATTAACTGCATCACATATTAGATTGGCACATACCTCGCATTAACACTGTCCCATTACCTGAGTGCACCAAGTATACTGTAGTTGTGGTTCCATTGCTCAAACTGTGACAGCCTACTCACTCTTGTGTCCCTTAGATACATACGGCTGTAGATGAATAGGAGGTGGAGGTATACCCCCATGTACAGACCCCTTGTGGACTTAGCTACACCAGTGGACAGGCACATTAGCCTCACCTATAGACTAAATAGGGCCACAATCACAGAGCTGCGTGTCCAATTGGAGCCTGACCTGATCTCATCTATCCGTCATCTGACTGGGATCCTCCCTCTTGTGCTAGTGCTATAAGTGTTCCTTTTCTTGGCAACTGGTTCTTTCCTGGCCGCAGGAATGTCACAGCCAATGTTCTCAATTGTGCTGGCAAGAGTCTTGTCTCCCCTGGTGAGACACATGTGCATCTACATTTATTTTCCCCAGGTGGAAGATTTGACCACTCTAAAGGCCAGATTCTATGCAAAGGGGCATATCCCTAATATTATTGGGGCAATTGATGGGACACAGTTTGCATTTGTCCCCCTCACCAGAATGAACAGGTGTTCAGGAATCATAAGAGTTTCCACTCACTGAATGTGAAGATTATGGGGTCATTTCAACCCTGGCGGTCGGTGTTAAAGCGGCGGCCAACCCGCAAACAGGCAGGCGGCCCAAAAAATGGAATTCCGACCCTGGCGGGAACCGCTAACACAACCCGCCACTTTACCACTCCGACCGCCACGGCGGTATAGACAAGCAGCGCGGCGGTCACCGCCAACAGACAGGCGGCAGACAATGTACCGCCCACAGTATCACAACTCACCAATCCGCCACCTTTTCCGGGGCGGGAGCCCTGCCGATAAAAACACGGTGGAAACAGACTTCGAACGGGAAAACGATCACCTCCATACACCCCACGAGGAATCTGGAGAGCATGGAACACGAACTACACATCCTACCAGCTATTGTCTACCTGCTCCCCTACCAGGAGCACGAACGCCGGCGCAGAAGACAACGGTGAGTACTGCACCTGCGACACAGGGGAGGGGGGAGGAAAAAATTACAGGGACACACATACGCCACACACCCACCCCCACCCTCACCCGCTACAACACACACATCAATGCAGAGCAACAAGTCTGAGTGACACCCCCCAACCACCCCGGAAGAATACAAAGACAAAATAAAATGATCATTAAAAATGAAGTATATTATAGCATAATTGAAGTTCAGTGAAATATGAAAATATAAATAAAATATATTACATCATGAACAATATATACATAGGTCAAAAGTCCGGCCCATATTGGCTATCATCCATTGTTCGTGGGCCAATGGGCCTAAACACATGGGCAAAGCCCACACACGAGACCCGATTCCATTGGAGAGAACACTGCAGGGGCATCAGATAGTAAAACGACAGGCACCTCAGGGGGAAGGGAAGGGGGGCACCTCAGCCAGTTCAGTCCACGACGCCAGATCCACGAGGGGCCTCCATGCCCACTGTACCATCCTGGGGAGTGCAAAGCCACAGTCTCACAAGTCTCTACAGTGGGTGGGTTGCCCACTGTACCATCCTGGGGAGTGCAAAGCCACAGTCCATCAAGTGGATTACAGACTCCACTGGTTCTGGAGAAGGCATGGTGCCCAGAGTGCTTTGTGAAGCCCTGGCCGACACAGATCCGGCCCTGCCAATGGGCTAGCGGTGCTTGAGATGAAGGGCCCAGCGGAGCGGTGCTTGACAGGAAGGGCCCAGCGGAGCGGTGCTTGAGATGAAGGGCCCAGCGGAGCGGTGCTTGAGATGAAGGGCCAAGCGGAGCGGTGCTTGAGAGGAAGGGCCCAGCGGAGCGGTGCTTGAGAGGAAGGGCCCAGAGGAGCGGTGCTTGACAGGAAGGGCCCAGCGGAGCGGTGCTTGAGATGAAGGGCCCAGCGGAGCAGTGCTTGAGATGAAGGGCCCAGCGGAGCGGTGCTTGACAGGAAGGGCACAGCGGAGCGGTGCTTGAGAGGAAGGGCCCAGCGGAGCGGTGCCTGAGAGGAAGGGCCCAGCGGAGCGGTGCTTGAGATGAAGGGCCCAACGGAGCGGTGCTTGACAGGAAGGGCACAGCGGAGCGGTGCTTGAGAGGAAGGGCCCAGCGGAGCGGTGCTTGAGAGGAAGGGCCCAGCGGAGCAGTGCTTGACAGGAAGGGCCCAGCGGAGCGGTGCTTGAGATGAAGGGCCCAGCGGAGCGGTGCTTGACAGGAAGGGCACAGCGGAGCGGTGCTTGAGAGGAAGGGCCCAGCGGAGCGGTGCTTGAGATGAAGGGCCCAGCGGAGCGGTGCTTGAGATGAAGGGCCCAGCGGAGCGGTGCTTGACAGGAAGGGCCCAGCGGAGCGGTGCTTGAGAGGAAGGGCCCAGCGGAGCGGTGCTTGAGATGAAGGGCCCAGCGGAGCGGTGCTTGAGATGAAGGGCCCAGCGGAGCGGTGCTTGAGAGGAAGGGCCCAGCAGAGCGTTGCTTGAGAGGAAGGGCCCAGCGGAGCGGTGCTTGAGATGAAGGGCCCAGCGGAGGGGTGCTTGAGATGAAGGGCCCAGCGGAGCAGTGCTCGACAGGAAGGGCACAGCGGAGCGGTGCTTGAGAGGAATGGCCCAGCGGAGCGGTGCTTGAGAGGAAGGGCCAGCGGAGCGGTGCTTGAGATGAAGGGCCCAGCGGAGTGGTGCTTGACAGGAAGGGCCCAGCAGAGTGGTGCTTGACAGGAAGGGCCCAGCGGAGCGGTGCTTGACAGGAAGGGCCCAGCGGAGCGGTGCTTGAGAGGAAGGGCCCAGCGGAGCGGTGCTTGACAGGAAGGGCACAGCGGAGCGGTGCTTGTCACGGCGGGGCCCTGTTCAGCGGTGCTTGAGATGAAGGGCCCAGCGGAGCGGTGCTTGAGAGGAAGGGCCCAGCGGAGCGGTGCTTGAGAAGAAGGGCCCAGCGGAGCGGTGCTTGAGATGAAGGGCCCAGCGGAGCGGTGCTTGACAGGAAGGGCACAGCGGAGCGGTGCTTGAGAGGAAGGGCCCAGCGGAGCGGTGCTTGAGAGGAAGGGCCCAGCGGAGCGGTGCTTGACAGGAAGGGCCCAGCGAAGCGGTGCTTGAGATGAAGGGCCCAGCAGAGCGGTGCTTGACAGGAAGGGCACAGCGGAGCGGTGCTTGAGAGGAAGGGCCCAGCGGAGCGGTGCTTGAGATGAAGGGCCCAGCGGAGCGGTGCTTGAGATGAAGGGCCCAGCGGAGCGGTGCTTGAGAGGAAGGGCCCAGCGGAGCGGTGCTTGAGATGAAGGGCCCAGCGGAGCGGTGCTTGACAGGAAGGGCACAGCAGAGCGGTGCTTGTCACGGCGGGGCCCTGTTCAGCAGTGCTAGTCATGGCGGTGCCCTGTTCAGCGGTGCTTGTCACTGCGGGCCCTGTTCAGCGGTGCTTGTCACGGCGGGGCCCTGTTCAGCGGTGCTTGTCACGGCGGGGCCCTGTTCAGCGGTGCTTGACATGTGTTCCCAGGGAACCAGATCGGGCCAATATTTTCCGCTCAGTCGCCATCCGACCTTTTGCTTGCGGGGCCCTCCTGTGCCGGAGTCCTGGGCCCGTGGGTGTCCTCCTTCACATCCGAAATGGGGCTGGTGGGGCCCTCCTGGGCAGCTCGCCTGCTGCCGGAAATGTCCGCCCTGCTGCCCTTGCCCTCCTTCGCCAATTCTCTGGGGCCCTTGCCTCCCTTTGTGGATGTGCCAGGTGACGGTGCCAGGGTATTGCCTTTGGGGGCTGCCGTCTCTGGCCTCTCGCGCCGGCCCTTCCCTTTTTTAGTTTTTTTCCCAGGGGGTGGGCTGGCTGTCCCCTTGCTGCTGGCCGATGTTGCTGCCCTAGAGGCTGGTGGACTCCAATAGCCCTGGACTATGGTCCTTGTAGGTGCAGGGCTTGTGGTGGCTGAGGTGCTGTTTGGACTCTTACGAGATGGAGGGGGTGGGTCAGGTTATGCAAAGAGGTTAATTTTGGAGAGGAAAAACTTTTTAGGAGCAGTGGGAAGGGTAGGTGCAGTGGGTATGGGAGTGGAGGAAGAGGATGTGGTTGTAGGAGAGTCAAGTGTGCTGTCTTTGGGTGCAGGTGCTTGTGACGGAGGCTGTCGTGAGGTGGATGGCTGTTGGGTTAGTGGCTGCCTGCGTTTGTGTGGTTTGGAAGAGGGGGTGACAGACACACTGAGAGAGGACACAGGGGACGTGTAAATGGCAGTGGGGGTGGTGACTGCACGTGTGCGGAGTGTTCTGGTGGGTGTGCTGGTGATGGACGTACTGGCTGATGGTGGTGTGCATGCAGGTGTGAGTGGAGACGTCACAGGGAGGGAGGAGGGAGACGAGGAGGAGGGGGACACAGAGGAGGCAGTGGCTGTTGGCATGTCTGCATGTGGATGTTGCATGTGTGATCTGTGGTGCTTATCTCTGGATGAGCTGCCCTTGGGTGTTGAGGTGTGTGCAGGCTGGTCTGTAGGTGTGGCTGGGATAGGCAGAGGAACAGGGGAGTGGGACTGGGATGAGGAAATTGGAGGGGGGAGGCAGGAGACAGGGACAATGGCTGCCATCAGTGCTGAGGCCAGAGCGTTGAACGATCGCTGATGGGCAGCCTGACCCGAATGAATGCCCTTCAGGTATGCATTGCTCCGGTGCACCTCCCAAGCCTATGGACGACAACTGCTCACATAGGTGACCCAGGGCCATGGATAGCTGTACTTAGCACCCTACAGAGGTGGGGGGCGGGGGCACAGGCCCATGCCTTACGTAGGGGACCAGCCTACAGAAGTCACCCTGGACTAGAGATACCCACAGCCCTCCTCCCCCACCCAGACACCTCCACTGTGCGCTAACATAGCAGAATGTGCTGGTACTCACCCCCTTGTGTCTGCTGTGATGTCCTCACGCGCCCATCCAAATCGGGGTAGGCCACCGCCAGGATCCGGGACATCAGGGGGGTCAATTGACGGGAGCCACCCCTCCTACGTTGGGAGGCCATCCTCAGCAGAGCCTCCGCGGTCTTCCTGCTCCCGCGGCGGATGTCCTCCCACCTCTTGCGGCAGTGGGTGCCCCGTCTGTTGTGGACCCCCAGGGTCCGGACGTCCTTGGCGATGGCACGCCAAATGTCGATCTTCTGATGGGCGCTGACCTATGTGACATGGACAGGGTGGGAAAATAAATATCATAATTTTCTGCATGGTCGATGTGAGTGGCCTCCCCTCCCCAACCTTGCCATATGGCACATGCTCTCATCTGTTGTGCGATGCATGCCTCATTCGCTCCCCTCCCCACCATCTTTCATCCACCCCACTCAACACAGGCATTGCCCACAAAGCATGGTCCCAGTGTACTTACCTGTTGGTCTGGAGGACCGTAGAGTAGCGCATACTGGGGGAGGACCCCATCAACAAGTTTCTCCAATTCCTCAGATGTGAAGGCAGGGGCCCTGTCCCCAGTCGCAGCAGCCATTGTATCTTCCAGACCGAGGTCACAGCAGCACTTGCAGTATAGGTCCTCTCCTGTGGATGATCAGGTCTCGAGTGATTAAGCAGATAGAAGATGGCGGTCACGCCCGCGGCGGTGCGTACCGCGGCAGTGCGTACCGCGACCGCCGGCGCACATCGTCATTGGCTCCTGAGACCCATAGGGTTCAATGTTAACCAATGCTGCTTTGCGCCGCGGTCTTCGACCGCCTATCGCCACGGTGTGCCACGCCAGCGCATTGACCTCACATCCCATTGTCACATTTCACAGGTCAGGCAGCTGCCATTTCAAGGGCCCACATGGCTTAATTTCTACTGCGTCACACAGGCCTAGGCCTGGCATTGCCACTCATACAAGCCATTCAATGCATAGCGAATCGTGTTCTGTGCAAGCTGTGGTTACGTACCTGTGGGTTGCTTGACTCTGTGCTCCATGTTGTCCTTCCTAGGTACCGTCCACTGGGACTTGCGAGGAGATGGAGGAATGTTCCCGTGTACAGACCGCTGGTGGACCTGTCGACAATGGAAGAAAGACATGTCATACTGACATACAGACTTGACCGAGCCACTATACAGGAACTGTGTGCCCAGCTGGAGCCAGACCTGATGTCCCCCATTCGCCAACCCACAGGGATTCCCCCTCTGGTGCAGGTTCTGTCAGTACTCAATTTTTTGGCAAGTGGATCATTCCAAACAACAGTGGCCATATCATCAGGGATGTCTCAGCCTATGTTTTCTAAGGTTTTGTCCAGAGTGTTGTCTGCCCTGATGAAATACATGCGGAGATACATTGTTTTCCCTGAGGTGGGCGATTTGGCTACAGTGAAGGGTGATTTCTATGCCCTTGGCCACATCCCCAACATCATTGGTGCCATTGATGGGACCCATGTGGCTTTGGTTCCCCCCAGTGACAGTGAGCAGGTGTACAGGAACAGAAAAAGTTATCATTCGATGAATGTCCAGGTGGTCTGTTTGGCTGACCAGTACATCTCCCATGTAAATGCAAAGTTCCCTGGGTCAGTGCATGACGCGTACATCATGCGAAATAGCAGCATCCCTTACGTGATGGAACAGCTACAGAGACACCGTGTGTGGCTAATTGGTGACTCTGGTTACCCCAACCTGTCGTGGCTACTGACCCCAGTGAGGAATCCCAGGACAAGGGCAGAGGAACGGTACAATGAGGCCCATGGGCGTACTAGGAGGGTGATAGAGCGGACCTTCGGCCTCCTGAAGGCCAGGTTTAGGTGCCTGCATATGACAGGTGGATCCCTAATGTACTCACCAAAGAAGGTGTGCCATATCATCGTGGCCTGCTGTATGCTTCACAACCTGGCTTTGCGACGCCAGATGCCTTTCCTGCAGGAGGATGGTCCAGATGGTGGTGTTGTAGCAGCTGTGGAGCCTGTGGAGAGTGAAGAGGAGGAAGACGACGGGGACGACACAGACAACAGGGACACAGTGATGCAACAGTATTTTCAGTAGCACACAGGTACGAATCAACCCCGCCATTTTACATTTACTTAAAGTCTCCTGCCTCTCTACTGTCTGTGTTTCCCCCCAGTTCCTGTTAACTGAGTTGTGACTTTCCCTTCCGTTTTCAGAGCTGTGGGCCCCACTGCGTGACCTCTGCTTTGTTTGCCCATGGACTACAGCTGTGTGACAGTGGTATGTTGTCATCACAATGTAACTGAACATTTTGGCACCGTTATGTCTAATACATTTGTTCAAAATACAAGCAGACTTCAGATTTTTTAAGTGCAATAAGTGATTTTATTAAAGTGCTAAATTTAGGGACATGATTGTAAAACGGTGATGGGTGATGGTGGAGTAATGTCCATGGCAGAGTCCAGTTTTCAGTCTCACAGGCGCATTGTCCATATGCCTGTAAAGGATGGAGCAGGGGCAGTTTAAGTTTGGACAGGGTGACAATGTGGGACAGTGGGATGACATCAGGGGGTATCGTTTGCTGGCGGGGGTCTTGGCATCCTACTCTGTCTTCTTGTGAGATCTCAGGTACCGCTTGCGGGGTGGTTCATCTTCTGCAGGAGGTGGGGTTCTGGTGGCCTGTCGTTGTGTGGGGGCCTCCTGTCCACTAGCGCTGGCGGAGGTGGTAGGCTGTTCCTGGTCCAGGCTAGTGACAGGGGCCCTTTGTGGTGCCACATGGTCCCGCAATGTGGTGACTATCTGGTTAAGGGCCACGACGATGGTCCCCATTGCGGAACTAATGTTTCTCAGTTCCTCTCTGAACCCCATGTACTGTTCCTCCTGCAGTACTTGGATCTCCTGGAACCTGGCCAGTACCGTAGCCATCGTCTCCTGGGAGCGGTGGTAGGCTCCCATGATGGAGGAGAGGGCCTCTTGGAGAGTGGGTTCCCAGGGCCTGTCCCCCCCCTGTCGCACAGCAGCCCTCCCAGTTCCCCTGTTTCCCTGGGCCTCTGTCCCCTGGACCGTGTGCCCACTACCACTGCCCCCAGGTCCCTGTTGGTGTTGGGGTGGTGGGTCAACCTGGGTGCCCTGTAGTGGTGGACACACCGCTGATTGACGTGTCCTGGAGACAGAGGCATGGGCCCGCTGGGTGGGAGCTGTGCTGGTGTTCCCAGAGGGGGTTAGGTCTGCTGTAGCCTGTGGCTGTCTGTGGGGAACCGACTGTCCCGAGGTCCCCGATGGGACGGGCTGGTCATCTGGGTCCAGGGAGACAGAGCTGCTGTCATCACTGGGGGCCTCTTCTGGGGGTGGGATGGACATCTCTGGACCCTCCTGGGCGGTGTGGTGGCGTTCGGGTCCTGCAGGGGTATAAGAGTATGGTTATTGCTTCTGTGTGTGCCATTTCGTGTAATGGGTGGGTGGCCGTGTACCCCAGTGCTGGCATTCCCTTGTGGGGCTTTTGTGACAGTGGCTTGTGGGGGAGATGGGTATGTGCAGTGGGCATGCTTTGGTGATGGGTGTCCATGCTTTGGGGAGGCATGCAGGGCTAGGTTTTGGGGTGGGTGGGTTGTGATGGTGAGCCATTTGCAAGGAGTTGGTGTGATGGGGGTGTGGGTGAGGGTGGGGGTATGATTTGGCATGCAGGTGGGGTGGGGGGAATGAAGTAGTGAAGATTTGACTTACCAGAGTCCATTCCTCCGCCTACTCCTGCGAGGCCCTCAGGATGCAGGATGTGCAAGACTTCCTCCTCCCATGCTGTGAATTCTGAGGAGTAGGTGGGGGTCCGCCGCCAGTCCGCTGTACCGCGATGTTGTGCCTTGATACCATGGAACGCTCCTTCCCCCGTAGGTCGTTCCACCGCTTCCTGATGTCGTCCCGATTTCGTGGATGCTGTCCCACAGCGTTTACCCTGTCCACTATTCTGCTCCATAGCTCCATCTTCCTGGCAATGGTGGTGTGCTGCACCTGTGCCCCGAAGAGCTGGGGCTCTACACAAACTATTTCCTCCACCATGACCCTGAGTTCTGCGTCAGAGAACCTGGGGTGTCTTTGGGGTGCCATGGGGTGGTGTGGATGAGGTGAGGGGTGGTGTATGTGTTGTAGAGTGTGGTGAGTGTGGTGGTGTATGGTGTTTTGTGCGTGGAAATTGTGTGGGTGATGTTGTGATTTGCCTCTGTGTGATGGTCTACTCTATGCTGTGCTGTCTCTCTCTGTCCTTCAGTCGCAATTGTGGTCGTAAGGGTTTGTGGGTAATGTGGGTGTGTGTTTTATATTTAATTGGGTGTGTGGGAGTGGTGTGTGTATGTGTCTCAGGTGTGTGTATTTTGAATTGTCCAATGTGGTAGTGTTTTGTAAAGGTGTGTGTATTTTGACTGCGGCGGTGTGTTCCGCCAATGGAATACCGCAGTTGAAAGACCGCTGCGGGGATTTGTGGGTCGGAATGGCATGGGCATATTTCTGTTGGCGTGACAGTGGAGGTTTGGTCATCGCCAGTTTTTCGCTGGCCGTTGCTGTGGCGGACTTTTGTTGATGTTGGGTTTTTGGCGGTTTGCCAGTTGCGGGTCAGAATGACCGTGGCAGTTTACCGCGACCGCGGCGGTGTTATGGCGGTCTTCTGACCGGCGGTAGGCGCCTTTTACCACCGAGGTCAGAATGACCACCTATGTGCCTGGCTGACCAGTACATCTCCCACGTCAATGAAAAGTATCCTGGCCACACTACAGACGGCCACACAAGTCCGCCACACCAAAGGTCAGTGATAAACTGGCAATAACAAAACCTCCACCGTCATGCCAACAGAAATACACCCACACCATCACGACCCACGAATCCATGCAGTAGTCTTTCAACTGCGGTATTCCATTGGCGGTACACACCGCCGTGCTCAAAATACACACACACATACAAAACACTGCCACATTGGACAAATCGGAATACACACACCTGATACACATACACACACCAGCCCCACACACCCAAAACAATATAAAACACACACCCACATCACCCACAAACCTCTATGACCACAATTACTGAGAGAAGGCCAGAGAGAGACACCACCATCAACAATACTAGCATCCACAGGCACACAACACCATCACCCACATAACTTCTATGCTCCTCACACTACACACCACTACATATCAGCACACTTATCACCCCACACATCACCCACACCACCCCCATGGCACGTCAAAGGAGGAGCTCAGTGTCAATGTGGAGGAAATCATCCGGGTAGAGCCACAGCTATTCGGATCACAGGTGCAGCACACCTCCATTGCAAGGAAGATGGAGCTATGGCGAAGAATAGTGGACAGGGTCAACGCAGTGGGACAGCACCCAAGAAATCGGGTGAACATCAGGAAGAGGTGGAACGACCTACGGGGGAAGGTGCGTTCCGTTGTCTCAAGACACCACCTTGCGGTTAAGCGGACTGGTGGCGGACCCCCACCTCCTCCCCCACAACGAACAACATGGGAGGAGCAGGTCTTGGTGATTCTGCATCCTGAGGGCCTCGCAGGAGTAGGTGGAGGAATGGACTCTGGTAAGTTAAATCTTAACTATTACATCCCCCACCGTACCTGCATGTCAGCACATACCCCCACCCTCACCCTCACCCCCATCACTCTAACTCCTCACAAATGTCCCAACATCACAAACCACACATCCTAACACCAAGCCCTGCATGCAACAACAAAGCATGGACACCCATCACTAAAGCATGGCCACTGCACATACACATACACCCCCCTAAACCATCATCACACAAGGTCCCACACAGGAATGCAAGCACTGGGGCACACGGTCACCCACCCATTTCACACCATGGCACACACAGATGTAATAAACATCATTTTATACCCCTGCAGGACCCCTACCCAATGTCACCGGACAAGAGGGTCCACACATGTCCACACCACCAACAGAAGAGGCCCACAGTGATGACAGCACCTCTGTCCAACTGGATCTAGATGACCAGCCTGGCACATCGGGGACCTCAGGACAGTCGGTTCCCCTCACACTGGCACAGGCCACTACAGAGCTTCCCCCTTCTGGAAAAACCAGCACAGCACCCACCCAGGGGGCCCATACCTTCGTCCCCAGGACACATCAATCAGCAGTGTGTCCACCACTACAGGGAACCCAGGCTAACCCACCACCCCAACAACAACAGGGACCTGGGGACAGTGGTAGTGGGCACACAATCCAGGGGACGGAGGCCCTGGAACACAGGGGAACTGGGAGGGCTGCTGTGCGACAGGGGGAGGACAGGCCAAGGGAACCCACTCTCCACGAGGCCCTCTCCAACATCATGGGAGCCTACCACCACTCCCAGGAGACAATGGCAACGGTACTGGCCAAGTTTCAGGTGACCCAGTGCCTGCAAGATGAGCAGTATTTGGGCTTCAGGGAGGAACTCAGAGCCATCAATTCCACCCTGGGCACCATTTTAGGGGTGCTGAAGGAAGTACTCAACACCAGGAGGGACACTGTGGCACTACAAGGGGCCCCTGACACTAGCCTGGACGATGAACTGCCCATCACCTCCGCCGGCGCTAGTGGACAGGAGGCACCGCCACAGGACCACCACACCAGCACACCACCCCCTGCTGAGGGAGAACCACCTCGCAAACGGTCCCTAAGTTCCAGGACAAAGACAGAGAACGATGCCAAGACCCCCACTAAGAAATGATACCACCCTGAATGTCATCCTTCTGTCCCACTTTGTCACCCTTTCCATCCTTAAACTGCCCCAGCTCCACTTCCTATGCCCATTTGGGCAATGCACCTGTGAGACTAATAGACTGGACTCTGCCAAGGACATTCCTCCACCATCACCCCTCACCATTTTGCTACCCCCTCCAAAATTGAGCACTAAAATAAACACCCTTAAAGCACAAAACAATCTGTAGTCAGTCTGTGATTTCGGAATAGTGTATTAGCAATTACTGTAGCAAAAAGCTCTTTCATTTGTAATGTCAACATACCTATGTCACACAGCTGTAGTCCATGAGGAATCAAAGCAGATGTCACACATTGGGACCCACATCTGTGAAATCGTAAGGGAAAGTGACAACTCAGTGACCATACACTGGATGAAAACGACAGACAGTAGAGAGGTAGTAGTGTTTAAGTATATGTAGTAGGCAGGTTTGTATTCTTACCTGTGTTTCACTGGAAATATTGCTGGATCACTGAGTCCCTGTTGTCCATGTCTTCTTCTTCTGCTTCCTCGTCTTAACTGTCCACAGGCTCCACAGCTGCAACAACACCGCCATCTGGACCAACCTCCTGCAGAAAAGGCACCTGTCTTCGCAAAGCCAAGTTGTGAAGCATACAGCAGGCCACGATGATCTGGCACACCTTCTTTGGTGAGTAGAATAGGGATCCACCTGTCATATGGAGGCACCTGAACCTGGACGTCAGGAGGCCGAAGGTCCGTTCGATCATCCTCCAAGTTCGCCCATGGGCCTCATTGTAGCCTTCCTCTGCCCTTGTCCTGGGATTCCTCACTGTGGTCAGTAGCCATGACAGGTGGGGGTAACCAGAGTCACCTGCAAATGGCGAGGGGCAACTGTTAGATACACACTAACCTGTAGGGATATCCCCAGACCCAGACAACCATTCCCACTGTCTTGCTTCCAGGTGCTCACCTAATAGCCACACACAGTGCCTCTGGAGTTGACCCATCACATAAGGGATGCTGCTATTCCGCAGGATGTAGGCGTCATGCACTGAGCCAGGGAACTTGGCATTAACATGGGAGATGTACTGGTCTACCAAACATACCATCTGTACATTCATGGAATGGTAACTCTTCCTGTTTCTGTACACCTGTTCACTCCTGTGGGAGGGGGACCAAAGCCACATGGGTCCCATCAATGGCACCTATGATGTTGGGGATATGCCCCAGGGCATAGAAATCACCTTTCACTCTAGGCAAATCCTCCACCTGAAGGAAAACGATTTAGCTCTGCATGTGTTTCAGCAGGGCAGACAACACTCTGGACAACACGTTGGAAAACATAGGTTGGGACATCCCTGATGCTATGGCCACTGTTGTTTGAGATGACCCACTTGCAAGGAAATGGAGCACTGACAGCACCTGCACCTGAGGGGGGATTCCTGTGGGATGGCTGATAGCTGACATCAGGTCTGGCTCCAGCTGGGTACCCAGTTCCTGGATTGTGGCACGGTCAAGCCTGTAGGTGATGATCACATGTCTTTCCTCCATTGTCGACTGGTCCACCAACGGTCGGTACACCGGAGGATGCCGCCATCTCCTCACATTTCCCAGTGGAAGGTGCCTATGAAGGACAACAGCGAGCACAGAGTCAAACAACTCAGAGGTACGTACCCACAGCTTACACAGAAAACCAATCATAATCCAAAAAGTGGCCTGTACGTGTGTTGAGGCTAGGCCTAGGTATGTGTGACGCAGTTAAAAATGAAGCCATGTGGGCCCCTGAAATGGCGGCTACCTGACCTGTAAAGTGGGACAATTGGATGTGAGGTATCTGCGCTGGCGTTGTACACCGTCGCAGAAGACCGCAGCGCAATGCTGCATAGGTTAACATTGGACCCTATGGGTCCCAGCAGCCAATGACGATGTACGCCAGCGGTGACGGTACGCACCGCCGCGGACGTGACCGCCATTTTCTATCTGTTCAATCACTCGATACCTGATCTTCGACAGGAGAGGACCTACACTGCAAGTGCTGCTGTGACCTCGGTCTGGAAGAGACAATGGCTCGAGTGTCTGGGGAAAGGCCCCTGCCTTCACATCAGAGGAGTTGGAGAAGCTCATGCATGGGGTCCTCCTCCACTACACGCTACTCTACGGTCCTCCAGACAAACAGGTAAGTACACAGGGAGCATGCTGTATGGGCTATGCCTGTGTGGAGAGGGGTGGATGTAAGAAGGAAGGGGGGAAGAGTGTGGCGTGCATGAAACGACAGTCACATGCCAAGGGTAGGGATGGGGGCCAATGACTGTGACGGTGCAGTTGGTAATAAGTTTCTCTTCCCCCTTAACAAATCATGTAGGTCAGCGCCCACCAGAAAAAAGATATTTGGCGTGCCATCGCCAAGGATGTCCGGACCCTGGGGGTCTACCACAGACGGAGCACCCATTGCCGGAAAAGATGGGAGGACATTCGCCGCTGGAGCAAGAAGACGGCGGAGGCTCAGCTGGGGATGGCCTACCAAAGTGGGAGGGGTGCCCGTCGCACCATGACCCCCTGATGTTCAGGATCCTGGCGGTGGCATACCCAAAGTTGGATGGGCGCTTGAGGGCATCACAGCAGCCACAAGGGGGTGAGGACACTCTCATCCTGCTGATTTTACGTGTAGTGGAGGGTCTGGGTGGGGGAGGTGGGCAGTGGGTTTCCCTAGGCCAGGGCGATGGTAGGCAAGGTCCATCCGTAAGGCAGGCCATGTGGCACCCCACCTCTTTAGAGTGCCAAGTACACCTAGTCATGCCCCTGTGTCATCCATGTGTGCAGATGTCATCCATAGCCTAGTAGACCATTTCACAGTGGAGCCCAAGAGCACGGCGTAGTGCAGGGGGCTTCTGTGTCTGTTGTGTCCGCCAACGGTAGCGGTAATGCATGCACTCAACATGTCTTTCTTCTGTCGTCCCCCTCCTGTTCTTGTGTGCATTAGCATCATCAGTCCGAGGAGCAGTAGCACCAGAGCAGGAGGGAGCTGCAACCCACATGGCCCTAGAGGGCAAAACTACGGACTCAGAGTTCACCAGTGGGACAGGAGCTGACACCAGCAACACGGACTCGTCCTCTGATGGGAGCTCCCTTGTGGTGGTGGCAACATCTGTGCCCCCGCATCTACAGGTACAGCCGCCACCCCCCCTACCAGCACCGCCCTCCCAGCAGCCCCTCAGCCTTTGCCCCGTGCCCGCTGACCCAGGAGGGTGGGCACCACCTTCGCCCCAGGCACCTCAGGCCCTGCCCCTGTCACCCCTGCTGCCCTCAGTGAGGAGGCCATTGACCTCCTCAGGTCCCTCACTGTTGGGCAGTCTACCATTTTGAATGCCATCCAGGGTGTATAAAGGCAGATGCAACAAACAAATGCATTCCTGGAGGGCATTCATTCTGGTCAGGCGGCCCTTCAGCGAGCTTTTCAGACTCTGGCCTCAGCACTGATGGCAGTCATTGTCCCCATCTCTAGCCTCCTCCCTACAACTTCCTCCACCCAGACCCAATCCCCTGTACCCCAGCCTATCCCAAGCACACCTTCCCTAGGCCAGGGCGATGGTACCCCAGCCTATCCCAAGCACACCTTCAGACCAGCATGCACACACCTCAACACACAAGGGAAGCTCAGGCAGACATAAACACCACACATCCCACAGGCACTCACGCAAGCATCACACACTTGCAGACACACCAACATCCACTACCTCCACTGTGTCCCCCTCCTCCTCGTCTCCCTCCTCCCTCCCAGTCTCGTCTACACTCACACCTGCATGCACTACATCTACAGCCACTACTGCCATCACCAGGACACCCACCACCACACCCCGCTCACGTGCAGTCACCACCCCTACTACTATTCACACGTCCCCTGTGTCCTCTCCCAGTGTGTCTGTGACGCCACCTCCCAAGATACACAAACGCAGGCACACACCCACCCAACAGCCATCCACCTCACGACAGCCTCCAGCGCATGCACCTTCCCCAAAGTAACCAAACGTACACCAACTACAACCACAACCTCTTCCTCCACTCCCAAACCCCCTCCAGCTACCCGTCCCAGTGTTCCCAAGAAACTTTTCCTGTAAACCCTTGACCTCTTTCCCACACCTCCCCCACCCCGTCCCCCTCCTAGGGCCCGACTCTCCAGGTCCCAACCTAGCACCTCAGCCACAACATCTCCGGGACCAGTGGTGCCTGTAGTCACTGGAATATGGAGTACACCGGCCACCAGGGCAGCCAGTGTGGCACGGAGCCACAGCACAGACAGTCCCCCACCTGTGAAGCATCAAAAGTTGGCCAGTGCCTGGCGGGAGAGGGGGAAGACTCCAGACACCAAGCCGCTCCCAGGGGTCCCGGTGGGAATGTGGAGTCAGCTGCGACACCTTCCAAGGTGGGGAAGGTCCACAAGAAACCAGGAAAGTCTGGGAAGAGCAGCACGGCAGAGTAGACTCAGTAGGCAGAGTAGTATCCCCGCTGGGCTAGAGAGGACCGCCAGCACAAGACCCATTGGGCTAGCGAGGTCCGCCAGCACAAGCCCCGCTGGGCCAGAGAGGACCGCCAATACACAAGCCCTGCTGGGCTAGAGAGGACCGCCAGCACAAGCCCCGCTGGGCCAGAGAGGACCGCCAGCACAAGCCCCGCTGGGCTAGAGAGGACCGCCAGCACAAGCCCCGCTGGGCCAGAGAGGACCGCCAGCACAAGCCCCGCTGGGCTAGAGAGGACTGCCAGCACAAGCCCCCCGCTGGGCCAGAGAGGACCGCCAGCACAAGCCCCGCTGGGCTAGAGAGGACCGCCAGCCCTAGCCCCGCTGGGCTAGAGAGGACCGCCAGCACAAGCCCCGCTGGGACAGAGAGGATCGCCAGCAGCTGAGTCACTGCAAAGGAGCCCGGCGCTCCAAGCACCGCTGAACATGGCCCCGCCGCTCCAAGCACCGCTGAACAGGGCACCGCCACCTCAAGCACCGCTGAACAGGATGCCGCCGCCTCAAGCACCGCTGAACAGGGCACCGCTGCTCAAAGCACCGCTGAACAGGGCACCGCCGCCTCAAGCACCGCTGAACAGGGCACTGCCGCCTCAAGCACCGCTGGCCCATTAGCGCCAAGGGCACTGACGCTACTGAGTCCGTCACGGGCAGGATGAAGCACTCTAGGCACAAAGCCCCCTCCAGAACTAGTGGAGAGATACATCCACTACCTCTGTCCTTAGCAGGATGAAGCACTCTGGGCACAAAGCCCCCTCCAGAACCAGTGGAGAGATACATCCACTACCTCTGTCCTTAGCAGGATGAAGCACTCTTTGCACAATGCCTCCTCCAGAACCAGTTGAGACTGTTACCCACTTGAGAGACTGGCTTTGCACTCCCCAGGATTGAACAGTGGGCAACCCACCCACTGTATAGACTTGAGAGACTGTGGCTTTGCACTCCCCAGGATTTAACAGTGGGCAACCCACGCACTGTAGAGACTTGAGAGACTGTGGCTTTGCACTCCCCAGGATTGAACAGTGGGCAACCCATCCACTGTATAGACTTGAGAGACTGTGGCTTTGCACTCCCCAGGATGGAACAGTGGGCAACCCACCCACTGTATAGACTTGAGAGACTGTGGCTTTGCATTCCCTAGGATGGAACAGTGGGCAAACCACCCACTGTAGAGACTTGTGAGACTGTGGCTTTGTAGGCCCCCCATGCCACCTAAAAAAACAAAACAATTATTTACCTCTACTTACCGTAGATGGGTCCCCCATCCATGGGTGTCCTCCTGGGGTGGGCGAGGGTGGCAGAGAAAGGCACCTGTGGAGTGCTTCCATGGTCGGAGACCATGGAAATGAGCCCACAGGTCCCTTAACGCCTGCCCTGACCCAGGCATTAAAAAACGGCGCAAATCCATCTGGGCGCTATTTTTTAAGGCCCGCCTCCTCCTGTGCCTCAAAATGACGCGGGAGGATAAATAAGGCGCACATGCCTTGGAGTCATTTGTTACACAGGAACGCCTACCTTGCATGTCATTAGCACAAGGTAGGTTTTCACGTTCAAAAAATTACTCAAACTCCATAACTTTGGTGCTGGACGGGTCTAGCGACAAAGTATAAAAATGGAGTTAAGTTTGCACCGAATTTGCTTAAAACAAATGAAGCAAATCTGGTGCAAGCAGAGTATAAATATGGGCCTTAAGTCGTAGAATGGCACCCCTCTAGGCACAGCTTCAAAACCTAGGGAACCTCCTGGAGAAAGCCTTCTTCTAAGCCCTTTTTCTATTTGTTGTTTTGATGGGAGGTAGTTTTGTTATGCTTGGAGAGGGTCGGAATTGGGCAAGGCATTATATTCTTTTGGACTTTGTTCTGGACTTTTATGGATTTATGTTTTGGAGAGTGGTGGGGAGCTATTGTCTTGGGAGAGGGGTGGGCCCGTTGTGGGTGAAGAGGGTAGGTTTACTTTTTCATGTTTTTTTTAGTAATGAGAAACCTTTTTTATTGTACTTTATGTCTGAAGAAGTATTTTGTGTTTTATTTCAAATTTGCAATGATGCCTGTCTTTTTAATCTGCCTCTCAAACTGTATGTCAGTTAGTTAAAGTTAGTTATACCCTTGTCCTATTGCTCTTTGTAATCAAATTGACCATTAGGGGTTATGCTGCCATTTCGTTATACTCCCTAAAGAAACCTAGATAAACAATTACTTATCTCATAGGTGGTAGACATTAGTTACATACTAACTAAACTAGTTCACTCCACCCCATAGTTCTTTTACCTGAATAGATGAAGCATTGGCTGCTGCCTCTGTCAATTTTCCAACACCTTACTGGAGGGGTTCCCAAGGTGGCTTGTTAATGATAGTGGAAGTGCGCTAATAGGGAAGGCATCACAAGCATGGGCTCTATCCTACTTAGGTGATCTCCAACTGTAGGAATAATCAAAAGGATTATCCATCTTAGGCAACTAAATAAAAAGAAAAACACAGAGTTAGTGGGACATACATATACATTTATATTATAGATTTAGAAACACAATGGCACAATAAAAACTAGCATTAGTAAGTTATTCTGAACAATGGTGAGCATGGTATTAAGTGAAAACCAAATTTACAAAATCCTCGAGTCAGGAAAAGTGTACTCAAAGTCTGGAGTGGACAAGTTAAAGTGTTTACACATAACAAAGGCCTGAATGGTGATGTTGAAGTTGATGAGTAATGTTCTATTATGTACGGTCGGGTAAGTGGGGCTAGAGTGGTCTATTTCTCAGGTAATAGAAGATCTCACAGTGAATTGGTGTCACGTATAACCACATCCTCCCCACCAAGTGTGTGATCCATTTGGTGTAACCTAAGTCATGCCTCAATAAATCACATAGCCCATGGGGAAAAGGGATAGGGGTTTGATGAATGGATAGAAAAGCAGATTTGGATAAAGGTGTGACAAAGACAAACACACACAATAGTGTTCATCAGGGCGATAGGCAGCACATCATCATCAATCTGTTGTGGGAGGAAATGAAGGCATGATTATGACACAGTTAATTTAAATGCAGGGCAAACCAGAGACCCAAGTTATTAGATAACTAAGGGCCAGATGTAGAAAGCATTTTGCATGGTGTAAACTGCGAAAATCGCAGTTTGTGCCATGCAAAATGCTGTTTGCGATGCACATTCACAATTTGCAAGTCAGTACCGACTCGCAAATTGTGAATGCGACTCACAAATAGGAAGGGGTGTTCCCTTCCTATTTGCAACTCGCATCGCTATGCTAAATTGCTTTGCGGTCGCAAAGCAATTCGCAGTTACCACCAGTGTCACACTGGTGGTAAGCCATTAGCAAAACTTTGTGAATGTTGTCAAAAAGGGTTTTTCAGAGCAGGCAGTGGTCCAATGGACCACTGCCTACCCTGAAAAACCGAAACCAAATGGTTTCGTTATTTTTTTTATTTTGCAACTGGTTTTCCTTTAGGGAAAATGGGCTGCAAAATAAAAAAATAAAACACTGCTTTATTTAAAAAGCAGTCACAGACATGGAGGTCTGCTGTCTTCAGCAGGCCACCATCCCTGTGAGTTCAGGGACTCGGTTGGGGTCGCAAAATGAGACCCACCTTATTAATATTAATGAGGTGGGTCTTTGCAACCCTATAGCGACTCGCAATTTCCGAGTCTCAAAATCTACTTTTGCTACATCTGGCCCTAAATGTTCTGTCATCTAGGTTTAAAAAATATGATTGTTAAAACAAAAATGATATTGTATTGAAAAATTGGGTGGCGCATCTGCATTCTTCTCAGAATGTATATCACTCTTGGGTGTCTGGCTGAACTGGTTTTGTAGGGAGACAGGTGTGTTGAGCCCAAATTGTGCCTTTCATTCGGAGACGAGAAGGCTTCCAGATAGTAAAACAGAAACTGTATTGTAGAGTCAAGGAGAAAGACAGAAGGAAGGTAAGCTTCATGAGGAGTGTACCAAGAAGAGGCAGAACAGAAATAAAAATAATTTAACATTTACCAGCAGTGTAGCACACATACTCAGCAGCATTTCCCAAATCAATGCACTTCTCTACATTCTACATAGCTAAGTACCAGGCCTCAGAGTCCTCATCATCATGGTTTCCCTTTAAAGTTGATAACTTCCTTCTTTTAGCTGTTGTGGTAGTCCCACCCTTAGTCCTTCCATCCTCATCCTGACTCCGAGTAACTCCGTCCCAGTCCTGACCCACGCAAGATAGAATTGTAGTGCTTTATAGACCAGGTAGAGAAACAGAATTGGTGTATTTTGTGTAGATTGGTATTCATTAAATGAAGTGACTTATCTGGTCTTTGGAGAACCATAAATAAATGTGGAAGACCCGTAGGTAACTTTTTGCTAACTTTGAAAGTAAAAATGATCACCCATCAGGCACCAAACATTGCAAATCAACAAAATCAACTTTACAAATTTGCTGAACACCCTCTCTCACTGCCTGCCACAACATAAGTCATCAAACACCCTCAATCACTAAGTAATAGATCATCACTCATTAGTCCAATAGCTAGTAGTTACCTCTTTCAATTTAAGCATAGTGGTAGGTATACAATTGTATCTCCTCTCTGATATAAGCAACACATTGGAATTTACCATTGTCAGTCTTATAAATCAATGATCTTCTGGGGCAGCTCTAATGAGTGATGCAAAAAAAGGATAGGCATGCGATGGAGGCAGGCATTGTCTTCAATGTCCTCAAGGTAATGTGGAGGTTTCTTTGCTGCACACTAGTCCAACTCCAATCCAGTCATACATGTAACTCAAAAATGGTGGACAGCATTTAAGCATAGTGGTAGGTATACAATTGTATCTCCTCTCTGATATAAGCAACACTTTGGAATTTGCCATTGGCAGTCTTATAAATCAATGATCTTCTGGGGCAGCTCTAATGAGTGATGCAAAAAAAGGATAGGCATCCGATGGAGGCAGGCATTGTCTTCAATGTCCTCAAGGTAATGTGGAGGTTTCTTTGCTGCACACTAGTCCAACTCCAATCCAGTCATACATGTAACTCAAAAATGGTGGACAGCATTTAAGCATAGTGGTAGGTATACAATTGTATCTCCTCTCTGATATAAGCAACACATTGTAATTTACCATTGGCAGTCTTATAAATCAATGATCTTCTGGGGCAGCTCTAATGAGTGATGCAAAAAAAGGATAGGCATGCGATGGAGGAAGGCATTGTCTTCAATGTCCTCAAGGTAATGTGGAGGTTTCTTTGCTGCACACTAGTCCAACTCCAATCCAGTCATACATGTAACTAAAAAATGGTGGACAGCAAAATCAGACAAAAACATAATGTTCCACTGTTAGTCAGGGTAAAGGAGAATCACACTCAGTTAACCCCCGCTCACCCCGTTGGTAGCTTGGCACGAGCATGCAGGCTTAACTCAGACACAATGTATTAAGTATTTGTACAAACACACACAGTAATGCAGTGAACCACTTCAAAATGAAACAACACAGGGCTGCAGCGGCGTTGGGCCTGCGAAGAGCGTCGCGTTCCAGCGAAGGTCACGGCGTCAGGTGCAGGCGGCGTTACCGGATTCAGCAGCGGCGTCGGTCCAGAGTCGTCCGAAGTCGATTTCTTTGGGTTTCCACCAGCTTTCCTTTCAAGGGCCCAGGGACTGGATAGGGCACCACTTGTCAGAGCAGGAGTCTCTCCAGAGACTCCAGGTGCTGGCAGAGAGAAGTCTTTGCTGTCCCTGAGACTTCAAACAACAGGAGGCAAGCTCTAAATCAAGCCCTTGGAGATTTCTTCACAAGATGGAAGGCACACAAAGTCCAGTCTTTGCCCTCTTACTCTGGCAGAAGCAGCACTGCAGGAAAGCTCCACAAAGCACAGTCACAGGCAGGGCAGCACTTCTTCCTCAGCTATCAGCAGAGGTTCCTCTTGGTTCCAGAAGTGTTTCTAAAGTCTGTAGATTTGGGTGCCCTTCTTATACCCATTTTAGTCTTTGAAGTCACCTTTCTTCAAAGGGGACTCACACCTACTTGTGAAATCCTGCCTTGCCCAGGCAAGGCCTCAGACACACACCAGGGGGTTGGAGTCTGCATTGTCAGAGGCAGGCACAGTCCTTTCAGATGAGAGTGACCACGCCACCCCTCCCTCCCAGCAGAGATGGCTAATCAGGAAATGCAGGTTACACCCCAGCTCCCTTTGTGTCACTGTCTAGTGTGAGGTGAAAAACAACCCAACTGTCAAACTGACCCAGACAGGGAATCCACAAACACGGCAGAGTCACAGAATGGTTTGAGCAAGAAAATGCTCACTTTCTAAAAGTGGCATTTTCAAACGCACAATCTTAAAATCAACTTTACGAAAATATGTATTTTTAAATTGTGAGTTCAGGGACCCCAAACTCCATATGTCCATCTACTCTCTTGGGGAATCTACACTTTAATAATATTTAAAGGTAGCCCCCATATTATCTTATGAGAGAGACAGGCCTTGCAACAGTGAAAAACGAAGTTGGCAGTATTTCACTGTCAGGACATATAAATCACATTACTATATGTCCTACCTTATCCATACACTGCACCCTGCCCTGGGGGCTACCTAGGGCCTACCTTAGGGGTACCTTACATGTAAGAAAAGTGAAGGTTTAGGCCTGGCAAGTGGGTATACTTGCGAAGTCGAATTTACAGTGTAAAAATACACACACAGACACTGCAGTGGCAGGTCTGAGACATGATTACAAAGCTACTTATGTGGGTGGCACAACCAGTGCTGCAGGCCCACTAGTAGCATTTGATTTACAGGCCCTGGCACCTCTAGTGCACCTTACTAGGGACTTACTAGTAAATCAAATAGGCCAATCGTGGATGAACCAATTACATACAATTTACACGGAGAGCATATGCACTTTAGCACTGCTTAGCAGTGGGAAAGTGCTCAGAGTTCAAAAGCCAACAGCGACAGGTCAGAAAAAAATAGGAGGCAGGAGGCAAAAAGATTCGGGATGACCCTGCATAAGCAAAAGTCCAACAGCAGGCTACGCCCAGCCCCCTTTATGTCACTGTCTAGGGAGAGGTGCAAACAGCCCAACTGTCAAACTGACCCAGACAGGGAATCCACAAACAGACAGAGGGGGTCATTCTGACCCTGACGGGCGGCGGAGGCCGCCCGCCAGAGTTCCCCCACCAAAATACCGCTCCGCGGTCGAAAGACCGCTGAGGGTATTTTGGGATTTGCCCTGGGCTGGCAGGCGACCGCCAAAAGGCCGCCCGCCAGCCCAGGGCAAATCATCCTTCCCACGAGGACGCCGGCTCAGAATTGAGCCGGCGGAGTGGGAAGGTGCGACGGGTGCAGTGGCACCCGTCGCGTATTTCAGTGTCTGCATCGCAGACACTGAAATACTAAGTGGGGCCCTCTTACGGGGGCCCCTGCAGTGCCCATGCCATTGGCATGGACACTGCAGGGGCCCCCAGGGGCCCCGCGGCACCCCCTACCGCCATCTTGTTCCTTGCGGGAGACCCGCCAGGAACAGGATGGCGGTAGGGGGTGTCAGAATCCCCATGGCGGCGGAGCGCGCTCCGCCGCCATGGAGGATTCAAATGGGCAGCGGAAAACCGGCGGGAGACCGCCGGTTTTCCGCATCTGACCGCGGCCGAACCGCCGCGGTCAGAATGCCCTGCGGGGCACCGTCGGCCTGTCGGCGGTGCTCCCGCCGACCCTGGCCCCGGCGGTCTCTGACCGCCGGGGTCAGAATCACCCCCAGAGTCACAGAATGGTTTAAGCAAGAAAATCCATACTTCCTAAAAGTACAAAAAGCACAGATGATGGACGGAATGCTGAACAATGCAAACATTCACCCCCAGTCACAAAGATCTGGGTGTAATCCATAATGTTTTTGCTCACCACGCCACCACAGTTTGGACCCAACCATATGCAAATCAGTCTTGACCCTGTTCCTCATGGGAACAGTCCAGCCCGAACTGCCAAGCCTGGTCCTCCCTGGACCGGAAACAAGCATTCTAGGACTGGTTTCAGGGTATCACCCTTCATCAGCTAGGCTAGCTTGAAACCAGTTGTGCAGTGTGTATGGGACCTACGTCTGGGCATACCCTTCCCACTTGGGGCAACAAATGCAAAAAGAACAGATGAAGGACAGAATGCTGAACAATGCAAACATTCACCCCCAGTCACAAAGATCTGGGTTTAATCCATTGTTTTTTTGCTCACCACACCACCCCAGCTTGGACCCTGTCATATACAAATCAGTCTTGACCCTGATCCACATGGGAACAGTCCAGCCTGATCTGCCACGCCAGGTCCTACCTGGACCGGAAACAAGCATCCTCGGACTGGTTTCAAAGTATCATCCTTCATCAGCTAGGCTAGCTTGAATCCAGTGACACGGTGAACATGGGACTCACGCCTGGGCATACCCTTCCCACTTGGGGCAACAAATGCAAAAAGAACAGATGAAGAACGGAATAAAGAACAATTCAAACATTCACCCCCGTCACAAAGATTTGGGTTTAATCCATCATATTTTTACTCAACACATCTCCCAAGCTTGGACCCAGCCACATGCAAATCAGTCTTGACCCTGTTCCTCATGGGAGCAGTCCAGCCCGAACTTCCTAAAAGTGGCATTTTCAAACATAAAATCTGAAAACCAACTTCACTAAAAGATGTATTTTTAAATTGTGAGCTCAGAGACCCTAAACTTCATATTTCTATCTGCCCCAAAGGGAATCTGTGCTTTAAAAACAATTAAAGGCAGCCCCAAGGTTAACCTATGAGAGAGATAGGCCTTGCAACAGTGAACACTGAATATGGTAGTATTTCACTGTCAGGACATGTAAAACACATAAGTTCATGTCCCACCTTTAATAAACACTGCACCCTGCCTATTGGGCTACCTAGGGCATACCTCAGGGGTGTCTTAAAAAGGGAAGGTTTAGGCCCAGCAAGTGGGTACACTTCCCAAGTCGAATTAGAAGTGCAAGACTGCACACACAGATACGGCAGTGACAGGCCTGAGACATGTTTACAGGGCTACTTATGTGGGTGGACAAGCAGTGCTGCAGGCCCACTAGTAGCATTTGATTTACAGGCCCTGGGCACCCCTAGTGCATTGTACTATGGACTTACTAGTAAATCAAATAAGCCAATCATGGAAAGCCCATTACATATACATTTTACATAGGAGCACTCGCACTTTAGCACTCGATAGCAGTGGTAAATTGCCCAGAGTATCAAAAACAGCAAGTCCAGAGTCCAGCACTCATCAACAACCTGGGGAGCAGAGGCAAAAATTTTGGGGAGACCACGCCAAGAATGGCAAGTATAACATCCACTAGCTATATCTTTTTTTGGGCAAAGGAAGAAGTTCAACAATAAATAATTAAAACATACTATGGTGGCATACTCAGTCATGGAAGTATGGTTTGTCCTCAAACTCAGGTGGCTCACTCAGAAGCTGATCAGCTAGCACACTTGATTCCTTCCAATCAACCTCCTCCTTCTTTTCTGCTGTTTCAGGAATGGTGTGATCGTGTGGTATGAAATGCTGGTTCTCCACATTTTGAGGTTACAGACTGGTTCTTCTCACTGGGACAACTGCATCAGCTGCACTGAACCCATGCTCAGCAGAAACACTGGCTGCAGGACAAGCCAGTTAAATTATTGCCAGCCAACAGAGCACTACCAATACACCAAAGGATTTTGATCCACCTAGACCTCTTTTGGGTCTTCTTCTCAATGGTCATTGGTGATGCCAGTTGCTCAACCTCTTTTGCCTTCTCCTCTACACTGGACATAAGCAGAGGTTGGGGGGAGCAATTCTTCTGTTCCTGTAGTTGTGATTTTTGTTGTTTTTCTTGTTCCTGCTGTTGGCTGCTTTGAAACAAGAATGCCCTCGCTGGAAGCTGAAGGTGGCACCCTAGAACTTCTCCCTGGGAGAGGGCTTCTAGTAATTTCCATCTGTTCTTCTTCCAGGTTCCTGGCTTGCTGAACAGTCCACCTCTTATATTTTGAAACATTCCCTTCAGAAAAAGGAATTAAAGTGGCAAGATATTTTTTGTACCATGAATCTAGTAGTGTGTCAAAGATATACTTTTTGGACAGCATGATTTAATTTTGCATCCTTGCTTCACAAGTAAAGCATAGGCTTAATCTCTCAACCAAAGCATGTGCTCCTGCAATTCTGTTCACACCTGCAACAGTGAACTTTTCAGACACCTTCTTTAGCTGTTCCTGTAGCAGATGCAAGAACGGGATGGCTTGGCCCATCACACTGTCCTCCCTGCTAACTTCCTGTGTGAAAACCTCAAAAGGGAGTAACATCTGTGTCCGGCATTTGACTAGGCCCCATTTGTCCACATCCATGGTCATAGCTTTCCCAATTGCATCCTTTACTCTTTGAATGAATAGCATAGCCAGTGATTGGTCAGTACTGCTCAAACTGATGTTACAACATGTAATAGGTCAATGTTAGACCTCATAGCCTTAGGGTGGTCACCCCCCAACTTTTTGCCTGCCTTCCTCCACTTTTCTGACACTGTTTTTGCTGGTTTTAGGACTCTGTGCACTTTACCACTGGTAACCAGTATTAAGTGCATTTGTTCTCTCCCTTAAACATGTTAACATTGGTTAATTCCCAATTGACATACCTGATTTACTTGTAAGTCCCTAATGCAGTGCACTACATGTGCGCAAAGCCTGTAAACTGAATACTACTAGTGGGTGTGTGGCACTGGTTGTGCCTCCCACAAATGTAACCCATTAACCATGTCATTGCAAGACCTGTGTGTGCATTTTCACTGCCACATCGACTTGGCATTTAAAAGCACTTGCTAAGTCCTAAACTCCCTTTTTTTTAACATATAAGTCACCCCTACGGTAGGCCCTAGGTAACCCATAGGGAAGGGTGCTATGTAGGTAAAAGACAGGATATGTGCATGTGTGTTTTGTGTGTCCTGGTAGTGGAAATTCACTTTCCACTACTGTGGGGCTGCTCCTTTCATAGGATAGCATTAGGACTACCCTCATATACTGTTTGATTGATCAGAAAGGGGTAACCAGGTCATATTTAGTATGGTCAGTATGGTAAAAGAAAGTCCTGATTATTGGTGAGTTTGGATTTTATAGTACTATTTTAGAAATGCCAGTTTTAGAAAGTGAGTATTTCTCTGCACTTAAAATCCTTCTGTGCCTTACAGACTGTCTCCAACCAAGACCTCGGCTGGGCTGGTTGACAGCTTCCTTGTGCATATCACCCAGACAACCACAAACACAGGACACTCAGTCTCACCTGTACTCATCTGCATACTGAATGGGTCTTCCTGGGCTGGAAGGGCCTGACACTTTCATATCAAAGGCCAGTGGCCTGCCCTCACACAATGGGCTGCCAAACCCCCTACCGGGATCCTGGCAGACAGACATGTACTGAAAGGGGAACTTGTGCACTTCAAAACCACTCTTTAAAGTTCCCCCTACTTCAAATGCATGTTTGGGTATATAAATCGGGTCCCTGACCCCACCAACTTAGACACTTCTGGACCTAAACCTTCAACCTGGAAAGAGAGACCTGTAAAGGGGAACTGCCTGCCTGCCCAAAGGACTCATCTTGACTGCTTTGCTGAGAAGGACTGCTGCCCTGCTGTTGTCCAGCTGCCCGGCTGCCCTCAAACTTTGCTTAGAAGTGATCTCCAAGGGCTTGGATTGAGCCTGCAACCTGTTTTCTGAAGTCTCAGGGCCAAAAGGACTGCATCTCTTCAGGAAACTCCTTGTGTGCCAAAAATTGACACACAGCCTCCCGGAAATGAACCACAGCGATTTTGAGACTGAGAAATCGCAGCACAACTGTACCGGAATGGTGCAGCCCGACCTCCTGACTGAAAATTAGATGCAGTGCCTTCCTTGCAACTGGAACTTTGACACGCAATCCTACCAGATCGATGCACAGCTGAACCAGAATGACGCAGCCAATTCCACAAGTGGAAAATCAACACAACACCTGCTGTGCAACAGAAAATGTGTTGCATTGCCACACCGGACACCTCTGCCAACTAGAGACCCCATTTCTAACATTCAAGTTCCATTGTGCTGGAACCTCCTTTATGAGGGCTTTAACTGGTACTGTATTAGCACGTTGAATGATCCTCAACTGCTTCGGAGCCTTAAAAGAATGGCTGGAATGAGTGCAAATTCATCCTCAGATTGTCAGTATGTTGCTGACTAGGTCTTCTTTTATTCATTTCAAATCAGGATAACACAACATACAGGTATAGCTCTTTCCTTTAAGTGCGTCTATTTTAAAGGAGACAAATGATTGATGCTGATGTGTGTGCAGTGCACCAACTCTATGGCAGGCGGGGGGCGAGGGAGAAATAGAAATATACTGAAAAAATTATAATGCTGTGGTGTGGCTGTTGCGTCTATGGCAGTCAAAGTGTGGATGGATCAAGGCAAAAGGCAAAAAAATAAAAAGGGAAAAAATAAAGAAATTAAAATTAAAGACAATTTTAAAAATTAAAAATTAAATAAAATGTAAAAATAAAATGAAAAAGTAAACCAGTAAAATACAAAAATGAAAATAAAAAATTAGAATTAAAAAAAATGAATTCTTATGTTTTGTACAGGAGTATGAAAAACCTATTAGGAGATAAGGAGAAGCAGATGAAAAATGCAAAAAAATGCATGTAATATAAAGCTCAGTTCATCATATATATATACTACAGTAATCCTAAAGCAAATTAATAAACTGATATCACATGCTGACCTGTGGTAACAAAACGCTGGCTGGCTGCATAAAGTCACCACAAGACTCATGGTCAAACAATAACAGTGGGCAAGGAGGCATAGAAAACAAAAAACACATGCAAACTGATGGCATAATTCCACTGGCTGGCTGCACAAAATGGCTGTCAGCCGCATGGGCAAACAACAACAGCAAGCAAGGAGGCATAGAGAACAAAGAACACATGCAAACCTTTAGCAAAAGCACACTGGCTGAGATCACAAAATGGCCTCCAAACACATGGTCAAACCAACAAAAACAAGCAAGGAGGCATAGAGGACAAAGAACACATGCAAGCCAATGGCAAATCACACTGGCTGGTTTCCCAAAATGGCCACCACAATGAGCAAGGAGATGTGAAGAACAGAGAACACATTCAGGCCCATGGACAAAGACTACAAAAAATGGCCCTTTGCCACATGCCATGGAGAACAAAAACTAACTGTGGCCTCTGGCAAACACACTCACACGCACACTGACCAGACAAAGGAGGCATGGTAAAATGTAAGAAAACACTACCATTAATTCAACAATGCCAAGCATGTAAATTAATTGAGCTATAAACATTTTACAACTCCATAGATCCTCCAATGGCATCAAATATAAACACACATATATACTTTTTGCAGAAAAAAAACATGAAATACAAACAATAGTCAACATTTTTAATTCAATCCAATGTCATCCCTGCCCTATTGATGTTTTAAAAACATATACCACAGAAACAGTTCTTTCATGCATTGATGACTAGTACTGGGCCTACTGCTGGGTGGCTTGTTGGCAGACTAGGTTACAGAGTATAATACATGAATATTGTAAATGTAACACACATGGAGAAAAGGAACTGAACTGTGCAACAATTTGCCTTTAAAAAAGGTGGAAAGTAAAAAGTCGCCCCCACTGAAACTTCAGGCCACTCATCACAATGAAATTAAAAAATCAAACAAAAGTACATAGTGCATGACCTATCAAACAAACAACATCCTCATTCGATAGTTTTTTAAAAGTTTTTTTAATTTACTTGTGTGATATCACAAAAACAAAGTCCTTAAATCCAAAGGCATAATTTCAGCAGACAAAGAGATTGATCCTCCCACCTCGAAATCCAAGGAAAAAGGGGCCAAGAGATGGACAGAGCAGTGGGAGGAGCTTGTTGGACAGGAGAAGAAGTTGGAGTCTCTGGGGCACTTCCTTCCTGTTGGAAACAAATAAAAGAAAATAAGGCTTCTCACACTAAAAAACTATCTGGATGGTCTGTTGATGCGGAAAATCCACTTGAAAACATCTTTTTGAGTAGATTTCGCTGCTTCTTGAGTGAGAGTCTACTTAAGGTGCACCCATGGGTGCTCATGAGTGGCACTTTCATGATGCCGTCACAGCCTAAAGCTGGGTGTTCATGCATGAAAATTCACGCATGCTTGCAAGTACCTGAGACCTTTGTGTCACTCCAGAGCAAATGCCAAAAACAATTCTCCCGCACACTAGAGGTAAAAAAAAAATTCCAGCACGCACCTGGAAGTTTGCTGAATACCGCAGTCTGCGCAAGCAGAGTTAATTTTTCCACAAGGGCCTAATTTCAAGTATTTTTTACTGTTCTCAGGGTCAAGTTAATTGCCAAACCACTAGGAACCAACAAAATTATGTGGGTTTTTGCAAATGCTGCTTTCTCAAAAAGATTTTTGGTGCAGTTCGCATTCTTCAAATTAAGAAAAAAAGGTCATTTACTAATCCTTCCACACTCAATTTGTCACCCTGCAGATGGCACTGTAAAGGACTATAGGGCAGATTTAAGAGTCCCTAGAGCAACATTAGTGTTGCCATAGCATCATTCTTTTTATGCTAAGGCGGCGCTAAAGTGCCATTTTCCCCACGCCATGTTTACAAAGTGGTGCAATGCCTACATTGCATCACTTTGTGAACCCTTGGGCAACATTATGGCTGCACCCGCATAACGTATGCAAGGGGGCAATCCCCCGTTAGGGATACTGAAAATGGTGCAAAGAAATCTAAGAGAGTTCGTTTGGCCATTTTTTTCTGCATTTTCAATGCCTGCGCAGAGCAGGCATTAAAAGGGGGCTTCCAATATTTATAATGTGCCCCTATGTAAAATGTTGGTGCTACTCCTGCAGAGGACATAAATAGCGTTAAAAAAATATGCTATTGTTCCCTACCATGTTAAATGGTGAGTCATATTTTAAATACAGTACACACATGGAGGCGGTAAGGGGGTGCTAGTGGGTGCAGGGAAAGAAGCGCTACACCACTTTTCTTAAATCTGCCCCTATGCTAACTTTGCTTTAGTTGCTTGATAGAAATGGGGTTTCTGGTTGACTAGGGTATGCACCTAAGCCAGGCAGAACCCACCCACTCTAGTCAGGGCAAGGGAGTTACATGTCCAAGATAAACCCTGATCACCCACTTGGTAGCTTAGCATGAGCAGTCAGGCCTATCCCAGAGGCAATGTGTAAAGCATTTGCACAACATACACAACACATGTGACGCACTATCCCCACCAGAAAGGAAGCACAACACCAAGTTATATAAAAATAAACTGTATTGTACACAACATAATTAGACCAAACACAACATGTCAGTTATACCCTGCTACCCAAGCAGTTTTCAGAACATTAGACAATACTGTTACTCTTCAGAAACTAGCAGAACCCACACATAACACACAGGTTACTTATTATTCTGTAACATAAGCAGTAGTCAGGAATCACATTACTAAAGAAATGCACTTGTCATAAAAATATCATAAATACCCATAGTAAGAACATTAGAAAGTCATTAAAACATATCAGCATGTCATGCCCATAAAAGGAACATAAGCAAAGATGTGAAACATCATAAGAAAAAACAGGTTAACATACCAGTCCATAAGGCCCATACCAGGAACATTAGAAAAGTGTACCTATCCCTATGATAAAAAGGCACTTCTAGTGCCACAAGTTAGAATGAGGGGGCCCCGGCACTCCTCCATGCCAAGCAGGGGCCGCTCCGGTGATTTGGGGGGAGGGAGCAGCACGTACCCCCGCTGTTTTTCTATAGGGGTCCCTCCAGACCACGACTGGCCCTCCCAGAGGTGGGGTGGAACAAACCAACATCCCGATGAGGGGCAAAGGATAGGACCACACAGTATGGGGAGCTTCCGGTGAGGCTTCCACCCCACTCATGGTCCCTTGAAAAGGAAAGGAGGACTCTGGTGGGGCGGAGGGGCCTCCTATGAGGCTTCCTTTCCCCCACCCGCCTTTCAGAACAGCTGAGGGGCCCGATGTGGCGGGGAACCTCCAATGAGTCTTCCTTCCCCCCATCCTCCCAGAAAGAAAGAGCTGTCCCGGGCCACAGCGGTGAAGCGGGCAAAAGTTGTCACTTGTTGGTGCCCCGGGGCGCACCCCTGGGTGTGTTTTCCACCAGGGGTACACTAGGAGCGTGCTCCCTCCAAACTTTACTCATTGGTGCCCTAGGGGCACAGGACACAGCGTGCTTTCGTCGTGCTCATGTTTGATAAATGCCTGGGTCACGGCAGTGATTACCCATGGCAGCAAACGCTTCCAAGCACAAACTTATTTAAGGCCACTACGCTCCCTGGCACTTTTAACCAATAAAGTAGGGCATTCACAAGGCACTAAGGTGCACAAATGAAAAGCGCTCTCAAGACACTATGGCCCTCATTCTGACCCTGGCGGTCGGTGATAAAGCGGCGGCCAAGCCGCCAACAGGCCGGCGGTCTAAAATATGCAATTCTGACCCTGGCGGGAACCGCCAACACAGCCCGCCAACTTAACACTCCGCCCGCCACAGCGGTACAAACAAACAGCGCGGCGGTTCCCGCCAACAGCCAGGCGGCAGACAATGTACCGCCCACCCTATTACGACCCACCAATCTGCCACCTTTTCCGGGGCGGGAGCACCGCCGATAAGAACACGGCGGAAACAGACTACGAACGGGAAAACGCTCACCTCTACGCACTCCACGCGAGATTCCGGCAGTATGGAACCAGAGTTGCAGGTCATCCCCGCACTCCTATTCCTGCTCATATACCAGGAGCACGCCCGGCGGCGCGGAAGACATCGGTGAGTACTGCACCTACGACACAGGGGAGGGAAAAGATTACCGGCACACACCCACCCACCCACACCCACTACAACACACACATCAATGCATTCCCACAGATCACTGTCACAACCCACAAACCACCCCCCTCCGAAATAATGCAAAGACCAAAAGAAGAGATCATAAACGGGCAGATATATTGAAATATGTACACCAGTAATCCCAATAAATAAATAAACTATGTACAAAATATATACAGCTACTAAATGTAGTCCAACCACTGTCCGTGGATCACAGGGGTCCTGTGCAAAGGGGCAAGGCCCAGTCCCACGACAAGAACTCCACGGAGAGAACACTGCAGGGGCATCAGAAAGAAAATAGGACAGGCACCTCAGGGGGAAGGGAAGGGGGGGCACCTCAGCCACTTGAGTACACGACGCCAGATCCACGAGGGGACTCCATGACCACTGGCCCATCCTGGGGAGAGCAAAGCCACAGTCCATACAGTCCATACAGTGGGTGGCCTGCCCACTGGGCCATCCTGGGGAGAGCAAAGCCACAGTCCAAACAGTCCATACAGTGGGTGGCCTGCCCACTGGGCCATCCTGGGGAGAGCAAAGCCACAGTCCAAACAGTCCATACAGTGGGTGGCCTGCCCACTGGGCCATCCTGGGGAGAGCAAAGCCACAGTCCAAACAGTCCATACAGTGGGTGGCCTGCCCACTGGGCCATCCTGGGGAGAGCAAAGCCACAGTCCATACAGTCCATACAGTGGGTGGCCTGCCCACTGGGCCATCCTGGGGAGAGCAAAGCCACAGTCCAAACAGTCCATACAGTGGGTGGCCTGCCCACTGGGTCATCCTGGGGAGAGCAAAGCCACAGTCCATACAGTCCATACAGTGGGTGGCCTGCCCACTGGGCCATCCTGGGGAGAGCAAACCCACAGTCCAAACAGTCCATACAGTGGGTGGCCTGCCCACTGGGCCATCCTGGGGAGAGCAAAGCCACAGTCCATACAGTCCATACAGTGGGTGGCCTGCCCACTGGGCCATCCTGGGGAGAGCAAAGCCACAGTCCAAACAGTCCATACAGTGGGTGGCCTGCCCACTGGGCCATCCTGGGGAGAGCAAAGCCACAGTCCAAACAGTCCATACAGTGGGTGGCCTGCCCACTGGGCCATCCTGGGGAGAGCAAAGCCACAGTCCATACAGTCCATACAGTGGGTGGCCTGCCCACTGGGCCATCCTGGGGAGAGCAAAGCCACAGTCCATACAGTCCATAACAGACCCCACTGCCACTGGAGAAGGCAAGTTGGCCAGAGGACATCCTGCAGCCCTGCCCGAGATAGATCCTGCCCTGCCACGTCTGCCAAAGGGCCAGCGGTTCTTGCCTTGAAGGGCCCAGTTCAGCGGTTCCTGAGACGGCGGGGCCCAGTTCAGCGGTCCTTGCCCTGAAGGGCCCAGTTAAGCGGTTCTTGAGACGGCGGGGCCCAGCGGAGCGGTTCTTGAGACGGCGGGGCCCAGCGGAGCGGTTCTTGAGACGGCGGGGCCCAGCGGAGCGGTGCGTGAGACGGCGGGGCCCAGCGGAGCGGTTCTTGAGACGGCGGGGCCCAGTTCAGCGGTCCTTGCCCTGAAGGGCCCAGTTAAGCGGTTCTTGAGACGGCGGGGCCCAGCGTAGCCGTGCTTGAGACGGCGGGGCCCAGTTCAGCGGTTCTTGAGACGGCGGGGCCCAGCGGAGCGGTTCTTGAGACGGCGGGGCCCAGCGGAGCGGTGCGTGAGACGGCGGGGCCCAGCGGAGCGGTGCTTGAGACGGCGGGGCCCAGTTCAGCGGTTCTTGAGACGGCGGGGCCCAGTTCAGCGGTTCTTGAGACGGCGGGGCCCAGTTCAGCGGTTCTTGAGACGGCGGGGCCCAGTTCAGCGGTTCTTGAGACGGCGGGGCCCAGCGGAGCGGTGCTTGAGACGGCGGGGCCCAGTTCAGCGGTTCTTGAGACGGCGGGGCCCAGTTCAGCGGTGCTTGAGACGGCGGGGCCCAGTTCAGCGGTTCTTGAGACGGCGGGGCCCAGTTCAGCGGTTCTTGAGACGGCGGGGCCCAGTTCAGCGGTCCTTGCCTTGAAGGGCCCAGTTCAGCGGTTCTTGAGACGGCGGACGGTCTATGGCCAACTGCTAATTGCCTGGTGGTGCCCTCCTGGGCAGCGGGGATGGTGCTCCTTCACTGCCCACCTGGGCTGTGGGTGGTGGGGCCCTCCTGGCCAGCTGGGCTGGGTCCTCCCTGGGCAGCGGCTATGGGGGTGGTGGGCTCTCCCGGGGCAGCTGTGCCGGTTCCTCCCGGGGCAGCGGCTATGGGGGTTGTGGGCTCCTCCTGGGCAGCAGGCCTGCTGCCTGACCTCTCCGACTTGCTGCCCTTGCCCTCCTTAGTCGTGGGCCTGTGGCCCTTTCCTCCCTTTGGAGCTGTGGCTGGTGACTGTCTCTGGGTGGTGTCCGGGGGGGATGTAGAAGGCGGGCTCCTGCGGCGCCCCTTCCGCCTTCTGCTCCTCTTCCCAGGGGGTGGGCTGGCTGTCCCCTTGCTGCTGGGCGAAGATCCAGACATGCGGGCTGGCGGGCTCCAATACCCCTGCACCCTTGTCAAGGGGGCTGCAGGGCTGGTGGTGGCTGAGGTGCTCTTCTTACCCCGACGAGAAGGAGGGGGGGGGCTCAGGGTCAGGAAAGAAGTTAGTAGTGGCGAGGAAGAGCTTCTTGGGACAATGGAGAGTGGGAGGTACAGTGGGAATGGGAGTGGAGGGAGAGGATGTGGTTGTAGGTGAGTCACGTTTGCTGTCTTTGGGTGCAGGTGCAGAAGGGATAGGCTGTCGTGAGGTGGATGGCTGTTGGGTGGGTGGGTGGCTGTGTTTGTGTGGTGTGGAAGAGGGGGTGACAGACACAGTGGGAGAGGACACAGGGGACGTGTAAATGGCAGTGGGGGTGGTGACTGCACGTGTGCGGACTGGAGTGGAGGGTGTGCTGGTGATGGAAACACTGGCTGATGGTGAGGTGAATGGAGGTGTGAGTGTAGACGTCACAGGGAGGGAGGAGGGAGACGAGGAGGTGGGGGTCACAGAGGTGGTAGTGACTGTTGGCATGTCTGCATCGGAATGTTGCGTGTGTGAATGTCTGCGTGATCTGTGGTGCTTATGTTTGGATGAGCTTCTCTTGGGTGTTGAGGTGTGTGCAGGCTGGTCTGATGGTGTGGGTGGGACAGGCAGAGGAACAGGAGACTGGGAGGAGGGAGTTAGTAGAGGCAGGCAGGAGACAGGGACAATGGCTGCCGTCAGTGCTGAGGCCAGAGCCTGGAACGATCGCTGATGGGCAGCCTGACCCGAATGAATGCCCTCCAGGTACGCATTGCTGCGATGAACCTCCCTCTCCACCCCCTGGATGGCATTCAAAAGGGTAGTCTGCCCAACAATGAGCGTTCGGAGGAGGTCAATGACCTCCTCACTGAGGGCAGCGGGGGTAACAGGGGCAGGGCCTGAGGTGCCTGGGGCGAAGGAGATGCCCGGCTTCCTGGCAGAGCGGGCACGGGGCGAACGCTGAGGGGCTGCTGGGAGGGCGGAGATGGTGCGCTGGGTGGCGGCTGTACCTTTAATGGCGGGGGGCACGGATGGTGCCACCCCCGCAAGGGAGCCCCCTTCCGAGGACGTGTCCGTGTCGCTGCAGGGTCCAGTCGTCCCCGTCGTGGAGCTCCCCTCGCCCTCCGTCTCACTGGTCCAGTCTGACTCTGTGGCATGGCCCTCCTGGGCCATGTGAGATGCAGCTCCCTCCTGCCCGATGCCACTTCTCCTCCGCCTGATGATGCTGATGCACACAAGCACAGAAAGACAAACAAAAAGGGGGGGGGAGAGAGAAATAAAGGGATATTGAGTACATGGATCTCCGGTACAGTTAGCGGACATGACCGACACAGATGCCCCCTGCACTAAGTTGCGCACTTGGGGTCCGCTACGCATTCCGTGGAACATGCCCTACACGCCTAGAGTTGACAACTGCACCCATGGATGACACGGCCCAGGGATGGCTGTACTGACAAACTACTGAGGGTGGTGGCTGGGGACACAGGGGCTTACGGGGGTGCCCAGCCTACAGATATCGCCCTGGCCTAGGGGGACCCCCAGCCCTCCTCCCCCAACCAGACACCTCCACTGCGCGACAACAGAGTAGATAATGCTTGTACTCACCCCCTTGTGTCTGCTGTGCTGCCCTCACGCGCCCATCCAATTCAGGGTAGGCCACCGCCAGGATCCGGAACATCAGGGGGCTCAGTTGACGGCAGGCACCCCGCCTACGTTGGGAGGCCATCCCCAGCAGAGACTCGGCGGTCTTCTTGGTCCCGCGGCGGATGTCCTCCCACCTCTTGTGGCAGTGGGTGCCCCGTCGATGGTGGACCCCCAGGGTCCGGACTTCCTTGGCGATGGCACGCCAAATCCCGATCTTCTCATGGGCGCGGACCTATGTGACACGTACAGGGAGGGAGAAATACCACGTTCAAGTTTGTCAGCATTTTCCTTTCCAGTGGCCCAACGCCCCCCATCCCCGCCAGGCCCCCCGCCATGCCCCCCGCCAGGACCCCCGCCAGGCCCAACATGCCCCCCATCCCCGCCAGGCCCCCCGCCAGGACCCCCGCCAGGCCCAACATGCCCCCCATCCCCGCCAGGCCCCCCGCCATGCCCCCCGCCAGGCCCAACATGCCCCCCATCCCCTCCAGGCCCCCCGCCATGCCCCCCGCCAGGCCAAACATGCCCCCCATCCCCGCCAGGCCCCCCGCCATGCCCCCCGCCAGGCCCAACATGCCCCCCATCCCCGCCAGGCCCCCCGCCATGCCCCCCGCCAGGCCCAACATGCCCCCCATCCCCGCCATGCCCCCCGCCAGGCCCAACATGCCCCCCATCCCCGCCAGGCCCCCCGCCAGGACCCCCGCCAGGCCCAACATGCCCCCCATCCCTGCCAGGCACCCCGCCATGCCCCCCGCCAGGCCCAACATGCCCCCCATCCCCGCCATGCCCCCCGCCAGGCCCAACATGCCCCCCATCCCCGCCAGGCCCCCCGCCAGGCCCAACATGCCCCCCATCCCCGCCAGGCCCCCCGCCAGGCCCCCAAGCCAGCCAGTGGCCCCAAATCCATATTGAATTAAACTCACTTGTTGGTCTGGAGGACCGTAGAGTAGCGCATACTGGGGGAGGACCCCATCCACAAGTTTCTCCAACTCCTCTCCAGTGAAGGCAGGGGCCCTTTCCCCAGGCGCAGCAGCCATTGTCCCTTCCAGACCGAGGTCACAGCAACACTTGCAGTATAGGTCCTCTCCTGTGAAAGTTCAAGTCGCAAGTGTATAAGTAGATAGAAAATGGCGGTGACGTCCGCGGCGGTGCGTACCGCGGTGGTGCGTCCCGCCACCGCCGGCGCCCTTCGCCATTGGCTCCTGAAACCCATAGGCTTCAATGTTAACCAATGCGGCTTTGCGCCGCGGTCTTCGCCCGCCGCCCGCCGCAGTGTGCCACGCCAGCGCATTGACCTCACATCCCATTGTCACACTTCACAGGTCAGGCAGCCGCCATTTCCAGGGCCCACATGGCTCAATTTCAACTGCGTCACACAGGCCTAGGCCTTGCATAGCCACTCAGACACGCCATTCACTGCATAGAGAATCGTATACTGTGCTAGCTGTGAGTACGTACCTGTGGGTTGCTTGACTGTGTGCTCCATGTTGTCCTTCCTAGGCACCATCCGCTGGGTTGGGCGAGGAGACGGATGAATCCTCCCGTGTACCGACCGCTGGTGGACCTGTCGACAATGGAAGAACGCCACATTATCCTGACCTTACCGTCTTAACCGTGCCACTATCCATGAACTGTGTGCCCAGCTGGAGCCCGACCTGATGTCCCCCATCCGCCAACCCACAGGGATTCCCCCTCTGGTGCAGGTCATGTCAGTACTCCATTTCTTGGCAAGTGGGTCATTTCAGACAACCGTGGGAATTGCTTCTGGGATGTCTCAGCCCATGTTTTCGAAGGTGTTATCCAGAGTGTTGTCTGCCCTGATGAAATCCGTGAGGAGCTACATCATTTTCCCTGAGGTGGGCGAATTGGCTACAGTGAAGGGTGATTTCTACGCCCTTGGACATATTCCCAACGTAATTGGTGCCATTGATGGGACCCATGTGGCTTTGGTTCCCCCAAGAGACAGGGAGCAGGTGTACAGGAACAGAAAAAATTACCATTCAATGAACATCCAGGTGGTGTGTTTGGCTGACCAGTACATCTCGCATGTAAATGCCAAATTCCCAGGGTCAGTGCATGACGCCTACATCCTCAGGAATAGCAGCATCCCTTACGTGATGGAACAGCTACAGAGACACCGTGTATGGCTAGTGGGGGACTCTGGGTACCCCAACCTGTCGTGGCTACTGACCCCAGTAAGGAATCCCCGGACCAGGGCAGAGGAACGGTACAATGAGGCCCATGGGCGTACTAGGAGGGTGATCGAACCACCTTTGGCCTCCTAAAGGCCAGGTTTAGGTGCCTGCATATGACTGGTGGATCCCTAATGTACTCACCTAAGAAGGTGTGTCACATCATCGTGGCCTGCTGCATGCTTCACAACCTGGCTTTGCGCCGCCAGGTGCCTTTCCTGCAGGAGGATGGTCGAGACGGTGGTGTTGTGGCAGCGGTGGAACCTGAGGAGAGTGACGAGGAGGAAGACGACGGGGCTGAAACAGACAACAGGGACAGAATCATTGAACAGTACTTCCAATAGGACACAGGTAACATTTCAAAGGTAATTTAGTAAATGTTAACTACTCTCCAGCATCTCTGCTGCCTGTCTATTTGCCCCAGTGTATGATGACTGAGTTTTGGCTTTTCCCTCCCTATTTCAGATCTGGGGTCCCCACTACGAGTCCTGTGCTTCGTTTCCCCATGGACTACAGCTTTGTGGCAGCTGTTTGTTGACTTCACCATGTACAAGGACATATTTGCACTGTCATGTCAATTACAATCTATTGAAATCACAGCCAGACTCCAGATATTTTGGTGCAAAATAGGTGTTTATTTAAGTGCTCAAAATGGGATGGGTGGTTTCAAGTGGGTGGGGGCTATGGTGAAGGAATGTCGATGGCAGAGTCCAGAGTAACAGTCACACAGGTGCATTGTCCAGAGGCCTGTGGAGAGATGGAGCATGGGCAGTTCAAGGATGGACAGGGTGACAATGTGGGACAGTGGGATGACATCAGGTGGTATCCATTGCTGGCGGGGGTCTTGACATCCTACTCTGTCTTCTTGCGAGATCTCAGGGCCCTCTTGCGGGGTGGTTCTTCTCCTGCAGGAGGTGGGGGTCTGGTGGGCTGCTGCTGTGCGGGGGCCTCCTGTCCACTAGCGCCGGCGGAGGTGGTTGGCTGTTCTTGGTCCAGGCTAGTGGCAGGGGCCCTTGGGTGTTGTTCAGTTTCCGCCCTGTTGTTGACGAGGTCCTGCAGCAGCCCTACCATGGTAACCAGGGTGGTGTTGATGGCTCTGATGTCCTCCCTGTACCCCCGATAGTGTTCCTCCTGCAGTACCTGGATCTCCTGGAACCGGGCCAGTACCGTCGCCATCGTCTCCTGGGAGCGGTTGTATGCTCCCATGATGGTGGTGAGGACCTCGTGGAGAGTGGGTTCCCTGGGCCTCTCCTCCCCCCCCCTGTCGCACAGCTGCCCTCCGAGTTCCCCTGTTTCCCTGGGCCTCTGCCCCCTGGCCGGTGTGCCCACTACCACTGCCCCCAGGTCCCTGTTGTTGTTGGGGTGGTGGGTTATCCTGGGTGCCCTGTAGTGGTAGACACACCGCAGATTGACGCGCCCTGGAGACAGAGGCATGGGCCCGCTGGGTGGGAGCTGTGCTGGTGTTCCCAGAGGGGTTTGGGTCTGTAGTGGCCTGGGCCTGTGTGAGGGGAACCGACTGTCCAGAGGTCCCCGATGGTCCGGGCTGGTCATCGGTGTCCAGGTCGACAGAGCTGCTGTCATCGCTGACGGCCTCTTGGGTGGGGGGTGTGGAGAATTCTGGCCCCTCCGCCGCGGTGTGTTGACGGTCGGGTCCTGCAGGGGTATAGAGGTATGGTTATAGTTTCAATGCGTGGCATATGGGTGTATCTGTGGGTTCTCGTGTCCCCAAGTGCTGGCATTCGTGTGTGGGGGCTTTGGTGAGGGTGGCTTGTGGGGGGATGTGTATATGCATTGGGCATGCTTTGGTGATGGGTGTCCATGCTTAGTGGACGCATGCAGGCCTAGGTTTTGGGATGTGTGGGTTGTGATGGTGAGACATTGGCGGGGAATAGGTGTGCTGGGGGTGGGGGTGAGGATGGTGGTGGGGGTGAGGATGGTGGTGGGGGTGAGGATGGTGGTGGGGGTGAGGGTGGGGGTGAGGATGGGGGTGGGGGTGAGGGTGGGGTTCGAGGATGGGGGTGAGGGTTGGCGTCTGATTTGGCATGCAGGTGGGGGGGAAGCAGTATTGAAGCTTCAACTTACCAGTATCCATTCCTCCGCCGACTCCTGCGAGGCCGTCAGGATGCAGGATGTTCAAGACTTCCTCCTCCCATGATGTGAATTGTGGGGGTTGAGGTGGGGGTCCTCCGCCAGTCTTCTGCACGGCGATGTTGTGCCTGGATACCATGGAACGCACCTTCCCCCGTAGGTCGTTCCATCGCTTCCTGATGTCTTCCCGATTTCTGGGGTGCTGTCCCACTGCGTTCACCCTGTCGACAATCCTCTGCCATAGCTCCGTCCTCCGGGCAATGCTGGTGTATTGTATCTGTGTGCCGAACAGCTGGGGCTCTACCCGAACGATTTCCTCCACCATGACCCTGAGTTCTTCGTCTGTGAAGCGGGGTTGTCTTTGGGGTGCCATGGGGTGGTGTGTATGATGTGTGGGGTGGAGTATGTGTATTTAAGTGAGTTGAGTGTGGTGGTGTGTGTTGTTTTGTGTGTGGATAGTGTGTGGGTGATGGTGTTGAGTGGCTGTGGCTGTTATTTTTGGGATGCTGGTGTCTCGCTCTTGCCTTCTTTACGAATTTTTTAGCGTAGGGGTTTGTGGGTGATGTGGGTGGGTGTTTTATATTGTATTGTGTGTGTGGGAGTGGTGTGTGTATGTGTATCAGGTGTGTGGGATTCAAATCGTCCAATGTGGCTGAGTTTTGTTAGTTTGTGTGTATTCTGACCGCGGCGGTGTGTCCCGCCAATGGAATACAGCGTTTGAATGACCGCCGCGTGGATTCGTGGGTCGTAATGGCATGGGCGTATTTCTGTTGGCGTGACGGTGGAGGTTTTGTCACCTCCACCTTTCCGCCGACCGCTGGTCTGGCGGTCTGTTGTGGCGGTCGGATTTTCGGAGGTTTGCCTTCTGCGGGTCAGAATGACCGTGCGGGTTTCCGCGACCGCGGCGGGATTATGGAGGATTTCTGACCGGCGGTAGGTGCCTTTTACCGCCGAGGTCAGAATGACCACCTATATCAGGAAAAGAGAATCTCTCCACATGTGCTTCAGGCAGTTGCAGGGGCTAGGGGCCACAGCACCCCACCCCTGGGGGACACATCAGCTGGATCATAGGATGGCAGAGCCCAGCAGCAGGCCACCACAAAGGGTTTGCAGGCAGGTGGCAGTCCCTCCATGTGACCAAGCAGGTCACAGGTCAGCAAAGCAGAAGCAGTCCAAGGTCGTTCCTGGTGAGTCCCTCCAGCAGCGTTTTGTGTCCAGTTACAGGTAAGTTAAGTTCAGAGTGTCTCCAAATTGTGGGGAAAATTCTCCTGTACTTATACTCAGTTTTGCAAAGGTAACAAAGAAGGGGAATGGAGGTTCCAACCAGTTACAACTGGTTACAGGGAGTGCTCCCTCTCTTCTCCAGCACAGTCTCTTAACATCAGCTGGGGTAAACAACCCTTTTTTGTGAGGCCAGGGCACAGCCTTTACAGATTGAGGTACTGGGTTTTTCAGAACCGGTACTGATCCGGTAACCCAGCGGTGCCAGGGTACACCCAAAGACCTCGGGTACTTTCCTGATTCAGACCACAGAAACTCAGAGTCTTCTAGGTGAAGTCAAAGATCGAATTTATTGGCTGCAACCAAGTGACAAGCGTCCTAGAAGTACAACAGCACGGTTTGTATGTTCTCAGGAGACTGTGTGTCAATGCAAAGTCAGGTTTCCTTATATACAGTTTTTTAAGCTTCAGGCAAACATTCTTGACATTTTGGTTGGTCATTCACATGTTTTCACTACAAAGGAAAAAACAGTGTCATGATGAAACCTCATATTTCATGTCATCCAACCCATAATAAATTACCCGGCAAGGCCTAGTATTTTACATCAGATAAGTGTGGACCCCCAATAAAAACAGGCACCTCCCCCTCGTAAAGTAAGAAGAAGAAAAGAGCAGGTGCAGGTGTGAGCAAGATTAGGCAGGGTGTGTGAGCGATAATAAGGGTTTTATGGCATGGTGTGCCTTGATGCTATCTGATTCGGCCACTGGGAGAGGGACTGACCAAACAGGTTTGGCCTGAGGCAATGGTTCCAGCTTGCCCAGGTCAGAGAAAAGTCAATCAAGGTGTACGTGTCCTTGGAATCAAATCTGACTGTATTATAAGCCTATGTGAGGGCAACTTTTAAAAATGGCTGCCTTGTATAAAATGGGAGCCACGAGTGCAGGACGAAAATGGCGATTTCGAGGTGAAAAAGCTGCTGGAATTGAGCGAAAATGCTCATGCATAGTGTACTAGTCATTATCGGTCTTTTGATACTAAAATCGTACTGCTGTGGCAAAGTAAATTACATGGGTCCAGAATTTTTAGAACCACAAACCCTCCTTTTGCCCTTACATAGGCAATAAACCTATTCTCATGCTAATCTGAGTCCAGGTCTATGTTTATAAGGCCATGGAGATGTTGCTGGAGCAAAATTCTAGTACTTGGTAACTCTCTCTGGACAGGTCTCCTCGAACATGAAGTAGCACAAAAGGCCATATATGGCAGGACAAAATAAGGAATACCTCTATCTGCAGTAGGTGGCATAAGATCACACACCCAACAATTAGTGATGTTCACTACTAACTAGTGTTGATGCAGAAGCTGTACAAAAGAATTGCTTACGAATTCTGATCTTCTAACCTGCTCATGTTCAGGAAAAGGGTGAAAAGAGTGCAAAGAAACAATAGTAGGAAAAGACATAGGTTGGGAAGTGGGTGCAGAAGTCAATTGAGTAGAGAAAAACAATCCCACCCATAAATGACAACGTCATGTTTAAAAGACACTAGAAAACACGTTATTAAGAACATATAGACAACGGGAGAAAGTAGTGACCACTATTACAAATGAAATAATAATTTTTCACAACCCTAACCAAAAAGCAAATCCTAAAATTATCTAGTAACATTTTTAGGGCTCCTCTGCATTTCAGTAATTTTGGTATGTTCAGGTGGAACAGTGGTGACTCTCATCAATGCTCTAAGGTGAAAAGGGGTACTCTTTCCACAGAAAATTGATTTTATTCTGCTTTTACTAAACAGAATAGTATTTTAAAACAATGCCAGCAAAACAATCTGTCTCCTAACACCTAGTCTATACAATCACACGGAAACCTCTTGTGAAACCAACTATGCCCAGAGTCCGTTCAAAAAGCCTCTCTGGCAGGCTTCTATTGTCCATCAAATTTTCTTTTGTTGTTTTCTTTCGCATGGGCCTCTCAATTCAGGCCTCTTCGTGAGAAAAGTACTGCTTAGTTGGAGTGCCCTCCTGGCAAACACCCACAGCTCACTCGAAAGTCTCAATGTCTTAAAGCAATGCACCAGTGTCTCTCCTCTGTGGCAGACACTACAAACAATGTGCTCTTCATTGATCAAGGGCACAAATCATCTCGTGCAGACCCAAGCACCATTAATTGGGAAATAGCTCAAGCTCAGCAGCACTTTCAGACTCCAACACTCATTATTTAGTGTCAGAGGACGCTCAAGCTGCTCTTTCATGGGCACCACAATATAGTGCCTTTTTCCAAACTTAAAATCTCCGGTGCACTGCCCTTCTTCCGTTGGAGCAAAGAAAAGGGGGTGTGTGGCCAAAACTCAGGCCAAGGGGCTCAAGGGATTGCACACTGTCAGAGGTTACCAGCACATGACAGGTAGAGAAATGAAACCTCAAAACAGCTCTGCCATCAACAACAGGAATCCTTCTCTTTAGCTCTTTTACACTGAAACTTTGGTTTTGTGATGTCCAACGCCGTCTGATGGAGCAAGTACGATACCATGCGCTGGCGATCGCTGTCCAGCTTTGCTACTTTCTGGGTGCTGAGACTGTAGGGCCAAGACGTCCGTCTTTCATCTGTAGCTGTCACTGATGGGAATTAGGCTTAAATCAATGTCCTGCAGGTTATTATGACTTGATACCCACAGAATCTATTGACGTAGGAAATGTGCCACAGTTGTTAGTTCCCTTCAATTTAGTAAAAAAAAACAGTTCATGGTTTTTAGCAAGGGGACTGCAAGCAGGTGGTCTGCAATCTTCAAAGGAGTAGCCATACACCATGGGCATAAAATACAAAGACAAAGGCAGAAGGGCAAAACAGGGTCTCTAGCATCTTTAATTGGGTTCTCTCCATTATTCTCTGCCATCTATAGCTACATGAGAATTCTATCTGAATGGATTTCCTCACACAGTGGCATTGTTTAATGGGGTAAACACATATTTTCCTCAATGATTAAGTCTAGGTGTTCCTCCTTATCTTAGAACATCTCAATAGAGAAATCACATGATACCGATTATCAGGGACATGTACAAACCTTCCTTTAAAAACTGTGCATCAGGTGCACTATGCAATAAACAGGCTAATAGTCAAATGTGCAAACAAAAAGACAAGAACTAGAGGGTCCTGATATTTGCATGATTAGGACACATCTGATCTCACCAAAAATTAAAGTAGCAGGAACAGAAGGGAACCGAAAACCAAATTAAAATAGACATTGAAAATTCGTCATGTTCAAAAAGGTAAACATAAGATATCTCCTATTGAGATGGAAAACTTGTCTTACTATAATATTGAGTCAGTTAACCAGTCTATCGCTACTCTGACAGTCAGGCTGGAAAACATTGAAGCAGGCCTAAGGCAAATTCTTGAAAACCAGTATGGTCATACCAAAGGGAATTATACATAACATGGGGGTCCCTGGTACATCACTGCAGTCTGGAAATGTAAACCTGAACAATACATCAATAATAATAAAAGGTCTGACTGGTGAAAGGAATTTGAAAAAGAGAAATGGGAATAGGACATAGCTAAAATCTCAATAACTAAGCATGATGCGACATTGGTCAGGGGAAGTAACAAAAGAAAAAATCTATAGGAAGAACAAAAAAATTATTTGGGTGATAGTCAGGCATGTGACACAACACCGAGAGTACGGGTGATACACAAAGGCCAAAGTTACACAAATTTTAACTCTACCGTTGGTGACTACACCATATACGGTACTCCTAGCTAATGTTTCAGTTCCTTCTTCAGGAAAAAATGAAAACCTGGTTTTCTTTTAAGGAACAAAAGCCATATGCTACTTAGGAAACAGAACATCATTAACTAATGTAATATAGAAATTAGGCCACCTTGAGTCACAGATCTATAATTTCATCCTTAGGTCCAATCAAGGCTACATAAATGTAGGGCTGCCTGTTCCTTTAAGGGAAGGGGCAGTAACGTGATTAACTGCAGGTGACACACTTTGATCCTGTATGTCTCTTTTTATTTTCCTTCAATACCATTATAGCCAAATAGACATGCACTGGTGAAGTGTTGTCTTTTATGTTCACAGCATGAAATATCATTATCTGTGGAATTTAGTAACCAGAACAAGTTCAACCAACTGTTGCGTAGCGATGGGCATCGTCATGACCATCCCCTCACAACACAGGGGAGCTTGCAATAGTATCAAAAGCAGCAACAAACATTAAAAAAAACAAATAAAAAATAATAAAAACGCACAAAACGTCAAGCCATCAGATATACTTGCTGTGTATCAAGCACAAAAAGCATAGACAAAACAATAGCATGTGTGAATAAGCGGTGACACACAACACCATGTCATGTACTTTATGCACTGTAAACCTGCAGCCCAAAACCCAATATTTGGGCCTGTTTAATTTGTCAGGTTTAAAATCCTTACCCTCCTTTTGACAGTAGATCACCATGCAATGGAAATCTGCTGTCAAATATAACTTTACTGTTTCTCTTCTAACATACAGGACCAGCAAGAACAATTCATGATAGGACCAAATACATGAAAAAAAAATTCCATTACTTAACTGTCACCCTCTTGTCAGTTACTTCGCAACATCAAGCCACCTTAGTTTTACCTTTCTAAAAGTAAAAATTGTTACACTGACACTCCATATTAATTTGGCACCTACAATTTCCACTGTGAAAAATAAGTCTTAATTGGTAAATCGTTCTCATTAAGGCATGTAGCCTTCAAAATTTTAGAAAAGGGCTGCATCTTATTTTCTGTCTAAGACTTAATGCAACACTTCGTTTTCTGTCAAATAAAAGCAACTAGCAGGCATCATTTTATTTTTTTAGAGCGGAGACACAAATGTATCAGTTCTGCAGAGCATTTAACATGATGTTGGGACTTTCGAAGAAACCCCTTTTTTTTATATTTTCCCTTTGGAATTAAGTTCTTTAATTGTATTGATGTTCTTCTGGAGAAACCAGAAATCCCACTTTTAGAGGCCCGTAGGGTCATTCTGCATTTCACAGAGACAAGGCCCTAATTTAAAAGGTCACAAGTGTCAACATGACAGCCTCCTCCATTGTTTATGGGAAAACTGAAGATAGCATCTCAGCAGCGTGACTTGAGCCAGCCTCTGTAGCTCTCCTAGCGTCTGCCACTCTGAATCTGTCAAAGACAGTAGGCCTTCCTATTTTCCTTCTAACCTGCAATAATTCACTCTATTTAAAAATCATTTTTTTTCCTTTTTAGGCGCTAAAAAAAATTATCTCTATTTCCAGATTATTAAACTACATTTACTGTGAATAATTCACAAACCTTAATAACACACATACCAGTTGTTAGAATAAATGCTTGTTGCAATCCCATGCAATGGTACATATTTCATCAACCTCGAATGAATGAACGTCTCAGTAGGCCCAGCTGAAGTTAGAACCTTCAACCTTGATATTAAAACAAGCCTTTGTACTGGCACATTGACTCTTGAATCATAAGAAGGCACAACCTGCAAATATATATCAAACCTAAATGTATGCATTTACTGAAGCCTGAGACACTTTAAAAAGTACTCTGAATGAAAGAAAATGCAGTTTAAACAGTGCTTTTGCCCAAAATCGACTTTGATATTTTAGGCATTAAAAAATCAATATCCTACAATTTTCGTGCATAATATGCATTACCAGAATGTCTATTACACAATCCATGAGTCAGCCATTGAAAATATTAACTTATACTTTATAGAAATTAGCTTGTTTGCTCCTGCGCCAAGGGAAAATTGCACATACAAATGTCATTTTAGCGGTGCAACATAACTTAAATTAAATTTTAATGCTAGGAGGTCATAGTATAGGTATTAAGCTTTATAAATATTAAAAAACGATTTTGAAAGGAACTTATTTTTTTAATAATTTTTCCATAATTAATAATTTTCTTTAAAAAAAAAAAAAAAAATATATATTCTTTTTTTTGTGATAATTCCACATATAAAAGCAAGCTGCATCCCTTGCCTATTATTTGGGATACATTAACTCACAAGCCTAAGCGCATAAGCCTAACTTGAAATGCGTCACATTTTTGCGCCACTTTCATTTAAAAGGAAGGTTATGCAAAATTCCACCCATGTTTAACTGGGAAAGTGCTGGCTGAATTGAACATTCCTATCAAATATACTGCAGCTGAAAAGTTTGCCTGTGAACATCTAATACAATGCATCTAAGAAAAATGCTGTAAATGTATTTTCTTTTTTTTTTTTGCAAAAATAGATAATTTCGTTTTTTTGGGGCCCTATTTATATCTATTGAATGAGTTTTCTAATTTATTAAGCATTTAACAGCAGTTTTGTATATGTGCACAATTGCTCATTCTATAAATTAAAGAGCAACATATAGCTACGTTAGCACATCACATGGTTCATTTCTGGATTTTTTCTAAGTTTCTACTTAATATTAATTAACCAACATTTTACTTAACAAACTGAAAACATCAAGAAGACCCACAAACACACATTGAGCTCATTTCAGATATAAACAGAAAACACTCAGTACACACAATACAGCGCGCTTTAGCCATTTTTCATAAATAGCGCCGTCGCAATTTACTTACAGAACCGTTTGCAGATCCTAGTTGTAAGTCATATTTACAAGAGAAAAGAAAACTTTTCACAATAGTGTTCAAAAAAACTGCAAAAACAGCCTCACAGACATTTATTTCCAAGAATAGCGGACCCATACTTTGTTAAACGTGATGGGGCCCACTCCGTGCTTCACATATAGTTCATAGGTTGGAGTTCCAATCGGAGGAACCGGACATGAGTCCTCCAACCGGGAGTCCCTTTTACAACCAAGACAAAACAAATTTCCAAGTCTGCTAAGACCAGGCATCTTCGCTCACTAGTCTAGCTTGAAACTTCAAAGGATTGTCGTTTACGATAGTCTCGTGAATACACGAGTCCTTCGGCTTTGGTACTTGCAAGTTCCAAATCAAAGTGATCCCAAAGGGATACCAAACCAAATGTCCAACTTAAGGACCAAACCAAGTGTCCAACTAAGGACTGGGAGACGCTCCACTTATACTTAACTGAAAATATCGATGACGTCACCAGAAGACTCGTCTTATCGTTTCGCTCTACCAAACATCAAGGGTCCAAATCAGGGCGATAGCCAGGGCAGCAGTCCTTCGTAGCCGTCGGGAAGCAGGGAACCTCGCAGCAAAGACTTTCGGACCACGTCGATGTAGGGGTCGATGAAGTGGCGGCCTTCCTCCACAATTTTCACACGAAGCTCCCCACGGACCTCAGGCTTGGACCGGTACCGCTGGTATCGCCCCACGTTGGGCGCCAACTGAGGTACTGGGTTTTTCAGAACCAGTACTGATCCGGTAACCCAGCGGTGCCAGGGTACACCCAAAGACCTCGGGTACTTTCCTGATTCAGACCACAGAAACTCAGAGTCTTCTAGGTGAAGTCAAAGATCAAATTTATTGGCTGCAACCAAGTGACAAGCGTCCTAGAAGTACAACAGCACGGTTTGTATGTTCTCAGGAGACTGTGTGTCAATGCAAAGTCAGGTTTCCTTATATACAGTTTTTTAAGCTTCAGGCAAACATTCTTGACATTTTGGTTGGTCATTCACATGTTTTCACTACAAAGGAAAAAACAGTGTCATGATGAAACCTCATATTTCATGTCATCCAACCCATAATAAATTACCCGGCAAGGCCTAGTATTTTACATCAGATAAGTGTGGACCCCCAATAAAAACGGGCACCTCCCCCTCGTAAAGTAAGAAGAAGAAAAGAGCAGGTGCAGGTGTGAGCAAGATTAGGCAGGGTGTGTGAGCGATAATAAGGGTTTTATGGCATGGTGTGCCTTGATGCTATCTGATTCGGCCACTGGGAGAGGGACTGACCAAACAGGTTTGGCCTGAGGCAATGGTTCCAGCTTGCCCAGGTCAGAGAAAAGTCAATCAAGGTGTACGTGTCCTTGGAATCAAATCTGACTGTATTATAAGCCTATGTGAGGGCAACTTTTAAAAATGGCTGCCGTGTATAAAATGGGAGCCACGAGTGCAGGACGAAAATGGCGATTTCGAGGTGAAAACGCTGCTGGAATTGAGCGAAAATGCTCATGCTTAGTGTACTAGTCATTATCGGTCTTTTGATACTAAAATCGTACTGCTGTGGCAAAGTAAATTACATGGGTCCAGAATTTTTAGAACCACAAGATGCATGTTTGCCCAGCTTCCCCCTTCTCTCAGCCCAGGAAGACTATTCAAAATGCAGATGCACCTCTGTGACACTTCCACCCTCCCTGTGTACAGCCTGTCTGAAAAGTATGCAGAAAGCTCAACTGTTACTCTGCCCAGATGTGGATTGAAGTCAAGCTGCAAAACACCAGAGTAATAGGCTAAGAGAAATGTTTACTTTCTAGAAGTGGCATTTCTGTAATAGTAATAAAAAATCCACTTACAATAGTAAGCAGCATTTCTCACTACCATTACAACCATGGCAAAAATGCCTACGCTACCCCTCATAAATCAGACAATACCCCCTATACATTAGGCAGGGTATTTCCAATTCAATCCTCTGATACAGCAGTACTCGCAACAGTGAGAAACTAAATAGTCTGTTTGTCACTGCCAGGACAGGCTACGCTACTAGGCACATGTCCTGCATTCTACATATATAGCACCCATAGGACTAGCTAGGGCCTACCTCAGGGGTGATTTGAATGTAGTAAAAGGGGAGCTCTGGGGCTGGCAAGTAAATTTAGATGCCAGGTTCCTGTGGCAGAAAACTACGCATGCAGGGCCTGCAATAGCAGGCCTTTAGACAAGCTTGAAAGGCTATGCTGCAGGCCCACTAGTAGCATTTAATTTACAGGCCCTGGGTATAGAGATACCACTTTACAAGGGATTTACAGGTAAATTAAATATGCCAATTAGGAATAAGCCAATAATACCAACTTTAGAAGGGAGAGCACCTGCACTTTAGCACTGATCAGCAGTGATAAAGTGCTCAAAGTCCTAGAACCAACAGCGAGAGGTCAGAAAAAATAGGAGGAAGGAGGCAAAAAGTCAGCAGATGAACCCACAAAAAAGGCCAGGTCCAACATTGATCATGACTCCTGCAATATAACAACACAAAGGGTACTGTAGCATACAAACTCACTAAGCTTGAATCTCTTACTTCGAGGTATATAGGTGTCACTTACTCAAGGGTGTTAGTTTTCAACACCGACAGATCATCTACAATAAGAAATTTCCCTTTTGGAAGAGGAAGCCTCACACACTTGTCATGCTTCATCATCGGCAACCTCTCCCCACCCTGGTAGGACAATGCCACCATGGCAGACTCAACCTCCTGATAGCTATAACCCATATGGCACTGGAGGCAGTTGTTATTTAAGTTACCACTGGACAGTGGTGGAATCCAAAATGACTAAACATACATTATCGAACACAGGCTGTCACTTTTATTTACTTGGGACCATAGGCATGGTTAAAAACAGTGGGGATGGTGTCTTAAAACAGTGACTCAATCCATCATAGATGCCAACATGTTTCTGCCATAATAAATCCTAACAGGTCTCGAGCATTCATCAGGGCCAACAGATCCCTAATAAACCAATTTCATTCCTAAAATAGATACATACACACAAAAGACATGGTGGGTCTTAGCTGGTTCACCAAAAACAATTACGTAAATATAATACAATAGAAGAAATAAAACAATGGATATATATTAATATCAGTTAAGTACAAAACTGCAACTAACATGCAGAGATACTGCTTTCTGGTGTTGCAAACTTGTGACACTGCAAAACCACTCAACACGTGTCAGAAACGTGACCACAACATATATTAGGACGAGGGCATGCGACTGTCATGTACATCTCTGAAGCTAAACCTACTCTAATTGGTAGGAGCAAATTTCTCCCTTGTCTGGAAGGAGACGGTGTCCTCTGTAGTCACATACCGCACACAAAGATATGGTTACAATGGCAAAAATGTGTTAATAATGGAAACCATCCAATGTCCACCTTCACTCTATGCCTGTGAAAAGGGGAAACATACATATAGGAAAAAGAAACAATCAGAAGGGAAAAATACCAAAGGTTATTCCTGAGTAAGTGCTATCCTTGACAAGGTGGCCTGCTGCACACATATACAGGATAATAACTTAACAGACTAAACAAATTGCCGCTTGCATTCATTAGCAATGTCTGTCCATAATCTAATGGAAACAATTATTTAGTACAGATAATAGTAATGGAAGTTGTGCCCCATCTCTAATGATAGTAGGGAAACACACCAATGACAAAGAATGACAGAAGAAAAGCGGTCGTCAGCTCGTGGTTGCAGCCAAATGCGTGCCCCCCCCACCTCCCACTGTTGCACTTACTTCCTCAAGAAGATGTTGTGCCGATACACTTAGGTCAACTGCCTGACTGCCAGCTGTAATCATAGAGAAAGGGGCGGCCAAGAAGCACATGAAGCAAGTGGAGGGTGTGCCGCCTGATCTAACTGTGGCGATGTGGCTTCATGGGATTTATAGGGGGTCATTCTGACCCTGGCGGTAAAAGGCAGTTACCGCCGGTCAGAAGACCGCCATAACACCGCCGCGGCCGCGGTAACCCACCAGGGTCATTCTGACCCACAACTGCCAAACCGCCAAAAACCCGACCTCCACTGAAGGCCGCCACATCAGCGGTCAGCGATAAACTGGAGATGACCAAACCTCCACCGTCACGCCAACAGAAATACGCCCATGCCATTACGACCCACGAATCCACGCGGCGGTCTTTCAACCGCGGTATCCCATTGGCGGTACACACCGCTGCACTCAAAATACACACACATCTACAAAACACTGCCACATTGGACAATTACAAATACACACACCTGATACACATACAAACACCACTCCCACACAATCAATACGATATAAAACACACACCCACATCACCCACAAACCCCCACAAATCGAAATTCAGAGACAAGGCGCAATACACAGAGAGAGAGCACAGGGAATGCAAACCACAACACACACAGGAACCCAACATCATCCCCCACACTACATCTACGCACAAAACACCACACACCACTACACTCATCACCACAAACACCACCCCACACCTCATCCACACCACCCCATGGCACCCCAAAGACACCCCAGGTTCTCTGACCAAGAACTCAGGGTCATGGTGGAGGAAATAATTAGGGTAGAGCCCCAGCTCTTCGGCACACAGATGCAGCACACCACAATAGCCAGGAAGGCAGAGCTATGGCAAAGGATCGTCGACAGGGTCAACACTGTGGGACAGCATCCCAGAAATCGGGAAGACATCCGAAAACGCTGGAACGACCTACGGGGGAAGGTGCGGACGATGGTGTCAAGACACAACATCGCTGTGCAGAAGACTGGCGGCGGACCCCCACCCACTCCACCCGAATTCACAGCATGGGAGCAAGAGGTCTTGAACATCCTGCATCCTGAGGGCCTCGCTGGAGTAGGTGGAGGAATGGACTCTGGTAAGTCTAATCTCAACTACTTCACCCCCCCAACCACCAGCATGCCAACCCACACCCCCACCCTCACCCCCAACCCCCCAGCACATATCCTCCCTGCTAATATCTCACCAGCACAACCCACCCAAACCAACACCAACCCCTGAATGCCAACACAAACCATGGACACCCATCACCTAAGCATGACCACTGCACATACCCATCCGCCCCCCAAACCACCCTCACAACTCCTCCCACAAGGGAATGCCAGCACTGGGGGACAAGGGCACCCACAAATCGCACGCCATGGCACACACAGAAGCAATAACCATACTCTTTTACCCCTGCAGGGCCCGAACGCCAACACACCGGCCCGGAGGGTCCAGAAATGTCCATCCCACCCCCAGAACAGGCCCCCAGTGATGACAGCAGCTCTGTCAACCTAGAACCTGATGACCAGCCCGGACCATCGGGGACCTCTAGACAGTCGGTTCCCCTCAGGCAGCCACAGGCCACAGCAGACCTACCCCCCTCTGGAATCCCCAGCACAGCACCCACCCAGCGGCCCCATGCCTCTGTCTCCAGGACAGGTCAAGCAGCGGTGTGTCTACCACTACAGGGCACCCAGGGCAACCCACCACCCCAACAACAACAGGGACCTGGGGGCAGTGGTAGTGGGCACACCGTCCAGGGGACAGAGGCCCAGGAACAAAGGGGAACTGGGAGGGCTGCTGTGCGAGAGAGGGAGGACAGGCCTAGGGAACCCACTGTCCAAGAGGCCCTCACCACCATCATGGGAGCGTACCACCACTCCCAAGAGACGATGGCGACGGTCCTGGCCAGGTTCCAGGAGATCCAGGCCATGCAGGAGGGCCAGTACATGGGGTTCCGGGAAGAACTGCGCAGCATCAGTTCCGCAATGGGTACAATTGTGGTGTAACTCAACCAGATTGTCACCACATTGCGGGACCATGTGGCCCCCCAAAGGGCCCCTGCCACTAGCATGGAGGAAGAACAGCCCACCACCTCCGCCGGCGCTAGTGGTCAGGAGGCCCCGACACAACAGCAATGGGCCACCCGGACCCCACCCCCTGCAGAACATGAACCACCCCGCAAGAAAGGCCTGAGATCTAAGAAGAAGACAGAGTAGGATGTCAAGACCCCCGCCATGCACGGATCCCCCCGGATGTCATCCCACTGTCCCACTTGTTCACCCTGTCCAACCTTGAACTGCCCCTGCTCCACCTTCAACAGGCATATGGACAATGCACCTGTGCGAGCGAGAGTCTGGACTCTGCCATGGACATGCCTCCACCATCACCCATCACCCTTTTTGAACTATACACCAATTTTTGCACAAAAACCATCTGGAGTCTGCTATTTATTTTTTTAAACCAAATGTATTCGATATAACCAACCAAAAATGTCCAATTACATTGTGATGACAACATACCAGTGTCACACAGCGGTAGTCCATGGGGAAATAAACCAGAGGGCACTTCGTGGGGACCAGATCACTGAAATAGGAAGGCAAATTCACAACTAAGTTACCATACATTGGGGTGAAAGGTCAGACAGTAGAGAGCCAGTACTGTTACAGATATAATAAAATGCAGGAGTAGATTCTTGCCTGTGTGTTACTGGAAATACTGCAGTATCACTCTGTCCCTGTTGTCTGTGTCGTCCGCTTCGTCTTCCACCTCTTCACTCTCTGCAGGCTCCACAGCGGCCACAACACCACCATCTGGACCATCTTCCTGCAGGATGGCACCTGGCGTCGCAAAGCCAGGTTGTGAAGCATGCAGCAGGCCACGATGATATGACACACCTTCTTTGGTGAGTACATTAGGGATCCACTTGTCATATGCAGGCACCTAAACCTGGCCTTCAGGAGGCCGAAGGTCCGCTCGATCACCCTCCTAGTACGCCCATGGGCCTCATTGTACCGTTCCTCTGCCCTTGTCCTGGGATTCCTCACTGGGGTCAATAGCCAAGGCAGGTTGGGGTAACCAGAGTCACCAATTAGCCACACACGCTGTCTCTGTAGCTGTTCCATCACATAAGGGATGCTGCTATTTCGCATGACGTACGCGTCATGCACTGACCCTGGGAACTTGGCATTTAAATGGGAGATGTACTGGTCAGCCAAACAGACCACCTGGACATTCATCGAATGATAACTTTTTCAGGTTCCTGTACACCTGTTCATTGTCTTTTGGGGGGACCAAAGCCACATGGTTACCATCAATGGCACCAATGATATTGGGAATGTGTCCAAGGGCATAGAAATCACCCTTCACTGTAGGCAAGTCACCCACCTCAGGGAAAATTATGTAGCTCCGCATGTATTTCATCAGGGCAGACAACACTCTGGACAATACCCTTGAAAACATAGGCTGAGACATCCCAGATGAAATGGCCACTGTAGTTTGAAAAGATCCACTAGCCAAAAAATGGAGTACTGACAGCACCTGCACTAGAGGCGGAATCCCTGTGGGTTGGCGGATGGGTGACATCAGGTCTGGCTCCAGCTGGGCACACAGTTCCTGTATAGTGGCACTGTTGAGTCTGTAGGTGAGTATGACATGTTGTTCTTCCATTGTCGACAGGTCCACCAGCAGTCTGTACACGGGAACATTCCTCCGTCTCCTCGCAAGTCCCAGCGGACGGTGCCTAGGAAGGACAACATGGAGCACAGAGTCAATCAACCCACAGGTAAGTTCCCACAGCCTGCACAGTACACGAATCTCTCTGGATTGAATGGCTTGTATGAGTGTCGATGCAAGGCCTAGCCATGTGTGACGCAGTAGGAATTAAGCCATGTGGGCCCTTGAAATGGCGGCTGCCTGACCTGTGAAGTGTGACAATGTGAAGTGAGGTCATTGCGCTGGCGTGGCACGCCGTGGCGGTAGGCAGTCGAAGACCGTGGCGCAAAGCAGCATTGGTTAACATTGAACCCTATGGGTTTCAGGAACCAATGACGATGTGCGCCGGCGGTGGTGGTACGCACCGCCGCGGTACGCACTGCCGCGGGCGTGACCGCCATTTTTTCTCTGCTTAATCACACGAAACCTGAGCATCCACAGGAGAGGACCTATACTGCAAGTGCTGCTGTGACCTCGGTCTGGAAGTGACAATGGCTGCTGCGACTGGGGAAAGGGCCCCCGCCTTCAGTTCCGAAGAGTTGGAGAAGCTTGTGGACGGGGTCCTTCCCCAGTATGCGCTACTCTACGGTCCTCCAGACCAACAGGTGAGTACACGGGGGCCAATGCATAGTGGGCAATGCCTGTGATGAGTGGGGTGGATGTACGATGGAGGGGAGGGGAGCGAATTACGAATGCATGGCACGACAGATGAGAGCATGTGCCACATGGCAAGTTTGGGGAGGGGGGCCACTCACATCGAGCATGCAGAAAAGTGATGATGTTTCTTTTCCCCCCCTGTACATGTCACATAGGTCAGCGCCCATCAGAAGATCGATATTTGGCGTGCCATCGCCAAGGACGTCCGGGCCCTGCGGGTCCACAACAGACGGGGCACCCACTGCCGCTAGAGGTGGGAGGACATCCGCCGTGGGAGCAGGAAGACCGCCAAGGCTCTGCTGGGGATGGCCTCCCAACCTAGGAGGGGTGCCAGTCGTACCTTGACCCCCCTGATGTCCCGGATCCTGGCGGTGGCCTACCCCGATTTAGATGGGCGCTTGAGGACATCACAGCAGACACAAGGGGGTGAGTACCAGCACATTCAGCTATATTTGCGCGCAGTGGAGGTGCCTGGGTGGGGGAGGAGGGCTATGGGTATCCCTAGGCCAGGGTGATTTCTGTAGGCTAGGGACCTCCGTGAGGTATGGTCCTGTGCCCCCGCCTCCCACCTCTGAAGAGTGCCTAGTAACGCTATTCATGGACCTGTGTATTCTGTGTGGGCAGTTGTCGCCCATAGGCTTGTAGGGCATGTCCCAGTGAATGAGTAGTGTACCCCAAGTGCGCAGCGTAGTGCAGGGGGCTTCTGTGTCTGTCCTCTCCGCCAACGGTGTCCCCAATGCATGCACTCAACTTGTCTTAATTTCTCCACCCCCCCCATTTTCTTTGTTTTTCTATGAATGTGTGCATTAGCATCATCAGGCGGAGGGGAAGTGGCATCGGCGCAAGAGGGAGCTGCATCTCACATGGCCCCGGAGGGCCATGCAACGGACTCCGACATGACCAGTGAGACGGAGGGCGAGGGGGGCTCCACCACGGGGACCCGTGCAGACGTCAGTGACACCGACACGTCCTCGGATGGGAGCTCCCTTGCGGTGGCGGCAACATCCGTGCCCACCGATACTACAGGTACAGCCGCCACCCAGCGCACCAGCTCCGCCCTCCCAGCAGCCCCTCGGCCTTCGGCCCGTGCCCGCACGGCCAGTAAGGCAGCCATCTCCTTCGCCCCAGGCACCTCAGGCCCTGCCCCAGTCACCCCTGCTGCCCTCAGTGAGGAGGTCATTGACCTCCTGAGGACCATCATTGTTGGGCAGTCTACCCTTTTGAATGCCATCCAGGGTGTGGAGAGGGAGGTGCATCAAAGCAATGCATACCTGGAGGGCCTTCATTCGGGTCAGGCTGCCCAGCAGCGATCGTTCAACGCTCTGGCCTCAGCACTGACGGCAGCGATTGTCCCTGTCTCCAGCCTCCCTCTTCTAACTCCCTCCACCTAGTCCCACTCCCCTGTTCCTCTGCCTATCCCATCCACACCTACAGACCAGCCTGCACACACCTCAACACCCAAGGGAAGCTCATCCAGACATAAGCACCACAGAACACACAAGCAACATACAGATGCAGACATGCCAACAGCCACTACCTCCTCTGTGTCCCTCACCTCCTCGTCTCCCTCCTCCCTCCCTGTGACGTCTACACTCACACCTGCATGCACACCACCATCAGCCAGTACACCCATCACCAGCACACCCTCCAGACCAGTCCACACACATGCAGTCACCACCCACACTGCCATGTACACGTACCCTGTGTCCTCTCCCAGTGTGTCTGTCACCCCCGCTTCCAAACCACACAAACGCAGGCAGGCACCCAACCAACAGCCATCCACCTCACGTCAGCCTCCAGCCCAAGCACCTGCACCCAAAGACACCAGAGTTGACTCTCCTACAACCACATCCTCTTCCTCCACTCCCATACCCACTCCAGCTACCCTTCCCATTGCTCCTAAAAAACTATTCCTCTCTAAACTGGACCTCTTTTCCTCACCTGACCCACCCCCTCCATCTCGTAAGAGTTCCAAAATCACCTCAGCCACCACCAGCCCAGCAACTCCCAAGAACGTCGTGCCTGGTTTTTGGAGTCCGCCCTTTCCTTGGGCAGGGACATCGGCCAGCAGCAAAGGCACAGGCAGCCCCCCCCCTGGGAAGAGGAGCAAAAAACTGAAGGGCAGGCGCGACAGATACGCCTGCCCCCAAGGAGGGTAGCCTTGCACCGTCACCTGCCACATCGGGTAAGGGAGCCAAGGGCCACGGAGAGTCTGCCAAGGAGGGCAAGGGCAGCAAAGCGCAAAAGGCAGGGAGCAGCCGACCTGGCCATGAGGGCCCCACCAGCCCCATTCCGGGGGTATCGGAGGAGACCCAGGGCCCCAGGACTCCATCACAGGAGGGCCCCGCAACGGAAAGGTCCGATGCTGACTGAGCGGGAAGTATTGGCCAGGTGTGGTTCACTCGAAACACAAGACAGGCACAGCTGAACAGGGCCCCGCCGTGAGGAGCACCACTGAACAGGCCCCCGCCAAGACAGGCACCGCTGAACAGGGCCCCGCCGTGAGGAGCACCGCTGAACAGGGCCCCGCCGTGAGGAGCACCGCTGAACAGGGCCCCGCCGTGAGAAGCACTGCTGAACAGGGCCCGCCAAGACAGGCACCGCTGAACAGGGCCCCGCCGTGAGGAGCTCCGCTGAACAGGGCCCCGCCGTGAGAAGCACCGCTGAACAGGGCCCCGCCGTGAGAAGCACTACTGAACAGGGCCCCGCCAAGACAGGCACCGCTGAACAAGGCCCCGCCGTGAGAAGCACCGCTGAACAGGGCCCCGCCAAGACAGGCACCGCTGAACAGGGCCCCGCCATGAGAAGCACCGCTGAACAGGGCCCCGCCAAGACAGGCACCGCTGAACAGGGCCCCGCCGTGAGGAGCACCGCTGAACAGGGCCCCGCCGTGAGGAGCACCGCTGAACAGGGCCCGCCGTGAGAAGCACTGCTGAACAGGGCCCGCCAAGACAGGCACCGCTGAACAGGGCCCCGCCGTGAGGAGCTCCGCTGAACAGGGCCCGCCGTGAGAAGCACCGCTGAACAGGGCCCCGCCGTGAGAAGCACTACTGAACAGGGCCCCGCCAAGAAAGGCACCGCTGAACAAGGCCCCGCCGTGAGAAGCACCGCTGAACAGGGCCCCGCCAAGACAGGCACCGCTGAACAGGGCCCTCCTGTCAAGCACCGCTCCGCTGGGCCCTCATCTCAAGCACCGCTCCGCTGGGCCCTCATCTGAAGCACCGCTCCGCTGGGCCCTCATCTCAAGCACCGCTCCGCTGGGCCCTCCTGTCAAGCACCGCTCCGCTGGGCCCTCCTGTCAAGCACCGCTCCGCTGGGCCCTCATCTCAAGCACCGCTCCGCTGGGCCCTCATCTCAAGCACCACTCCGCTGGGCCCTCCTGTCAAGCACCGCTCCGCTGGACCCTCCTGTCAAGCACCGCTCCGCTGGGCCCTCATCTCAAGCACCGCTCTGCTGGGCCCTCCTGTCAAGCACCGCTGGCCCATTGGCAGGCCCGGTTCTGTGTCGGGCAGGGCTTCACGAGGCACTCTGCCCACCATGCCTCCTCCATGACCAGTGGACTCTGTAATCCACCTGATGGACTGTGGCTTTGCACCCCCCAGGATGGAACAGTGGGCAATCCACCCACTGTAGAGACTTGAGAGACTGTGGCTTTGCACTCCCCAGGATGGCACAGTGGGCAATCCACCCACTGTAGAGACTTGAGAGACTGTGGCTTTGCACTCCCCAGGATGGCACAGTGGGCAATCCACCCACTGTAGAGACTTGAGAGACTGTGGCTTTGCACTCCCCAGGATGGCACAGTGGGCATGGAGGCCCTTCGTGGATCTGGCGTCGTGGACTCATGTGGCTGAGGTGCCCCCCCTTCCCTTCCCCCTGAGGTGCCAGTATTTTATTTTTGTGATGCCCCAGCAGTGTTCTCTCCAATGGACTTGATCTCGTGTGTGGGCTTTGCCCATGTGTTGCTGCACATTGGCCCATGGACATTTGAACTTTGCAAAACTGTGCCGGACTTTTGCTACTTGTATATATATAGTTCTAGATGTGTAATAATTCTTTATATATTGCTAAGTTCGCTATACTTAATTATTGCTATAATATAGTTCTATTTTTACAATCATTGCCTTTTGTCTTTGCATTTTTGTTTTGGGGGTGTCACTCTGACTTTTTAATCTGCATTGGTGTAGGTATTTCGGTGGGGGTGAGGGTGGGGGTGGGTGTGTGGCGTATGTGTGTGCCCGTAACCTTTCCTCCTCCCCCCTCCCCTGTGTCGTAGGTGCAGTACTCACTGTTGTCGTCTGCGGCGATGTTCGTGATCCTGGAAGAAGAGCAGGAAGGCAATGGCTGGGAGGATGTGGAGTTCCGGTTCCATGCTGTCCCGATTCCACGTGGAGTGTGTCAAGGTGAGCGTTTTCCATTGGAAATGTCTGTTTCCGCCGTGTTTTTATCGGCGGGGCTCCCGCCCCGGAAAAGGTGGCGGATTGGTGAGTCGTGATAGGGTGGGCGGTACATTGTCTGCCCGATGATGATATCTGTCACCCAAATGGGTGCTTGAGGGTACTCCTAAAGAATATCTAGTATAGCTCCGCCACTTCTAAACTCTATTATCTTTCTTGTTTCTCTCTCTGTTGTGAAACAGTGCACTTATTTTGATATTATAGGTACATTGTCTGCCGCCTGGCTGTTGGCGGTGACCGCTGCGCTGTTTGTTTGTGCCGCCGTGGCGGTCGGAGTGTTAAAGCGGCAGCCTGTGTTGGCGGTTCCCGCCAGGGTCAGAATTCCATTTTTTGGACCGCCAGCCTGTTGGCGGGTTGGCCGCCGCTTTAACACTGACCGCCAGGGTCAGAATGACCCCCATAGTCTTCTTCCTGATCGGAACTCTGACTTTTTCACAGACAATAAGACCAATATAAGGATTATAAAGATGCCAAAGAGAAATAAATTAAAAATACTGAAGGGTGTTATCAGCGCATAAAATAAGCCATGATGGTGAAGTTCGCCACTTGCATAATTTGATGGATCAGTAAAGACACATTTGCATGTAATCACAAAAAAAACCTGTAGGTTCATTTAGCCAAAGGACACTGGGAAAACTATTGCATATTGAAAGAAACTCATTTAGAGGGGATGAAGTGGCTGAGCCCAGCCTATATGAAGGCAGCTGACGGGTGCGCTGTATGGCCTCCTTGTGACGACGTGGCAATATGGGAGATGTGGTCCCAATCCTGATAAGAATGCCGCCCATTTGGCTAATAGAACCAACATGGGAATTGTGAAGTATCCAAAGCGACATTAGGAAGGAATACGGAGGGTCTGACAAGCGTATTAAATAAGCTGTAAATGTAATGTGGGCCACTTGCTTAATTTGATGAATCCTTAACAAATGACAATAAACTATAGGTTCAGATAGCTAAATGACGCTTGAAGAGATATTGTAAATTAAAAGGGACACATTTAGAGGGGGTAATATGGCTGAGCCTTAAGAAAACGAAAAAAAGAAAAGGAGAAAAGATTAACTGAAAATAAATATTTTTCTGATAGTCATTAGTTATTTTTTCAAAAAGTGAGAATACTGGATGAATATATGCTCAAAAAAAGGACAAGTGTTTTTGAGCAGGTCACCCCTGCACTACACAAACAAGATCATGTCAGCACACCTATGGGAACCAGTCCTTTTCAACATGTATAGTTTACAGGTTCATGCATCCCAATGGAATCTCATTGTTCAGTGCATGTAGATCTGTGCGAAGCTTGTGGATCCATCTTTGTTCACAAACGAGGAGAGTTTGTATCATATCTTTCCTTGTTGATTACAGGCTTTCTAGCACATACCATTCAATAGCCTCATCCTCATTACACATCTCATTATAATTTGTGGTCAGCTTTGTTGTGTCATGGCTTACATCTAATGGTACCTTGATGCTCTATATTTCTCATGTGCACACTACTCAAGCCAATATGTATTGTAGTTTACACAGGCAAATTATTATGTACACCACATTGTTGGAATTACAAATTGTTACGTTTTTAAGCTGCCACCACGTGCGTCATCCATGTCTAATTTTTTGGTTCTCCGAATAAAGAGGCACAGCCAAATCGGCCACAGAAGTCACTTTATGGGCTGTAAAGGTCATCAAAATAATTTTAATGAGGATTCTCTTGTAGACCTGCAGCCAGTGCAAAGCTTTTAAAACTACAGAAGCAGATGATCTTATAGGCAGCGCACGGGCTACAGTTTTCCTATCAGTTAAAGGCAAAAGATCAAAGAATTTCCTCAGAGATGTTATTAGATTTAAGCAAGGGCCTGAGGATGAAACAACAGAAAAGAGTACAATTTTACTCCAAGGTTCCTAACAACCTACACTGTAGCTGGAGGGAGGAGGGGGGGCACTTCAGGCAACCATTTGAAGGGAATTAAATCATTCGATTTACCCAATATCATAATCTCACTTTTGTCAGTATTATATTTCAGATGGGTGGCTTGCATCCACTGAAAGATAGCAGTTAAAAAAAAAATTACGTTCAAATCTGATTCAAGTGATTTTTTTTCCAGTGGTAATATCAACTGGGTGTCATAGACATGCAAAATTGTATCTATTCCAATGGGTGTTATCAAGGAAATTAAAGGAATTATATAGATGTTGAATAAAGCTGGGCTCAATGAGAAGCCCTGCCAGACACCAGAAGTCACTGTGGTTTCTTCTGAAGACCATCTGTTTGCGATCAGTAAGGAATGGTTTCAACCAAGAAAGGGCCAGACCATTAATCCCACAATATCTGATGCCCTGGATCAGGATATTATGAGAAACAGTATTGAATGCTGCTGATAAGTCCCATAAAATCAGCACCACATTCTTCCATGCATTTGTCAATTTTAGAGTGTTTGTGACTTTCAACAGAGCAAATTCACTGGAGAGCTTAAGGCGAAAACCTGACAATCGAGGGTGAAGTACATTGGCCTTTTCTGTAAACACTTTTAGTTGGGTGTTAACCAATTTTTTGATTATTTGCCTCACAGCAGGCAAGGCATGACATTGGACGCAGGTTAGAGGGCCTTTTTCTAAGAGGTTTGACAACTGCCAGCTTCCATTCATCTGGGCCTTCCACTGTAGCCAGGGAATTATTCAGAATCTGATAATCACTGGGTTAACTATGTCGTCAGCCTTATGAAGGACTTGTGGGGGGACAAGGGTCGCTAGTGATCCAGATTTACAGGCATAATGACTGCGTGGGACTGGGCAAAAGTGATTGGAAGGCTAACAGGGTACCAGATCCTACATTCAATGGCTCGTCCATCACCATGTCAGTTGTTGAAAAAACGTGGGTAATAAAATCACTTTGGATAGCCTGTACTTTCTCCTTAAAATAAGACGAGATCTGGTAGTATATTGCTTGAGATGGCAGGATCTGTTCTCCCAATGCCCTAGGCTTAAGAAACGAATCCAAGATCTAGGTGTTGTATCCGACATAAATGAGGTCAAACAGGTGGGTGTGTTTTCCACGTTTATTTCCAAAGTCACAGGAACCACCTCCAGTATTCGTCCCCGGCACCACTCCAACCGCCTTCCTTCCCCTCGCCGCACCTCCCGCATTCCAGCCCTCGAGCCCCCATCCAGCCCTCTACATTCCACCTGACCCGCGAGCCCTCTACATTTCACCCGACTCGTGAGCCAACACAACATACCATCTCTTTTTTTTTCTTTTTTTTTTTTTTTTAAAAACAAAATCAAACTATAATTATCAAAAACGAGTAAAACTAGTAAATAACAAACACAAATATAATAATAACAATAGAGGATGAAGATAAAAAATATATATATATACTATAGATCAGCTCTTAATTTCCATGGCACAAACTTTTGACGGGAAGATCTGCGTGGAAAATTATCCTCATGCTGTAAAGCTGACTTCTGAGTATTCACATTACGTAAGTTTTGAACTTGTAAGGAAGAACTCCTATTTGCACACCTGTCAATGTCATTACAAGGATTCAAGACAGGCTCATCAGGTGACTTCACCACTCTGGAAAGATTCCACCAACGACCATCTTCAACCATAATTGCACTTCCACAAACTTTCTTTACCCTGACAGGCTTCCCAAAACAATCATCACCCTTTCTTACAGACACACATTTTTTTATATGTACCACATCTCCAGGGAATACCTTGCACAACTTAGTGGCTTTGATCAAATCATATCTCCTCTTCATACGTTCTTGACCAGACTTCACCTTTTCCCATTCCAACCCATTTTTACTATCACACAATCCCCTGGTCTTCAACGAACTCTTCAACCAAGAGGGAAAGAGAACGGTGGTTGGTTTACGCCCTTTTAAGGCTTCAAAAGGTGACACGTTAGTTAATGAATGAGGTGTGGAACGATAAACCCACAACATGGTGCTTACCGCTTCAAAGACGTCGTAATTATTGTGTCTAGCCCACTTTATACAGTCACCAACCACCCGATTCATCCTTTCAACTAAACCATTTGTCTGTGGGTGAAATAATGAACTCTTCAAGTGCTTAATACCAGACTGCTTTAAAAACTTCTCCATTTCCGCATTAACAAATTGCACACCATTGTCAGAAATAATGATTTCCGGAAAACCTTCTTGCAAAAAGACTTCCTTTAGAAAATTCACAGCATTAAACGCTGAAGGAACTGGATAAAAACGAACCTCAGGCCATCTACTATGATAATCCATAAGAACAAACGCATATCGTAAGTTGTGAGGAAGAAAATTAAATGGGCCAATCATGTCAATCCCCAGCTTAGACCATGGTCTTTGAGGAATTTCAATAGGATGTAATGGCGGAGTAGATACTTTTAACCCCTTTTCAGCCAAATTGCAAACAAGACACCCCTTGACAAGCAAATCGACCTCTTTGTCCATAGATGTCCACCAATAATTCTCCCTTAACCTCCTTTTAGTCATAGTCACTCCAAAATGTCCTTCATGCGCTATACTAATCAAACCTGAACGTAAATCATGTGGGGGAATGCACCTTTCGCCCCTCAACAATATATGATCTTCTATAGAGATCTCATTTGCAACTTTACAAAATGGTTGTACCGGTAAAGAAACATTCTTTTCACTTGGCCACCCATTGACTACAAACTCTTGGACTTGGTTTAAAATAGGATCCTTTGCAAAAGCCACCTCCCAATCATGTTTAGTATAGGCTCTGGACATCGGTAGATCCACAGAAGCAATAAAACAATCCTCTCTATCGTCCTCAGCATCAACACTCTCCACTTCTCCCACAGGTAACCTAGAAAGAAAATCTGCTCTCACATTGAGCTTCCCCGGTAAAAATGTAACCTCCATATTGTACTGCAACAACTTAGTGGTAAGGCGTGCAATGCGTGGGGTAGTGTAATTGGTTTTTTCCCCACCGAGAATGTATAATAAAGGTTTATGATCTGTCACTATAACAAACCTCCTGCCCCAAATGTAGCTCCTAAACTTCTCACTTGCCGAGACACAAGCCAACAATTCTTTTTCTATTACTGAATAATTTACTTCAGCCTCCCTCAACACTCTAGACGCATAGCTGATGGTGACTTCACCATGTTCCGTGTCCTGGACCAGAACTGCCCCTAAACCATATTTGCTGGCATCAACCATAATTTTACACGTTAACGCAGGATCATATGAGTGTAAAGCTTTAGCATCAGTCATTTCAGCTTTTACCAACTCAAATGTATCCTGACAATCCTTGTCCCACTTAAATTCAACACTTTTTTTCAACATATTTGACAAACACTTCATCTTGGAGGCATAGTTCGGAATAAACCTAGCATAAAATTCACATAAACCTACAAATGATCGTAATTCATCTTTGTTCTTAGGGGGAAGACATCGACGAACAGCATCCACTAACCCTGGTCTCGGTTTAACACCCTCCGACGAAACAACATGTCCCAAAAATTCAATCTCTTTCCTCCAAAATTCACATTTCTCCTCCTTAACCACAACCCTCAATCTTCAAAAATCTGTAATACCATCTTGAGCACTGTATTGTGAGCCATTAACTGTTTGGCAAAAATCAACACATCATCCTGAAAGACCACTACCCCTACGACATCTTTCAACAGAAATGACATGATGCGTTGGAAGACTGAAGCAGCTGAAGCAAGGACGAAAGGCATTCTACGAAACTGAAAAGTACCAAACGGGGTGTTAAACGCTGTTAAATGCCTAGAGTTTTCGTCAAGAACAACCTGGTGATAAGCTGAAGCTAAGTCAATTTTTGAAAACCAGACTGCGCCACTAAGTTTTTCAAGTAGATCACAAATTCTGGGTAAAGGAAAAGAATCTATCCAAATCTCTTTATTGAGACTTCTTAAGTCAATACATAAACGGATCTCACCATTGCGTTTGCGAGCAACCACAATGGGAGACAACCATAAACTAGATTCAACTGGTTCAATCACCCCTGAAGATTGCAACTTCTCCAATTCTGATTTAAGGTCTTCCCTCAAACTAAATGGAATTTCTCTTAACTTGTGTTTTATCGGGATAGCATTATCTTTAACTTTGATACAATGCCTAAAACCTTTGATACATCCTAAATTTTTCCCAAAAACCCTAGGGAACATTGAATGAAGAGTAGACAAATTCATGTCATCACAGTCTCTAACCACCATTACCTGTTCAGTGGTACCTGGTCTCAATACCATCCCAAATAGACCTTGGTGGAACCAGCCTAAAATATTAAGACCTTTGACAGCTACATACACCTTACCACGGATCTTGCGCCCCTTGAATTCCAACACATCCTCAATGAAACCCTCCAATTCAATCCTCCTTCCTTCATAGGAAACAGGAGCTCTATCAGGTGGAAACAATTTTCTATGACCCCACGTACTCTTGAACAAGTCTAAAGTTATCATCGTAATGCGTGCCCCAGAATCTACAAGTAAATTAAGGCCCTCATTCTGACCCTGGCGGTCGGCGGAGAGACGGCGGTCGGACCGCGAACAGACCGGCGGTATTAAAAATGGCATTCTGACCGCGGCGGTCCCCGCCGCGACCGACCGCCACTTCTCCACTCCGACCGCCGCGGCGGTCATGACCGCGGGGCTGGAGTTTGCGCACTCCGGCCCGGCGGTCGTCCCAAGACCGCCAAGGGTATTATGACCCTGCCTACCGCCGCGGTTTCTTGCGGGCGGGAACCGCCGTGCGAACCATGGCGGTAAGCACTATCGGGGCCAGGGAATTCCTTCCCTGGCACTGATAGGGGTCTCCCCCACCCCCCACTACCCACCCGAGTCCTCCCCCCACACCCTCCACCCCCCTGCCACCCCCCAGAGGTGGTACGAACCCCCTCCCCACCCCCACCCCGACATGCACATACATGCACCCCGACATGCACACACCCCCAACATGCACATATACACACCCCCTACACACACATACACAACGGGGACACATACCCGCACACATACATGCCGACATGCACACCCGCCGAACTAAACACATTGCCCATAGGCACAGCAGCACTCCCCGCCCGCATGCACGCACTCACACACCCCCTCTACACACTCACACGCACACCCCCATGCACGCACACATCACACAACACCCCCCCACCCCCTCCCCTCACGGACGATCAACTTACCTTGTGCGTTGGTCCTCCGGGAGGCGACGGGAGCCATAGGGACGTGACCGCCAACAGAAGACCGCCAACAGAAGACCGCCACACAGAAATGTGGGTCGTAATTCTGGGGGCGGTGTTCTGCTGGCGTGGCGGTGGAGGTTGACCAGTCTCCACTTTCCCGCCGACCGCCAGTGTGGCTGCTGGCGGTATTCCGGCGGAACGCTCCCAGCGGTCGGAATACGCGCAGCGGCATACCGCCGCGGTCGGCGGTCTTTACCGCGGCGGTAACTCGGCGGTCTTGCGAAAAGACCGCCAAGGTCAGAATGAGGGCCTAAGTGTTTTACTCCCCACACAAATATCTACATACGGGTCGACACACTTCTCAAATTCATTCACTGGCAGTTGCTCATCTGTGACAACCACAATCATGTCACGGAATTCACTTTCCAAACATTGATTGGACCCTTCACAGATATCAGACACACTGCTTATATTAACATTCTTGTCACTCTTGACACTCTGACACACTCTAGCAAAGTGGCCCGTACGGCCACACTTGTGACAAATTACATTCTTCGCAGGACACCCTTTCTAGTCTTTCAAATGTGGAACATTCCCACATCTAAAACAAATATTAGTGCGTTTGAAAAACTGATTATTGTTCGTCTTGAATTCTTTCCGTGAAGAGACAACACTGACACAAACTTTCTCATCTTCCTTGCGTTGATACGAAAGTTCTTTAAGAGAAATTTGAGCAAGTTCAATGCTTTTAGCTTGCTTGATAACCTCCTCAAGTGAAGGATCACCCATCGTAAGTAGTCTTTGTTGAATATGTCTATCATAGCAATTTCCAATGAGTTGATCCCTAACTAATTGGTCACGAAAAGCACCAAATTGGCACTGTGCGCACAATTTACGAAGTGCACTAACAAAATCGTCTACCGATTCATTTTGTAGCTGGATCCTCTTGAAAAATTTGTGGCGCAAAACAACCAGACTGGGTTGTTTATCAAATCTCACAATCAGCTTCTTCACTGTTTCCTGATATTCATCCAACTCTTCATTATCAGTCATTTCAATTTCAGGAAGATGTTTCAACGTCTCACGGCCTTCAAATCCCAGTGAATGTAACAACAAAAACTTTTTCCTTTCTGGTCTATATCGTGATGCCCCAATGGCTCCCAAATAAGTCTCAAAAGCATCAAACCATTGAGACCAGGCCACTGGTGGTTCCCCAGGTGTTTCAAGAAAAGGAGGAGGAGCCGAGACAGATTGCATAATTACAGCGTATAATTAGACAATCTGGTGGTAGAAATGAAATATTAATGTAAACCACATACACAGAAACATCTGATGTAACTCTGAAGAGTGTACTTATGCTGTGGTTCTGACAAAAACAAGTAATCAACCTCCTCTTTGTCAATGTACAAACAAACGGTCCGTTTTCTAAAGCAAGTTCGCCTTAAATTCCCTATTTTTTTTTTTTTATTTTTATAAAACTAACAAAGCATCCTGTAAATGAAACATCCTGGAGTGCTCTGTTACTCAAATACGCGTTGTCAGAGAGCGCGTGTAAACAAGCGAAGTAAGAATGCGCTCGCGGCCGGGGACCAAATTTAAACCAATCTTTAATGTCATACACGCGACTTATTGCGCGTTTATTTCAACTTTAGAGCACCAGAAACTCTTCCTGACTCTTTCCAGCGAAGACAAAGATCTCACTCACCCCGGAGATCCGTTGGCAGTGCAGCGTCCGTCTTTCAAAATATGAACTGAGCGTAGATTCGGAGATGGTTCCACAAAACCCTCGTCGCCAAAATTATGTTGTATCCGACATAAATGAGGTCAAACAGGTGGGTGTGTTTTCCACGTTTATTTCCAAAGTCACAGGAACCACCTCCAGTATTCGTCCCCGGCACCACTCCAACCGCCTTCCTTCCCCTCGCCGCACCTCCCGCATTCCAGCCCTCGAGCCCCCATCCAGCTCTCTACATTCCACCCGACCCGCGAGCCCTCTACATTTCACCCGACTCGTGAGCCAACACAACACTAGGCTTCCTCAATTTGGGTTGAAAAATAGATTTTTTTGCCCACAATTTGCTTGCAATAAGCTTTTAGTAGTGATCTAAATTAAATTGCACCAAATCTTCTGGATTATAGGACTTCCGCCATTTCCTTTCACGATGCTTACAAATCAGTTATTGATGTTGTATGACCTTATTGAACCAGGGGGCCAGGTTACGGATTTGGACCTTTTATTTGCAGGAGTTCCTGATGCTACTCTAGCATCTGATTGAGATATCCACTTATCAAAAGATTCCACATTATCCGTTTTTGTAGAGTGGGGGTAGATTTTAGTAAATATTTTTAGAATCTAAGATTAGTTGCCAAATTACCCCACCTACAAGTGGTGGAAGGGACCAAATGGGGGTGGAGGAGGAGGATTGCCTCTCTCCCGATTAGTTTTCAAAGGAATTAGCATTTGGTCTGACCAACTGTGATGGATAAGAACCGCTACCAGTAAATTAGGATTATCAGAGCAGATGCAATTGAGAGGGTGTCATCCCTTATATGTGGGTCCTGTAATCAATTCATGCAGTCCTAAGGAGCTTAAAGCATAAGAAAAAATCATTACATTGGTGCGCTCCGGTTGAAAAGTAAAATCTAACATGATGGTAAATTTATAGTACTGGAGCAGCAGGGGGGATTGAGTTTCGCCCAGAGAGACCAAAAAAGAAGACTGAGTCTGAAACAAAACCCTAGTCTCTAAGCCCCTTCCAGGGAGCTAAAGGTGAAAGTTGCAACCTGAAAGGACTCTATGAAAAAAATGTTGAAGCTAAGGCCCCTAAGGCCAGGTCTGTTTTGACTGGAGATGGTATAATCAGCGGGAAGAGCAAGGGCAATATAAGGACTGCACCAGTCTTTTAGCCAGGATTCAGTGATAAACAAGAAGTTGACTTGAAGATCAGAAATAAGGTTGTGTACTTCCTGGGAAAGTTTGCTAAGGGACCAAGTGTCAGGCAACCCTGTAACATGCTTGTTTTATGAGCTGGGGGCACCACTCATGGTGGGTCTAGAGATCTAAAGCGTGCTTTACATTCAATACAAGAAACAGGGCCCTCAATGTTGCATAGAGAAATGATGATGTCACAATGGGAAATAGATTTAGGGGCAGATTTATAATTCTTTTGCGCTGAATTAGCGTCATTTTTTTTACATTAATTCAGCACAAACTTAATTCCACAGTTATATTTTGACGCTAGACCCGTCTAGCATCAAAGTATTGGAGTTCAAGTCATTTTTTGGATGCGTGAAACCACTTTGCGTCAATTAGATGCAAGAAAGGCTTTCCAGTCCAAAAAATGACTCAAAGCCCCTAGCGCCTTATTTATTCTCCCATGCAAAAATGGTGCATGAGGGAGGCGGGCCTACATAATGGCGCTAACCCTGTTTAGGGCCATTATTTAAGGCCTGGGTCAGGGCAGGCGTTAGAGTACCTGTGGACCCATTTCTATGGTCAAACACCATGGAAAGGGCCCACAGGTGCCCACCCCAAGTCTCAGGAACACCCACACCAGAGGAACACAGGAGGATGGGGAGACCCCATCCCAGGCAAGTAGGATAAGTAGAGGTAAGTATTTTAAAGAAAATGTTGAAAGTGCCAATGGGAGCCCTGAAATGGACCCCCTGCTTGGCACTGGGTGCAATGGCCATGCCCAGGGGACCCTTGTCCCCTTTGCTGACCATTGGGGTGGTGGGCATGACTCCGATCTTTTATAAGACAGGAGTCATGTGGTATGGATGGTCTTGCATCAGGAAATGAAGCTAGGCTGGTTAAAGGCATTATTTTTGCCTCTAACCAGCCTAGCATCATTTTTTGGTGCAAGCCCCCCTTCCCCCATACCGCCACCCTCACCAGGCTAATGTCATTTTCCAAGACGCTAGCCACCCTTTGCACCAGCTTGAGGGATTCCATAAATTTGGCACCCGGATGGCGCTCTAGGATGATGCAAGCCGACACTATACTTTTTGACGCAAAATGGCGACTCCAGGTTGTTTCCCAGTAAGTGAGGAAAAAGCGCGAGTGCAAGGTAAAAATGCCAACAATACATTGCCAAAAAACACTTAAAAACAAACTTTTAATCGAAAAATGTCCTCCACATTGAAATATTTCACCAGTCTGTTGATTGTCACAAGTTTTTAAGGATCGCAACACAGAGGATTCTTGGCTCATCTGAACAAGTTTTTTTCAAACACATATACAATTTTCCAATTCTTGTTAATGATCTTTTGAAAACTGTTAGACAGATGTTAGAAATGAGGTCTTTGGTTGACAGTCAGGTTACCCCCTCTCCAAGCAAGGACCCACACTCTAGTCAGGGTAAGTCACACACAATCCAAATTATCCTGTGCCCACCCTCTGGTAGCTTGGCACTGAGCAGTTAGGCTTAATTTAGAAGGCAATGTGTGAAGTATTTGTGCAATAAATCATACAATAACACAATATAGCACCATAAAAATACACCACACAGTGTTTAGAAAAATATATAATATTTATCTGGATATTTGTAGGTCAAAACGATAAAAGATGCAATAAGAGATTGTAAAGATATCACTGGAAAGTGATATAAAGTGTCTTAAGTCTTTAAAAAGCAAACAAAGTCTCTTCCAAGCACAAAGTACCTGGTTTGGAGTAAAACATCTCTGCAAAGGGCCGCAGAGGAGGAGATGCGTGGAAAATGGTGTGTGCGTCGGTTTCGCCCCTTCACAAACAGACTTGCGCCGTTATTTTTCACGCGGGGAAGACGTTGCGTCGATTTCTGCCACGCGGACAGGTCTCCTCTGTGGGTCGCGGGGTTTTCAGACACCCCGGGGTCTGTGCGTGGAATCCTGGGCTTGTTGTCCGGCTGTGCATCGTTCCGGTGGGCTGTGCGTGGAATTTTCTCCCTCACGGCAGGTGCTGTTTCGTTTTCCCCTCTGGAAGTCAGGTGGCCTTGTCCAGGCGGGCCGTGCGTCGAAGTTCCGGTCGCACCGCAGGCACCGCATGGATCTTTTCCATGCGAAGTCGAGCAGTGTCTTTCAGGTCCGGCGTGCAGAGAATTTTTCACTGCGGAACAAGCTGTGCGTCAAATTTTTCAATGCACAAGGAGTCCAGTTGCAAGAAAGAAGTCTTTTTGGTCCTGAGACTTCAGGGAACAGGAGGCACGCTCTATCCAAGCCCTTGGAGAGCACTTCTGCAGCAAAGCAAGGGAGAAGCAAAACAGCAGGGCAACAGCAAGGCAGAAGTCCTTTGTAGAAAGCAGTCAGGTGAGTCCTTTAGGCAGCCAGGCAGTTCTTCTTGTCGGGGTGCAGGTTCTAGTTCAGGTTTCTTCTCCAGGAAGTGTCTGAGGTGGTAGGGCAGAGGCCCTGTTTTATACCCAAATGTGCCTTTGAAGTGGGGGAGACTTCAAAGAGTGGCTTAGAAGTGCACCAGGTCCCCTTTCAGTTCAATCCTGTCTGCCAGGGTCCCAGTAGGGGGTGTGGCAGTCCTTTGTGTGAGAGAAGGCCCTCCACCCTCCCAGCCCAGGAAGACCCATTCAAAATGCAGATGTATGCAAGAGAGGCTGAGTACCCTGTGTTTGGGGTGTGTCTGAGTGAATGCACAAGGAGCTGTCAACTAAACCCAGCCAGACGTGGATTGTAAGGCACAGAAAGATTTAAGTGCAGAGAAATGCTCACTTTCTAAAAGTGGCATTTCTAAAATAGTAATATTAAATCCAACTTCACCAGTCAGCAGGATTTTGTATTACCATTCTGGCCATACTAAATATGACCTTCCTACTCCTTCCATATCAGCAGCTACCACTTCAACAATGTATGAGGGCAGCCCCAATGTTAGCCTATGAAGGGAGCAGGCCTCACTGTAGTGTAAAAACGAATTTAGGAGTTTTAACCTGCCAGGACATGTAAACTACACAGGTACATGTCCTGCCTTTTACCCACACAGCACCATGCTCTAGGGGCTACCTAGGGCACACCTTAGGGGTGACTTATATGTAGAAAAAGGGGAGTTTTAGGCTTGGCAAGTACCTTTAAATGCCAAGTCGAAGTGGCAGTGAAACTGCACACACAGGCCTTGCAATGGCAGGCCTGAGACAAGGTGGAGGGGCTACTTAAGTGGGTGGCACAACCAGTGCTGCAGGCCCACTAGTAGCATTTAATCTACAGGCCCTGGGCACATACAGTGCACCTTACTAGGGACTTATAGGTAAATTAAATAGTCCAATTGGGTTTGATCCAATGTTACCATGTTTAAAGGGAGAGAGCATATGCACTTTAGCACTGGTTAGCAGTGGTAAAGTGCACAGAGTCCAAAAACCAGCAAAAATGAGGTCAGAAAAAGAGAAGGAGGAAGGCAAAAAGTCTGGGGATAACCCTGCAGAAGGGCCATTTCCAACAACAGAGAGCTAAAAGAGGTCACGCATATGTCTGTCATCTTTTTCTTTCCATGCATCTGAAGCAATTGGTCTCTGTGATTATTCAGCGCTCTCTTATTTGCCCTTGTTACCAAATGTGGTGAATAGCTCTTCTCAATCAAGTTTAGCTGTCCATTTCTTGGCATGCGCCTTCTAATCTTCTTCCTTGGAACAACTGTGTCTGAAGCATAAAATCTGTCCAACAGGAAGATTTTCACACAGTGATCGTGGGTGAAAACTTTTAAACTGAAAAAGATTGTTTTGGTCTGTAGGTTTATAATAGACTGCTGTCTTGAGCTGTCCATTGTCTGCTCATATAAGGAGGTCTAAAAAAGGTAGCTCCAGTTCCTCCAATCATCATTGTAAACTTTAAGAAGGGATTCAAAGCATTAAGCAATTGAGCCATTCTGCAAATTTGTGGTCTTAAGCTTGGGTTCCTGGCCAAATGAACAAAACATCATCAATGTATATTTTCCACATCCTTATTTTATTCAAAAAGGGGTTGTAGAAATGTAGCACATACTCAGTCTTCAAAGAAGTGGACATACAGGCAGGCCAGACTGGGGGCAAAGGTACACCCCATATCATTCCCATGGATCTGGATATAGAAGTTTCCCTCATACTCGTAAAGAATCTGAGTTAGGGCCAGGTGGGGCAGGTCAAGTACAAATTCACTTGGTGTTATAGGAGCCCTTTCAAAAGCATTAAAAGTTGCTTCCTCTGGGATGCTCATAGTCAAGGATTTCACATCTAAGCTGATCAGCACTTTTTTAGTGCTATCAAGAGGCGATCGGGTTGTCTTCCTTCTAATTTTTGGCAGCCTCCATTCATTTTTCTGATACTGTTTTTGCTGGTTTTAGGATTCTACTTTACCCATGCTGTCCAGTTCAGAAGCGGTTGTGCTCTGTCTCCTGAACATGGCAACATTGGCTCCTAATCAATTGGCATTCTTAATTTACCTATAAGTCCCTAGTAAAGTGCACTATCTGTGCTATGGTCTATAAATTAAACTCTACCCTTGATCCTGCAACACTGATTGTGCCACCCACATAAGTACCCCCTTAACCATAGCTCAGGCCTGCCATTGCAAGACCTGTGTGTGCAGTTTCACTGCAACTTCGACTTGACATATAAAAAGAATGTCCAGGCCTTAAGCTCCCCTTTTATTAAATATGTCACCGCTAAGGTAGGCCCTAGGTAGTCCATATGGCAGGGTGTTATGAAAATAAAAGTCAGGACAAGTACTTATAGGTTTTACATGTCTTGATAGAGAAAAACTCCCAAAGTAATTTTTCACTATTGTGAAGACTGCCCCTCTCACAGGTCAGCATTGGACATTCCTTTACATACTTTTAAGTGGTAATTTCTGATCTGAAAAGAATAGCATTGTCATGTTTGGTATGGTTGGAATGGTAGTGAGAAATCCTGCTTACTGGTGAAGTTGTTTTTAACATTACTATTTTAAAAATGTAACTTTTAAAAAGTAGGCATTTCTCTGCACTTACTGCCCTCTCTGCCTCACAGTCTGTCTCCATTCCACGCCTGGTCTGTGCTGGTTTGACAGCTCCTATTGTTCATTCCACCAAGACAGTCATAAACACAGGACACTCAGCTGCATCTGCATTCATCTGCATACTGATTGGTCATCCTGGGCAAGAAGGGAGGAGGGGCTCTCACTTACACTTCAAAGGCTAGTGGTCTGACCTCACACAAAGGACTGATAACACCCCACAGATCTCCTGGCAGAAGGGGGAACTGGTGTTCTTCAAAACCAGTCTTTGAAGTCTCCTCCACTTCAAAGGCACATTTGGGTATACATACTGGGTCTGTGACCTGCTAATATTCAGACACTTCAGGACCAACAACTGGACTTTGTCAGAGGGACTGCTGTGCTTTTCTGAAAGAACTGCTCCCCTGCTTGCTGCCCTGCTACCTACTGCCCTCTGACTCAACTGGAAGGACTTTGCCTTCCCTCAAAAGTGATCTCCAAGGGCTTGGACTGAGCTTTCCTCCTGTTAAGAAGTCTCAGGGCCATCAAAGACTTCACCAGAGGGAGAACATCCACTGCGCTGGAAAACAGACACTACATCAGAAAAAATCAACGTGTCATCTGTAGACTGGACGGAGAGCATGTCTTGCAACTGAATAATTGCCAGAGCACCTCTCAAATCGAAGTAGTGCCTGTTTCATCATTTCATTGCATTTTTGATTTTCCATGCATCGTCCCAAGGGCATCAAAATATTCCTACACCATAGTGAGGGGCTAAAGCTGTGCACTGGAAATTGAAGCATTACCTTGCCTGCGAGGAAACAATTGACGCATCAACATTGCCGCACTGGAAAAACCAAGGTATTGCTTTACTTTCTGATGCCTCACCTCCTCTGCATTGTTCTTTTCTAACACATTCCAGATACTGTGTGTTAAAAAGACACAACCACTGATTCCTATGGATTGAGATCCATCTAAACCTTTAAAAATTGATATCTTGACTTTACATATAGGATTTTCGTCATTTTGGTCTTATGTTACGCATTTGGTTGCAACAACGAGCCAGTTGAGTTTGAGTTTTTTAATACTGGCCACCATGGCTAGGTCTGTGATAAGCCACAAGACCTCAGAAGGTCGGGGAACATAAGCTATGGCCTTACAATATGCATAGTGCATCTACTGCATTATGGGCCTGATTACGACCTTTGTGGAGGAGGTTACTCTGTCCCAAATGTGACGGATATCCTGCACGCCGTATTACAAGTTCCATTATATCCTATGGAACTTGTAACACAGTGGACGAGATATCCATCACATTTGGGACGGGGTAATCCCCTCCGCCAAGGTCGTAATCAGGCCGTATGTCTGTAAATGCTACCAATGATTCAAAGGTCTGGGAACATTGTAAGGATACAAGCTATGGCTTTATGATATGCAAAGAGTATATTCCATATTTTATCTGTGAAGCCCTCCATTGCCACCATTGATTTGGGTCTGCCCTGTTTTACTGAGCTTTATAAACATATACCACTTGAATATAAAATTACAGGCAACCACTTATCTTCTGTCACCCTTTGCCGTTGGTGTGTATCCATATTATTATTGCACATGTTAGCCAACCTTACAATACTATTATCTTCACTAAGTAGTTTTTTCCATTTGATTATGGATGGACACTGACAAAAAATGTGGGATACAACTCGTTTAGGCTGTTACATTATTATCCTGTTCATGTATGCAGCAGGCCACCTTGTCAAGGATAGCACGTACTCTGGAATAACCTATATTTTTCCCTTCTGATTCTTTCTTCTTAATTTATGTGGATTTCCCCCACCCACAGGCATTGAGTGAAGCCGGTCATTGGACGCTTCCCTTTTAACCATATGTTTTGTGCAGACTGTGACTACAGAGGACATTGTCCCCTCCGAGACTGGGAGCAATTTGCCCCTAGCAATTAGGGAAGGTTTAGCTACAGAGATGTACATGACAGTTGCATGTGCTTGTTAACGCGTCCTTCTATGTTAATTTATACACATCGGGACTCGTTTTAGGCCGATGAATCTTTTGGACCCAGTGGTGAGACACCGTAAGACGAGATAACTGATCAATATATCAATCAATATGTCAACAATACTGTCAACATATATCACCACAATATATTTCACTTTAGACCTTTCAGTCATAAATACCCACACCTTTTTGAAGTTTTGTGAATTTTATTCCCTATTGATTACAATCTAATAGCAAATGTATTAATCTCAAAACCAAGAAACAAAAAGGCATAGTTACAATATTGTAATAATGCAAAGATCACAGTCATAAGGTAGTAATATAAAGATGAAACGAATCTAGACGCCTAAACCTCATATATGTTTAGTTCAGCATAGCACCACGTCAGTCACGTCAACTACGTCAGTCAAAGTGAATGCCTCATCTAGCCACTAATTAGCATCAGCATGTTGGGCTTCATGCAAAACAATTTAGAACATCAATTTGGAAAACATCTAACTAAGGTCTCTTATCAAAAATACACAGCAGTTGGTACCTAGAAAGAAAAGGCAAACAAATGAATTTCCATTAGCAACAGTATAATTACCCTCCTCGAAATAGGTCAGCATACAGGATCAGTCTTAACTTCAGGACATCAGTTAGATCGCCGTCAGTCTATCTAATCGAATAGCAGGGGACACTTCCCTCATAAGGAAGAAAGTGTAATGGGGCAGTCTATGGGTGAGGATGGTTTTGTCTAAGTCTCAGATCACCAAATAGAGTGACAGAGTTTCTGGATGCAATCAATATCATTCCCTACCTAATCCTCTTAGTCTCTTGTGTCATGAGTTTTTATCCCTTTTTCATAATACATTCCCCCAAAATTCTATTGGACAGTCACTACACCCCACTATCTGTAACCTATCAAATTATACATTAAGTAATGCATTTGGTATTCTATAATAATTTTAATTCTTCTAATTGGTCTTCATAATTGACGTTTTTCGTAAGTGGCACATCCGGGGTTACTTCATTTTCTGGCACACTCTTCGGGTCAAGAGTTCTCTTTTCCGTGATTCAATGTCCTTGAAAGTGTCCATATTTGTTGCAAAGCTTACAATTTTTATACTAAAGCTGCTAGCATGCGGATGGGAATATAACTGTTAATGATACAATAAGCGGAGAAAAGAACAATTGCTGGGTCATGGCCTTTGCGAGTCAGCACACTGAAGAAACAGAAAAATACGCTTTAATATGAGAGCTACACAGCTAATTTTCGACTCACGCTAATTTAGGCTTATGGATTCTAATAAAATGCAATCTTTATACGTGTTAATATTTTCAGTTAGTCATAATACAAGCAATTATTTCTTACAGTCGACATTAGTTTATGCATGTGAAAAATTCTCCACGTTTAAAATACGTTTCAATGAATAATATTATTAATGCAGCATTGTTAAATATAAGCATTTCACATCTAAAATAGGTAATGTTTAAACTACGCTCCCTCAGTCCCTCCTCTGATGACGCTCGTCATCACTCAATCTTTCTCTCTGATTTTAATTTTTCACTTTGCGCATAATACGCATTTCAACATCTTGCCCTTTATGTGAGCTTTCCCATATTTCATTGAACATTTTCTCTCTTTCACTTTCTTCATTTCTTCTGGTTCTTTTAGTCCAATTTCTTTTTATTTTGTCATTAATTTTACATGCCCCCATAATCCTAATAGACAAATTAAAACAATGAATAGACCCATCATAATTTTTGCAAGTACCCCATTCCAAATGTTGGTAAACCAGCTTCCCACTCGGGTAATTCCTTTCCCAAATTTCTCCCAAACACCTGGGGCCATATTTATACTTTTCGACGCACAACTGCAGTTGTGCGTCAAAAAATCTAATGCTGGCTAATGCCATTCTGAAGCGCCATGCGGGCGCCGTATTTATTCAATGACGTTAGCCGGCGTTAGCCGACGGCGCTGCCTGGTGTGCGTCAAAAAAAATGACGTACACCAGGCAGCGCCGGCATAGGGGAATATGGAGCTTGGGCGCCAAAAAATGGGGCAAGTCAGGCTGAGGCAAAATTATCGCCTCAACCCGATTTGCGCCATTTTTTTCAACTCCCAACCCCCATTGAAATGACTCCTGTGCCTGACCCTATGCCACAAAAAAAAAAGAATTAATACTTACCTGAACTTACCTTATGTTCCCTGGGATTGGTCCCTCAATCCTTAGGCGTCCTCCTTGGGTGGGCAAGGGTGACAGGGGGTGTCCCTGGGGGCATGGGAGGGCACCTCTGGGCTCCTTCCGAGCCCACAGGTCCCTTAACGCCTGCCCTGACCAGGAGCTAAAAAACTACGCAAAAGCGGCTGGATGTCATTTTTTTTGACCCGCCCACTCCCTGGCGTCATTTTTGCCCGGGAGTGTAAATACGGCGCACATGTCTCAGAGTCACTTTTTTAGACGGGAACGCCTACCTTGCATATCATTAACGCAAAGTAGGTGTCCACGCTAAAAAATGACGCAAACTCCATGGACTTTGGCGCTAGACGCGTCTAACGCCAAAGTATAAATATGGAGTTAGTTTTGCGTCGGAATTGCGTCAAAAAAAACGACGCAATTCCGGCGCAAATGGAGTATAAATATGCCCCTAAGACTTTTGATGGACCTTAGTCCAGTAGGGGCGCCTCTCGAAGAAATGCGTCAAGCAGGGTTGGGAGTTTTGACTCCCCAAACCATGAGTACAAATACTTCACACTCTCCAATGATACATGCAGGGAACATTTCACTGCAGGGTTTTACAGTACAACAGCTAAATGAGTGGTTAGAGAAAACTTGTACCTCACAAAAGACTACAGTGACCACAGTTGAACCTGAGAAAGAAAAACAAGATGAATACTTGAATTTTGTACGACTAGGGGCAGAAGCTGCCGAGTTAGTGGAAGGAACAATGGGAGTAAATAGGTTGGAATCATACACTGAGGCAGAATTGAGGTACTTATGCCCCAAGATTACCAAAGAGGTAGGCAAAGTACATCAGAGATTAGCGAATCCCAGGGACATTAAGGTAAGTTCAGGTAAGTCATTTTTTTATTTTATTTTTGTGGCATAGGGGGGCCTGATTTGTGCCCCCCTACATGCCACTATGCCCAATGACCATGCCCAGGGGACAGAAGTCCCCTGGGAATGGCCATTGGGCAAGGGGGCATGACTCCTGTCTTTACTAAGACAGGAGTCGTTTCTACGGGGGTTGGGAGTCGAAAAAAATGGCGCAAATCGAGTTGAGGCGAAAAATTCGCCTCAACCTGACTTGCCCCATTTTTTGGCGCCCAAGCTCCATATCCCCCTACGCCGGCGCTCCCTGGTGTACGTCGTTTTTTTCCACGCACGCCAGGCAGCGCCGGCGGCTAACGCCGGCTAACGTCATTGATTAAATACGGTGCCCGCATGGCACTTCAGAATGGCGTTAGCCGGCGCTAATTTTTTTGACGCAAAACTGCGTTAGCGCAGTTTGCGTTAAAAAGTATAAATATGGCCCTTAGTGGCTCATTAACTTGCTCTCCCGGGGCCATTATCTGTGGAGTTCTCATAGGCCCTCCTCTTATCGCTTCCTAAGTCATAGCTCCCTGATCACACGTCCCTGTCTTACCTTGCGCATACAATGGCACTGGGGGACCAACAGTAATAGGTAACGATATAGCGGCAGGTGTCTGACCTGAACTCAGACTTCTTGGAGCTGCAACACCATAGGTCTGCTCCAGTGTACCCGGTACAGGTACTAACGGTGGTCCTGCTACAGGGTTATACCCAGGTATCAGCTGTGGCGGTTGAGACACTATCTTCAGGGTCGATTCAATCTGTATTAACTTTGGCTTTGTGTATATCGGGTCTGACGGCACTATCAAGTTTGTAGTAGTCTCAAGCACTGGGACATCAGGGTAAATTCTTTTTATCTGCGGTGGAGGCTGCAACTGTATTGGCAAGTCTGGTGCAGTGGGTACACTGACACCATTCTGTATCGAAGCTATATCGCTAGTCTGTACCGTATCAGTAACTCCCTTCTCCTGCGTCTGGTTCCCAGGATCCAAGCTAGTGATTGGAGCACTGTCACTCACCGCATACGCTGGCGGACGATCATGTAACAATCTATCCATAAATTCCTCATCATCTGAATCATCTTCCTCTTCCCAGGACCTTTATTTTCTTTAGTTTTGCCTGAATCTTTGTCGGTTTTACAAGAGGTTTTCTTTCCCTGTGTCTCTTCTCCCTGTGTTATTGCTGGGAATAACTTCAACCCATCTACAATTCCCCATCTCCACATTTTGCTCTCATTGTCCCATCTAGCTTCTGCATAGGATTTTTCTGCCCTTCTCAGTCTTCTCTGAAACCTTTCTTGTCTATGTTAAGAGCCATCAAGTGCCAGCTCGCCAAAGCCTCGTATTGTGCCGGTCTCGGAGGTGGTTTCTGCGTACTTAACATCCACCTCACATTTTCTAGCACCTTTGGATTAAATGTCCCATGTTCTGGGAACGCTAGACACCCCTCTTTCTCTGTTAATTTGCGCCATTGTTTCATCCATAAACAAGGTGCAACACCCTTTTCTTCCATAACTGTATAAGCTGGAGTACCCTCAGGGGGTGTAGGTTCCCCATCGGTTGCGACAATATATACATCTCCTTTTAGAGCGCTTTTGAATGCCTTGACAAAATTCATTTTTTGCAATTCTTTATTTCGTATTTAATCAGAAATGGCTTAGTTCCCAGGAAACTCTTCACCTGCCCTTTCTCAGCCTATTGCCTCTCACGGACGGCAGCCAATCCGTGCGCGACCCCTCTCGGCATCTGAACTATCTCAGCGCGGCACCACTGACGTCACACTCACACACACTGCAGCTGACAAAGTCTTGCGGCTTGTCCGCTCTTCACTGACCCTTACAACTCACACAAACTAATGCGAATTATTGCGAGCACCTTAAAATGACAACACAAATCTGTCGGTTTACTACAGGGAGGGTAACACATTCGCTTCAGAACTTTACAGAGATTTCACTTGAAGCCTCGGCCGCTACTCTCTCCTTCTCAGTTCCCACATACGCAAGCAGAATTCGACCTGCAAATCCTACTCTCGACTTGTCAATGACTCCTTCTAGTGCACTTTAGAATTTGTCAAATCTCCATCGAAGTTTTCACACATACATCATAACTCTAACGCGACTTGTCAACCACACCCGATTGACCTATTAAACCGCACAGATTACAACATAAACCAGATTTATCATCATACTCCGGTGTCTTAGACCTCAACAGGTCCGGACACAACAACCAACCACGTGGATAATTTTGAGCAACAAGCGCTACATTCACATGAAGTATGCCAACTTCCCTACTCTCATACTGTGGAGTGCACTCACTCCTGGTAAACAACACTTAATTTGGCCTAAATACACACACATTTTCACAACCACCTGCATGATGCATAAGCTTAGGTAAACGCAAAGACCCTAACCACACATACTATGGCGCCAAAAACATTCCCAACTCATTTAGGCAGGCTCCGAGATCCCGGGAAAGCCATGGCGAATCTAGCAACCCATCATATCTCCAAATTGCATTATCACAGAAAAACAAATTAAACAATGAAACTCCGTCCTAGGGCCCCCAAGGGCCAAACCGTCGCTCTGCTACCAGAACTGTTAACGCGTCCTTCTATGTTAATTTATACACATTGGGACTCATTTTAGGCCGATGAATCTTTGGACCCAGTGGTGAGACACCGTAAGACGAGATAACTGATCAATATATCAATCAATATGTCAATAATACTGTCAACATTTATCACCACAATATATTTCACTTTAGACATTAGTAAACCTTCGGCGCAACCATGACCTTTCAGTCATAAATAACCACACCTTATTTTATTCCCTATTGATTACAATCTAATAGCAAATGTATTAATCTCAAAACCAAGAAACAAAAGGGCATAGTTACAATATTGTAATAATGCAAAGATCAGAGTCATAAGGTAGTAATATAAAGATGAAACAAATCTAGACGCCTAAACTTCATATATGTTTAGTTCAGCATAGCACCACGTCAGTCACGTCAACCACGTCAGTCAAAGTGAATGCCTCATCTAGCCACTAATTAGCATCAGCATGTTGGGCTTCATGCAAAACAATTTAGAACATCAATTTGGAAAACATCTAACTAAGGTCTCTTATCAAAAATACACAGCAGTTGGTACCTAGAAAGAATAGGCAAACAAATGAATTTCCATTAGCAACAGTATAATTACCCTCCTCGAAATAGGTTAGCATACAGGATCAGTCTTCATCTTCAGGACATCAGTTAGATCGCCGTCAGTCTATCTAATCGAATAGCAGGGGACACTTCCCTCATAAGGAAGAAAGTGTAATGGGGCATTCTATGGGTGAGGATGGTTTTGTCTAAGTCTCAGATCACCAAATAGAGTGACAGAGTTTCTGGATGCAATCGATATCATTCCCTACCTAATCCTCTTAGTCTCTTGTGCCATGAGTTTTTATCCCTTTTTCATAATACATTCCCCCAAAATTCTATTGGACAGTCACTACACCCCACTATCTGTAACCTATCAAATTATACATTAAGTAATGCATTTGTCATTCTATGATAATTTTCATTCTTCTAATTGGTCTTCATAATTGACGTTTTTCGTAGGTGGCACATCCGGGGTTACTTCATTTTCTGGCACACTCTTCAGGTCAAGAGTTCTCTTTTCCGTGATTCAATGTCCTTGAAAGTGTCCATATTTGTTGCAAAGCTTACAATTTTTATACTAAAGCTGTTAGCATGCGGATGGGAATATAACTGTTAATGATACAATAAGCGGAGAAAAGAACAAATGCTGGGTCATGGCCTTTGCGAGTCAGCACACTGAAGAAACAGAAAAATACGCTTTAATATGAGAGCTACACAGCTAGTTTTCGACTCACGCTAACTTAGGCTTATGGATTCTAATAAAATGCAGTCTTTATACGTGTTAATATTTTCAGTTAGTCATAATACAAGCAATTATTTCTTACAGTCGACATTAGTTTATGCATGTGAAAAATTCTCCACGTTTAAAATACGTTTCAATGAATAATATTATTAATGCAGCATTGTTAAATATAAGCATTTCACATCTAAAATAGGTAATGTTTAAACTACGCTCCCTCATGCTCATTCTACGATATGTTGTTGTGCTCACTTTTCTCAAGCATGTTGAGTGGACGTGTGATGTATGCTTGCTCGCACTTTGGATGTTTCTCTCTCATCTCCCCCGCTCGCAAAATGTGTTGAGTGCATAGCTGTTAGCGATTGGGGGCTCCTGTGTGTGTACTCTGCCTGCCTTACTCTTCTCATTGTTTTTTTTTTCTGTTGTTAGTTTTGGCCTCATGATACTTGTTAAAAAGGCCCCTCTCCTGGACTTCTTGCAGGCGTTGTATAGCCGAGAAGGCTGGTAGCCTTTGCTGAGGTGGACTGTATAGAACTATGTGGCTTACAAGGCTGGACTTTGGTCTTGTTGACTAGACCTTACATTATGTCAGGGGAGGGCTGCACTTCTGTATAACTTGTATTTACAACCGCGGGCCATTCTTGTTGTTTTTTGTTGTGTAATTGCAATAATTAATACAACAATATTTTTTTTTTAAATGCATGTTGAGTGGTTTTGCAGTGTCACTAGGCGGTATCTTTGCATGCTAGATGCAGTTTTGTACTTGGTTGATATTAATATATATCCATTGCCTGCTTTCTTTTACCCTATTGTATTCAGGAAATTCTTTTTGCTGAACAAGCTAGGACCAACCTGGTCTTTTGTATGCATGTATCTATTTTAGGAACAAAATAGGTTTAGTAGGGATCCGGTGGTCCTGATGACTGCCTGGGACCTGTTAGTTTTTCTTAGAGTAGAAACCTCTTGGCCTATATGATGGTTCAAGTCACTGGTCTCAAAAACCATCACATTGTTTTTAACCATACCTATGGTCCAGAGTAATTAAGGGTGGCAGTCTGGGTTCCTTAAGGTATTTGTGGTAGTTCTGGATCCTGCCACTGTCCAGTAGTAACTTATATAGAAACTCCCTCCAGTGCCATATGGGTTACAACTTTCAGGAGGTTGAGGCCACCCTGGTGGCATTGTCCTGCACAGCATGACATGACAGGTGTGTGAGGCTTCGTCTTCCAAAGAGGATTTATTTTGTAGATGACCTGTCAGGATTGTAAACAAACATCCTTAAATAGGTTACACCCATGTTCCCTGAAGTAAGGGGTGCAGGTTTAGTGAATTTGGATGCTACTGTACCCTTTGTGATGTTACATGTAGTGTTGGAGGGACATACAGGGGTACCTTCCTCCCCCTCTCAATTTGTGGTAGTGTGTTGCTCCTATAGTGTGACATCAAAAACCCAGCAGCATAAGTAAAGTCAGTGTGTTTTTTTTTCGCTCAACGCTTGCTGACTAATTGCATTTTTTTCCCTCTGAGCTTCATGTTACAATGTAGGTTTTTACTCTTTACCAAAAATTTATTGTTATCACAGCTGCGCTACTTAGCATATTGTATGTATTGCTTTGTCATCATATTTCTTAGACTGACTGTACATGCAAGCAGAGCTCATTAAGGCCCCCATTATGACCCTGGCAGTGGGTGATAAAGTGGGGGTAATACCACCAACAGGCTGGCCGTAAGTACCACCAAATTATGACCATGGCGGTGATATCTCCAAAGTACCACACCAACTGACAGGGTGAAAACAACAGCCACCACCAGGGCGGTAGCCGCCTAAAGCCAGGCGGAAGTCAAAGTTCCGCCCACCATATTAAGACCCTGCAAACTGACACCTTTTCCGGAGCAGTACCAATGCCATCAAAAGGCTGGAGCAAATAGAGCACAAAAGTCATAGGACTCACCTTTGGAGACACAGGGAAGAACCACGCCTCCATGGAACCCGAACTGCAAGTCTTCCCCATGTTGTTCTACATTATGCTTCACCCGGAACACCAACGCTGACGAAGATGATGACAGTGAGTACATCTGCCTAGCACCCAAGGGAGGATGGGAGGAAAAAGAGAGTGACACACACACGCACAACACACACCCGACACACACACATCATATACACAACCAGATGCTTTACAAAAACAATTTGACCCTGAAAATCCACAGAATAAAGCAAGGACAACAGGAATTGACGAAAGTGATTGTAATCAGTTCAACATCAAATTAATAAACCGATTTGGCCATAAAACAGATATATACACTTGGATAGAAAAGAGACACTGTCCAGTCCAAAGTTCAAATGGCCCACATTGACACAGGGCACAGTGCAAGGGCCAACTCAAAACCTGACCACATTCGGAAATGCATGGGCATCAGTTTGTAAATAGGCAGGCACCTCAGCCAGATGCGGGAACAAGCCCACTGGTTCTGGAGGGGGCAACATGCCCATTCCATTGTCCTGGGGAGTACAAGGCCACAGTCTCTCAATTGGGTGACTTGCCCACTGGTTCTGGAGGGGGCAACATGCCCATTCCATTGTCCTGGGGAGTGCAAGGCCACAGTTTCTCAAGTGGGTAACTTGCCCATGGATTCTGGTGGGGACAACATGCCCAGTGCTTTCTCCTGGGGAGTGCAAGACCGCAGTCTATCAAGTGGGTGACTTGCCCACTGGTTCTGGAGGGGGCAACATGCCCATTGCTTGGACCTAGGGAATGCAAGGCCACAGTCTCTTAAGTGGGTGACTTGCCCACTGGTACTGGAGGGGGCAAAATGTCCAATGCTTGGACCTGGTAAGTGCAAGGCCACAGTCTCTCAAGTGGGTGACTTCCCACTGGTGCTGGAGGTGGCAACATGGCCAGTACTTTGTCCTGGGGAATGCAAGGCCACAGTCTCTCAAGTGGGTGACTTGCCCACTGGTTCTGGAGGGGGCAGTCTGCACAGTAGCCCCTGGAGGGTGGACTACATGGCGTCCACCGGCGGTGATGGCTGCATGCTAGTGGCGGTTGCGGGAGGCTCCTGGGCAGCCCCTGAACTCTGTGATAGCAGCATATCCACGGCTGGCAGTGGGGGCCCTGTGACAGCTGCTGGTGGTGGCGGTGTTTGCCTGACCACTTCCGCTGGCGTAGAGTGCATCTTCTCTTCCTTGTTATGGGTTAGGGATCCCTTACCTTTCCTCGCAGGGGCGAATGGGCTCTTCCCCTCTTCGCCTGGTGGTGCAGGATCCTTGCCCTTCTTCCCAGCTGGTGCAGGCTCCTTCCCCTTCCTCACAGCTAGTGCCAGACTCTTCTCTTTCATCCCAGGTTTTACTGCCTCCTTCCCCTTCAGTATTGCTGTTCTGGTATCCCTACCACCACGAGTAGGTGATGCTACCACTGTCCCCGTGGACTGTTTGGCTGAGGTGCTGGGCTGTGCCCTTGCTACCCTACACACACGTGGGGACGGGAGGGGTAGGGAAGAGATCAATCTGGGAAAGGAAAAGCTTATATGAGACGTTGGGGCAGGAGGAGGGAGGTGTAATGGGAGTGGAGGATGAGGGAGTGGGCTTCGGAGGTGTATGACTGCTGGATTTGGGTGCAGGTGCATAGGCTGTATGGAGTTGTGAGGTGGATGGCTGTTGGGTGTCTGAGTGCTTGTGTTTGTCTACCTTGGAGGGGGACAGACACAATGGGAGAGGACACAGGGGACGTGTGCATGGCTGTTGGGGTGGTGTCTGCCAGCGAGTTGTGTGTTCTGATAGGTGTGCTCGTGATGGTGGTAGTGGATGAGGATGTAGTGCATGAGGGAGACACAGTAGAGGCAGTGGATGTTGGAATGTCTGCATCTGGATGGTGTTTGTGTGAGTGCCTGTGGGGTGAAGTGTGATGCTTGTGTTTGCCTGTGCCACTATTGTGTGTTGTCTTGTGTGCATGCTCATCTGTCTGTGTGCTTGGGATGGGTTGGGGTGGGAAGTGGAAGTTGGTGGGGGATGGTTTAAACAGGGATAATGGCTGCCATCAGAGGGGAGGCCAGAGCCTGCATCTCCCTCTGTCGTTGGTGCCTCTGCTCCTCTGCCAGCTGATGCTTGTGCACATAAGGACAGGATGACAAAACAGGAAAGGGTAGAAAGAGACAATGGATACACTGTGTCAATGACTGCACCAACACCACTGTTGGCGTACACAGCACCCTCACACACAAGGAATGGGCCTCCGTACTATGCACTGCACAACCAGTAAAATGGCTAGTCACCAAGGCATGAGGAGGGGCACACACCGCTAACTGCACCACACCTGGGACCCACGCAGCCCTGCCCAGAAGTGAATACTAACAAGGTAGGTAAGCAGTATTTTCCATTCAGCCCTTAGCTTCTAGAGGACCTACGCTGCTATGCCTGGCCTGGCCGAGGGGCACCCACTGACACACAACTAACACCCGGATACCACCCCACCAGCTGTAAATTGTAATGATAGTCACTGTACTCACCCCACTGTGGCTCGTATGATACCCTCAAGTGCCTATCCAGCTCAGGGTAGGCCACCGCCAGTATGTGGGCCATCAGGGGAGTCATGGTCCAACGGGCACCCCTTTCCTCATCGGGAGGCCATCCCCACCTGGGCTTCTGCGGTCTTTCGTGCCCAGCGTCTCAGGTCCACCCACTGTTTGCAGCAGTCGGTCCTCCGCCTGCCATAGACCCCCAGGGTCCGTACCTCTTTGAAGATGATAGGCCATGTTACCTTCTTTTGATGGACGCTGACCTGCAGAGGCAATACGGTCAGGAGAACACCATTAGACAAACAGTCTGTCACTCAAATGGCCCACCATATCCCTTTGCATTACCATCGGCACACACAAAGCCCAGCGCACAACATGTACACAGCCAGGAGGACATCCACCCACCCTCCTTACACGATGCCTTCACACACAACTCCATGCATACTTGCCACATGCTTTGTGCCCAAGGTGTACTCACCTGTTGGTCTGGGGGCCCATACAGCAGTCCGTACTGGGGTGGGATACCATCCACCAATCGCTCCAACTCCTCTGATGTGAAGGCTGGGGCCGTTTCCCCGGTCACCCGGGCCATGGTAGGTTCCAGACACAGGTCACAGCAGCACATGCAGTGTCGTTCCTCTCCTATGGAAGGTCAGGAAACAAGTGAGGAATGTGAAATAGAATGGCGGTCACGTCCGCAGCAGTGCATACCGTCACCACCAGCGCAGATCCCCACTGGCCACTGTACCCCATAGGGCCCAATATGAACCAATGAGGAATTGCATGGCCGCCTACCACCATGGTGCACGATGACGGTGGCATTACCTCAATTCCACCTGTCCCTCCACACGGGACAGGCGGTCGCCATTTCAGGGGGGGTGAACAAGCCTATCAATAATTGCTGCGTCATAGAATAAATAGGCACATACTTTTTTAATTACACTGTCCCAAAACATGTTTGCACAATATTGACTGCTGTTGTGGTATAGTTCTTCAAATTGTGACAGCCTACTCACTCTTTTGTCCCTTAGATACCAACTACTGTGGATGGATAGGAGATGGAGACATAGCCCTGTGTACAGACCCCTGGTGGACCTGGCTACACTGGAGGACAGGCACATTATAGTCACCTTTAAACTGGACAGGGCCACAATCACATAGCTGTGTGTCCAGTTGGAACCTGACCTGATCTCAGCTATCCATCATCCAACTGGGTACCCCCTCTTGTACAAGAGATATCAGTGCTCCTTTTCTTGGAAACTTGTTCTTTCCAAGTGACACTGGGCTTGGCAGCAGGAATGTCACAGCCAATGTTCTCAATCGTGCTAGCTAGAGTCTTGTCTGCCCCGATAAAACACATGTGCAGCTACATTGCTTTCTCCCAGGTGGAGGATTTGGCCACTGTGAAGGCCGGGTTTTATGCAATGGGACATATCCCCAATACAATTGGGGCAATTGACAGAACACATATTGCATTTGTCCCCCCAGGCAAAATGAACAGGTGTTCAGGAATCGGAAGAGTTTCCACTCCATGAATGTGCAGATGGTGTGCGTGGTGGATCAGTACATCTCCCACGTCAATGCTAAGTATCCTGGGTCGGTGCATGATGCCTTTGTCCTTAATAATAGCAGCATCCCAAATGTGATGTTTCAACTACGGAGGCTCAGGGTATGGCTAATAGGTGAGCCCTGGTTCCCACACAGTATATGTTGGTGTATTCTCATGCTGTTAGCAGTATAGGATAGAGTGTGGCTAAATGTTGTCCTTCAATAGTTGCAGGTGACTCTGGTTACCCAAACCTAACATGGATGCTGACCCCTGTGAGGAATGCCAGAACAAGGGCAGAAGAACGTTATAATGAGGCACATGAGTGAACCAGAAGGATCATTGAAAGGACCTTTAGCCTCCTGAAGGCCAGGTTTAGGTGCCTCCATCTGACATCTTGTGCTACTCACCCAAGAAGGTCTGCCAGATAGTAGTGGCATGCTGCATGTTGCACAACATGGCACTCAGACACCATATACCTTTTCTGTAGGAGGGGGAGGCTGGAGATGTCCCTGTGGCAGGAGTGGGCCCTGAGGTCAGTGAGAATGAGGAGGCAGAGGATGAGTTGCACACTGGAACACCTTTATAATTCCCTAGTATCAGGTACCTAGATACCCAGGGTATTGGGAATCCAGGAGATCCCTATGGGCTGCAGCATTTCTTTTGCCACCCATAGGGAGCTCAGACAATTCACACACAGGACTGACACTGCAGCCTGAGTGAAATAACGTCCACCTTATTTCACAGCCATTTTACACTGCACTCAAGTAACTTATAAGTCACCTACATGTCTAACCTTCACTTATTGAGGGTTAGGTGCAAAGTTACTAAGTGTGAGGGCACCCTGGCACTAGCCAAGGTGCCCCCACATTGTTCAGGGCAATTTCCCCGGAGTTTCAGAGTGCGGGGACACCATTACACGCGTGAACTACATATAGGTCAATACCTATGTGTAGCTTCACAATGGTAACTCCGAACATGGCCATGTAACAAGTCTAAGATCATAGAATTGTCCCCCCAAGCCAAATCTGGTATTGGGGGGACAATCCCATACATCCCCGGGGCTCCAGCATGGCCCCTGGGTACTGCCAAACTAGCTCTCTGGGGTTTTCTCTGCAGCTACCGCTGCTACCAACCCTGAGACAGGTTTCTGCCCCCCAGGGCCTAGGCAGCCCAGTCCCAGGAAGGCAGAACAAAGGATTTCCTCTGATAGAGGGTGTTACACCCTCTCCCTTTGGAAATAGGGCTTAAGGGCCTGAGAGGAGTAGCCTCTCTTGGCCTCTGGAAATGCTTTGAAGGGCACAGATAGTGCCCTCCTTGCATAAACCAGTCTACACCGGTTCATGTATCCCCCAGCCCCTGCTGTGGCCTGAAACTGGACAAAGGAGGGGGTGGTGCCCAGAGCTCCTCCAGTGTGTCCCAGACCTCTGCCATCTTGAATGCAGAGGTGTGAGGGCACAATGGAGACCTCTGAGTGGCCAGTGCCAGCAGGTGATGTCAGAGACCCCTCCTGATAGGCTCGTACCTGGTTAGGTAGCCAATCCTCCTCTCAGGGCTATTTAGGGCCTCTCCTCTGGGTTTTCCCTTAGATTCAGCTTGCAAGGCTCCTCCAGGAATCCTCTGCATCCTCTGCTTCAGCTTCTGAGTGTCAGGTCAACTGCAATCTGCTACAGGAACCGCTGTATCTTCAACAAAGTATCCAGGACAACTCCTGTGACTTGCAACTTCAGCTCCAGCCAGCATTAGCAACAGTTTCCAAGGTGTGCACACTCTGAGAACTCCCTGTCTTCACCCTGCGCCAGAAGAACTGAAGGAATCATCTGTGGAGTGACAGAGTCACTTCCCTGCTTCTGCAGGCACCCTTCTGCGATGATGACCGGTTCTCTGAGACTCCTTTCCTGATGACAAGCATGCTCCCTGTTACACAGGTGGTGGACCAACGTGACCCAGACTGTCCTAAGGACCAGCTGTCCGAATTTGTTGGAGGTAAGAGCTTGCCTCCCTGTGCTGTGACAGTAACCCTGTGCACTGTGTCATCTCCAGCTCCTTGGGCTTCTGTGCTCTTCTTCCAAGAATCCTTTGTGCACAGCATAGTCCAGGTCCCCAGCACTCCATCCTGCTATGCACAACTCATTGAGATGTTCTCTGACGGCATGGGACCTTCCTTTGTCGTGCTGCGATGACCGCACTTTGCATCTTCCTTGTCCCCATGTCCTGGGACTCCCGTGGGTGATGCCTAGTCTTCCCTGGGCTCTGTATAGTGCTGAGAGCCCCCTCTGTCTCCTCAGTTGAAACCCCTAGGTCCCTCCTGGGTCCAGGCAGGGCCACTTTGACTCAAACTGCGAACTTGTGTGGACCAAGGGTTGTTGGTGGAATCCAGTGATGCAAACAGCCTGCGCCCAACAACTCAACGTGAGACATCTCCTGCACCACGCAGGAACCCACAGCCATCTTCTTTGGTGCTGTTCTGTACATTTCTTCTAACTGGAGAATCCACTTTTGCATCATCTTCTAGGTTGGCACTGGCTCCTGTCATTCCTGGAATCTTCTGTGACTTCTGGACTTGGTCTCCTCTCTTAACAGGTCTTTAGGTCCAGGAATCCACCGGTTGTTGATTGCAGTCTTGCTTGTTTCTTGCAAGATCTCTTATGACGGCTTGCAGTGTGTCCTGAGGAAACTTACATGACTTTCCTCCTACTTTCCTGGGCTCTGGGGTGGGGTACTTTACTTACCTTTGGTGTTTTCTTCCACTCCCAGTGCCCCTCTACACACTACACTTGCCTAGGGGGGAATTTGTGATTCACATTCCACTTTCTTAGTATATGGTTTGTGTTGCTCCTAGTCCTATTGCATTCTATTGCATTTTCTTCTGTTTGCACTATTTTACTGTTTACTTACCTGAGTTTGGTTACTAGTGTATATATTGTGTATAATACTTACCTCCAGAAGGAATGTTGCCTTTAGGATATTTTTGGCCTTTTGTCACTAAAATAAAGTACCTTTATTTTTGGTAACACTGAGTATTGTCTTTTATTGTGTATAAGTACTGTGTGACTATAGTGGTATTGCAGGAGCTTTGTATGTCTCCTAGTTCAGCCTAAGCTGCTCTACTACAGCTACCTCTAGAAAGCCTAAGCTGCTAGAACACTGCCTACATTTCACTAATAAGGGATAACTGGACCTAGTATAAGGTGTAAGTACCTTAGGTACCCACTACAAACCAGCCCAGCCTCCTACAGTGGGCCCCTCCTGCAGATTACAGTGAAACCCCCTGAGATACCCAAATATCACAGTTATTCAGTGGCCTTGGGATGAATGGAGGCCCCTGGAATATCTGAGCACCCGCTCCTGGGGCCTTTGTTACTTTCCTGTCCATTTGCAATGAGAGCGCAAATGTTGAGAATAAAACTTTAGAACATATAACATACCATTTTATTGATATGTATAAACAATACTAAATAATACAAATATGCCATAAAACCTGTAGACGTTTATGCAGTTCAAAACAATTAGGAAAAAGTTATACAAATGGTAGATAATTATAATTCATGTGGATTATATTCTAATTCTAATATGGAGACAGAAAAATTAGATTTATATATCTGAAGCTGTTTTATCACAATAAAGACAATTATTGACGCTGATAAATCTTTTAAATATTTTAGCCAGAAAGTTTTGAGTTTTTGGACAATGCCCAGTACAGGTGGTAAATGTGTCACAAATGTAGGAAACTTGCTATAATGATGGATATTTTTGCTAACTGATGAAAAGAGCTTATTCTTGGGGAATGTTATGTGCATGCATCAAACACATTCTACCATTTTGACTTATTGCATCATGAAATATTAATTTTCAGGTATTATTATACTAATACAAAAACAGTCCATTTAAATTTTTACACACTATACTGATGGAAAAACCATTAGACCTGACTCCATCTTGAGCAAGCCAAGGCTCCATTTTCTCTATTTTGCAGAATCATTAACATATCTGCATTTGGCGCAGACGTTGTCTGTCCTTATCTTACCAAGAACCTGTGAAAGTGTTAAGTCACTCAGATAATGACATTGATAAGATACCTGATGAAGCATCAGTCTGGAACAAGAGCATTGTTATCTAAGATCAGACAAAACCAGTAGCCAAAGCAGTTTAGTCTGAAATGAAAGGTTTTTTACCTTATTTGTTTATAGCATTATGTCTTAGACTAAAATCATTCATATGCCGCAAATTCCTATGGTTAGGTCAGAAAATCCCATCTTACATTAGGGACAGCATGGCACTTGTCAGAAGAGGTATTTCAGCCCATATCCTTGAACAAGATAGTGTCTGAAAAGATCTTGACTGCTGGAGATGCTGCTGTATCGTACTTTCTATTGAACAATTGTTAGAAATGGTTTCTTTGGTTGGCAGTCAGGTTACCCCCTGTCCAAGCAAGGACCCTCACTCTAGTCAGGGTAAGTCACACACAACCCAAATTATCCTGTGCCCATCCCCTGGTAGCTTGGCACTGAGCAGTCAGGCTTAACTTAGAAGGCAATGTGTAAAGTATTTGTGAAATAAATCATGCAATAACACAATATAGCACCACAAAATACACCTCACAGTGTTTAGAAAAATATATAATAATTATCTGGATATTTGCAGGTCAAAACGATCAAAGATGCAATAAGTAAATGTAGAAATATCACTGAAGAGTGATACAAAGGGGGTCATTCTGACTTTGGCGGGCGGCTGGCGGGCGACCGCCAGAAAGCCGCCCGCCAGCCCAGCGGGAAACCCCCTTCCATGAGGATGCCGGCTCCGAATGGAGCCGGTGGAGTGGAAGGGGTGCGACGGGTGCAGTTGCACCCGTCGCGATTTTCAGTGTCTGCTGGGCAGACACTGAAAATCTTGGTGGGGCCCTGTTAGGGGGCCCCTGCAGTGCCCATGCCATTGGCATGGGCACTGCAGGGGCCCCCAGGGGCCCCACGACACCCGTTACCGCCATCCAGGTTCTGGCGGTCAAAACCGCCAGAACCAGGCTGGCGGTAAGGGGGTCGGAATCCCCATGGCGGCGCTGCCTGCAGCGCCGCCATGGAGGATTCCCTAGGGCAGCGGGAAACCGGCGGGACACCGGCGGTTTCCCGTTTCTGACCGCGGCTGTACCGCCGCGGTCAGAATGCCCATGGATGCACCGCCAGCCTGTTGGCGGTGCATCCGCGGTCCCCGGCCCTGGCGGTAGACAACCGCCAGGGTCGGAATGACCCCCAAAGTGTCTTAAGTCTTTTTGAAGCAAACAAAGTCTCTTTAAAGCACAAAGTACCTGGTTTGCATGTAAAATCTCTGCAAACGGCCGCAGAGGCGGAGAAGCTTGGAAACACGGCGATGCGTCATTTCGTTTCGATGAAGGAATGGCTGTGCGTTGATTTACGGTGCTCGGTTGTGGAACCTCTTCGGGTTTCGGGGTTTTCAGACGCCCCAGGGGCTGTGCGTGGAATCCTGGGCTTGAGGAGTGAAGTCACAAGCGTTGCGTTGGTCTGGTGGGCATTGCGTGGAAGTTTCTTCCGCAAGGCAGGCGCTGTGTCAATTTCCCCTCTGGAAGTCGGGCTGCGTCATCCCAGGTCAGCTGTGCGTCGATCCAGTAGGCTGTGCGTTGAAGTTCCTGTTGCAACGCAGGTGCAGTGTCAATATTCTCCTAGCCGAGTCGCGCTGCGTCGTTCCGGTTTGGCGTGCGGTGAATTTCCCACCGCGGGGCAGGCTGTGAGTAATTTTTAGCAAGCTGTGCATCGCGTTGTCGCCACACAGGAAGTCCAGTTGCTAGAGAGAAGTCTTTTTGGTCCTGAGACTTCAGGGAACAGGAGGTAAGCTCTATCCAAGCCCTCGGAGGGCACTTCTTCACCTCAGCCAGAGAACAACAAGGCAGCAGGGCAACAGCAAAGCAGCAGTCCTTCACAGAAAGCAGTCAGGTGAGCCCTTTGGACAGTCAGGCAGTTTTTCTTGGCAGGATGCAAGTTCTGGTTCCAGTTATCTTTTCCAGGAAGTGTCTGAGTTGGAAAGGGCAAATGCCCTGTTTATATACCCAAATGTGCCTTTGAAGAGGGGGAGACTTCAAAGACTGTCTTAGAAGTGCACCAGGTCCCCTTTCAGTTCAATCATGTCTGCCAGGGTCCCAGTAGGGGGTGTGGTAGTCCTTTGTGTGAGAGCAGGCCCTCCACACTCCCAGCCCAGGAAGACCCATTCTAAATACAGATGAATTCAAGTGAGGCTGAGTATCCTATGTTTGGGGTGTGTCTGAGTGAATGCACAAGGAGCTGTCAACTAAACCCAGGCGGACGTGGATTGTAAGGCACAGAAAGATTTAAGTGCAGAGAAATGCTCACTTTCTAAAAGTGGCATTTCTAAAATAGTAATATTAAATCCCACTTCACCAGTCAGCAGGACGTCTGTTATCTATTGTTTGGGAACACACCTACGTCAGGGGTCCTTGTAGATCTGTATAAATACATCACACTTTAGACAGATAATCAGAGGGATTTCGACCAGAGGGCATCGGCACCATCGCTGATACCTATGCTGCACGTCCTCTTGATGCTGACCCAGTCTCAGTGTCCCTGCGGAGTCTGAGATAGAGACCTCATTCCAAGGTAGAGAGGCTTGGGGGCTCCTCTCATGGACATTGCATTGGCAGATTAGGTTTAACAAACCCAGCTCTCCTTTAGGTAGGAGGTTAGGCCTATCATATTAGGATATTAGGGCATATTAGACCTCTTATGTCTTTTACATGCATTGCAAGATGGTGGGGGTCTTTGTACTAATGACTCTCGTCTTCACAATTCTGTTTCTTGCACTATTATCCTGATCATTGCAGCCCATGCAACATATCGCAAATTGCAGTTGTGTTAAATAAAAACTATTGAAACTTTACTGCATCATGCTATATCTGGGAGAAAGGGGTAATCTCCGTTTAACCCGACACTCCCTGAGATGTCTTATTCTCGAGTCCATGCGTAAAGGCTGCCACAAATCACCTTTTACTATTGTGTTTCTGGTGAGGTGCTGCTAGTGAGCCGGTAAGGTTGGGATAACAGTTGCGACTTGTTGTAGGATAGGCATAGTCGCCTACGAACAAAAGTATGGTCATCCTTAGACCAGCAGTCTTGCCCCGAGCAAGAGTTCAAACTACTATATGGCGCCACCAACGATGGTGTTTAGGCACTAATTTACGGATACCCCGACTATCACTGTCTCACAGACAACAAGTACCCTAAGTACCATTATACAGAGATGTCCGTGGTCTTTTGGAAATTCCTCCTCAGCTGAAAAGGTGACACCTGATTAAGCTGTAGGTTGTTTGAGCTGGAACTCATAAAAGGACTTTACTCCCCATTCTAGTGTTCCATTTTTCTAAACAAATATGGCTAACGCCATTAACATTACTGAAAATGCTAGACAAGCACTACACAACACTTACTATCGCATGGCCTTGCAGAGGATGGCTGGATGTTACTCTCATAATCGAAGCTAATGAAGCATACCAAATAGAAACATTTTATTGTTGGGTTACCTTTCCTGAGGTGGACCAAAGAACACGTACATTTCACACATATGAAATTGCGAACGTACCTCAACGGTACCGAGCATACCAGTATCATGAAATATCACTCACATATCAAAAGCACCAGAACTGGTTTGAAGGCGCCCTACCACACATAATACAAAGAGTGAGGCTAGGTCCTTTAAGTAATGACGGACTGATGTGGCCTATGTTTGCCACATACACACCTCACCCAGACATAAAAAATATGACAATAGCAGATCTGCGAGATTTGTATAATGAATTAGTGGCATTATAAAGACAACTAGTTCAGTTTGTAATGTGAACTTTGAACACCACAGCAGCGCGTCCAGCACCACCAGTACCTCGTGGTTATCAATTGGCTACTGGGATTAATCCACAAACAGTGCATACTATCATGGGTAAAGTACCCACAGAACAGGAAAAAATACCGTTCTGGATTGCCCAGAAAACAAATCAGCTGGAAGCCGTGTTTCCCCTTACGGGACCACAGGAAGAAAATAGACTGTTCACTGTGTGCTTTCCCTTTGGATGGTTCCCTCAGTGGATGACTGCATCACATGGGGTACAGTCTTCGCTGTTATATACACTACCACACATGGTACCCCAACACTTGCCAATTTACCGGAGGTGTTAAAACAAATACAGAATAAGCAGGGGGTTGCACCAGCCTTTTATTTGGGGATTAAATTAATGCGTAACTTTGACGCAGTTTCCTCAATAATACTCAGTAATATTAAAGGGAAGCGGTAGCACTGGCAATACGCCCGCGTCTCAGGGAAACTCCACACCTGGAACAAGAGAGACAGCTACAGAAAATCATTTCTGATACCGTTGGACTTTTTTGCTATTGCAGTGTCATCCCCAATCTTTTTGCCTCCTGCCTCCTATTTATTTCTGACCTGTTGCTGTTGGCTTCTGAACTCTGAGCACTTTACTACTGCTAACCAGTGCTAAAGTGCATATGCTCCCTGTGAAAATTGTTTGTGACTGGTTTATCCATGATTGGCATATTTGATTTACTAGTAAGTCCCTAGTAAAATGCACTAGAGGAGCCAGGGTCTGTAAATCAAATGCTACTAGTGGGCCTGCAGCACTGGTTGTGCCACCCACATATGTAGCTCTGTAATCATGTCTCAGACCTGCCACTGAAGTGTCTGTGTGTGCAGTTTTAACTGTAAATTCGACTTGGCAAGTGTACCCACTTGCCAGGCCTAAATCTTCCCTTTTCTTTCATGTAAGGCACCCCTAAGGTAGGCCCTAGGTAGCACCAAGGGCAGGATGCAGTGTATGATTAAGGTAGGACATATAGTAATGTGTTTTATATGTCCTGACAGTGAAATATTGCTAAATTTGTTTTTCAATGTTACAAGGCCTGTCCCTCTCATAGGTTAACATGGGGGCTACCTTTAAATCTGATTAAAGTGTAGTTTCCCTTTTGAGCGGATGGACATGTGGAGTTTGGGGTCTCTGAGGTCACAATTTAAAAATACATCTTTTAGTAAATTTGATTTTAAGATTGTGTGTTTGAAAATGCCACTTTTAGAAAGTGAGCATTTTCTTGCTTACACCATTACTGTGACTCTGCCTGTTTGTGGATTCCCTGTCTGGGTCAGTTTGACAGTTGGGCTGGTTGCACCTCACACTAGACAGTGACACAAAAGGAGCTGGGGTGTAGTCTGCATTTCCTGATGAGCCATCTGTGCTAGGAGGGAGTGGAGGAGTGGTCATTTACACCTGAAAGGGCTGTGCCTGTCCTCACACAATGCCGCCTCCGACCCCCTGGTGAGTGTCTGGGGTCTGGCCTGGGCAAGGCAGGATTTCACATTCAAAAGAGACTTTACTTTGAAGTAGGCCTACTTCAAAGGAGAAATTGTGTATAAGAAGGGCACCCAAAAGCACAGACTTTAGATCACTTCCGGACATCAAGAGGAAGCTCTGCCTGGAGAAGATCTGAATAGATAAGGAGAAGTGCTGCCCGGCCTGTGACTGTGCTTTGTGGAGCTATCCTGCAGTTGCTGCTTCTGCCAGAGTAAGAGGGCAAAGACTGGACTTTGTGTGCCTTCCATCTTGTGAAGAAATCTCTAAGGGCTTGATTTAGAGCTTGCCTCCTGTTTGAAGTCTCAGGGACAGCAAAGACTTCTCTCTGCCAGCACCTGGAGCCTCTGCTGAGACTCCTGCTCTGACAAGTGGTGCCCTATCCAGTCCTTGGGCCCTTGGAAGGAAAGCTGGTGGAAATCCAAGGAAACTGACTTTGGATGACTTCGGACATACGCCGCTGCTGAATCCGGTGACGCCGCCTGCACCCGACTCGTGATCTTCGCTGGAACGCGATGACCTTCGCAAGTCCGACGCCGCTGCAGCCTCGCTGAAGTCCACGACTCCGTTGAGGTCGCCGCACCACGTCGTGACCGATGCCACTCGAAGTGCGCAGATTCAACGTTTCGCACAGACGCCGAGATCCCCGACTTCGCGCATCGACTTGTTTTCACTTTTCACCAAAGGTACTGTACTTGACCCCGTGTCTGGCGATGCTGGTGTCGGCTTGTTTGGAACGACTCCGTCACGACACCGTGTTAACACCTCATCTAAGCATTTTGTGTTTCTTAGTGCTATTTTTGAGTTTAATCTTTAAAAATGTATAACTTGACTTGTGTATGTCGGATGTTTGTCGGTTTGGTCTTATTTTGTTTAGATAAATATTTCCTATTTTTCTAAACTGGTGTTGTGCCATTTTGTAATGTTTTCATTAAATTACTGTGGGGGTCATTCTGACCCCGGCTGGCGGCGGAAGCCGCCGGCCTGGCTGGGACCGCCAGAATACCGCTGCGCGGTCAAAAGACCACTGCAGGTATTCTGGGTTTCCCGCTGGGCTGGCGGGCGACCGCCAGAAGGCCGCCCGCCAGCCCAGCGGGAAACACCCTTCCATGAGGATGCCGGCTCCGAATGGAGCCAGCGGAGTGGAAGGGGTGCGACGGGTGCAGTTGCACCCATCGCGATTTTCAGTGTCTGCATGGCAGACACTGAAAATCATTGTGGGGCCCTGTTACGGGGGCCCCTGCAGTGCCCATGCACTGCAGGGGCCCCCAGGGGCCCCACGACACCCCATACCGCCATTCTGTTCCTGGCGGCCAAAACCGCCAGGAACAGGATGGCGGTATGGGGGTCGGAATCCCCATGGCGGCGCAGCAAGCTGCGCCGCCATGGAGGATTCCCCAGGGCAGCGGGAAACCGGCGGTACACCGCCGGTTTTCCGTTTCTGACCGCGGCTGTACCGCCGCGGTCAGAATGCCCATGGGAGCACCGCCAGCCTGTTGGCGGTGCTCCCGCGGTCGTTGGCCCTGGCGGATTTTACCGCCAGGGTCAGAATGACCCCCTGTGTGTGTTGGTACAAATAGTTTACACCTAGCACTCTGTAGGTAAGCCTAGTGCTCTGCCAAGCTACCAAGGGGGTAAGCAGGGGTTAGCTGAGGGTGATTCTCTTTTACCCTGACTAGAGTGAGGGTCCTTGCTTGAACAGGGGGTAACCTGACTGTCAATCAAAGACCCCATTTCTAACAGATACCTATACTTGTAACACCGCGCTCAGATGCAGCATCTCTTTCTGTCCTCGCGGATGGAACGCGCTACCTTTACTCGAAGCGCCGTTCCCTACATTTTTTGACTACACATTCTGAGATATTTTGCTCCCGGTCGCGCTACACTTACCTATAGCCCTTTTTTCATCTTTTTCTTGTTGGTGGTGGGTTTGTCTCGTCTTTTTTCCTGTCTCTGTCCATGTTGTGTCCATCTTGTCTTCTTCGTGTTTTTGTCCCAGCATGCTCTGTTTTTCTTTTATACTACTTTCTTTTTCCTATACTGGTCTATGGGCTCTTCCCAATTCAAGATGGTGTTCTTTCCTTTTCCTGTGATGTCACTTACCTTTTCTCAGTATATACAGTAAGTCAGTCAGTCTTGTTCCACCTTGCGTTGCAAACACTTCCTTCTGGTTGTGCTGTTCGCTCCTGTTCTTTGTTCCTGCTTTTTGCCTTGGGAGATTTTTGCCTGTTCTTTGTTCCGGCATTTTGCCTTGGGAGATTTTGCCAATTTTTTTTTCCTGTTGTCAAGTCCTGATTTTTCTTCAGGAGTTCCTGTTTGATGTTTTTTCCCCAGTGTTAGGGTTTTTTCCCTCTGGGACTCCTTCTGGAAGGTACGGTCTGCTTTGGCGTAGCCTGTCAAGCAACACCGTGGCTACTAGAAGGGGTCGCCCTTATCTGGGAGAAATCAAGAACCTGCAGAGGACTTGGTGTATTCACCAACCCGGTATCCAGAGGTGAGAAGTCTAGCGCAGTACGTAACAATACTAGTGTGGGGCAGGATAGTTTGGGAGCCAAGCCAAAGGAATTGGAGTTACAAGGTACCACCCATAAGGAGGGTACAAAGCAGGCACAAGAGGGCTCTACGAAGCACTGGGAAAAACAAAAAGATTTCAAAGACAGAAGAAATAAGAGAGCTGATTCTCCACACCCGGAGAACTCCGAAAGGAGATACAATCTCAGAAATAGGGATAATATTAAAACTCCTGACAGATATACTGATTCACGTCCCTCTCGTTCCTTTCAGGACGCACCGGATAGACGTAGCGAGAGAGGAGGCCGTCCTGATCAGCATGCTGAATACTTGAAACAAAAGAAAGACTTGCCGCAGTCTACCATTAAAAAAGAGGAAAAGACTCCTCGGCAAAAGCCAGTTTAAAAAGAAAAAGGTGGCAGCACTGACAGCTAAAAATGCCAGTACACTTGAGAACACTGTTGAGGAACAAGACGTGGGCAGTGACTTCGTTAGACAGCGCAGCAGAGGTCACGATATGCCGCCAGAGTCTTAAAGATCATCTGGATGCGACAGCAACTAGCAATTTTATTGCAGTTGAAACTGTGAACAGGCCGCATTCTCCCACCCAACAGGGTTTACGGTTAAAAAATTCAGATAGAGGGAGACATGGAGCGCACCATCGGTGTAATTTTCTGGGATGAACTTACTAGTGATATCCTATTGGCCTGAACACATCCGTAAGCTCCCGCATAGGGAAGATGTCATTTTGCCTTCTTTCTCCGATCTTGTTCCGGAAGCAGAAAAATAAGCCTATGCTGCTGAATGGGCTTTAGCTCAGGCACCCGCGTTATACCGCAATCATGTAGGTTGGGACAAGGAGTATGGCCCGCACTTTCTAGGGAAATGTGCTCAATTGAGCCCTCCTAATACCCTGAAGAAACTACAGTCACTACTAGGTTTCTTTCATTTTGGCAGAACATACATTCCAGATTATGCACAACCTATCAAGCCACTTTATGACTTGGTTCAGCCTAATATTTCTAGCAGACATTGGACAGTTGAACATACATGCATCCTAAGGGAAATGCAACAGGACATGCTAGAAGCTAAACACTTACACACATGTGACATTAAATCTAATTTGGTCATCAGAATAATTGCTGGTGCCATTGGATTTACTTATGTCACCTTCAACAAGGGTGACACAGTATCCTTAGCATATAAATCACATTTATACTCTAATGCAGAACAGCGTTTTGCACCTACAGAAAAGGTTCTACCGGCAGTTCAGATGGCCGTCATAAAAGAGAGGCCACTTGCCCAGGGGAAACGTATTATTGTTGTTTCCCTGTGCCGGCCTTAGAGGCTGTCACCAAAGCAAGCGTTCCCAACGCTAAAGCATTTCATCCACGTTGGATTAAATGGGCAACGTCTTAGACCGCCACTGATGTCGATTACATTTTTGATCCAAAACTTCAGATACAAGAGTTACCCCAGTACAAACAAGAGTACCCCGCTCCTATAAATATCTTGCCACTAGACAGATACCATACTGTCATATACACTGATGGTTCAGCACAACTGGCTGTAGGTACTAAACATCAATTCTCAGCAGCTTGCGCAGCCGTGATCGGAGTGATGGAAGATGGAGTCTTCCACCCTCACAATACCTACACGCAGAACTTAGGGGACTGCACAACTCAGCTGGCTGAACTTAAAGCTCTTTTACTAGCGCTCGAACATACTGAGCCAGGAAGCCTGACTTTAATAGTCTGTGACTCTTACTACTGCGTCCAGTCATACAATGATTATCTTAATCATTGGAAGTTAAACAGGTTTAGAGATTCAAAGGGGAACACCATTAAACACAAAATATTGTGGTGGAGGGTGGCTGATCTTAAGGATAAGCTACCATGTGTCCACGTAGTACAGACATTCGGCCACCAACGTGTAGGAGTACACGTTACGGGCAACACATTGGCTGATGAAGCGGCCAAAGCTGCAGTGGCTACGGCTTCTGTGGCTGCAGTGACTCGTTCACAAACGAGATTGGATAATGAAATACTGACTGCTGTGAAAGCTTCAGCTGCTGGCAAGCCCCTTCCAAAGGGATACCCTACAAACTATTCTTACCATATCAGTGCACAGAATATTCCAATTCCTGGGGTTGGAGATTGAGAGATCCCCAACGAAGACCAGAGATTAGATCTAGTAAAAGCAGCGAATGAGGGTATGCACATGCTGGTATATCAGCCACGATAACACTTTTACAGAAACGCTTCTGGTGGCCTGGTCTATGCAGACGGACAAAGAAATATGTCATTTGCTGTGACATCTGCCAGCAGATAAAGGGCTCCAATATCAAACGCCCACCGCAGACATCCCTTTTAGTGTCTAACAGGCCACTACAGTGTGTGTACCTGGACCATTGTGGTCCCTTACAGCCTGATGGTGCATACAAATATATTCTAGTCGCTGTAGATTCTTGTTCTAGATTCCTGTAGGTATGGCCACAGCGGTCGTTTGACGCTCGGACTGTTATACAAGACTTGCTGATCTTTATCAGTACATATGTGGTTGCAGCATTCCACTTGGACCAGGGCCCTGCGTTTCCCTCTAAGGCATTCAGGGACATCATGGGAACGATGGGTGTTGAACTCCATTACTCCTCACCATACCATCCCGAGGGAAATTCGGTCGTGGAGAGGCAAAACCGTTATCTAAAGCAGTCCTTAACAACTCGAGTATTAGGTTCAGGCCGCAGTTGGTTACATCACCTACATGGGGTCCAGAGAGCACTGAATAATCTGCCAAGACAGTCCTTGGGGGGACGCTCTCCTTATGAGGTTCGGTTTGGGATACCTATGTATGTCCCAGATCTCGATGCCTCTGGTATGGTGGCAGCAGAAACACCATTTGACATAAATGAACGTCTCACTGTCTTACAGGAGCTTCAGCAATTTCCTGATGATAAATCATCTGCCAGTGCTGCCACTTTAGGAATAAGGGATTTAGCGAAAACTTTGACTAGCTGGATTCCTAAAGTTGGGGATCTGGTTCGTGAGAACATCTCTGTGAAGAAGGAATTCGGTCCATCATACAGAGCACCTGTACCGGTCTTGGGAATTCAAGGTACCAGGACTGTCATCTTACCACCACTCTCTGGTTCTCGAACAAACAGATTTATCTCCATTGATGACATCAAACTACACCATGTGGCCGATCCTTCACAGTAGACCAAGAGGTCCCTTGGGTGGTTCCCGATCCCCTATCACTACCCAACAGGACATACATCTACATAGTAGGATTAACAACACTACTATGCTGTTCCTGATACCTCCTCGACCATGGGGAGGGTGGAAAATTTACTTTTGCTGTTCCAGTCACCACTTCGATGACCACTTCTGTCCAAGATTTGGCACAAACTCTTCACAGACTGTTGACATTGCCTACCAAGAGCCTCCACGTGAAGTGGACCAAAGTACAAATAATGCACCAGCTCCCTTGTTTGCAGAGACTGCCTCTGGCTATTTCATTGACATTGATGACTTTTCTTCATACTCATCCACTACTGTGATTGACAATGTTTCAACAAGAAGTAGGCTGTATCAATGGCTTAAAAATAACTATTTAATATACCCATGGAACTACTTATGGTTCTGTCTGACATTTTCAGCATTATTTTTCTGGGTTGGTTTTGTGACTGTTTTCTTTTTGCTCATAAATGGTCACTATATTCCTAATCGCTCCTCTTTTGAGCCTGTTGATGAAGTTTTAACTCCATATCATTCCTCACATAAGGTCCGAAGAGACTTGTCCTTTGTAAATATTACAGCAATACCGATTTCTGATGGGATTGTGTGGAACAAAGTTCCCTTTGATATATACGGGCCTACAGAGATTATTCAAATACCACACGTGTTCAAAATATCTATTACAGATGTAATTACACCTGATGTTGTCTCTGATGATTGGGATGTCCAAACAGTTGATTCCATGCTAACTGAAATGAAGGACTATTCCGCTTTTGAAAGTGATGATGTATATGAACATACAATGAATTATGGGGAAATGCTCTGCTATAACAATTGCGGACATAACTACCTATACCATGCCACTAGATATAGACCAGTATTAAACTACACACAGTGGGAACACTGTTCTACACCACCAGAGGGGAGCCCAAAATTCTATGTTGATAAAATTACAAATTTTCTGGGCATGACACAAAAAAGCAGAGTCGTATTATTTTAAAATACCTCCAGCACAAATTAGGAAAATTTTACTAACTGACACAAAACTGATTTATTCAGATCCCTTTGTTTCCCAGCTCGCAGTTGAGGGTTACGAATACTGGAAGAGCACTATTGACTTGAAAATTGTATTGGGAACACAAGATTGGCAGATACAGAGTAGGGAAGCTTTATTTCGAGCATGCCTGATTCCTGTGCAAATGATCTTCTTAAATGGCACTGTTCAGCAGACGTCATGTCTGGGATTAGCAAAAATTAAAGACATGAACATGCCCAGTATCCCCACTCCGGCATGGTTTAAAGATTGGCAATATTTCCTTAATATCACCGGGGAAAGGCTAAATGCAATGGTTAAGGCTGGTACTTATAATTCTTCACTTTCCAGTCCCGGCGGGTGGTTAATATTGCCCACTGACACAAATGAGTGTCAAGCATGTTTCCTGAACTCTTCAGGGGTATTTTCAATTAACAGGCCAGAACCTCACTTTGTATCGGGTCAACATACAGGTATAGTTACGACATACAGTGTGGGTAAACTGTGCCAGCAATGGGTACAGACTAACACGTTAGCCGCAGTTAAGAAACATCTGAACACTCTTTGGTAGGGCCTCATTCTGACCCTGGCGGTCTGTGACCGCCAGGGTGGAGGCCGGCTAAAGCACCGCCAACAGGCTGGCGGTGCTTCATTTTGAATTCCGATCGCGGCTGTGAAGCAACCGTTGCCCAGCCGGGTCCGGCGGTTTGCCGCCGGATTTCCCCCGGCTGGGGGAATCCTCCATGGCGGCGCTGCTTGCAGCGCCGCCATGGGGATTCCGACCCCCTTCCCGCCAGCCTGTTTCTGGCGGTTTTCACCGCCAGAAACAGGATGGCGGGAACGGGTGTCGTGGGGCCCCTAGGGGGCCCCTGCACTGCCCATGCCACTGGCATGGGCAGTGCAGGGGCCCCCTAACAGGGCCCCATAAAGATTTTCACTGTCTGCTTAGCAGACAGTGAAAATCGCGACGGGTGCAACTGCACCCGTCGCACCCCTGCAGCTCCGCCGGCTCCATTCGGAGCCGGCTTCCTTGTTGCAGGGCCTTTCCCGCTGGGCCGGCAGGTGCTCTTTTGGCGGTCGCCCAGCGGGAAAGTCAGAATGGCATCCGCGGTCTTCTGACCGCGGAGCGGCCATTTGGCGGTTCCCGCCAGGCGGGCGGCTCCCGCCGCCCGCCAGGGTCAAAATGACCCTCGTAGACTTGCAGGATTTTCAGCTGGGTCCTAAAAAACAGCGCCCGAAAAGGTTCCTATATGCTATGTACAATGAAATTTTGAAACTTTCACAGATTGAGGCTGCGGAGCGTTTAAGGCAATTGGATAAGGAAAATTTAGAGAAGGCTTTAGCGGATGTCGACTAAAGCATGAATACTCTGTCCAACAGGATTTATTCACTATCAAATATAGGTGGTCATTCTAACCCTGGCGGTAAAAACCGCCAGGGCGAATGACCGCGGTAGCACCGCCAACAGGCTGGCGGTGCACCACTGGGCATTCTGACTGCGGCGGTTCAGCCGCGGCCAGAAACGGAAAGTCGGTGGTGTACCACCGACTTCCCGCTGCCCTTGAGAATCCTCCATGGCGGCGGAGCGCGCTACGCCGCCATGGGGATTCTGACAGGATGGCGGTAGAGGGTGCCGCGCGGCCCCTGGGGGCCCCTGCAGTGCCCATGCAGTGCCAATGGCATGGGCACTGCAGGGGCCCCCGTAAGAGGGCCCTAAAAAGAATTTCAGTGTCTGCCTAGCAGACACTGAAATTTGCGACGGGTGCTACTGCACCCGTCGCACTCCAGCAACTCCGCCGGCTCCATTCAGAGCCGGCTTCATCGTTGCTGGGTCTTTCCCGCTGTGCTGGCGGGCGGCCTTTTGGCGGTCGCCCGCCAGCACAGCGGGAAAGCCAGAATGGCCGCCGCGGTCTTGTGACCGCGGTGCGGTCATTTGGCGGTAACCGCATGGCGGGCGGCGACCGCCGCCCGCCGCGGTTAGAATCACCGCCATAGTGTTGTCTTCTATTGATGTCACTCAGACAGACTTGTCCCGGTTATATCATGGACAGACACAGCTATGTTACATCATGCAGCTGGGTTGGACTCTACAGACACTGAAAAATGGGTGTATTCCATGGAAGTATATTAACAGGAGTGAATACTTCACTGCTTTAAATTTTTCCAGAGAACAGCAGACAATGGCTAAAAGGGAGGCTAGTTTCACCATGCTTCAAGTAGAAAAACTAGATAAGTTGCCCTTCACTGTAGCAGAGAGTCCTTCAACTAGCTGGCTCTTACATGGCATAATTAATTTACCCATTTCGACTTTTCGTTTCTCAAGCTGCCTGAAGCATCTTGCAATGGGAAGGTACAAGCAACTAGGAGGTAGCTATATTAAGGAAGAGTGGGAGTTGCCCTTTGATTATAAATGTCTGAACGGCGAAACAGAGGTCTTTCTTAGCGGAAGCAAATGTGAGACTGCTGTTAGTCATTCAGTGATATGTAAGCAGGTGTTCCTTCATGGTCTTTCCAATGCGGGGGTCGTGGACTTGGCCTGTTTTATGAAGGATACTCCCGTCCCTTTGATTCGCCCGGTATTTCATGTACTTTCCAATGGAAGTTATGTGGTACTGAACGATCAAAGTTGTTGCCGCGTGCGACCAGGAATTGCCTACACAATCTTGGTCTCGAAGGTCGTTACATGTTGTGGACATGTTTTATCTCCCCCACATGAGAGATAAAAGTATCTGACATGTGGCCCCACATAGATACTATTAATGTGAACTATGACAAGCTGAGCAGGCTAAAGGCGCTATTGTTTCAAAAACAGGTCGCCTTGACATCCGCAACAGAGATGTGTGCTCTCCAGATTGCGAGATCATCTCTATTAAATACCAACTTCCCCAAGCACTTTGGAGAACTGGTATCCAGAATATTCAATGCTTCGAGCATTACGGGAATTGTCCATTTCTTTATGGCTGTCAGGTCTGGTTTCGTGTCCATCTTCCAGACTGTCTTTGGAGTCATCCCGTCGGCCATCCATTCGCTCTTTTCAAGTGTGTTTGGTGGCTTTTCAATTATTTTGGCTTTGATTGGCAGACTACTACTGCTATTTCTTCTGATTCTCAGTGGTGGTTTCTTTCCAGCTACGCAGAGCAATGGAGCCGCTCCCACCAACTCTGCTGTGCCGTGAACACATGGTTCGGATCTTCGGTGCACCCTTGCTGGTGGAACTGGAGCATGACTGGTCGTTGTCATTTCGGCCCCTTCTCTGGTGCGTACAACCAGTTTTCTGCTGCATATGGTGCCTCTTGTAACATCTGCCTATGGTCTGTCTTGCTGTTGCACCGACATCTCCTGTGGACCACGAACTGCTGATGTCCCCGATGAGGTTTCATACAAGGTCATGCCCCTTGAGACTGAGGTTGCTCAGCAAGGCCACCTATGAGCCTTCCGTTTTAAGGTCTACCATGGACTATGGCACTGCAATGAATGACTTTACACCAGAAAGTACTGCTCACTACTGCTCTGTGGATCCGGTTGTCCACCAAGCACTCAATATAACATCAGATGATGTTGACTAATTTTTTAGGTCCTTGGTTGGTGACTTCGATGACAGTCTTCGTGATCACGAGTACAGCAAATAATTTCATGAATTGGCTTGTAATTTCCAATTAAAATTATGCATTTACATTAACTTGCTTTGGCACGCTATGCATGTCATGGTTGACATTAACATCTCTGTGTGTATTTTAGCTGAAACAGTTTTTATTCCTTTTTTAACACATTTTTAAAGAGTTTTTTAGCTAGTTTTAATTCTTTTAGCTTTTTAGTAGAGCAATTTTAGCGTTTGGGTTCCTGTACCTGTGTCATACCTGTTACAGCAATGGGGAGGGTGTAGTGAATCCTTGTTTGTTTTAATGGGATTACAGGAGTTAGCTTAGCCTTTGGCTTGCAGACTCGTGCCCCCGTCACCTATTGACTTTTAACCTACTTAGCTTGCTCTGTCTTAGCCCATTTCATTATTTAATTCATATAAGATGGCTGCCTTGTTTATAGTTAGGCCACTTGTTATGCTTTGCATTATCAGTGCCATCGCGCTAAGGCGTCAAGATCAAGCGACAAAGACAAACAAACAGTAGGTGTTCACATTTAGGGATTTTCCCTCTCTTTACTTTCGAGGGATTTGTTTATAATAATTGCCGTCCCAAGCATGTCTGTTATCTATTGTTTGGGAACACACCTATGTCAGGGGTCCTGGTAGATCTGTATAAATACATCGTACTTTAGACAGATAATCAGAGGGATTCCGACCAGAGGGCATCGCCACCATCGCTGATACCGATGCTGCACGTCGTCTTGACGCTGACCCAGTCTTCGTGTCCCTGTGGAGTCTGAGATAGAGACCTCATTCCAAGGTAACGAGGTTTCGGGGCTCCTCTCATGGACATGGAATTGGCAGATTAGGTTTAACAAACCCAGCTCTCCTTTAGGTAGGAGGTTAGGCCTATCATATTAGGATATTAGAGCATATTACACCTCTTGTGTCTTTTACATGCATTGCAAGATGGTGGGGGTCTTTGTAATAATGACTCTCGTCTTCACAACGCTGTTTCTTGCACTATTCATTATCCTAATCATTGCAGCCCATGTAACATATCACAAATTGCAGTTGTGTTAAATAAAAACTATTGAAACTTTACTGCATCTTTGTTATTGCCTCTGTTTGTATGAGACCCTGGTAGTCCACACAGAACCTGTTATTGCCTTCGCACCGGGGGCAGCAGCCTTAGGAACCAGCACCACAGGGCTGGCCCAGGGACTACTGGATTTCTCAATAACCCCTAAAGTCAGCATCTTGGAGCCCTCCTCCTTGATGCTGGCCTTTACCTTATCCAATAACCTGTAAATTTTGTTCTTCACAGGAGGACTGTCACCTGTGTCAATGTCACAAAACACATAGGTGGGTCAGTCCAGGAGTAAGAGAGAACAGGGAGGAGAACTGCTCTAACAGCTCATAGCCATCTCCTCTCTGGTTTAAAGTCAGGGAGTCAGAGAGAATGACACCCTCCACTGACCCATCACCTTCTTTGGCAGAGAGGAGGTCGGGGAGAGGTTCACTCTCCTCTTCCATGCCCTCATCTGTGACCAGGAGCATACTCATCTCAGACCTTTCAAAGTGAGGTTTGAGTCTGTTGTGATGGAGGACCCTTAGGGGGTGCCTAGGGGTCTTGATGTCCACTAGGTAAGTGTCCTCCCTTTTACGCTCTTTGTCTCAAAGGGGCTGGTCATACTACTCCTTCATCACCTCTTGACTGGCCTCAAGGTTACTCTTGGCCTGCCTCCAGAAGCGTTGGGTTTGGTTGCGGAGGGCCAGCATGTGGCTGACCACATCCTGGGGAGGGTCTTGGGAGCTTTCTCCCAGCCCTCCTTAACATTGCTTAGAGGTCCCCTTGTAGGGTGACCATAGAGAAGTTCAAAGGGGCTCAACCCCATCCCTCTCTGGGGCAAAGAACAGGCATGGTAAGAGGATGTCCCACTTATGCCTCATGGCTTCAGCTAGGCCATTAATCATTCCCTTCAGGGTTTTGTTTAATCTCTCAACAAGCCCATTGGATGCAGGATGATAAGGGGTGGTAAACCGGTAGGTCACCCCACACTCATCCCACATGGACTTCATGTATGCAGACATGAACTTTGTGCCCCTGTCTGGCACAACTTCCTTAGGGAATTCCACCGGTGCAGTCAATGTTCTCAGAGGGATTGCCTCTGGATAGCGGGTGGCATGGTCCACCAAAACCAGGATAAACCTGTTGCCTAAGGCTGTTTTGGGGTCCAAGACCCCAACAATGTTGATGCCCACCCTTTTAAAGGGGATGCCAATGACTGGGAGTGGGAGCAGTGGAGTTTTCAGCTTTTGCCCTTCCTTCCCACCAGCCTGGCAGGTAGGGCAAGCTCTGCAGAAATTATCTGAGGCTAACCTCATTCTGGGCCAATGGAAGTGGATGGCAAGCCTGATAAATGTCTTGTCTTGGCCCAGATGTCCTGCCAGGGGAATGTCATGAGCCAGACCCAGTAGGAAGGCCCAGTAACAGTGGGGGACCACCAGCACACGTGCTGCCCCAGGACCTGGAACCTTAGGCTCACTGTAAAGGAGATCACTCTCCCAGAAATATGGTGAGTGCCAGAGGTGTCACCTGATGCTTGGGCTGTGGCCTGTCACCTCAAACCCTCAAGGGTGGTGCATTTCTTCTGCACCTTGCAGAATTCGGCCCTGTTCCACTCACCCTCTATTTGCCAGCCAGCAAGTTCAGATAGGTTACCCACGTCAGCTATTTCCTCCCCAGTTGGCTCAGGGGCATCCGCCTCCTCAGGGACCCCATCCACCACTGTGGAAACATCTGTTGTGGGTTTCCAGTGCCTCTTGCCCTTCCTTTTTGCAGCTGTCTGGGCCATTGTTCCAGGCTCCAGACGAGCTTGACTCCCTTCCCAGGCAGCCATGGACTGTGTGGTCATGCAGACCCACTCAGGCAAGCCTAACATCTCCAGGTGGGATCTGAGCTCTACCTCTTTTCAGGCAGTATGCTCAAGATCATTGCCTAACAGACAATCTACAGGCATGACAGGCCTCACAGCTACTTTCAGAGTACCAGAGACCCCCCACACTCAAAGGGAACCAGAGCCACCGGTAGGTGACTCTCGTGACTGTCAGCGACTATGACCTGGTGGAATGTATTTGGGACTATCTGCTCTGATGACACCAGCAGACTCTTGACAGTAGTCATACTGGCTCCTGTGTCACGCAGAGCCTCCACCCTTTGACCATCAATGGTGACCTACTGCCCATACTTTGAAGTACTTTCTGGCATGTAGGCTTTCAGCACCATCTTTCTCCCAGGGACACTAGGGAAACCCCTGCCTCCTCCCCATAGCTAACTGGGACTGTCTCCCCCCGAGCGCTACACCAGCCAACCCAGGTGTCTGTCCAGTGGTGGACTGTGCCCACTTGAGGCACTGAGGCCCTTAGAGTGTCCATGCTGGTAGTATTCTAAGCATTTGGGGATGAATTTCCCTAATGTTTTATCAAAATACCCTGGCTTCTTTGCAAACCTAGAAGAGGAATGGTATCCGCTGTGAATTCTTTTGGGGGCCTTTTAAAAACACCTTTTCTTTAAGTTTTTCTCCCCCTTTTTCTTCTTTTGGGAACTCTGACCACCTTTGTGTGAGTCACCCCCAGATGCCTTTTTGGAGACTCCGGTGCTAACCCAGAGGTCAGCCTCCTCAGCAAGCTTCCTGGGGTCAGTCAGCTTACTATCTGCTGGTGCAACTCTGTAAAAGAAATATTGAGCAAATGCTCTCTCAGAATCAAGTCTTATAACCCTTTATAATCATCTACTTTTCTGCCCTGCACCCATCCATCCAGTGCCTTGTTGGAGAAATTATAACAGTCCACCCGAGTTTGTGTTGAAAGTTTGGTGCTGTCCCAGAACCTCTGACAGTATCTCTCACGGGTCAGCCCAACTTGGCCAGTAAAGCGGCTTTCATTTGTGGGTAGTCATTTTTATTATGTGGAGCAAGTGTGCGAAGTGTGTCCATCTCTAAGGATGGTACATAAAACCACATGGCCTCCACCAGTGCTCCTCAGGTGTCCCATGGGCCCTTAGTGCAACTTCATAGGCAGCCAGCTACTTATCAATGTCATCTCCCACCACAAAACTTGGCACCACATTCTTGGGTATACGAACCTGTTTGTCCCCAACAGGTCCTGCACGTATGCTGCCACCATCACTGCTGGACTCAGACTGTCTCGCCTTGATCTCCAGCTCCTTGAGACTCAGTTCATGAGCCAATAATAGTTTTTTCTCAGCCAAGGCTCTCTCAGCTGCAACTTCAGCTCTTTCAGCTTCAATCTGTTTGGCTGCTCTTTCAGCCTCAGCTTGTTTGGCTCCTCTCTCTGCCCTCCTTTCATCCTGTTGAGCCTCAATTTTTAGCCTTGCCATTTGCAACTGAAACTCTCTCTCCTCTCTCCTTGCCTCTGCGGTCAGGCCTTGATCAGAGACACTGCTCCCTGGTTTGGCAGGAGGCGCAGTTGCAGTGGTAAGATCCACTGATGGCAATACATCCTCTGGGAAGCCATCTTCTGGCTCCTCCTCCTCAGCATCCTCCTCTGAATGGGCTTCTGCCCAGGCCCTCAGCGCCATTTGAAATTCCTCCTTTCTGGAGGCACCTTGGGTGGGTAGTGTCATATCCCTGCTGAACCCTTTCAGCTGTTTGACAGTGTATGTCTCCAACAGGGCCAGGTCAAAATCTCCTGCTTGAGACCCAGCCTGAGACATGTTGAGTGAGGATTTTGGTAAAACAATTGACAGGAAAAACTAAATTTCAGAGAAAAGATAAAAATCAAGTTGACCTTCAACTGTGGGTATGTAGTGAAATACTTTGCTACTGTATGTCACTGTACAAATACAAGTCCTATCCTCACTGCTGATCACCAATGTTAGAAATGGAGTCTTTGTTTGGCAGTCAGGTTACCCCCTGTCCAAGCAAGGACCCTCACTCTAGTCACGGTAAGTCACACACAATCCAAATTATCCTGTGCCCACCCTCTGGTAGCTTGGAACTGAGCAGTCAGGATTAACTTTGAAGGCAATGTGTAATGTATTTGTGCAACAACACAATATAGCACCACAAAAATACACCACACAGTGTTTAGAAAAATATATAATATTTATCTGGACATTTGCAGGTTAAAACAATCAAAGATGCAATAAGTAAATATCACTGAAAAGTGGTATAAAGTGTCTTAAGTCTTTTTGAAGCAAACAAAGCATCTTTCAAGCACAAAGTACCTGGTTCATGTGAAAAAATCTCTGCAAAGGGCCACAGAGGAGGAGAAGCAAGGAAACAAAGGGGTGTGCGTCGATTTCTCAGGCCGCACACCGTGATGCGTCATTTAGTTCCCATGCAGTGATGGCTGTGCATCAATTTCCGGTGCTCGGTCGTGGATCCTCTTCGGGTTGCAGGGTTTTCAGACGCCCCAGGGTCTGTGCGTGGAATCCTGGGCTTGCGGAGCAAAGTCACAAGCGCTGCTTCGTTCCAGTGGGCGTTGCGTGGAAGTTTCTTCAACACAGCAGCAACTGTGTTGATTTCCCCTCTGGAAGTCGGGCTACGTCGTCCCAGGTCGGCTGTGTGTCGATCCGGTGGCCCGTGCATCGAAGTTCCGGTCGCAACACAGGGGCCGCGTCAACCTTCTCCTTGCGAAGTCGCGCTAGGTCATTCCAGTTTGGCGTGCTGTGAATTTCTCACCACGGGGCAGGCTATGCGTTGTTTTTAGTAAGCTGTGCATCGAATTGTCGCTGCACAGGGAGTCCAGTTGCAAGAGAGAAGTCTTTTTGGTCCTGAGACTTCAGGGAACAGGAGGCATGCCACATCAAAGCCCTTGGAGAGAACTTCTTCACCTCAGCCAGAGAGCAGCAAAGCAGCAGGGCAACAGCAAGGAAGCAGTCCTTCACAGAAAGCAGTCAGGTGAGCCCTTTGCGCAGTCAGGCAGTTCTTCTTGGCAGGATGCAGGTTCTGATTCCAGTTTTCTTCTCCAGGAAGTGTCTGAGTTGGAAAAGGCAGATGCCCTGTTTATATACCCAAATGTGCCTTTGAAGTGGGGGAGACTTCAAAGAATGGCTTAGAAGTGCACCAGGTCCCCTTTCAGTTCAATCCTGTCTGCCAGGGTCCCAGTAGGGGGTGTGACAGTTCTATGTGTGAGAGCAGGCCCTCCGTCCTCCCAGCCCAAGAAGATCCATTCAAAATGTAGATGTATGCAAGTGAGGCTGAGTATCCTGTATTTGGGGTGTGTCTGAGTGAATGCACAAGGAGCTGTCAACTAAACCCAGCCAGACATGGATTGTAAGGCACAGAAAGATTTAAGTGAAGAGAAATGCTCACTTTCTAAAAGTGGCATTTCTAAAATAGTAAAATTAAATCCCACTTCACCAGTCAGCAGGATTTTAAATTACCATTCGGGCCATACTACATATGACCTTCCTACTCCTTTCAGATCAGCAGCTACCACTCAAACAATGTTTGAGGGCAGCCACAATGTTAGCCTATGAAGGGAGCAGGCCTCACAGCAGTGTAAAAACAAATTTAGGAGTTTTACACTACCAGGACATGTAAACTACACGGTTCATGTCCTGCCTTTTGCCTATACAGCACGCTGCCCTAGGGGAGTCTTATATGTAGAAAAAGGGAAGTTTTAGGCCTGGCAAGTACTTTTAATTGCCAAGTCGAATTGGCAGTGAAACTGCACACACAGGCCTTTCAATGGCAGGCATGAGACAAGGTTAAGGGGCTACTTAAGTGGGTGGCACTACCAGTGCTGCAGGCCCACTAGTAGCATTTAATCTACAGGCCCTGGGCACATATACTGCACACTACCAGGGACTTATTATTAAATGTAATAGTCCAATTGGGTATGTTTCAATGTTACCATGTTTAAATGGAGAGAGCATATGCACTTTAGCACTGGCTAGCAGTGGTAAAGTACGCAGAGTCTAAAAACCAGCAAAAACAGTGTCCAAAAAGTGGAGGAAGGCAGGCAAAAAGTTAGGGGGGACCACCCTAAGGCTGTCAGGTCTAACAACGCTAATATCAAGTCACCAAGGCCCATACTTATACTTTCATTTGCCCTGCATTTACACAATTTTTTGACACAAAAGCGGTGCAAACTTACAAAATATTATAGTATTTTATGAGTTTGCGTCGCTTTTGTGTCAAACAATGAGGTAAATGTGGCGCAAAAAAGTATAAATCCGGGCCCATCTAGCAGGAGAGGAGCTGATGAGATGTGTGTAGAACTTTTGCAGGGAAAAGAGACTCCCTGACTTTTCACAGCTACATCTCTTTACTGTAAACAGGTATGCAATGTGCTAATTCTTCTAAAGAAGAAATTCTAGATGCAAGGTATACTACCCCATGCTCTCCTAGTGTAGAACATAGAAATAGATTTTAGGGTGTTAGGGTTTTAGGTGACATTTTAACTATGTAGAAATGTTTATTTTATTATCGCTGTTCACAACCTTCATTTGTGCTGAGTTACTGATATTTTGTGTGGATATTTTAGATGTGGTAAGCAACAGGTCTAGCCTGTTGAAACGAAACACATTTTCGTTAAAGTGTGTTTTTTAGTTTGGTTTATATGTGTGTTATTAAAGAGAACAGAATAGGGTTGTTTCCAATCACCACAGTGTTCCTGGATCCCTCTTTATGGACTGTTAGTGACCCAAAAGCATTGACTCTCCTTCAACTATGTAGTGGATGGAGTTCTGAAGGGCTACTATAACCTACCTTTCACATTCAAACATTGGTATATTGATCTGAGTTCATTGTGTCACATGTGGGTGTGAAAACAAACCTTGTAGAGCTAAGCTAAAACCTTAGTTTGTCCAAAAGCACGTTTGACTTTTGTATGGAGGTCAGCAAAATAGGAATGCTTTTGTGAAATGCCAGTGATATGGGCAAATAAGCATACACAATTACATATATTTTTCAAGATGACTGACATCTTGACTGAAAAGTGAACGTGTACTTGTACAAAAGTCACTAGATCTCCACATACACAGATTCAATGAGCAATTGCCCATTGTGCAGTTGTGGTGCTCCCACAAGATATTTTGTTCTTGGGCCAGTACCATGAGGGCAAAAATGATGCAAATGTTTACACCTGCCAAATGCCAAGAAATGTCACTAAGTTTCACATACAGAATATAAATGTTGCATATGCTTATTTTTGAATCGGTTATCACATATCACTGGGAACACCAATTGTTAATTAAACACATTCTTAGGCTGGGTGCCCCATGTCTTCAGGGATGTTTTCCACTGCAAATTCATATTTTTTTTTAAAACACTTTACAATGTTCCTGAATGACAAAAAACTTGACGCTGCTGCTGCTACGGCGAGGAGGAGGAGGGGCTGACCCATGGCCAGGGAGCCCTTTAAATTCAACAACAGCGCTCCCGCTCGCGGGACGCGCTTGACGCTGCTGCTGCTACGGTGAAGAGGAGAAGGGGCTGACCCAGGGAGCCCTTTAAATTAAACAACAGGGCTCCCACTCGCGGGACGCGCGCGGGACGTGCCCGGGCGAAGCCCGGACCAAGGGCAGGCCCGTCCTTGCCCGTCATTGCCAGGAAGAGGCAGGGCCCCCCCCGATATCCCTCAATATCCCCCTATAGATTTATGATTAGCCACTCCATAGGCGTCTGGCTGCCTGAAGATATTGTGGGGCAGCTGTGACCGGAGCTGGGCAGCAGGAGGAGGGCTGCCACAGGAGACTTTCATGCTCCCGCTCGCTGGGCCCCCCCCTCTGAGTTCTTCAGGAAGTCCCTGAGTAACCGGCACCAAGTAAGACTTGCTAACTGAGCGGCTTTTACTTATATACCTTATACTGCCATACTTTGTTTGTGTATTATTCTTGTCGGATTAGATTGGGCCACATTTTGGCACTTTGCCCCACTATCAATTGAAAGACGATGGGAAAAAGGAAGAACATCACACTTGGGGCTGAAGGAACACATGCTGCGCCTGTTCAATCGTCCATAACTAGTTATTTATCTTCAGTTATTGGGGCCATTGAAACTGAAATTGTTCAAGTAGAAGAAAGGATTGGGGTGGCTAATAACTTGACTCAAAGAGCCTTCTTAGAACCTACGACTTATACACAATCTGCAGACTCTTTAACTGCCCCCCATAATCCTGATCCGCTTCTGCCTGAAGATAATGCTAATGTCATGCACTCCTTACAGTCCTCTAATGTAGCTAACACTGAACATTTAGCTGACATTCCCCCTCCCCCCAAAAAAGGAAAGCTGGGGGACATCGCAACTGTACTAAGTTGTAAAAACAATCATTGAAGGCTAAGGGACTTATTTCTCCATCATTGGTCGCTCCGGCTGAATTTTTTTCTAAGACAAATCAATCATTTGGCGAATCTGGCCCAGATTGTAGGAATTCAAGTGATAATCATTTGACTAATTTGGACTCAATCCTCAAACCCCTTTTTGTGGCTTTAGAGGAGAGATTAACATCATTAATTAATTCTAAATTTGAGCAGCTACAAGAATCTGTTTTTAACTTTTTTTCCCAGCAGTCTACTATACAAACTGACATAAATTCCACTTCTTCTACTCGGAAACTGACGTCTGATCCCAAACCCTCACAGCAGGCTAATTGCTCATCGAATCATAATCAACTTTCGTCTCATTGTATATCTACTTGTGGCTCCCATGATGACTCATTAATTGATCCCTTGCCCACTTTGACTGGTGGTGTGACTGCCTTATTGAAGCCTGATACAGTTTTCAAGCCTAGACCTCTTTTCAGTACAAAGGAGGTTTTACAGCTTCCACCGGATAGCTTGCCTTATGTTTTAGTTCTAGCTAACATGCCCCCTCTTGACCATACCCAGAAGGAAGACACTCATGCTCTAATAAGGAAATGTGCACACTGGATGAGCCGAAAATTTAGATATCAAGATGATCTAAATAATAGAATAATTATGGCAAGAAGGTTGAAGTGGGTAGGTTTGTCTAAAAAGGTACACGAAGGTGATTGTATAGTGATCAATTTAGCAAATTTTCACTTCGTTAACTATTTGCTGGCGACTCTACCATCGTGTGCGAAAGGGGATGGTGGGATCAAAATGTATTCATTATGTTTTTTTCATGGGCCGACCATTCTATCACTTCCTTCTATGAAGGTTCCCCATGGACAAAGTATAGTTTTGCCAAAGGTACCTTCTTGTAACCCCACCGTCGATCCTGAGGGCAACCAAAATCAATCCTCCCTTGATGCAATCGATTGACAAATGGAGGGGTTGGGGTTTCTAAATGATACTATACAAGAAAACGAGTTGGCTGGAGGGCATACACTTTTGGAACCGGCTACAGGGCCTGATGAGCCAGTTAGACTATCACAGAATACAACAGATACGGCTATAATTAAGGGGCCTGTGATATTGTCCCAGTAATGAACTTTTATCCTTAATTAGTTGGAACATTGCTGGTCTCCGTTCTAAAGCTGAAAACTTAGAATGGTTGGAGTTTGTATCCACATTTGATTTCATCTGTCTTCAAGAAACTTGGCATACGGCACCCTTTTATTTAGATGGCTACTATTCTGTGTCTCAGCCAGCTCTTCCATCCAGAGCGGGCAGAGCAAGTGGCGGGCTCCTGGTACTTGTGTCAGTATTACTTCAAAAAATTTAGGTTTCTTTGATCTGGTCCTCTGCTTTTTTCTTGGTGGTTTTATTATCAATGACCGGGCGGAAAGACATCTTACTCCTAAATTTTTATAATAATATTCTGAGTACCGCCCTCCCAGGAAGCCTCGAAGAGCTTACAGATTTTTTAGACTCTGCTGGAAAACTCCAGGACAGGGAATTTGATATGATTTGGGTTGGAGATTTTAATGTTCAATTGTGCAATCATGAATTACCTCATCTGTGTGGTACTTCCACAGAAGGCAGAGAGTTACTCACTCATTTTATCCACTCTAATTTAGGTAATGCCTTGAATACCCTTATCTATAAATGTGATCTCGCGTTTGCAAGGGATATGACAAATAGTCGGTCAAGGGAAATACCCACCTATACAGGGAGCACAAATGGTAGTATTATTGATTTTATCCTTATTTGTCCTTCACTTTCACGTTCAATGGTGGATTTTAAAATTAAATCTCATTGTGCCAGTGACCACAATCCCTTGAGCATAAAATTAGCTCTTAAAACTAGGGAAATTCTACCTAGAATAGTACATAAAGGTATAGAGGTTTTTAAAAGAAATTCTGGCCCCCGCATGAGATGGGAGAGAGTAAACCCAAATACTTTTCATGAGGTCCTCATAATTCAAAACAAGGTCCACATTAATACTTGTTTGTCCCTGCAATCCACTTATGACCATCTTATAACTGCTTTTGAGTCTTTAAGCTGTGCTATTTCTGAGCACTGAAGTGTGCCCAACATTCCAAAGGCGCACAACCTTAACGGTGGTTCAATTCGGCCTGTACGGCTGCCCATAGAGATCTAAAGACAGCTATTAAAACTATTCCATTCAGCCGCAATTTAGTTAAACAGGCTAGGGGCCGATATAAGTCAGTTCTTGAGGAAAGAAAGAATGAAATACGCACTAGCACCTGGGAAGATCTCATGGCAGCCACGGAATTGCGGGACCCCTCCCAATTTTGGATGGTGGTTAATCATCCATATTTTTCAGGGCAGGCAAATAGGGAGGATGACTGTCTTATACCAGAAGGGGTCTGGGTAGAACATTTCTCAACTGTATTTCAGTCTGTAAATAATCCTAATTATGGTGTGGAGGCATGTGTCCTCCCATGTTCGGCCACTCCCATTCCAGTCAAGAGTGGTATTTTATTTGAGGCGCATGAGATCAGTGCAGCAATAAATAAAATGAAAATAAGGAAAGCCCCCAGCCCCGATGGGGTTCCAGTGGACTTATTTAAATCTTTACCTGATCTGTGGGTTCCACTAATTACAAATGTTTTGAATAGTGCTATTCAAAGTGCTATCCCCTCCTCATGGTTAACGGCAATACTTGTCCCGATATTTAAAAAGGGTAATAGACTTGACCCCTTTTGCTATATACCCATCTCTCTCATTGATTCCACGGCAAAGATTCTGGGGAGCATCATTTTGACTCGGCTTGAGGAGTGGGTTGCAGGGACAAACATTCTATCGCCAATTCCATATATGGGTTTAGGCCTGGATTAGGCACAGTGGATCAGGCCCTAAATTTACATCTCATTCTTAGCAAATATGTTATTGCAAAAAGGGAATCTATCCACTTAGCCTTTTTAGATCTGTCCAGTGCATTTGATATGGTGAACAGAGCAAAATTGTGGGAAATAATGGACACAATTGGGATCGAGCAAGATCTGTTGGATTTGATTAAACGCCTATATTCTGACCTTACAATTATAATTCAGTTTGGACAACATGGCGAAAGATCCCATCCTTTTGCATCTAATCGGGGTGTTAGACAGGGCTGCACTTTGGCACCTTTTTTATTTCAGCTGTAAATAAATGGCTTGTATAGTTATTTAGCCCAAAATGGTAAGGATTTCCCTAGGATGAGTTTTAGACAATTACCGATTTTATTATGTGCCGAGACGCCGTTTTAATTGCTCGTACGGCTAATGGCCTACAGACCCTTTTGGATCTTTTTTTAACGCACACACAAGAGCTTGATTTGAAAGTTAATTTTAAAAAATCACATGTTATGGTTTGCGGCCCTAAAAACACACGTACTAAACATTTTATAATGGGGGGAAATGCTTTAACAAAGGTAAAAGATTTTTGTTATCTAGGTCTGTACTTAAGTACCACTCTGTCATGGAAATTTAATCTGAATTTTAAGCTCCAACAACTGGAAAGAAACGTTGACGCAATCTTTCGCTTTGCCTGTAGATTAGGGCATAGCCCAGTTCACCAGATCATCACGCTCTATAAATCCAAATGTGTTTCGGCGGCGATTTATGGGAGTGGCCTCTGGGGATATACCAGTTCAATTATATTACAACTGGCAGAGAATACATTTCTCCATCGGCTACTTATGTTGCCCAAGAACATAGCAAACATTATATGCCATGAGGAGTTGGGAATCCGCTATATTACAGACTTGATAGACATTGCCCCACTTCTGTTATGGATAAACGTATGGTTAAATCCGGCGGCCATTTTAACACATGATTGTATAAAAGACTGTATCTCGTTAGCAAATTTTAACAAAATCCCATGGCTAAATTCTGTTCACAATGGTTTTCGAAACTTGGACTTGGAGTATATGTATTTCAAACCAGAGCTTTTGTCCGCCAATGTGAAAGAAATTGTTAAACTCCGATATAAAGAGCATGTTATGAACGTTAGATATCAAGTGGCAGAGAAATTGAGTTCTTTTAATTCATATGTACAAATTTCATCTTTAGATTCGTTAGAACCTTATTTTGTTTGGTTCCCGATCCCTTCCTTATACTCTTTACTTGTACTTTTTAGATTTAACTTGATCCATTTTAGAGTGGCATTTCCGACAAAATGTGCGTGGGAAAAAATATTACCCCCATGCCCTTGTGATAATTTTTCAAAACAAAGCACTTGTCACTTTATTTTATTTTGTACACTTTACTCAGCTCCTAGGGAAATTTTTTTATTACCTATTTTGCGTAATTTGCACACCCTTTCTTATAAAGAAGGATTGATTGGCATTCAAAACCTTTCATCCAAACAAATGTGCAGTTCTATTTTAAGTTTTATCAAATCCGCCATCACCATTAGGAACCGATATGAATCAGTAACGTGATTACCTATTAAGGGAATTTAGATATTGTTTTACTGCTGTGTACGATTTTAAAAGTATTTATTATTTCATATTGATTAGTAGGCTTAAGTGGTAAACTTAGATTTTATAGATCTGCAGATCAAAGAGACTTGTCTTTGAATTAAACAATAAGTACTGTATATTATGATGATTTATGTGTATGTATGTGTACTTTTATGGCAGCATGCTGAATAAAGTTATTTTGACTGACTGACTGACTGACAAAATATGTACGAAGCTTTCATAAAAATAAATGGAGAGATAAAACATAAGCTATAAGGAAAGTTGTGGTAGAAAGTGTTTAATAAAAAATAAAATCAAAAAATAACAGCCTCGTTTTTTTCCCCAGGCCCGGACTTAGCAAATGAGCATCCCTACAGTTAATGTAGAGTAACCAAGGGTCCCATTAACTCAAAGAGCAGGAGTTAGCTGGCATTCTGAGAGTAAGCCTGAGGTATCTCTAAGGAATGGAGAGTTACTGTTTCAATAAGTTCCTAGTCGGCTTCAGCAAGTAGGTCTCCAATTTCTCCCCAGAATTTCCTACAGTTTTAGTTGCTTAGAACACCAGAACGCTCTATGGGAAACAACTGTGATAAACTGTGACAAAGTTTGCAAAAAAATGAGAATTTCACTGACCCCGATGCCAAGTTGCAATGTGGATAAAAAAATTCAGTGCCAGTAAAAAGTCACTCTCACTTGAATTGCACTTGTTTTTTGGACACAGTGCATTCAAGCGTATGGTTAAGTACATTGATTGCCATGCACGCGTTTCTAGCCGGTAATAGAATTGATTTTATGTTGTGTTGTTCCCCTATGCGTGGAAGATTTGCTGTGTCTGTTTTGTTTAGTCAGTTTCCCTATTGAAATATGTTTCTTACTGATGGATTGTAGCAGTCACTGCCTTTTTCATTGTGAGTAACTCACAGTAAGAGTACTGGTTGGTTGTGTGACTCTCTCTTAATATTTATGTTGATTTGACCTATTCATTTTAGGTGATTTCTATAACATTTGAATAAACGTCATGTCTTACCTTCGCTTGCATTACCAATGTCACTACTTCCTCCTTAGATTAGAAACGTTTCGCTCATTTTTTTTCATGAAAGGGCAGGGGAATTTCATTTTTTTATTTGATTTCAAGCAACATTAACTTTAATTCATTTTTACTTCCCCCTTTGTTTACCGCCTTTTCTCACGTCTGCATTAAAGCAAGCTGGGTTCTTTTCTTGATGGCTTCTGCATGCTAGGGTACACAAGATGCTATGTTAGAGGGGGAGGGAAGCTGAGGGAGTGCTTGTGAGTGGGATTCTGATGGAATATGTGAGCAGGAGGCTTGCGGCCGGCAATAAAGGAATATGTGAGCAGTAGGAAGGTTTGTCAATTGGAACAAATAAATTGAACCACCTGGGAGCAATAGGTATCCAGATTGTCCGTATATATCAATATTGCAGTTTAGGTTCGTAGATTGATATAAATGATCCTACAAATGAAAGTGCCAGCTGGGAGCAGCAAGAAAAATAAAGTACCACAAACAAACCACTTCAGGAGCAAGAATTCTCCATGATAACTTAAATGCTTTCAAGAGGTGCTGTGAGGTAGATGATATTGTCCCTCGATCGTTTTTGTTGTTTTTCAAATAAGCTACTATGTTAAGGTTTAATGACATTACCCTAGGATCACTGGTTAAATCTTGAAAGATTTTAGAAAACAAGTTACAGGCTAATTGTCGGGCTTCTCTGAGGATATCTATGAATGTGTAGTTAAATTAGCGAATGTGTAGGTAACCTTCATTGTGGGGCATAGGGGTGGTCCTCTACATAATGTATGGGTGTGTTAGTGGAAAAGAAACCCCACCATGCAGCATTTGTAACTTAATAAACTCATTAAGCAATATTTTCATTTATCTAGGTGACAATGTCAGTAGTGTCAATAGAATCCCATGCAGTGACCTCAATAATAATCGGCATATGTAATATTATCTTTCTTAACCTTCTCACTATTGAGGAGGATCAGGCAGGTCCGAAAATCGAGAAGGCTAGCTGGAGCTTCAGCAATGTCTTTCCAACCTCGCAGGCCTTTTTAATTGTGATGGGGATTTGATACAATTGCCTCAAAGACAGACATAAGGTAAGAAGTGTGGGAAATAACAGCAAACCAAGCAGATTCAGTAACTTTCAGGAACATTTATGTTCCTATCTTGCATGGCTTGTACAGACATTCCAACTTGAACATAACATTTGCTGTGTGAAAGGGGGCCTGTCCTTCAGGGTCGGGGCTGCATCCTGTGAGCTAACTGTTGAGGCACGTCTGCCCGTGCCCTGCTCCCATTGTCCTCCTTCCATTGAAACAAAAAACACAAAGGTTCCTGGGGCTGCACCCGATGTTCTGGGGTGTTTTCACACATTGTGTTAGAAAATGGGTTATTGGTTGACTGGAGTATGATTCCTGGTTAAGAAGCAACCACAATCCTAACCAGGGTAAGTGTCAGGCAGCCCTAAATTAACCTGTGCTCACTCTATGGTAAAGTGGGACAGAGCAGCCATGCTTTACTTGGAGGCAGTGTGTAAAGTATTTTAGCAATACTTCAAACAGTAATACAGTGAAAACACCACACAAAAAAGACCCCACATAGAGTCAGAAAAATAGAACTTTATTTAATAAATTAAACAAGACCAAAATGACAAAAACTAAAGAAGAAGAACTTGAATTATTAATTTTTAATGATTAAGCCGTAAAACAGTGCTTAAAAGCAAGAAGTGCCAATCGGGGATATCTGGTTGTAGGACAAAGTCAAAAGGTCAGGCTGATTGTGATGGAGTGCGGGCCAGCTACAGGGTCCCAGTTAGACTTGCAGAACCAGTGTACGTTAAATGTTAATTGCAGAGCATTGTGAGGTTGGCAACACAAATGCATTGCACAGCCAGGGCCATGAGTCTGTTCCAAAAGGCAGTGAGGCTGTGGTGTAAGTTCCTGATGCATCATCCTTAAGGATCATGTTGATGGGGCTTACGATGTGAAGACCAGTGTCAAGGATGCGTGGTGGAATGAAGATGAAGTTTTGGTTCTGATTGAGACAGTGGCTGAGATGCAGCGGTTCGGTATCATCATCAAGGCTGCTATCAACAAAGGATGCAAGGAACTTGCACCGGGGAAAGTGTTGTGCAGTGGTGGTTCTGAAGGCAATGTGCTGGTCCCAAGATGTGGCAATGTAAGTCTGTTGCATCAGTTCTGACCCACGCAGTAGAGGATGCATCGGTTCTGATTCATGCACCAATAACGATATGCTAGTTGTGCTCCTGCCACAAAGGATCTGTCAGTTATGCTGGAGCAAGTACTCAGGTCCACTTCCAAGTGTTCGGGGCTGGGTTGCCACCACTTGGAAGGACAGACTCACAGATGGCAGATTCCTGAGCTTGTGAGAGCAGGGAAACAGCAAGGATGGGTATCACATAAAGATGGAAAATATTGGTGTAGTAAAAATCTTTTAAATAAAAGATTACATTTTCCCCACAATTCTTAAAAATCATCTGAATCCCCCAGGAAGGCCCATTATCTGAGGGGTGAATTTTGTTTTGGAGCCCTCTGCTAATGAACATTGATGTATTCCTTGAACCCTTGATAGCAGATATACCCACCTACTTTTGGGACACTATGGATTCCAATAATACACTGGAAGGTATGGAATTTAATAAGTCAACAGACACCTTTGTCACCTTAGACATCATGGGTTTTTGCACAAATATTCCTCAAAGTTTGCCCTAGAGGCCTTGGATTTTTTTCTTAACAAAAGGAAGCATCCACATTAGGTTCCATAGAATGCATCTTAAAATTGGCAAAAATATCTCTTCTTTTCAGTTTTTTTCAGTTCAACAAACAATTTTAATTATAAGTAAAGGACATTGGGATGGGATCTCCTTTTGCACTAGAAATGGCTATCATATTTATGGCCCTGTTTGAGGATAAATGGATAAACAACCATCCTTCCACAGACCACATTCATATTTGGAAGCGATACGTTGAGATGGAATGGTCTTGAAGAAAGCATTGATTAACTTACCATTGGGTTGAAAAGCAAGAGTTGCGATATTCAATTCTCTGTGACAGCCAGCAAAAAGGAAATATATTTATTGGAACATAATCACATATAAACTTCACTCTACACAAAAGAAATTGATAGTAATACATTCCTGCATTATTCAAGCTTTCATCAAAGAAACCTAAGAGATAATTTACCCTACATCAGTTCCTGAGGACAAGAAGGAACTGCTCAAAATGAGAGGACTACTCTACTAACTTGCAAAATTGCAATAACACAATTATCCCAAGAAACTGGTAAACATGCAATGAAACGTGCCTCGTATACACTATGTGAGACCTTATTACAAGCAGCAAATAAACCTCAGAGTAACCTAATTGCCTCTGAAAGATAGTTGAGGGCTTACAGTCCTTCAAGGAATTACCACTGTTTGCCCTGACATTCAGCAAGAATATTTGCAACACCCTTGTCGGATCAAACACTAGTCCAAAGACAGCAATTTCCACTCTGAGTAGTATGCTGAACATGCCACCAGTTTGCGAGGAGCCCAAATGTCATATCTTTCACTTTTTCTTGTGGATTCACTAATGCCAGCCAAGGGTCCAGCACTGGGGGCAGGAGTGTGCCTCCTGGGAAAAACAACACACTATGGCCAAGGCCAGCAACAAGGCTCAGGCAGATCCAGACAGGAAGAGTTGGTGCTGCTCAGCTGGGCAGTTGCAGGGATGCACCTGAAAGGTTATTTTGTCCCTGTAGCTCACACAGCAGGCCAGCCAACTGACACTTGGAATCACTCTGGTAGCCTGAGATCAATGCATGCAAGTCCAATCTTCCTTCTTCAGAAAGCAAGGCAGCACTTCCAACAGCAGGGCAGTCATTCTGGCAGCAGGTCAGCCCTTCTTCTGAATCTTCCACAGGTCCAGGACTGTTCTGATGGTAGGTTCTGAAGGTCCCATATTGATACCAGGCGTCAGCCTTTCTATGACAGAATTCCCTGTCCTACCCATTCCTAAAGCTAGTTCTGATCAGTTCTTCCCTTAGCTCCAAATTCTCTAGGGTGAGGTGTCAGGTTCCTTTCTGTGTGCTGCAGGTGGGGCACTTAGAAATGTAATCAGGGCAAAGCTCAGGTCCTCCACAGCCATCCTGTCAAGAAAACCATCTCCCATAAACCTAGGCTACCTTTGTCTAAGTATCTGGAAGGAATCCACAGCCAACAACAGTAGAGCCATGCACAATCGTGTGACTCAGGACACTGGCAGAAAGGCACAGATGATTTGGACCAAAAAACAAAAACTTTTTAAATGTGGTATTATCAGAATTGTAACTTAAACTCTGACTTCACCATTAAAAAGCATTTGAAATAATAATTCATTTCATTGGTAACAGCGTATCTCTATCTGGTGACAAACAAGGTTCATCATATATGTAGTCTAATAAGATAACCCAGTGATAGTCTTTGGGAGAAATAATCACACAAACGTAAACACAACTTTAAGAGAGTTCACTATCAGGACATGTAGTACCTAAATACACATGTCCTGATGTTTAAATACCATGTGCACTGCCCTATGATTAGTTAGGGGCTGACTTAGTGGAGAATTAAAAATAATTCAAAAGGAAGGTTTAGGTAGGTTGAAATTACAGTTTAAAACTGCACACAGGCTGCAGTGGCAGGCCTAAAACATTTTCAAAAAGGCTACTTTAGTGAGTGGCACAATGAGCGCTACTGTCCACTAGTTGCATTCAATTCATTGGCCCAGGGATTGAGGTAGTACTATGTACTAGAGACTTGTAAGTAAAGTAAGTATGCAAGTACGTGTAAGTCAATTTTACCATGCTTTACGGAGAGAACAAAAACAATTTAGCAATGTTTATCAGATGAAAAGTGCACTGAGCCTAATGCCAATAAAAACAATTTCAGGAAAGTATGGAGGCAAAGGCAAATGTTTGGGGGGAGACTTTGCAAAGGATGTCAGGTTCAACACACACATTCATATATATACAAAATATTTAGACTGTAAATAATGCTTTGTACTGTAGAAAAGGGTGTATTTATTTACACAATGCTATATAATTATTTAATGTTTGAAATATGTTATATGGAATGCTCATATTTTGCATATTGCATGGGAGTGGCATCACTGCATGTTCCGAAATCAATCAGTACAGGAAGTGGAATTGCTGGATTACTGCCAAAACCATTGTTAAAAGAAGTCATCTTCATTGGAAAGGACCTCTCTGGTTTCCCGACAGACCCATGTTTAAAATAAAACACCAAGCAAGAGAACTACATTTCCCATCATCCATCTACACAAGAACTGACATCACTAGTTTTCCACCATCTTTAAAAAAAGAAACCAGGGAAGAGGATGTCATTTCCCATCAACAATTCACACAGGAAATGACACCACTGAATTTCCTGTCATCTACCTGCTCAGAAAGTGACATCATTTCCTAAATGTGTCCTACTTCAATCATCAATTCAGAATATCCTATCACCTGATATCCCCATGTAAGGGTAGAAACCCACAAGGGCATCACCTGTTTGAACCTATGAGGACCAAAAAACAGCTTTTATTCTGAACCCCTGTTTCCCTGAAACATTCAAGTTAAGATATTATTATGTGCCTAATACAGAACCCCAGTGTCCACTAAGACCGAAATGACACAAACATTCACATTCACATAGCATTCACATATCATAGAGACACAAAGCTGTATACATTTCACTAACTACCACACATCCTCAAAGTACAGAACACACATTCCAATTCATGCTCACTTACACTCTCTCTCAGTACACAATGCACCAGACATTGCTGAACTCAAAACCTATTACAAGCTTGGACACAGAAACATAGTTCATGCCCAGATCCTGACATATTCTAGATGTTCTTCTTCCCAAAGGCTGGATTTGTCATGTAGATAGCAGGCATATGAAAGGAAGAAGCTTGCTGTCATTCATAAGTGTCTTGGTCCTGCCTCCTGGCAAGCAATTCTCAACTCATGGAGCTGCTAACATGCCCTAACATTACAACTCAGACTACCACTTTGTAATTATCGTACCTAATAGTATCTTATCTTTACATTACAATCTAGTGAAAACCACCCATACCGATAGACTAGACCATCCAGTGTGCCACCCCCATCTCTGCTTAGTGTCTTACCAACAAATCAAGGTCATCCAAATAGGGAATCCCAGCCTTAAATCATTTAATACTCCTCCATAGCCACCATAATGCTTGACCTCCTTGCTCTCCCTATGCACTATACAGCAGCCACAACACCAATCCAAAAACCTTCAATACCTTTTGGGAAACCATGTTAACAACCATGCCCCAATTAAAACATGTAGATTCAGGCAAAGTCTTCAGCAACCTGCTACTCTAGAAAAACTCCCCAGACAGGAAAGGAAATGGAAGAAAAACATAACTCCTGATCACCTCCTTTCTAGACTAAAGTCCTTTTGCCAAAGCAAAGTACTATACTCACACCATCAATGAAGTCACCAACACAGAATGCTTCAAGACAATCAAACCAACTAAAACATCTCATGCCCCTGCAAACTGTAATGCCATCAACTTCTTCGGCAAAAAGACTGACACTGAAGAACATCACTGAAAGTTATCTATAAAGGCAAAAAGGTACCTGTGCCAAAGGGAAAACCTGTTCGCTTTGCCATGATTATTTAATTCTCTGATACTTTTCTTTTTACCATGATTGCATATTTAGAAAATACCATATACAGTTTACCTTTTTTAGAAATGGAGTCTTTGGTTGGCAGTCAGGTTACACCCTGTCCAAGCAAGGACCCTCACTCTAGTCAGGGTAAGTCACATACAATCCAAATTATCCTGTGCCCACCCTCTGGTAGCTTGGCACTGAGCAGTCAGGCTTAACTTAGAAAGCAATGTGTAAAGTATTTGTGCAATAAATCATGAAAGAACACAGCAGAACACCACAAAAATACACCACAGTGTTTAAAAAAATCTATAATATTGATCTGATAAGATGCAGGTCAAAACGATTAAAAATGCAATAAGTATATGTTGAGATGTCACTGTAAAAATGATATAAAGTGTCTTTAGTCTTTTAAAAGCAATAAATGTCTCTTGCAAGCACAAAGTACCTGGTTTGCATCCAAAATCTCTGCAAAGAAACACAGAGGAGGAGATGCATGGAAAACAGGGAGGTGTGCGTCAATTTCTCAGGCCGCACACGATGATCCGTCATTTATTTTTTATGCAGGGAAGGCTTTGCGTCGATTTCCGGCGCTCAGTCTTGGATCCTCTTCGGGTTGTGGGGTTTTCTGATGCCCCAGGGACAATGTGTGGATTTGGGGCTCTGACAGGATGAAGTCACAGGGGCTGCGTCTATCCGATGGGCGTTGCGTGGAAATTTCTACCGCACGGCAGGCGCTGCATCGATTTCTCTCTGGAAGTCAGGCTGCGTCATTCCAGCTTGGCTGCGCATGGATCCAGTGGGCCGTGTGTCAAATTTCTGGTTGCAACGGTGGATCTGCATTGATCTTCACATTGGAAAGTCGGGCTGCATCGTTCTGGTTCACTGTGCGGTGAATTTTTCACCGCAATGCAGGCTGTGTGTCGTTTCTGGCAGGCTGTGTGTCGATTTTCGCCACAAGGAGTCCTTCTTGCCGAGATGAAGTCTTTTTGGTCCTGAGACTTCAGGGAACAGGAGGTAAGCTCTAGCCAAGCTCTTGGAGGGCACTTCTCAGCACAGCCAGAGAGTAGCAAGGCAGCAGGGCAACAGCAAAGCAGCAGTCCTTCACAGAAAGCAGTCAGGTGAGTAATTTGGGCAGCCAGGCAATTCTTCTTGACAGGATGCAGGTTCTGGTTCAGGTTCTCCTGTCCAGGAAGTGTCTGAGTTGGTAGGGGCAGAGGCCCTGTTTAAATATCCAAATGCACCTTTGAAGTGGAGGGCTTCAAAGAGTGCCTTAGAAGTGCACAAGGTCCCCTTTCAGTTCAATCCTGTCTGACGGGGTCCCAGTAGGGGGTGTGGCAGTCCTTTGTGTGAGGGTAGGCTACTGTCCTTTGACATGTAAGTGTCAGGCCCTCCACCTTCCCAGCCCAGGAAGACTCATTCAAAATGCAGATGTATGCAAGTGAGGCTGTTAATCCTGTGTTTGGGGTTTGTCTGAGTGAATGCACAAGGGAGCTGTCAACTGAACCCAGCCAGACGTGGATTGTAAGGCACAGAAGGATTCAAGTGCAGAGAAATGCTCACTTTCTAAAAGTGGCAATTCTAGAATAGTAATATTAAATCCAACTTCACCAGTCAGCAGGATTTTGTATTACCATTCTGGCCATACTAAATATGACCTTCCTTCTCCTTTCAAGTCAGCAGCTACCACTCGAACAGTGCATGAGGGTAGCCCCAATGTTAGCCTATGAAAGGAGCAGGCCTCACAGCAGTGTAAAAACAAATTTAGGAGTTTTACACTACTAGGACACTTAAACAAAACAGGTACATGTCCTGCCTTTTGCTTACACAGCACCCTGCCCTAGGGGTTACCTAGGGTCTACCTTAATGCTGACTTATATTTAGAAAAAGGGGAGTTTTAGGCTTGGCAAGTACTTTTAAATGCCATTTCAAATGGGCAGTGAAACTGCACACACAGGCCTTACAATGGCAGGCCTGAGACATGGTTAAGGACCTACTTAAGTGGGGGGCACAATCAGTGCTGCAGGCCCACAAGTAGTATTTAATCTGCAGACCATTGGCACATATAGTGCACTTTACTAGGGACTTATAACTAAATTAAATAATCCAATTGGATGTGATCCAATGTCATCATGTTTAAAGGGAGAGAGCATATGCACTTTCTCACTGGTTAGCAGTGGTAAAGTATGCAGAGTCCTAAAACCAGCAAAAACAGTATCCAAAAAGTGGAGGGAGGCAGGCAAAAAGTTAGGGGTGACCACCCTAATGCTGTCAGGTCTAACAACCTTCATAAAATATATTCATTGTGATTCGAATATGCAACACATAAAAAGAAAGAACTACAATATATCATCAAGCAGCTTTTCTTCATAAATTGATTTAACTATTTCAATCATCTAATAAAAGAGTTTAGATTTTAAAATGTTAACTAAATAGACTGCAAATGTATAACATATTTACCCCAATCTCTCAGGTAAGGGAATAGTTTTATTCTCATTCCCAAAGAAAGGCAGATAACCTTTACAAAATAGACACACAGTATTCTCAGATTTATCCTAAAATTGAACACAGAATGAAACGAGTTAAAGTTTCTGAATGTGCAACAGAACAATGTGTAAACTGGACGCCTCAGAGTGTCACCTAAATTCCAGTAAAGAAAATTGCTTTTGTCACTTGAGTTCTTACACAAGAACCTTAATATAGGTGGTTGCAGATATCCATCATACCTTAATTTGAGTCAGTATAAAAATGTTTTGCTGTCACTGGTGATGGAATAAAACATCCCAGATAGTAGTGTTCAGTTTGAAATCTTCTTAACTGGATTTACTGCAAATAGTTCTCTTTTACTGCCTGTGAAAATATATGTTACTAATGAGTGTGCAGCCCATGATAGTGTTAACAGAGTAAAAATAACAACCAAAGCACTCATGTTGTTTATCTCAAATCTCTTACTCTAAAAAGTATGAACTGTGAAAAGAGCCCAAAGATTGTCCCATCTTTACCTGATTTTAACATTAAAGCCTTCATAATGAGGGAAATTATCTGGTATTTAACTACCCTCAAAGTGGTTTTAAGCCAACCGTGATGGCTCTGAGTTTGATAAGTTGTTAGACGTGGCATCCTTGGCGTGGTCTCCCCTGTCTTTTTGCCTCTGCTTCCTATGTTGTGACTGTTTGTGGGACTTGTACTCTGGGCCCTTTACCACTGCTGACCAGTCCTAAAGTGCAAGTGCTCTTTGTGTAAACTGTATTTATAACGGGCCTTTCCATGATTGGCATATTTGATTTACTAGTTAGTCCCTAGTAATATGCACTAGAGGTGCTCAGGGCCTGTAAATCAAATGCTACTACCATCCACATGAGTAGCCCTGTAAACTGCTAATTCGACCTGGCAAGTACCCAAACCTTCCCCTTTTATACATGTAATATACCCCTAAGGTAGGCCCTAGGTAGCCCCATGGGCAGGGTTTTGCATATTTTAAAGGTAGGATATGTACTGATGTATTTTACATGTCCTGACAGTGAGATACTGCCAACTTCGGTTTTCACTGTTGCAATACCTATCTCTCTCATAGGTTACTGCCTTTAAATATCTTAGTGCAGTTTCACATTGGGAGCAGATAGAGATGAGGAATTTGGGGTCTCCCAACTCACAATTTAAAAATACACCTTTTGGTAAAGTTGGTTTTTAGATTGTCAGTTTGAAAATGACACTTTTAGAAAGTGGGCATTTTCTTGCTTAACTATTATGTACCTCTGCCTGCTTGTGTATTTCACATCTGGGTCAGACTGACAGTTGGGCTGTTGTTAATTCCCTCTTGACAGTGATACAAAGGGAGCTGGAGTGTAGGCTTCATATCCTGATTACTCTCCTGGGCTACAGTGGCGAGGGGGGTGATGACACTTACACCTGAAAGGGTTGTGCCTGTCCTCACACAATGCAGTCTCTAACCCCCTAGTGTGTGTCTGGGGCCAGGCCTAGGCAAGGCAGGATTGTGTAAACAACAGAGACTTTCCTTTGCAGTTAGCCTACTTTAAAGGCAGGAAGGAGTGTAAGTAGTGGCCCCAAAACCCCAGACTTTAAGAACACTTCTGGATCAAGAGGAACCTCTGCCAAGGAGAATAGCTGAAGAGCTAGAGGAGGAGGACCGCCCCTTTGCTGAGTGTGCTTTCCTGGGTTGGCCTGCAGTTGCTGCTTCTGCCTTAGCGAAGGCAAAGACTGGACTTTGCTGTGTATCCTGCTTGTAAAGTTTCTCCAAGGGCTTGGGCTGAGCTTCCCCCTGTTCTAAAGCCTCAAAACCATCTAAGACTTCCTCTGCCAGCACCTGGACTCTCTTACTGAAACTCCTACCCTGCCAAGTGATGCCCAATGCAGTCCCTTGTCCCTTGAAAGGAGAAGCTGGTGAAAAACCAAGAAAAACCAAGTACATCGACTTCAGATGATGCCCTGACTGATGCCTCTGCCGGAACCCACTATGATGCTTGCAACTGAAGCTGTGGTCCCGGCTGAAGTGCAACACCCCCGACCAACCACGCAGGCCCAACGCCGCTGCAGCCTCGGTGAAGTCCACAACTCCATGAGTTCCCAAGTGCCATGTTACTGATGTCCGTGACACTCAACTCATCCACAGCGCCTGCAGCCTTGTGGCAAACCGCAGCCCTATGAGTTTGCCCCACTGTGTCTTAACTGCCGGACATCGACCCCACCAGAAGTGTAAGGAATGGACGTTTTGCACCGCCGCTGCCTCATCTTCACAACTCCACAGCAAGGACCCAACACCTCTCACTGACACCTCCACTCCTTTGCTCCACAGCAGCAGAACTGATGGCGCACTGGATCCAGTGACGCGTCGATCACCCGACTCTGTGCACCATCTTGTTTCCTCATTTTCCGAAGGTACTGTATCTGGGGTTCCGTGTGACTTCATGACCAGGGTCATTGGTGTCAGATTGTTGGGAACGACTCCATTGCAACGCCATGATAGCATCAAATTGAAGCATTTGTGTTTCTAAGCGCTATATTGAAGTTTAATCTTTGAAAAATCATAACTTTGTTGTGTATGAATGTTTTTTGTTGTTCTGGTTGTGTTGATTTAGATAATTATTGGCTATTTTTCTAAACTGGTGTGTCCATTCTGTAGTGTTTTCATTGTTTTACTGCATGTGTTGGTACAAATGCTTCAAGAGTTGCCTCTTACATAAGCCTGACTGCTAGTGCCAAGCTACCAAGGGGGTGAGCAGGAGTTCTCCTAGGTGTGTATCTCCCTTACCCTGAATAAAGTGAGGGTCCCTGCTTGGGCAGAGTGCATTCTGACTGCCAACCAGAGACTCCATTTCTAACACAAGTCAAGTGGGTTATTCTGTCAATATAGTTAAGCTGACACTTGTTCTACCATTTGGAGCTCAACTTTTTAAAGCAGGACAAAATTCAAAGTTATGGCGAGGGACCCTCCAGTTAAGAATGTAGTTGTCACGAATCTCCTGCTAAAGCAATTGGCGTTGGCATCAAAGTTGGATTTTAAAGTTGCTGAAGATGCTTCACTTCTGCAATAAATTTGCCTCAGCCTGATCCAAGGATTTGCCTTCAGACCTTCGCACTTTTTTAGTTCTGAAAATCTACCAGCAGAATTATGTTGGAAGCTGTAGTCAGGGAGGGCCCACGAAGTCACATACATTTGCTACATGGTCCTGTTGAACCCGTGTTTTGCATAGCAAAAAGTCTGAGCAAGCCAATCCTGTTTCTTGCCCACTGTGGCAGCTGCAATGCCTCGACCTGATCCTCAGGAAGTAGAAAACATTAATAGGTCACCTGTTTTTTCCAACGTCCGAGAATTTCCTTCAGCATGAGTATATGGTACACTGTGGGGGTAATTTAATCAATCAAAAAACACAAGTGTGACTAGTCACTAGTTTTTAGTGATGAATCAATAATCTTTTTTTTTTACCTTCTTATAATGTTTCATTGCCTCGACCACAGTTACATACTTCTTCTGAAAGACTGGTTGAAATCCATTCTATTTAATGATGATATTCATAAAAAAAAAATTATTCCTTAAAACTATATCAATTTGAACACCATTCAGTGCTGTGATTGATGTTGAAAGTCCTTATCTATCTATTTTCTTGACAATGTCCACAACATCAGTACTAGCTAGTTTTGACACTTGACCTCCTTATTGTAGAAAATCCCATCAATGATTTAGCATACAAGTACTATGTTGAACCTCACATGGACGATATTCAGCGTGTTTCAGCAATTGAATCAGGCCTCCTCAGGAACAAGAAAAAAAGGACTAATACTTAAATTCACCTAAAAAACATAAAAATTATGCTTTTATATATCACAACTAAACAATATTACCATTTTGCAAATTAATGTGAATATTTATATCAACCCATGCAATAGGTACGATTGATACACTATGACCCATATAATCAATCTCGGATGAGTAGATGGTGCATTTAGATGTGCAAGTAAATGGTATACCACCTGATTGACTATGCACCATGAAATTGTCAGTCACTAGAATATGCTGAAAAGGGTTCATCAGGGCTAAACCCTGCAATTGAGCAAAACCACATAGCAGTGGCCATCACCATAAAAATCCTGCATGTATCCTGTGTATGCCGTCACTTTCACAGATATTAGGGGGCCGAAATAATATCGCAAAGAAATCTAAGAGATCTTTCAGCACTTTTAATGCCTGCTCAGGGCAAGTGTTATAAGGAGGCATACCATTGTTAACAATGGGCCTCAATGGGCTTTGCAGGATTTGCTGCAACATTTTTTATGCTGATCCTGCAAATCTCTGAACTAGTGTCAAAAATGTTGATGCTTGTTCCCCAAACTACCACCATGGTGCATTGTATCTTATATATGGCGCACACATGGTGACATTAGGGGGACGCTAAGGGGTGCAGTGCCACTTTTCTTAAATCAGCCCCTCAGTTTTCCCTCCTACTGGGGTTGGAAACAAAAAGGTCTATGAGGGCCATGGGAATGAACACTAGCAGTTACTGCAAGCCCCATTGTGCATCTCCAAATAAAAAGAAGGATGGTTAAATATGCATTTTGTTCTGCCAACAGTTCCTGGCCCCATCACAAATGTCTAATTTGTGCTGTTGGAAATTGGGTCTCTTTTTGGCAGAGGTATGCACCCTGTCCAAGCAGGAACCTCAATCCTAGTCAGGGTAAGTCAGATACACACCATAAATTAGCCTGTGCTCTCCCTCTGGTAGCTTGACGTGGAGCAGTCACGCTTAACTTAAGAGGCAATGTGTAAAGTATTTGTTCAACACAGCAAACAGTAACCCAGTGAAAATTGAACAAAAATACTATACACCAAGTTAGAAAAATAGATTATTATTGTATAAAAAAACCAAGATCAAAATCTAATAAGTAGAAGGCAAGATATTAATTTTTAAAGAACAAAGGTGAAAATAGTGCTTAGAAGCAAAAAGCACCTATTGGGGTATTTGGTCATGCTGAACCGGTACAAAGTCAAGAGATCAGGCCGCCCTTAATGGAGTGCAAGCCAGCTATAGGACCTACCAGTGCCCACTGAGCAATAGTACCTTAATCCTTGTTGCAGCACGAGATGCATTGATGATCCCCACGCACTTGGGGTGTTGCTCCAGATTTCTCCACACATTTATGGTAATGCATCAGTTCCACTGATGGAAGCAGTGTTTCCAAGGGCAATGGGATGCGCTGGGTTAATCCACACTGGAGCAGGGCGATGCTTTGCTTTTCTCCACACAATGGCTGCGATGCATTGGTTCCAAAGCTTGGTTTCGAAAGCGATACAGCGGTTTTGAGTGCGATGCGCTGGTCCGGTCCATGCAACAGTAGAGATGCATCAATCTCGCAGCAGGCAATGCATCAGTTCTGATTGGCGCAATGGCGTTGATGCAGAAGTTCTGGCAGATGCAGCATTTAGACTCACTCCCAAGGGCCCTGGTCTGCATTGGCACCACTTGGCACAGCACGACTTATAGCAAGCAAAGTCCATGTGCAGAGTGTTGAGGTACTGGGTTTTTCAGAACCGGTACTGATCCGGTAACCCAGCGGTGCCAGGGTACACCCAAAGACCTCGGGTACTTTCCTGATTCAGACCACAGAAACTCAGAGTCTTCTAGGTGAAGTCAAAGATCAAATTTATTGGCTGCAGCTAAGTAACAAGCGTCCTAGAAGTACAACAGCACGGTTTGTATGTTCTCAGGAGACTGTGTTTCAATGCAAAGTCAGGTTTCCTTATATACAGTTTTTTAAGCTTCAGGCAAACATTCTTGACATTTTGGTTGGTCATTCACATGTTTTCACTACAAAGGAAAAAACAGTGTCATGATGAAACCTCATATTTCATGTCATCCAACCCATAATAAATTACCCGGCAAGGCCTAGTATTTTACATCAGATAAGTGTGGACCCCCAATAAAAACGGGCACCTCCCCCTCGTAAAGTAAGAAGAAGAAAAGAGCAGGTGCAGGTGTGAGCAAGATTAGGCAGGGTGTGTGAGTGATAATAAGGGTTTTATGGCATGGTGTGCCTTGATGCTATCTGATTCGGCCACGGGGAGAGGGACTGACCAAACAGGTTTGGCCTGAGGCAATGGTTCCAGCTTGCCCAGGTCAGAGAAAAGTCAAACAAGGTGTACGTGTCCTTGGAATCAAATCAGACTGTATTATAAGCCTATGTGAGGGCAACTTTTAAAAATGGCTGCCGTGTATAAAATGGGAGCCACGAGTGCAGGACGAAAATGGCGATTTCGAGGTGAAAACGCTGCTGGAAATGAGCGAAAATGCTCATGCTTAGTGTACTAGTCATTATCGGTCTTTTGATACTAAAATCTTACTGCTGTGGCAAAGTAAATTACATGGGTCCAGAATTTTTAGAACCACAGTGTAGATTGAAGAGAAGTCTTTGATGTCCCTAAGACAAATGGGAGTCAGGCCAGGAAGCCCTTGGAGTCACTTTGGTGCTGGGTTGGGGAGATTCAGGTTCAGTCCTTCTTTCTGCCTGGAAAGGAGGGCATCAGTCAGCAGGTCAGCACAGCAAAGCAGGAGTCAAGCAGAGTCCAACAAAATGACAGTCTTTTCAGTAGCACAGTTGTCCTTTTTCCTGGCAGAGTATCCACAGGTCCAGACGTGTACTGAGTTGGTAGGGTCAGAGGTCCAGTACTTGTATCCAGTTTTGTGTGTGAAGTAGGGGTGACTTCAAAATAGGGTGTTTGAAGAGCACACAGCCCTTTCCCTCTGACCTGGCTCCAGACTCACTACGGTGGTATGCAGCCCTTTCTGTGTTGTCAGAGCATAACCTATTCATCTTTATGTCTGAAGCTGTCCCCAGCTCCTCTCTCCCGTCCTCCCAAGAAGATCTATAAAGTCACACCCAGCCTTCTCTTCTGTTGGACTAACTAGAGGGAATACACAATGTGAACTGTCACCCAGCCACGCCAGTAATCAGCAACAGGCAACAAACACCAAATGGCTAATGGCAGAAAAATGTTAAACTTTCTAAAAGTGGCATTTTCAGGATGGTAACTATAAATGTAACTTTAACATTAGGAAGATTTGATATTAGCACTCCGGAGGTACTAACTATGGTTTCTCTACCTTTTCTCCATTACAAATTACAGCTTATTAAGTATAATAAGGAATCCACAATGTTTACCTCTAAAAGGCGTAGGCCTCTCAGAGGTGAAAAGCAGAAGTGAAAAACACATTTTGGAGTTGTTCACTATCAGGACATGATAAACGTAAAAGCAAATGTCCTACCTTTTTATTACTCAGCACCCTGCCTAATGGGCTACCTAGGACCTACTTTAGAGATGAGGAATGTATGGGAGAACCCTTATTTCTGGTTCCAATTCCTCTGGTATTTTCTTGTTATGATCTGGGCTTTGATCCGGTGATTTCAGTTGCTTTCAACATTCAAAACTTGCTGGGAAAGTATAACAGAGCTTCAGTTTTCTGATATGATGGGGTTGATAACTACTGTTAGCAAATGCATCAAAATTAAGAAGTCACTCATAATGAAGACATTATTGGTCCTATGCCATAAAACCATTAACAATTGAAGATTAAGGACATGATTTAGATTTTAACAGGAGTTCTTTCATCTCTCCATGGAGACGATTTCAAGTACTACAGCAAGCTGACGGAGTTCCAATGGTTGTATTTAGATGTATGTCGGCTGGAGTTTAAACCACTGTTTTTAGATGTATGGCGGCTGACCTCCGCCCTAGTCGAGAGAGTGTAGTTTATCACGTAAGCTGTTTCCCGCTGATGACATGACAAGGTCCATGCTGGCCAACATTACTCTGTCACTGTCAGCATGGCAGGATTGCACCGAGCATATTTAGAACTCACCACTTTGCTGGCATTGTTCTAGTGGCAGGTGCCTGATGGCGGAAGACAGTTGTGGCACATACTCAACATTGTACTATGTCTGTGGCTATTGGATGGATGCAAACCACACTATAAAGCACACTCCATTTCAGACAATGATCCTTTGCTACTCCACTGCACAACACCATTTTGCTGCTAATTTTGCCACAAAGAAGTCAGGTTATTTTCTTTTTTACTCGTGCTGTTAATTTTTTGAGTTGTTGAATGTTTTTTCCTTTACTTGTACGTACTCTACGACATTCAATTTAATTTACTTAGAAAGGAAGGGAGGATTGTCTTTTATGGTAGATGAAAACATTAAGGTAGAACCGCAATTGTTTGGAGCCGAATAAAAAATATAACCGTATTTCAGAAAAGGCACAAGGGGAGGAAATTAGAAAGAAGTGGAATGACCTGAGGAGGAGAGTGTGTTGCTCTGGCCTCCAATTATCACCTTTAGGCCTAAAGGACAAGTGGGGTTCTCCCAGCCCCCCATTTCAAATATTTCCCTGGGAGGGAAAGATCTTGCAGATCCTACATCCTGAAGGCTTGACAGCAATGGTTAATTTGTAAATAAAAATGTGCTGGTGCTCAAAGCTCTCCTTTGAAACATGTGGCTGCTGTGAATTAAATGTGCCAGCACAGAATACTGAGGCAGCATAATCCTAAAGTCATCTCAGGCCTCTTTAATCCATTTACAGCCAGTCCCTGGCCCTTTATCTCACTATTACAGCTTTCTGCGTTCTCCCTTTTTGATGCTTTTCCGTCTTTTGCTTCCTCCCTCTTTTCCCAGATGTGTCTTTCACTCAAAGTAACTGGTTGATGCAGAAAAATAAGTCACAGCCCTTTAAAATAAATGCTGGTGCCCCCACCAGCAACAGCTGGCTCAAATTAAGCACTGCTTAACAGAAATCCCTGTTGGAGTGGAGACTGGTGAGTTAGAATGTCTCAGTAAACATAAATGTAATTTTTGCTCCTAAGTTAGCTGTTCATAATCTGCTTTGCACCTTTGTAAAACAGAAAAACCAATTTTTTAAAATCACAAATCAATTGTCATCACTAGATCATTAGCATTATAATGTAATCACTCCTTTTACTACTAGGCGTGGTCAATATGTGTGTTGTTCATCATTGATCATTTCTTGCATGTGTTCTTTGTTCATTTGAATGCATTTTCTTATTGTTAAGAAAATATGTTTAAATAAAACCCCATCTATTATACCATGAGAGTATGGTCCTTGCAAGACTTTTTTACCTTTTAACACATATGTCATAATTTAGTAAATGGGTGCAGATCTTCACTGCATATATTTTACTAGGAATGTTCAAATCACAATTAGCCAAGTGCTGGAAATGTCAAAGTGAAAGGACTACAACTATCACGAAGCCTTGTTTATTACCAGGAAAATATGTTTGCAATGTGATGATGGTCATTCTCTCTTTTCTTCCATGTATCCACATATTTCCAAATGTCAGGCATTTCTCAAACACCATTTTATGCAATGAATACACATGGGAATATTTTGTGACATTTTGTATGTTGTCACTTTCTTGTTATTTCTTTGAAGCAATGTAATTGGTTTCACAAATAAAACTATGTTGACTAAGAGAATGTATTTCATGTTATGCTGTATGCAGAATATAAGTTGTAATGATAATAAAGATACTTAACAAAGTTCATATAATGACCAATGTCATTAATCCTACTAAGTTATATAATAGTCTGAAGTTTAGCCTGCTAGGCCTTGGAAAGGTTTACTTCTCATTTCTCCTCTATACTGAGTTGGGTTAAATGTGTGCTATTTTTTATGTATACTTCCTAAGTAATATTTTTCTTTTCAGGAAATATCTTTACTTTTTATAAAGTCTGCATGTGTGTAATTTATAATGCTTAAGTAATTACCATAAAACCACTGAATGGTTTAATCATACCACTAATCCTATTTTGTTTTATTATGGGTTGCTTAATTTGCAGCCCAAATCATATTGGATGCATAATCCAGATTTTTACAATTTATATTCTTGTAATTCATATTAGGCCCTACAACCAGAGTACATGGACAACCATGACCATGCAGGATACCTCTACTCAAGAGCAGGAACAAGCCTTCAGTGAGGACTTCACTCCTCAAAGTCTAGATGATGAGGCACAACCTGGTCCGTCTGGTCTGCCTCTACAGACAGCTCCAGTGAGTCTCACTCGGCTCACACCCACACCTCCCACCCCAGCAGTTACAGCACCTCAGCCAATGGATACATTCACTTCCTTTATCCAAAGTAAAATCACCACAAGCTTATGCCTCCCAGTCCTGGCAGCTGTTGAGTAAACATCACTACCACCACCACATCCAGTTCATCCAGAAACCAGTGGGATGGAGCACACTGCCTCAAGGGCAAAGGATAGTTGGGGTTAGGTTTGTTGGAGGGAATCTGTGGGCCAGCAAAGTGAGGCCAATGGGTTCACTGTCATCTAGGCCAGCATTGGCCAAGTCTTGGGATTCCTACATGAGTACAAAGACATGCTGGCCCAGGTCCTTACAGAGCTCCAGGACTTTAAGCAGTTTCAGAGGGAGCGCAATGTAGAAATACAGACTCTGAACTCTAATTTGAGCTTCCTGACTAGGGTGTTGTTTAATATTTACCACCATATGTACAGGGCTTTCCCAGAAACATCTACCCCTTTCTGCAGCCATACATCTGGGCAGGTTATATGTCGGAACCACGGGTGCCTAAACCACCCGTGGCTCAACAACGAGGTCGGAACAACGACCTCGTTCTAAACACTAATGCCTTTACCACGAATGCATTTACAGCGATTTTACCGTTGTAAACACATTCCTGGTAAAGGCTTTAGCAATCACCATGCACGACCCAGCATGCTTCCACCCCAGCCCCCCACCCCACCCCTTAAACCTAAACCCTGGCCCCCAAACCCTAATCACCCCAGCCCCCCACCCCAAAAACGAAAAATACCCTGAGTCCCCATTCCCGCCCCTAAAACCTAAACCCTGCCCCCCCCAAACCCTAATGACCCCCATCCCCCCAAAAACAGCCCCAGTCCTAGCCCAACTTACCTCCTCCTTCACTGCGTCCACGCCGACTCCATTCTGTACCTTAACCACGCATGTATGTTGTTAAGACATGCATGGTTAAGGTACCAAAACCAGGAAGTCGTGGAAAACGAAAGCGTTGTTTCGTTTTCTTTTTTCACAACCTTCGTGGTTCCGGACTCGTTTTTCCGGGTGTTTCCCATCTGGGCCACCTCTATTCATATTAGGTTCTACACCCAGAGTACATAGGCAACTGTAACCATAGAGGATACCTCCACTCAAGAGCAGAAACAGGCCTTCAGTGAGGACTTCACTGCTGCAAGGCTGGATGATGAGGAGCAGCCTGGTCCATCTTGTCTGTCTGTGTCTGTACATACCTGGCTCTTTGACTGAGCAGCATGCCTTCTGTGCCTTGAGACCCTATGGGTGATTAGATGTGTTTTACAAATCCATGTTTGATTGATTGAGGTATGTCCTCTATACACCTATAGAGTCCTGAGTCACAGAAATGGTTTAAGCAAGAAAATGCTCACTTTCTAAAAGTGGCATTTTCAAACACACAATCTTCAAATCAACTTTACTAAAGATGTATTTTTAAGTTGTGAGCTCAGAGACCCCAGACTTCACATGTCTATACACTCCCAAAGGGATTCTACACTTTAATCATATTTAAAGGTATCCCCCATGTTAACCTATGAGAGGAACATGCCTTGCAACAGTGAAAAACGAATTTAGCAGTATTTAGACATGATTACAGGGCTACTAATGTGAGTGGCACAACCAGTTCTGCAGGCCCATTAGTAGCATTTGATTTATAGGCCCTGAGCACCTCTAGTCCATTTTACTAGGGACTTACTAGTAAATCAGATATGCCAATCATGGAGAAACCAATCAATAATACAATTTACACAGAGAGCATATGCACTTTAGCACTGGTTATCAGTGGTAAAGTGCTCAGAGTTCTAAAGCCAACAGGAACAGGTCAGAATAAATAGGAGGAACGAGGCAAAAAGATTGGGAAAGTCCCTGCAAAAGGGCAAAATCCAACAATTGAGGAATGTCCTCTATACTCCTACATAGTCCTACTATGGCGTCCATTATCTTTACAGTATTGCACAAACTCTGCACAATGGTGGGTCGTTTCTTGTATACAGCACACATGGTGGCATCAGGGGGTGCTATGGGGCGCATTAGACTAGGTGCTGCACCACTTCTCATTATTCTGTCCATGGTCTTTCATGGCAGGTAATGTTAAATTCCTATGTCTGCGACATAATGCAGCAGACAGGTGAATGTGCACACTACACGTATGTCAGGTATAGGTCGGTAAAGGCAACACTTGGGTGGCTTTTGATATTGGTGCTGCAAGAGCCTTGGGCACCATGACTAATGTGGGCCTGTGCCTGTGGGGCTTCCTTTACATTAACATGGCCTATGCCATTCACATAGTTGACCTATTTGTTGTTTGGTGTAATGTGTGAGGGATCTGTATTTAGGTGTCAACCTGTAGACACTAGTAGTGGTTTGGGCCCAGCTTCTGTATGGAAAGGGGACATAGCTCCTCCTATCCTCATGTGGTGTGCCAGTCAGGTTGTGTCTGTACATCTGTGTTCCTCTGCCCATGTGTGTTTAGTGGGGTGTATGTTTTGTTTGTCCTACAAGGTTGGTGTGTTGTCTGTGTACTGATTGGTATGGTGGCTTACCTATGAGTAGCCCATTGCCATATTGCCCATCCTAGGACTGCTCATTGATGGTGGAATGCCAGAATTTGTACGCATCATGGACACTGCCGGGGTATTTGGCAAGGATGTTTGTGAAGAGCCCACAGTGGTCCAAAATGGCCAGCACATTTATCGAATGGGTGTGCTTGCGATCCCTGTATAGGTGTTCAGTTGCTGTGGGAGGCACCAATTGGACATGGGTGCAGTGCATTGTACCAGGATATGTAGAAACCCAGCAATCAGGTAGAAACCTTGCTTGGTCTCCTGCTGCAGTTGCTGGGTGTTGGGGAAGCAGATGTGGTGGGGTGTGAGGCAGATGATTGCATCCATGACCTTTGGTAGGAGGGCTAATAGGGATGGCTGGGAGATATCACCCACTTGTGCACCAATTCTCTGAAAAGATCCTTACGCCAGCATGTGAAGGACAGTGAGGAGTTTGGTCATGGGTGGTATGTTTGTTGGAGTTTCCACCCTTGCAGTGATGTCTGGCGCTATGTGGTGCAGCAGGCGTACAACTGACTCCCAGTTCAGATGGTAATTCCTGACTCCATCTTGTTCCTTGAGCCCAAGGATTTTTGTACGCTGTTGAAATATCTTTTCCCGCCTTCTTTGCTGCCTTTGTGACTCCTGCGGTAGTGTCGGAGGTTGCTGCAGTGGTGCTGGAGGGACCTGTTGTCATTGCTGACATTTAAGACATTTAAATACAATATTTACAATTTATTTATTATTTTTTTCTTTGAAATTCTGCCAATGGATGTATACAATAAAACTGCACCACTATCTCATTTCACCACAGTAACACATTACATTATACTTTTTTAGTTTAAAAAAAACAAAGTAACATTCGCCTTTTTTATATATGTACAAACTAGCCAGTGGTGGTGACGCACTTAACATTTAAAAATGCACTTGTTCACATTCTAAAATGGGGGCCGCCTGACCTTGCCATCTGGATATTTGCAAACTGAGGGCTGTCAGCGGAAGTTGCCCATGTACTGGGTGTAAACTATACAATAGACACAGCCTTAGGCTAACGTATGTGACTGCTATGCACGAAAGCCAATGGATGTGTACGTCTCCACTGATGATCGAGCACGTCATGCAGATGACACAAAAAGCTCATTTGCCTCCTAACACTGCATCCAAAAACACCTCCTCAACTTTTGCAAGTGTTTCTGACCTCTGGGAGCCAGGGATGCCAGGAAGAGCAGGTGACAGGGCCCCTAATTTCTCAGATGAGGAGTTGGATGTGCTGATGACGGAGTTCCTGTCCCTGTACAGCCAGATCTATGGCTCATCAGAGGAACAGGTACAAATTTTATAACAACTTGTACTTCTTACTAATTTTTAATTTTAGGAAACACAGGCTAAAATGCCCCTTTCAGTTTTTGAGTGAAGATCTGGGTTTGGAGTGAAGTCAACTCAGTACTTGGGCTGTGAACAAAATGATGTTCATCAATGATTTTAAGCCCCTCTCTGCCAGGCCTTTTCCACCTCAGGTGCCAGGCTTTTTTCTGGCTATTTGGAGCAGTTCGCAATTAGGCCCATTTAACTTTTTGTCCACATAAGCTACCCACACCAAATGTAGTCCTTTTTTCCCTACATTTTAGGGATTCCAGAGGTACCCAGAGTTTGTGGGTTGCCCTTAAGGAGACCAAGAAATTAGCCAAAATACAGCAAAAACTTTGTTGGTTTAAAATAAATGGGAAAAAAGGGCTGAAGAAGAAGGCTTGTGTTTTTTTCCCTGAAAACGGCATCAACAACGGGTTTGTGGTACTAAAATCACCAGCTACCCAGCTTTCAGGAACATGCAGACTTGAATCAGAAAACACAATTTTTCAACACCGTTTTGGCATTTTACTGGGACATACCCCATTTTTACTATTTTTTGTTCTTTCAGCCTCCTTCCAGTTAGTGACAGAAATGGGTGCAAAACCAATGCTGGATCCCAGATAGCTAAACATTTCTGAAAAGTAAACAAAATTCTGAATTCAGCAAGGAGTAATTTTGTGTAGATCCTACAAGGTGTTCCTTCACAAAATAACAGTTGAAATAAAAAATATTGAAATTGAGGTTAAAAAAAAACAAAATTTTTCTCAACATTTTACTCCATTACTTTTTCCTGCGATGTCACACTTTTGAAAGCAATATACAGTTATGTCTGCTGGACTCTTCTGGTTGCAGGGATGTATAGGGCTTGTAGGTTAATCAAGAGCCCTAGGTACCCAGAGCCAATAAATGAGCTGCACCTTGCAATGGGTTTTCATTCTATAAAGGGTATACAGCAATTCATTTGCTGAAATATAAAGAGTGAAAAATAGGTATATTTCCAAAATGGGTACAAGATAACGTGTTGAGAAGCAGTGGCTATTTGCACACCTCTGAATTTTGGGGTGCCCATACTAGCATGTGAATAACAGGGCATTTCTCAATTAGACGTCTTTTTTACACACTGTCTTATATGTGGAAGGAAAAACTTTAGAGAAAGAGAGGGGGCAATAACACTTGTTTTGCTATTTTGTGTTCCTCCAAGTCTCCTGATAAAAATCGTACCTCACTTTCATGGATAGGCTTAATGCTTGTGACAGGAAATGCAAAATGGGCACATCACATTTTTACATTGAAATCTGACGTGTTTTTTCCAAAGTGCTTAACTCTAGATTTTGGCCTCTAGCTCAGCTGGCACCTAGGGAAACCTACCAAACCTGTGCATTTTTTAAAACTAGACACCTAGGGGAATCCAGGATAGGGCCAGGTTCTGTTACCCACAATCCTTTGCAAACCTCAAAATCTGGCCAAAAAAACACTTTTTCCTCAAATTTCAGTGACATAAAGTCCTGGAATCTGAGAGGAGCCACGAATTTCCTTCCACCCAGCGTTCCCCTAAGTTTGCCGATAAAAATGGTACCTCACTTGTGTGGATAGGCCTAGTGCCCACGAAAGGAAATGCCCCAAAACACTATGTGGACACATCAAAATTATCAAAAACAAATCTACCTGTTTTTGTGGGGGAATCTGGGTTTTTGGTTCTGGGCTCAGCAACCATATAGGGAAACCTACCAAACCCAAACATTTCTGACATCCAATGGAGTCCAAGGAGGTGTGATTTACGTGGATCCACCAGTGTTTTCTTACCCAGAATCCTCAGCAAAGCACAAATTTAGCAAAAAACCCACATTTTCCCCACATTTCTGTGTGGGATAACAGCACCTACCACCCAACATTTCCCACAGTCTCTTGGTAAAAATGATACCTCACTTGTGTAGGTGGGCCAAGTGCCTGTGACAGGGAAGAGCCAAAAACATTTCAAAATTGCTGGGGAACCAAATCGTATTAAAAAGGGCAGTTTGAAAAAAAATATTTTAGGCTGACAAGTGGGGCAGAAATTTTATTGGTACAGATGTGACAATGCTGGGTGGTAGGAATTTTGTGGCTTCCTGCAGATTCCGGAAGGTTCCATGGGAAAAATGTGTGATTTCCAGCAAAATTGGAGGTTTGCAGGGCATTGTGGGTAAGAAAATGGTGCAGGGTGCATGTGAAGCACACCACCCCGTACTCACCCAGATTAGTTTTCAGATCTGTCTAGGTCTGTTGGATTTTTCTACATGCCAGCGTCCCAAAGTCCAAAAAGTGCAGCCCTTACCATTTCAAGTGGGACGATTTTGAGAGTTGGCCAAGCTCTCATGACCCAAATGTAAAACCAAAACCCGGAATAATCAAATGTACACTTGCTTGGCGTGGGATAAGATGTTTCAGTGTGCAGAGAAGAGCTGAAAGACTGTTACCCCCTTCAGTTGGGGTTGGGGCATAACCATGCCCATTCTGGTTGGTAGCCACTAGCCCACTATTTGTTTTTTTATTTATTCCCTTGCATCTAGTAGGCTTCCTGCCCCCCACCCCCAGGTAGTGGATCCTGGGTAATTGCCCCATCTGCCCACTGGTGGGCAGAACAACTTTGTCCCCATATATTTGGGGTGGAGATATGGCTATACCCCCACCCTCTTTTTTGAGGAAAAAAAAATCTTCCATGGTGTCTAGTGGGGTTTCTGCCCCCCCAGCAGGTCAGATGAGCCTTACAAAAATAAGCCCATCTTCAGAAATGGCCTAACATTATTTTGCCCCCCCAGGGAAACGACCCTTGCCTAAGGGGTCGTTCCCCATCTGTAAAAAAAAAAAATCCCTGCTGCCTAATGGTTTCTGCCCCTCTCGGGGGCAGATCGTCCTAATTAAAATAGGTCGATCTGCCCTCAAGGGATGCAGAAAATGCCTAAAATAAATGTGCCCCCCCAGGGGAGCGACCCTTGCCTAAGGCGCAACTCCTATTGTGTGAAACACACCTAAAAACAAAAAAATCCCTGGTGTCTGGTGGCTTCTGCCCCCGTTGAGGGCAGATTGGCCTAATAAAGATAACAATTCATCCCTCTGGGGAGTGACCCTTGCCTAACGGGTCACTCCCCTTATCAATGTAAACATATTTAAAAAAATCCCTGGTATCTAGTGGCTTCTACCCCCCTGGGAGCAGATCGGCCTCATCAATATAGGCGGATCTGCCCCTAGGGGGTGCAGAAAAGGCCTAATAAAAAAAACTGCCCCATGGGGAGCGACCCTTGCCTAAGGGGTCTCTCCCTTTATGCCAATTTCATTTTAAAAAATCCCTGGTGTCTAGTGGCTTCTGCCCCCTCGGGGGAAGATCGGCCTAAGGCCTGATAAAATAATTGCCCCCTGGGGAGCGACCCTTGCCTAAGGCATGGTCCCCTTATGATACAACGCACACAAAAAAAAATCCCTGGTGTCTAGTGGATTCTGCCCCACCCCCCAAGGGGCAGATCAGCCTAATCAATATAGGCCTGTCTGAGTGGCCCTTTACCTTGATGATTTAGGTAACTCTTCATTTTAATTTACTCACATTTCAAGGTTTTGCATTTATAGGCTGCATTCCCCTTACTCCAACAGGACAGCAGGCATTCTGCAATAGGTATAAGTGAAAAATACATATTTTGAAATTAGAGAATGTAAAGGGAAGAAAATGTATTAGTTATGAACTTGTCTGCAGAATTATTGTCTGCCCTTTAAATTTCAACCATTTTCGAAATAAGGGGTGACTGTGTCATAGATGTAACTGTGCCACATTTGGCAAAACGTATGTCCTGTGCTGCAAGTACATACAACACAGGCTCTAAGTCACCCAGACACATATTTCCCATTCCTACACACATGTTCATACATCACAGAAGACCACGCTTACACTGACAAATATGGCAGCCCTTTTCATAATGAGTACTCTCATTCATAGTATATGTTTTAAAGCATAGTATTAGTATTTGGCTCTATGACATTAGCCTTTATGCCAATTTAGCTGGGTGTAGGTGTATGTGGTAACAAGGCACAAGTTGTTTAGCCTTCAGAAGTTCACAATGATTTGCACTGACCAAAAATATCTCTCACTACAAGAAATGTTTCAGATGCCTGGTCTAGGTGATGTTAGTGGCCTGGATTTTAAAAGTAAGGACATGAAAAGTGATGAGGGTAGTCAACCAATCACTAACAATTTGTAGTTTAAACAGAAAAAAAAATTAAAACAAAATGCTGTAGTAACTTTTTTTTAGAAGTGCTTGTGAGTAATTTGACAAACTTGTGTTCCATCAATAAAAACAAACACAACCTCACAATTTATTTTTTATCTTTCTTTTTTCATATCCATACAGGTCAGGTCAATGACCATCAGAAAACAGCAATAGAAGGTGCAAACCCTAGGAGTCTACAAGGAGCTCAGCATTCAATGCAGGAAGAGGTGGGAGTACCTATTGCGCTTGACCCAAACATCATCTGAAGTCCAGCTCGGCAGTCCTCCCCCCTAATGGCCCATATACTAGTGGTGGCCTATCCAAACCTAGATGGGCATTTGAGAGCCCAAGAGCAGCATCAAGGTAGTAAGTATTTTTTTGAGTTCTCTTTGTTAGTTAACTTGAATTTGTTACAGCAATAATTTATGGCATCAACATAAAGGTTGATACACATCAAAAGCACAAGAAGAGTTCTGGAAGTTGTAAGTTTTGCTCAAGGTGCATGATGACGTGTTTTGTGTATTTATTTGTGCGAAGTGTTACCACTAGATTCCTTATTACTCCTAAAGAACTGTTTTGAGCAGACATATGCCTGCCTAAGAAAAAGGAGGTACCTGGATGTTGCCTCCCTTATGAGGGAGAGTTGTACCAAACAGGCCACGCTTTATGGTTGTGTCAGGTGTGATGCTCCATCACAATTGTGAGTAGGTTTTATTGGACATATTGCAGGTGACAAAGCATACAATGCACTTATGATACAGTGGATGTTACAAACTTAACATTGATGAGTTTGTATAATGAACAAACATATTGAGCATGTGATCCAAAATTACTAAGAGCATGATAATAATGGCAAAATTGTTTTGCAAACACGTTTAAAAATATGTTTTTACAGAAAATTAAAGTCAGTTCATGTTCACAGTTTTAGATTGATATGAAGCCTTACTCATTCACAAATGTGCATGTAAACAGTCTGTTCAATCAAACAGGAACTTGGTAGGGGACGTTGTTAAATAAAACAGACAGGAATGAGTACACATTGGTGACAGAGTAACACATACCCAATACAACATTGTGTGTCCTTTGTTATGCCAAGGTGATAAATCAATATAGAAGCAAAAGAGTTATTGAAAGGGGCATTTGCCAATGGACAATGTACATGGTACAAAGATTTCTTACTAGATATTTATTTTTGTGACACGAGTTCACTACTCAAAACAGCCAATCTGTACCATTCATAGAGAAATATGAAGTGTTTAAGAAAAATGAACAGGCAAAACATTACCCACCAAACCCACACCATCACAATCACCCGAAATAGAGAATACCTACAAAACCACACACATCCAAACATACACCAGAGACACATGCATCTGTAACACATACAGATTTATGCACCACAATCACACCAACCACCCGAACAGCACACTCATCCAAAAACACTCACAAAAAAGCACACCCACAACAACACCCACTTACTCACCTGAACACCACCCACCTTCCATGAAACACACGCCCAAAGTATGACATACACCAGACCCACATGCACCTGCAAAAAAGTCAGACACACACATCACCCACTCTGACTCCCTCTACCTCCCAAACCCAATCGTCTCCCACCCCTTCGACCTCTTCTCCTCCAGCCACTTTTACTTATGACATGTCCCTGACGCACAAGAAAACCAAATCCCTTCTCCCAAGAAAGATCCTTGATGTGCCTGCTCTGTGTCCATTAGATGCCCCTTTCTGAGAACATTGCCCCTTGGCAGTGTCATTAGGAGGCATGTTCTTGGGCAAATAACCCGCATATTGATGTGGTGCATCCTGTGTCATTGAACATTGAAGTTGTGTTTATGTTAATAATATTTGGAGATATGTATCCCAAATTATAAATTTTCTTTTCACAAAACCTATCCTTATGTTACTTTTTAATTAAAAGTCATTGATCAATGACAATGTTATTTATGAAAATGTGAGTAGCATGAACTTACTTTCATGTATGACAGCAAATAAAACAGGATTTATTTTTGACATATTTGTATAGAGCATACATTAGTGATGAACATTTGTAATGGAGATGTTAATTATGGTGAAAGCATTCATCATGATAATGGACACTTGCACCAAACTTAAACATGTTTATATTTTTGTAACTTGTTAATACAGGAGTGTGTTTTCAAAAATGCTAAGTGTTAATAATAAACACATAGACATTACACATAAAAAACACTTTAAAGTTGATAGAAATTTAATCATAAAGAGAAAATGCATTAGACAAGGGGAAACATGCCATATATATATAAAATGTTTTAAGTTTAGAGGTGATATTGAATGTGCATTTCTTGTAAACTCACTTGTTGGATTGTGTTGTGCAATTACAACATTGTATTAGATTGAAGTTGTTCAAATAATGTGAAGTGAATGTTTATCTGATTTGGTAGTTTAGGGAAAATGATGAAAAACCCATATATGAACACATTTTGAATTTGGGTTTAATGTTACTTTTTGTGTAGATGTCCACTGGCATGAAAGCAGCTTGGACAATTTGGTAAATGTGAATAAAATATACAGGTGTGTCTCTTTACATTTCTAACACTACTACATTACACACATTTGTATTGGATATTATTGTACTATTGCTAGGAGTTATTTCTAAAAATTGCACAATTACAAAGCAAATGTACTCAGATAATTCCTATGATAACAGGTAAAACAGTCACTTACCTTTGGTTCCAACGATGACGAGGTTGATTTTCGTTGTGGTCCAGTAGCAGTAGGAAAGGATCGGTTTCATAGCATCAAGGGATGTGATAAGTAGAAAAAAGGTAAGTTTCAACTTTGTATGCCTTTCATTCCCCCAACTCAGGTGTGGAGGTTTAGCCGCTACAGTTACGTCAGCGGGAAGGCATATCTTGATTGAGCTGGCAGTAAAAGTAGCTGTGGCTCCCCCCTCCACCCGCTTTTGCTCATGGCGCCGAATACATGTCTGTAAAATTCTGGTGGTGATGGCAATTCGCTCAAGGACTTTCTTCTATGAGCTCACCAGCATCTAAATAAAGCGGTTGGACCACCTAGTTGGCAGACAGATTATCCGACGGAAAAAAACAATGGCAGGACAAGATCCGCAAAGATCTAAATCAGGCCCTAAGTCAAGCTTGTCTGCTCGTAATATATTATTTCAAAGTCCTTCATATCATTAATCACATGTAGAGAGCTCTTATGTTTATGGATGCACACAAATGTCCGATATAAGCATGTCATGTAGACCCAGTTCTTCAGACTCTCAAGGTATCCCAGTGGAACAAAGTACAAAGTATGTTCAGACAGGGCCCATATTTATACTTTTTTAGTGCCGCATTTGCGTCATTTTTTTATGCAAAAGTGGCACAAACTTACAAAATACAATTATATTTTGTGAGTTTGCGCCACTTTTGCATCAAAAAAAGATACAAATGCGGCGCAAAAAAAGTATAAATATGGGCCTAAGTTCAATACACATTTGCTCAGTGCTTGTAATAAGTTACAAAGTTTAGCTTATGCATTTATATTCGATTTAATGTTGTTAGCATTGTATGTGGTTTTTAAGAGACCAACTTCTAACATGGTCATTTGTAATGCTCTCTGTAGGAGGCTGGCCCGGTTTGTAGTGGTACCAAGGGGTACTTACACTCTGCACCAGGTCCAGCTATCCCTTATTAGTGTAGAAGAGGTGTCTAGCAGCTTAGGCTGATAGAAAAGGGTAGCTTAGCAGAGCAGCTTAGGCTGAACTAGGAGACGTGTGAAGCTCCCACTATACCACTGGTGTCATATGCCCAGTATCATAAGAAAACACAATACACAGATACACTAAAAATAAAGGTACTTTATTTTTATGACAGTATGCCAAAAGTATCTCAGTGAGTACCCTCAGTATGAGAATAGCAAATATACACAAGATATATGTACACAATACCAAAATTATGCAGTAATAGCAATAGAAAGCAATGCAAGCAATGTACAGTCACAATAGATTGCAATGAGAGCACATAGGTATAGGGGCAACACAAACCATATACTCCAAAAGTGGAATGCGAATAACGTATGGACCCCAAACCTATGTGAGCTTGTAGAGGGTCGCTGGGACTGTAAGAAAACAGTGAGGGTTAGAAAAATAGCCCACCCCAAGAACCTAAAAAGTGGGTGCAAAGTGCACCTAAGTTCCCCAGAGGGCACAGAAGTCGTGATAGGGGAATTCTGCAAGGAAGACCAACACCAGCAATGCAACAATGATGAATTTCCAGACGAGAGAACCTGTGGAACAAGGGGACCAAGTCCAAGAGTCACACTCAAGTCGTGAGTGGGCAGATGCCCACGAAATGCCAGCTGAGGGTGCAAAGAAGCTGCCACCGGATGGTAGAAGCTGTGGATTCTGCAAGAACGAAGAGGATTAGGAACTTCCCCTTTGGAGGATGGATGTCCCACGTCGTGAAGAGGCTTGCAGAGGTATTTCCGTGCAGAAAGACCGCAAACAAGCCTTGCTAGCTGCAAGGGTTTCAGTTAGGGTTTTTGGATGCTGCTGTGGCCCAGGAGGGACCAGGATATCACCAATTGCGTGAGGAGACTGAGGGGGCACCCAGCAAGACAAGGAGCCCAGTCAGAAGCAAGCACCACCCACAGAAGTGCTGGAACAGGCACTACGAAGAAGAGTGAACCGGAGCTCACCCGAAGTCACAAAGGAAGGTCCCACGACGCCGAAGGACAGCTCAGGAGGTCTTGCACTGCAGGTTAGAGTGTCGGGGACCCAGGCTTGGCTGTGCACAAAGGAAATCCTGGAAGAGTGCACAGGAGCCGGAGCAGCTGCAAATCACGCAGTACCCAGCAATGCAGTCTGGCGTGGGGAGGCAAGGACTTACCTCCACCAAACTTGGACTGAAGAGTCACTGGACTGTGGGAGTCACTTGGACAGAGTTGTTGAGTTCCAGGGACCACGCTCGTCGTGCTGAGAGGGGACCCAGAGGAGCGGTGATGCAGTCTTTTGGTGCCTGCGGTGGCAGGGGGAAGATTCCGTCGACCCACGGGAGATTTCTTCGGAGCTTCTAGTGCAGAGAGGAGGCAGACTACCTCCACAGCATGCACCACCAGGAAAGCAGTCGAGAAGGCGGCTGGATCAGCGATACAAGGTTGCAGTAGTCGTCTTTGCTACTTTGTTGCGGTTTTGCAGGCGTCCAGAGCAGTCAGCGGTCGATTCCTTGGCAGAAGGTGAAGAGAGAGATGCAGAGGAACTCTGATGAGCTCTTGCATTCGTTATCTAAAGAATTCCTCAAAGCAGAGACCCTAAATAGCCAGAAAAGGAGGTTTGGCTACTTAGGAAGGAGGATAGGCTAGCAACACAGGTAAGAGCCTATCAGAAGGAGTCTCTGACGTCACCTGCTGGCCCTGGCCACTCAGAGCAGTCCAGTGTGCCAGCAGCACCTCTGTTTCCAAGATGGCAGAGGTCTGGAGCACACTGGAGGAGCTCTGTCACCTCCCAGGGGAAGTGCAGGTCAGGGGAGTGGTCACTCCCCTTTCCTTTGTCCAGTTTCGCGCCAGAGCAGTGCTGGGGATCCCTGAACTGGTGTAGACTTGCTTATGCAGAGATGGGCACCATCTGTGTCCATCAAGGCATTTCCAGAGGCTGGGGGAGGCTACTCCTCCCCAGCCCTGACACCTTTTTCCAAAGGGAGAGGGTGTAACACCCTCTCTCTGAGGAAGTCCTTTGTTCTGCCTTCCTGGGCCAAGCCTGGCTGGACCCCAGGAGGGCAGAAACCTGTCTGAGGGGTTGGCAGCAGCAGCAGCTGCAGTGAAACCCCGGAAGAGGTAGTTTGGCAATACCCGGGTCTGTGCTAGAGACTCGGGGGATCATGGAATTGTCTCCCCAATGCCAGAATGGCATTGGGGTGACAATTCCATGATCTTAGACATGTTACATGGCCATGTTCCGAGTTACCATTGTGACGCTATACATATGTCGTGACAAAGTCCGGGGAATTTGCCCTGAACAATGTGGGGGCACCTTGGCTAGTGCCAGGGTGCCCACACACTAAGGGCCTCATTATGACCCTGGCGGTACAGAACCGCCAGGGTCAACGGGGGCGGGAGCACCGCCGACAGGCCGGCGGTGCTCCCTTGGGCATTCCGACCACGGCGGTAACGCCGCGGTCGGACCGGGACAACTGGCGGTCTCCCGCCAGTTTCCCGCTGCCCAAATGAATCCTCCAAGGCGGCGCAGCATGCTGCGCCGCCTTGGGGATTCTGACACCCCCTACCGCCATCCTGTTCCTGGCGGTTCGCCCGCCAGGAACAGGATGGCGGTAGGGGGTGTCGCGGGGCCCCTGGGGGCCCCTGCAGTGCCCATGCCAATGGCATGGGCACTGCAGGGGCCCCCGTAAGAGGGCCCCGCTAGTATTTCACTGTCTGCATAGCAGACAGTGAAATACGCGACGGGTGCAGTAGCACCCGTCGCACCTTCCCACTCCGCCGGCTCGATTACGAGCCAGCTTCATCGTGGGAAGGTTGTTTTCCCCTGGGCTGGCGGGCGGCCTTTTGGCGGCCGCCCGCCAGCCCAGGGGAAAACTTGGAATACCCTCCGCGGTCTCTGGACCGCGGAGCGGTATTTTGGAGGGGGGAAGTCTGGCGGGCGGCCTCCGCCGCCCGCCAGACTTAGAATGAGGGCCTAAGTAACTTAGCACCCAACCTTTACCAGGTAAAGGTTAGACATATAAGTGACTCATAAGTTACTTAAGTGCAGTGGTAAATGGCTGTGAAATAACGTGGACGTTATTTCACTCAGGCTGCAGTGGCAGGCCAGTGTAAGAATTGTCAGAGCTCCCTATGGGTGGCAAAAGAAATTCTGCAGCCCAGAGGGATCTCCTGGAACCCCAATACCCTGGGTACCTCAGTACCATATACTAGGGAATTATAAGGGTGTTCCAGTATGCCAATGTAAATTGGTGAAATTGGTCACTAGCCTGTTAGTGACAATTTGGAAAGAAATGAGAGAGCATAACCACTGAGGTTCTGGTTAGCAGAGCCTCAGTGAGACAGTTAGGCATCACACAGGGAACACATACATATAGGCCATAAACTTATGAGCACTGGGGTCCTGGCTAGCAGGCTCCCAGTGACACATAACAAAGATACTGGAAACATAGGGTTTTCACTATGAGCACTGGGTGCTGGCTAGCAGGATCCCAGTGAGACAGTGAAAACACCTGACATATACTCACAAACAGGCCAAAAGTGGGGGTAACAAGGCTAGAAAGAGGCTACTTTCTCACACTCTCACACTGTTCTGAACTCTCTAGTAGGCTTTTTCTATAGTGGATACCATTACCACCTTCTGTAATCCCTTAAAACGCAGGTTGCCTTACTTCTATCCATCCATCCATATATTTGAAAATCGAATACTCTCATCCTCATAAAAGAAGGGCTAAATACGTTAAAGGTGTGTGAAAAGTATGTCAATGTAATTCTGTAACTGTATTAAAAGTAATGGAATTATGATTGATCCCATTCTCTTCAAATGTAGACACTACACACATTTCGTTCTGCTTAAGCCAGTGAAATCAATACATAGGCTGCCGTTTTCTTCTCTGACCTTGGTTGAAAGTCGGGTGTGATGAAAAAGTCTGACTCGGAACAAATTCACAACTTATGTTCTTGGGTTGTTCCTCACATTAAACTGACATGTGAATAATCAAGTGTATGGCATTGTAGACTGGAATTGCTCGTGTTCTGTAAAAGCATTCAGAGGATTGCTGTCACATCGATTGACAGTAATGTTTTAGGACAGAATCGATCAGGGTGCTGTGCTTACTTTATAGGCTAATTTATTTTACCACCAAGCATTTAAGTAGTGCCTTGAGGGGCAAAGTGCTAAAGGAACATGGTATTACTCAGCTTAACCGCGTCCATAGCCACATTACATACACACACACTCACGTCTTTCCTTAATCATATAAAATGGACTGTTCTTTTTTTTCTCCCAAAGGACAGTGAATCTGAAATTTATTGAAGTTTTCGTAAACCAAGCTGAAGTAGAAAATCGAGAAACAAAAAATGAAACATAACCCTGCTTTTGGTAGAAGTTGTGATTTTAATATGCAATCTCATCTTCCATATTAAATGTCATATTTGTGTACTATCAGTCTCTTTCCTACAAATCTTCTGGCGACTTAATGCATTTCATTATAGTTTAGGCACCATAAATGAGGCATATTTCATCAGATCTCAGAGACTTCTAAATGTCTTAAGGGCTGGACAGCCAGAGCTTTGGGTAAACACACGTCTGTTTCTGCCACCTATATCTGCTAGGTGTGAGCTTTCGGGGATGCTCTTTGTGCCCTGTATGTTCAGCCTCATTGTAGTATCTACTGAATGAGTAGTATTTTCTCTTATTAGGTTATGCGTTGCCATGCACTATTTCCGCATACCTTGAGGAAGCTCCTAGACGTGTTGTCAGATGATGGCTCTCTGGCATTTCCCCTGAGCAACAAGTCTTTTTGTCTTCCCCTCCTAAATTCCCAAGTCTTTTTATACCTTTCTCCCTAGTGATCCTCAATGGAGGGTCTGCTTTTCAATCTGTATCACTGTGTGAACTATGCCTCAGTTAGAGACCCATCTTCAAAACAACAATTGTGTCAAAACATAGTTCCTTCCAAATACACTCTGGACAGCCTCCTAATATTAATCACTACATGGAGATCTCTGGCGTACAGAACGGTGTTGTTCTCGACACCCAATTAGTGCTATTTTTATTAGTGTGACTAATGTCACCCTGCATTTAAAATAATATGGGAATCTTGCCCACTCTATTAGCTATTAACAGTATTCAAAGTATTAATTTTCTAGGCCCTAAGGCTTCTACGTGAATACTCTAAAGATCCAGAGGCTTATTTACAAGCCCCTTGCACCCGCACCGCCACTGCATCATTTTTCTACGCAACCGCGGCCTTCAGCAGTGCTTTGCATTGCTCCAAATTTACATACTGAAGTATTGGGCCCAATGAAGCCTTGTGTCACATTATGCCTCGGTAAAAGCCCCTCAGAACTGATGCAGTGAAATTTAGAACATTTCACTGCGTTATTCTATGAAATCACTGCATCAGAATTTTAACGCCTGTTCAGGGCAGGCGTTAACCTGATGTAGGGCTTTTTCCAACAGCAGCCTTCCTTGCAATGCTGGAGTAGCATTATTTTTTTATGCTTGTCCAGCAATGGGTCAGTTTAGAGAAATATGTGTCAGAATTTCTAATGTAGCTATGAAAACGTGTGCCATTGAGCTCTGTATTGTAAATATAGCGCATCCATGGTGTTGTCAGGCGTCAGTGCCTTATAGATAAGGTCCTTAGTACATTCATGTTTGCCATAGAATTATGTCTGATTTGTCTGTAACAGGCATGTGTTATAAGAAAAGCCCTTCCTTTTACATCAAAGTCCAAAGGTAAAATAGTTGACCAAGATGATCTCTGCTCCATCCCTGTCAGCCTGAAATCCTGCCCAAGTCCTGGACAGTCGTGAACTATTGCTTTTCACTCATGCGTGCACATCATTTTTATTGGTTCTCTTTTTTTCAAATTTTAATGAGATTGGTGCCTCATTCTTTAAGTTCTTCCTTAATCTTTTAAATTGTTTATGTAATTTTATTGTGCTTTATTCTGCAAATTATTATGTTTTGGTACTACTCAACCATATAAAAAGCTTCTCCGTGAATTGTATGTTCTGTGGGCCACAACTACCACAGCAGAACAGAGGTTCCATAAGAAGTGCATTTTGGCCTAACCTGATTGTGTTTATTAAGTTGATAAGAACTACTGACTTCTAAATTAATATCCCAATTTCCAATTCACATTCTATAGCATCTTCATGAGTATTGCAATAATTTACAATAATAACAATCAAATGTACAGACAGCTAATTATAGTTAGGTCATGTTGAACTACCAATCCCCACGGTGGTTGTCTAACAAAAGATCAAATGCAAAAATATTGCGATGTAAATAAATCACCAAAATGTATTGAGGACAAAATACAGACTTTACATACTTTGAATGTAAAGGACAAATTATAAATTACAAAAATATAGAAGACCATACTGTTTTCACAAAATAGGAAAGAATATTGAATTTTAGATATTAAACAATATATTAACATGAAAAACTATATTAACTTTAAAAAGATATTCTAAATACTGCATATTAATACAAAAGATAATGTTTAATACATCGTAAACACAACATAAAAATATAAATTAAAAAAACTAATGAACACAATATATAAAATATACAAATATGACCAACTATGAATAATAAGAAATACTAAAGAAAAAATGAAATTACAATTAAAACACATCAGAAACTACTAATTAAAAAACAAAATTATAAAATAAAATTACTAAAATTAAAAATATTTTATTTAAATTATATTACTAAAAAAAAATGCATAATAAGCACAATTGAAATAAATTACATAGAAAATGAAATTCAAATAGTATTTTAGGGATCAAATTCTCTTTTCCCCACTCTAAAGTGAGGAACAGTAGAGAAAGTGTTGCACTTTGGCGGGGTCAATTTTTACTATTCTCAGGCTAGCATTAACATCCGTAGAGAAATGGTTGGTCACTGGAGGGTCAAGATTTATTATTCCTGCGTCAACCTAAACATTAGTTGGGAAACTGTTGGTCATTGGTGCAGTCAGATTTGCTGTTCCTATTCCAAAGTAAGAAAATATTAGGGAAAGTGTTGGACTTTAAAGGGGTCATATATAATATTCCCACACTTTTTCAGTGAACAGTAGTAAAAGTGTTGGACTTTGGAGGGGCCAGAGGCAGATTTGCTACTCCTGAGCAATGGTAGGTAAAGGTTTGGGCTTTTTAGAGGTCACAATTCATTTTTAGGGGTCAGATTTCTTACTGTGACTCCAACATAAGCAGCTATTATATCTTCCAAAATCAATAAAAGATAGAAGTAATGGTATAGTTAGGAATGGTAATAATATCCTACTTTACATTAAAATATCTCAGAGTTTCACTTAAAAAAAGGTGAAGACATCAGTTTAAACAAAACATTTTGAACAAAAAAATGAAATTCAACAGTTATCAAAACATTGAAATTCAACTGGTTTTGTTATTTCAGGTAAGTGTAACTCACATCCCCTCTATGCATAGTATTATCATCAATTATGTGATTTCATATGTTATACTGATACTGTTAATTATGTTTCAGAGTATGTCATGAGTTATGCAATACGTGAGGTCAGAAGCGGTGCCTGGCGAGAATGTCAGTATACAAGAGCTGATGAGGCTATCTGAGTAATTCACTATTCATAGCTGCAGCCAGCAGAGTGGGCTTGAATGTGCAAATGATTCTTTTACATTTATATAAATGAGTGCCATTTGAGTGGGTGTTTGAAATCTACCATACATTTAGTTCTCCTAGACCTTCATTGCATACCCCTGACTTGCAGTGTATATTGAAAAAAACAATTAGGGCCTCATTTACTAGGCCTTTGCACCACTATTACATCAATATTGTTGACACAGCATGGCACTAAGCAGTGCTTTACACTGCTCCAGATTTACAAACTGACACATTGAGCCCATTATAGCTGCACCAGGTATAATGTATGCAAGAAGGCATTCCCTGGCAAAAAGTCACACAAAACTGATGTAGTGAAATTTACAACATTTCACTGCATCATTCTGCGAGGCTGTGTCAAAATGTTAATACCTGCTCAACGCAGGCATTAAACTGACGCAGGGCTTCTGTCTATGGGAGCCTTCCTCGCATTCCTGGAGAGGTGTCATTTTTTTGATGTTAGTCCAGCAATGCATCACTTTAGTGCCACAGATGCATCAACATTTCTGAAACATTTGCGAAAACATGCTCTATGGTTGTTGGTATAGTGAATACAGTGCATCCATGGCATTGTTAGGGAATCATTAGGCAGCGCAATAATTCTGATGCATCGGGCCGATGCGTTATTTCTTGTGAATGAGGCCCTTAGAGGCAATCACTTTAGCCTTGGGTATTTGGATTCCTATGAGAGACAATGGCACTATTCCAATAAAGCACATTGGTGGTCATTATGACCTTGGCAGTCCTGCACCACCACACCTGCGGTTGCCGTCAGACCGCTGATAGCGTGGTGGTGCTGGACCGCCAAATAATGACATCACTAGTGAACTGGCTGCACCCCAGCCAGTTCACCGCCTGTACCGCCAGAGGGGTTGGACCGCCTGGCCGAAGATTGACCACCTTCGACCTGGTGGTCCACCTAACACCTCCCACAGTATTGTGAGTGTCCTTACTGCCAGGGATTCCGTGGCAGCAGCTCTAGAATTCTAGAAGTAGATGCTAATCCCTTTTTTTTTACCCAACTGGATAAAACCATGGAGAAAGGATTTATCAAAATTCTACACTAGTGCAAACTCACCAAAACTAATGCAAACTGGAACAAAACATTGACAAATTATTTACTTCCCAGAGCAAAGCTTTTTTCACCTAACAGTGAGGCAAAGAAGCACATTGTGCTCTATTTTTCTGACTTGTGCTTTGCCAAAAAAGGGACATCTCATGGGTGGAACAAAGCCTCATGTATTTGTAGGGAATGTTTCACATAAAAAATAAAATGTATTCTTAAGCAGGTGACAATTTGGAGGAATGTTTTTATTTCTACGGATTTTTCTAACTTTGAGCATGTTCTGCACTGTACAGCAGACATACAGGGCCTCACAACTAGTTTGGTGCTCTTTTGGCAAGACCGCCGCAGTGGCGGATGTCAAAAGACAAGCATGTTGGTGGTAATCCGATCACAGTATTAAGAGGTACACTGTGAATTCTGCCAGAAAACAGCCAAATTTACAAAACCGCCAGGACGGAAAAGAGGAGGTCCCACCACCAGTACCGCCAGCCCTACAAAAATCCACTGATCATATTACAAACCACAAATCATGGCAGCGGTTCTTCCATAGAGGAAAACCATTGGCAGTGTGAAAAACAGTGGTCACACTGAACACCACACCACATTGGATAGTTTTAATACCACAGATCTGACATACACCTGACACACCTACTCACAGCACTATATAAATACCCTTACATGACCCACAATTCTTTGAAAACGCAATGCCACACACAGCTCCAGACAGCCTACATATTACACAGATACAAAAAGTAAGAATAGGCACCCATAAACATTTCATTACACACATGTCACACACCTGCACAATACTCAACACAGATTTTACTACCCCACATAACCCACAACAACCATCACCCGCTCACAGCACAGCACCTACATCTCACCACTGACCTAACTCATCAGCCTTTCACTTTGAAATCTACCACTCCGTCTTCACCACCACTACCATGTCTCACAAGAACACCCATGTTTCATACATGAATAGTTAAGGTTCATAGTGGATGAAATTGTCAGGACAGAGCCACACCTGTTTGGAGCACAGGTCCAGCAAACATCATTCGCCAGGAAAATTGAGCTCTAGCAAACAATGGTCGACAGGGTCAATTCTGTAGGCAGATATCCATGAAGAAGGAAGGACATCAGGAAGATGTGGAACAACCTCAGGGGGAAGGTACGGTCCATGGCACTCAGGCACCAGCTGGCGGTAATGAAGACTGGTGGTTGGCCCCCACCTCCCCCATACTTTCCTATATTGAGAGGCGAATATATTGGACATATTGCATCCTGATGGCCTGACAGAAATACCTGGGGGAGTGGAAGCTGGTAAGTCATTACCACATTCATGTCACTCAATTGTCTGGTACTGCATGCTCCCTCAACAATTTATTTCACCCCAATTAACACACCACCCACTACACCTCTGTCTAAATACTCCTCTCTGGCATGCCACATGTCCACTAAATTCACCTGGTCCCAAAGCCCTTGGAAATGGCATGTGAAATAATGGCTAATTATAGCACTACAACTTCCAGTACACAATATGCCATCATTATGAAAACCTGGAGAGTGCACCAAATATTAGATGTCATGCATGTTAAACAAACTACCTTTCTAAACCATCTTGAATGTTCTTGTGTGGAACAGGAACCGGTAATGACAGCAATGCAATGACACAATCACACTTTCATCCTAAGCAAAACACAGCTATAGCTGAGTGCCCTTTCAAAATGGCCTCAGATTAATTATTCCTAATGAAATGTACTCACCTGGAAAGTCGGATTGCTAATCCAGCACATGCAGTACATTCCAAATACAGGTCGATGTCCATTGCTTACGGTGTCCCTACAATGACAATCATGTGCACTGTACAGCTCTTATTTGTGTTATCTATCATGCCAGACAGTTCACTAGGTAACATAGATGAACAGCCATGCCAATAATCAGACAGCATCAGATGACATCAGCAGTACAAACACTACCAACATAGTCTAACAACTCTAAACATGGAGTATGGAATTCAAGTCACAGAGTTTTATGTTTTAATAAGTTATTCTGTGCAGCAGCTGTCAATGTCATTGCTGGGGATCATGTTAAGGCTCTGTCTGCATCTCACACAACTGCAACAATACCCATAATTTAACCTGAACTTGTGTTCCACTTCTCTCACAGTAACCTTGGCAGTGTCAGTATGGACAGGATACCAGAGACTGTCACTACTCCTCTGGATGAAGGACCCAGTGAGGACAGCACCCCTTGATGTCTGGACACTGATGACAAACGTGGCCATCAGGGACATCTGATCAGTCAACAACTGTCAGCCTTACCATGCCCACATCCACTTCTCCCACCCCAGTTGCATCTATAACACAGGCAACTATTCACCCCCAGCCTGTGTTCCATCCATTGTGTACCCCACCATACAGGTGCCTGAGTCTCCTCTTGTCACCATTGATAATGATGGTCATGCCACCACTGGGAGTGGGCACATTGTGCCAGGCGCACAGGCATGTGGGGATGCGTGTGTGGGAGGGATGCTGCGGGCCAGAGGATGGGGTATCAAAGGGACAATACTGACCAGGAAACCACCACCCAAATCTTGGGAGCCTACTGAAATTCCCAATGCATGTTGGGCCAAGTAATCACCATGTTGGGGGAAATCCAAAAGCTGCAAATAAACAACCACCAAAAAAGTCATGCAGCAGCGGCAGGTACAAAATGCCATCCTGGCTTCAATTGCTGGATTGCTAAGGGAAATTAACACTATTCCGAGTAGGTCTGCAACACAACATCAGGGCTCTTCCACTATTAATGACTATCCAGACCCTTCAACATCTGTAGCTGCTAGTGGAATTGAGGCCCTGCCATGGGAAGGACATGCTTCAGACACCTCACCCTCTGTAGCTGAAGAACCTTCCTGCAATTGTAGATGTCCACCTAGAAATCCAGCAGGAGCAGTTGCCAAGACCAAACCCACTGCCAGGAAGTGAACGTCTCCTGACTTGTCCTCATTGTATGCCACAGATGCACCCTGGTGACTGTTCTGTAACCAATCTCCATTTTCCCTTTTTGCAAGGACACTGGACTTGTCTATCCTAATAGTGTAGCAGCTACCATTATGATTCCAGCCACCATGACTGAACCCTTCATGGTTAATTCTGTGTTACATTTAGGGGCATATTTATACTCCGTTTGTGCCGAATTTGCGTCGTTTTTTTCGACGCAAATTCGACGCAAAACGAACTCCATATTTATACTTTGGTGTTAGACGCGTCTAGCGCCAAAGTTCATGGAGTTAGCGTCATTTTTTTGCATGAACACCTTCCTTGCGTTAATGATATGCAAGGTAGGTGTTCCCGTCTTAAAAAATTACTCCGATGCCTATGCGTCGTATTTATACTCCCGGGCAAAAATGACGCCGGGAGTGGGCGGGACTAAAAATCCCGCATTTGTGCCGGATTTTAGCGCCTGGGTCAGGGCAGGCGTTAAGGGACCTGTGGGCTCAGAATGAGCCCAGAGGTGCCCTCCCCTGCCCCCAGGGACACCCCCTGCCACCCTTGCCCACCCCAGGAGGACACCCAAGGATGGAGGGACCCACCCCAGGGACATTAAGGTAAGTCCAGGTAAGTTATTTTTTTTTTTTTTTTTGTGGCATAGGGGGGCCTGATTTGTGCCCCCCTACATGCCACTATGCCCAATGACCATGCCCAGGGGACATAAGTCCCCTGGGCATGGCCATTAGGCAAGGGGGCATGACTCCTGTCTTTGCTAAGACAGGAGTCATTTCAATGGGGGATGGGCGTCGTAAAAAAATGGCGCAAATCGGGTTGTGGCGATTTTTTTGCCTCAGCCTGACTTGCACCATTTCTGGACGCCCATACGCCATTTTCCCCCTACGCCGGCGCTGCCTGGTGTACGTAGTTTTTTTTAACGCACACCAGACAGCGCCGGCGGCTAACGCCGGCTAACGTCATTCAATAAATACGGCGCCCACATGGCGCTTCAGAATGGCGTTAGCAGGCGCTAATTTTTTTGACGCAAAACTGCGTTGGCGCAGTTTTGCGTCAAAAAGTATAAATATGGGCCTTAGTTACTAGTCACACATATTGTTTTGCTGTCCAAAATAAATTACAACTAAACACAGGTCCTGTGTATGTGTCATTTATCAACCATGTACAATTGTTATGCATGCCAAGTTTAGTATGAATATGTACCTCTGTATTGTACACCCTTTGTTATGGACATCACACATGGATTCTATCAGCAGGAGACTCATTACACTAGGATTGTAACATGGACAGATTCTAAAAAGTTGTAAGCTACATCTACACACATTTATTGGTAGATATGTAAACAGCACATAGAATAAAACTGAGAGTAACATCAGGATGTTTTCTAAGGTGTCACACAATGCTAAACCACAGGATACAGAAGTTAAGGTCATGTTAGTCTTCCTACAAGGAGGCATACAGATTGATCCTTTGCATCACTTGGTAAAGCCTTATCATGTACCATACCATAGCTTCCAAATATTCACATCCCGTGGTTAAGACAGAGATCAGTACTGATGTCCCCAGTTCAGGGATCTCTTACTTACATTGGTAGCATACCTGTAGGCTTGATACTCACCTATCTCAGTCAACAGTGACATGCACATTGGTCTGCAAAGTAGGAATACACAGACAGCTAGGTTCAAATAACAGAAACCATTGTGATGGGAGAGGCTATGGTCCTACAGTTACCCATGAGCCAGACACATATCCAAACACAAATGACACAATTTGACCACCTCCTGTACCCTACAGGGGAACTTGACGGAAAAACACATTTCTACCCCAGTGTGCTGACAGTCTAACAATGCCCCCCACCCAGTACCTCCAGCTCCCAGTCAACTCCTGTTCCTCCCCCCAATACTACACCTGTCACTAAGGAGCACAAGAGTGACACTCAGGCCCCCCGCCCCAAGCCCACTCCTCCACCCCCTAACAGTAGGGTGAAGACTCACCCCTCCTAAACCCAAGCCAAAGGACCCCCCTCCCAAGGAGAAGCCCTCCCACATACCGTACCCCCCTCCCCACTGAGGTGCCTGGCTTACATCATCATGATGCCCCTGTCCAGTGGAGGGACTGGGCTGTCAGGAGTCAAGTTGGGCCTTGGACATTGCCCTGTGGCCATTTGTTGACTGTGGACTGGCTAACGGCCCTACTGTATATTTGTACATATGTAAATATTTATTATTTATGTTTATTTATTTATAATTGAGGTCACTGTTCCAACAATATTACAGTGGTTGGACCAGAGGTATGTGTCCTAGCTTTCTTTGCTCATGGGTTATTTGGCTGTTGATTTACTCAGCAGATTGTTCTCGATGTGTGGTATGTGTGTTTGGTGTGTGTTGTGCGTGTGGTATGTCACTCTCCCCTCCCTCCTTTGTGTGCTAGGTGGCTGTACTCACTGTCGTCATCTTTGTTTGTGTTGCTGCTCCTGGACTGCCATCATGTGGTACAGCATCGGCAGGACTTCCAGTTCGGGTTCCATGGCGGCTGCAGACTCCTCTGTGTCCCTCGAGGTGAGTGTCACCTTTTATATGATGTGTTTCTGACAGGTTTTTGGTGGTGGTGGTCCCACCCCGGAAATCCTGGTGGTCTGCTATGTCATAATATGATGGGCTGGTCATTGTCTTCTGCCTGCCTGAAGAGGCTACCGCCATAGCCAGTGGACGGACCGCACTGGCAGTTCTGTGGTACATTGGCTGTCTACTTGAGGAATCACTGCCATGGTCATAATTTGGCGGCCTTCACCACCAGCCTGGCCACAGTACTATCACCATTGCCGCCATGGCAGTCAGCTGACCGCCTCTGTCATAATGAGAGCCTACATGTCCTCCCGCAGCTCCTGCTCGCACAAAGACTTTGTAATCTGCGACAACAGCATCTGCAAACTGACATGCACACTCAGAAACAGCTCTGTCCAACATTTCATGAACATAATGCTCACAGAGTGAATACACACAAAGCCATACAACACAACACACACATAACAACACCAACACCACACAATAACAACACAACTAATCTCTTCAACACACAACTTTCCATCACACAACACATACCCTACCACTTTCAGACAAAATCATTGAACACAACCTCACATACTGCTTAAATAACACACATAGTACAAGCAGAACACACACACACACACACACATACAGACACACAACTAATGTCAGCCAGGAACAACTACATACTAGGGAAAGATATGCATGACAAAGATGTAACCAGGAAAACCAACAAATGGTTTGTTGAAATTATTATTAAAACTATGACTATGGAAAAAGAAAGGCCGTCTTTCTATAAAAAGTCTCAATGCACACAGTGCACCTATCTGTGCCCCGACCATGACTCCTGACTGCCACGTAATCTCCACAGGTAGGGGCATCTATGGGGTAGACAGGCACCTCAGGGGGAAGGGCTGGGTTTGGGTTTTGTAGGGAGGCCTTTGGAATCTGGCTTGGGAGGGGGGTTTGAACTTACCTTTAGGGGTGGGTTGGATTTTACGTGGAGGGGTAGACTTCTTGGCAGGGGGAGGCGCATGGGAACTTGTGGGGGGCAGGGGAGGTTTCGGAGGTGGAAGGGCCATGCTTGGGGAGGTACAAAGACTGTTTAGGGGTATCACGGGGTGGGAGTGGAATAAAGAAAAAGGCAAACTCCAAAAGGAAAGATTTTTACACACATGGGGACCATCATAGCAAAAGGGTTTGGATGTGGAGGGAGGGGAAGAGGGAGTGGTTGTCTGAGGTGTTGGTGTGGATGTCTTGGGTGCATGTTATGTGTGAGGTATGCTTGTAGGTGGGGGAAGTCTGAAGGGTGGGTGAGTGTGGGCGTGTATGTGTCTTGGAGGAGGGTATGGAGGTGGTGAGAGATACTGTAATGGGTGCGTAAGTGTCTGTTGGAGTGGTGACTGCAGGTATAGTGGATGTGCTGCATATAGACATGTCTGTGGTAGTAGTGTCTGCAGTTGTGGTGACTGGAGTGGATGTCTAAGGGTCGGCTGTGGTGTTGTCTGTGGGTAAGATAGGTGTAGTGACTGGATCTGTGGATGTTGGTGTGGTGTCTGCAGGTATGTCAGGTGTTGTGTCTGTGATGTTGGGGTTGTGAGGATGCTAGGGCGGGTTGTGAATGTTGATGTGTGCACAAGTTTATTTTGCTTGTGTGCATGCCGGTGGTATGTCTTGTGGTTCTTGTGTTTGACTGAGCTATACTTGGATGTTGAAGTGGATGTATGCTTGTCTGTCTGTGTCCTTTGGCTGGGTCGGTGAATAGGGATTTGGGATTTGGAAGAATTAGGTGGAGGGGAGACTGAACTTACGTCATATTTATATTTAGTCACCAGATCCCACCTTTTGTTGTTGTGAGTCAATATCAAGGTAGGTGTTCATTTGCAAAAAATGACGCTAGCCCTCTGGTGCCATATTTACTGCCCAATGAAAAAACATCACACGATAAGGAACCAGTCCCAAAAAATAATGCTAAGTCCGATTAGTGTCAAAATGTAACGCCTGATCAGACCAGGCGTTAGAATGAGGCCATCTTACTATTACAGAAGGAAAACACACAGAAGGAGCATTGGCAACCCCCTGGACAACATGGATCTGTAATTGCTTTAGCTCGGCACACACCGTAGATGACAGCAATGACAATATGTCCTACCTGCAGCACCACAGCAACCCCAAGCACTACAACAGCAGCCACAAAGGCACCGCAGAAGGCAGGAGATGATATTTTGACAGCGTACAACTATTCTTGCACTCAGGGAACAAGATGTCATCAAACTCTACTGTCTGAAGTTGGAGTCGATTGTATACCTGCTGCACCATATAGCGCCAGACATCACTGCAAGGGTTGAAACTCCAACAACTATTCCACCCATGACCAAACTCCTGGCTGACTTCCATATGCTGGTGTCAGGATCTTTTGAGACAACTGGGGCTCAAGTGGGTGGTATCTCCCAGCCATCCTTCTCGGTCTTTTCTTCCAAAGGATTTGGTCGCAAACATCTGCCTCACACCCCACCACATTTGGTTCCTCAACACCCATCAACTGAAGCAGCAGACCAAGCAAGGTTTCAACCAAATCGCTGGGTTCCCGCATGTGTTGGGTGCAATGGACTGAACCCATGTTAAGTTTGTGCCACCTGCTGCACTGAAACACCTATACAGAAACTGCATACACCCCCATTCTGTAAATATGCAGGCCATTGTGGACCACTGTGGTTGCTTCACAAACATCCTAGCCAAATATCCTGGCTGCGTCCATGATACCTACATATTCTGGCACTCCACCATCAATGAGGCATTTCAGGATGTACAATATGGCAATGGGCAAGCCACCATACCAATTATTACACAGACAACAGACCAAACTTGTAGGACAAACAATACATACATCACATTAAGCACACATGGACAGGAGAACACAGATATACGGACAACAACACATATGCCACATGCCATACTGCACTGCACAAATTTGACCCTAAACCTCCACAGTATATCAATGGAGTTACATGGCATGGGTCAGATGAACCATCAAGGCCATTTGCGATTCGGAAATAGCGATTTTAAAGAAATCGCTACTTCCGACTCGCAAAGTGCCATGTATCACATTTGCAAATCGGTAATAGCGATATCTTAAAAATCGCAAATGCTATTACCGATTCGCAAATTGCGATACCGGCCCCATTCACACCTAAGGGCCTTTTGGCCCATATCGGCGAATTTCTTGCATTTCCAAACCTGCGATTTCTGAACCAGGCCCCCTCTGCTGCACCCCTACATTTTTTGGGGGGAAATGTAAGGTGCAAACATGCCAAAAGGGCATGTGTGCTTTACATGTACAATTTAAAAATGCATTTTAAATGCATTTTTAAATTTTGCACATGGTTACCACCAAGTTCAACTTGGTGGTAATTAGCGATTCCTAAATGCCAAAATCGCATTTAGGAATTGCTTCATACATGTGCTAAGGAATCGCAAATAAGGAATCCTTATTTGCGATTTCTAATTTAGAGAGTCACAATTTGCGACTCTCTAAACAGGGTCGTAATTTTAAGGAATCGCTATTTTAGCGATTCCTTAAAATTGCATTCAGAATGTATTTCATACATTCTGAAATGGCATTTTGCATTCGCCAACGGGCATTCGCACCATTTGCGAATGCAAAATAGCTTGATACATCTGGCCCCATGAGCGCTATTGGCCCCAACCCTGCCCCATGGTGTGCTGTTGTTCTAAAATAGCACACACATGTTGGCTGTGGAGTGTGCTAAGGGTTGCTAGACAAGTGAAGCAGCAATGGGTGCTGGTCCACTCTCCACATACATGCCTCATAGCCAGGAATAATCAATAAAATCGGAGAATGCACCACCACATGAATGTATGGCTGGAATGTAGGCATATTATGGAGCACTTCCAATGTACATTCAATGACTCATATCTCACAATTGGTTTGTCTTGACACATGCTTGCAGCTAATCTTAGAAATACATGTGAAGAGTGTTGTACTGGTGTATAGACTAAGTAGGAAAAGGTTACCAATTACCTACAATGGTTGGTTTGTGTCTGCAAGGTACCCAGTAAAGTCTGAATGACACTATCACATATGACATATGAAAACATACCTCTCAATGACACTGACATGTCAGACCAAGAGAAAGTGACATAAAGGGACAAAAACCCTAAAATGTCTAGGTCTCCCACAGCCAATCCTATTTGGGATGTGCATGTAAGTCTATCTATGTCCAAACATGTGACAGACCCATCCAAAATGGTAACGGTGAAGAAGGAGACAGAAATGTTGCATGTGGCTTCTCACATAATCATAGGTGAGAGGACTCCACACACTAACAAGATACAGATACACTCATGGTGAGAGTGATATAGGTTGTGGAATGTAAATGTGAGTGCATGCCCATGTACACCACAGAATGTAGAAGAACAGTTGAGAGACTCCATCAGACACTTGGAGGTACAACATGGGGAAGACACTCTGACACTACACAGGTGCTGTGGCTGGTGTACTGTTATGTGTGTGTGGCAGTTATGTAATATAGCAAAGCCTGGGAATGGTGAGGGATACTATCAGTTAGCCAGTAGAAGAAGATGTGTTCATCTACAAAGCACAAGTTTCATGTAGCATTCTGTCCATGTATGACGGGACAATGTTGCAGGAGAAGATGTGTACAAAAGGTAAGCAGCCTAAAGGATGGCAGCAGTGTAGGACCAACTCCATTCCAAACAAGACATGCCATTAATGTTGGAGAAGGAACACACATAGACCAATACTGACTGTTCAACACAACAATGTTACCATGTGATCAGCAGACATATATTCACAGAGCATGTCTAGGTCAGTACATAACCATTCATGTTGGCAACAACAACAACTATGTACTTGTCAATCAAATACTATTGTGACAGAAGGCAGTGACAAATGATATTATCTGTCCCCTGGGTCAGAAAACATAAGCAAGATAAACAAGATATAAATGCCCTAACCAAGCATCATATGGAAAATCCAAACAATTTATAACCATTTGAGTCAAACCATTCCAAATGACAAGACATGTCCTACACGAACAAGCAGCCAGTCCCCTGTACATGATTGGGCAAGCATGACATCAAGTACCACACAAGAAACCAAACATGCTAGGCCATGGGATCACATTTGTGCAGGTGTCTGTCTGCAGGGCACTGTGCAATGCGCTGCTGAAGAACAATTATGCTGAAGGTGGATCCCCACCCTACACCCACCAACCTCATGCTGAGGCTGCATTGACTCTTGACAGAGTCAGGGGACTGCTGCTTGTGCACCGTGGACTGAGCTGAGTGGAGCACCGGCAACCTGCATCAATTCATGTAACCATAGGTCTGTGTGGGCACACAAAGGGTGCCATCATTGCCTGGTATCGACCCCGCAATACAGTTGTATGTCATTGCAAGGAACAGTCAAAACAATCATGTGTTGGTCAATTATATGTGCCAAGCATGTGCCTATGTCTGAATTCTCTGCACACATGTACCACTTCAATGACTCAGGCTTGGTGTTGTGTATTGGAGTATGCACAAAAGTCAACTTTCCACTAATGTAAGTGTATGTGTATCATGTGATCATACATAAACTTCTATGACATTCGGATATGTTCAAACATAGGGAAACATAGGTGGCACAGATATGAATTAACAGACATGAAACAATGGCCAACATATGTTGATGCAGGAAGATAGATTTGGAAGGTAGCATATACCATGAACATGAGGCTTTGGCAGTCATTACACATATTACACAAAACATACCTTTCAACACACATGTTACATACTGACCTTCAATGACACATGTCAGTAAACCATCTCCTGCATCATATATGCAAGGGGAACCATATATTTCATATGTAGCATAGCATCATGAACCCTGAACCATACAACACACCACAGTGTAGACACACATGCACTAATATTGCCATGGGTTATGTGAAATCAATCCAGCCATAGTCTACACCATCCTATGTGTGCGATTTGTCAAGGGTATCACATGTATGAACATGTATTGGACATAGCCCATCATATCTAGAGTGGTGTGGTCAAATGTAGATTTGGAAATTAGACATGACAATGTTGTAGACCCACAAATATGTGTTACATCACATATGTAAGCTCCGAGTATATATGTGGTAACATTTATGTTAAAAAGTCTACCAACACATGCACATAGACAAATGACAGCAGTCATTGTATGCATCACACACACATACAAACATATAGGAACACATTTTGATGTTACCGTTACATATATGCACATGTGAATGCACATGCACACACACATAGTCATAACATATTGACTACATAGATGCATAGCCCCTTTAACAAGGAATGTGAATCTGGGTGCATATGTCTGCCTTTCCTACAAAATCCACACATTCCTGCTATGCGTTGAAAAGTTAAATTCATACGGAAATCCCCCATACATCGCAAGTCAAGAAAATGATGCCTGGCTTCTGCACGTCATTCGGAAGTCGACAAGCCCTGTAAGCCTTGAAGGGAAAAAAACATGCATGACTGTCATGAGTCAAAAATTGTGATGCACACTCCCAGGAAGTGTTGAAACAGGCCTTCCTTTCTGCAAACATGATACAGTGATTTCACTTTCACTTTGACTTTACAGTCTTTTTGTCTGTGAATGTGAGAGGTTGTGTGGAGCTGGTGCTGTTTGAGGAGTGGTGCTTTTTCAGAATTTTGTGCTGTGTCCTGTTTGTGTAATGTTCTTGTCCTGTCATAGTATTTGTTTTGTCGGGTGTTTGTCTTGGGATAGTGTAGTCTGTTGGGGTATTTGGGGTTAGGTGGGTTAATGTTACAATATTTCTGGGGGTAAATATTTGCAGTGGAAGGAAAATGCAATATGTTGTGGAATGGGAAAGCCCAATGCATGAGTAGAGATAAACTGGGAGGGTTCATCTGGTTGGTGAAGCACTACCTCCCCATGATGTTGAATATGAGTGGCCAGGTCACCCAGGGCTACCCAACGGAGGCCCGGAAGCTATGGTGGGGCAAGGTGCTCCACCAACTAGGGGGGATCTTTGGTGTCGTGCGGACGGATCACCAACTCCAACACCGGTGGGCAGACCTCATTGCGCAAGAGGGAGGTCTCCTGGATCACTAGGTGATTTGGACTGGTGGACAAGTTGGTAAGTACCCCTTTTGCATTGCAACATCCTCATTTGCTTGTGCATGACAGGAGGACTCAAGGTTGACTGCAGCATGTTTTGTCAAGAGTCAGGACAGGAAGTCTAGTGTCTAAACCAAACAGCATTTAAAAGAGCTTAGCAATACACCAGTTGCAGAAAAATTGTACATTCCTCTTTGTGTACATTGAGTTTTATATATACACCATAAAGTGTCAAATATCAGACATACATGTGCAATGGTGTAAGGGTACATGCTTCCCATGCACCCCCGCCGCCCGCCAAGCGGGAACCGCCAGAAGACCGTACCACGGTCAAAAGACCGCGGCGGTCATTCTGGGTTTCCCACTGGGCTGGCGGGCGACCGCCAAAAGGCCGCCCGCCAGCCCAGTGGGAAACACCCTTCTACGAGGAAGCCGGCTCCGAATGGAGCCGGCGGAGTGGAAGGTGTGCGACGGGTGCAGCAGCACCCGTCGCGAATTTCAGTGTCTGCTAAGCAGACACTGAAATTGAAAGTGGGGCCCTCTTACGGGGGCCCTTGCAGTGCCCATGCCATTGGCATGGGCACTGCAGGGGCCCCCAGGGGCCCCACAACACCCCTCACCGCCATCCTGTTCCTGGCGGTCGAAACCGCCAGGAACAGGATGGTGGTGAGGGGGTCGGAATCCCCCATGGCGGCGCAGCAAGCTGCGCCGCCATGGGGGATTCCTCAGGGCAGCGGAAAACTGGCGGGACACCGCCGGTTTTCCGTTTCTGACCGCGGCCATACCGCCGCGGTCAGAATGCCCTTAGGAGCACCGCCAGCCTGTTGGCGGTGCTCCCGCCGACCCCGGCCCTGCGGTCAAGGACCGCCGGAGTCGGAATCACCCCCTAAATGTCTATCATGGTAACTACAACTGTGTAAATGGGGTATGTTAGAAATGGGGTCTTTGGTTGACAGTCAGGTTACCCCCTGTTTAAGCAAGGACCCTCACTCTAGTCAGGGTAAAAGAGAATCACCCTCAGCTAACCCCTGCTTACCCCCTTGGTAGCTTGGCAGAGCAGTAGGCTTAACTTCAGAGTGCTAGGTGTAAAGTATTTGTGGCAACACACACAGTAACCTAATGAAAACACTACAAAATGACACAACACCAGTTTAGAAAAATAGGGAATATTTATCTAAACAAAACAAGAACAAAACAACAAAAATCCGACATACACATGTCAAGTTATGAATTTTTTAAGATTAAACTCAAAAATAGCGCTTAGAAACACAAAATGCTTTGATGAGGTGTTAACACGGCGTCGTGACGGAGTCGTTCCCAACAAGCCGACACCAGCGGCGCCGGACACGGAGTCGCGTAGACCCCCAAGAACAGTACCTTTGGTGAAGAGTGAAAACAAGTCGATGCGCAAAGTTAGGGATCGCGGCGTCTGTGCGAAATGTTAAACCCGCACACTTCAAGTGGCGTCGATCACGACGTGGTGCGTGACTTCCACGGAGTCGCGGACTTCAGCGGGGATGCAGCGGCGTCGGGCCTGCCAAGTTCGTCGCGTTCCAGCAAAGATCGCGGAGTCGGTTGCAGGCGGCGTCACCGGATTCAGCAGTGGTGTCAGTCCGAAGTCGATTTCTTTGGATTTCCATCAGCTTTCCTTTCAAGGGCACAGGGACTGGATAGGGCACCACTTGTCAGAGCAGTAGTCTCTCCAGTGACTCCAGGTGCTGGCAGAGAGAAGTCTTTGCTGTCCCTGAGACTTCAAAGAAAAGGAGGCAAGCTTTAAATCAAGCCCTTGGAGATTTGTTCACAAGATGCAAGGCACGCAAAGTACAGTCTTTGCCCTCTTACTCTGGCAGAAGCAGCAACCGCAGGATAGCTCCACAAAGCACAGTCACAGGCAGGGCAGCACTTCTCAGCTCTTCAGCTCTTCTCCAGGCAGAGGTTCCTCTTGATGTCCAGAAGTGATCTGAAGTCTGTGGTTTTGGGTGCCCTTCTCATACCCAATTTCTCCTTTGAAGTAGGCCTACTTCAAAGTAAAGTCTCTTTTGAATGTGAAATCCTGCCCTTCCCAGGCCAAGCCCCAGACACTCACCAGGGGGTCGGAGACGGCATTGTGTGAGGACAGGCACAGCCCTTTCAGGTGTAAGTAACCACTCCTCCCCTCCTTCCTAGCACATATGGCTCATCAGGAAATGCAGACTACACCCCAGCTCCTTTTGTGTCACTGTCTAGTGTGAGGTGCAACCAGCCCAACTGTCAAACTGACCCAGACAGAGAATCTAAACAGGCAGAGTCACAGAAATGGTATAAGCAAGAAAATGCTCACTTTCTAAAAGTGGCATTTTCAAACGCACAATCTTAAAATCAACTTTACTAAAAGATGTATTTTTAAATTGTTAACTCAGAGACCCCAAACTCTACATGTCCCTCCGCTCCCAAAGGGAATCTACACTTTTATCAGATTTAAAGGTAGCCCCCATGTTAACCTACGAGAGGGACAGGCCTTGCAACAGTGAAAAATGAATTTAGCAATATTTCACTGTCAGGACATATAAAACACATTACTATGGGCCAGATGTAGCAAACGAAAAATTTTTGAGCTGCAAATTGGGAGTCAGACCGACTCGCAATTTGCAACTCGCAAAATTGTATGCAGAAAGGTGTCTCAGACACCTTCTGCGACTCGCTATGGGGTCGCAAAGACCCACCTCATAAATATTAATGAGGTGGGTCGCATTTTGCGACCCCATAGCGAGTCCATGCATTCACAGGGATGGTGGCCTGCTGAAGACAGCAGACCTCCATGTCTGTGACTGCTTTTTTAATAAAGCAGTTTTTTTTTTTTTTGAATTGCAGCCCGTTTTCCTTAAAGGAAAACGAGTTGCAATACAAAAAAATAATGAAACCATTTGGTTTCATTTTTTCAGAGTAGGCAGTGGTCTGAAAAATTATTTTTAGCGACATTCACAAAGGGGAAGGGGTCCCATGGGGACCCCTTCCCGTTTGCGAATGAGTTACCACCCACTTCAAGTGGGTGTTAACTGCGAATTGCTTTGCGACCGCTTTCGCGGTCACAAAGCAATTCTGCATCGCGGTGCGAGTCGCAAATAGGAAGGGAACACCCCTTCCTATTTGCGAGTCGGATTCACATTTTGCGAGTCGGTACCGACTCGCAAAATGTGAATCAGCATCGCGATGGCCGTTTTGCATGGCACAAACTGTGTTTTTCGCAGTTTGCGACATGCAAACCAGTTCCTACATCTGGCCCTATATGTCCTACCTTAACCATACACTGCACCCTGCCCTTTGGGCTACCTAGGGCCTACCTTAGGGGTGCCTTACATGTAAGAAAAGGGAAGGTTTAGGCCTGGCAAGTGGGTACACTTGCCAAGTCGAATTTACAGTTAAAACTGCACACACAGGCACTGCAATGGCAGTTCTGAGACATGATTACAGAGCTACTTATGTGGGTGGCACAACCAGTGCTGCAGGGCCACTAGTAGCATTTGATTTACAGGCCCTGGCACCTCTAGTGCACTTTACTAGGGACTTACTAGTAAATCAAATATGCCAATCATAGATAAACTAATTACATACAATTTACACAGAGAGCATATGCACTTTAGCACTGGTTAGCAGTGGTAAAGTGCTCAGAGTTCAAAAGCCAACAGCAACAGGTCAGATAAAATAGAAGACAGGAGGCAAAAAGATTGGGGATGACCCTGCATAAGCAAAAACGTCCAACAGGGTAAGTAATGTTAAAGTGATGGGAACCATGACACAGGAGTATTGTCAGTCAGGGGTGTGTGTGTGTACCGAGAGTCATTTATGTGCAAAGTGACATGACAGCTAAACAAATGTAAGAAGGAGTTAATGCCTCATGATGCAACATCTGTGTCTAATTTTTTTAAGGTGATGTTGCCAATGGAGGAAACTACTACCTAACCATTTGTCAATTTTTGACAAGTGCAAGCATCGTAGCATTGTGAAAGGCTGGAGCCACATGACGGCGGAACCAGGCTTAAGGAATGCAAGCTGTGTATTCCTGCTGTAGGTGGCACCCAAAAAATATAGCCATAACATCAACCCGGTTCAACTGTTCTTTTATTGGAGGCAAACAAAAATTCAGCCTAAAGCTAGTTGATTACCTGATTGTTCCCTTGTCACCAAAAAGCCAATTTCCACTTTGCCTGTGTAGCATATTCATGTATTTTGCTAACCATGGCAAGTACACCCACACTGACAGGGTTGCCAATATCAGTGTTCTGACATCTGCTATGGTGTGCCATATGTTACATATGGCACACACGTTATGTAAGTATGTGTTGGTGCCATAGGATTGAAAACTTGCAAGCATTTGAGTGATTGCTTGCTTCTTCACATAGAACAACTAGAAGAGTTAAAGCTTTAGCTATTGGACACTAGCCTGTCCCCCCATACTGTTAAAAATATGTATCTGAAACCTGTACATATGTCTGCCATCCAAATCTGTGAATGCCACCCAAATCTGTGCATGATCTTGTATGATAACTATGAGCCACGTATGTGAGAAACAGGTGCAGTGCTGTGCCAACGTCAGCAGCGCTGTGCTGGGCTGGATTTTAAACACAGGCCTGCTCCGTATTTCCTACAGTATGCAGCAGGCCTGTGTCTGCACCTGCACCAGCACATAACTCAGCAGCCAGCACCAACGCAGGCATACTTGGACCACAGTGCAAGTGTGTTTGTGTTGAAGGTAGTGTGTCTGTGCTGGAAGGTATCCCTTCCTGGACATAAACAATCTGGTGTTATGCCACTTCTATGTGTGTTACAGAATGCAGGCCACATAGTACTTCCAAAACATCCATCATGTTAGTTTGTAAATGTGCAGTAAGACATACCTACCTTCTCATAAGCAAACATATATGGTATGAATGAGTAATAATGCCTCATGGTGCAACACCTGTGTCTAATTTTTTGAAGATGATGTGATGCAAGACACATGGAGGTATTACGCATTCCTCACCTCTCTGCCATGCTAACACCACCCCTTGGCATGGCCACTGCAACAACCATTGCATTCCCCTCTGCTGTTGAATACTGTGTCATCCTGCCCCACATGTGCATGGAGGCATTACACTACAAAAAGCGGCATAACAGCTCCTTCTACATATGGTGCAGTGAAAAGCACCACAGGAGCATCATGGAAAGTGATGCTCTGGTGGTAGCAGGGCCTCTATGATCTGGCCCTTTGTTTTACATACAGAAATGTAATGGTTGGTAATTGTTAATTCCTAACACAAAGTTGACTAGCTTACTCAGTTAAACTGTTTAACTGTATAACAATTGTCCATGCTCATAAATGTTCAAAACATATTGCAAAACTATGTCCTGTCATGTCTTGCAGGTTGGCCTCCACCCTACACAAATTGGAGAGGTGTCCCAGTTTGAAGACCCCGATGCAGCCAGTAAGTTTCATGTTGTGCATCACAAGTGTAATTCCAGGGTTTTGTTTGAGAGGGTATGATGTGTGCAGTGCAATGTTACAATGGCATGTGTGACCAAGAAGATAACATCATCTGAGTTTGAGTTTTGTCATCATGTCTTATGCAATGTTGAGGATGTAGATTACATTGTTTGTTGCACAAGTGTCAACGTGTGCTGCTATGGTATTGTGGGTGTTAGCAAAAGGAAAGCATGCCCACATACACAGTGATTGATGTCAGTCAAGATATGTGTCAGAGGTACTGTCTATCTGATTAGCATTCCTGTTGCCAACATATTTGTCACAGCACATGTTGCAGCACTGTGTGCCACACGTTGCTTCAATTTACTCAGGACATGGTACAAATTATGAAGATGTGTTGAGGCCTCTAGTGGGCTTATCAAGGAAACACTTGCAACACTGATGCCTCACTACTCTTCTGAAATGAAGTGAGTCTGCGGCCGTGCAAGGATCCTCATTGTGCTGGGCAACAGTCATTTGAGCACACATTGAGATTTAAGCACTGCTCCAGATGGATGTGGGACATGTCTACAGATTGTAGCAAACAGATATGTGCAGATTATCCTACATGATCTACCTATCACAATAACTTTGAGTGAGCTTGGTCACATCACACAGGAATAGAATGTGGATGGTCAGTATTTACCTGGAACTTAGGAGATGGAAATGTGCATGTGCACAGGTAGTGGAATAATAAGGAAAACTGTTGCTGCTCCCTGTGCAGCACCACTCTTCTTGTGCTCCTAAGGGCACCCCCAGCACAACTGTGTCTGCGCTGTATAAGAAATTTAGCACACAATGTCACAGGATAGGGTGCAATAGGTACAAATATAGATGTACTGCTCAGGCTTAGGGCAAACAATATTGGCACTAACCCTAAACTGAGTAGAGAGGCTCATTGTAAGCAATGGTGAGCCCCTTGTAACACCTGCTCTGAGCAGATGTTAAAGGAAGGAAACATAACTGATGCATTGGAATCTCTTATAATTCCTGGGACCATTTTTCCTGCCCCACTAAAGGGTGAACTCCACCTTGCTTCCAGGATGCCTGGACAAGGTGTAATGTAGCACAGGGGGTGCCAAAGTGGTGAAATGCATGCATTGTGACAATGGTACAGGAATTTGGGACTTACTGGGCCACTTGATCCTCACAAGTATGATGATGCAAATGTGGCACAAGGGGATAATAGTCCAACTTGCCTCTGGGCCCTAATTTATAGCCGTTAACCGTGTGACATGAACATGATACAGTAGATGGCTGTTAGGAAGTTTAGTCTGGTTTTTTGGTAATTGACATTGTTGTGGAATGTCTGGTGGACAGCATGTGTCATCTGATGATGTTGTGTACATTGCATGGTTGTTCAACCTCTACCCAATGCAGTATTTGATGGCATGTTCTCCTCATGTTTTAGTTGCAAATATGACCCCAGCACCGAAGAGTGCTTTTGATAAGAGGTCCAAGCGTGTACAGGAGATATTGGCAGGAGAAGTCATAAGGTGTTAGGCTTGCCTTCCCATATGGGGGACCTCCTAAACAGGCTGCAATAGGGAAGAGCACATCAGGCATCACATCAAGGGTAAGGTGTGCATCAGCCCAACCCCCTCCACGTCCACAGCACCAATTGCAACACAAGCACTGCAACAGCCATCTACAGCAGCCATATTCTCCAGCTCGAGACAGACATGAGGAGAGACATGGCAGCTATTATAGCCAGGTTGGACAGACTGGAGCAGGACAATGTTCGCAATTTCAAACTCCTAAAGTACTGTAAAAAGAAGCTGTAACCAAGAATATGGACAGTCCCCCAGTACCTTCCATTATCCTGTTCTATTTTGTAATTAGTTTTAGGTGGATAGTAAGTAGTAGGTTAGATAGGGCAGATTATGTTGAAACTGTAAACTTCACACTTGTATAGCACACTACTCACCTTTAGCATATCAAGGCACTGTACACATACCGCTGTGGAACTCCTCCTGGCTTTTCCCTGTAAGGTACCCACTCCTGGACAGCCCCAGGGTGAAGCCAGGCATCCAAGCACTGTGAGGGTCATTGTGGAGATTAAGGAAGCTATTGCCCAGAGTGGGACCCATTAATTAGATTAGGCACCAAGGCAAGAATTATCTGGTCCAAAGGAATTGAGCCCAAGACCCACTGAGGTGGGAATTGAACCCTAGTCCCAGGCCAGATCTCTGCATCAGGGTCTGCCACTCTAACCATTGTGCCACACTTCTCCACACTTCTTTTGGTTGTAGGATAGAGTAGGATAGTAGGATAGAGTAAGTATAGTTAGGGGGTGGGTTTTAGTTTATGTAAGGGGTTATATGTTAAAAAAAAAATAGAACAAAATAGAAAGACATCCATTAAAAATCTACAAAAATGTATATATTTGTTTAGGATATAGGTAAAGTTAGTACGTGCAGCTTTAGTTTATGTTGTCCTACTCATATCTTGTCTCTTAAGAGAGGTGGGGGACAATGTTTAGTGTGTGCGTTACATGTATAAGATAAGTTTAGATTAGGACAGATAGCTGTAAGGGTACGTTTAGATAATTTAGTATAGGTTAGCTTAGTGTAGGATAGTGTTTAGTTTGGCTTTTTATTAGGTGTTGTGTTTAAGTACAAATAAATCCTATTTTTTGTAGATAATTAGGTGTCTGATGATTGAGTGTCTGGTTATTTTCATGTGTGCACTGGCCAAGTTAGAGAAATGCCTTAGAGTATGCTTTCTGTATTGATTCACATGTCTGACTATATGTATCTCCTATGACCAAGGAGCTGTCTGATTGGCTACAAAATGACATCAGCTACTCAAAACATTTTTCCTCCCCAGTTCCTGACAATCACGTTGTGTATGTGTACAAAATCTTTGACAGGTAAGAATGAACATCAACTGTCATCGCTGAGGTCTGTCACAATTATTCTTGTAAGGTGTAGCACATTTACTTCACTGTATTTGGGGTATGTATCCTGGCACACTGACAGCTGCCGTCACTGATCAATTTTGGCTCTTCTGTTCCACACATATTTGTTGTACTAGTGCTATCATCAGAGAAAACTCCAGACACTTGAGTTGTGACCCACACGTGCCATATGTCAACTTGCTTGGACGTCTGTTCAGTACATGGTTTTAAGACCATGGAAGTTGGTTGTAGTCCACAAGACTCTCAGTCTTGTTTTTCATTTTAGAGTCCTAGTGTGTGGCTTTGTGTTTGACAGTAACCCACACATTTAATTAGGTTCTGGTCTCATTGATATAGCTTCACACAATGCATACATTTAGATGAGTTGATGGATCACAATAACATATGGCATGTTAGATGTGAATATGGAGATTTATTTACATGTGCAAGTTCATTCTCCAATCCAGTAAAATGCAAAGTTCACTGACCCCATGAGAGAGCCTGAGCCCCTTGATGTACATTCAGAGTCCAAGGGTGAGGGACATGTCATGAAACATAGGCAGGGGAAGTGTGCATTGGTGAGTAGGTGTCCAAATTGACAATAGGTAAGAATTGAGACAATGATAGTCCATATCAGATAAGTCAACAGCAGTTGAGGGAAGAGGGCACATTGCCAGTTGTCACAACCCTGTTATGATCCTATGCACAGACGTAAGGAGATACTGTCCAAGTGGCACAGGCTGGTGCTGATGGGTGATTTCACATGTGAATGTTGTTCCTTCCACATCTTGGTGCCTCCTGTGCCATGGGTGGTGCTGTTGTTGAAGCTAAGGGGGCCACACACACATCAGGGGATAGAGATGTGGAATCAGAGGTCCCAGCAGGTGCCATTTGTGGGAACTCATAAGGCATCACTACAGCAAGGAGGAACTGCTGATTTCTCAACACTGCAGAAACATCACTTTGGTAGGCAACCATGTTTTCCATGAGAAAGGCCACTTCCCGCTGTATGGACTCCGGGGCATTTTGTATCACCCCAGCCTGTTATCTATCATGCTGCTGCCACTTTGGGAGGGCAATTGTTGAAACCTCTGTCTCATGACAGTAGTTATGTTGACCAAGGACTGCTGGAGTCGAAACAGCGGGGAGTGGGTGCCTCTGATGGCAGCTCAGTTGTCCTTATTTGGACTGAGGCACCTCTGCACTCCCTCTAGGTTGCCTTCCATGGTCTCCATCCCCACTGCACATGCTTGGCCAGCTCCCGCTGGACTCCTACTACTTTCCTCTGAAAGGTGATGTCTGGGTCCTCTGAGTCCTGGGCTGTGGCAGGACTTGGTGTTGGTAGTTGGGTGGTTCATGTGGAGCCCCAGCAATGCTGTGTGCCCTCCCTGAGACTGGAGGTGGTGTCTTGTAGGAACCTAGAACATCCTGGAGAGTCTCTTCATTGGTGGTCAGCAGCTGGTCATCCATGTCATTTGTAAAATCCAGGGCATGCAGGTCGGTAGGAGGTAAGGCATCATCCTCTGCAATGAGATAGTGAAAGGTCAATCTGTGACCGTAGTGGCTGTTGACATAGGTCATCATTTACTTGCTACTGGTGGCTCAGTGACATATTAGAGACTCCAGGTTGTAGTTGTTTATTATGTGTTGCACTGTGCATCACACATGGGGCAACCTTTCAAATTATTTTGTGCATTGATCCCACACAACCATATTCCTTGCAGGCCCCTAGCCCCAGCCACTAACACCATGGTAGAACTTCATTTACATTCCTATTCACCATGGTGGACATTCCCACTCTAGTGTAATGAGTGTTTTTACTATTTTGGTGCCTTACTGCATTGGCACCATGAATGATGGCACTAGTACAGCATAGCACAGGTAGGTCCATTGCTTACAATACTTTGTGTAACTTTGTCATCTGCCTTTAGCAGGCTCTACACATGTGCTAATTGGAGGCCACAGTACATTATTTATGGATTGTCAGCCCCATTAGCTCATCCCTCCCTACATTAGGGACATTTCATGTGGCATGAGGAGAATGGCCAGCATGGATTCACATTGGCAACTATTTGTATGATGGTACAGTTGCATTACGGGCTAGTGACATTGATGCCACTTATGCCTGTTTTTACGTGTGAAGGTGTCCCTTTATGCAGAATGCTAACCATTCCCACAACAAAGGCAACCTTGTTCCATGGTGAAATGGGAGCTACTTGTACAGCAGCACAAATGATGATAACAGGCATGCCTCATGTTGTATATGTTCACTTTTGTGCCCATTCCCAAATGGTACATGGAGGTGTGTGTGGGTTGTAATTGGGCTATCCTGAGTGAGTTGCGTAGGTCAGGTTGCGCACTGAGGCCTGACTTTTTCTTAACTGGGGCAGTGCAGTTCAGCAACGAATTTGCTGCACCACGCCACTTTTGAAACACAGGGATGCACCACATTTACAGGAATACGGTGCACCTGCGCAGACGTAAGCTCCCTGCACCAACGGAGGAATCCTTGCACCATAGTGCAAGAGTGCCTGTGTTGAGGGGATAGATTGTTTATATGCAAGAAGGTGTCCCTTCCTGCACATTAACAATCTATTATGGCAGTTTGACATTTCAATGTGTGCTACAAAAGGCAGCACACTTAAGAAGGGCATTGACACGAGAAGGAAGGAAAGCATTTTGCCTTGTTGCGCCATCCTAACACCACCCCAGGTTAACATGTAGTCTTGGATTTGGGGCAACAATATGCAATGGATGTTGTTGTGGCAGAGCCACAGCTACACTGACTGCACGCCCCTTCCAGGCAAAGTGCTGCATGTGTAGGGGCCATATTTACATGGTGGTGTTAAGCCACTGTAAGTGGCTTGAGACCACGTTGTGTATATGTCGGAAAAGTGAGGCTCTGGTGGACCCATTTTCAAGCATTCAGGGACATATTTATACTTTTTAGTGCTGCATTTGCCAAGTTTGTGCCAATTTTGTGTTACAAAATTATGCAAATGTGGTGCTAAAAAAGTATAAATATGGGCCTCAGTGTGTCCTATGTTCCTCCCCCTTCTGTCATTGGTGAAATTCCAGATGGTCCCCCCTGCAACCTACCATGCATTTGTGGTAGTTCTTGGTAGTCTGTGCTGTCCTGTGAGTCTAGTGACCAGCTCCTCTGGGATGACCGTTGCCACCATCTCCTCCAGCTCATCCAGGTCCTCCTGGGGTGCACGACTTCCAACTCCAGTCTGCAGTGCTATGTTTTGGTTCCTGGACAGTTTCTACTTAGTTCTCCACTTTCAATTGTGCCAGTGCTTCTTACAATCAGTGATAGTCCTTTTCATCTCTGCCATGCTGTTAACTTTATCTACTATTGCTTTCTGTATAGCCTCTCTTCTACCTATTAGGAATTTAGAGATGATGAAGAGCTGGTGTTAATGCTCCATCTCCTCTCTGACCAAGATGCCATTCTTCTCCTCACTAAAAGGACACTTTTACTTCCTCTTCACCTTCTCCTGGGACTTTGCTGGTCCCTCCTGGCTGGTACTCGGCTGATAGTCTCTCATGGCCTGAATTCTCCATCTTGTCTTCCAATTATTTTTCTTGCTTGTGTTTTTCTTTTATGCTAATGCTGGTAAATATGGTGCTGACACATGTAGCATAAAAAAAGTGCTGCCAATCGTGCTAACGCCACTTTTGCAACATTAGCGTAATTTTTATTTTCACCATGTCGCAAAGGTTGCCATCTTTTTTTATGCTAACCATTCCTTAGCGCCATTGTGCGTCATTTTATAAATATGCTGCACAAGTGGTGCTAAGGAGTGGCTATAACTAGTAGTAATATTTTTGATGCACAACTGCGCTAGCACAGTTGTGCATCATTTTCGTTAAATATGGGCCTTAGAGACTCTCAGGGTGTCAGGCAGAGGCAAACTGCAAACCCTTATCCAAGTCCAGTTGCCACTGGTATGCAAGGCACTTTAGGGGAAAGGACGCTTGTAGCTTTTTGTGTCCATATAGCCATACTGGAAGTATGCCACCTGGCCCTTTTAGTCCACGTCTTTGTCCTGGATACAAAGGGGAGCAGGGGCAGTCTTTTAGTCCTCCTGTCAGGTAACAGACAGCAGTTCCATTACTTCTGTTCTTCTGCAGGTCCAGGAAGTGTTCTGAGGAGGCACCTAGTGGTACCACATTTATGACTGGCCAAGGCAGTGGGTGGAGTCACTACTAGGCACTCTGTAACCAATGAGTGGAAATTCCTGGGCGCAACTCAACCTACCTTTACAGCAGTTCCTGTTTGCCCTACTGGAAATAATCCCACAATGCACCTCATGCTCAAAATCCAGATAGGGTAACCTGTTTCTTCAAATGCAGAGCCTTATGGCCTACTCCAGACATTTGACCAAAGTAATGAACAGCCCCGTCCTTTGCGTTCACTCAAAATTTGTTCTATGGTTAGTTTCACATGCGCCAGGTTTGGTGCAAACCAGACCAGAGAGTCAAAAGGCTACTTCCTCTAGGTCTCCTCTTACATTTAATTTTTAAAGCGCAGACCCCTTTCAAATTACTGAAGGTCCTGGGTGCACCATAACTAGTGTTCCCACCCTCAATCAATCAATCCGTCATTTTTAGAGCAAACTACTCACCCATAGGGTCTGAAGGCACTGTGGGGTATGTTCTCAAGGTTCAGTCGAAGAGCCAGGTCTTGAGATCCTTCCTGAATAGAGATAGCAAAAAAAACACCTTCTTCATACCCAGGCCATTTTCTGTGCTCTGGAGTATTTTCCACACCTGATTCAGGTCAACTAAAGGCAGAGCAGTTACTGAAGAGCTAATGCAATCCTGCCACTAGCAGTTACATTTTTTATATATTGAACACAAATCCAACTTCACCATTAGGTTGTATGTTTATTAAATGTAAAAATAAGTGTTTTCACAGGTCAAAAAATGTAGATTAAAGTGTCTGATCCATACTTTGACTTTTTCTGTGTGGCAGCGGCCTGACCAGTGACAATGTCATTTTGGACATAGTCACAGGGGGAACATGCCATTTCTACAGTCACATATGTTATACTATTAAACAATATGCACCCAACCTTGTGGGTAGCAAGGTCTGATTAGGGGTGACATTTAAATTATTTAAAATTCAATGTTACTATCTGTCAAAAGGATGCTTTTTACAGGTTTGTGTAGTAGGGTTCAAGCTGCTGCTCCCAGGCTACCTATGGATAGGTCTTAACTTATGTTTTCATTGTCACTGCAGTGTCTTGTCCAATAGATACTGAAGACCACATTTAACTTTGCATGCCAGCGGTGAATTACCACATTGTATACTATGGCCTTATAGTCTAATTAATTGTGCCAATCAGGTTTAAGCCAACTTCAACATGTTTTAGGGGTGGGCACATGCATTGATGCCTGGACAACAGTGCCCAGCATCAAGAGAACAGTGGCATCAGTTCAAGGAAAAGTGGGCTCCCATATAAAAAGTGTCACTTTCTTACACCCTTTTTCTGGTAAATCAATGATAGTTCCAAACTAGAGGAGTCAGATTTTATTGAGTGCAATATACCAAATGGCAGCCACCTCAAGATGATGAACAGAACAGATGTTAGCACTGACAAAGGTGTTTGACATGATAAATCTCTTATTAGTACCAACTGGCTCCTGATAGAAGAGTTTCAAAGTCTTACCAGTGATTACAAGAAAATACACAAACAATTCCACCAAATTGTCTAATAAATGTTACAATGGCCTATAGACACTTGGAGGGGTGACATAGACATATGATACTACTTCTGTCTGTGCTCTTGTAAGTAGAATCATTGTTGTAGTATCTTTAAATGAATCTAATTGGCCAAAAGCAACTTACAAAGAAAGGGCAACAGGGCACAAAGCAGGGGATGCAAAGGGTACCATTAGCTTGTACATAGAAAAATGCACCCCACATGATCTCTTCATTCACGCCTTCAACAGACTTTATAATGCCAGGACCTAAGCTCATCTTAATTAGAGCATAACAGAACTAAGATCAGAAGACCCTGACCAATCTTTTTTTATCATCCAATACCTTGTTTACTCTCCACAGCTGCAATGCCGAACAAAATTATGGCCACAATTAATTGATCCACATCACCCCCTAGGTATCAATCCTTGTTAGAATGGTGATAATAACTTCTTAGGGAACCCAGCATCTCTTTTAGAAGAAAATCTTGGAGTAGATTTTGGGGTCAGAGCTAAGCGACTGTAAATGGTGATAGGAAACTACTGGAAACTAATCTAGTCCTTTTTAAATGTCTCTTAGATTTTAGAAGTGTTACCCAGATGTGGGATTCAGTCTTAATGTAGCAGAAACTTTAGTTCTGCCCCTCTTGTCACGAATATCAAGAGACAGTTTATGCATTATGTTATCGAAAATGCTGAAGTTATACATAATATTAGAAGGATTTATCTGACATTATGTCATATGTGAGACTCTAAATAAAAAGAATGTATTAAAACAATATTGAATTTCTAATGATTAATGATTTAAAAATAGGTAAATGTAGTTTCATGTTGTACTGACTGAAATGCATTGATAGAGTCTCTGTATTTGAAGTTATTATTATCTGAATATTAATGAAGAATTGTTAGTGAAGAATTAGCAGTCTGCAAATTAAAATGTGTTTTAATTAATATGTTAATGTGCTGTATTAAATCACTCACTTTAGCCTAAGTGAGACCTGTTGGGCCCGGTTTCTAATGATTTTGCAAAGAACGCTGATTCATTTCCTTAATGTGAATTTTCTTTTCATACTTTGTTCCCACAAGAAGACTAGCTTTGGTAATTGACCCCCTAATGTTTAGACATATAGAAAAAGTGAGAAAATTTCCTTGAGTGTCCCTGAGCATAAGCTCAAGACTATATACAATTGTTTCAAACATGTGTGGAGCTACATGGAACAATGATGTTGTCATAATGGACTTGGGAAACAAAACTGATGTTACAACTTATAGTTGTGTGATCGATTTCTATTGGATAATGCCCCTTTGGCGTAACATGGATTGATACCCTTGGGAATTGGAATGTTGTATGAACTTTAATATACTTATGACCCATTGGATTTTGGCCAGATGCTTTCCAGATTTCCTACCCAGATGCTTTGCTGATGATACACCCCACATGCTGTGCCCCTAAGTGACTTATTTTCCTCTCTGCATATGCCCCTTTCTAAGATGCCCCTATGAGACTTAGAAATGTTTTCCTATTCCCTTCAGAATGATCTTGATTGAGCTTCTTAAATGCTGACACTTTTCCTTTCTTACTTATAATTTGCACTTCTTAGTTATAAGTCTGTTGCCTGAGATTACATTTTTCCAAATTCTCTTTGCCTTATTTGTCTTTTGTCTTCATGTATTCCACTCCACACATGTATTTCCTAGATTTGACTCACTGTAGGGTTTTCCCAGTGCAGAGTTAAATTATAACTAATTTAAATTGACTTGATGTTTGCAAAACCCGAGCAATGCTTTATTTCTGTGTTACAAATAATTCTGTTGAGGTTTTGTACTCTTCTTATTGAATGCTTAGTTTTACTAATGTTAGTCCACCTGAACTTGTTTTGTTGACTTGGGCAACCCTTGGTGATATTGTATCTTCATACTTTTGTCTAGAGAGTGGTCTGTATGGAGTTTTCCTTGTGTGGCCACATTGGTCATACTTTATTGGTTTTTATAGAAATGTTGTTGTTGGTTCTACTACAGCCTTTACTGGGTCCAAGGATTCATTGGCCTCAATGAGCACCACTCCTGCAAAGGAACAAAATGCTCCAGCAGATTGTGGTATTTGTGAGGCATAATTAAATGGCAGTATCTGGTGACCACTGTGGGAAAATTAGGAAGGAGTGAAAAGTAAAGAAATTAAAGACGAGGGGACTAAGGAGAAAGAAGCCAAGGACAGCCTGCTTTGCAAGACCAAACAACCTTTAAAGATAGGTGTACTGAGATTGCTGTAGTCGAAGAATAGAAAGGTGCCACTGGTACTTACATTTTACATGAGGATATTTTTCATATTAGCACCCTTGATCCATGTTAACACTCATGATCTTGGGTGATGTATCTGCCTGGTTTCCTGAATAACAAAGGAGGCTAAAAGTAAAAAATAAATACTTTCAAAACACAGTTTAAAAGATCATTCTAGCTATTTTTACTGAATAATACACTGTTAAATATTTCCTGCCCTTTGTTGTTTGTTTTACTGTCTGTGAATGTATTGCAAGAGTTACTGTAATTCATTTATCAGAATAATTTTCAAAAATAGTTAATCCACCAACAATCAGTGCTTGATTAGAGTGGTTAAAAACAGCTGAGCTGTTCTCTTCTCTTTGGTGTGTTTACATGGTAACAACTTGAGAGATGTCTCCTGTGTATGCATTCCTCCTAATAACACCTGCACATAATGATGTTCCTAGCAAAGGAAAATAGTTGAAATCCTCACAATATTTATGTGTTTACCCTCGCAAAACCATTCTCCTTTGCCACTTGCCTTTCAATTACTCATTGAGTATTTATTTGAGTTCATTCGGTCTAGAAATCTAGACCATTTGAGGTAATAATAACAATCATACATAAAAGAAAAGAGTGATAAAAACATGGTAACAATGTAAAACCAATAGTCGTCAAAACATTCTAGCAATAAGAACAACAGGACAGAGCATTTGATCAAATATATAAATACAATAAAGTAGGACATAAATAGATGTAGTAAAAAAAAGGGGACAGAGCTAAAAATTAAGGTATAAAACTTTTTGTCTGGTGGACCAGTGTGCACGAGCAGAAGACAAAAAGACAGAGATAGTCTGATTAGATTAAAAAATAAAAAATAGAATAAAAAACATTATCAGAATACCAATCAAAAAACAGCAGTAAAAGCTATATGGGAAGGCTATATAGGCTAGTGCAGTCTCAGGAAATCATGAAGAAGGCAACAACTTCCTAATGGAAATTTCCTGCTAAAAACAATACAGGAAGATAAAAAGAGCAGATTAAAATCCTTCTAAAGACTAATATAGAGATGACTCAGTAGCTTTTAGATGCAATGAATTTGCGACGGATGTACCAGGTCTCCTGTCATTGAGTAAATTAATGTAAATATGGGCCAGGCTGAAATTTGTCTATGGAACATTTAAGCACTGTTTTTTAGTATATGTTCAATTATCACCAGTTTGTATTGTTCGGTATATTCCTATTGCTAATGATTTGGCCAATAGAGGGCTATTTGGTTCACCCTTTTAAAGTTCTTTAGGCAAAGTAAAAAATAAGCTGCACAGTCATTTTATTTCCATAAGTAGCTATGAAATTCCTGCACATAGTAGCAAATGCATTTGACCTACTCGAAGACCGCCAAGTTATACCCCAGTAGTATTACTCACAACCTGTAAAATGCAATTCACAAACTTACTTCTGGAAATATATGCCTCTACTCTTGTGTCTGTGCTAACAACTTGGTAATTTGCCAGTTATCATCACACATATAGGTGTAGGGTTTTAAAGTAAATATAAGAGGGGCCGGGTAAGTGGTGAGGAAATGTGAATTAATTACTCAAAAATGTGTGATGAAAACAATGTATGTAAGGGATTAAAATAATACCAAATGGAAAATAATGGTCATTTAAATAAATTGTCCAACATTTAAATTATATGTGTGTGAATGTGTGTGTGTCTGTATGTGTGTTCATTGAAAAATCAAAGATTAAAGTGTCCTCATAGTTAGGTCTTGTAATGATATAAAACACAGATATTCCCTAGTGTCGGATTACTGAGCTAGTTATAACTTGTGGCTCTAACATGCGCTTCTTACGGCCTCAAATATTACATCACTGAAGATATGTTAAATAGAGGTTTCTGATATCCAATGATGGTGTCACTTGGCTCATCATTTTGTATGTTTTCCGAAACAAAAGTCCTCACATAATAAGATTGAAACCCCACCTTTTTGGGATCTCTACTCTATAGGATTTTTTCGCTTAACCAATCAGCTTGAAACATTCCAAAACCAAATGTTTATATGATGGGGCTTATTCACAAAGTGATTTTGGAGGACATAAATGAGTACTCCTGTAATACTCTTTAACATACTTTTGCATGTCTTTATGAAGTGGACTCAAACCCTCTAAAGTGGAATGAAATGAGAATATTTGCAGAAAATGTATGTACAATTAGTATAAATAGCAAGGCCTGCACCCTCTTTGCACTTTTACTAATAGCAGGTTGGACAGTTCCTGGCTGGTTCACATCAGCATATGAGTATTCCTGTAGTTCTACTTCCCATACCAATACATGCTTTCATAAATCAGCTCCTGCATGGTAGAGAATGTTGTCCTGGTTTGTTTTGGGAAAGTGACCTTTTTGGTATGATCATCCCAATTTTGTGGACTGATAATTCTGTTGTTTTGACTCTGCAGACTGGGACACTGTTAATGCGGCAGTGATACATGTGTTCTGACCCCTAAAATCTAGTCAAATTGGCTAACTCCTATATGACACATTCAACTTTCCTATAAACCATCGAACGCATATGGTGCAGCAATACACCAATGTCATGGAACGTTAATTGTCACTTCGGGACTGCAGCACTTATTGTTCCATCCACTAGAGTGATCATGCAAATATGGATTCAGGCCTACCACTGTAGCCTGACTACCACAGTTTATAGTTGTAGTCTGGCATGTCCAAATGACTGTTTTTGACAGGGAAAAACCTCCCATTTCAATATTCATAAATCACCGCTGTGTAGGTTGGTAGCCCACAAAGTACAATGCTTAGTAATTAAAAGTGGGACATTGAGAATTATAATGCTGCCATGTTCCTACAATTAAAAGGCATGAAACACTTTTATCACTATGAAAGGGCTCTGGCTACCCTATGGCGGAAAAGTAGAATACAAATTATAATATTATTTCTGCTATTGTAGGTCTGTAACAAGCTAGAAAAATAGTTAAGACACTATTTTTTATATTTATTAAAGACCCAATGCTAAATTTGGTGTTTTAATCTTTTCACTGCCTTAAACTCCATCAGAATGATTTTCATTGGCTCTCCTGAAGCTGCCCATCTAGTGCTTGTCTATGATGAGGTGTAAAAACATATGCTTACACAATTATCTTGATCCCACGTTGGCAATAACTGCACATCGCTAATTAGACTTAATGCACCTCTAATTCTTGGCTGATTTGTTTGTCTCTCACCCCAGGCACTTTGTCTCCTCTTTTCCTGTTAGGTGTTCCAGGTTTAGGGTAAGTTCTGGTCAGAGTTTTGTCACCATCATCCTGCACCATGTATCAAGATTATACATTTATTAGGATATTCTTTTGGTTAACTTTTTATTACATATAGTATTGGGTTGCCATTATATATTTTCATAAGATTCATCTGTTAATTTGTCTGGATTAACGTTATACATTATTAAAAAGTAGCAATTGATGTGTACACTTTACTTATATTATTCTTATGATATTACAATATTATGTATATTAGATATTATGCCATTGGTACATTGGTAGACTTGACTTCCTTGGATTGGTCTCCCCCAAATTTTTACCTCTGTTTCCCAGGTTGTTTATGTGTGCTGGACTCTGTTTTTGCTGTTTTTGTTGCTCTAGGCACTTTACCACTGCTATCCAGTGCTAAAGTGCAAATGATCCTAGGTAAAATGTATGTGTAATTGGCTTTCCATGATTGGCATATTTGATTTACTAGTAAGTCCCTAGTACAGTGCACTAGAGGTGCCCAGGGCCTGTACATCAAATGCTACTAGTGTGCCTGTAGCACAAGTTGTGCCACCCACATTAGTAGCCCTGTAAACATGGCTCAGACCTGCCACTGCAATGTCTGTGTGTTCGGTTTTAAACTGCCAATTCGACTTGGAACGTGTACCCACTTGCCAGGCCTAAACCTCCCATTTTTATACATGTAAGGTACCCCTAAGGTAGGCCCTAGGTAGCCCCATGGGCAGGGTGCAGTGTATGTTAAAGGTGGGACATGTACTTATGTGTTTTACATGTCCTGACAGTGAAATACTGCCAAATTCGTTTTTCAGTGTTGCAAGGCCTATCTCGCTCATAGGTTAACATGGGGGCTGCCTTTAAATATTACTAAAGTACAGATTCCCTTTGGGAGCAGATAGACATGTGGAGTTTGGGGTCTCTGAACTCACAATTTAAAAATACATCTTTTAGTAGGGTTGGTTTTTAGATTATGGGGGTCATTCCGACCCTGGCGGTCCAAGACCGCCAGGGCCGGGGACCACGGAAGAACCGCCAACAGGCTGGCGGTGCTTCCCAGCCCATTCTGACCGCGGCGGTAAAGCTGCGGTCAGAAAAGGGGATCCGGCGGTTTCCCGCCGGATTTTCCCTGCATGGGCTGAATCTCCATGGCGGCGCTGAAAGCAGCGCCGCCATGGAGATTCCGACCCCCTTCCCGCCATCCTGTTTCTGGCGGTTTTTGCCACCAGGAACAGGATGGCGGGAACGGGTGTCATGGGGCCCCTGGGGGCCCCATAAAGATTTATGCCCCTGGCATGGGCAGTGCAGGGGCCCCCTAACAGGGCCCCATAAAGATTTTCACTGTCTGCTTAGCTGACAGTGAAAATCGTGACGGGTGCAACTGCACCCGTTGCACCCCTGCAACTCCGCCGGCTCCATTCGGAGCCGGCTTTCTTGTTGCAGGGCCTTTCCCGCTGGGCCGGCGGGCGCTCTTTTGGCGGTCGCCCGCCGGCCCAGCGGGAAAGCCAGAATGGCATCCGCGGTCTTCTGACCGCGGAGCGGCCATTTGGCGGTTCCCGCCGCCCGCCAGGGTCAGAATGACCCTCTATGTGTTTTCAAATGCAATTTTTTGAAAGTAGGCATTTTCTTGCTTAAACCATTCTGTGACTCTGCTTGTTTGTAGATTCCCTGTCTGAGTCAGTTTGAAAGTTGGTCTGTTTGCACCTCTCCTCTAGACAGTGACACAAAGGGAGCTGGGGTCTAGCCTCGATATCCTGATGAGCCATATGTGCTGGGAAGGAGGGGAAGAGTGGTCATTTACACCTAAAAGGGCTGTGCCTGCCCTCAAACCATGCAGTCTCCAACCCACTGATATGTGTCTGGGGCCTGGCCTGGGCAAGGGAGGATCCTGAAAACAACAGAGATTTCTTTTTGAAGTAGTCCTACTTCAAAGACAGAAAGGAGTATAAGAAGAGCACCCAACCCCCTGAAAATTAGATCACTTCTGGACTCAAGAGGAACATCAGCCAGGGAGAAGAGCTGAAGAGCTGAGGAGAAGTGCTGCCCTGCCTGTGCTTTGTTTGGCTATCCTGCAGTTTCTGCTTTTGCCTGTGAAAGGGGACAAAGACTGGACTTTGTTGTGCATTCCTGCGTAAGAAGAATCTCCAAGGGTTTGAACTGAGCTTGCCTCCCGTTGTTGAAGTCTCAGGGCCATCAAAGACTTCTCCTGCCAGCACCTGGACTCTCTGCTGAGACGCCTGCCCTGCCAAGTGGTGCCCCATCCAGTTCCTGGGCCCTTGAAAGGTGAAGCTGGCAGACAAAGACTGAAAATCCTCGCACATACCGCCATGCAGGGAAATTTTCAAAGCACCTTCCATGATGTGGCTGATAAACAACACGCCGCTGGCTTCGCGACTGAAATCAATGCTCCACCTGCATCGCGGCTGGAAAATGGACTCAACACGACTGGAGAAATGACATGCAACACCCACTAGCGGAAGCTGCTAACGACACAAACCCCACGCAGCTGGTTTTGGGATACCATGTGACCGGATTTTCAATGCAACATCGCTGTGCCAAGTTACCAAGGGGGCGAGCAGGGGTTTACTGAGGGTGATTCTCCTTTACCCTGACTAGAGTTAGGATCCTTGCTTGGACAGGGGGTAGCCTGACTGCCAACCAAAGACCCCATTTCTAACATTCATGCTATGTACTTACCTGTTTAAAACCTAATTAAAACTATTTTTTAAAATGAGATTTGAGCAGAACACTAACCTGAATGTTGGGAGTTCTCTTTTACCCCCTTACAGGAAGACCAGTTAGTGTGGACTCATGAACTTCATGAACTTGTAAAAAGCCCACTCCATAAAAAATAAATATAACGTGAGACCTGGGTAAGGCAACTATTTTTCTCTTAGGCAGGCAGTTTCCAAAACTCAGTGGAAGGGGAGGTATCCACAGAGGTGTGAACTGGTCAGTTGCCTCCACACAACTCTGAGTGGGTACACATGGTCTGCACAAGGGAGAAAGTGTTTTTATTCTTGAACTTTGGTAGTAAGGTGCAGTTAAAGTGCTCAGTGGGATTGTTTGCAGCCCCACAAATAGCAACTGCTGCAAAAGTGGGAAGGGCTGCCCCTGGAAACGTTTACTCATTTGTTAAGGAGGATTTTGGAGTCATGCCCACTCACTAGCTTGTGACGATCATAAATGTGGCACCCCCAAGTACATTCCTCAGAGCCTTCTCAGGATCTGGGTAAGAACAGATGAAGGACTTCACCTGCTGTTTGTGACCCATGAAATATGAAAGCTGGACCTGCTCTTATTTGTACCTTAGAAAATTATATGCACTTGAACGGTTAGTAGGCTAACTCCATGTTTGGCTACAGGGAAACAACAAGCTGCAAGAGTCTTTTTCCCTGAAGTGCCCAGCTGACCAGTAGCAGGTGGAAACAGATTGGACTCTGCTGGTGAACTCTGTTGAAGTGAGTCTTGCCCGTCTAAGTGCTGTCCATGAGGTTCTGGGATTCTTGGTTGTGTATAACTGTTCTTCTCCTAACAACTGTGAAAAAATTTGGACTTAGAAACTTAATGGACTTCTGGACAACGGAGAATCAGGACAAACTACGCAATTTCACCTGGCAAATACATGACTTTGCTTGGTTGAAAAAACAGGGAAGTTTCTCGTGGAGCTTTCCGCAGCAGCAAATCTGTTGCAGTGGGCCAATGGTGAGAAGATATCTGGCTTCGGGGAACCCATCGCCGAATACAGCCTGAAGAATTCTGAACTCTCAAAGGGAGTTGAAGGGCCTGATTTAAAGCTTGGCAGAGGGGTTACTCTGTTACAAATGTGACAGATACCCCATCCACTGTATTACAAATTTCACAGGCTATGAAAGAATTGTAATATGGCTGATGGGATATCTGTTACATTTGTGACTGAGTAACCCCCTCTTCCAAGCTCAAAATCAGGCCCCAGTCTGAATAAAGAAATCCAGGGAAGGTGCCGAAGGTATCTGGCCAACAAGAGGACTTTTCTGGAAGTGAAATCTGACTCTGTTCTTTTCCTGCTTAAACCAGTGGCTTCCATGCAACAGCATTCAGAGGACTTCCTCTGCTAAAGCCTGCAATCCTGCCCTGCAGGAGGATTTTGACTTCGATTTTAGAGCCTAATTACAGAAGATCACAAAATAAAATATCTGAAAGGGATGAAGTTCGTTCATGTTGATGACCTAAGCTCCATTTAAGTCCAGTCAGTCAGCTTGAAATTGTGCCTCAGTCCTGGTAAACCAAAACCATTGACTATTGTTAGAAATCAAGTCTTCGGTTGGCAGTCAGGTTACCCCCTGCCCAAACAAGTACCCTCACTCTAGTCAGGGTAAAGGAGAATCACCCTTAGTTAACCCCCGCTTACCTCCTTGGTAGCTTGGCATGAGCAGGCAGGCTTAAGTTCAGAAGCAATATGTAAAGTACCAACACACACAGTCACCCAGTAAAACACTACAAAATGACACAACACTGGTTTAGAAAAATAGATAATATGTTTTTAAATTCTATGTGTCCTGGTAGTGGAAAACTTCTAAACGTGATGTTTACTTTACTTGACCCGCCTCATCTATATATATTGTGTTACCTTACTACATTTAATAAGTGCTTACTATTGGAAAGGTGCAGGGAGAATGGCTCAAATTAATTGTAATTGAAAATCCTCTTTAATGGTAAAGTCATAATACTGGAAATGCACATTTAGAATGTTGAAATGTTCTTGTCTTAACCATTTGCTGCCTGGCGCCTGTGTCCTGGGTTACAGGGGTCAGTTGACCTTTGTATATTCCTCCCAGACAGTGAGACAAAGGGGGTCTAGGTGCTAGCAGGATGGACCTCCTGTCAGGATGGTTGGGGACCGAGATGTTCCCTGCCCTACTTCCATGCTATAGGGCTGCCTCCAGCACACACACAAAGGAATCTGACACCAGTATTTTGTAACCCCAGACTACTGGATCCTTGGCAGGGGAAGGGAATAACATTCAAGAACGAGATATGAAAGTGGCCAGGAAGTCACTCCCACCTCAAAGTCTGGCACCAGGTATAAATGTTGGACCTTCTAATTCACCTCTTCAATACACTCCTCAACTTCTGGGCATTATAGAAGGAGGGCTATCTTGATCCCCTCAGGACAGCCCCATAGCTTGAGGCCTACCTTGTTCCCCAGCGGACATGATTGCAGCTTGAGGTCTGCCTTGTTTCCGGGAGGATTGCCCTTCTGCTTGCTGTTTGTCCTGCTCTCCAAGAAGACCTGCTTACTTCATTCAGGCTTACCTGAATATCTCCAAGGCTCAAATGGCTGACCTCCTGTTCTTAGCTACAGTGACATAACAATATCCAGAGGCCTCCCTGCAACTGCCCAGCTGACCTGCTACAACTGCACCTGTCTGGACCAGCAACTGGGCCTGCCTGAGTCTTGCTGGCCTCTGCTGGAGTGAGTCTCTGATCCTCAAGAGGTACTTCCCCAGGTCCTGGACCCTTGGTTGGCATCACAGTGCACGTCTCTCCAAGAAAATGAGAACTCCTTAAGTGTTTTGTCTTTTCATGACTGTGAATTGGCCCGTTCCGGCCATGACTCCACCACCCATGATGACTGCCAGAGTGAAACTGGGTGAACCCAACTCTTTGTGCTACAATGACCACAGTTAAGATGAGCAATGTGAGATCTGCACTTTGCACTACAGCAACAAAGATCAGCGGAGACCTATAAATTGAAGCAACAGCAACTACCATTTGCAATGCCTGATGGGGTCTTTGTGCGACAATGATGAGTCCGTCTTACCAGGCCTGCTCTACGTGCTAAAGAGGTTTTCTCTGCTCCGTGCAGCCTCCTCCACCACAAACTGGACTCTTCATGCCAGACTTTGAAAAGGTACATTTTACAGCTGGACTTAAAGGGACCCTGTGTCTGGCCCGTGCTGCATTGTGATTGACCTGATTTGTGACTCCTCCCGAGTAGCACGACTAGATGATCAAAAGTGGCGATCTGTGCTTTTGGGTGCTACATTTAATAAAAACTAATGAAACTGAAATTCTACTGATTGCATTTTTGTTGTTCTGGTATTATTTTATTATCAGAAATTGCTCTATTGTTTCTAAATTGGTGTAGGAGCTTTTTTGTGTTGTGTTTTCACTTTATTACTGTTTGTTTGTTGCATAAATACTTTATACATGACCTCTGAGTTGAGCTATACTGCTTTTGTGAAAAGCTAACTGAGGGCTAAGAACAAGTTAATTTAGTGGCTTTTGCGGTTCATTGTGACAAGAATTGTGGTTGTTGTTTGAGAAGGGTTTCCATCCCCTTAACCTAGAAACCAATTCCTTGTAGTACTCCTGCTGACCAGCAGAATAATTAACTTGGGTTCTAAATAAAAATATCTTGTTGAGAGTACAAACATGAAGACCTTCAAATGAGAGTCCAAAAAAGTTCGGAGTGCCCACAAGGTAAAGTTTTAGGAGCATTAGGACATTCAAAATGTTGGAACACATAGGCCCTCATTACGAACCTGGCGGTCGGTGATAAAGTGGCGGTAATACCGCCAAAAGGCTGGCGTTAACTACCAGCAAATTATGACCATGGCGGTTATATCTCAGAAGGACAGCCAATGTACCACACCGACCGCCAGGGAGGAAACAACAGTCATCATGGTGGCAGCCACCTACAGCCAGGCGGAAGACAAAGTTCCGCCCACCATATTATGACATGGCAATCAGCCACGTTTTCCGAGGCGGCACCAACGTCATCAAAAGCGTGGACGAAACACATCACAGAAGTGAAAGGACTCACCATTGGAGACAAAGGGAAGAACCACGCTGCCATGGAACCAGAACTGCAAGTATTCCCGATGATCTTCTACGTTATGCTCCACCACAATCACCAAAGCCGGCGAAGACGACGACGGTGATTGCAGCAGCCTAGCACACACGGGGGGGGTGGAACGAGAGTGACACAAACATACACCCCACACACACCCCAAACACACACACCATACACATCCAGCTGCATTACAAAAACAAATTATCCCTGTAAATCGGCTGAATAATGATTGGATCAACACAAAATTAATAAATCGATTTGGCAATGCAACGGATATGTACAAATGTACAAAAAAGGGACACTGCTCAGTCCTCAGTTCACAGGGGCCACATGGCCACAGGTCAAAGTCCAAGGCCCCACTCGTTCCCGGCACCAAAACGGAGACAGCACTGCAGGGGCATCAGTTGGCAAATAGACAGGCACCTCAGGGGAGAGGGGGCACCTCAGCCAGATGCGGAAACAAGCCCACTGGTTCTGGAGGGGGCAACATGCACTGTGATTGGTCCTGGAGAGTGCAAGGCCACAGTTTCTCAAGTGGGTGACTTGCCCTCTGGTTCTGGAGGGCGCAACATGCCCTGTGCTTGGTCCTGGGGAGTGCAAGGCCACAGTCTCTTGAGTGGGTGACTTGCCCACTGGTTCTGGAGGGGGCAATATGCCCTGTGCTTGGTCCTGGGGAGTGCAAGGCCACAGTCTCTCGAGTGCGTGACTTACTCACTGGTTCTGGAGGGGGCAACATGCCCTGTGCTTGGTCCTGGGGAGTGAAGTCCACAGTCGCTCGAGTGGGTGACTTGCCCACTGGTTCTGGAGAGGGAAACATGCCCTGTGCTTGGTCCTTGGGAGTGCAAGGCCACAGTCTCTCAAGTTGGTGACTTGCCCACTGGTTCTGGTGGGGACAGGCTGCACAGCAGCCCATGAAGGCTGGATCATATGGCATCCACCAGCAGTGACGGCTGCACTGTGGTGGTGTTGGTAGAGGGAGGCACCTGCTCAGACTCTGCACCCTTTAATGGCTGCACTGTGGTGGTGGTGGTAGTGGAAGGCTCCTACTCAGCCCCTGCACCCTCTGATGGCTGCACTGTGGTGGTAGTGGGAGGCTCCTGCTCAGCCCCTGCACCCTACAATGGCTGCACTGTGGTGGTAGTGGGAGGCTCCTGCTCAGCCCCTTCACCCTCCGATGGCTGCACTGTGGTGGTAGTGGGAGGCTCCTGCTCAGCCCCTGCACTCACTGATGGCTGCACAACCACAGCTGGTGGTGGGGGCTCTGTGACAGCTGCTGGTGCAGGCTCCTTGACCTTTTTCGTGGCTGGTGCAGGCTCCTTTACCCTTTCTGCTGGCTGGTGCAGGCTCCTTCTCCTTTCTGCTGGCTGGTGCAGGCTCCTTCCCCTTTCTGCAGACTGGTGCAGGCTCCTTCCCCATTCTGCTGCCTGGTGCAGGCTCCTTCCCCTTTCTGCTGGCTGGTGCAGGGTCCTTCCCCCATCTGCTGGCTGGTGCAGGCTCCTTCCCCTTTTTGATGGCTGGTGCAGGCTTCTTCCCCTTCAATATTTGTGGCATGGAATCTTATCCACCACATGTAGGTGCTGATGGAAATGGGCCCTTGGACTGTTTGGCTGAGGTGCTTGGCTGGGTTCTTGATACCCTGGCCATACATGCAGGACAGGAGGGAGAGGTAGGGAAGAGGTCAATGATGGAAAGGAAAAGCTTTTTAGGGACATTGGGGTGGGAAGAGGGAGAAGAAATGGGAGTGGAGGATGAGGGAGTGGTTGTTGGAGGTGTTTGTCTGCTGGATTTGGGTGCAGGTGCATGGGTTGTATGCTGTTGTGAGGTGGATGGCTGTTGGGTGTCTGAGTGGTTGCGTTTGTGTACGTTAGGAGGGGGGACAGACACAGTGGGAGAGGAGACAGGGGACGTGTGCATTGATGTTGTAGAGGTGTCTGCCAGTGAGGTGTGTGTTCTGCTTGGTGTGGTGATGATGCAGGTAGTGGATGATGATGTAGTGCATGCAGGTGTGAGTGTGGACGTAACTGGGTGGGAGGTGGAGGAGGAGGAGTGGGGGAGACAGTGGAAATAGTGGATGTTGTGTCTGCAACTGAATGGTGTTTGTGTGAGTGCCTGTGGGATAAAGAGTGGAGCTTGTGTTTGCCTGTGACACTTTTGGGTGTTGTCCTATGTTCATGCTAGTCTGGCTGTGTGCTTGGGATGGGTTGGGGTTGAGGAGAATGGGACAGGGAAGTGGTAGTTGGAGGGGGAAGGTTGAAACGGTGACAATGGCTGCCATCAGAGAGGAGGCCTGATCCTGGATCTATCTCTGTTGGGCCACCAATCCACTGTGAATGTCCTCTAGGAATGCATTGAATTGTTGCATCTGGGCTGCCGGTCCTTGGATGGCATTCACAATTGTTGATTGCCCTACAGAGATGGATCTCAGGAGGTCAATAGCCTCCTCACTCAGGGCAGTGAGGAATCAGATAGAACATGGCAGGCACGCTGCGGCGGTGCACACCATCACCGCTGGCATAGATCACCATTGGCCACTGTACTCCATAGGGCCCAATATTAAGCAATGAGGAATTGCACGGTGGTTCCCGACTGCCTCTGGCCATGGTGCACAACATCAGCAGCATTATCTCACTTCCACCTGTCCCTCCACACAGGACAGGCAGACGCCATTTCAGGGGGAGCAGGCCTATGGAATAATGCTACATCACAAGAGAAATAGGCACATACTGGACATATCACACTGACCCATTACATGTTTACAGATTGCAAACTACTGTTGTGGCTCCATTGTTCATTTTGTGACAGCCTACTCACTCTCTTGTCCCTTAGATTCCTACCACTGTGGATGAATAGGGGATGGAGACATACCCCCTTGTACAGATCCTTGGTGGACTTGGCTAGACTGGAGGACAGGCACATAATACTCACCTATTGACTGGACAGGCCCACAATCACAGAGCTGTGTACCCAATTGGAGCCTGACCTGATATCTGCTATCCGTCATCCCAATGGGATCCCCCCTCTTGTGCAAGTTCTATCAGTGCTCTATTTCCTGGCAACTGGTTCTTTCCAAGTGACAGTGGGCTTGGCAGCAGGAATGTCACAGCCAGTGTTCTCAATAGTGCTGACAAGAGTATTGTCTGCCCTGATAAAACACATGTGCAGCTATATTGCATTCCCCCAGGTTGAGGATTTGGCCACTGTGAAGGCCGAATTTTATGCAATGGAACATATCCCCAATATAATTGGGGCGATTGATGGAACACATATTGCATTTGTCTGCCCCGCCAGAATGAACAGGTGTTCAAGAATCGTAAGAGTTTCCACTCTATGATTGTGCAGATGGTGTGCTTGGCGGACCAGTACATCTCCCATGTCAATGCTAAGTACCTTGGGTCAGTGCATGATGCCTTTGTCTTGAGGAATAGCAGCATCCCAAATGTGATGGGCCAACTACAGAGGCACCGGGTGTGGCTCATAGGTGAGCCCTGGTTCCCATCCAGTTTATGTTGGTGTATGGGTATGGTGTTAGCCATGTAAGATAGTGTGTGGCTAAATGTTGTCCCTCAATATTTGCAGGTGACTCTGGTTACCCAAACCTATCATTGCTGCTGACCCCTGTGAGGAATGCCAGGACAAGGGCAGAAGAAAGTTATAATGAGGCACATGAGCGAACCAGAAGGCTAATTGAGAGAACCTTTGGGATCCTGAAGGCCAGGTTCTAGTGCCTCCATCTGACAGGTGGAACCATATGCTACTTACCCAAGAAGGTCGGCAGATAGTCATGGCATGCTGCATGTTGCACAACCTGGCCCTCAGACACCATGGGGGTCATTTTGACCTCAGCGTTCTTTTTGAAAGACCGCCGAGGGACCGCCGTGCGGAAGACCGCCAGTGGTGGCGGTTTTCCGCTTGGCCTATTATGACCGTTGACAGCTCTCCGTCCTTTTTCGGACGGAGAGCTGCCAACAGCCATACTGGCGGGAGGCGGGGAAGTGGAGGTTGCTCCACCTCCACCGGCACGCCAACAAAACACCGCCCAGTGAATCACGTCCTGTGATTCGCTGTGGCGGTGTTCTGTTGGCGGTGTGGTGTCAGCGGAGCTGCCCCCATGGCTCCCGTCCCCTCCCGGAGGATCGTCGGACCAGGTATGTCGATCGTCCGTGAGGGGAGGGGGTGAGGGGATGGTGGGTGTATGTGAAGGGGTGTGAGTGCGTGGATGCTTGCGGGGGTGTTGTGTGTGTGGGAATGAGTGCGTGTATGTCTCTGGGTATGTCAGTATGGATGTGTGCGTGAATGTTTGAATGTAGGTATGTGTTTCTGCCTGTCTGTGTGTATGTAGGCATGTATGTCGGCGTGTGTGCGTGTGAGTGTGTAGGTTGTGCCTGCATGCGTCTTGTGTGTGTATGAGTGATGTTATGTTGGGGGTCGGGGTGGGGAGGGGGTCCTGCCACCTTTGGGGGGTGGCAGGGGTGGTGGGGGGTGTAGGTGAGGGAGTCGGGGTGTGGGTGAGGGAGACCCCTATCAGTGCCAGGGGAAGGAATTCCCTGGCACTTCCTTCCCTGGCACTGATAGTGCTTACTGCCATGGATTTCATGGCGGTTCAAACCGCAAGAAATCCACGGCGGTAAGCCGGGTCAAAATACCGCCGGCGGTATAGTGGCAGCCGACCGGCTGGAGACACAGGTCTCCAGCCCGGCAGTCGTCTCCGCCCTGGCGGGCAGAACGGAGAACCGGCGGATGACCATGGCGGTAACCGCCATGGTCATAATTCCATGAAGGGAGACCGCCAGCCTGTTGGCGGTCTTACCGCCGGTTCTCCGCCTTCCGCCAGGATCGTAATGACCCCCCATGTCTCTTTTCTGCAGGAGGAGGAGACTGGAGATGCCCCTGTGGCAGCAGTTGACCCTGTGGACAGTGAGGATTAGGAGGCAGAGGATGTGGATGAGGACAACAGAACAACTGTAATCCGTCAGTACTTCCAATGACACACAGGTGAGACAGTGCAGCTTTACATTTCAATGACTTTGGTTGTATTCTGTGTGGCATTGGCATGCTGGTATTTCCCACTTCTATGCCCACTTACTGTTGCCTCTGGTTTGTCATTTTGCAGATGCTGGTGATTTGACAAATACTCCTGGTGTGATCACAACAGCTAGCTACAGGTCATTAATTCTATGTTCATTCTACGTGCAGTTATTTTGCACTGGTTGTACCTGTTTCAATCAGTACATATTTTAAATACATGACATACTCGAAATCGACTTTTATCAAAGGGTGTTTATTGAAGTGCTAACCTATAGGGGAAAAGTGCAATGGGATGGGGTGATGATGGAGGAAAGTCCAGGGTATTGTTCCAGTCTGTTTGTAGCACAGTTGCATTGTCCAAGGGGACATAGGAAGAGGAGCAATGGCAGTTCAAAGTGGACAGGAAGACTGTGTGGGACACAAGGGGGACAATCAGGAGAGTCTCATTTTCTGGCAGGGGTCTTGGCAAGTGTCTCTGGCTTCTGTCTGGATCGCAGGGAATGTTTGAGGGGTGGTTTACCTTCTGCAGGGGGAGGGGTGCTGGTGGCCTGTGAGTCCTGTGGCGGGGCCTCCTGGTTACTAGCGGCAGCAAAAGTAGAAGGCTGTTCAGATGACTGGCTAGTGACAGGGGCCATCTGGTGTGAGACTGCCTCCCTCATAATGTTGGCCATGTCTGCCAGCACCTCTGCTATGGAGATCAGGGTGTTGTTGTTGACCTGCAAGTCATCTCTGGTCCCCAGGTACTCTCCCTCCTGCAGTCGCCTGTTCTCCTGCACATTGTCCAGGATCTGGCCCATCGTGTCCTGGGAATGTTGATAGGCTCCCAGGATCTCGGAGAGTGCGTCCTGGAGAGTCGGTTCCCTGGGCCTGTCCTCCCCCTCATGCACAGCAGTGCTCATAGTGTCCCTGTTGGCCTGTGGCTCTGTCCCCTGAACCATGTGCTCACTGCCACTGACCCCAGGTCCCTGATTGTCATGGGTGCGAGGTGTAGCCTGGGGTCCCTGTACAGGTGGGCACACTGCTGATTGACATGTCCTGGGGACAGAGGTTTGGGGACGCTGGGTTGGTGAGGTGGTGTTGGATGCTGATGGGGAAGGCTCTGTGGTGGTCTGTGACTGGGCTTAGGTAACCGGCTGCCAATTGGTCCCTGATGGGCCAGGTAGATCATCCAGATCCTGAAGTCCAGAGTTACTGTCATCATTGTGGGCCTCTTCTAGTGGGGGGCAGGATAGTGTTGGCACCTCCTCTACAGTGACATTGGCTGGGGTACCTGTGGGGATGTAAATCATGTGTTATGGTTAATGTGTATGACATATTGTACATCCCTGGCTTCCCCTCTATGGTTGTTGTTGCCCTGCCAGCTTTTACTTGTGTATGTTGGTGTATGGTGGGATTGTTAGATCTCAATGCTATGCATGCTTTAGTGATGAGTGTCCATGCAGGGCTGTGAGGGGTGTCCATGTATTGGTACACCATGCAGGGCTTGGCACTGGGATTAGTGAGATGTGATGGGGGTGTATGGGATGGAGTGGAGTGATGGGAGTGAGGGTGAGGGTATGCGATGGCATGCAGGTAGGGGGTGATAATAGTAGAGAGTTGATTTACCAGAGTCCAGTCCTCCTTCGACTCCGGCCAGGCCCTCAGGGTGCAGTATTACCAAGACTTGCTCCTCCCATACTGTGAGTTGTGGGGGAGGAGATGGGGGTCCATCGCCAGTCCTCTGTATAGCGAGCTGGTGTCTTGCTGCTATGAAATGTATCTTCCCCTGTAGGTCGTTCCACCTCTTCCTGATGTCGTCCCTTTTTCTGGGGTGCTGTCCCACTGCTTTGACCCTGTCCACAATTCTCCGCCATAGCTCTGTCGTCCTGGCTATTGATATCTGCTGCACCTGTGCTCCAAATAGCTGTGGCTCTACCCTGACAATTTACTCCACCATGACCCTTAACTCCTCCTCTGTGAAACGGGGGTGCCTTTGTGGTGCCATGGGTGTTATGTGATGTGTGTTGGTGAGGGTGTGTTGGGTGATGTGTTGGGGTGTGTGAAGTGGGGTGCTTGAGGGATGTAAGGGTGTATGTGGTGTGTGTTTGTAGTTGTGGCAGTGGTCTTGGTGTCAGTCTTGTGCCAATGAATTGTAATCGTAAAGGGTTGTGGGTAATGTGGATGTGTGTTTTATAGTGATGTGTGTGTGTGGATGTGGTGTGAGTGTGTGGGTATGTGGGTGTGGTGTGTATAGGTGTCAGGTGTGTGTTGTTTGAATTGTCCAATGTGGTGTTGCTTTGTCCATGGGTGTCCATTTTGAGTGGTATGTGCCGCCAATGGTTTACCGCCGTTAAACGTCTGCCGTGGTGGTTCGTGGGTCATAATGTGGTGGGTGTTGTTCTGTTGTTGTAACGGTGTGGATTTTGATACTGCCAGTTTATAACTGACCTTTGTTCTGGCGGATTTTTGTTGGTGGCTGAATTCTGTCGGATTGGTGTGAGTGTCATGATATGGTGAACGAATATTCGCCACTGCTGCGGTAAGTTGGTGGCCATCAGCGTGACGGTAAGCGGAATTTACCGCCAATGTCATAATGAGGGCCATAATGTCCATATTCTAAGAACTGGTTGAATCTCCTCAACAGAACTCAGTCATAGAGAAAGCTCAAAACTGAACCATGGATTAGTGCACACTACCCTGAGAAGCAGTACTTAGCATAGGCTGAAGGCTGAGGAGCAAGAAGTTACAAGAGGAGTTTATATTGAATCTGAAGACATAAATACACAGGAGACGTTGACAGAGTCAGGATCACAGGAAGGCTTGGAAGATAACTGTAGAACTCTGAAGGTTCCGGGCGACTCACAAGGTGAGTGCAGTGACAATGCTTGCACAGGACTGGAATGAGGCCAAGCGTTGAGTCTGGGGTTAGATGGGGTTTAAATATCCAGAAGGGCACCTGGCTCACATGGAAGGACTGGAAAGTCCCAATGGAAACCTGGGAGAAAACACATGCTAACCTAATGGATGTGACCTTTGCCGATGCAGGTGCAAATGATGGTAGGAAATCAATTAACCAACTGTTGGAACCAAAAGTCAATAGGGCACGCCAATTGGCACTAATAAGAAAGGCAAGTGGAAAACATCTTTTATAATGTCCCTGTTTATTTTTACAATGTAAACTACATTTGAGGTACCAAGGCTAGACCTTCGGGATGATGTATATAGAAAAATAAGATAGTTTAAGACTTTGGAAGTACTTTTAATTCCCAAAGCCGAATTTGGACATAGTTGTATTCTAAAAGCAGCCTGCAAGTCAGGGCTAGCTTTTAAAATAACTACTGGGCCTTTAAACCCACATGCCCTGATAAATAATATGTACTTACATGTAGGTTGTCAGTACCAATTTAAATATACCTAATAACCATATGCCTTTTAGACGGAGCAAAGGCCTTGGGGCTGGTAAGCCGGGCCCAGGGTGCAATCAGAGTCAGAAAACACCAGTATCAGTCTAAAATGGGGGTCAAAAGAGAGCGGACATCTGCGAAACACATGGTTTTCTCATGACATTCATGTTTAGGATTTCTCTATGACTCAGTAATCCTGAATGAATGCTTAGATTTGCCTACCTGCTCATTAGTCCTTAGTGCATGATAATGTATGCACAATAGTTTACTAATCCTTAATACATAACCAGATATACACCGTCAGTAATACTGGGTGCAGGCTCCCATTTACACCATCAATGAGGAAATGTGTAGACCCTACCCAGACTGGCACAATCTCAAACAATGTTGACTTAATACCCACATTTGCACCATCATTAAGTAATACTTAATACTCGTCCCGTTATAAACAGTCAGTCGTTACAAGTATGCAAAGCTACAAAACTTCATACATTGCTCCACTGGTCCCCCCTCCTCTTCCTCACAATATACTGAAATGTTGAGGAGATAAACATTTCTTTTTTATGTGAAGTGAAACTCAGGTATGCGAGCATAGAGGTTTCTTGGGCATGACGTCTGTAGTTTCTAGTGCAGTAGAAGCTTGGATCTATGTACCTCATTGACCAGAAACCCTGCAGTAAGGAGCATGGCCTATCCACAACATTCACAGTGAACATCTACCTTAGGCTGACAGCAATCTCTCACTTCCAGAAAACATGACACAACCGGGAGAGACAGAGGGGATCATTCTGACCCCGGCGGTCATGGACCGCCGGGGCCAGGGTTGGCGGGAGCACCGCCAACAGGCTGGCGGTGCCCCGCAGGGCATTCTGACCGCGGCAGTTTGGCCGCGGTCAGATGCGGAAAACCGGCAGTCTCCCGCCGGTTTTCCGCTGCCCTTTAGAATCCTCCATGGTGGCGCAGCTCGCTGCGCCGCCATGGGGATTCTGACAGCCCATACCGCCATCCTGTTCCTGGCGGTTCTCCCACCAGGAACAGGATGGCGGTATGGGTTGTCGTGGGGCCCCTGGGGGCCCCTGCAGTGCCCATGCCAATGGCATGGGCACTGCAGGGGCCCCCGTAAGAGGGCCCCACTTTGTATTTCAGTGTCTGCTTTGCAGACACTGAAATACGCTACGGGTGCCACTGCACCCGTCGCACCTTCCCACTCCGCCGGCTCAATTCTGAGCCGGCATCCTTGTGGGAAGGCTCTTTTGCACTGGGCTGGCGGGCGGCCTTTTGGCGGCCGCCCGCCAGCCCAGTGCAAAAGCCAGAATCACTGCAGCGGTCTAATGACCGCGGAGCGGTGTTCTGGAGGGGGGAACTCTGGCGGGCGGCCTCCGCCGCCCGTCAGGGTTAGAATCACCCCCAGAGTTGGCTGTCACTTCATCCATTCTCCTCCTTTTTAAACCTACACACAATGCTTGGCGCTCCTTGTTAAATAAAACAAATGTGTTGCTCTTGTGCCTTAGCTGCACCCCCCATTATGAAAGAGGAATATCTGATCCTACGCAGATAGGCAAATTGAAGCTTCGCTCAACTGTTTGCACTGAAATGATGCTCTGTTGAATGAGGAGGACAGGGCACCTGGCTGTGGCTGAGGGGTGATTTTTGGCCGTTCCTATTTACAAATTTCACAAGCTGTGTGTGCTTAACGCTGTCTCCAGCTAGATCTAAAATATATAACGTCTGCGCAATTCAAGCATGAGTTAAGCCTAAATTTCGTTTTTTTCCCGAAAATTGATAGTGAGTTATTTAGTACCTTGGAAGAAGAAAGTGCAACTATCCATTTTCCATCTTTAGAAAATTTGAAAGAAATGCAAACAACAGAAATTCGTGAGCAGAGAATTAAACAGCTTGGAATGAGCTGCCATGAAGATGAAAAAGCCTTCTACCTCAGCACTGATAATTATTTATCTTGGGTATAACTACTGCAAATCCAATGACTGATTGTCAGACGTCACCCAGTCTAGAGAAAGTTAGAAATCAGTTTGGCAGTTCCTTAAAAATCAGCAGCTGTTATTAGGATATGTTTAGCACCTCTCCAAATGGATTGCTGTTTCCTTCAAAAACAATTTGTGTTAGTTAACCACTTGACAGGTTTTCAGCAGATAGCCTGTGGAGAGTGCAGATGGGATCTATATTCAAGCAGGATACAAAACGCATTTAAAACCAAATTGCTGCCACAGCTGCATTTAAGTAAACCACTGTTGCAGGATAGACAATATCACTTTACACAAACTGTTAAATGGCACTTTATTTCTGTCCCTACAATAGACGGTCAAAAATGAAATATGTTTGTATTGAGTGAGGTATGCTGTAATGTGCTGCAAAAAGTCTATTTGACATAGCATTTCATGCGATCGCTAGCCTGTTTTTGCCTGCCTCAGTTCTTGGCAGATAAGGCAACAGCACAGACAGTGATCTGCCCATCATCTCACAATCAATTTGGAAAATAGAGGTTTGGGCTCAGAATCCAAGTCAGTTTCCTTATTTGATAAGGTTTCTACTAGGCTACCAAAGCGATTTAATCATGATACAGTTCCGTTCGCCTCTGCATTTAAACATGTTATAAATGTAACTCATTACAAATATTGGGCCGCTTCACAAAGACTGGAATATGAGTAAGTCTAACTTACTTTTTTAGTACTCCTGTCTGATTACTCGTAAATTGGGAGGATAAGAGTGTTCTTTCCTTTCAACCATTGTTCTCCTAGAATTCATATGTATTGCAAAAGTAAATCGATGGGAAATAAATGTGTTTATTACAGTTGATGTCTACATCAGCGTAACGTCGACTCATGTTTTAATTTATGTATGTTCATGGCGATGAAGCGCTAAAATGACATGTAATTCAAACACTCCTGCCAACACCTACAACCATACCATTGAATAATAAACAAATGTCTGTAAGGATCTTGCCAAATGATTGCAGTTTTGGGTTCAGTTCCAGAGGCCCGATTCTAGCCAGCAGCCTCGGACCCCGTCTTGTAGCCTTGGGCCCTGTACATTGCTTTGCTGCCCTTCGGCTAGGTTGTGTTATAAAATACCACATATATTCATAGACACAGAGCTGTGACTGCACTAAAAGGCTTTCTCCGTGAAAGGTTTTGATATGGCGTTTCTGTCTCTGCCGTGAATCTCAGGTATGTAAGTATAATAGGGTGCGATGTGAGGATGCGCCTACTTTATGCCTCTATTTTCAGGCCAGTGTCTGTTGTTCTATCACAGACTGCACTCAAAGAGAGAAGAGCTATCCGCGCGTGGACGTTTTAAGGCAAGGGCAAATTGGGCACTGGGTCAGGGCCCCAGCCTTTCAGGAGGGCCCCTGATCAGCCTTCCCAATTGTCTGCCTGAACCAGCTGTGTTCTGCAGACAATATTGACCAGATGACCTTGAATGATATGGTAAAGTGATTTCTTTAAATATGATGGGGCATATTTCTGAAAGGCTTCTGCCACCAGAGCCTCACTTTTTTGATGCTCAGGTGAGACAAGACTCTAAACCACATCTCTGCAGTCACTCAAAGTCACTTTATATGGCTTTGAATGGCCTCATAGATATGTAGTAAGACAAAGCATTGCAAGTCGCTATGTTTCCTTACTCTGCACCAGGGAGGCATTCCATGGGTGTTGCAGTAGGTTTTCCCACACAACACCCATGGATTTTGAAGCTACACCTCCCTACAGCAGGCGTAAGGAGAAATATTTTCCTTTCTCCTTTTATTTCCTGTTTTCATGTGTGCTGCATTCTGGAGCATAGATGAAAAGAGGAAAATGCCTCTTTGGACATTCCTGCATGCAATGCAGACACCCTTGCACCAAAAAAGTTTGTTTAGATGGAAAGAGTACCTCACTTATGATAAATGGAAGTGAGTCACATAGATTACTTTCAGTATCATTAGTTCGCTGCTGCTGCATCACACTTGTGAAAACACATAGCACTTTAGTTCCTTCTGATGCACATATTCTGAAGGTTAGATGTAAATGCATGAAGAATTTGCATTGACTTCTAATGTATGCCACATACTTACGTGTTGTTTTGCATATTATATCTTACCTACTTTGTTTTCAGCACGTTTTAACATCAATAAAGGAGGCATATGGTATCTACAGTCAGAAAAGGTGGCCAAACAAGGGTAATTATTGAGAGTGCCCTTTTGGTGCCTGAAGGAATCTCACACTGTTCCTTTTTTTGAATGTCTTTAGCATTTTACACTACTGCAACCTGAACTGTCCAAAGGATGTTAGCTCTGCTGTTGACTCTACTGTGATTGTCTTGCTTCCCAGGAAGACTTGCACTGCCTCAGTGTTGGTGTGTTAGTGTGTCTCTTTCGTAAAAGTTTAGGCCCATATTTATACTTTTTTAGTGCCACATTTGCGCCGATTTTTGTCGCAAACTTACAAAATACAATTGTATTTTGCAAGTTTGCGCTGTTTCTGCTTCAAAAAATGGCTCAAATGCGGTGCTAAAAAACTATAAATATGGGCCTTAGTGTTCACACTCCACCAATACTTAAATAAGCCAGATGTGTATACCTCTCAAAGTCATTTGAAACATTTTAATCACTAGTTATGTTTGTCTTTCACTTATTTTTGGTTATGGGAAGGGATCACTTGCAGTGTGAAAATATGTTGTTGGCTTTGACATCCATAATAGTTGGCTGTGAGAAGCCTGAGCCTGTGAGATCTGCTTAATTACTACTCCTATTTTATGTACTAGCTGACACGTTTTATGTAACATAGGTTACAACAAATGTGTCTGATGTCTGAGCAAGAACGTTTTTGGGGTTAGCTTTGCTATCAAAGTCCTGAGTCTGTACCCTATGGGTAACCTGAGGGATATATTTAGTTTAAGATGATTGAGCATGTAAAATTGATTTAACCTGAGAGCAACCATGCTGCTAGAGGACTGAGAGCTGATTTAGGAGCACCTAGCACCTCCTTGTACAACATTAGCACCATTTTTATACGCTAATGTGGCCCAAGGAGGCCAAAATCACCACTCCAAATTTATAAAGTGGTGCAATGCATACATTGTTCCACGTTGTAACCCTTTGCAATACATTATGCCTGCACCAGGCATAAAGTATGCAAAGAGGGCATTCCCCCATTGGGGAGCCTAAAGAATGGCGCAAAGAAATCTAGAAGATTTCTTTGCATCATTTATTTCAACACTTTTAATGCTTGCTCAGAGCCGGCGTTAAAAGGAGGCACACCATTGTTTTCAATGAGCCTCATTGGGCTTTGAAGGATTACCATCAACATTTGCACACTAATCCTGCAAAGCTCCAAACTAGTGTAAAAAATGTGGACACTAGTTCCTCTAACTACCGTCATCGTGTGCCGTATCTTAGATACAGCACACACATGGAGTGTGTTAGGGGAGCAATAGGGGGCGCAGGAAAATTGGTGCAGTGCCACTTTTTTAAAATCAGTGCCTGAGTCTGTACAATAATGTCTGTGAGGTCCCTGTAATATGGGTATTAGACGTGCCTGATGTCTGACCTTGTACAAACTGTGTAAAAGAGGGATAGCACAGATTGGGGAGTTAATACCTGAGCCTGGAAAGCATTTATAACCTTAAATGAGACAGCTTTCATGTGCAATGCCTGAGCCTGTTAAGATAAATGCAACCCGAGGCTATGCTTACTTCCTGAAAGCATCTCTGATTTGTGTTAAAGAGACAAAACTCAGGGGCATATTTATACCCCATTTGTGCCGAGTTTGCGTAATTTTTTTATGCAAATTCAGAGCAAACCTAACTCCAGATTTATACTTTGGCACTAAAGTTTTGGAGTTAAAGTAATTTTTTGCCTGTAGGAAACTACCTTGCATCAATGAGATGCAAGATGGGCGTTCCAGGGCAAAAAATGACTCTAAGGCCCTAGCGCGTTATCTATCCTCCCGTGCAAAAATGGTGCACATGAGGGAGGTTGCCCTTTGCGCCAGATTGCGCCATTCCATAAATAAGACACCCGGCCGGCGTCTTCAAATGGCGCTAGCTGGTGGTAAATTTCTTCACGCAAAATTGCATTAGCACAGTTTTGCGTGGAAAAGTATAAATATGGACCTCAGTTTCCTAAAGTCAAGTCCAATGATATCTCTGTTGATGTAAAAAAATGCTACTTAAAATGTTTAGAGCATTCAGATGCTTAATAAAATAAATGCCTATAGTTTGCATAAAATGATCCTAAAAAGGCTTCAATATATTCCACAGTTTTCATATTCCACAGTTTTCTTAAAGCAATATATATATTTTTTTAATCTTCTTTTTAAATTTACTGAGGTTCAAATACGCCTCCTATGTAGGACAAATTCTGGCTGTAGTTCTTGTAATTCAATGTGACCTTGTAAATTATAGGGGCAAATTTACAAACTCCTTGCACAACCAGAGAGCCACTTTTTGTGACGCTCTGGTAGCGCAATGCCCTGCATCATATTTACAAGGTGGAGTTAAGCCACAAAAAGTGGCTTAAAGCCGCTTGTAACTATGGGCTACCCCACACAGTTTTCTGCGTCAAAGAGGCGTGCGATGGGTGTTGCTGTGGGTGTGCCCACTCAACACCCATTGCTTTTTTACACTGCCCCAGATATACAAGGAAACTGTAAGCACCAAAAACTATTGCCAGCCCAGGGGTGACATTACAATGGAGCAACAAGGACAAATATTTTTATTTCTCCTTGTTTTTTGCTCTTTCTATGTGTTCTGCATTTTACAGCACACATAGAAGGAGCAAGCCACCATTAGTGATTGCTTTTGTAAAGGAAGGTGTCCCTTCCTGCACAAAAACAATCACCCCCACAATACAGGCACCCTTACGTTGGCACAGGGGAGAACACAGGGATGCTCCAAATTCTTGTAAATGTGGTGTATCCCTGCATTCTGGAAATGATGCATCTTGGCGCAGGAAGGTTGCTTGCGGCACCACGCTGCACCATTTCCCTGTAGATATGCCCCATAGTAATTAATCCTTAACCAGAAATTTGTATGTGGAGCTGCATCTGTCACATGTGTAATATGTACCACATAATGAGCCTAAATAGTCAAAGCATAGGCTAATACTTTTAGTTTGGGCCTAGCGCTCCTGTCTGTGCACTGCTAGTGAACTAGCCTAAGTGGGTATGAAAGATCAGACCTTGGATAATAAATTCAAAGATATTCTGAACAATGGCCCCAAAATAGGGTTGGCCCATGCCCCGCAAATACTTAAGATGTCCCTGGTGGGTTTGACTGCATCTGTATAGCATTTCAAGCTTATAGCTGCCCATGACTTCTTCCCTGAAAAAAACTATTTTCATACATAATCCAGTTGCTCAAAGCATCTTTCTGCTCTCCATTTGGACACAAGATGGGACCAAGAAACGTATTACATTCACATGTGAACCTTTCACTGCCTTTGAGTTGCAGTTCAGCATGAAACTAACTCCCACACACTACTTTCGTACCAAGCAATGACAGAGGGGATACCAGGATGCATTGTTGGTGCAGAGATTGGTGCAGGCAGGGGCAGGAAATTAACTGATCTTTTGCCTATGTTTTACACCCAAAGAAAATACTGTCCAGATATAAAACATACACCGAGGACTGCTGAACTACTATTTTCATGCAGGGTTCTACTTAAAAATAGGCCCAGCAGGTTCTTCTAAATTTTTTCCTCCCAATGCTAATAAGGATCTAGCACTGTGAAAATACCATTCAAGTCTAGTCAGCACCAGTGTTGTGGGTTTATTTTAGCATTTTGCTTAGGCACAATTATTTCAGCTTCAGGCCTCCAGCTTTGCCCTTTCACCTAATTAATTTTCATTTATTCATTTTGTTATTTTAGTATGGTTCCATTCTATTATTATTTTTTCATTAGCTGCCTTTCCATGTAAGAATTGTTTTGAGTGCTTTTGCATGACATTTCGTCTTGTGCTTCTGCTCAAGACTATTGTTAGAAATGGGGTCTTTGGTTGACAGTAAGGTTACCCCCTGTTCAAACAAGTACCCTAACTCTAGTCAGGGTAAAAGAAAATCACCGTCAGCTAACCCATGCTTACCCCCTTAGTAGCTTGGCAGATCAGTAGGCTTACTTTCAGAGTGCTAGGTGCAAAGTATTTTTGTACCAACACACACAGTAACTTAATGAAAACACTACAAAATGACACAACACAGGTTTAGAAAAATAGGAAATATTTATCTAAACAAAACAAGACCAAAATGACAAAAATCCACAATACAAGAGTCAAGTTATCAATGACAAAGTAAAAAGAGGCCTTATGTAGTTTAAAACACACACTAACACTGTTAGTGTGAAAATGTACCCTGGGTGCGTCAAAAATAACCCTGCATGGGTGAGTGTGCGTCAGACAGGGCTTGTGATGCGTCGATTCCACTCACAAGCGAGACCTTGGGTTGTTTCTCCTTTTATCGGGTCGGGGTGCGTCACTTCTTCTCCCAGCAGGAGAGTGATGCATCGATCCGGTCAGCACTCTCGGGTCTGGGTAGGCCTTGCATTGTTTTGACACACCCAGCCGTGTTTGCGGTGGAAATCCAGCCACACGATGTTCAGAAAACCACGCAGCGCGGGTTGCGATCTCCCAGCCTCCCAGCTGCACGTCGTTTCTCCAGCTCTATGAGTCGTTTCTTTGGTCGCGTTTCAGGCAAGCATCGATTTTCAGCCACGGAGCCGGCAGGGCGTCATTTCTTCAGCCGCAGATCGGAGTTGCGTCGATCTTTTCCCGCACAGAGCTCTGTGCGTGGATTTCCTTCTCTTAGGCTACCAGCTTCTCCTTTCAGGGTCCCAGGAACTGGATGGGCACCACAGGGCAGAGTAGGAGTCTCTCCAGAGACTCCAGGTGCTGGCAGAGAGAAGTCTTTGCTGTCCCTGAGTCTTCAAACAATACGAGGCAAGCTCTAAATCAAGCCCTTGGAGAGTTCTTCTCAAGATGGAAGGCACACAAAGTCCAGTCTTTGCCCTCTTAATCTGGCAGAAGCAGCAACTGCAGGATAGCTCCACAAAGCACAGTCACAGGCAGGGCAGCTCTTCTTCCTCAGCTCTTCAGTTCTTCTCTAGGCAGAGGTTCCTCTTGTTTCACGAAGTGTTCTAAAGTCTGTGGTTTTGGGTGCCCTTCTTATACCCAATTTCTCCTTTGAAGTAGGCCTACTTCAAACTAAAGTCTCTTTTGAATGTGAAACCCTGCCTTGCCCAGGCCAGGCCCCACGTACTCACTAGGGGGTTGGAGACTGCATTGTGTGAGGGCAGGCACAGCCCTTTCAGGTGTGAGTGACCACTCCTCCCCTCCCTCCTAGCACAGATGGCTCATCAAGATATGCAGGCTATACCACAGCTCCCTTTGTGTCACTGTCTAGTGTGAGGTGCAGCCAGCCCAAATGTCAAACTGACCCAGACAGGGAATCCACAAACAGGCAGAGTCACAGAAATGGTATACACAAGAAAATGTTCACTTTCTAAAAGTGGCATTTTCAAACACACAATCACAAAATCAACTTTACTCAAAGATGTATTTTTAAATTGTGAGCTCAGAGACCCCAAACTCCACATGTCCATCCACTCCCAAAGGAAATCTATACTATAATCAGATTTAAAGGTAGCCCCCATGTTAACCTATGAGAGGGACAGGCCTTGCAACAGTGAAAAACAAATTTAGCGATATTTCACTGTCAGGACATGTACAAAACATTACTATGGTGGTCATTACAACCCTGACGGACTGTGTTAAAGTGGCTGTAAGACCGCCAACAGGCCGGTGGAAAATAAAATGGAATCACGACCGTGGCGGAAACCGACAACAAAGACAGCCACTTTAACACTCTGGCCGCCAAGGCGGTACAAACAAACAGCGCGACGGTCACCGCCAACAGACAGGCGGAGGACAATGTACCGCCCACAGTATCATAACCTACCAATCTGCCACCTTTTCCGGGGCGGATTCCCCGCGAACAAAAACACGGTGGAAACAGGACTTCGAAGGGAAAACGCTCACCTCTACACACCCCACGAGGAACCAGGACGCCAAGGAACCAAAGCTTCACATTTTCCCTGCCCTCATCTTCTTGCTCCTCTACCAGGAGCACGAACACCGGCGGCGAAGACCACAGTGAGTACTGCACATACGACACAGGGGAGGGGGAGGGAAAAAACAGGGACACACACACGCAACACCCCCACCCCCACCCTCACCCACGACAACATACAAACTAATACAGTATGATACATTACAGTTACACCCCCCAATCCCCCCGGAAGAATGCAAAGACAAAAGGAAATGAGTGTAACCATTGTAATATATTAAAATCCAGTACGCAAAAATATATATACTATAAAAAATATATACACCAAGAATAGTAGTCCAGGTATTGCTCCATTGAAGTCTGTGGAACACTGGGCCCACACTGCATGGGCGAGGTCCACATTCAATACCTGAACATGATGGAGAGAACACTGTATGGGCATCAGATAGCAATAAAACAGGCACCTCAGGGGGAAGGGAACGGGGACACCTCAGCTGGTTGAGTGCACAATGCCAAATCCACGAGAGGGCCCCATTTCCACTGTCCAATCCTGGGAAGTGCAAAGTCACGGTCTCTCAAGTCTCTACAGTGGGTGGGTTGCTCACTGTTCAATCCTGGGGAGTGCAAAGCCACAGTCTCTCAAGTCTCTACAGTGGGTGGTTTGCCCACTGTTCAATCCTGGGGAGTGCAAAGCCACAGTCTCTCAAGTCTGTACAGTGGGTGGGTTGCCCACTGTTCAATCCTGGGGAGTGCAAAGCCACAGTCTCTCAAGTCTCTACAGTGGGTGGGTTGCTCACTGTTCAATCCTGGGGAGTGCAAAGCCACAGTCTCTCAAGTCTCTACAGTGGGTGGTTTGCCCACTGTTCAATCCTGGGGAGTGCAAAGCCACAGTCTCTCAAGTCTCTACAGTGGGTGGTTTGCCCACTGTTCAATCCTGGGGAGTGCAAAGCCACAGTCTCTCAAGTGGATGCCTTTCTCCACTGGTTCTGGAGGGGCTTTGTGCCCAGAGTGCTTCATCCTGCCAAGGACTGTGTGAGTGGATGCCTTTCTCCACTGGTTCTGGAGGGGGCTTTGTGTCCAGAGTGCTTCATCCTGCCAAGGACTGTGTGAGTGGATGCCTGTCTCCACTGGTTCTGGAGGGGGCATTGTGCCCAGAGTGCTACATCCTGCCGAGGACTGAGGTAGTGGATGTGATACTCCACTGGTTCTGTAGGGGGCTTTGTGCCCAGAGTGCTTCATCCTGCTCGTGGCGTACTCAGTACCATCAGTGCCCTTGGCGCTCATGGGCCAGCAGTTCTTGTGGCGGTGGTGTCCTGTTCAGCTGTGCTTGTGGCAGCGGTGTCCTGTTCAACGGTGCTTGTGGCGGAGGTGTCCTGTCAGGCGGTGCTTGTGGCGACGGTGTCCTTGGCAGTAGTGCCTGTGGTGGAGGTGTCCTGTTCAGCGGTGCTTGTGGCGGCGGTGTCCTTGGCAGCCATGCCTGTGGTGGAGGTGTCCTGTTCAGCAGTGCTTGTGGCGGTGGTGTCCTGTTCAGCGGTGCTTGTTGCGGCGGGGTCCTTGGCAGCGACTCAGCTGCTGGCGGTCCTGTCTGGCCCAGTGGGGCTGGTGCTGGCGGTCCTGTCTGGGCCAGTGGGGCTGGTGATGGCGGTCCTGTCTGGCCCAGTGGGGCTGGTGCTGGCGGTCCTGTCTGGCCCAGCGGGGCTTGTGGTCCTGTCTGGCCCAGCAGGGCTGATGGCAGTGGCCTCCTGGCCAGCGGGGCTGATGGCGGTGGCCTCCTGGGCAGCAGGGATGATGGCGGTCGTCTCCTGGGCAGCGGGGATGATGGCAGTCTTCTACGCCGTGCTGCTCTTCCCAGACTTGCCGGGTTTCTTGTGCCCCTTCCCCACCTTGGAAGGTGTCGCAGCTGATTCCACACTCCCACCTGTACCCGTGGGAGCGGCTTTGGTGGCTGGAGTCTTCCCCCTCTCCCGCTGAGCACTGGCCAACTTTGATGCTTGACAGGTGGGGGACTGTCCATGCTGTGGCTCCTTGCCACACTGGCTGACCTGGTGCACTCCAGAATCCGGTGACCTTGGCACCACTGGTCCCAGAGATGTTGTGGCTGAGGTGCTAGGTTGGAACCTGGAGAGTCAGGCCCTAGGAGGGTGGGGGAGGTGAGGGAAAGAGGTCAAGGGTTTACAGGTAAAGTTTCTTGGGAACACTGGAACGGGTAGCTGGAGGGGGTTTGGGAGTGGAGGAAGAGGTTGTGGTTGTAGGAGGTGTACGTTTGGTTACTTTGGGGAAGGTGCATGCGCTGGAGGCTGTCGTGAGGTGGATGGTTGTTGGGTGGGTGTGTGCCTGCGTTTGTGTATCTTGGGAAGTGGCGTCACAGACACACTGGGAGAGGACACAGGGGACGTGTGAATGGTAGTGGGGGTGGTGACTGCACGTGAGCGGGGTGTGGTGGTGTGTGTGCTGGTGATGGAAGTAGTAGCTGTAGATGTAGTGCATGCAGGTGTGAGTGGAGATGAGACTGGGAGGGAGGAGGGAGACGAGGAGGAGGGGGACACAGTGGAGGCAGTGGATGTTCGTGTGTCTGCATGTGTGTGATGCTTGCGTGAGTGCCTGTGGGATGTATGGTGCTTATGTTTGCATGAGCTTCCTTTGTGTGTTGAGGTGTGTGCATGCAGGTCTGATGGTGTGCTTGGGGTAGGCTGAGGTACAGGGGTATGGGTCTGGGTGGAGGAAGTTGGAGGGGGGAGGCTAGAGACAGGGACAATAGCTGCCATCAGTGCTGAGGCCAGAGTCTGGAAAGCTCGCTGAAGGGCTGCCTGACCAGAATGAATGCCCTCCAGGAATGCATTTGTTTGTTACAACTGCCTCTCTACACCCTGGATGGTATTCAATATGGTAGACTGCCCAACAGTGAGGGACATGAGGAGGTCAATGGCCTCCTCACTGAGGGCAGTAGGGGTGACTGGGGCAAAGGCTGAGGTGCCTGGAGCGAAGGTGATGCCCACCCTCCTGGGTGAGCGGCCACGGGGCAAAGACTGAGGGGCTGCTGGGAGGGCAGTGCTGGTAGCTGGTAGGGGGGTGGCGGCTGTACCTGTAGATGCGGGGGCACAGATGTGGCCGCCACCACAAGGGAGCTCCCATCAGAGGATGAGTCCGTTTCACTGGTGTCAGCTCCTGTCCCCACCGTGGAGCTCCCCTCGCCCTCTGTCCCACTGGTAAATTCCGAGTCCGTAGTCTCGCCCTCAAGGGCCATGTGGGATGCAGCTCCCTCCTGCTCCGGGGCCACTGCTCCTCGGCCTGATGATGCTAATGCACACAAGAACAGGGAAACCACAAAAAGGGGGGGGGCGGCAGAAGAAAGACATGCTGAGTGCATGCATTACCGCTACCGTTGGTGGACACGACAGACACAGAAGCTCCCTGCACTACGCCGTGCATTTGGGGTCCACTGTTCAATCCCTAGGACATAGCCTACAAGGCTATGGCTGACATCTGCACACATGAGTGTCACAGGAGCCTGACTAGGTGTAGTTGGCACTGTACACAGGTGGGGTGGGGTGCCACAGGGTCTGCCAGAAGAAGGGGACCTAACTAGCATACTCACCCTGGCCTAGGGAAACCCACAGCCCACCTCCCCCACCCAGACACCTCCACTGCGTGCTGAATCAGCTGAATGAGAGTGTACTCACCCCCTTGTGGCTGCTGTGATGCCCTCAAGCGCCCATCCAACTCCGGGTACGCCACCGCCAGGATCCTGAACATCAGGGGAGTCATGGGATGACGGGCACCCCTCCCACGTTGGGAGGCCATCCCCAGCTGGGCCTCCGCTGTCTTCTTGCTCCAGCGGCGAATGCCCTCCCATCTCTTATGGCAGTGGGTGCTCTGTCTGTGATAGACCCCCAGGGTCCAGACGTCCTTGGCCTTGGCACGTCAGATGTCCTTCTTCTGGTGGGCGCTGACCTACATGAATTGTACAGGGGAAAAAGATTATTACCAACTGCACCGTCACAGTCATTGGCCCCCATCCCTACCCTTGCCATGTGGCACATGGAGTCACCGTCGTTTCATGCACGCCTCAATCTCCCCCCCCATCTTTCATCCACCCCACTCCACACAGGCATAGCCCATACAGCATGCTCACAGTGTACTTACCTGTTTGTCTGGAGGACTGAAGAGTAGCGTGTACTGGGGGAGGACCCCATCTGCGAGTTTCTCCAACTCCTCCGTGGTGAAGGCAGGGGCCCTTTCCCCAGACGCACGAGCCATTGTCTCTTCCAGACTGAGGTCACAGCAGCACTTGCAGTGTAGGTCCTCTCCTGTCGAAGAACAGGTATCGAGTGATTGAACAGATAGAAAATGGCGGTCACGTCCGCGGCGGTGCGTACCGTCACCGCCGGCGTACATCCTCATTAGAGGATTTGCCTACAGTGAAAGGTGATTTCTATACTCTGGGACATATCCCCAACATCATAGGTGCCATTGATGGGACACATGTGGCTTTGGTACCCCCCGCAGGAGTGAACAGGTGTACAGAAACCGGAAGAGTTATCATTCGATGAATGTGCAGATGGTGTGTTTGGCAGACCAGTACATCTCCCATGTGAATGCCAAATTCCTTGGTTCAGTGCATGACATTTACATCCTGCGGAATAGCAGCATCCCTTATGTGATGGGTCAACTCCAGAGGCACCGTGTGTGGCTATTAGGTGAGCACCTGGAAGCAAGTCAGTGGGAATGGTTGTCTGGGTCTAGGGATATCCCTACAGGTTAGTGTGTGTCTAACAGTTGTCCCTCGCCATTTGCAGGTGACTCTGGTTACCCCAACCTGTCATGGCTACTGACCCCAGTGAGGATTCCCAGGACAAGGGCAGAGGAACGCTACAATGAGGCCCATGGGTGAACTCGGAGGATCATAGAGCGGACCTTCGGCCTCCTGAAGGCCAGGTTCAGGTGCCTCCATATGACAGCTAGATCCCTATTCTACTCACCAAAGAAGGTGTGCCAGATCATCGCGGCCTGCTGTGTGCTTCACAACTTAGCTTTGCGCCGACAGGTGCCTTTTCTGCAGGAGGATGGTCCAGATGGAGGTGTTGTGGCAGCTGTGGAGCCTGTGGACAGTGAAGACAAGGAAGCAGAAGAAGAGGACATCGACAACAGGAACTCGGTGATCCTGCAATACTTCCAGTGAGACACAGATAAGAATACAAACCTGCCTACCACATCTACTTTAACACTTCTACCTCTCTACTGTCTGTCGTTTTCACCCAGTGTATGGTCACTGAGTTGTCATTTTCCCTTACGATTTCACAGATATGGGTCCCACTGTGTGACTTGTTTCCTCATGGACTAGAGCTGTGTGACATAGGTATATTGACATTACAATTGAAAAAGCATTTTGACACTGTAATTGCTAATACACTATTTGGAAATCACAGACAGACTCCAGATTGTTTTGTGCTTTAAGGGTGTTTATTTAAGTGCTCAATATTGGAGGGTGGTGTAAAATGGTGAGGGGTGATGGTGGAGGAATGTCCATGGCAGAGTCCAGTCTATTAGTCTCACAGGTGCATTGCCCAAATAACCATAGGAAGTTGAGCTGGGGCAGTTTGAGGATGGACAGGGTGACAAGGTGGGACAAAAGGATGACATTCAGGGTGGTCCCATTTCTTGGCTGGGGTCTTGGCATCATTCTCTGTCTTTGTCCTGGATTTCAGGGAGAGGTTGCGTGGTGGTTCTCCCTCTGCAGGGCGTGGGGTGCTGGTTTGGTGGTCCTGTTGCGGTGCCTCCTGTCCACTAGAGCCGGTGGAGGTGGTGGGCAGTTCATCATCCAGGCTAGTGTCAGGGGCCCCTTGTTGTGCCACAGTGTCCCTCCTGGTGTTGAGGACTTCTTTCAGCACCACTACGATGGTGCCCAGGGTGGAATTGATGGATCTGAGTTCCTCCCTGAAGCCCAAATACTGTTCTTCCTGCAGCCGCTGGATCTCCTGAAATTTGGCCAGTACCATTGCCATCGTCTCCTGGGAATGGTGGTATGCTCCCATGCTGTTGGAGAGGGCCTCATGGAGAGTGGGTTCCCTGGGCCTGTCCTCCCCCTGTCGTACAGCAGCCCTTCCAGTTTCCCTGTGTTCCTGGGCCTCTGTCCCCTGGACCGTGTGCCCACTGCCACTTCCCCCGGGTCCCTGTTATTGTTGTGGTGGTGGGTTAGCCTGGGTTCCCTGGAGTGGTGGACACACTGCTGATTGAGTGTCCTGGGGACAGAGGTATGGGCCCGCTGGGTGGGTGCTGTGCTGGTGTTTCCAAAAGGGGGAAGCTCTGTGGTGGCCTGTGACTGTGTCAGGGCAACCGACTGTCCCGAGGTCCCAGATGGGCCGGGCTGGTCATCTAGATCCAGTTGGACAGAGCTGCTGTCATCACTGTGGGCCTCTTCTTTGGGTGGAGTGGACATGTCTGGAGCCTCCTGTCTGGTGACGTTGGGTAGGGGTCCTGCAGGGGTAGAAAAGGATGTTCATTGCATCTGTGTGTGCCATGGTGTACAATGGGTGGGTGAACGTGTACCCCAGTGCTTGCATTCCTGTATGGGACCTTGTGTGATGGTGGTTTAGGGGGGTGTATGGGTATGTGCAGTGGCCATGCTTTGGTGATGGGTGTCCATGCTTTGTTGTTGCATGCAGGGCTTGGTGTTGGGATGTGTGGTTTGTGATATTGGGACATTTGTGAGGAGTTGGAGTGATGGGGTGAGGGCGAGGGTGGGGGTATGTGATGGCATGCAGGTAGGGTGGGGGATATAGTAGTAACGCATTGCCTTACCAGAGTCCATTCCTCCATCTACTCCTGCGAGGCCCTCAGGATGCAGAATCGCCAAGGCTTGCTCCTCCCATGTTGTTAGTTGTGGGGGAGGAGGTGGGGGTCCACCGCCAGTCCGCTGAACCGCAAGGTGGTGTCTTGAGACCACAGAACGCACCTTCCCCCGTAGGTCGTTCCACCTCTTCTTGATGTCATCCCTATTTCTTGGGTGCTGTCCCACTGCGTTGACCCTGTCCACTATTCTTCACCATAGCTCCATCTTCCTAGCTATGGAGGTGTGCTGCACCTGTGATCCGAATAGCTGTGGCTCTACCCGGACGATTTCCTCCACCATGACCCTGAGCTCCTCCTCAGAGAACCTGGGGTGTCTTTGCCATGCCATGGGGTGGTGTGGGTGATGTGTGGGGTGGTGTGTGTAGTGATAAGTGGGGTGAGATTTAGTGGTGTGTTGTGTGAGGCGCGTGGAAGTTATGTGGGTGATGGTATTGTGTGCCTGTGAATGCTTGGTAGTAGTTTGTAGTGTCTCTCTCTGCCCTTCTTTTGGTATTTTGGTCGTAGGGGTTTGTGGGTGATGTGGGTGTGCGTTTTATATTGGATTGGGTGTGTGGGAGTGGTGTGTGTATGTGTGTCAGGTGTGTGTATTTCGAATTGTCCAATGTGGCTGTGTTTTGTAAGAGTGTGTGTATTTTGAGCGCAGCGGTGTGTACCGCCAATGGAATACCGCGGTTGAGAGACCGTCGCGTGGATTCGTGATAGTGTGGGTGTATTTCTATTGGCATGACGGTGGAGGCTTTGTTTTCGCCAGTTTATCACTGGCCTTTGGTGTGGCGGACTTGTGTGGGTGTCTCAATTTTGGCGGATTCCGAGCAGTGGGTCATAATGACCGTGGCGGAATTCCGCTGCCGCTGCGGTGTATTGGCAGTCTTCTGCACGGCGGTAAGCGGCTTTTACCGCCAATGTTGTAATAACACCCTATATGTCCTACCTTAACCATACACTGCACCCTACCCTTGGGGCTACCTAGGGCCTACCTTAGGGGTGTCTGACATGTAAGAAGAGGGAAGGTTTAGGCTTGGCAAGTGGGTACACTTGTGTTAGACCTTACAGCCTTAGGGTTGTCACCCCTAACTTTTTGCCTGCCTCCCTCCACTTTTTGGACACTGTTTTTGCTGGCTTTTAGACTCTGCGCACTTTATCACTGCTAACCAGTGCTAAGGTGCATATGCTCTCTTCCGTTAAACATGGTAACCTTGGATCATACCCAATTGGACTATTTAATTTACTTATAAGTCCCTAGTAATGTGCACTATATGTGCCTAGGGCATGTAGATTAAATTGTACTAGTGGGCCTGCAGCACTGGTTGTGCCACCCACTTAAGTGGCCCCTTTACCTTATCTCAGGCCTGCCATAGCAAGGCCTGTGTGTGCAGTTTCACTGTCACCTCGACTTGGCATTTAAAAGTACTTGCCAAGCCTAAACCTCCCCTTTCTCTACATATGTCACCTCTAATGTGTGCCCTAGGTAACCCCTAGAGCAGGGTGCTGTGTGGGTGAAAGGCAGGACATGTACCTGTGTAGTTTACATGTCATGGTAGTTTAAAACTCCTAAATTTGTTTTTACACTACTGAGAGGCCTGCTCCCTTCATAGGCTAACATTGGGGCTGCCCTCATACATTATTGAAGTGGTAGCTGCTGATCTGAAAGGAGTAGGAAGGTCATATTTAGTATGGCCAGAATGGTAATACAAAATCCTGCTGACTGGTGAAGTTGGATTTAATATTACTATTTTAGAAATACCACTTTTAGAAAGTGAGCATTTCTTTGCACTTAAATCTTTCTGTGCCTTACAATCCACGTCTGGCTGGGTTTAGTTGACAGCTCCTTGTGCATTCACTCAGACATACCCCAAACACAGGTTACTCAGCCTCACTTGCATACATCTGCATGTTGAATGGGTCTTCCTGGGCTGGGAGGGTGGAGGGCCTGCTCTCACACAAAGGAATGCCACAGCCCCTGGCACAGGGACAGGGACCCTGGCACAGGGACCCTGGCAGACAGGATTGAACTGAAAGGGGACCTGGTGCACTTCTTAGCAACTCTTTGAAGTCTCCCCACTTCAAAGGCACATTTGGGTATAAAACAGGGCCTCTGCCCTACCACCTCAGACACTTGCTGGAGAAGAAACCTGAACCAGAACCTGCATCCTGCCAAGAAGAACTGCCCTGCTGCCTTGCTGAACTCTTGCCTTGCTGCAGAAGTGCTCTCCAAGGGCTTGGATAGAGCTTGCCTCCTGTTCCCTGAAGTCTCAGGACCAAAAAGACTTCATTCTTTTAACTGGACTCCTTGTGCGGCGAAGAATTTGACGCACAGCTTGCTCCGCGGTGAAAAATTCACTGCACGCCGACCCGGGACGATGATGCTTGACTTCACAAGGAAAAGATCGACGCGGCGCCTGCGGTGCGACCAGAACTTCGACGCATGGCCCGTCTGGACAACGCCGCCCCACTTCCAGAGAGGAAATCAACGCAGCGCCTGCCGTGAGGGAGAAAGTTCCACGCACAGCCCACTGGAATGACGCGCAGCCGGACTACAAGCACAGGATTCCACGCACAGACCCCGGGGCGTCTGGAAACCCTTCGACCCACAGAGGAGACTGTCCGCGCGCCAGAAATCGATGCATCATCTTCCCCGCGTTAAAAATAACGAGGCAAGTCCGTGTGTGAAGGGGCGAACCCGATGCACACACCATTTTCCATGCATCTCCTCCTCTGCGGCCCTTTGCGGAGATTTTTTACTCCAAACCAGGTACTTTGTGCTTGAAAGAGACTTTGTTTGCTTTTTAAAGACTTAAGACACTTCATATCACTTTTCAGTGATATCTTTACAATTTTTTTATTGCATCTTTTATCATTTTGACCTGCAAATATCCAGATAAATATTAAATATTTTTCTAAACACTGTGTGGTGTATTTTTGTGGTGCTATATTGTGTTATTGTATGATTTATTGCACAAATACTTTACACATTGCCTTCTAAGCCTGACTGCTCAGTGCCAAGCTACCAGAGGGTGGGCACAGGATAATTTGGATTGTGTGTGACTTACCCTGACTACAGTGAGGGTCCTTGCTTGGACAGGGGGTAACCTGACTGCCAACCAAAGACCCCATTTCTAACAACTTGCCTCGTCGAATTTACAGTTAAAACTGCACACACAGACGCTTCAATGGCAGGTCTGACACTTGATTACAGAGCTACTTGTGTCGGTGGCACAACCAGTGCTGCAGGCCCACTAGTAGCATTTGGGTTTACAGGCCCAGGCACCCCTAGTGAACTCTACTAGGGACTTACTAGTCAATCAAATATGCCAATCATGGATAAGCTAATTACATACACATTTTGTAAAGGAGCACTTGCACTTTAGCAATGGTTAGCAGTGGTAAAGTGCCCAGAGTAACAAAAACAGCATAATCAGAGTCCCGCACACATCAACAACCCGGGGAACAGAGGCAAAATGTTAAGGGAGACCACGGCAAGGATGTAAAGTCTAACCGCTATACATGATAATCTATCAAGTATTACCTGTCCAAGAGTACTAACTCCTCCGTACAGAGAAGGACGCATTAGCAAGTCAGGCCAATTCTTAGAAAACAACACATTTTAATATAAAAACACAACACCAGCACAGTAAGGTTAGAGGGGAAATATCAGCCACCCATCTTATGCTGTACCATGTTGTTGCAGCTATGCTGAACTTAGCCTCAAAACTCGAGCCACTTTGAAGGACTTCCAGCAGACCACAGGCAAACCCCTGTTTAATATTCAGGTATGGGGCCCAGCCTTCCTTCCAGGGACTATTACAGGTAGAGAAGGGCTATCACTGCTATGCTTTCATGTGGAGGCTAAAAGTGTAGGTAGGGATTTCAGATTTATTAGTGTGCCAGGATGCTGGGACTTTTCATCTGTTTTCATCTGTTTCATGCTCATGAGCACAATCGCAGCTCTTGCCTTTTTACATAAAATGCAGTTGCTTCAATAAAATAGTTTGAACCACGTCTTGCATCAGTTTGTCTTTGCATGTATGAGTCTTATGTAACTGAGAGAAATGGGTAAGGTCTGTTCTAGCACAACTTCCCTGAGGAGTCCGAGTGCCATGCCTCAGGGTGCCAAAAAAGCACCTTTACTTTCTAGGTTTGTGAGAGGTACTGCTAGCTAGCCAAGAGAGTTAGGCAACAGTCTCTAGACAGTGTGGGACTGACTTAGTCCCCCATATGCTGTGGTGCTGCCACCAAAAATAAGCAGTCTTACCCCCATGGCAAGACTCCTACAATACCAGCACCCCTGAGGAGGCTAATGGGATCTCTGTAACCAGAGTAGCAGGAACAAACCTGCTCCTTGAATATAGGGACACGTTAGAAATGGGGTTTCTGCTTGGAAGAGATATGCACCCTGTCCAATAAAACAAGACCAAACATGACAACAATCCAATAGGTAGAACTTGAGATGTGAATTTTTAAACAATAAACAACAGAATAGCGCATAGAAGCAATTAGCACTTACTTGGGAATCTAGATGCACTGCACCGTGACAAAGTCAAAAGTTCAGGCCGACTATGATTGAATGCGGGCCAGCTACAGGGACCCAGTGAGGTGTACCTTAATCCTGGTTGCATTAATGGAGGTGCTGAGAAAGCAATGCACCAGTATTAGTCCTAGCAGCAGAGCACATGTGTTGATTTTCCCCACGCAGTGTTGAAGATATGTTGATTTTCTCCACGCAACAGCAGCAATGTGGCAACACCAAGGTGCGGTGGTTCTGAAGGTGATGTGTCGGTGTTGATCCCCACAGAAGAGACAATAATGGTTCTGATCCATGCAATGGGGGTTATGCACAGGTTCTGTCCCTCGCAACAGCGGTGATGCATCAATTCTTACTGTAGAATCACTTTGAACCCACTTCCAAGGTTCCAGGACTGGATTGGCAACATTTTGGCAGGGTAAGACTCACAAATGACAGAGTCAAGGTGTTGTAGGTGATGAGTTGAAAGTAATTTGTGTCTCTGAGACTTTAGAAGAAAAGTAGGCAAGCCAGAAAGCCCTGGGAGTCACTGGGTTCAAGTGTGTTTGGGTGCAGTCCTTCTCACCCAGGCAAAAAGGGTAACAGGCAGCAGGTCAGCACAATAAGAAAACAGTTCTTCTAGAGCAGAAGTCCAGCAGACTAGCAGTCCTTGTAGCAGCACTGCAGTGCTTCTTTCTGGCAGAGTATCCACATGTCCAGAAGAGTACGTAGTTGGCATGGTCAGAAGTACAGTTCATATACCCAATGGTGTCTTTCAAGTGGGAGAGACTTCAGAGAAGGGTTTGAAGTATACCAAGATCCTCCCTTTCTACCCTAGCTCCAAACTCACTACAGGGGGTTAAGCAGCCCTTTGGGGTCAGGACACAGCCAATATAGCTGCTCTCTAACATCCTGGCCATGGTGGCCCAGCAGGATTTTGATGGCCCATCAGTCACACCTAAACTCCCTTTGTGTGTGTCTGTCTAGCAAGAATGAGCAAGCCCACCTGTGTCCCCACCACAGATGTATGTTGGAGACAGGTTGCAGGCACCCAGGGTTAAGTGCAGGAAAAAGACAATTTTCTAAAAGTGGCATTTTCAAAAGTGCAACAATAAATGCAGCCTTATCATTAAAGAGGACTTATCTTTACGATTCCATAGGTAGGAAACATGACAGGTCCACCCTTTCCTAATTAGGAATTACAGCTTATTAAATGTAATATGGAATCCCAAATGTTATCCTATGGGAGGTGTAGGCCTCACAGCAGTGATAAACAAATTTGAGAGTTTTTCACTACCTAGACATGTAAAACTTAAAAGAACATGTCCTATCTTTAAATTACACAGCACCATGTTCTATGGGCTACGTAAGACCTATGTTAGGGGTGACATATGTAATAAAAGGGGAGTTTGAGGCTTGACAAGGGGTTTTAAATGCCAATATAACCTGGCAGCGGGAACACTGTTGTATAGCTATTTTAGCCATGTTTCAATACATGTCATTTTAGCAACTAGGCCTGTCGTTGTGCACTTTAGCCCAGTTACATTTTATTCAGAATATTTTATTTTTTTCTAGCATAGGCCACATTTGCAGTGCTGTTTATTTTCTTTATCTAGTTGTTCTTTCACCTAGGAAAGCATTGCATTTCTAGCAGGACATTCTTTTTACTTTGTGCTTTCCTCAAGGCTGCATCCAGATAGAGTTGCCGGCAAAGTGGTACGCTTGTCTCCAACATTCACAGAAACATACACATCCTTATGTGGGGACGTTTTCTCAGAACATTGTCAGTGTTAATATTAAAACACTTCTCTGCCCCATACACGTTAGAGGGAGATTCTAGCCAGATGACCATGACTGCATGCTGATTGCGATTGCCTTCACTACAGCTGCTTGCTTAGACTACCAGGGGCCAGATGTAGCAAAGGTTTTTACCCATTCTGTGTCAATGGGAAAAAGTGTTCGTACATATGGCCCCAGATCCCTGGTCTCCATGGGGAAGGTGTCTTTCTAGACAACAGGCTTCCCTGCTCAGCAATGGTCAGCTGACATTGAACACCAGGAAAACCAGCCTGGCCAGGGCTATAAAAGGACCAGGAGGAAACCTCAGTTGCTGGACTTCAGGAACATCCTGGACCTCCCACCAAAATGCCCCTGTTGTCCTGCATACGACTCTTGAACTGACTTACCTCCAGCTGCAGTGGGCATCTTAGCGCACAGCTCCTGGCTCACCGATTTGCTCTGCACCGGGGCGCCCTGTGCCCTGCAACAAAGAACCTGCTGTGCCTTAAGGGTCCCTTAGCTCTTGCAACCTTAATACTCCAAGAGGACCCAAAGGAACCACCTCTAAACTTACCTGCACAGACCTTTTGCAAGTGGTCTCCCTCAGTGGCCGGGCACCAGCTCCAGTGCCCTTTCAGCACTGCTTTCCTTGGAACTAGAAGTTTCCAAACTTCTCCAGCTGGCACAGTGTGCCCACCGACGACCTCGACCAACCTGCAGAAGAAGAACTTGGTAAAGCAAATGTGTGATTTTATATGTAGTTTTAAAGGTGACTTTCCATTGATTCCCATGGTGTGTAATTACACACAAAAAAACTATTTTTATTAAACTTAACAAATCCATATCTCAAAAAGTTCCTAACCAATTTTAATAATCTTGGTCTTAAAAACTATATAAAAATCTGAATTATTTTTTAAAATTGGTCTTGAGTTAGTCTTTTCAGTGTGTGAGTGGCAAGATTGATACTGTGAGTACAACAAATGCTTTGCACTTGTCCAAGATTGGCCTAATTGCTTGACCAAACTACCTTAAAAATAGAGCATTAGGTGATCTAGTTTTTACCCCTGTAAACCAATGTGTGGTTGCCTGGACCCCCTGCATGGTGTACCCAGCTTTGCACACAACATAGAGAGCCAGCCTCTTACAGGAAGTACTAGGGGTCTGGGATGGGGTTCCAGCCCCTGCAGCATGAATCCACACAGCGAATGGGATACTTGGATGAAGTAGGAAAATGGGGTGGGGTATCCACGCATGCCCTCCCCCCCAACTTGTCATCACGGCTTCCTTCTTCTGTCCCCTGGGATCTAATACAGCCCAGAGGAATTTGATAGAAATGGCAGTGGCGCTCTGAGGAGACAAAAGGAGGTCAAAGGTTGCCAAACTTCAGAAGGCCATAACTTGGGCACCCTTGGGCAGACTTGGACAATTCTGGGCTCGTTTTACTCCTGGTGGCAAGCTCCATCTACCAGGGGCAGTTGCAGCAATTCTCCTCCAAAGTGATGCAGCCCTCAAAAAAATTGTTCCCCTTAGCTCCCTGCACCAGTTGTCATTTGTGGCTTTGTTAGTGGATGCAGAAAGTCCAGGGTTTCCCCCAACTGGTCCTTAGGGGGACTAAGAGGACCCACCTCACTGGCCCATGGGCAGACCCACTGGTCTTTAGAGGTCAAAGTGGCAGAGTCCTGGGTCCTGAGTGGGGGTCAGGGGGTTCATCCTTCTAGTTATCCATGGCAGTCCCATGATCCAGCAGCATAAAAGGTACAAAATCTAGAGTTTTTAAAGGGGAGAGGAAGTTTCCAGAAAACAAGCATCTCTAACTAATCCTGGAGTGGCACATCACCTCTTCAGCCCCGTCCCAACCCTCCTGCACAGCATGTTGGTATAATCCATTATGGCATCATCCAGGAGCCACTGGTTACATCTGCTCCTGTGGTCTCAGCTCTACTCCTTGCTGACATAACTACCAGGCACTTGCACACTAGATTACCAGAGGGAGCTCCCTGGTGGGTTGGCTCCAGTTGTCTGGGCAATCTTCTTTGTTCAGTGGCGTCAGGCAGGCCTATCACTGGTGCAATGTGACAGCTGGGTGACTGAGACAGAACATTAAGACTCACCCCTTTATCCTCAGGAGATAGGAGAAGTAGTGCTAATTGTTCCATTTGTGTGGGGGTGGCCTTTGTTCCTGCTCCTGGAGAAAATGTAATTACTGGGCACAGCATGGGGACACACGCTGATCCTGAGTTGAGCCAAGAAAATATGAAAACTCTGAATGACCCACCAGATGTAGTTATGATTTTGGAAGTTACAAATTCAGTCTTCTCGCACAGGTTACATTCCAATTCAATAAGTCAATGGTCTGTGTAGGCCAAGAGGAAGTGAAACTGCATTCTACTGCTGTTCCCTCCCTATGTGTATGATAGAGTGTCACTATAGGTAAAACAGTAAAGCACACTACACTGACTACCCTTATGAGACCTACCCCAGGTGAATACCTAACCCAACAAAGTCTCCATTGCGCAAGGCTACCTCTGTGCTGTTACTGGGCTGTGCACAACAGTAGTCTCCCATGCACAGCCTGCACATGCATGTACACATGAGTTCACATGTAATTAGTCAAGTGCCTCTTACCCTTACAGCATCGCAACAGCCTTCATTGAAAACATGAACACTGGCAGTAAACATGCACAGTCCATTACCAAGTAATTACCGTTGGTGAGACACCGGTAGTGAGGTTCACCCATATAAAAAAGTCCCAAAACTTGGTGATCAGAAAAGCATAAAATCTGGGCATACTGCTGAGGCAGAACCCATTGCAACACTTGTGGAGTACACTCGGATGGCCTACACTACAGTTTAGGGGACTGTCCTGCTGCTTGAGGCCTGCTTTGTATTTCAGAAGACTGTCCTGCTGCTGGAAAGCCTGGCTGTAACTCTCAGATGACTGCTCTGCTGCAGGAAGAATGCCTTGCTGCTTGAACCCAGGACTACAGAGTGACTCCAAGGGCTAGTTGGCTGGCCACTTCTTTTCAGCTACAGAGACACAAAACCCCATCAATATGAACCCTGCACCTGGACCCTTCCAGACGTGAGTCATGCCCTCCAGGTGGTGCCCATCCATTCCCGAGCCCTTGGTAGTTGTGCTATAAGTTCAGCAACAGTTTAAATCCAGAACTTGGGACTTCAAACCTCTTCAGGTAAAAAGTGCTCTGAGAACCGAGAGGAGACCAGGACCTACCTGCTTGCCAAAGCACCCAAGCTGTTTCGTCAGGTGGCCTCACTCAGCAGCAGAAAATCCTGTTCAGACGCTCCATGCAGAAGGGGTGTTCAGCCCTGGGGAGCCCTTGTTAGCTATGGCCTGCAGCTTTCTTCCACTGGAAATTTCAACATCCAAAAAAGAGACTGAACGTAGAGATCTTTACCGTGACTTTGTCCAGCAGCTACATAACAATGCTACCTTGTCCTCAGACACTTCCGGCTGCTTTGCCCCACTGAACTTAACCTTTTCAGACAGTTTTCCTAAAAAATTATTCTAAGTGAGAAGGTAAGGGTAGACGGGGCCAAAACCACTTTGTGTATCTGAGCCACACTCCATCATGGTCGGCCATAACTTTCGACTTTGCCCAAGACTCAACTAGCTGATTTTGCTTTGAAACTTATGCAACATCTCTTTATCAAATGTCAAGGGGAGAGCATTGAAAATGAATAGGAATTTCAGTGAGATCATCATTTTAACCAAATTAACCCTTCCTAAGATAGTTAGAGGTAGACTGTCCCAACCCTTCATTTGTTTACATGCCTCGGTCATGATACTCTCAAGATTTCTTCCTGCAATCTTCCCCACCTCATGTGTTATCATGATACCCAAGTATTTCAACTCACTACTCTCCTTTGCATTCCCCTTGGGCCATTGATAATCTATATTCCACAACATAACTTCAGTTTTCTCCTTATTTACCATGTATCCTGCTATCCTCCCAAAACTCGTAATTAAATCGTCCAAAACTGGCAAGGATTGCTTTAGATTACTCGTATAAAGCATCAAATCATCTGCATATAATGCTACTTTCCTAACCTAATTCTCACACTGACACGGGGAATCATTGACTCACTCCTAATCTTACAGGCCAATGGTTCTATGTAGAAATCAAACAAAAAGGGGGATGACGGGCAACCCTGTCTAGTACCCCTCTTGATTGTAAAAGAGCGGGTTAAGGTACCATTAACCAAAATGTTTGCCACCGGATTCCGGATATCAGATTTAAGATCCTTATAAACCTACTCCCCAAGTTGAGAAACTCACAAAGGTCGAATTTACTGTGTCAAATACCTTGCAGCATCAATCATCACCACCGCTAAAGGGGCTTTACTTGAACTTGCTATATCTATAGCCCCAGATGTCTACCCTTTATGAACCCCTCTTGATCTTCATGGATGAGTTTCTCAAAGACCCTACCTAACCTCTTTGCAAAAAATGTTTGCAAAGATTTTGTAATCACTATTCAATAGTGAAATAGGCCTATATGAGTCACTCCTAGTAGGGTATTTCCAGGGTTTTGGTATTAAGGTAATTGTTGCCTCTCTCCATAAGCCTTACCTATACTATCACCCAGAATCTATAAACTTCCAGCGGTAAACCATCTGGCCCCGGCGCCTTTCCTGATTTGCCAGAACTGATCATTTCTTCCACTTCTACCCGACTAATTCCTTCATTCAGATTTTTCCTATCTTCATCCCCCAAGGCCATGAGATCTACATCTTCTAACCAATTCTGAACCAGCCCTGGAGTTCTTTCTGCCTTCTCTGAGTAAAGATTCAGAAAATAGTCTTGAAATGCCTCTCCTATATCCTTATTTCCCCTGCAAATCTCCCCTACATTGTTCAACTGAATTCCCTCCACCTTATTCCTAGTCTGGTTTGAATTTGTCTGCCAGGCTAAAACTTTCCCACACTTTTCTCCGTATTCAAAAAATATTGTCCTATTAGCTTTCCATCTCTCTTTAACTCTGTTATCTAATTCAATTATAAATTTATTTTGGAGTTCTTGAAGAACCTTAGCAAGTCTTTCGGTCTCTTCCTTCTGAACCTCTTTGCTTATCACATCCCTTTCAACTACTTGAATACACTCTTCTAAGGAACTAATCTTGCTCATATAGTTTCTCCTCTTGAAAGAAGATGCTCTAATCAGCCTGCCTCTCAAAAAAGCTTTAAAGGCATCCCAAACTATCTCAGGAGGAGAAGAACCAGCATTTAGCCTGAAAAACTCTTCTGTATCCTTTTTTAAACTTGCGACAATAGTTTTATCTAAAAGGAGAGTTCTATCTAAGGTCCACCTACTCTGTACCTCGTCCCCTCTAAACCCAAAACTCACACTCACTGCAGAATGATCCAAGAGGTGTACTCCCACATGAACATTTTTTTCAACCCTCTCTCTCAGCCTCCCATCTACCGGCACATAATCAATCCTAGATTGATGTTTATACTTTTTATTATTATATGTGAATCCTCGCCTTGAACCCATCGACTCCCTCCAAATATCATATAACCCAAAATGGGACATCATGTTAATCACCTGAGATCACATCTTTTCATTGGACTTTGACCTATTGCCTCCTGATCTATCTAAGTTATAGTTTAGTACTATGTTAAAGTCCCCTGCCCAGATTATCGGGTCTGTGAATTGTAATAAATGTTGAAACAAATCTCGCAATGGCAGGACATCATCCTTATTTGGGCCATAATAGCCAAGTAATGTGAACATTTAGTTAAAAGCTCTCAATTTCCCTATCACCAATCTGCCTGCTTTGTTCACTGGAAGGAAAGGAAGGACATTTCTGGAGGATTTTTAACTAATATAGCCACACCTTTACTACCACCGGCCTGAGTTGAGCTTAACATATATTGAATCCATTGATATAGTTTAAACAACTCGGTGCACTCCTCCCTAGATAAATGTGTCTCTTGCAAGATTATCAACATAGCTTGAGTATCTTTAAAATAATGTATTAACCTCTTCCGTCTACCTCTTACCCTTAAACCATTAACATTCCAAGATAGGAGCCTTAACACGTCACCCTTCATTTTCCTTTCTGACACACTCCTCGACTGTCAACCAACCCTCGAGGTTAACAGAAATCATCTATAATATCAAATACCTATAACTGAGGAGAAAGCAAAATCAGCAGTTTCATATGGGGCAGTAGGAGAATACGTATAGCTTGGAAGAAGCTTAGGCGGAGGAGAGAGAAGGGAGGACTTGGTCTTCCGGATTTACAACTCTATGCCTGGGCAACTTTGTTCAAAAATATGAAGGGTGCTTTTGGTGGGTCCATGATTTCGGGATTAGAGCAGATTTTGGAAGCAATGGTGAAAGCCGAGAGGGTTTACAAATTTGGAGATCCAAAAATGTTTAAGAAAGTAAGGCTCAGACTATTGGCAGATGCGGCAAAAGTGTGGTACGAGATAAGGAAGGCCATAAATCTACCTTATTACAGTAAACATGCCCCTATATGGAACTCCCCTAGTTCGCCAGAATGATCTAAAGATGTGTTGGCTGTTCCCTTGAGAGAGGCTGGGTTTGTGCAGTGGGGCCAAATTTGCACGGAGGAGGGCTTGGTTCCTTATGAAGGTCTTGTAAGAGGCACAGGGGGAAGGTTCTCCAAATTTAAGTATTTTCAAATAAAGGGTTGGGTCAAAAAATGTCGGGAAGGAGTGGGTAGCTCAAATGTGGTTGAAAGTCTACTCCAGGGAGGTGTAATGAATAAAAAAGATCTAGCAAAATGGTACAGGGCACTTTTGGATACAATAGACGGAGCTCCTCTGTAAAAATCATCTTCCATGAGTTTAAATGTTAGAACTATGGCAAGTATCCGTTGCAATGTTGTATTCCATAGTTAAGCCAGCAGGTCTACAGAGGAATAATTTGTTTACGATTTATAGGGTATACTGGACAACGAAAAACTAACTAAAGTGAAGTCTGGATGTAAATTTAGTTGTGGTAAATGTGCTTTAGATTCTGCAGACAATTTGCATATGTTTGTGGAATGTCCCCTTCTAAATTGGTTTTGTAGAGAGATTAGTGATTTTATAAACATAATATTGTCTTCGAATTATAAAATAACCCCTTCTCTGATTTTCTTTGATTGTATACACGGTGAAAGGATCAAAAAGGATAACGCTAAGTTGGTGTCCTATATGATACTGCTGGCCAGAAGAGAGATATGTAGGAAATGGACTAGCCAATCCCCCTCAACGTTTGTAGAATGGAAAGATTCTTTATTGTATAATTTAATGTGTGATACTAGGGGAAAGGGCTGCACTGGGAAGAGTTTGGAATTTTGGGATCCATTAATAGACTGGTTTGTACGGAATATGTTTTTTCCAATGAATATTCATGGTTAAGTCCAAAAGAGCTTGATTTGGAGTATCACAAAGGTAAATCAGCTCAAGGATGCAGATTGCCCCTGTTTTCATATGATTGATCTGATAGTACTGAATGGGTAATGAACTGAAAGGAGTTAAACCCTGGAGGTTTATTTGTCGGATATTCAGATAATGGGGTGTGACTGAGGACAACAAAAAAATACTCATCAACTAGATGCCCGCAGATGACACTTTTTCTTTTATGCACAAGAGTGAACACAAAACGTTACAAATTCATAACTCTGGCACTACTAATTGGAATTCTGTTGTTTTGTTGTCAGATAATTTTTACATTTTATTCTATTTGTCTAAAGTGATGTGGGGGTTTTCTAGGGTTGTGTTTTCACTTTACTACTGTTTAAGTGCTTCATAAATACTTTACACATTACACTTTACAGAAGCCTGACTGCTCTGTGCCAAGCTACTAGAGAGTCAAGGACAGGTTAATAAAGTGACTTTTGTGGTGCAACATGTGAGAAAGTAGCCTCTTTCTAACATGGTTACTCCCATTTTGGCCTGTTTGTCAGTGTGTTTGACTGTGCCACTGGGATCCTGCCAACCGGTACCCCAGAGCTTATGTTCTCTCCCCCCTAAATGTGGTTGTTGGATACTGTTAACACAGTATTCCACTCATAATTGGCATACTGGTGCCCCTTTATCAGTCCCTACTATATGGTACCTAGGTACCCAGGGCATTAGGGTTCCAGGGGATCCCTATGGGCTGCAGCATTTCTTTTGCCACCCATAGGGAGCCCATGCGAAGGCTTTTACAGGACTGCCATTCCAGCCTGTGTGAAATGGTGCATGAGCCCTTTCACTGCCATTTACACTGCATCAGGTCACTTATAAGTCACCGATATGTCAGGCCTTCCAGACCTGAAAGCTAGCTGCAAAGTCCATGTGTGGGACGGCACCCTTGCACTACCAGAGGTGCCCCCAAGTCATCCAGGACCATTTTCCTGGACTTCGTGAGTGTGGGGATATCATTTTACGCCTGCAGTGGACATAGGTCAATACCTATGTCCAGCTTCACAATGGTAACTCTGAATATGGTAATGTAAGGTGTCTAATATCTTGGCATTATACCCCAATGCTGATTCTAGCATTGGTTGTATAATTTCATGCACTCTGGGGGCTCCATAGTGGATCCCCAGTACTGCCATAACTGCCTTCTGAGTTTTCCAGGCAGCCCCAGCTGCTACCACCTCACACACAGCTTCCTGACCTCCTGTTGCTCAAGTAGCTCGAGCTCAGGGAGGCAGAAACAAAGGATTGATTTCCTGTGAAAGAGGGGTGTTACACCCTCTCCTGTTGGAAATAGGTGTTACAGGCATGGGAGGGATAGCCTCGCAGAGCCTCTGGAAATGCTTTGAAGGGAACAGATGGGGGCCTCCTTGCATAATCCAGTCTACACTGGTTCAGGGACCCCCAGTCCCTGCTCTGGAACGAAACTGGGGAAAGTAAAAGGGAGAGACCACTCCCCTGTCCATCACCACCCCAGGGGTGGTGCTTAGAGCTTCCCCAGAGGGTCCATGTGTTCTGCCATCTTGTTTTCAAGATGGGCAGGGAACTCTGGGAGCATCTGAGTCGCTAGTGCCAACAGGTGACGTCAGAGCCCTCCCCTGATAGGTGTTTACCTGTTTAGCTAACCAATCCCCCTTTCAGGGCTATTTATGATCTCTCCTTTGGGTGGTTCTTCAGATTTAGATTGCAAGACTCCAGCAGGAATCCTCTGCATCCTTTACTCCATCTTCTCACTGAAGAAACTGCATCTGGACCCTCCAGGAACTCTACAAACTGCAACAAAGAAGCAAAGACAACTTCTACAACATTGTATCTTCAGCCTCTGCAAGCAACTGCAACTGTTTCCCTGTCGTGCATCCTCCAAGGACTGCCTGTCTTCAGCCTGCACAAGAAGAGCAAAGGAATCTCCCTTGAAGTGAAGGAGTCATTCCCCTGCTTCAGCAGGCACCCCTCCGCATTGACGACCGGTGGCTTGGATACCTTCTCCTGATGGAGTGCATAGATCCAGCATCACGGGTGGTGGACTGAAGTGGCCCCAGCAGTCCTGACGTCCAGCTGTCCAACTTTAGTGAAAGTGAGGGCTTACCTCCCCATGGAAGACAGTACCCCCGTGCATCATGTGATTTACAGTTGCCAATGTTTGTGTACGATCTTCCACTAAGTTCTTCATGCACAGCACAGCTCCCGCCCCCAGCACACCTTCCTGTGACGCACAGCTTCCTGAGTGGTTCTCCAACGGCGTGGGATCACTTTGTGTAGTGCTGAGTGGGCCTCCATTGGCAACTTCTTTGTCCCCATGCTGTGGGACTCCGGTGCACCCTGCCTGGGCTTCTGTGGACTCTCTGAACTGCTGGGAGCCCCCTCTGGCTCCCCTTCCTGGGTAGAGTCGACCTGGTCCTTCCTGGTCTCGGGCAGCGCCATTTACCGCTAACCGTGAGCTTTGCGTTTACCAAGGCTTTTTGGTGGGATCCAGCAGTGCAAACCAGACTGTAATCATTCATCCAGCATGGGACATTATCTGCACCAACCAGGAACCCGCATCCATCTTCTTGGGTGCAGCACTGACTGTTGTTCTTCACTGGTGGTTCTTCTTTTGCACCTTCATCCGGGTTGGCAGGGACTCCTGTTCTTCCTGGACTCTTCAGTGCTTCTTGGACTTGGTCCCCTTCTTCCACATGTCTTCAGGTCCAAGAATCCACTGTTTGCAGTCTCTTCTGGGTCTTGCAATATCTTCTTTTTCATTCTCTTGTGTGTTGTAGGAACGTCCCTGTGATTCACTCCTACTTTCCTGGGCTCTGGAGTGGGATCTATTACTTACCTTTGGTGTTTCCTAATACTCCCAGCACCCCTCTACACTCTACACTTGCGTAGGTGGGAAACCGACATTCGCATTCCACGTTTTAATAGATGGTTTGTGTTCCCCCAGACCCATTTCTAACTATTGTGATTTTCACTAATTACACTGTTTTCTAACTGTTTACTTACCTGTTTTTGGTTACTAGTGTATATATTGTGTATTTTACCTACCTCCTAAGGGAGTATAGTCTCTATGGTATTTTTGGAAAGTGTGTCACCAAAATAAAGTACATTTATTTTGTACAACTATTTTCTTTCATGTGTGTAAGTACTGTATGACTGTAGTGATATTGCATGAGCTTTGCATGTATCCTAGTTAGGCATTGGCTGCTCATCCACACTACCACTAGAGAGCCTGGCTTCTATACACTGACAACATACACTAATAAGGCATAACGTGACCTGGCATAAGTGTAAGTACCTTTGGTACCCACTACAAACCAAGCCAGCCTCCTACACAACCTGTCAAGGATTGTGGTTTTTTCTCGAGGTAACTCCCCTCTCATCCAAAAACCCAATTTCTAACAATTTCTCCAATAAAGAGCTCTGACAAATCATGGCATCACAAGCAGTGCATAAGCAGAAGTCCAACCAGTGCTTAAACTGTGCCAGCGTTTGGCACCATCATTTATTTCTAAACATTGGCACTTATTTATGACAGTCTAGCTCCTTGTGATGCTGTGCATCTATTTTTCAGCAGATCGCATTAATACATTTTTCAATATAACTAAAAATTTAAATTATATGAAAAAAATCATTCAAAAAATATTAAAACACTCAGATCCAGGCCTCCTAACAGCATAAGGTAACCTGTAGAATGTTGAAAACTGTTACAGATGTATTGTGTGATGTTTAACATTTGGCAGTAGTTGCAGGGTAATGAGTAGTGCCAAACACAGTGCCCTCCTGAAAAGTACCTCGGCCCGTACACTTATACATAGTGATTTTTTTTCCAAAACTTAACGCTGAATCCCACCTTGAAAAAGAAAAGAATCCCATTATTTAGACTGGCTGTTTGGAGGCATTTCAAGACACCGAAACATATCCCCTCAATTCAGGTATAATAAGTTGCGTGTGCTTATATATAGTTACCACAGATCTAAACCCTATTTTCCCTACGGTCCCAGCTGCATGAGACATAGAAGAAATCGCTCTTATTTTGGCTGACGATTTTGTTAACTTCTGTTTGCTTACATGCAGCTGAGCATCTTACAGTGCACAATGATGATATGATTAGGACTCTGCCCATGAAGATTTCTCCCTACCCTCGAACAAGGCGTTATGGTGCAATCTTAATATTCCCAGCTTGTCCCCAGCGTCTTCAAACTTGGACTAGCAGTGTGCGTACAGCACGCGCCGTTTGATTAATGAACAATTATTTTGAGTTACTCATTAAAATACTTGCCTCTGGGATTGTCTTAATTAGCTACATCCAAAGGATTTCACTATCACTGTGCAGACAGATTGCGCCTTTAAAAAAATGATAGAAAGAAGGGTAATCATGATGGAATACCTTGAGGAACAAGAAATAAAATTAAGTAGCTCATTCTCTGTGCTTCTGGGACTTACGCCCCAAGACTCTTGAATCACTGCACATTTTAAGTGATGGGAAAAGCAACAAGATGTAAGTCTTTAATTACAAAATGCCAGACTGCGTGGGAGTACGGAATGTGCTAAAGAATAGGAACAAACCACACATGAAAAATAAATGCAAAGAGAAAAGGGGCAATAAAACATACATCTTTAATGGAGAAAATATTTGCCTTCCAAACGTTTGATGTGTGTTTGCAATCGAAGGGAACTGTGAAGTAGAAAAAGCGTATAATGGCTGTGCAAGGATGTACTGTGTATAGTGTGTCTTCACAAGTCAAATGTTATGCATACAAGACAAAGCTGAAGTATTGGGCATAGCATGCTTATTGGAGATGAGGTGAATAAAAATGGGCAGACAATTTACTTGCATTCCCAGTTATTCCTTACAGTACCTGCAGTGGAGTAACAAAACTTGAGAGGGCTCCCTAGCAAATTACTTGGAAGGGCCCCCTCCGGACTTCTTCAGGAGCTGTAAGGCCTGGGTACTGTGCTGAGGGAGCCCCCTGGAGCTCGGGCCCCACCCTCAACCCCCCCACCCTATTTGTTACACTTGTGAGTGAGTACCTGCTGCGCTTCCCAATTTTGGGCACTTCAAATTACTACCTCTGTCTGATACAACTTCCTTAGGGAAACCGACAGTGGAAAAGATTCACAGGAGGGCTTTTGCCTCTGTAGGTGTTATAGTGGTCCTTAAGGGGATAGCTTCTGGATATCTTGTGGCATGGTCCACTACCACAAGGATGAATCTATTGCCAGAAGCTGTTGGAGGGTCAAGGGGGCCAACAATATCAACCCCTACCCTTTCAAAGGGCACCCCAACCACTGGCAGTGGGATTAAGGGGGGCTTTGTGGTGCCACCAGTCTTGCCACTCACTGGCTTGGCAGGTGACACAGGAGCGACAAAACTCCTTTGTGTCTTCTGACATATGGGGCCAGAGAAAATGTGGAACAAGTCTGTCCCATGTGTTACTCTGACCTAAATGCCCAGCCAAGGGAATGTCATGAGCTAGAGTTAGGAGGAATTCCCTAAACTGGAGGGGGATGACCAGTTTCCCGGTGGCACCAGTTTTAGGGTCCCTTGCTTCAGTACAGAGGAGATTATTCTCCCAGTAAACTCTGTGGCTGTCATTGACATTCCCATTCTGCTGTTTGACAGCTTGCCATCTGAGACCCTCTATTGTGGGACAGGTCTGCTGTGCCACACTCAGTTCCTCCCTGGCAGTCCCCCTGCACCCAAAAGCTTAGCTGCATCAGCTTCAAGCTCCTCTGATGTAGGTTCTGCACAGCGGGAAGACTCCACCTCATCAAAAGGGGAATAATCTGGAGAGGGAGGGATAGTGGAGAAGGGTTTGCCCTTTCCACCCCTAGTTTTTGGGAGCACTTGGTCCATTGTTCCAGGATCCAAGTTTCCCTGTCCTCTTTGCTTCTTGGCCTGAGCCCTAGGAAGAGCACAGATATGGCCAGGAATGCCTAGCATTGCTGCATGGGCCTCCAACTCCTCTCTGCCCAAGCGGAAGCCTCCAAATCATTTCCTAGCAGACATTCTACAGGTAAGTCAATGGCTACCACAATTGTCTTTGGACTAGTACCCCCCCCCCAGTTGAGATTCACAACTTTTCTTAGGGAGAGGTCAGATCTGAGTCCACAAGATACTAATGCAACAAGTCAGACACACAATTATTCAATATATGCTCTCTCAGAATCAAGTTATATAGGCTTTCATAGTCAGTCACTTTACTGCCATTTAACCAACCTTCTAGGGCCTTCACTGAACAATTTACAAAGTCTGTCCAATCCTGTGATGACTCCTTTCTGGTCTCCCTGAACTTCATCCTGTGTTGTTAAGTGGTTAAGCCCAGACCATCTAAGATTGCACTTTTGAGAATATGGTAGTTATCTGCATCCTCTTCTCTGACAATAAGGAGTCTATCCCTCCCCTTGCCAGAGCAAGATAGCCACACGATAGCAGCCCACTGAACTTGAGGGACCCTCTGAACTTTACAGGCCCTCTCAAGTGTGGCAAACCACTTGTATATGTCATCTCCATCCTTGTAAGGAGGGCCAACTTTATGCAGATTTCTTGAATCAAATGAGGGTTCCCTAACATTAGAATTCCTAAAACTACTGCTGCCACCATGGGGAACTAACCCAAAACCCTGCCTTTCCTTTTCCACAGCCAGGGATTCCCTGTCTAAGGCCAAATGTTGCTGATGTAGCCTCAGTCTGGCCTTGTCTAACCTCAGCTTTCTGAGTTCCCTATCTAGGGACTGGTCCTCAAGGTTAGAATTGTGGGATACATCTGAGACAGAAATAACATTGGAATTTGCAGAGGCTGATCTTTTCCGAACTGCAGCCACCCTAGTGACCTGGCCTCTAAGTGCGAAGGGAGCCCTACTAGAGTGTGAACCCCTTCCCACTCCCAGTTACACTAGGGGGTTTGGTAATAGAAAGATCAGTGGAAGGACCCTCCCCAGGATTATCTGTGTGCTCCTCTGAGCCTGCTGGTAGGACTCTTCCTCTACCCCTCATTTGACTGATCCTGACCAGTGCTGAGTACCTGGTCATCCTTCAGGAGGAGATTTAAGAGGAATTCCTTAATGGGGTTCTTCCCAATCCATAAACTTCTTTCAATACAGAGAACCCTCAAACCTTTAAAGTTAAGATCCTCAGTTGTTGTTTTCACAACTCTAGGGGTAGCTTCTACAGAAGACATATTGAAAGAGAAAACGTTTAGGGAAAGTGAGTAAAAGGTTAGTAGACTAACAAAACTAATGTTTTAGAGCAAAGAAAAAAACTTTTCAGAAACTTTGTAAAACGTTTGCAAAGTTTAAAGAACTTTTTTAGAAAGTTAGAAATTACTTCTAGGTATAGATTATGTACAGCTCTAAGTATTGGAGCAAGCTTTTCTTGTGACTAGCACTAGTAACAAAGTGGTAAAGCAATTGCAAGTACTTATCCCAATGCTGCATCACCATGTAGGAGGCTGGCCTGGTTTGTACTGGGTACATAGGATAGTGCAAACAATAGGAAATGCTATAGGATGTAATGGGAGAAAATATGTCTTGGGGCAACACAAAGCATATACTAAGAAAGTGGAATGCTAATCATGAATTCCCCCCTAGAATAGTGTAGTGTGTCAGAATCACTGGGAGAGTAAGTATACAGCAAAGGTAAATAAAATACCCCACCCCACAGCCAAGGAAAGTAGGAGTGAAGTACTGCAAGTTTCCTTAGGACACACTACAAGTTGTGATTAGAGTTATTGCAAGAACCAAGCAAGACTGCAAACAACAAATGGTGGATTCCTGGACCTGAAGACCTGCAAAGGAAGGAGACCAAGTCCAGAAGTTCAAAGAAGTTCCAGGAAGGACAGGAGCCCCTGCTAACCAAGAAGAGGGTACAAAAGAAGAGTCCCAGGTTGGACAAAGACTGCAGAAATATACCCAAGGAAGATGTCAGCTGGTTCCTGCATGATGCACTGGATGTCCCACGAAAAGAAGTTGGATGCAGGCGAGTTTTGGTGCTGGATTCCTCCAACAAGCCTTAGTTCTGGCAAAGTTGTGTTTTGCATCAAAGTAGTGCTGTCTAGACCCAGGAGGGACCTGGGGGTCTCAACTCTGTGTGTGGGGGAGGAGGGGGCTCTCAGCACTTCAGAGAGCCCTCAGAAGACCAGACAGAACACATGGGAGTCGCAGAACACGGGGACAAAGGAGGTGGAAAATGCAGTTGGTACAACACTACAAAGGAGGGTCCTACGGCGCCGGTGGTCAAGTCAGCAAGTTGAGCGTTGCAGGATAGAGTGCTTGGGACCGGGGCCAGGCTGTCCTCCAAGGAATTTTGCAAATAGTGCCCAGAGGCCTCAGGAGGTGAAGAAGATGTGGTGCACACGGGTGCTGTCATTCTCAGGAAAGGGAAGGTCTTACCTCCTCCAAATTAGGACAGCAGGACCTCAGGACAGTCTGTGTCAAAGGGGTCTACCCTCTGTGTTCCAAGGAGCATGCTCGTCTCCAGGAGAGGAGTCCAAGAGAACCGGTCATCGACATAGAAGGTGCCTGCTTCAGCAGGGGAGTGACTCTGTCACTCCAGGGGAGATTTCTTCGGTCCTTCTGGTGCAGGGTGAAGACAGGGAGTCCCCAGAGCATGCACACCATGGAAACTGTTGCAGTTGCTGGCTGGAGCTGAAGTTGCAGAGGAAAAGTAGCCCTTCTGGATACTTTGTTGCTGTTACAGCGGTTCCTGGAGCAGTCTGTGGTTGATCTGAGGGCAGAGGATACAGTAGTAGTTGCAGAGGATTCCTCCTGGAAACTTGCAAGTAGAACCTGAAGAGAACCCACAGGACAAACCCTAAATAGCCCTGAAAGGGCGATTGGCTACCTTTTCAGGTATGGACCTATCAGAAGGGGTCTCTGACGTCACCTGCTGGCACTGGCAACTCAGAAGCCTCCAGAGTGTCCCACCACCTTGGAAAACAAGATTGCTGAAGTCTGGGACACACTGGAGGAGCTCTGGGCACCACCCGTGGGATGGTGATGGACAGGGGAGAGATCACTCCCCGTTCCTTTGTCCAGTTTTGCGCCAGAGCAGTGACTGGGGATCCCTGAACCGGTGTAGACTGGCTTATGCAAGGAGGGCACCATCTGTGCCCTTCAAAGCATTTCCAGAGGCTGGGGTAGGCTACTCCTCCCCCGCCTGTAACACCTATTTCCAGAGGGAGAGGGTGTAACACCCTGCTCCCAAAGGAAATGCTTTGTTTTGCCTTCCTGGGACTGAGCTTGCCAGACCCCAGGAGGGCAGAACCCTGTTTGTGAGGTGGATTGAAGCTGTAGCTGCATTGAAAGCCTCAGAGAGCTGGTTTGGCAGTACTAGGGTCCATGGTGGAGCCCCCCAGGATGTATGGAATTGGCTCCACAAAACCACATTTGGAATGGGGGAACAATTCCGTGATCTTAGACACCTTACATGGCCATATTCGGAGTTACCATTGTGAAGCTACATATTGGTATTGACCTGTATGTAAGTGCATGCGTGTAATGGTGTCCTTGCACTCACAAAGTCCAGGGAATTGGCCCTGAACTATCTGGGGGCACCTTTGATAATTCAAGTGTGCCCGCACACTTAGGGGGTCATTCTGACTCCCGCCGGCCGCGGTAACCGCGGTGCCGGCGGGAGCGCCAGAATACCGCTGCGCGGTCAGAAGACCGCCACGGTTATTCTGTGTTTCCTGCTGGGCTGGCGGGCGACCGCCAGAAGGCCGCCCGCCAGCCCAGCGGGAAACCCCTTCCCACGAGGAAGCCGGCTCCGAATGGAGCCGGCGGAGTGGGAAGGGTGCGACGGGTGCAGTAGCACCCGTCGCAATTTTCAGTGTCTGCATGGCAGACACTGAAAATCTTTGTGGGGCCCTCTTACGGGGGCCCCACGACACCCCTCACCGCCATCCTGTTCCTGGCGGTCAAAACCGCCAGGAACAGGATGGCGGTGAGGGGGTCGGAATCCCCATGGCGGCGCAGCAAGCTGCGCCGCCATGGAGGATTCCACAGGGCAGCGGAAAACCGGCGGGAGACCGCCGGTTTTCCGTCTCTGACCGCGCCATACCGCCGCGGTCAGAATGCCCTTGGGAGCGCCGCCAGCCTGTTGGCGGTGCTCCCGCGGTCCCCGGCCCTGGCGGTCAGAATGATCGCCTTAGTAACTTTACACTTAGCCTTCATTAAATGGAGGTTAGACATATAGGTGACTTATAAGTTACTTAAGTGCAGTGAAAATGGCTGTGAAATAGTGTGTGCACTATTTCACGCAGGCTGCAATGGCAGGCCTCTGAAAGGGTTTGTCTAAGCTCCTCATGGGTGGAAAAAGAAATGCTGCAGCCCATAAGGATCTCCTGGAACCCCAATGCTCTGGGTACCTAAGTATCATATACTAGGGACTTACTAGGGGGTCCAGTGTGTCAATTGAAATTGGTAAATGAAGTCACTAGGCTATAGTGACAAATTTAAAAGGAGAGAGAGCATAAGCACTGAGGTTCTTATTAGCTGAGCCTCAGTCACAGAGTTAGGCACTATACACACACGCACACACACTAGGCCATAAATTATGAGAACTGGGATCCTGGCCAGCTGGATCCCAGTGAGACAGGCAAAAACATACTGACATACAGGTACAAATGGGGGTAAAATGCCAAGAAAGATGGTACTTTCCTACACACTACGGACAGAGCTTCCGACTTTGAAACTGAGAAACGAGGTTGGAGTCTCAATAAAGGCTCTTTGCAAATCACTTAGGACCTGGTTACGAGTTACAGGTTAAATTCTCACACATTAATTGTGAGTTCAAAGGCGCATAATGCACCCACATCCAATAGTTTTGAAATAACTCCATCTTCATCAAATTTCAGTAGGTCATTTACTAAAAGTGTTGCAGCACCGCGCTGCATCAAAACTGGCAGTGCCGCATGGCGTCACTTGAGAAATCAGGAATGCACAGTATTTAAAACATTATGGTGCACTCCTGTATTTTCCCTAGCGTTGGCCCTAAAATTAGCTGCCTAGTGCCAACGCAGGCACTTTTGCACCACAATGCAAGGGTGTGCAGGAAGAGACTCCTTCCTGCACATAAACTATAATTAATGGTGTTTTGATCTTCAGATGTGTGCTGCAGATTGCAGCACACATCAGTAAAGCAAAAACAAGGAGAAATACAAGTATTTCTACTTGTATTTCTACTTGTAGCACAAAACTAACTTCACCCTGTATGTATATATATATGTATATATATATATATATATATATATATATATATATATATATATATATTTATTTCATGGCAACCAGATTTACACCCATTCAAATTTTCCCTTTCATCATTTGTTAACTGCAGTGACTGAATAAGTAAAAGCTAAGCAGTAGGACACATGATAATCAGTGACCCCTCACCAATATTCTATAGTGAACCTGTTGTGTTGGCTCTCATTATAACAATAAGACTGCTGGATTCAGGTGGCAGCATCACTGGATTGTGGGGAAATACGTCCAATTCCACATTGTTTGACAACTGTCACCCTAATCCTTACGGCCAGCTAGCAGTATCTCCCCAGTGCCCAAGAGTAGAGGTGATTTGTGGCAGCCATGCATATAATATTCTGATATACTCAGGGAAATCGTGGTGGAAAAAATCTTGCCCTTTGTCTCACATATGCAAAGACAAACAGAAGCAGGTTCAACAAATTTTATTGAATCAGCTGCATTATTATAGATAAAAAGGCATGCAGTGCAATGATAAGGATAATGAAACATGATAATAGCAGATTGGTGACTGTTAGAAATGGGGTCTTTGGTTGGCAGTCAGGTTACCCCCAGTCCAAGCAAGGACCCTCATTCTAGTCAGGGTAAGTCACATACAATCCAAATTATCCTGTGCCCACCCTCTGGTAGTTTGGCACTGAGCAGTCAGGCTTAACTTAGAAGGCAATGTGTAAAGTATTTGTGCAATAACTCATGCAATAACACAGTGAAGACACCACAAAAGGACACCATTCAGGTTTAGAAAAATATAAGATATGTATCTGATTACTTTAAGGTCAAAACAAGAAAGATTTGATAATCTCTAGTTGAAAATATCACTTTGGTATCAATAAGAAAAGTATTAAGGCCCTCATGACAACCTTGGCGGTCGGACGAGGACGACTGCCAAGGTTGTACTGCCGGTCGCATTTGGACATCCCTGCTGGGCCAGTGGGCGGAAACAGAGTTTCCACCCGCCGACCGAGCGGGTATGTCAGCGGTAACATTGCAGCCAGCTCCTAATGGAGCCGATAGCAATGTGGCAGTTCGGCGGGTGCAGCAGCACCCGTCGCACTCTTCACTGTCTGCCAGACAGACAGTGAAAATCGTGACGGGGCTGTGCCTGGGGGCCCTTGCACTGCCCATGCTCAGTGCATGGGCAGTGCAGGGGCCCCCAGGGGCCGCACGACTCCCCTTTCCGCCAGCCTTTCCAAGGCGGTCTCTACCGCCATGGACAGGCTGGCGGGAAGGGGAGTCATAATCCCCAGGGCAGCGCTGCAAGCCCTGGTGGATTATAACCGCCGGGACAGCTATAGCGGAAAACCGCCGGTCCCGGTGGTGTGACCGCGGCGCAACCGCCACGGTCAAAATATGGCGAATTGTACCACCAGCCTGGGTTGTAATGAGGGCCTAAGTTCTTAAAAGCAACAATTGTCTCATCCCACTTCTCTGTCTATGGCCTGGGCACGTCTGTCACCGCATTTGGGAGTGTAGACTGAGACCTGCATGAGCCTCTGGTGACCTCGGAAGCTCTGAGACAGACCCGAACCCCATCCCCAGCATCCCAAGAGCACCCAACCAACCAGTCTTGTGTCATAGCAGATACCTCGCAGGGTGAAACCATGTACCGTATCCTGCAGGAGATCCCGGCAGTGGGCCGCAGGCTCGAGGGGATGGATAGCATGATGACCTCCCTAACAGAGGATACAAAGTCAATGCGTCTGGATATCGCGGGCTTCCAGTCGAGAGTGACTGTACTGGAGCAGCGAGTGACAACAGTTGAGACGCAGGCCGTGCTCGCCTCGGATAGAGACCAGGAGCTCTTGTATCTCCGCAGCAAGGTCATCAACCTAGAAGACAGAAGTCGTAGATACAATGTCCGCTTTCTTGGCTTCCCGGAAGATATAGAGGGAGCGGACCTGCAGTCCTTCCTAAAGAATACTTTACCTCAACTCACTGGCCTAACCTTTGACCCCCCCGGAGTTTCAAAGAGCACACAGACTGGGCCCCAAACGTTGAGAGGGGGCCAACCACCCACGGCCTATCATTGCTTGCTTCTTGTGACATACGCGGGCTCGACAGCTTTTGCAAAAAGTGCGCATGCAGGGTCCATTCTGTATGAATGACCTCCAGATACAGATGACGGCTGACTTCTCCAAAGACACTAGTGAGCACAGAAAAGCATTTCTAGCCCTGCGTCCCTGTCTGCGACAGCTGGAGATCAAGTTTGGTTTAGTCGAACCGGCAAGGATGTGGATCACAAAGAATAATGTATCCAAGGACTTCTATGATCCGACGGACCAGAGCCTTTACCTCAACAGCTTCTCAGACCACCCTATGGACACGGCCAGCCGGTCCCCATTCTGGGCTCTGATCACGACGGCCTTGAATTCACTACCAAAGGAATCTGCTCTTGAGCGACCAGATCACGACCCCTTAGAGCCTTTGAACAGAGGTAGAGACCTTGAAAGAGACTCCAAGAACCACGACGACAGGGGTCAGGTATTGCACGCATTGGCAAAGTATACTCAGCAAACAGACAGAGACAAGTCCTGCTCTCCTCTAAAGCCTTTCTCCAGCACCTACCTGAGAGTGAGAGAACTGGATGTATGACCTGCAGGTTGCTGAAGGTGATGCCGTCACACTCCAAGCGCTGTACAGAACTTACCTGTACCGAACTTACTGTCACGACAACTGGCAGATGAGTACTGAGTACTGTTCTTCCACTGTGCTCTTTTTCCTCTGTTTATCCTGCTCTAAGCTTGAGACATGTCTCCAATGGGTTGCAACCTAGCCACTGGTGCCACTCTGGTGTTCTACTCATAGCCATCACATCCTGTAACCAGGTCGACTTTGTGCCCTCCTCCACCACGGCTCCTCGCATGGAGAGAACGGCCGATTGTTACAAGTCATCAGTGATTGTGTGATGCTCCCCCCACCAGCGTTCCTCTTATAGACTATAAAATAATTTTTCCCCCTCACCCCCTTCCCCCACACCTACACACCAAATCACTGTACAAGATACGACTGATCCACTTTTTTTTCACCTCCACGTCCCCTTTCCCTCCTTTCCCGTACTTTAACGCAGATGTTTCACACTGCAAGAAGGTCACATTGTAATTATGGGGCGATGGGATCATGACCCGACCCTAAGAGTCGGCCCTCCCCCCTTTTGAGAGGCGTGTCCCTCTCCCCTGCCTCCTCCCCCTCTGCCTGGACCCTGTGATGCAGCCCCTCCCCTCCCGCTCTCCCCCATGTAAATTCTCTCCTCCCCCTCTCTTTGACTGGCACCTCGCCCTTTTCCCCTCTCTTCCCCTGCATGTACTCTTTGACTCCTTCATCAACCCCCCTCCCTCCTCCCCCCTCCACCCACACTACACTGTCAAACTCCTACTCGTTTACTTTGGATTCTTCTCTGGTACCCCCATGGTGGATCCTGCTGCAAGATGTTGTTGTTAAGGGTGGAGAGATGATAAAAGGGGGCTCTGACATCCTTGCTATTCGATGGGTGCCTGCCCTTCCTGGTTAGAGGGCCCGGTGGTCGGGATAGAGGTTTCTTGGTCTGGGCTTAGACCCGCAGACTACAGTCACCGAAGAGTGGAGTTTTAGAGCTCTGCTACAGCTTCCCTTTATCCCTTCTCCCCCTTCTACCCTTTTCTTTTCTTCTTCTTTTCCCTACTTCCTTCTTGCTATTACTTGTTTGTGTAACCATTTACAAACCCCCCCTTCCTCACAGCTCTTTGTAATTACCCCCTGCTCCTCTTTCCTATCATTATCTCTTTCTATCCCTCCCCTCTTCCTTGGTCGTCCTATTTTTATTTTGTCTCTTGATTGCCCTACCTCTGTATCCTCTCCGTCCTGCACTCTCGACCTGCTGAGACTATAACCTCACCCCCTCATCTTCCACCCTTTCCACCCCCTCCTCCTGACTCTTGTCCTTGTCTTCCACCTCGCCTGTCTTCTTGGGCTAGTGCTAGTACCCACCTTCTCTTCCCCTATAGCTCACATATTTTCACTCTTAACCCTCTAACTGCCTTGTATTACCCCTCACCTTTTCCGCATACATCTGTTACTCTCTATTGATACTCAGGCGCGATCAACACAGTAGTTCTCATATGACAGGATCTCCCCCAACTACATCTACCCCTATGCAGATCATATCCTGGAACGTCAATGGCCTGACCAATTTCATTAAGCAAAAAAAGATTCTCTCATACCTCTAATCGAAGCGAGCAGATATAGCTCTGCTACAAGAGACCCACTTAGATAGGGTGGAATCTGCTAAACTGCACCAGGACTGGGTAGGGACAGCATTATACAGCTGTAGCCCCACCTCCGGGGAGAGAGACAATGGTACCCCACGAAAATGTGGCATTGCCATACTAGTGCGGAAAAACATTCCCTGCTTGGTTTCCAAAATGTGGATAGACACGGACGGTCGTTATGTGTTCTCTAAACTCAAGTTTGGAGACTCCTCCCTCTGTGTGAGATCCATCTATGCTCCCACGAGTTCCAAACATTTGTTCTTCCTGCGACTCAATCGCCTGCTATCAGAAATAGGGGCCACCAGATATGTCATAGGAGGAGATTGGAACCTGGCCAGGGTTGCTGTGTTAGACAGGACGGGCCCCTTAGATGTGGCCAACAATGGGGATAGGGCCCTCTAGTCTGACGTGATGCAGGACAAGGGTCTAGTGGACTTCTGGAGAATGGCATACCCGACCGATAAAGAATACACTTTCCTGTTGCCGGTCCATGGTACACAGTGCCGGTTGGACTATTTCCTCATCTCGCATGGCCTCGTGGTGCAGGTTACGGACACCCAGATTCTGGAGGGTGGTCTATCGGACCATTCTCCTGTGCAAAATGCGGTCCACATAGGCCTGTCGTCTCCCGGTCGCAAACCCTGGAGATTGGCAGTCCACCGATATCGCTCTCCACAGGGCAAGGAACGACTACGAGAACATGTGTCCACATACGTCCAGAACAATCAGGGCTCTACTGACTCTCAGAGAGTACTGTGGGCAGCGGCTAAGGCAACTATACGAGGGCAGATGATGAGAGACGCTGCACTGACAAACAAGGACAGGAAAGCAAAACAAGAGGGCCTGGAGAAATCTGTATGTCAGCTGACGCGGCAATACACAGACGACCCGTCCCTGCCCGTGGGCAGACGTTTGGAATCTGCCCGCATGGTGCTTAACGACTCGCTCACCACACGGGCCGAATACGCACTTCAGCGCATACAGAGTAGACACTACAAGTGGGGGAGGAGGCAGGGAGGCTGCTTGCGGCTCAACTCCGTCAGAGAACGGCAGCCATGGCCATACCCGCTCTGGAACAACGCTTACACATCTGCAGGACATAGTTAACAAGTTTGCATCTTACTACAGCCATCTCTATACCCCTGAGTCGACAACTACATGCGAACACATTGAAACCTTCTTAAGTGGCATAGCGTTACCCTCCCTCTCCGCAAATCGCCTGGTGAAGACGGCTTCCCAGCGGAATTTTACAAATGGACTGGGGGATGAGGTGCTTGATGTCCTACACGGAGCGCTGGATGAAGCCTGTTGGACGGGCTCTCAATGCATGATCTCTAACACGGCCATGATAGCAGTCATACCGAAACCTGGACGTGAACCCTTACTCTGCAGTAACTATCGGGCAATCTCCCTCTTAAACAGAGACACTAAGATCCTAGCCAGTGTTCTAGCGAACCGCCTACGTAAAGTTATACCCTCACTTATCCACCATTCCCAGGTAGGATGTGTGCCTGGTCGCACCTCCAGAAACCACTTACTTACCCTTTCCCACACCCTGCGGATATCTAGAAATGTGCCGGAAGCAGCCCTAACCTTATCTTTAGATTCTGAAAAGGCGTTCGACTGCATCGAATGGCCATACTTATTTGCGACCTTGAAGAGGTTCGGCCTAGGGTACCAGTTCATCTCTAAATTCCGCCTCCTATATGATCATCCCACAGCGCAGGTTAATTGTGGGGGCTTTCTCGCAGACCCCTTCCCCATTCACAGAGGGACCTGACAGGGCTGCCCCCTCTCACCTCTATTATGCTTCCTGGCTATGGAACCACTCGCATCTACTATCGGCACTTCCCCTCGATAACGGGACTCACTTTGCCTGGTGGTGTCTCAAAAATTTACCTCTATGCCGATGACATCCTACTCACAGTAGCGACCTTGAGCGCTCCCTCCCTGCGTTGCTGGAGACCATCGAGACCTTTGAACCTATCTTTGGTTATCGAGTGAACTGGGGTAAGAGCAAGGCCCTCCCCCCTCTCAAAGATGATGACGAAGGCCGACATACCCGGGTATCCATTTCGATGGACGCCGAAACACCTTAAGTATCTAGGAATACTGGTCAACAGAGGACTGGAACATATGGTGACGGATAATCTTACCCCTCTGATTAGACGAATGAGGCTGGACCTTGACAAATGGACCCATCGTTGCCTCTCCATGTGGTGCAAAGTGCAGGCGGTGATTCACTTATGCCCTCGGCCTCCTACCTCTCCAGGTGCCTCTCCCGTTGCTCCGCTGTGTGGATACAGTGATTAGAACCTTTATATGGAGCTCCATGCAACCCCGCCTTGTCCCTACCAAACTCATAGCGTGCCGCTCCTCCAGGGGAATGGGCCTCTCTTCGGGTGGAATACTGCACCCTAGCCTTACATTTGTCGCCCTTGGGTACACTAACATCGGACATAATAGAACTGCTACAGTGGATAACAATCGAGAAGGCTCTGCTTTCTCATAACGGAGACCTAGAGAGTCTCTATTGCGCTAGCTCATCCTCCTCTACATCTATAAATCTGATACTGAGGGCGACACGAGCGGCGTGGAGAAGGGCCCACCTACTGCTTGGAGTTCACCCTTCTCTACATACCCAAGCACTCTTGTGGAACAACGATAGCCTGCGGATAGTGGGGAGGGCCTTCACCTGGCTGTCTTGGAGGGAAGCTGGCATCGTCCATCTTGGCCTGATCCTGCAGGACGGGGTGATCAGGACTTTTGCCTCACTACTGGAGAGTTTCAGGCTTCACCCGCAACAAGAATGGCGGTTTCTACAACTTCAACACTGCCTGCAACATAATGCAGACATTGCCCAACAAGGATCTCAATCTTCACCTGTGATGCTCTACCTCCGAACGTGGGGAAAGCACAAAGGTGTTATGGCAGGTCTCTATGAGGTTCTCACGTGACATAAGTTCTCGCAACCCCTTCTAGAAAATCTCAGTTTACAATGGCAAACCCCCCTGCAGAGATCCTTTGACGCAGAAGACTGGTTGGGTTTACTGAAAGCACTGTACAGAGGTGTCCGCGAGGTTCGCTTGAAATTCTGCCTCTTTAAGATTATCCATGACTGGTACTGGACCCCGCTGAGACTACATAGAGCATAACTCCCACATGCGATGTGCTGGCGCTGCCTGGAGATGCACTGTGATTTACTTCACATTTTGGTCGACTGCCTGTCGGTCCACCCTTTATGGGAGGTCGTTAGCCTCACCCTTTCCACCTCAATTCCGCTCCCAGCATGGATGCCTCCCTCTCTTATCATCTTACACGATCTGGATACCCTTCCAGCACTATCGCGCCCTTCCCAGAGACTGCTGCATACTGCACTCGCCACGGCAAAGATCTGTATCCTTCGTCAATGGCGTTCGAGGGATCTCCCCACACCGGGTGAATGGATAACAGCAATGACCCGGATAGCAGCATGCGAGAAGATCATTTATAACCTTCAAGATCAGGCTGCCCTTTTCCACAGAATATGGGCCCCGTTCCTTGCTGACCCTCCGTCAACATAAACAACATAAACGTTGGTCTGCAAATAATGATCCCCTCCCCGCTGTTCCCTATCGTTTGACCGATAAACGGTGTTGCCCATGGTCTAGTACTCATACTCACCTACTTCACCACCCTCTCTCCCCTCCCCCGCTGCTCCCGCTTACGCATACACTTTCACACCACTACCCACTGACCTCCCCCTTTAGTCACTCTCTATCTTTTTCCCCTATTTACCTTAGCCCACCCTTCCCCCTCCCTCCCACAAATACCCTGTCCTCCCACCCCCCTTCGCGTTTTCCATTATTTGTTCCTCATTCACCACTCTCCCCCATTTCATATTTTGTATGCGCATCCTTGCTCTTTCTTTTCTTTCTTTTTCTTTCTTTTCTTTTCTTTTCTTCTCTTTTCTTTTCTTCTCTCCTCTTTCTTCTTGATATTCCCTGACCATTCACTCTGGACTTCTTATTGATGTGCTCCCCTCTTCTGCCTCCCCCCCACTCTCCACCATACTCTCCATCACTCACCCTCTTTCTCCCCACGATATACTGCTTATCCGTATAATTGCCGGGATGACACGCTCTCTATCGCACACTCTTCTGTAACCCTTGCACTGCCCCACTAAAACCGAGCCGCCCTGCTTGCTTGCAATTGTGTTAACCAATGAACCCGTGGCCTCGCTTGCGTTTTCCCCAACCCCTTCTTTCCTTACCCCCCAGTCCCCTGCCTCCTTAATATTGTTAAGGTTTGGTACCTATGGGATTGCAATTAATGACGTTTAATCAAGGCTGTATCCTATACAATGTGATTTGCACGTTTTGCACAAAAATATAGGCAACATGTATATGCATAAATATATGCCTTTCCTTCTGTATACTGTACTGTATAGTTTACAGTTGGCGATCCATGTTTTCTCCTTTATGTTTTGGACCCCTGTTACTAATACAATAAATGCAACACAAATTAAAAAAAAAAAAAAAAATGGTAGAGTCAGGGACCCAGTCTATATACTCAAAAGTGCCTTTGAATTGGGGGAGACTTCAAAGAGTGGTTTTGAAGTGCACCAGGTCCCCTTTCAGTACAACCCTGTCTACCTGGGACCCAGTAGGGGATTTGGCAGGTCCATTGTGTGAGGGCAGGCCACTGTCCTTTGAAAAGCAAGTGTCACACCCTCCACCCTTCCAGCCCACGAAGACCCATTCAGTATGCAGATGTGTGCAGGTGTGACTGAGCATCCTGTGTTTGTGGTTGTCTGCATGAAGTGCACAAGGGAGGTGTCAACCAGCCCAGCCCAGCCCAGACGTGCATTGTAAGGCACAGAAGGATTTAAGTGCAGACAAATTCTCACTTTTTAAAAGTGGCATTTCTAAAATAATCATGTAAAATCCAGCCTTACCAATAAGCTGGATTTTGTATTACCATTCTGGCCATACTAAATATGACCTGTCTACCCCTTTCTGATCTGTATCGACCACTCAAACAGCATATGAGGGAAGCCCTAATGTTAGCCTATAAAAGGAGCAGGCCTCACAGCAGTGTAAAACGAATTTAGGAGTTTCCACTACCAGGACATATAAAACACACATATATATGTCCTGCCTATTACCTACACAGCACCCTCTGGATTAACTATGGACTACCTTAGGGGTGACCTATATGTAGAAAAAGGGGACTTTAAGGCTTGGCAAGAACTTTTACATGCCAAGTCAAAGTGGCAGTGATACTGCACACCCAGTCTTTGCAATGGCAGGCCTGAGACATGGTTAAGGGGCTACTTATGTGGGTGGCACAATCAGTGCTACAGGCCCACTAGTAGCATTTACAGTCCCTGGGCACATGCAGTGCATTTTACTAGGGACTTACAGGTAATTAAATATGCCAATTGGGGATAAGCTAATATTACCAGGTTTTAAGAGAGAGAGCATATTCACTTTAGCACTGGTTAGCAGTGGTAAAGTGCGCAGAGTCCCAAAACCAGCAAAAACAGTGTCAAAACGTAGAGGGGGGCTGTAAAAAAAAATGGGGTTGACCACCCTAAGGCTGTCAGGTCTAACAGTGATGAAAAAAATGAAACATAAGAAAAGTCCCATCATAGTGCTAGAATGCTAGATTTTGAAATTCAACCTACATCACTAAAGTTCTATCCTAGAGCACAGCAGTGTTAGCCCCAATCCGCCCTTCAGGAAAATGTTGGGCTAAAAAATAAAAACAATTTCTAAGCAGAGCGAACAACAGATAAAATAATAAAACATCACAGCAAAATGAAGCCTCTGTCAAAATAATAACATGAATTGTTTTCTAGGCTAAAGGGCTCAAGCTGCAGGCCTATTGCTAAAATAATGTGCCCATAAAATGCTGCTAAAATAACCTCATGAGAAACCTGTACCTACCCTAATCCCTCTTACTTACCCTGCAGTAGAGTAAGTTTCTTTACTGCTAAACAAAGGTATTTATTTAAAATAATTTGTGGTGGGGGTGAGGCCAGCGTGTAAAGTGGTACTAAGTACCTGATTTAGTTTTCGGTGGATGGGATACTCTGTGACAAATGTGACAAAAAAATCTTAATCCCATTCCTTTTCTCTGTATTGCAGTGCGTCGTTTTTCCCACTGTCTACTGATGGAAGACAAGATATCAGTATTTTATATGTAACGTGTGTGACTTAGTGTTAATATTACTCATCTGCCTCTGTGGAGTCAAGATAGAATTGAAAGGCAGTCATAGAAGAACATGGTCAATGGAATTAAAATAAAATAATAAAGTATCCTTTAGAGCTGACCAAGCTGCTGACTGCAAAGATCAGCAAAGTACACAACATGCTAGCAAGCCTCCATTAATTTAGCACAACAAGAATACTCGCACTGCATAGTGCATAATGCCTTACTCATTAATGAGAAGTGATTCATTTGTTTTTACACACGCAGTATCTGTTCAGTTTTCATTTTAACCACGAAATCTTTCAAAAGAAAAAAAAACACTTAATTTCAATCTGGTGGTATTCTGGCTTAATTCCTTGCAGCCAGTCAGTGCCTTCATGTAAGACATGTGTGAGGAAAACTTTGCCCTGTGACTAATCACATTAAATATTCCAATAACCCTAGGGGACCAGCAATGTACTGCCACTGTGCACTGAGCATTATTTATAATTTGTCTTTTTTTTCTTTCTTGATGTAGCTATTCCTGCTGACCCACCACCACCACAATCTTGGCAGGAGATAGCAGCCTGGCTGTGGTGGCAATGGATGGAGGCCATCAGGGCTTCATATTGCCTGCTGGTGGCTATGAAGGTGGAGGAGGCAGAGGCATGTACCACTGCTCTGAGATCCAGTAAACCCTTGCCTGCCAACAGTGCCTCTATCCTGGCCACAACATTGCCAGTGCTGCGGACTCTCCAGTTCTTCCACTGAAGCGCCCTTACACAGACTGCTTTCAATGCTGCTTGCTGCGAGAGCAGGACCTTTTTAATTTTTTGTTATGGTGACACAGATTTGTTGTGGGTAGAAAGTGTGGAAATTGGAAAGGGAACAGGATGTTGGTCTTTTGTACATTTAGGCCCTCATTACAACATTGGCGGTAAAAGCCGCTTACCGCCGTGTAGAAGACCGCCAACACACTGCCGCGGCCGTGGAAAACCGCCACAGGTATTATGACCCACATTTCGGAATCTGCCAAAATTCAGACACCCACACAAGTCCGCCACACCAAAGGTCATTGATAAACTGGCAAAAACAAAACCGACACCGTCACGCCAACAAAAATACGCCCACACTATCACGACACACAAATCCACACACATTTACAAAACACAGCCACATTGGAAAATTCAAAATACACACACCTGATACACATACACACACCACTCCCACACACCCATTACAATATAAAACACACACCCACATCATCAACAAACCCCTACGACAAAAAATCTTGAAAGAAGGCCAGAGAGAGACACCACCAGCAAGAACAACAGCATCCAAAGGGAAACAATACCATCACCCACAGAACTTCCACGCACCTCACACAACACACCACTACATATCAGCACACTTAGCACCACACAATCCACCCCACACATCACCTCACCACCCAATGGCACGGCAAAGACACCCCAGGTTCTCGGAGGAGGAGCTCAGGGTCATGGTGGAGGAAATCGTTCGGGTAGAGCCACAGCTATTCGGATCACAGGTGCAGCACACCTCCATTGCAAGGAAGATGGAGCTATGGTGCAGAATAGTGGACAGGGTCAACGCAGTGGGACAGCACCCAAGAAATCAGGAGGACATCAGGAAGAGGTGGAACGACTTACGGGTGAAGGTGCGTTCTGTGGTCTCAAGACACCACCAGGCGGTTCAGCGGACTGGCGGCAGACCCCCACCTCCTCACCCACAACTAACAACATGGGAGGAGCAGGTCTTGGCGATTCTGCATCCTGAGGGCCTCGCAGAAGTAGGCGGAGGAATGGACTCTGGTAAGTCAAATCTTAACTATTATATCCCCCACCATACCTGCATGCTATCACATGCCCCCACCCTCACCCCCAGCACCCCAACTCCTCACATATGTCCCAACATCACAAACCACCCATCCCAACACCAAGCCCTGCATGCAACAACAGAGCATGGACACCCATCACTAAAGCATGCACACTGCACATACCCATACAACCCCCTATACCACCATCACACAAACTCCAACACAGGAACGCAAGCACTGGGGTACACGCTCACCCACCCATTGCACACCATGACACATACAGATGTAATAACCATCCTTTTATACCCCTGCAGGACCCCTACCCAACGTCACCGGACAGGAGGATCCACACATGTCCACACCACCAACAGAAGAGGCCCACAGTGATGACAGCACCTCTGTCCAACTGGATCCAGATGACCAGCCCGGCCCATCTGGGACCTCTAGGACAGTCGGTTCCCCTCACACTGGCACAGGCCATCACAGACCTTCCCCCCTCTGGAAACACCAGCACTGCACCCACCCAGCGGGCCCATACCTCCGTCCCCAGGACATGTCAATCAGCTGTGTGTCCACCACTATAGGGAACCCAGGCTAACCCACCACCCCAACAACAACAGGGACCTGGGGGCAGTGGTAGTGAGCACACGGTCCAGGGGACGGAGGCCCAGGAACACAGGGGAACTGGGAGGGCTGCTGTGCGACAGGGGGCGGACAGACCAAGGGAACCCACTCTCCACGAGGCCCTCTCCTCCATCATGGGAGCTTACCACCACTCCCAGGAGACGATGGCAACGGTACTGGCCAAGTTTCAGGAGACCCAGCGCCTGCAGGAGGAACAGTATATGGGCTTTAGGGAGGAACTCAGAACCATCAACTCCAACCTGGGCACCATCGTAAGGGTGCTGAAGGAACTCGTGAACACCAGGAAGGACACTGTGGCACTACAAGGGGCCCCAGACACTAGCATGGACGATGAACTGCCCACCACCTCTGCCAGCGCTAGTGGACAGGAAGCCCCGCCACAGGACCACCACACCAGCACCTCACCCCCTGCAGAGGGAAAACCACCCCGCAAACGGTCCCTGAGATCCAGGAACAAGACAGAGCACGATGCCAAGACCCCCGCCAAGAAATGAGACCACCCTGAGTGTCATCCTACTGTCCCACTTTGTCACCCTGTCCATACTTAAACTGCCCAAACTCCACTTCCTATGCCCATTTGGGCAATGCACCTGTGAGACTATTAGACTGGACTCTGCCATGGACATTCCTCCGCCATCACCCCTCACCATTTCACTACCCCCTCCAATATTGAGCACTTAAATAAATACACTTAAAACACAAAACAATCTGGAGTCTGTCTGTGATTTCGAAATAGTGTATTAGCAATTACAGTGACAAAATGTTCTTTCATTTGTAATGTCAACATACCTATGTCACACAGCTCAAGTCCATGAGGAATCAAAGCAGATGTCACACAGTGGGACCCACATCTGTGAAATCGTAAGGGAAAGTGACAACTCAGTGACCATACACTGGGTGAAAACGACAGACAGTAGAGAGGTACTAGTGTTTAAGTACATGTAGTAGAAAGGTCTGTACTCTTACCTGTGTCTCACAGGAAATATTGCAGGATCACTGAGTCCCTGTTGTTCATGTCTTCTTCCTCTGCTTCCTCGTCTTCACTATCCACAGGCTCCACAGTTGCAACAACACCGCCATCTGGACCATCCTCCTGCAGAAAAGGCACCTGTCGTCGCAATGCCAAGTTATGAAGCATACAGCAGGCCACGATGATCTGGCACACCTTCTTTGGTGAGTAGAATAGGGATCCACCTGTCATATGGAGGCACCGGAACCTGGCCTACAGGAGGCCGAAGTTCCGCTCGATCACCCTCCTAGTTCACCCATGGGCCTCATTGTAGCGTTCCTCTGCCTTTTTCCTGGGATTCCTCACTGGGGTCAGTAGCCATGACAGTTTGGGGTAACCAGAGTCACCTGCAAATGGCGAGGGACAAGTATTAGACACAAACTAACCTGTATGGTAACCCCAGACCCAGACAACCATTCCCACTGTTTTGCTTCCAGGTGCTCACCTAATAGCCACACACGGTGCCTCTGGAGTTGACCCATCACATAAGGGATGCTGCTATTCCGCAGAATGTAGGCGTCATGCACTGAGCCAGGGAACTTGGCATTCACATGGGAGATGTTTTGGTCTGCCAAACATACCATCTGTACATTCATAGAATGATAACTCTTCCGGTTTCTGTACACCTGTTCACTCCTGTTGGGGGGGGCCAAAGCCACATGGGTCCCATCAATGGCACCTGTAATGTTGGGGATGTGTCCCAGGGCATAAAAATCACCTTTCACTGTAGGCAAATCCTCCACCTGAGGGAACACGATGTAGCTCCGCATTTGTTTCAGAAGGGCAGACACCACTCTGGACAATACGTTGGAAAACATAAACTGGGACATCCCTGATGCTATCGCCACTGTTGTTTGAAATGACCCACTTGCTAGGAAATGGAGCACTGACAGCACCTGCACTTGAAGGGGGATTCCTGTGGGATGGTGGATTGCTGTATGTATGTGATAATGACATGTCGCTCCTCCATTGTCGACAGGTCCACCAACAGTCGGTACACCGGAGGATGCCGCCATCTCCTCACATGTCCCAGCGGACGGTGCCAATGAAGGACAACAGCGAGCACAGAGTTAAACAATTCAGAGGTACGTACCCACAGTTTACACAGAACACCAATCATACACAAAAGGTGGCCTGTATGTGTGTTGAGTCTAGGTCTAGGTATGTGTGACGCAGTTGGAAATGAAGCCATGTGGACCCCTGAAATGGCAGCTGCCTGACCTCTAAAGTGGGACAATGGGATGTGAGGTAACTGCTCTGGCATTGTACACCGTCTCGGTAGGCGGTCGAAGACCGCGGCGCAATGCTGCATTGGTTAACATTGGACCCTATGGGTCCCAGGAGCCAATGACGATGTGCGCCGGCGGTGACGGTACGCACTGCCGCGGACGTGACCGCCATTTTCTATCTGTTTAATCACTCGATACCTGATCTTCGACAGAAGAGGACCTACACTGCAAGTGCTGCTGTGACCTCGGTCTGGAAGAGACAATGGCTCGAATGTCTGGGGAAAGGGTCCCTGCCTTCACATCGGAGGAGTTGGAGAAACTCGTGGATGGGGTCTTCCCCCAGTACACGCTACTCTACGGTCCTCCAGACAAACAGGTAAATACACTGTGAGCATGCTGTATGGGCTATGACTGTGTGGAGTGGGGTGGATGAAAGATGGGGGGGGAGATTCAGGCGTGCATGAAACATCATGGCAAGGGTAGGGATGGGGGCCAATGACTTTGATGGTGCAGTTGGTAATAACTACTCTTTTTCCCCTGTACATTTCATGTAGGTCAGCGCCAACCAGAAAAAAGATATTTGGCGTGCCATCGCCAAGGATGAACGGACCCTGGGGGTCTACCACAGACGGAGCACCCACTGCCGGAAAAGATGGGAGGACATTCGCCGCTGGAGCAAGAAGACGGCGGAGGCTCAGCTGGGGATGGCCTCCCAATGTGGGAGGAGTGCCCATCACAGCAATACCCCCTGATGTTCCGGATCCTGGCGGTGGTGTACCCGGACTTGGATGGGCGCTTGAGGGCATCACAGCAGACACAAGGGGGTGAGTACACTCTCATTCTGCTGACTTTGCGCAGTGGAGTTGTCTGGGTGGGGGAGGTGGGCTGTGGGTTTCCCTAGGCCAGGGCGAGTTCCGTAGGCAAGGCCTCACCGTAAGGAAGGCCATGTGGCACCCCAGCCCACCTCTGTAGAGTGCCAAGTACACCTAGTCATGCCCCTGTGTCATCTATGTGTTCAGATGTCGTCCATAGCCTTGTAGGCCATTTCCCAGGAATTGAACAGTAGAGCCCAAGAGCTCGGCATAGTGTAGGGGGCTTCTGTGTCTGTCGTGTCCGCCAACGGTAGCGGTAATGCATGTGCTCAACATGTCTCTCTTCTGTCTTCCCCCCCTTTTTGTGGTCTCCCTGTTCTTGTGTGCACTAGCATCATCAGGCGGAGGAGCAGTGGCACCGGAGCAGGAGAGAGCTGCATCCCACATGGCCCTGGAGGGCGACACTACGGAGTCTGAATTCACCAGTGGGACGGAGGGTGAGGGGAGCTCCACGGCGGGGACAGGAGCTGAGACCAGCGACACGACTCCTCCTCTGAAGGGAGCTCCCTTGTGGTGGCAGCAACATCTGTGCCCCCGCATCTACAGGTACAGCCGCCACCCCCCCTACCAGCACCGCCCTCCCAGCAGCCCTTCAGGCTTTGCCCCGTGCCCGCTCACCCAGGAGGGTGGGCATCACCTTTGACCCAGGCACCTCAGGCCTTGCCCCAGTCACCCCTGCTGCCCTCAGTGAGCAGGCCATTGACCTCCTCAGGTCCCTCACTGTTGGGCAGTCTACCATTTTGAATGCCATCCAGGGTGTAGAGAGGCAGTAGCAACAAACTAATGCATTCCTGGAGGACATTCATTCTGGTCAGGTGGCCCTTCACCAAGCTTTTCAGACTCTGGCCTCAGCACTGATGGCAGCCATTGTCCCCGTCTCTAGCCTCCCCCCTCCAACTTCCTCCACCCAGACCCAATCCCCTCTACCTCAGCCCAGCCCAAGCACACCTACAGACCAACATGCACACACGTCAACACCGAAGGGTAGTTCAGGCAAACATAAGCACCACACATCCCACAGGCATTCACGCAAGCATCACACACATGCAGACACACCAACATCCACTGCCTCCACTGTGTCCCCCTCCTGCTCGTCTCCCTCCTCCCTCCCAGTGACTTCTCCACTAACACCTGCATGTACTACATCCTCAGCCACTACGTCCATCACCAGCACACCCACCACCACACCCCGCTCACGTGCAGTCACCCCCCCACTACCATTCACACGTCCCCTGTGTCCTCTCCCACTGTGTCTGTGATGCCCCCTCCCAAGATACACAAACGCAGGCACACACCCACCCAACAGCCATCCAGCTCACGACAGCCTCCACCGCATGCACCTTCACCCAATGTCACGAAACGTACACCTCCTACAACCACCACCTCTTCCTCCACTCCCAAACCCCCTCCAGCTACCCGTCCTAGTGTGTCCAAAAAACGTTTCCTGTCCACCCTTGACCTCTTTCCCAACCTCCCCCACCCCGTCCATCTCATAGGTCCAGAACTAGCACCTCAGCCACAACATCTCCGGGACCAGTGGTACCTGTAGTCAACGGAATCTGGAGTGCAGCCAGTGTGGCACGGAGCCACAGCACAGACAGTCCCTCACCTGTGAAGCATCAGAAGTTGGCCAGTGCCCAGCGGGAGAGGGGGAAGACTCCAGCCACCAAAGCCGCTCCCAGGGGTCCCGGTGGGAGTGTAGAGTCAGCTGTGACACCTTCCAAGGTGGGGAAGGGCCACAAGAAACCTGGCAAGTCTGGGAAGAGCAGCACAGCGGAGAAGACCGCCATCATCCCCGCTGCCCAGGAGGCCAGCACCAGCCGAGCTGCCCAGGAGGCCACCGCCAGCACCAACCCAGCTGCCCAGGAGGCCACCACCAGCACCAGCCCTGCTGCCCAGGAGGCCACCGCCAGCACCAGCCCAGCTGCCCAGGAGGCCACCGCCAGCACCAGCCCAGTTGCCCAGGAGTCCACCGCCAGCACCAGCCCAGCTGCCCAGGAGGCCACCGCCAGCACCAGCCCTGCTGCCCAGGAGTCCACCGCCAGCACCAGCCCAGCTGCCCAGGAGGCCACCGCCAGCACCAGCCCTGCTGCCCAGGAGTCCACCGCCAGCACCAGCCCAGCTGCCCAGGAGGCCACCGCCAGCACCAGCCCTGCTGCCCAGGAGGCCACCGCCAGCACCAGCCCAGCTGCCCAGGAGGCCACCGCCAGCACCAGCCCTGCTGCCCAGGAGGCCACCGCCAGCACCAGCCCAGCTGCCCAGGAGGCCACCGCCAGCACCAGCCCAGGTGCCCAGGAGGCCACCGCCAGCACCAGCCCTGCTGCCCAGGAGGCCACCGCCAGCACCAGCCCAGCTGCCCAGGAGGCCACCGCCAGCACCAGCCCAGGTGCCCAGGAGGCCACCGCCAGCACCAGCCCAGCTGCCCAGGAGGCCTCCCCCAGCACCAGCCCAGCTGCCCAGGAGGCCAGCAAAAGCCCTGTTGGGCCATGAAGGACCGCCAACAAAAGCCCCGTTGGGCCATGAAGGACCGCCAGCAAAAGCCCCGTTGGGCCATGAAGGAACACCAGCAAAAGCCCTGTTATGCCATGAAGGACCGCCAGCAAAAGCCCCGTTGAGCCATGAAGGACCGCCAGCAGCTGAGACCCTGCAATGGAGACCGCCATCTCAAGCACCGCTGCACAGGGCACCGCCGTCTCAAACACCGCTGCACAGGGCACCGCCATCTCAAGCACCGCTGAACAGGGCACCGCCGTCTCAAGCACCGCTGCACAGGGCACCGCCGTCTCAAGCACCGCTGCACAGGGCACGGCCGTCTCAAGCACTGCTGCACAGGGCACCGCCATCTCAAGCACCGCTGCACAGGGCACCGCCGTCTCAAGCACCACTGCACAGGGCACCGCCATCTCAAGCACCGCTGAACAGGGCACCTCTGTCTCAAGCACCGCTGGCCCATGAGCGGCAAGGGCATTGACGCAACTGAGTCCGTCACGGGGTGAATGATGCACTCTGGGCACCATGCTCCCTCCAGAACCAGTGGAGAGATACATATACGACCTCTGTCCTTAGCAGGATGAAGCACTCTGGGCACCATGCCCCATCCAGAAGCAGTGGAGAAGGCATCCACTTGAGAGACTGTGGCTTTGCACTCCCCAGGATTAAACAGTGGGCACCCCACCCACTGTAGAGACTTGAGAGACTGTGGCTTTGCACTCCTCTGGATGGAACAGTGGGCAGCCCACCCACTGTAGAGACTTGAGGGACTGTGGCTTGGCACTCCCCAGGATTGAACAGTGGGCAAACCACCCACTGTAGAGACTTGAGAGACTGTGGCTTTGCACTCCCCAGGATTGAACAGTGGGCAACCCACCCACTGTAGAGACTTGAGAGACTGTGGCTTTGCACTCCCCGGGATTGAACAGTGGGCAACCCACCCACTGTAGAGACTTGAGAGACTGTGGCTTTGCACTCCCCGGGATTGAACAGGTGGCAACCCACCCACTGTATAGACTTGAGAGACTGTGGCTTTGCACTCCCCGGGATTGAACAGTGGGCAACCCACCCACTGTAGAGACTTGAGAGACTGTTGCTTTGCACTCCCCAGGATTGAACAGTGGGCAGCCCACCCACTGTAGTGACTTGAGAGACTGTGGCTTTGCACTCCCCAGGATTGAACAGTGGGCATGTGGCCCCCTCGTGGATTTGTCGTCATGCACTCAAGCAGCTGCGGTGCCCCCCTTTCCCTCCCCGTGAGGTGCCTGTTTAGTTGCTGTCTGATGCCCCTGCAGTGTTCTCTCCGTCATGGTCGGGGATCTTGTGTGGGCCTCGCCCATACCGTGTGGTCCCGGTGTTCCACGGACTTTCTTAGAACACTACTTGGACTACTATGCTTGGTATATATTATGTACATGGTGTATATATCTATTTCTGCCTACTTGCTTTTAATATATTACAATGGTTACACTAATTTTCTATTGTCTTTGCATTCTTCCAGGGGGTTTGGGGGTGTAACTGTGATGTATTGATACGCATTAGTGTGTGTGTTGTAGTGGGTGAGGGTGTGGGTGGGGGTGTTGCGTGTGTGTGTCCCTGTTTTTTCCCTCCCCCCTCCCCTGTGTCGTAGGTGCAGTACTCACCGTGGTCTTCACCTCCGGCGTTCGTGCTCCTGGTAGAGGAGCAAGAAGATGAGGGCTGGAAAAATGTGAAGCTCTGGTTCCATGGCGTCCTCGTGGAGTGTGTAGAGGTGAGCGTTTTTCCTTCGGGATTCCTGTTTCCGCCGTGTTTTTATCCACGGTGAATTCGCCCCGGAAAAGGTGGCGGATTGGCCTGTCATAATAGTGTGGGTGGTACATTGTCTCCCGCCTGTCTGTTGGCAGTGACCGCCGCGCTGTTTGTTTGTACCGCCATGGCGGTCGGAGTGTTAAAGTGGCTGTCTTTGTTGGTGGTTTCCGCCACGGTCGTGATTCCAAATTTTTTACCGCCGGCCTGTTGGCGGTCTTACCGCCACTTTAACACCGACCACGAGGGTTGTAATGACCACCTTAGTCTTGGTTGGGGACTGGGTGATTTGTTTGGGAGAGGAATTTACCTGTTTTGGAGGCAGAGGGTGGGTTTTATGTATATTGCTAAGACATGGAGATTGGTTGGGGATGGGGTTGTTGGAGAGACTGGGTATTCCTTTAAATATATATATAATGACACTATTCTTTCAGTGCAGTCTGTTTTTCTATTTGCTTAGCAAAGTTAGTTATACCCTTGTCCTACTACCCTCTGGAACTATATTGACCACTAGGAGCAGTAAGCCATTGTCCAAGCCTATATTTCCTGCAACAGTCTAGCTAGGCAACATTGTATTTAGTAGGTCAGTTGCTACCTAAACTAGTTCACTTGACACCATAGTTCTCTTACTTGAATAGATGAAGCAATGGCTGCTACCTGCCTCAATCTCTGAAAACCTTACTGCTGGGTTTCCCAATGTGCCTTCTAATGTGGTTGTAGTAGTAGCAGACTAGTGTGTTAACAAGAAAGACATCACAAGCAAGGTCCCACTCTCAGGTAGGTGAACTCCAACTGTAGGATTAATCAGATTGAATATCTATCACAGGCAACTAGATTAAAAGAAAGAGTTATTGGGCTATTTTTTTATATTAAGACTTTAAGAGACTGAGACCAGACTACCACCTTGACACAAAGACATGATATTATAACAAAAACTAGCAATAGTAACTTCTTATAAGCAACGAGGAGCAAGTATTTAATTAAGCTTTCAAACTCCTACAGTCAGGAGAAGTGGACTCAAGACTACAGTGCACAAGGTTAAAGCATTTATGCAACACAAGGCCTATGACGATGTTGGCAATTATGCGTGGGTGGATAAGTGGATAAGTGGGGCTGGTGTGGGCTAATTCTCAGGTGCTAGAAGATTACGCAGTAAGTTGGTATCGCTTTCACAACATCTGCCCCCCACTAAGTGCGGGATGTATTTATGGTGTACACCTCAGTAAATCACACAGCCTGTGGGAAGACAGTTAGTGGTTTGATGAGTGTATGGGAAAGGGGCGTTGGGGAAAGGTGTGACAAAGACAAACACTACACAACAACAACAATATTCATCAGGGCGATAAGCAGCGAATCATCATCAAATAGTTAACTTGAATGTATTACAAACTGCCTTTCAGTCCCAGAGACTCAATTTACTATATATGTAAATGTTCTGCCATCTAGGTTTAAAAATACAAACTCTGGAGGATTGATTCAACCCACACAGTTCTAAAAATTAACTTATGATTGATAGAAAAAAACTAATTCTAAAAATGGCAGAGTGGGTGGAGCATCTGCATTCTTCTTGGATTGTCTGGAATGTCCATCTTGGGTGCCTGGCTGAAACAGTCCAGTGAGGTAAGCAGGAGTGTTGTGGAGCTTTTCGCATTTCAGAAAGCCAATGGATTGTAAAACAGTAACAATATTGTAGAGTCAAGGGGAAGGACAGAAGGTAAGCTTCATGAGGAATGGACTAAGAAAAAGAGCACAGGCATGAGCTGCTGCAATCAATCAGTCATCATGATTAAGCGTAAGAAGTGAGAACACTTTTATAATCAATCCCAGGCAACTTGCTGAATGTACCTGGCTGATCAACCTGATAACTGTCATAACATTTATCCAAGTGCATCCATCAGGTGCTTCTGATGATCATCACAGGTCTGTCTCCAGTTACAGCCCCCTGACCACAATCATATAATAAAGGAGTTTGATATTTATTGAGCCAGCACACTACCTAGCATTTACCAAATCAACACACCTCTCCACCTCTTAGAGTCATCATCATGTTGGTTAGGTTTCTCTTTGAAGTAGAAAACTTCTTCTGGAGGTTGTCCTAACCCCACCCTAGGTCCTGACTGCGAGTAATGAGCCAGTCCGATTCCCGCCCCTATTAAGATTGACAGAGCTAAACCTGTAGTTCACTGCGGTAGATAAACAAAAACAGCAACATATTTTGAGCATTTTATGTAAATTTGTAACAGTCAACTAAACTGACTGGTCTCTGAAGAACCAGAAAAAAAGTAGAACATGGACTGGACCATGCAAATAAACCTAGTTAAGTGTGAATGGGCCAATCGCCTTCAGGCAAAATTGCCCATCAGTTCCCAAATGTTTCAAATCATTGAAATGGAGTTTACAAATTATTAGTTGAACACTCTCAATCACGATCTGCCACACAACCACCTGAATCATCAATCATCCTTCACAATTACTCAATAATACATCACACAATGGTGTAAGACTTACCTGCTCTAATCTAAGCATGGTGGTGCACATGTGTATCTCCTCTTTTGATGGAACTAACATATTGACAATTTGTCAGTCTTGTACACAAAATGATATTTACTGGGGCAACCCTGCTAAGGGATGAAAAACAGAAGGATAGGCATGGGATGGAGGCAGCCATTGTCTCCAATGTACTTGGGAGGAATGGGGAGACTTCTTCACTGTGCACTGGTCCAACTCCTATCCGCCCATACATGTGCCTAAAATGGTGGGGCTGCAAAAGTCAGACACAAACACAATATATAATGTTCCTCTAGCTATACCCATTTGTCTTGTCAAAGCAGTTTGACAATTAAAATGTAAAAAGTTCTCTGGTGACCTACTCAGTCAGGGATGTAGAGTTGGTCCTCAAACTCAAGGGGTTTGCGCAGAGGTTGGACAGATAACGTACTTGAGTCTGACCAGTCACCCTCATCTTCCTCCTTCGCCTCCTCAAGTGTTTCAGGAACAATGTAATTGTGTGGTATTGAGTGCTGGATTATTTTGATTAAGGTTAATCTCTCCACATTTTGAGCTGAGAGACTGGTCCTTCTGATAGTGATATTGCCATAGGTGCACGGAAAACGTGCTTAGCAGACACACTGGCTGCCAGACAACCCAAATACTTTATTGTAAGCCTGCTGAGCTTTGGCCATTGTCACATCTTCCCTTAACAATAGAACAATGGGTTTGATCAATATAGACCTCTTTTGGGTGATCCAGCTAGTCCTAGAACATCCTCTGAATAGTCACTGGTGCACCCATGTACTCTTCCTCTTTTGCCTTCGCCTCTGCACTTGACTTAAGCCCTGACACTTGAAACCAAGGGGCATATTTATACTCCGTTTGCGCCGAATTAGCGTCGTTTTTTTCGACGCAAATTCGGCGCAAAACTAACGCCATATTTATACTTTGGAGTTAGATGCGTCTAGCGCCAAAGTATGAGGAATGAGCGTCATTTTTTTGCGTGAACGCCTTCCTTGCGTTAATGAGATGCAAGGTAGGCGTTCCCGTCTAAAAAAATGACTGCGACGCAAATGCGTCGTATTTATACTCCCGGGCAAAAATCACGCCCGGGAGTGGGCGGGGCAAAAAAACCCACATTTGCGCCTCTTTTTAACGCCTGGGTCAGGGCAGGCGTTAAGGGACCTGTGGGCTCAAAATGAGCCCACAGCTGCCCTCCCATGCCCCCAGGGACCCCCCCTGCCACCCTTGCCCACCCCAGGAGGACACCCAAGGATGGAGGGATAGGGTGATAGGCCTGATTTGTGCCCCCCTACATGCCACAATGCCCAATGACCATGCCCAGGGGACATAAGTCCCCTGGGCATGGCCATTGGGCAAGGGGGCATGACTCCTGTCTTTACTAAGACAGGAGTCATGTAAATGGCGTCTGGGCATCGTTAAAAATGGCGCAAATCGGGTGGAGGCGATTTTTTTGCCTCAACCTGACTTGCCCCATTTTAAGACGCCCTAACGCCATTTTTCCCAACGCCGGCGCTGCCTGGTGTACGTGTTTTTTTTCCACGCACACCAGGCAGCGCCGGTCTGCTAGCGCCGGCTAACGCCATTCAATACATACGGCGCCCGCATGGCGCTTCAGAATGGCGCTAAACTTTTTGACGCTAAACTGCGTTAGCGCAGTTTAGCGTCAAAAAGTATAAATACGGGCCAAAATGTTCACAGAGGTTGGGTCCGAGTCTTCTGTTGCTGTTGTTGCCGGAGTTCTTGTTCTTAGTGTTGGCTGCTGTAAGAGAACAGCACTGCCCTCTCTGTAGGTTTAAAGCTGAATGTCAGAACTGCCTGGGCCTCTAATTCAGCCATTCCTCTTCCATGTCTCTTGCTTGCTCAACAACCCTCGCCTGAAAAAGGAATGAAAGTGGATAGAATATATTTGTACTGTGGATCAAGTATTGTGGCACAGATTGACACTCTGAAGGACACGATGTCTCCCTGCAGCCTTAGAATACCAGCCAATCAAAGAATTAAGCTCTCAACCAACTCACACGCCACTCTGCTGCTGTTCGCACCAGGAAACCATTGTGACACCTTTTTCAGCTGGTCCAACAATGAGATAGCTTTGCTCATTGTACCGTCCTCCTTCCTGACTTCGCATGTGAAAACTTCATAGGGGAGTAGGATCTGTGTCAGGCATTTGACCTGACCCCATTTGTCGGCATCCATGGTCATGCTGTTCCCAATAATATCACCTCCACTTTGACTGACATCATCATTGATCAGTTTGTACTGCTCAAACAGACATTGCGACGTTTAATAGGTCAAGTTCCAATGTGTTGGCATCTCCTGTTTGAGGGCTTTAATTGGTACTCTAAAAGCAGGCTGAATGATCCTCAACAGCTCCTGAACTTTAAAAGAGCGGGTTTAATGACAGTAGTATGTTCTGCAGATGTTTAGTATGTTGTTGAGTATGTCTTCTTTTTACAAAGTCCTGCACAATCAAATTGATACAATGAGCCAAACACAGGATCCTGAGCTAGCCAACATCTGCCATGGCCTTAACTACATTAATGCCATTGTCTGTGCCAACAAATCCAATTGTAAGAACTCTGGTTTGCAGTCATTCAAACACCTTGGTGTTAAAGTCTTTCAAGATGTTTACAGCTGTATGAGATTTTTTCATGTCAAACATAGCTACTGTTCCATGCAGCGGAACACACTTAAAAGTTGCATCAGCTATGAGGCTTGTAGAAAGTTGTTACCTAACCCCTGCAAAATAATCCAGTATGCAGAGATATACATGTAATTGGTTGCTTGACAACTGGTCTGCATGTCTGTCATTGGGTGGATGGTGAGAACAGCACTCTGCTGCAAAGCTTGTCCAACCAATTGCAGCACATCATGATGGAGCACAGGGACAGAAACTCTGACAAAATAGGTCCAACTGGGAACCACCCGTTTCAGGCAGATGTCTGCCACAAGCTCTAAAAATTCCACACCTTCCAGAAAAGAAAAAAGATAGGAGGTCTATTGCTAACATTTGTGCCAGCTTCCCACTTTACAAATGTGCCTTTGGGTAGTTGCTTTCATAGGGCCCCTCCTGCCTGAACATGCCTGTAATAATAGCCTCGATATTTTTCTTTTCTGGTGCCACTGATGCAAGCGACTTCTGAGAACTAAGAAGTGATAGACTTTTGGGCATTTTGGGGCAGTCACTGTATGCTGTGGTGTCTTCATCTGACTCTTGTGCCATTTCAGGTTTGCTGAGGTGGGTGATATTGGCACATTGCTGGGGATATGACTGTGTTGCATAAAGTTGCCACCCTTTTCTTCCTCATCACCCTTACCTCCAACCATGATCTGAGCTGGCTCCCCTCTCTTATCACCACCTGCAGCAATTGTTTTAAGGTGCTCCTTCTACCGGATTGAATGATGTTTTTTTCATATGGGTCATTTGGTATTCACTACAACTGTGTGAGCCAGGCTTACTGCAACGAACACTTGTGCAGCAAATGGAGCATATTGTAGCTTACTAATTGTAAAGGATTCACAAACTGGGGAGGAGAACTTTTTTAGTGGACCACCAATGCCACTGCCAACGCCCGAAGAACTGGCGATAGGTGGGTGTGTTGATGATTGCCTCATTGTAGTGTGCACTTTGAACTGAGGTAGTGTTGGATGCAGGTCTTAGTAGGGGCCTTACTAATATGGAGGCTGACGGTGGTCCCTCAGAGCAGGTTAAATAGGTGATAATGACTGGCACATCCGCTTCATTCCCTTCCATAATTATAAGTCTTTCAGGAACTTTTATTTCCCCTTGTCTTTTTTGTCAGTTCTCGGACTCAGCCGGGGTTCAATCTATGTCCAGATCATCAAAAGGGGGAATTGGAGAAAATGAAGGAGTACTCTTCCTTTCTCTGATGGATATTGGGAAGCCAATGATTCAAGAAGAGGTAGATCTTGCTCAGCAGGAAGCTCAACCTCCTGTTCTGCTCCTTCTTTAGATAGATCTACTACTGCACTCTGCAGCTCCTGTTGTCCACTTTGCTCAGTGTCCTGCAATGATTGAGTACTGATTTGCAGCTGAGACTCATTGCTCATCGCCATGATTGCAGAGGCTGCCTCCCTGAGAGACACAGACTTGGGCTTACTTTGAGATTGTGACATTGAAGCAGGAGTGATGCTCCCAGCCTGCTCAGCCTGCAATCCATAGTAGGATGAAACAGGCCACATTAACTGAAAAAGGTTTGGGGCAACCCGCTAGTTGTGTAAATATGCTTCTTCTCCTACTCAATGGCCACTTTCTTGGCAGCCCCTTTTTTGGGGGCCAGCTTCAAGCTCTGTCAATTGACAATTCCACTTACCTGCAAGAGACTGTGGGACTCACTCATGTTTTGAGAAGACATCATTTTGTGCCTGCCTTCTGTCTGGCAGTACTCTGTGGGTGATGTCTCTTGTGCATCGAAAAGCAAATAATCAAGAAAAACATTTAGTGAAATGTGGCATTTTTGCTTTTTGAATTATTCATATTTCAGACTATGTAATTTAGTTTGGTTACTTGTTATTTTAAATAATTAACAACAATAGTGCATTCATTCCAAAGACAAACTACACCACCAAAACATAATATTTCCTTTTTAGTCAGGATAACAACATACAGATGTAACTATCTGCTTTATGTGCATCTAAGAAGAGAACGATTTGGCAGGCACGGGGGTCCAGGGTAAAATGAGTAATGACATTCCTTAAAACATGAATGCTGATGTGCTGCATGCAGTGGGTAGATGGAGGAAAATGTGAAAACAAATCAATAAAAAACATAAAAAAATAAAATAAAATAAAATATCAATAAATGTAATTTTTGGTGCACTAGGGGACTATGAGAAACCCATTAGGAGGCAAGGAGGTGCAGGGGAAAATTGGTAAATATGCATATAATATTGAACACCATTCATACATAGAGTATCCTACAGTGATTGTCAAGCATATTAAACTGATATCCGAGGAAAGTAAACACAAATGAACAAAAACAAAAAGACATAGCCCTCTCCTATCAAACTCTTTAGAAAATAGCTTTCAAAACTAGAAAGAAAGGATTTACACACTGACTGGCTGTGTAAAATGGCCACCTGCCACATGGTCAAACAACAGCAACAAGCAAGGAGGCACTGGAGAAGAAAGAACACATGTAGGTCTATGGCAAAAAGCACACTTACTGCCTACACACAATGGCTGCCATCCACATGTGCAACTAACAACAAGCAAGAAGACATTGACAACAAAAAAGACATGCAGGCCTATGGAAAAAGCACTGTGGCTGGCTACACAAAATAGCCAGGGGCCGTATGGTCAAACACCAAGCAAGGGAGCATGGACAACAAAGAAGAGCACAGGCAGGTCTAGGGCAAAAGCTCACTTGTTGGCTGAGCACTATGGCCACTGGCCACATGGTTAAAAAACAGCAACACACAAGGATGCATGGCCACACAAAAGAACATGCAGGCCTTTGGCAAAAGCACAATGACTACCTACACAAAATGGCCATTGGTCATATGATCAAACAAAAGCAGCAATTTTAGGAGGGATTGAGAAACAAAGAATACAAGCAGGCCTACAACAAAAGTATACTAGCTAGTTACACAAAAAGGTCCCTGGCCACATGGTCAAATAATAGTCAAAGAGGAATGGACAACAACGAACAGAAGTGGACCTATGGGCATTGACTACAAAAAATTGGCCCTGTTCACACGGCATGGAGCTCAAAGACAAATAGCAGCCTATGGCAAGCAAGGCATGGTAACTAGGAAGAAAACACTACAAAAAATCCAGAAATGGCAAAAATGAAAATTAAGTGAGCTATAAATATTTTACAACAACACGCATCCTTCCAAGCATCAAATATTAACCCCACCAAAATACTCTTTTTGTGGAAGAAAACATGAAATAAAAACACATTTTTAATTCAATCAATGCCATCCCTGACCAACATGATTTTTTAAAATAGATTATGCCACAGACTAGTACTGGCTGGATGGTCCGTGGGCTCTAGGCCACGTAGCTAAACACATAATAAGTGCAATTGTGACAAACATAGAGAAAACATACCAAACTGGGCAATCTTTGTCCCTTACAAAAGAGTTTAAAAAAAATAACTGGTGTATGCCACTTAGCAAACAAACAATACCATTATACAAACGTTTTCAACTTACTTGTGGTATCTCAAAAACAAGGTCCTTAAAAATCCAATGGTATTAATGTAGCAGGAATTGCAGACAAAGACAGTGGTCCTTCTGCCTCAAAATCTTACTGTAAAGTGACCAGAAGATGGACAAAGCACTCAGAGGAACATGCTTGACAGGAAGAGTAAGTTGGAGTCTCTGGGCACTTCTCTCTTGTTGAAAAGAAAGTAGAATAAAATACTGCTTTCACCCTAAAAAACAACCAGAAAGGTCAATTGGAGTTGAATACTTATTGTAAAAAGTATTTTCAAGTAGATTTAGCTGCTTCTCTAATAGAGAATCTGCTCAAGAAGCAGCAGCGGATGCTCGCACTCTCTAGCATCAACAAAATGGGTCTAGGAGGCTTTTTGGTGACTGGAATCCATGCTAGCTGGCAACAAATCTTGCGTGTGCTCACTAGTGGCCATCAAATCTTGTTTTTCTAGTCAGTGCATTCCAAAACAAGTCTTGCATTCACCAATGGAAATATAATTCTACCACGCCCCGGATGGTGGAATTTAGCAGGAACTCTGTGTTACATGCATAGTGCAGAATTCCCAAATACACAAGCAAACTATATTTCTGCCCAGATCTACAAACAATTATGGTCTAAGGCTTTCTGCACTCTGACACCTGCCAAAAATGTTCCATTCTTCCCCTGTTTCATATCAGGCGACTCACTAAGGCACCTCATCCACAAAGGTACATAATCGTTTTTCAGAGATTTGTGGATCTGGGGGGTGACCAAGTGGATTATTAGTTGGGGTAGATGCTAGTCCCCCACAAGCAATGTCACTGTTTCTGTTAGGTACAGTAAGGCTTCTGTCATTTAAATCTGAGCTCAACCCCTGGTAGATATAGCATAGAGAAGATAGTTTTAACTTAATAAAGTATAAAATCTAATGACGGTGGAAATACACCTCAGAATAAGATTTATACGAGCATCTCAAATGCCAGAGGACTCAAGAGGTTATCTCACCTGATAGCACATAATCGTTGGGACCTGTTACCGCAGGTGGTCAGTTTATTCATTAGCTACTCCTTGTCTGCGAACATGCTTTTTGGCAACTGCTGCCATCTCAGTTAGTAGTATTTGCCACCCAGCAGTGTACCATAAGGCACGATGGCATCTTGAGTCCTCTGGTGTTTGGGACTCTCATCTGAACCCTATTCTGAGGTGTATTTCTACCCTTATTAGATGTTACCCTGTAAAGATCTGATCCCGTGATTAACTAAGGAGTGAAGATTGCTGGTTCCATTTAGAGTATTGATCTATTGTGTTAATGTGAGTTTATTCATAATCTGGGTGCCTTTTGGAGATATTGCTTTGTGGCCTAGTCAGTCCCACTCTTTCTATTTATCAGTACTTGTGCGCCCTCAAGAAGGTATCGCAGAGGTGACTGCGGGTTGTACCAAAATGCACGTCGGTGCTGATCAGAGCCCCAGGAAGATCACATTGTATGAAATTCGGCCCAATGTTGGGTTCTGGAACTGTTCTGTAACACAGCACCATGTATTTATAATGGAGAATGGTATGAGGCACATTTAGCATTGTTTGATATAACACACATTTTTGTTAATAAACAAATTGTTGATAAACAAATTGAGTGCATGAAATATTTGACTGTCTAGCCTTTATATAGCTTATGAAGTGAGTAGTTAGCCTATTACTGTTGTTGTGACTTTTTGAAATTTCTCTTTGCTTTAAGTGTATTTGATTTGTTTGAAGTACGTCTGTTGTATGGATGTTGAATTATTGGGTGAGTTGTGAACTGATTTTTATGTAGGTGGTTGATATTTTCAATTTCTTTTTTATTAGTTGTTTTACTGATCATGAAGAAACCATATACTTTTGAAAAAATGTATAATTTATTATATCGCTGTGCAACATTAGAAACAAATAAACATATGGGTTGTGATATCCTATGTATTGTGTAATAAAGATATATATTGCTCCAATGTGAATTATTACATCTTGAGTTTATATTATTTGGTGTATCTGCAGAATTCCCTTTCATGCATCAGCTGTGGATTTGCAATACGGCCCAGTGAAGTACATAGTGTGATATATGGGAAGCCCAATTCCGCCAGGAAAGCACCCTTGGCAGATCATCTGGCACAGTCTGACATCAGTTCTCTTTGTAGCCCACTTTTGGGGTTAGGCAGGAGGAGTACACTATGAGAGCATCCAAGGATTCCAAGAGCTCAGGAACAGCACTTGTGGGTCTGGACTCGCTCCTCAGAAGCCACCAGGTGGGCCAAGGGCAGGTCTACTAGAAAACAGTCAGCTGAGATCTTCCAGGAAGGTGGTCTTCTTGCAGGTGTTGTTTACTTGTAGCTTAATAGGAAGAATGCCAACTGACCCTTAGAGAACCACTATTTGTCCTAGATACAAGTCAGAGCATGGTTCTCATCACAGGTCTTTTTGTGTCTTCCACAGGTCCAGTAGTGTTCCAACAAATATATCATGATGCTACTTTTTTGCCCAGTGCCAGCCCGTGGGGGGAGGGCAATCCTTTGTCAGACTCCTAGACCATTTCTTGGGACCACTTCCACTGGGATTGGAGCCAGCCTCACTAGAAGAACAAAGGTGAGGCTGGCTCAGGTTTGAGCTACATTTGCCAGTGACAGGGTAGATATCTTTAGAAACTCGGGAAGTAGCTGAGCCCAGCCCCAGGACAACTTGGACAGAAGAAAGAAACCTGCTCACATCCTTTGCCCTTTGTCCAAGCCATATCTAACTTCAGGAGAGCCATCAGGAATCAGGTGACAACTGGACACTGGCAGGAAAACCTTTTGGTTTTGAGCAGAAAATAGATAATGTTCTAAATGTGTCCATTCGACCATGACTTTACCATGACATTGAATTTAAAATTTCCATTAATACGAGTACTTAAACCATATTTCTAGCTTTTCCAAATGGATTTTAGTACTTATTAATTGTGATAGTGTAAACCATTGTTAGCTTGTGTTAGCTTGTGGGGAGCTAGCCTTGCCATAGAAAAAAAGAACTTTGGAGGTTTTTCATTGCCAGGGCATGTAAGAAAACATGTCCTACTTTGTAAGTACCATACAACCTGACTTAAGGGCATTTAAGGCCTACCTTAGGTATGACTTATAAGTATTAGCAATGAAGGTTAAGGTTTGTCAAAATGTTTATTTTGGCAGGTTGAAATGGCAGTTTTTAAAACTGTCTCTTGAGGCTGTAGTGGCAGATCTGTATGTTTTATCATGTCATTTTAGTGGTGGTACAATATATGCTGCATTCCACTAGTGTAGAGGTCTTCAAACTGTGGCGTGTGCCTTCCTTGGGGGCTATGGACAGGTTCTCGGGGGGACGCAAATGCATCTGTAAGTACATGCAACTGAAGATGGCCTGGAAGTGCGGCCTTGTTTATATGCTGCATTTACAGGCTGTCTTCATTTACAAGGAGCCTTAGAAGTGGATTGAAATGAACGAAAACTATGATCAGAGTAAAGTGGGGGCAGGTGGCAGTGAGTGTGGGGACAGGGTCAAAGAGGTGCTAAAAAAAGATAAATAGCAAAATAGCATGTGTTTGATTTTTTAAAAGTCAGGTAACTGCATATAAAATAATGCACTAACAGTTTAATTAAAAAGTAAATGCAGGTTAACCTAACCAGTGATAAATGCACCCTTTTAGGCTATGAAACCTCAGTTAGCAAATACCATCACTGCAGATGTCTGTATGTGTTAACGCTGAGTGATATATAATTGAACCTTAGTTGGTGAACTGAGCAATAGTGATCTTTGTATTTATAGTCGGGCTGCTTGAATTATGTGATCGTGCAGTCTTGCCGTTTTTTGCACAATTATGGATTTGCCACATATTCCATCATCTACTGCATAATTAGTAGATTTTAACAAAACAAATCTAGCTCAAACAGTTCAAAAGTTACTGAAGTGGAAGTTCCTTTGCAAAGGTTGACTGGTCACCTTTCTTTTGCTTATTGCCATAACTGGGTGGTCAACCGGTACTTGCCAGGACTGTGTTAACAAGTGTAAAAATAACAAAATAATGCACTCATGCAATCAAAAAAGTTGACATCTTTGTCACCTAATTATTTTTTTCTTGCTCATAATTTAATCAACCTGCCACTTAATTTGGTCTTCTACCCCATAAGTCCAGTAGCCCTGGGGTACCAGTCTGAGCACAAAGCACTGAGTATATTAGGCAGTATTTTTAAATAGTATTTCATGTAGTCTAAGCTAGGCTGCTGCAAATCGATGCAGTGTTTGCGATAAAACAAGTTCTTACAAAACATTATATATAGTATATTAATAAGTAATCAGAATGTATCTAATGCAAACATGTTCATAAGTGTTTCCATCATTACGACATTGGTGGTCCCACCATGGGACTGCCAATGCCACGGAGAGGACGCCATTGTAATGCTGGCGGTGTCCCCCCCGCCATCATATTACAATGTTCCCATCTAGCTGACCAGCCGGAACCAGCCGGAACACTTTATTATGATGTTCCCACTGGTCAGCCCGGTGGGAACAGTGCTACAGTATTAGTGTTGGCTCCCTTAAGGGAAGCAAAAGCAGACAGTGTGTATTCCAAAGGTGATGGGCAGGGGGACCTCTAGTACTGGTTTTCTGCCAGCCTTTCCATGGCGGGGTGACCACCATGGAAAGGCTGGCAGAAAACTGAGTTGTGATCAGCATTAGGGACCTGAGTTCAGCACAGCTGTGGCTGAGCACAGCTCAGATGGCTGCCAACCCATTGGGAACCACATTTCTGCCGGTGATGGCAGTCCGTCCGCCAGGTTTGGAATGAGATCCGTCCACCAGGGTTGTAATGTGGTGGTCAAACTGCCTGGATTGCTGTGGTCTGACCGTCACTGCGAGTCTGGCAGTCCCCAGACAGCCAGACTTGTAATGAGGCCCTAAATCTTTGCCACCATGAAGCTTTAATCAGAGTCTCTGGAATTATGTGGCAGGAGAGGACTAAATTATGGGGCAGGGTTGACTAAATTATGCAGCAAAGAAAGGTAAATTATGCATCACAATGCAACACATTTTGTGGTAAGCATTACTTCATTATGTTGTCATTTTAACTTCTGGTAACACTGTCAGGGGAAATATTTCTCTTCATTGGAACCAGTTTTACACCCAAATACAGCAATAAGCAACTACAAGACAATCAGTCGATCTTTGAAAAGGGCCTTTCACTGCTGCAGAACATATTTAGGTGTTTACAGTGACTTTTGTTCTGTTTGCGCTAGAATCAAATCTTTTTGGTTGTAATCTACAGATTATGCAGCAGATGATGCATTGTGTAGCAAATGTAATAAACCCATAATTAAGTGGAAAACACTGCTGCTGTAGAAACCCGTAATTCCAACAGCCCTAACTTTAAGTGATTCAATAAATTAACCCCTGGGAAGAAGGCTTGTTTCTTATTTAAATCTCTGCTCTAGCACCACACCCTTTCCTTTCAGGCAGAGGCTACTCAAAGTCAGCATTAACTTTTCAGGGGCCGTTTTTTTTTTGTGAAAGCTGAGTACATGGGCTGGAAAGGATAAAGCCAACATGGTTGCATTCAGATGCAGAGCCTTGATCCTCTTGCCCCCCGGGGCCTCACAATAATGGTCCTGGCGAAGGAGGAAAGGCGTGAGATTCAAGAATATTGTCAAAGAGATTGCCCAAAATAGGGTATACTGTGTGGGGATTCATTTTTATGTCCACAAATGGCCAGAGGCAGGTTACTCAGAGAGATACTCCTAAGAAGTGGACATTATAAGTGGCTTTCTTTGTTCTTTTTTTTCAAAAGCCCATTCATTAGTTCAGCAGACACTGCTGCCAGGTATGTAATTGACCACTGCTGTTCAATTATGGCTGTCTCGCCATGTTACCATGAAAGAGTAGAGCTGGGGCTCATTTTTCGTGCTAGCATTAGAATATTTGTCACCCTTCATGTTTTTAGCACAAAGGGGCAGAAAGTATGATCTGTGCTGGAGAAACAATAGCGCCAGGCCCAGCATTATGATCAGCCAACTAAACACCAATTATGGCTGTTTTCTAAGCTTCCTTACATGCATCAGCGCCTACTGCACAGTTGCCAGTTTTGATGTGGTCTTAATAGCAATGACCCATGGAAGGGGAGCATTAAAGCAGAGGAGACTCCTTAATTTGGCATCGGAGAGATGGCGGGGGGATCTGGCAAGTAAAGAGTCATGCTTTTAACAAAGGACAGAGGAGACTGTCCTCCTTGCAAGGCAATATTTATCATTAATTAAATAGATGCAGTATCACATCTGAGGGCCCCCTTGCATCACAAATATGACTGTCTCACTTTAATAGGGGAAATGGGAGCTTATTTTACTTTATAGTATTAGGACTAAGAGTATCTTTGCAGAAAAAAGGGAAGCAACATGTGGGAGCTCTTTTTTCTGAAAGGGACAGAGGACCTGTTTCAAGACTGGAGTAATAGTCATGTTGGGGAAGGGGTGAAAGAAGCAGAGGAGATAGCCTGCTACTCAAGACTGCAGTTATCATTAGTGCAGAAAGTGTAGTTGCACTGGGTTCCAGGAGTGTGGGGGGCTCACAATACCCCAACTATGGGGAGTAGTATTTTTGGGTCAATATCTGTTTTTGTTTGACTTATTTGCTTTTTTTTATGACTCATGTTTAATGGTGTCAATGAGCTATAGAAGAAGTGCTCCTAAAATGATCTCATAAACCTATTCCTGTGCACTCAGCTTTGTCCCTCCTGCTTCCCAAATCATTGCCATAAAGTTTTTGATGGTGGCCTGGCTTCAAAATTTGTGCTTAGGGTGGATCAGAGCAAAAAAGTTTGAAGACCTGTGCACTAGTGGCATTTCGCTTACCTGTTTTAGGTACCCTTTGTACTGTATGGTAGGGACTTATAAATGAGATAGATAGGTGAGTAGCATTTCAAACTATTTTTGGGGGTCAGAGCACATGCACTGGGGCATAGTCAGATGAGTCCATGTGCACAGAGTCCAAAATGTCAGCAGTAATCTAGTACAAAAGGGGGTGGCCATACAGAAAGTGCAATTTCTTACACTAACCGAATGGGAAAAAGTTCCAAGGGGTGATCCTACCTTCTTTTGTAGAGGTTTCTGTGTTGCCTACTTCAAAGAATAGTAGAGTGCCTCTATCTACCCTTTCTAGCTTATGCAAATGATCTTCTAGAAGTTTATGGTAGAAAGTACCTTTTCAAAATATGTATTACAAATACGTTTTTACCAGTTAATTGGACCTATAACAAATACTTTAAAAAGTCCATGAACTCATTGTGTAGCCATTTCTTTTGCAAATATAACATTACATTTAATATTGTAACCCAATGCTATCCTGTGAAACAGCTAACTCTGCTACAGTGAATAATAGCCTTTAAGTCGCTTCACTGTAGGTCCAGATTTAAGATTAAACTTGTACATTACCTGCTTTTAAATACCATGCACCATGCTCCATGGCCCTTAAGGCTTACTTAGGAGTGAGGAGAGTATAAGCCTATTTAAGGGGCTTACTTGAACAGGTTAAATTTGCAGTTTTTCAAACTGCACAGATATAATGCAGTGGTAGATCTACAGTCTTGCTTTCACTGTCACTATAGTCGGTGGCACAATGGGTTCTGCAGCCTACTAGCGACATTTAACTCACAGTATCTTTGTACCCTTGGCACCGTATACTATGGAGTTATAAGTAAGTTAAATGTGACAGTTAGGAATATAGCCAATTTTTACATATTTTAGAAGAAAGAGCACATTAATTAATTCCAGTTAGCAGAGCTCTAGCGCACACAGTAAAATAAACGCAGAAGCATCAGTCTAAAACAGGCATGTAGAATTATACCAAAAGAGGCATTTACCTACATGGGACATTCACAAAAGAAAGGCAGATGCCTTGTTTGCCCTGTTTAGAATGTATAGTCATGACTATATACTCTAAATAGGGTGGACAGAACATTCACCATTTTCTTTACCAATATTCTGTATACACTAATCTTGTAATAAGCTCCAAAGTTATTTTAGGGATTTTTATTCATAGAGCTTTGATATTCAATTTTATTTAGATATAATTTGCATTAAGCCTTCATACCAACCCTGCATCTTAGCCTAATTACCAAAATAGTGGAACATCCATAACCTATGGTGATGTGTAGACAACCTAGGCCTGGTTCACAAAGTTAACTTTCACTTTTGAGTAGGTGAACACTTTTGAGAATATTGAATACTTTTCGGTATTCACAAACTAAACTTTTGCAGTAACTTACACTTTTGTAGTAACCGGCACTAAAGATGACCAACCACATAACTGCAGTAAGTCCTGCACTAAACAGTGGCAATCACTGGTTCTACAACAACCTCCTATAGACATCTGGGAATGGTGGCCCATAATTCCCCAACCAACTAAATAAACACACTCTGGTTAGGTCAAAATTCAGTTAAACGTGAACCTCTGCTCTAGCACAGGTAGCAATGGCACATACTGCAAGTAACTCCCCTAATAAATATGTGCTAAGCCCAGGCAGTAGTAAATGACATCACAATAAAAGCAACTTGAGAAACCAATTTAGAAAAATCAATAACAATTTAATAAGCAGAGAGAAATGAAAAGATCCCAAATTGGATAAAGGAACCATCACATGATTTTTTTTAAAAGTTTAAGGTAAAAAGCTCCATGAAATCACAATGTCCAGTTGAACAGTTAAGGTTCAATGATAGACTAGGATCCAGACATGATTTCAGGATAACCACAATGAAGAGGGTTTTGGAACGTCAAAAAGGATTGCAATGGTCACACATTTTACCAAGGTCCTTTGGTGTTGTTCGAGTTCTTAAAATCCTTCATTGTGGCAAGGCCAGATGCTGAAGTCAGGGAAGGTCCCTAAATGTTGAGTAAATAACTTTCTTGCAGCCACCACTTTAGGTGCTAAAAGATGTGAGAAGGAAAAAGTAGGATTCTGTAAGCACTAGGGATGCTTCACCGTTAGTATAACATGGGTGAGAATGGGCACTGTAGCCAGACAGATGTTCATGAGGGATTTATGAGGCAAGATAGCCTTACTGTAAGGTCCAGGTGAAGACCTTTTTCACAGTAAACTCATTGGAACAGGATGACCCTGGAAGTGATGCCTAAAAAGGGGGCACCTGTCAGGTGTAAGACAAGGTAGAACAGAAAAGACCTCAAACTTGGAGAAGGTGGAGAACAGGCCAATGGCAAATGTAGACATGAATTAAAAGGGGAAATATATCAAGAGCCAGACAGATCAGTTGCAGAGCACACTAGAAGTGGCTAGAGCAGTAACACATCCAGGTCAGCAGAGACAGTACATAAATAAAATATCTGGCAACAGTGACGAGTAATTTACTTATGCTTAAGCTCGCACTCAACCTACTCATCCCATCACTTTTGTTGATTTTTCTCTCATTAGCTGCCTTAGTTCCTCAGTTCCTAGACTTCCTGTGACTTTGCTTTGACTATCTGTTGGTCCCTACTCCCAGACCTCCCCCTTACAAGTATTGAAGTGTCATTCACTCTCCTTTATCCTATTGGTATGCCTGGGGCTAGTCATAGTCTATCTGGCCATAAAGACAAATGAGACAAATATTCACCACTGCACCTTGGTATAAATACATCCCAGGGTGTGGGGGCCATTAGGAATTATTTTTAGAAATAAATTCACACTTTGAGTGTTAGTTTCAGAAAAAAACTGTGAACAGATGGTAGCAATCAACCAAAGTATTTGATTTTACCTTTAAGGGACCACCATGACTGTGGTTCCTTTCAAAGGACAGAGATGATGTCTGGGTCAGCGGTCATCTCTAAATATGAGACCAATATGAGTACTGTTGGGATGGTGGAGGTTACATTCTCTGCTAGCGCAAAAGATATTACTCCATCCATCATTCTATAGCAGGCCCTAGGTTGTTGGTCTTAGGAAAGTCAATTATACTTTCTCTAACAGCCCCCTCCTCCTTTGAGCAGGCTTTTAGGTAGTAGATTTCTCTTGAATCATGACTTTGCAATGGTCAAGTCCTATGTTTTCAACTGAGCCATCTTCAAATCAGGGTGCCCTTCTGTAACAGCACCAGAAAGTATGTCATTTGACCGTTGTAGAGGAGTTCATTCATAAGTTGCCACATGGAGTTAGAGGTCCTTCAGTATTATATCCCCAACAGTCAGACAGAGTCTTCCATCTTCCAGATGTTTCTTCCCACATCTAGGAATGTTCTGAGGTGGTAGTGAGGTGCAAGTATTACCTGATGCACCAGACAGTGACTGAACATTTTTACATGCAATCTTGACAGATTTCCCATGATAAATACACCTCCTTTTAATATTTTTTACTTCCCAACTTACTGCACACTTTCTCTGAGTCCTTCATTTAAGATGGTCCTCTCTTTCCTCCCTCTACATAACCCAGATTTTTCTGATGTTTCCCTATTAAATTGAAGTCAACACCTTGCTGTGTTAAAATTGGTTGTTTCATTTTTAACTGCCCAGACAGTAAAGCTGGCATGAAGACAATTGATGCTATAGGTGCAAGATCAATTGCGCTGTATACTCAATGTAAGAGGGACGCTATTGGTGACCCAATAACTATATGGTTATCCTTCTTAGTTGAATTCACAGCCAGGTTTCTTACTGGAAGCCTTCAAAAATCCCATCAGTGTCATGTACGTGAAAAAGTAAAGAATAAAATTAAAATCTCAGCTTCCATTGCTTTATTAAAAAGGAAGCGGAAAAGAGTCTTAATACTTGTCAAGAAGCAACCAACTGACCGGCAAACCTAAAAAGACCACAAAAATCTGGGAATATAAGGCTTGGAAAAAACATGAGTTTTGGGTAAAGGCCCTATTCTTAAGTAACAAAAGTAACTCACAGTGGTTTTGGAAAATGGTAAATGATCTAAATAAAGCCCAAATGATTATAACAAGTTTGGACATTTCAGAATCATCTTGAACCGATTTTGTAACCCAGCACTTTAATAAAAAACAAATTCTTTTTAAAAGACATGTTCAATATTGGAGGCATAGGGGGCAATGTGCGCCCCGGTGACGGTGATAATATGGTCCACAAATGTCAAAAGGGAGCTACAGAACTAACATTCTCTGTTGCTCAGGTTACTAGATTGATTAACAATAGTAGGCTGGCAGGGGCTCTGGTCCCAAATGGGATCCCACATGACATGTATAAAACAAACTTGGGTTTTTGGGCAAAAAGGCTGGTTGCGGTTTTTAATAAATCCTTAGAGCTCGAAACCATCCCAAGTTCTTGAAGGAGCACAATAATTCACCAGATATATAAAGGAGTAAATAGGTTCTGGCCATAGAATTACTGTTTAATTACTCTGACAGACTCTGAGGCAATATATTATGCAGGTTTATTTTTAGAAGACCTCCAGAGCTGGGCAATTGATATAATATTGTCCCCGCAAATCAGTTAGGATTCATTAAAGGACCTGGAACTGCAGTTAACATCTTATCCCTTTCCACTTCTATTGACAAATATAAGCAACGAAAACAACCTCTGTATTTGTGTTTTGTGTATTTTAAATCTGCTTTCAACCTGGGACAGCGTAGTCCCTTATGGGAAAAGTTAGACACATGGGATATTCCTGTCCCGTTATTAAAAGTTATATAGATGTTATATATTGACATGAGTGAAGGTAGGTGACGGCCCCTTTCTGTCAAGGAAAATTGAGACAAAACAAGGTCTCAAGCTGGAATGCATGCTGGCACCATATCTTTTCAATCTTTTTTATCTGATTTTTACCGTTAAGCTAAACGAGGTGAATGCACATCCTCCAAAGATTGGAGACATGTTTATCTGAATCAGACAACATAATCCTTCTAAGCCAAACCAAAGAAGGATTATGGATTACTATCGGAATTTGCTGAAGCGAACAGAATGATAATAAATGAGAAAAAAACTAAAGTTATGGAAGTTAACAATAAAATTCATAAAATGTACCAGTGGCACCTTCAAGGGCAAGAATTAGAACAAGTTAAATCTTTTAGATATTTGGGTGTATTATCTGATGAGAAGGGTTATTTTATTCCCCCAAAATTGGATTAACAGGGGAAAGGAAATGCACTGTTGCTTGCTTTCTGTACTTTGCAAAGATCGCTAGGCAACCCTAGATATCGACCTCTTCTACAAGTAATTACTTCTAAATTTATGCCAGACATTAGTAATGGAAGTGAAGCTCTGCTAAGAAGAGATGCCTTTTATTTGGAACAGGATAATTGGAAAAGTGTTCAGGTCCCTGTTCCATCTTCCAGGGAACTCCTCTCAGGCTCAGATCAAGCTAGAGTTCGGATACCTGTACCAAATCATAGCAAGGAAGGGTAACTACATTAAGATTTGGAAACATTTACAACAAACAAAGGGAGATCAATTGTGTCAAGCTCTTTGGAAGGAGATGAGTTTGAATTCCTGTGCTCTATCCTGGTATATCTGGATCAGGCCCTGGATGATTTGGGAGCTCGGGCATTGTGGGATAAAAGTCTCCCTTAAGATGCATTTAAGAAAATCATAAACCGCACAATGAAGAGTAAATCTTTAGTTATGAATAAGGGTCTTCTTGCAGTCGGATTCCACTCATGGATGATAATAAATTAGTATAAAGCCCTAAAATATCAGTTATACCCGGAGTCGGGCTGATGAAAAAAAATAAAGACTTATTTATTAAATAATATTTTGGCCTTCTCCCAGGTTGTGTTAACACAGTCCCTTGGGAACATTCTGGTTTAAATTCCCCATGTATCCTGTTTGGTTGTGGGGTGGAGGACTTTACCCATATGGTTTGTTTATGTAGGGGGTTATTAAATGAACGCAGAAGACTTTTGAAGGATGCCATTAATCAGAGAGGTATAGAAACTGGTAGGCAAACGGTGATCACCTGTTTTAAAACATCTGATATTATTCTTAATGCAAGATTAACAAAAAATGTATGCCTGACATTAAAAATATTGTACACACAAAATAAGATGAATTTAAACGAGGCAGACGAATGAATACTTTTAAAGTTTGATAAATATATTTTTTTAAGTGTTTGAAATTACTATTTTTTACCTTTTTTCAGAATTGTTTTAAGCAAAGTATATGGCTGTTAACACATGATGAGTACATAGTATTTTGTAGGTTAATACCTTCTCTGCACTTTATTGTTATATTGGCGGACTGATAGAGATATGCCCAATGAATAATTAGGGGTCTCAATCCCAGAAACTTAAGTATATACGAACTACAGTCTAAACACTGTTGACTTCAAAACTACTTACCTTGTTGTTATAGGCTATATGGTTTTAGGAGAACATTTCTTGTTGCTATATATCTTTTCTGTACCTAGCTTTATGTAGTGTATTGACATTTGTTTATGATTTTATGGATAAAAATTAAAAATGAATTTATGAGTACCATATTCTTTATTTGTATGGTGTATCGGTTTTGATTAACTAAGCACTTTAATAAACTGAAAATTTAAACTGAATTCAGCAAGGGGTCATTTGTGGAGATCATTCAAGGTTTTCCTATTGAAGGTAACATTTAAAAAAGAAATTTATTGAAATTGAGTTGAAAAAAACGCCATTTGTGACTAAGTTTTCATCTGCAACTTCATCTAAGCAGGACAGATTTTTGAAAGCAATATACTGTTACATTTGCTGGTTCCCTTCTGGTTATGGGGATATATAGGGCTTTTAGGTTCACCAAGAATGCTAGGTACCCATAGCCAATAATTGAGCTGCACCTTTTAATCGTTTTTCATTGTGTACCGGGTATACAGAAATGAATTTGGTAAAACATAAAGAGCCTCATTTACAAGGAACTAGTGCATCGGCTCTGATGCACCGGTTTTCTTGTGTCACCCTGCACCCCCCTAACAACACCATGGTAGCACTGTACTTATAATATAGTGCACCATGGCGCTCGTTAACACAACTGCACAAACATTTTTGACATAGTTGCGCCGCTTTGCGGGACTAGCTTCAGGAATTGCCTGGGCAGGCATTAAAAACTGAGGTTTGAAGGAACAGTGAAATCGTGTAGATTTCACTATGCGATTGTTTTTGGAACTCCTGGTGGGGAATTCCTCCCTTGCTTGTAAATATGACACAGGTGAGGGGCTGTTTTGCACTGCTAGAGCGTCGAAAAATGATGCTATGGCAGTGCATGGGGCCTGTAAATGAGCCCCAAAGACTGCAAAATAAGAATCAAGGAAATCTTTGTCAATCAGGCATTGCTTATATAGTGCAGCTACTCACCTGTAAGGGTCTCAAAGCACTGGGGGAGAGGGGGCTGCGTAGCTACCATCAATGATGTGTTTCTCCAAAAGCCATGTCTTCAGCTCCCTTGTGAAGTTGAGGAGGGAGGTAGTTTGTCTAAGGTGAAGCAGGGGTGTTCCAGGGCGTGGCTGCGATGTGGGTGGAAGAGCATCCCCCTGTTCTTGATTTCCTGATGTGGGGTACTTTGGCGAGGGAGAGCTGGGCTGACCGGAGGGTCCTGTGGAGTACATGGAAGTTTAGTCAGCTGTTCAGGTAGGCTGGTCCGGTGTCATGGATGGCTTTGTGGGCATGGATGAGGCTCTTGAAGGTGATTCTTTTTTCTATTGTAAGCCAGTAAAGTGTTTGCAGGTGCTGAGAGATGTAGCAGTGTCTGGGCAGGTCAAGGACCAGTCTGGCGGCGGCGTTCTAGATGTTCTGTACTCTGCTGGTGAGCTTCGTCTTAATCCCAGCGTAGAGTGTGTTGCCGTAGTCCAGTCTGCTGGTGATAAGGGGATGTGTGACGGTCTTTCTGTGTTCCAGGGGGATCCATTTGAAAGTATTGCGTAGGAGGCAGAGAGTGTGGAAGCAAGTGGATGTGACTGAGCAGATTTGGTAGTCCATGTTGAGTTTGGCATCCAGGATGATCACGAGCTTTCGGGCTTGGTTCGTGGGGGTGGGTGGGTTTCCGAGGGTGGGTGGTTACCATGAGTCATTCCATGCGTCAGGTTGTGGGCCATTGATGAGAACTTCTGTCTTGTTTGCGTTGAGTTGGAGGCAGCTGTTTTTCATCCAGTTGGCCACTGCTCCCATACTTTCATGGAAGTTTTACCTGGCTGTGTTGGTTTCGTTGTACAGTGAGAGGATGAGTCGGGTGTCGTCGGCATAGGAGACAATATTGATTCCGTAGCTCCTGACGATGGCGGCCAATGGGATCATGTAGATGTTGAACAGAGTAGGGCTGAGGGGGGATCCCTGGGGGACTCCACTGGTGGTAAGGGGAGATCAAGGGGGCGAGTATCACTTGTTGGGTTCTGCCAGAGAGGAAGGAGTGGATCCAGTCGAGGGCCTTATCTCTGATGCTGGCTTCGTGAAGTCTGAGTATCAGGGTGTGGTGGCAGACTGTGTTGAAGGCCGTCGATAGGTCTAGCAGGATGAGTTCCGCCGTCTCTCCCTTGTCCACAGGGAGCGGATGTTGTCGGTTGTGGCCAGGAGGGCTGTTTCAGTGCTGTGATTTTTTCTGAATCCAGATTGGGAGGAGTCGGGGATGTTGTGGACTTCGATGAAAGTGGCGAGTTGGCTGTTGATGGCTTTCTCAATGACTTTCACTGGGAATGGGAGCAGTGAGATGGGCCTGAAGTTTTTGAGGTCGGTGGTGTCTGCCAAGGGTTTCTTGAGGAGGGGGTTGATCTCTGCATGTTTGCAGTCTTCAGGGAAGGAGGCATCATCTAGGGAGTGGATGATGGTGAGGCGGAACTTGGGGGCAATGATGTCATCAGCTCTGTTGAAGATGTGGTGGGGCATTAGTCCGTGGGGGCCCCGGAGTGTATGGACTTCATCATCTTCAGAGTAGCTTCGGTGGTGAGGGAAGTCCAGTTAGTGATCGTTGGTTTGTTGGTTTCGGGTTCGGGTTTGAGGAGCTTCTGCGCATGGGTTGTCCTGATTGAAGCTGTCATAGATGGTCTTGATTTTGTGGTGGAAGTATTTGTTGAGTCTGTCACAGATCAGATCAGCCAGTACGTAGGGAAACCTAGCAAACCTGTACATTGTTTAAAATAAGACTCATAGGGAACTCTAGGATGGGGTGACGTGTGGCTCTCACCAGGTTATATTACCCAGAATCTCTTGCAGACCTCAGAATTTGCTTAAAAGCACATTCTCCCCACATGTTTGTGATGGATAGTTCTGGAATCTGAGGGGACCCACACCCTCCTTCCACCCAGCATTGCCCCAAGTCCCCAATAAAAATGGCACCTCACGTGTGTGGTTAGGCCCAATGCCTGCAACAGGAAACAGCTCAAAATGCAACATGGGCGCTGTGCATTTTTCCACCCAAAGCTGACCATTTTTTGCAATGTGCCTAGCTTTGGATTTTGGATCCTAGCTCAGCCGGCACCTACAGAAACCTAGAAAACTGGTACATTTTTTAAAACTAGCCTCCCAGGGAAATCCTTGATGGGGTGACTTATGGCTCTCACCAGGTTCAGTTACCCAGAACCTCAACATTTGTCTAAAAGACAGATTTACCTCACATTTCTGTTATAGAAGTTTTGGAATCTGAGAGGAGCCACATATTTTCTACTACCCAGTGTCCCCCTAGGTCTCCTGATTAAAATGAACCATGGCTGTGCACGGCAGTGGTTTGATTAACGTATGGCAATTAAATATTACTTTATGTTAAAAAAAACTGAGAATTCACCAAAAAAAACAAAGGTTACAGGGATGTTATAGTTAGTAAACATCATTAAAAATATGTGGTAATTCATTGAAGAAAATAAAGGTTACAGAGACATTATAATTAGGAAATAAAATGTAAAAAGAAAAACTTAGAAAGTCACAAATAAAACAAAGGGATTTCATAGTTAGGTTCAGATTTTATACACAGAAAATCATAGAAATTAAAAGTTATAGTTACCTCAAGAAACCATAACTCGAGCCCTAGGGTAACTATAGCTCATGCCCTTTCCATGCACTGCTAATTACACCACTTATTACATCAGTCATGACATTTTCTATGACATAATTGATAATATCACTGCAACATATGCTGTAAAATTATTGATGAGAAAATTGTGCATGGCGAGGGCACATATTAAAGTTACCGAAGGGTATGAGTTATAGTTTCTTGAAATAATGGAAACTAAGGGACATATTCGCAAGCCCCTTTGCATCACTCTTGCATCACTCAATGTGGTGCAATAACAGCCCAAATCCAAAATGTGATTTATGGAGCCAAGCAAGGACACCTTGTTTGACCGTGAGTGGCTTTATAAATCTGGAGTATTGTAACGCAGCGTAAATTGCTGTATTGCTTTTCAGTTTCCCAGGGTAGCGATCCATAGGCATTACATGGGTGTTCCCATGCAACATTCATGGACTTTTCGACGCATTCCCTGATTTACCAAAAGTGGTAGACCTGGAAATGAGCCAAAATACTACACTTTCCCAGGTGAGGCATAACTAGGAGAAATATGTTAATTTCTCCTAGTTACTTTCTCTTTCTATGTGTACACATTCTGCAGCATGCATAGAAAGAGGACTAGGCCTCATCGTGTAAGGGTGCCTGTGATGACACTGGGCAGGCAAAACAGTGCCAGTGCAGGGACAAAGGCACGAGCACACCGTACACTTTTAAATACAGCACATCCCTGTCCTTTCCTTCTGATGCAGGACAGTGCAGCAAGGTGACTTTCCAATAAATATGCCTCTAAGGCTGTTAAGAAGGACACTGATGAGCCATGACAAACTCATGATGGATGGTCATATCTGTCTCCTGCAAGAATGGCAGAAGGGACAGTTAGGGGGTCATTTTGACTTCGGTAGATGGAAAAGCCTGTAGTGTAGCCATTTTTAATGTAGCTTTCTGCGCGTTTGCTTAAAGTATTAGGCCTCTGTGCACTTTGCCCTAGATGCATTTTATTTAGCCTCGCACTATTATTTTACAATAACCAGTTTCACGGTCTTGTTTTATTTTCTTCTATCACACTGTTTAGCTTACTTCAGCACTGAAGTTCTCAAACAATACATTCTTGCTCGCTCTGTGCTTCAGTCAAGGATATAGGGGGTCATTCTGACCCTGGCGGCCGGTGGCCGCCAGGGCCACCGACCACGGGAGCACCGCCAACAGGCTGGCGGTGCTCCCACGAGCATTCTGACCGCGGCGGTTCAGCCGCGGTCAGAAGCGGCAAGTCGGCGGGCTCCCGCCGACTTACCGCTGCTCGGGGGAATCCTTCATGGCGGCGGAGCGCGCTCCGCCGCCATGAGGATTCTGACCCCCCCTACCGCCATCCTGTTCATGGCGGGAAAGCCGCCATGAACAGGATGGCGGTAGGGGGGGTCGCGGGGCCCCTGGGGGCCCCTGCCGTGCCCATGCCAATGGCATGGGCACGGCAGGGGGCCCCGTAAGAGGGCCCCGCAAAGTATTTCAGTGTCTGCCTTGCAGACACTGAAATACGCGACGGGTGCCACTGCACCCGTCGCACCTTCCCACTCCGCCGGCTCGATTACGAGCCGGCATCCTCGTGGGAAGGGAGTTTTTCCCTGGGCTGGCGGGCGGTCTTTTGGAGACCGCCCGCCAGCCCAGGGAAAAACTCATAATACCCTCCGCGGTCTTCTGACCGCGGAGCGGTATAATGGGGGCGGAATTCTGGCGGGCGGCCTCCGCCGCCCGCCAGAATCAGAATCACCCCCATAGTCTGGTACATTGCCGATAGACGTGGTAGAAGTTTAGTCTTTAGGGTTCATAGAAAGTACACATTCTTACGTTTGGGACGTTTCTTAGAACACCGGCGTGTTAGTTATAAAAACACTTCCCAGTCCTGGTACACGTAAGATTCCGACCAGGAACCCACAACTAGATGCTGACTGCCCTGTTGCAGTTGCTGATCCAGATCACAAGCCTCTGCTCAGGTATGAGGGTCAATGTCCTCCCGGGGAAACCTGAAAGGCAGGCTTAGAGCTTCACATGCTGTGCTCAAAATATAACTTAGAGAGAGAACGTACTCTAGTCGCACTATGATAGCATTATTCTTATGTTTCACTCTCCTTGTTACTATTTCAATCCTACTGTGTTGTATGGTTAAGGTTATTGCGGCTCACACCTTGTTATCTAAAATGCAGTCGTTTTATTAAACTAATCTTTAAAACTCAAACTGCCTTTGTCATTTATGTCTGAAACCACACTGTGTATGAGAGAACTGGTTGTGACCTGAGTGACCACAACTTCCATGGGAAGCACTAAGATGTCATGCGCTCGGCTACCCAATTGTCTCTTCCTTTTGGGAGAGATAAGGCACTCCTAGTTAGCCAGAGCTCAACCCGGATTTGGGGTGACAATGGTCCTTCGCCGTGGGTCAGACTTAATCCCCCACACTGTGAACGATCTTGCCGCCCAACAATCCAGTAGTCTCATTAGGATAATGAGATCCTACGTGACAAGCCCATCCGCCAAAGTCCTGATGGGTAGGTTTCCACCCGGTGACCCACCAGAAACAGCCTACAGCATTGTCACCGGCTCGCAATAGGGCCAGCAGCAATGCTGTAGTGTGTAGAGTGCACCAGCACCCATGGCAAGGCAGACAGTGAACTCTGCAACAGGGATGGCCAGGGGGGCCCCTGCACTACCCATGCGAAGTGAAAATGCTGTTTTACATAGATAAAAGTACTGAGTTAGAATCTTGAAGCTACTGCGTCAATATTGCGGTGCCTGTATAGTTCAAAAACACAACCTACATTTACAATAATAACACATGTACCACTTAAAAACAGAGCTAGTCATGGAAACCTGAATACATATTTTAAATAAAAAATAATTATTTGGTATAAATATCATTTTAACATTTCATGGAGGTACAGAGGTAGAATCGAGTAACTTTTATTAAAAGCAAAACAATCACACAGACAATGCTGATATTACTAATGAACTTTGAAATATTGCAAAAGTACTGAGGTGCAAAATGTTTATTTTTAGGTGATAATAATATACAACATTATAAGATTAGAACATTTCTTTAAAAGTTTAGTTCTAGTTAGGAAACATAGGGCCTGATTTAGAGTTTGGCTGAGGGGGTTACCCCATCACAAAAGTGACAGATATCCCGCCCATCGTGTTACCATTCCATTATAGCATATGGAACGTGTAATACGGCGGACAGGATATCTGTCTTGTTTCTGAAAGGGTAACCCCTCCGACAAACTCTAAATCAGGCCTTTACTTTATTATTTTTATACAAAATTAACTTTAAGTACACCAACCCTACAAAGGTATAATTTGCACCCAACCCAAAACTTACCATACTTGTATGAATTTGAGCTGTCCCATTTAATATGAAGGTAATTAGCTATTGATTTCCTAGCATATTTGCAATAAAACAGAATTTTGATTTGCTGTTTGGAATTTGTAATTCTGCTCTTTCACTTAGCAAGGAATTATACTCCTAACAAACCTGATGCAAGTTAAGTTTAAAAATATAGGTGGTCATTACAACCCTGGTGGGCGGTGTTAAAGCGGGGGTAAAACCACCAACAGGCCGGTGGTAAAAAAATTGCAATTTCGACCGTGGTGGAAACCGCCAACAAAGACAGCCACTTTAACACTCTGACCGCCACGGCGGTACAAACAAACAGTGCGGCGGTCACTGCCAACAGACAGGCGGGAGACAATGTACCGCCCACACTATTATGACAGGCCAATCCGCCACCTTTTCCGGGGCGGATTCACTGCGGATAAAAACACAGCGGGAACAGGAATTTCGAAGGGAAAACGCTCACCTCTACACACTCCACGAGAAACGAGGACAACATGGAACCAGAACTCCAAATTCTGCCTGCGATAGTCTTCCTGCTCCTCTACCAGGAGCACGAACGCCGGCGGCGAAGACCACGGTGAGTACTGCACCTACGACACAGGGGAGGGGGAGGAAAAAACAGGGACACACACACGCAACACCCCCACCCTCACCCACTACAACACACACAAATGCAAATCAATACATCACAGTAACACCCTCCCAAACCCCCCTAAGAATGCAACGACAATAGAAAATTAGTGTAACCACTGTAATTTATTAAAAACAAGTAGGCAGAAATATATATATACACCATGTACAAAATATATACCAAGCATAGTAGTCCAGGTAGTGCACTAAGATAGTCCGTGGAACACTGGACCACACGGTATGGGCGAGGCCCACACAAGATCCCCGACCATGATGGAGAGAACACTGCAGGGGCATCAGAGAGCAACTAAACAGGCACCTCAGGGGAGGGAAAGGGGGGGCACCTCAGCCGGATGAGTACACAATGCCAAATCCACGAGGGGGCCATATGCCCACTGTTCAATCCTGGGGAGTGCAAAGCCACAGTCTCTCAAGTCTCACAAGTGGGTGGTCTGCCCACTGATCAATCCTGGGGAGTGCAAAGCCACAGACTCTCAAGTCTCACAAGTGAGTGGTCTGCCCACTGTTCAATCCTGGGGAGTGCAAAGCCACAGTCTCTCAAGTCTCACAAGTGGGTGGTCTGCCCACTGTTCAATCCTGGGGAGTGCAAAGCCACAGTCTCTCAAGTCTCACAAATGAGTGGTCTGCCCACTGTTCAATCCTGGGGAGTACAAAGTCACAGTCTCTCAAGTCTCACAAGTGGGTGGTCTGCCCACTGTTCAATCCTGGGGAGTGCAAAGCCACAGACTCTCAAGTCCCACAAGTGGGTGGTCTGCCCACTGTTCAATCCTGGGGAGTGCAAAGCCACAGTCTCTCAAGTGGATGTCAGTCTCCATTGGTTCTGGAGGGGGCATGGTGCCCAGAGTGCTTCATCCTGTTAAAGACAGAGGTAGTGGATGTCAGTCTCCACTGGTTCTGGAGGGGGCATGGTGCCCAGAGTGCATCATTCACCCTGTGACGGACTCAGTTGTGTCAGTGCCCCTGCCTCTCATGGGCTAGCGGTGCTTCAGATGACGGTGCCCTGTTCAGCGGTGCTTCAGATGGCAGTGGCCTGTTCAGCGGTGCTTCAGATGGTGGTCTCCATTGCAGGGTCTCAGCTGCTGCCGATCCTTCATGGCCCAGCTGGGCTTGTGCTGGCAGTGGCCTCCTGGGCAGCTGGGCTTGTGCTGGCGGTGGCCTCCTGGGCAGCTGGGCTTGTGCTGGTGGTGGCCTCCTGGGCAGCTGGGCTGGTGCTGGCGGTGGCCTCCTGGGCAGCTGGGCTGGTGCTGGCGGTGGCCTCCTGGGCAGCTGGGCTTGTGCTGGCGGTGGCCTCCTGGGCAGCTGGGCTGGTGCTGGCAGTGGCCTTCTGGGCAGCTGGGCTGGTGCTGGCGGTGGCCTCCTGGGCAGCGGGGATGATGGCGGTCTTCTCAACTGTGCAGCTCTTCCCAGACTTGCCGGGTTTCTTGTGGCCCTTCCCTACCTTGGAAGGTGTCACAGCTGACTCCACACTCCCAACGGGACCCCTGGAAGCGGCTTTGGTGGCTGGAGACTTCACCCTCTCCTGCTGGGCACTGGACAACTTCTGATGCTTCACAGGTGGGGGACTGTCTGTGCTGTGGCTCCGTGCCACACTGGCTGCCCTGGTGGCCGGTGCACTCCAGATTCCGGTGACTACAGGCACCACTGGTCCCGGAGAGGTTGTGGCTGAGGTGCTAGTTCGGGACCTATGAGACAGACGGGGTGGGAGAGGTGTGGGAAAGAGGTCAAGGTTGTACAGGAAAAGTTTTTTGGACACACTGGGACGGGTAGCTGGAGGGGGTTTGGGAGTGGAGGAAGAGGTGGTGGTTGTAGGAGGTGTACGTTTGGTGACTTTGGGTGAAGGTGCATACGCTGGAGGCTGTCGTGAGGTGGATGGCTGTTGGGTGGGTGTGTGCCTGCGTTTGTGTATCTTGGGAGGGGGCGTCACAGACACACTGGGAGAGGACACAGGGGACGTGTGAATGGTAGTGGGGGTGGTGACTGCACATGAGCATGGTGTGGTGGTGGGTGTGCTGAAGAGGGACGTAGCGGCTGTAGAGGTAGTTCATGCAGGTGTGAGTGTAGACGAGACTGGGAGGGAGGAGGGAGACGAGGAGAAGGGGGAAACAGTGGAGGCAGTGGATGTTGGTGTGTCTCCATGTGTGTGATGCTTGCGTGAGTGCCTGTGGGATGTGTGGTGCTTATGTTTGCCTGAGCTTCCCTTGGGTGTTAAGGTGTGTGCATGTTGGTCTGTAGGTGTGCTTGGGATAGGCTGAGGTATAGGGGATTGGGTCGGTGGAGGAAGTTGGAGGGGGGAGGCTAGAGATGAGGACAATGGCTGCCATCAGTGCTGAGGCCAGAGTCTGAAAAGCTCGATGAAGGGCCGCCTGACCAGAATGAATGCCCTCCAGGAATGCATTGGTTTGTTGCAACTGCCTCTCTACACCCTGGATGGCATTCAAAATGGTAGACTGCCCAACAGTGAGGGACCTGAGGAGGTCAATGGCCTCCTCACTGAGGGCAGCAGCTGTGACTGGGGCAGGGCCTGAGGTGCCTGGGGCGAAGGTGATGCCCACCCTCCTGGGTGAGGGACACGGGGAAAAGGCTGAGGGGCTGCTGGGAGGGCGGTGCTGGTAGGGGGCTGGCAGCTGTACCTGTAGATGCGGGGGCACAGATGTTGCCGCCACCACAAGGGAGCTCCCATCAGAGGACGATTCCGTGTCGCTGGTGTCAGCTCCTGTCCCCGCCGTGGAGCTCCCCTCGCCCTCCGTCCCACTGGTGAATTCTGACTCTGTAGTGTCACCCTCCAGGGCCATGTGGGATGCAGCTCCCTCGTGTTCCGTTGCCACTGCTCCTCCACCTGATGATGCTAATGCACACCAGAACAGGGAGACCACAAAAAGGGGGGGGGGACGACAGAAGAAAGACATGTTGAGTGCATGCATTACCGCTACCATTGGCGGACACGAAAGACACAGAAGCCCCCTGCACTACGCCACGCTCTTGGGCTCCACTGTTCAATCCCTGGGAAATGGCCTACAAGGCTATGGGTGACATCTGCACACATAGATGACACAGGGGCATGACTAGCTGTACTTGGCACTCTACAGAGGTGGGCTGGGGTGCCACATGGCCTAACATACGGAGGGACCTTGCCTACGGAACTCGCCCTGGCCTAGGGAAACCCACAGCCCTCCTCCCCAACCCAGACACCTCCACTGCGCGCAAAGTCAGCAGAATGAGAGTGTACTCACCCCCTTGTGGCTGCTGTGATGCCCTCAAGCTCCCATCCAACTCCAGGTAGGCCACCGCCAGGATCCTGAACATCAGGGGGGTCATGGTGCGACGGGCACCCCTCCCACGTTGGGAGACCATCCTCAGCTGAGCCTCCGCCATCTTCTTGCTCCAGCGGCGAATGTCCTCCCATTTTTTCCAGCAGTGGGTGCTCCGTCTGCGGTAGACCCCCAGGGTCAGGACGTCCTTGGCGATGGCGCGCCAAATATCTTTCTTCTGGTGGGTGCTGACCTACATGAAATGTACATGCAAAAAGAGAAGTTATTACCAACTGCACCGTCAAACTGATTGGCCCCCATCCCTACCCTTGCCATGTGGCACATGCATTCACCGTCTTTCATGCACGCAGCACTCTCTCCCCTTCCTTCTTACATCCAGCCCTCTCCACACAGGCATAGCCCATTCAGCATGCTCCCAGTGTACTTACCTGTTTGTCTGGAGGACCGTAGAGTAGCGTGTACTGGGGGAGGACCCCATCCACGAGTTTCTCCAACTCCTCCGATGTGAAGGCAGGGGTCCTTTCCCCAGACACTTGAGCCATTGTCTCTTCCAGACCGAGGTCACAGCAGCACTTGCAGTGTAGGTCCTCTCCTGTCGAAGATCAGGTATCGAGTGATTGAAGTGATAGAAAATTGTGGTCACGTCCGCTGCGGTGCGTACCGTCACCGCCTGGGACCCATAGGGTCCAATGTTAACCAATGCAGCATTGCGCTGTGGTCTTCGACCGCCTACCGCGACGGTGTACAATGCCAGCGCAGTTACCTTATGTCCCATTGTCCCACTTTACAGGTCAGGCAGCTGCCATTTCAGGGGCCCACATGGCTTCAATTCCAACTATGTCACTCATACCTAGGCCTAGACTCAACACACACAGGCCACTTTTTGTGTATCATAGGTGTTTTGTGTAAACTGTGGGTACGTACCTCTGAGTTGTTTGACTCTGTGCTCGCTGTTGTCCTTCATAGGCACCGTCCGCTGGGACATGTGAGGAGATGGCGGCATCCTACGGTGTACCGCCCGCTGGTGGACCTGTCGACAATGGAGGAGCGACATTTGATTATCACATACAGGCTTGACCGTGCCACAATCCAGGAACTGTGTACCCAGTTGGAGCCAGACCTGATGTCAGCAATCCACCATCCCACAGGAATCCCCCCTCAAGTGCAGGTGCTGTCAGTGCTCCATTTCCTTGCAAGTGGTTCCTTTCAGACAACAGTGGACATGGCATCAGAGATGTCCCAGCCTATGTTTTCCAACGTATTGTCCAGAGTGTTGTCTACCCTTCTGAAACACATGCGGAGCTACATTGTTTTCCCTCAGGTGGAGGATTTGCCTACAGTGAAAGGGGATTTCTATGCCCTGGGACATATCCCCAACATCATAGGTGCCATTGATGGGACACATGTGGCTTTGGTCCCCCACCACATGAGTGAACAGGTGTACAGAAACCGGAAGAGTTATCATTCTATGAATGTACAGATGGTATGTTTGGCAGACCAGTACATCTCCCATGTGAATGCCAAGTTCCCTGGCTCAGTGCATGACGCCTACATCCTGCAGAATAGCAGTATCCCTTATGTGATGGGTCAACTCCAGAGGCACAGTGTGTGACTATTAGGTGAGCACCTGGAAGCAAGTCAGTGGGAATGGTTGTTTGGGTCTGGGGATATCCCTCCAGGTTGGTGCGTGTCTAACAGTTGTCCCTCACCATTTGCAGGTGACTCTGCTTACCCCAACCTGGCATGGCTACTGACCCCAGTGAGGAATCCCAGGACAAGGGCAGAGGAACGCTACAATGAGGCCCATGGGCGAACTAGGATGGTAAATGAGTGGACCTTCGGCCTCCTGAAGGCCAGATTCAGGTGCCTCCATATGACAGGTGGATCCCTATTCTACTCACCAAAGAAGGTGTGCCAGATCATCGTGGCCTGCTGTATGCTTCATATCTTGGCTTCGCGACAACAGGTGCCTTTTCTGCAGGAGAATGGTCCAGATGGCGGTGTTTTTGCAGCTGTGGAGCCTGTGGACAGTGAAGACGAGGAAGCAGGGGAAGAAGACAATGACAACAGGGACTCAGTGATCCAGCAATATTTCCAGTGAGACACAGGTAAGAATACAAACCTGCCTACTACATGTACTTTAACACTACTACCTCTCTACTGTGTGTCGTTTTTACCCAGTGTATGGTCACTGAGTTGTCACTTTCCCTTACGATTTCACAGATGTGGGTCCCACTGTGTGACATCTGCTTAGATTCCTCATGGACTAGAGCTGTGTGACATAGGTATGTTGACATTACAATTGAAAAAGCATTTTGCCACTGTAATTGCTAATACACTATTTCGAAATCACAGACAGACTCCAGATTGTTTTGTGCTTTAAGTGTGTTTATTTAATTGCTCAATATTGAAGGGGGAAGTGAAATGGTGAGGGGTGATGGCGGAGGAATGTCCATGGCAGAGTCCAGTCTATGAGTCTCACAGGTGCATTGCCCATATGGGCATGGGAAGTGGAGCTGGGGCAGTTTAAGTATGGACAGGGTGACAAAGTGGGACAGTAGGATGACAATCAGGGTGGTCTCATTTCTTGGCGGGGTCTTGGCATCGTTCTCTGTCTTTGTCCTGGATCTCAGGTACCGTTTGCGGGGTGGTTCTCCCTCTGCAGAGGGTGGAGTGCTGGCGTGGTGGTCCTGTGGCGGGGCGTCCTGTCCACTAGCGCCGGCGGAGGTGGTGGGCAGTTCATCGTCCATGCTAGTGTCAGGGGCCCCTTGTAGTGCCACAGTGTCCCTCCTGGTGTTCACAAGTTCCTTCAGCACCCCTAAGATGGTGCCCAGGGTGGAGCTGATGGTTCTGAGTTCCTCCCTGAAACCCATATACTGTTCCTTCTGCAGGCGCTGGGTCTCCTGAAACTTGGCCAGTACAGTTGCCATCGTCTCCTGGGAGTGGTGGTAAGCTCCCATGATGGAGGAGAGGGCCTCGTGTAGAGTGGGTTCCCTTGGCCTGTCCCCCCCCGTCGCACAGCAGCCCTCCCAGTTCCCCTGTGTTCCTGGGCCTCCGTCCCCTGGACCGTGTGCCCACTACCACTGCCCCCAGGTCCCTGATGTTGTTGGGGTGGTGGGTTATCCTGGGTTCCCTGTAGTGGTGGACACACAGCTGATTGACGTGTCCTGGGGATGGAGGTATGGGCCTGCTGGTTGGGTACTGTGCTGGTGTTTCCAGAGGGTGGAAGGTCTGTAGTGGCCTGTGACTGGGTGATGGGAACCGACTGTCCCGAGGTCCCCGATGGTCCGGGCTGTTCATCTAGATCCAGTTGGACAGAGGTGCTGTCATCACTGTGGGCCTCTTCTGTTGGTGGTGTGTATATGTGTGGACCCTCCTGTCCAGTGACGTTGGGTAGGGGTCCTGCAGGGGTATAAAAGGATGGTTATTACATCTGTGTGTGTCATGGTGTGCAATGGGTGGGTGACCGTATACCCCAGTGCTTGCATTCCTGTGTGAGACCTTGTGTGAGGATAGTTTAGGTGGTTGTATGGGTATGTGCAGTGGGCATGCTTTAGTGATGGGTGTCCATGCTTTGTTGTTGCATGTAGGGCCTGGTGTTGGGATGGGTGGTTTGTAATATTGGGACATATGTGAGGAGTTGGGGTGCTGGGGGTGAGGGTGGGGTTATGTGATAGCATGCAGGTAGGGTGGGGGTTGTAATAGTTAAGATTTGACTTACCAGAGTCCATTCCTCCACCTACTCCTGCGAGGCCCTCAGGATGCAGAATCGCCAAGACCTGCTCCTTCCATGTTGTTAGTTGTCGGTGAGGAGGTGGGGGTCCGCCGCCAGTCCGCTGAACTGCCAGGTGGTGTCTTGAGACCATGGAATGCACCTTCCCCCATAGGTCGTTCCACCTCTTCCTGATGTCCTCCTGATTTCTTGGGTGCTGTCCCACTGCGTTGACCCTGTCCACTATTCTTCACCATAGCTCCATCTTCCTTGCAATGGAGGTGTGCTGCACCTGTGATCCTCCGAGAACCTTGGGTGTCTTTGCCGTGCCATGGGGTGGTGTAGGTGATGTGTGGGGTGGAGTGTGTGCTGATATGTAGTGGTGTGTTGTGTGAGGTGCGTGGAAGCTCTGTGGGTGATGGTGTTGTGTGCCTGTGGTTGCTATTGTTCTTGCTGGTGCTCTCTCTCTGGCCTTCTTTCAGAATTTTTTGTCGTAAGGGTTTGTGGGTGATGTGGGTGTGTGTTTTATATTGTATTGAGTGTGTGTTTTGGAGATGTGTGTGTATTTTGAGCGCGGCGGTGTGTACCGCCAATGGAATACCGCGGTTGATAGACCGCCGTGTGGATTCGTGGGTCGTGATAGTGTGGGCGTATTTCTGTTGGCGTGATGGTGGAGGATTTGTTATCGCCAGCTTATCACTGACCTTTGGTGTGGCGGACTTGCGTGGGTGTCTGAATTTTGGCGGATTCCGAAATGTGGGTCATAATAGCTGTGGTGGAATTCCGCGGCCGCAGCGGTGTGTTGGCAGTCCTCTGCATGGCGGTAAACGGCTTTTACCGCCAATGTTGTAATGACCGCCATAATTATTAGAGGTAATGAGGAGGGGAAGCAGCCTGAACCACGACTCCCGAACAACAAAGTCGTGGACAACGAAAGCAGAACAACGCTTTCATTAACCATAACTTCCTTGTTTGATGCCTTAACCATGCATGTGCTGAACCACGTACATGCATGGTTCAGGCACAGAAGAAGGGAGTCGGCTTCGGAGCACGATGTGATCAGGTAAGTGGGACTGGGGCTGTTTTAGGGTCGGTGTCGGGTATTTTTAGTTTCTGGGGGTGGGGGGTCGGGGTGGTTTAGGTTTAGAGGTGAGGGATTGGGGGTTGGGGCATTTTTAGTTTTAGGGGCGTGGTGCGGGGGTCGGATATTTTTACTTTTTGGGGTCGTGGTTGGGGTAGTTTAGGTTTTGGGGGTGGGGGTTGGGGTGGATTCAGGGGTGGGGGTCACAGTAATTTTAGGGGCTGGGTTGGGGTGGTTTTAGGTTTTAGGGGCGAGGTGGGGGGTTGGGGTGGTTTTAGGGGTGGGGTAGTTTAGATTTTAGGGGCGGGTGGGGTTGATTTAGGTTTTAGGGGCAGGAGTGGGGGGTTGCAGTAGTTTTAGGGCAGGGGTTGGGGATTGGGGTAATTTAGGTTTTAGGGGTGGGGGTTGGGGTGGTTTTAGGGATGGGGAGTCATGGTAATTTAGGCACGGGTGGGGGTTGGGTGGTTTTAATTTTTAGGGGCGGGGTGGGGGTCTTGTAATTTTAGGGGCGGGTTGGAGTGGTTTTAGGTTTTAGGGGCGGGGTGGGGGTTGGGGCGTTTTAGGGGCAAGGGTGGAGAGTCATGGTAATTTAGGGGCGGGGTGGGCGGTTGTGGTGGTTTTAGGGGCGGGTGGTTTTAGGTTTTAGGGGCGGGGTTGCGGTAATTGTTCCGACCACGTTGTTCAGGCATGCGTGGTTCCAGCATGCGTTGTTCCTACATGTATTCAATAAGGAGCCATTCATCTTTAGCAATTTACTTTTCTAGATCCAAGATCTTCGAATGAAATGATTTAATGTCATGAGCCAATAAAAAATGGTAACACCTCTGTTATAAGCTTTAAAAGTGTCCCAACATACAATATTAGATGTGATACCATCCTTGTTAAGAGAAAAATACTCACCAATAACAGACAAGATTTTAGGCTTATCAATAATATTGAATGCAATGCCGGTATTCATATGAGGAACTATCTCATTGTAAGCACATTAAAATCATAACATGGTCTGAGATCTCAATATTTCCTATACCAGTATTAGTGAGAGAGTGAACTAGGGACCGTCAAAAAATTATGCTAATCCAGTATAGTGTTGAGAGGCCCATTGATTGAAATCAATGGGAGGCTCATTTTAATTACTTTTTTAAGCAGGCGTTAAAATGAGGCTAGAAATGGTGCAATGGAATCTTGTAGATTCCATTGTGGTATTTTAGCAACCCTCTAACTAGTGTACGCCCCCTTTGCATACATCATCATTAATACTATGCATAATGTGGTGCAAAGGGTTTACAAGGTGGCACAAAACTAGTTTTGCCGCAAATGTGACAATAAGGGGCACATGAGTCTTGTAAATCTGGCCCTAGATTTCTTGATGTTAGTAGGTATTCAATTCAGGAGTATGATTTATGAGGGTTGGAAAATAAGGTTGCAAAATATCAATCAGTTTGATACTTTTAACCAATGCTTTAAGTGTCTGGAAAGCTTTAGATGTTCTAAAGATAGTAGGAATAAAGGAGAGGGCTACATATTAAGTTAAAATTGCCACCTACAATAAGGGGAACATTGCCAAATTTGAGAATTTTGAAAGCAAAGTGTTTCTAAAATGTCATATCATTAGTCATAGGGCTATAAATACTAATAAGATGCAGAACAACTGTATCAATTTTGACTTAACAAATGAGTATTGACCATCAGTATTGAAGTATTTGTCTAAAATCTGTACTTGGAGTCTCTTTTAAAATAGGATTGCAACTCCATTTGTACTGTTTGTTGAAGAGGAAATGCTATTCCCAACCCATTTTGCTTTATTCATGTAAGATAAAATGAGTTTCTTGGAACAACAAAGTTCAGATTTATGCCTAACTAAATAGTCTAATATTTTAATGTGCTTAACTGGATGTCTTACACCCTTCATAATAAAGATACAAGTTTAAGTTGTTTTGAAATATCCATGAAATAAAATAATATCTAGGAACAGTAAAAAGATTTGGAAACCAAATATGAACGAATGATGGAATATGGTACTTTCAAAGCATACCATCACTCAAATGAGAGCATCCTGGCACTAGCTGAAATCCTTTCCTCAATACAGAAGGAACAAGAAAAAACATGAGAGAAGAAGAGGTAGTAAGAAAAGGGGAGAAGGAGGAGGAAAATGCCTATGCCATCCAATTATAATAATGAGTAGCAGAGGGCATCCTCAGCAAGGAACAGCCAAGTCTTCAGATTCTTCTAATGAAACAAAGTGGTCCTGGAAGTCAGTTCCAGGCTTTTGATCCTAGCATCATGGATAATTTGCCTGTTAGGGATTTAAACCTAAAAGAATTAAGTTTTAGCAAATTGCCATTGGAAGATCTGAGGGTCCTCTGAATCCTGCAATGGTAATACCTGTCAGATAAATAGTTAAGGTCAGTATCATGAAAAGCCCTAAAAACTGAAACAGAAATGTTGAATAGGACCGTCTTCTGAATAGGTAGCCAATGCAACTTCATGAGTACTATAAACGTAGAACTATATCGAGGGAGGTTAAGCACCAAACTGGCGGCTGAATTTTTAACCATCTGGATTCTATGAAGCAATTGCTTTGAACTTCCTACCTTCAAGCTGTTGCAGTTACCCAACCTCAAAGTTATGAGATCAAAGGCCACTCTTTTCCTGGTGGGTCGGGGAAGGAAGTCAAATTTGTTTTTTGAAGATTTAATCAATGAAATGCACATACCAGCTACTGATAGTACTTGTGGTTGAAAAGACTCCCAAATATTTTGACACTTCTACTCTAGATGGAGGAAGGGGCACATAATCCGGCCACCGCATAGTGGGGGAGAAAAAAATCAGGCTTTCGGAGCAAGAGGATTTCAGTTTTGTCAGTGTTACATTTTAGGTGGTGATTTTCTATTCATTGAATATCACTTGTAAAGCAGTTCTTAAAAGTCTGTTTTGACCCAAAAGAATTCTTATCCAAAAATAGATTCAATTGGGTCTCAGTAGCATAAGAAGTACTGGAGATTCAATGAGAAATTATCAAAGATATAAAAGGGGCTATGTAAATGTTAAATAGTGATGGACTAAGCGCTGAGCCCTGCAGAACACCGAAGACTAAGGATTTTTTCCAATGAGTACTGTCCAATGGATACTAGTTGTTTCCTGTCAGCCATATGAGATTTAAACCAAGACAAAGCCTTGCCGGTGATACCAATATCCAGAAGATGCTGAAGAAGTTTAGGATGAGAGATCATATCAAACACTGCTGACAGATTCAATAGGGTCAAAGTGCCATATTGATAGTTTCAGAGACCTCTAGCAAGACAGACTCTGTGGAATGCCTTGGTCTAAAGCTGGATTTACAAACATGTGAGGCCTTAGAATTTTCCCAAAAAGTGGTCAGTTGATCATTCATGATCTTTTCTAAAATTACGACTAGTACAGGAAGCAGCAAGATAGGCCTAAAGCTGGTCAAAATCGAAAGGTCTTTTAAAAAAGGTTCAACCACTGCCACTTTCCAAGGCACAGAGACTTCAGCCAGAGAAAGGGAAATGTTTTGGATCTGGTTTATAACCAGATTCACAATTTGAAAGGGCTGATAAACAATGGCAGGAGGGCATAGACCTGTTGTACAACAGAGGGTACCTTCCTGGGATTGTATCAAAGAAATCAACTGATTTCAAGTGGGAATGTGAGGCAGACAGTGCCTCTCCTTGTAGCTGGCTTGATTCTAGGTGATTGGCATCAAAGCCATGTTGCACAGTTATATTGTTTTCTTCCAAGAAGATAGACAACCTGTCACTCAGAACCGTGAAGGGAGAATATCCCTTAATAGAGCTTGAGGTTGTGAAAACGACTTGGAGATTTGAAAAAGCTTTTTTGGTCAAAATTGGTATGTTCCACTTGGGTGGTAAAATAAGACTTTTTGGCTTCCCTGGTGGATTTATGGTATAGATCCTGGGCTAGCCTAAACCTTCTCAAGTTCTCAGATTTGTAGGCCAAACACCATTTATGTTCACGTTGTTTAAAAAGAAGCTTTTCTTTGGCTAGGTTTGGCGTAGACCATGGTGCAGAGGAGGAAGATTGGTGTCTATCAGTATAAAATATGGGAGCTAATTCATCTATGGTATCCTGTATCCAAAGATTGAACAAATCTAGGCCATTAGGGAACCTAACTATAAGAGAAAGGGAGGCCATTACCAATCAAGTCATCAGGTTGGGGCACATCATTTTTCCCTACTGACAAAAACTAAGAGAATCTATATCTGATTGATGGTTGATCAGGGATCAAAGGTCTATTGCCATATTGAAGGGAACAAACCAGTGGTTTTACCACTAGTGTGCTTCTGGTTTGCCTGGGGAAGTGCGGGGAAGTGAGTAAAAATACCACCCAAGTTGTTGCCTGCTGAATGTATGGGGACCACTGCTAACTGGGAGAGCCCTGTGGCCTCATTACAAGTGCGGCAGTACAAGGACCATCACACTTGCGTTGATGGTCTGACCGCAGGAATCCGGGCGGTCTGACCACCCAATTACGACTTAGGCAGGCAGACCATCCTAAAGACTGCTGTCCCAGACAGGATCACGGATCTTGACCCGGTTACAGTAGTTGGGCTTGAAACTAGCTATGGTGTTGCTGCACTCCGGCTCATTACAACCCCACTTTCCACCAGCCTTTTAATGGCTGGGACTCCATCATGAAAATGTTGTCGGAAAGCCAGTGCTGGGGGCCACAGTAGGTCTCTTGCCCAGCACCGTCTGCTTTGTCCCTCATTCGAGCCAAGGCCTATATCCTAGCACTCTTCCCGCCGTCTACCCGACGGGGACCTGTATTGCAATGTTCCAGCCGGTCAGCCCTGCAGGAACATTGTAATATGCATGTGGGTCATGTGACGTGGCAATGGCGGTGGCGTACTCCCCGTGGCTTTGGCGGTCCCGCGGCGGGACCGCCAAACTCATAATCAGACCCTTAGCACTATTAAATCACCACCAAGACTTTTAGGGTCAGGTTTCCCCGAGCCCTCAAAATGACAATTGAAATCAGCTAATACGAAGTTAACATACTGAAGTAGTAGAGGTGAAAGAACATCTCCTAAGGAGCCCAAAAAGATGGAGCATTGTCCAGACAGGCAGTATATGAAACTACCAACAAAAGACCGTAAGTGATTACTTTTGAAATAGAAACCTAGACTGTCCACCCCTCTTAAATTAACCATCTCAAAAACTTTAACTGAAGGGTGTCACAAAAGATGATAGCTAAGCCTCCGCTGCAACACTGTCACATCTGAGAATAACATAGCCTGGAGTTAATGCAATAGAAATGTTTGGGCTGGACCAAGACTTAAACCAGGACTCAGTAATAATAACAATCTTTATTGTTTATGATTAATTAAAAACATTACAATTAGAGACACGCAATAACCACATGAGACAGCCTGAGATATATATGTTTCACAATAACATAAGAGGGCCAGCAGTAAACCAGAAAATGAGTCTGCGTTTGATTAACAAAAAAAAACACTAAGAAAATTAACCCCTTCGCTCCCAGGCCTTTTCCCCCTCCTGTGCCGAGCCTTTTTTTGGCTATTTGGGGCAGTTCGCGCTTAGGCCCTCATACCTTTTTGTTCACATAAGCTACCCACGCCAAATTTGCATCCTTTTTTTCCAACATCCTAGGGATTCTAGAGGTACCCAGACTTTGTGGGTTCCCCTGAAGGAGACCAAGAAATTAGCCAAAATACAGTGAAAATGTTTTTTTTTTTTTTTAAATGGGAAAAAAGGGCTGCAGAAGGCAGCTCGTGTTTTTTTCCCTGAAAATGGCACCAACAAAGGGTTTGTGGTGGCACGATCACCATCTTCCCAGCTTTCAGGGACAGGCAGACTTGAATTGGAAAACCCAATTTTTCAATACAATTTTGACATTTTACCGGGACATGCCCCATATTTACTATTTTTTGTGCTTTCACCCTCCTTCCAGTTAGTGACCAAAATGGGTGAGAAACCAATGCTGGATCCCAAAAAGCTAAACATTTCTGAAAAGTAGACAAACTTCTGAATTCAGCAAAGGGTCATTTGTGTAGATTTTACAAGTGTTTCCTACATAAAATAACAGCTGAAATAAAAAAATATTGAAATTGAGGTGAAAAAAACAGCCATTTTTCTCCACGTTTTACTCTGTAACTTTTTCCTGCGATGTCAGATTTTTTGAAGCAATATACCGCTACGTCAGCTGGACTCTTCTGGTTGCGGGGATATATAGGGCTTGTAGGTTCATCAAGAAATCTAGGTACACAGAGCCAATAAATGAGCTGCACCTTGCAATGGGTTTTTATTCTATACCGGGTATACAGCAATTCATTTGCTGAAATATAAAAAGTGAAAAATAGGTATCAAGAAAACCTTTTTATTTCCAAAATAGCCACAAGATAAGGTGTTGAGAAGCAGTGGTTTTTTGCACATCTCTGAATTCCGGGGTGCCCATTCTAGCATGTGAATTACAGGACATTTCTCAAATAGATGTCTTTTTTACACACTGCCTTACATTTGGAAGGAATAAATGTAGAGAAAGACAAGGGGCAATAACACTTGTTTTGCTATTCTGTGTTCCCCTAAGTCTCCCGATAAAAATGGTACCTCACTTGTGTGGGTAGGCCTAGCACCCACGAAAGGAAATGGCTCAAAACACAACGTGGACACATCACATTTTTTCACAGAAAACAGAGGTGTTTTTTGCAAAGTGCCTACCTGTGGATTTTGGCCTCTAGCTCAGTCGCCACCTGGGGAAACCTAGCAATCCAGTGCATTGTTGAAAACTAGAGACCTAGGGGAATCCAAGATGGGGTGACTTGTGGGGCCCTGACCAGGTTCAGTTACCCAGAATCCTTTGCAAACCTCAAAATTTGACCCAAAAAACACTTTTTCCTCTCATTTCGGTGATAGAAAATTCTGGAATCTGAGAGGAGCCACATATTTCCTTCCACCCAGCGTTCCCCCAAGTCTCCCGATAAAAATGGTACCTCACTTGTGTGGGTAAGCCTAGCGCCCACGAAAGGAAATGGCCCAAAACACAAAGTGGACACATCACATTTTTTCACAGAATACAGAGGTGTTTTTACAAAGTGCCTACCGTCCTGGGCACAGAAGGGGTTAAAGAAAGAAGTGTGCTATAAAATAACAGCCATTATGTCAGATCATTGATGCAATACACAATAAAATAGACTATCTATTCCCCAGGATGGCAACCTGGCCATATATGAGAAATGTTAATCCTTGGAACAGCCATTTTACAACCTGTCACTTTGATTAAGGGCCCACTTGGCTGGCTGTGGCAACATTTATCACAAATTGACAGTCAAAACATAAAGTGCAATGAATTAGTAAAGCACTAGTGCAACAGTCATCAAATTAGTGTGCACAAAACATTTCATTTGTCCTCGAGGGACCCACTTGACTAGTTGCAACAGAATTAGGTGCAGGTTTGGCACAGAAAAAAAGACAACAGTGTGATTGTTTGATAAAGTGCTAGGGCAATGTCAAACACTTAAATTGACCACAAGGGATCTACTTGACTGACTGCCACAAAAATTGAACCAGTATTAACACTCAAGTAGGCAGTATAATAAATAGACCTGTTCAACCAGCTGACACTAAATTAGCAACAAATGATCTTCCACACAAAAAATAGTAGGACAGTAAATTTAATAAAGTGCTGGTGCTGCGCCAAATTTATCACCTATGCATCTATGGTGGCAGAAAGATTTCTCTCAGAGTAAATTTTATCAAAGTTGGCCCCTCGACCCATCTATACGACTCAGTAATAAACAAAAAGTCCAAAATTGATCGTAAAACCAGGAAACAGTAAAAAAAACATTAGCACCATAGAATCAACAACAGAGAACATTAATAATAGATGTGAGTAAAACACACACATTTACAAAAGATGAGCCTGCAACAAAAAGCCCATAGCTATGCGTACACAGAGAAAGCACATAAATAATGAAAAGTCTGCTACTTGGCGCCTGTTTATGAGTTCCTGTGTACCCACGGAGAGAGGAAAATGGTGGTCAAGGAATGGTCAAAGATCTTTAGGACTATGAATGCATTTTGGAGATGTTGACTTTACAGATGTGCATAGCTGAATGACCAAAAAGGCCATATTTGAAGCAAGATTGTTTCAGTCTCCTTACATATTTAACTTTGAGATATCCCGATGGATGAAATTGTTTTGACCGTTTAGCAATAGAAAAGGAATTTCTCTAGCACATTTTCTTTTCATAACTTGATGGTTTATTAGTTGAACCTTAATTATAACATGTCTGGGTTTGGTTTGACCTGGCTTATGATGAGATGCAATACAAGGTGCTTTATCAAACTCAAATTACTGTATACATTTTGAATTCAATGGGTTAGACAACAGGTTCTCAAGATGAATACTATAATCAAGACTTTCAATATTTTAGATAGATTAAAAATCCTCAAATTGTATTGTCCATTTTGATTTTCCAAATCCAATAAAAGTTTGTTCATAAGCAAACTTTTTGCTGTAGTGGTGAGTATTTGGCCAATCATAAATTCACTGTTTCTTATGCTTTCATGGACAGACCGGCCAAATTCTTGACATGTTTTTAATCTCATTCACAATATTGGTAGTATTAGATGGAAAAGCTCGTAATTCTTCCAAAATTGTGACATGGGAGGTTCAGTAGGGGTGTGTGGCCTGACAAGACGGTTGGGTATATGTGCTCAGGCTGTGCTCCTATCCTGACAACAAGATCCTCAAATATCCTTATGAGACCGGTAGATCTAAATAACATAGGTGCAGCCAGAGCAATGACTGGGACTTGGGTGGTCACTTCCTGGCCCTGTGGGAGACAGCCCTGCGAACAGCTACTGTAGAAGGAGGAATTACCATAGTGGAGTGGGCCTGCCCTGACATGGTGTAGCCTGACCTGCTGTGAGATGGAGGTAAAGTGGAGGATTACAAAAGGTGGAGACGGCCTGGGGCTGGTCTGGAAGTTGTGAGGGAGTGTGCCCAGACGGGGGGGCCTTGACAACCCTGAATTGTTACTGAGGGAGACCACTGCACACATGAAAAGTATGTGAGACTTTGAGGCCTTTGGTGTTGGGTGCCATTCCCGAGTGGGAGTTTGGGCTGCAGCCCCCCCAAAAAAGTGAGAACCCTGACGGCAGCAAAGGGGATTGCTGGTGAGGGAGGAGGCCTGCAGAATAAGCCCCTGAGCGAGTGGGGGCCTTCATATAACCTATGGAGGGGGGTCTGAGAAAAAGCGCTGCCGCCTTGAGCTGGCTGCTTGCAGTGGAGGCCACAGCCACTGGGCGTGTGGTTGGCGGACCCGAGGATTGAAATTGTGCTCTATATGAGAACGTCAGACCGGGGACGCCTCGGAGGCCCTGGAAGATTGGGCGGAGCCCAGATTGTATGATGGCAATGAAAATGACCCGGTGGGCATGAGAGCTGGGAAAGCAGTTGAGTAAGCCTGGCGCGGAATGCTGATGCTGTGGCCCATTGAGTGGAGAACCCAGGGAAGTGTGCCCTCGATGAAGAACATTTGTGGCCCCCTGCACCCCACAACCAATGTCTAGATTTATAGAACTGAGACAGGTCCTACTTCAATTGCAAGAGGTGCTGGCCGCAGCAATGAAGACCCCAGGGAGTGTGACACGCTAAAAGTATTCTGGCTTGAATTATTTATGTGACCCCCCCCCTTAGAGGAGCAAGTGGGGGCCTGTGGAGCTAGAGGACAAGGTCAGTGGGGTCTATCACAGAGAGTCCACCTTGAAGTGTTATTACCCACAGACCTGAATACATAAGGGGCACGAGTGCCGGACCCTGAAGAATAAGGGACGATCCCAGGATTGAAGTTGTCATAAGCACCACTATAAAGGATATGCCACAGATCATTAGGCTGAATGGCGTAACTCAGCCTCCACAAACAGTTAGTGGTCAACCAGGCAAGGGTGACCTGGCAGAACAGATAGACCACGGAGGTGGATACTGCGAAACCAAGGCGCAGCCTGTAGATAATAACTAGAATAGACATTACCTGCACTACTGGAGTTGAATTCAGATGTGAAAATGGTGAAAGAAAAACCCCAAAGGGAAGCACAGGCTAATAAAATAGTGCAATCCAATGTCACTGGCCATGGCATTGGAGAACATGAAGATGAGAGCCAGTTGGGTTCTGAGCGAAGAAAACAGGTGCAGGATAGGAACAAAATCCTAGAGGCCATACAAGGCAGTAGAGTGGCACTTGAGTGTAAGATGGATAGTATGGTGATGGACATCAACCACTTACGACTCAAACTTTGCAAAGTCACGAAAAGGGTCACGACTAGCAAGGGAAAAGTTGTAGAGCTCTGAGAAAATGCATAGATGCTTCAGGATACAGTGGCAATGCTTCAGGCTAAAATGACCCAAATGGAACAATGTATTGAGGACACAGAAGAGCGTTCTGGGAGGTATAATTTGAGATTTCTCAGGTTACCTGAGAAGGCAGAAGGTCCCTCAGAAGAATTACTGGATTGTAACTGCATTTAGCCCTGCCTGCTCTCAAAATTCTTCACTATCGAGAGAGCTCACCGTGCTCTGGCTCCCGACTACCAACCGGGGATGCCATCTCCGGCTCTCATAGCACAAATGTTTAAATAGAGGGACAGGGACACAATACTACAATATGTCTGAGTTCATGGACCACCTCGATATGCAGATAAGTTAATTCAGATTTACCCTAATTACACCAAAAGGGTACAGGACCTTCATAATACCTTCTTGGTGGTCAAATGTAGGCTGAATGATCACAACATTAAATATAGCCTGGTGTTCCCGACTATGATGGTAAGGTATACTTTGATGAGTCTCCACAGCAGGCTATGGATTGTATGGACTCCTTGGGTCTTAGACATCTAGATCAAAACCAAGTATGGTGGGGGGTCTCCACCAAACATAGGGCCCACTCCGGAAAAACAATTCATGGGGTACATACTGGTTAGAGAAAATGGTACTTTAAGGATGGAGGGTGTCCCCTTGCAGACCAGAAGCTCATTCTTGCTGCTGCGCCTGATGCAAGGCACCCAGGAAGACGAGAAAACACTGCTGGTGTGGGTTTGGGGCCCCCCACTGGATGCAGGTAAACTTGGCGAGCTATGTCAAATGAGCCATGGAGACTGACCTGAATGTTAAGTACCATGGCAATTATATGCAATATGCAACTAGAGTTGACCCACCAGTTGAGTTAAAGTAAATAGATTAGGATAATCCAGTTTCCTCATCTAGTGGCAATGCTGAAATACCCTAGTGGGCTTACAACAGGCTATGGTACAGATGCACTGGTTAGATTTTAGGGGAAGAGTTATCTTTGAAACACTAGTTTAGATATAAGGGGCAGGATGGGGTTTTTGGGGGTGGGGTTTGCTGTCCTCTTGCCTATTGTTGAGCTGGGAGAGGTGGGCGACTACTGCGTATGGGTAGAATGGGAGGTTATACTATATAACTGCTTTGATAAGTCGACTTTATCCATTGTTGGTATATCATGGTTAGTTGTTCTTCAAAAGGGGGGAAGGATTTCCATGCTAGAGGACTACATGCACTTCTACTGTAAGATATATGAACATTTCCCAAAAAATGACTATAAAATTGTGGCACGCGGCCTGCATAATTATGTTAAACATAGCCAAATGTAAGTCTATTTGAGGATATATGGGGCATCAACTGCATTCCTCCAAGAGACTCATTTATAGAGGGACTGTCTTAAATGTGTAAAGAGGTGATGATGAGGACAATTGTATGCTACTTCCTGCTTAGAGTATTCGTGAGGCACGTTAATATGGCATGAGGAGTCCCTTTCAAGCTTACCAGAACTTGTAACTGTGATGAGGGACATTATGTGATGGTGGAAGGAACATAATTTATTCCTATTGAACATATATGCCCCGAATTCTGATGATAGGGTCTTCTTGGGTGTGACTGTCTCCTGAGGCGGAGATTATAATTGCAGGAGATTTCAACTGCATTATAAATGTCAAAATGGATAGATCCCCTCCCCGCATGGGTACTAAACCTGAGGCTGTAGCGGCATTACAACAGGCGCAGAGTATTCGAGGCATGATAGACATTTGGAGGCAATTAAATCCAACAGCACGTACATATTCATGCCGTTCTCCGGCAGAAGGCACATATAGCCGCTTGGACTACTTCTTGGTACAACTGTCAGAGACCCATAGAATCACTGATGCCGAGTATCTAGCCCGCTGTCTATCTGATCACTCTCCATTATTAGTTAGATACATACTGCATAGACCATTGCCCAGAGTACCGCTATGGTGCCTCAATGCAGAAGCATTTACCGACCCTATGTAAAGAGAGACTGTATATCAGGACCTGACACACTACTTTAAGACTAACTAGGAGTCCACTGATAGAAGGGCTATAGAGTAGGATGCCATGAAGGTGGATATCGCAGGAGCATGCATGTCTAATGTGATTGGGATATGTTGTACACTGGAAGAAGATCTATCCAAGCAGGAAAGCAAATTACTGTTGTATGAAGGGGCTCTCCCCACAGGGCAGCCAAACATAACAAATTGAAATGCCCAATGAGAGAAAGTCAGAGAGCTGTGGGATAGACTAGGCAAATAAGTTACAGATACTAGCTAGAGGCATTGGTACTTGGAGGGTGATAGATCCGGATGTCAACTGGCGTGCCTCATTAGAACAGAAAGACAGCTTCTGCATGTATTGGCAGTGTGAGATGAAAGTGAAACTCTAGTACATATGATGCATTTGCGAATCATTTGGGGCAGTATATACTGAACTGCATAGTGTAGTGGGTGCCCAAGGAATATTGTCATATATAGATGGTATTTCACTACAATGTCTTACCCCTGGTGAACGTGAAATCCTGGCTGCCCTGTTAAGTAAGCCAGAACTGCTCTGCGTGAAGAATGCATTGTAGCTGGCCAAATCTCCAGGGGCAAATGGTCTTCCAGCTTAACTTTATTTGCAATTCCCAGACATCTTGGCATATAGGTTATTTGAGGTTTTTTCAGAGGCCCTAAATACAGGAGGACTGCCACAGTCTATGAGGCAGGCTCTAATAGTTGTGGTCCCTAAGCCAGGTAAAGACCCTACTGAGACGGGATCTATTGGACACCTCTCCATGGTAAATGTGGACCTCAAGCTCCTTAGTCACATGTCGGAAGCTAGACTTCTGTATTTTCTTCCTCAATTAATACACTAGAATCAGTCAGGATTTATATAGCGTAGAAACACCCTCTGTAACATCTGCCAACTAGCCCATATTATGCGGTCAGCAACGCCGATAGCAGATGAATATGCTTTGGCCTTCTTTGGTATAGAGCAGGCATTGATTCAATACGTTAGGAATATGTCTGATTGGTACTCCGTCAGATAGGTCTGGGCTAAGACTATATAAATTGGATTAAACTGCTGTACTTGGGCCCACATGGGCTAGAGTATGTATGGGGCACTATGGCCTTCATTACAATCCTGGTGATTGGTGTTAAAGCGGCGGTAAGACCGCCAACAGGCCGGCGGTAAAAAAAATTGAATTATGATGATGGTGGAAACCACCAACATAGACAGCCACTTTAACACTCCGACCGCAACGGCGGTACAAACAAACAGCATGGAGGTCACCGCCAACAGACAGAGGGAAGACAATGTACCGCCCACACCATTATGAGAGGCCAATCTGCCACCTTTTCCGGGGCGGATTCAACGCAAACAAAAGCACGGCAGAAACAGGACTTGGAAGGGAAACCTCTCACCTCTACACACCCCACGAGGAACCAGGACGCCATGGAGCAGGAACTCCAAATTCTTCCGCGATAGTCTTCCTGCTCCTCTACTAGGAGCACGACCGACAACGGCGATGACCACAGTGAGTACTGCACCTACAACACAGGTGAGGGGGGAGGGAAAAGAGAGTGACACACACACGCAACACGCAACACCCCCACCCCCACGTCACACACAACACACACACCAATACATGCTGAAATTTTACCTTCCCCCCTTAACCCCCCTGGAAGAACACAAGGACAAAGGGAAATGATTTGAACGATTGTAATCATGCAAAAATCCATTACTCAAATAAATATATACACTATTAACAAATATGTACACCAAGAATTCAAGTCCATGTACTGCACCTACATAGTCAGTGGACCACTGGGCCCAAAATTCATGGGCAAGGCCCACACAAGATACTGGGGCATCAGATGGGGCATCAGATCAAAATTAAACAAGCACCTCAGGGGGAAGGGAAGGGGGTGCACCTCAGCCTGATGAGTGCAGGATGCCAGCTCCAAGAGGGGTCTCCATGCCCATTGATGTATCCTGGGGAGTGCAAAGCCACAGTCTCACAAGTCTCTCCAGTGGGTGGTTTGCCCACTGCTGCATCCTGGGGAGTGCAAAGCCACAGTCTCACAAGTCTCTCCAGTGGGTGGTTTGCCCACTGCTGCATCCTGGGGAGAGCAAAGCCACAGTCTCACAAGTCTCTCCAGTGGGTGGTTTGCCCACTGCTTCATCCTGGGGAGTGCAAAGCCACAGTCTCACAAGTCTCTCCAGTGGGTGGTTTGCCCACTGCTTTATCCTGGGGAGTGCAAAGCCACAGTCTCCCAAGTGGATAACAGTCTCCACTGGTTCTGGTGGGGGCTATTTGCCCAGAGTGCTTCATCCTGCCAAGGACTGAGGTAGTGGACGCCTTTCTCCACTGGTTCTGGAGGGGGCTATGTGCCCAGAGTGCTTCACCCTGCCAAGGACTGAGGTAGTGGATGCCTTTCTCCACTGGTTCTGGAGGGGGCTTTGTGCCCAGAGTGCTTCATCCTGCCAAGGACTGAGGTAGTGGATGTGACACTCCACTGACAGTGGGGCAACATGGAAGCTGTCCAGGCCCCTGGAACTGACCACCAGCCTCGTACGGACGACCACTGGGGATGGCAGCCATGTCTGCGGTGGTGCCACTGTCACAGAATGTGGTGTGGCCGAGGGCGGTTCTGGCGGCGGCCTCAGTAGCAGCGGTGCTTGTGGCGGTCATTGGGCAGAGGTGCTGGTGGCGGCCTCACTGAGCTTGCTGCTGGCTGCAGTGTCCTGAGTGGCGGTGCTGGTGGGGGGCTCACAGAGCTTGCTGCTGGCGGCTGTGTCCTGAGCGGCGGTGCTGGTGTAGGGCGGCCTCACTGAGCTTGCTGCTGCTGAAGGACACAGTGTCTGCGGTGCAGGTGTAGGGCACAGTATCCTGGGTGCTTGCGACGGTGCCCGTGGTGGCGGTGCATGTGGCGGTGCCCGTGGCGGTCTTGTCCGCCGTGCAGGTTGGCGGTGACTTGCCTTTCTTTCTCTGGCCCTTCCCCACCTTGGATGGTGGCGCAACTGTCTTGTCACTCCCAACTGTTGTCCGGGCTGAGCCTTTGGTGGCAGGTGTTTTGGCCCTCTCCCGCCGGGATGTGGGCAACTTCTTTTGTTTTGGCGGTGGGGGAATGCCCTTGGCTTCGCTCCTTGGAACACTGGCTGCCCTGCTGCTTGGCGCACTCCTGAAGCCGGTTACTGCTGGCACCACTGTTCCCGGGGATGTGGTGGCTGAGGTGCTGGGTTGGGACCTGGAAAAGCGGGCCCTAGGGGACGGAATGGGTAGGGGAGGTGAAGGGAAGAGGTCAAGGTTTGACAGGAAAAGTTATTTAGACACTGGGACGGGTAGATGGAGGGGGTTTGGGAGTGGAGGAAGAGGTAGTGGTTGTAGGAGGTGTTCGTTTGCTGACTTTGGGTGAAGGTGCATGGGCTGGAGGCTGTCGTGAGGTGGATGGCTGTTGGGTGGGTGTGTGACTGCGTTTGTGTAGTTTGGGAGGAGGGCTCACAGACACACTGGGAGAGGACACAAGGGATGTGTGAATGGTAGTGGTGGTGGTGAGTGCACGTGAGCGGTGTGTTGAGATGGGCATGCTGGTGATGGAGGTAATGGCTGAAGATGTAGTGCATGCAGATGTGAGTGGAGACGTGACAGGGAGGGAGGAGGGAGACGTGGAGGAGGGGGACACAGTGGAGGCAGTGGATGTTGGTATGTGTGCATGGGTATGATGCTTGTGTGAGTGCCTGTGGGATGTGTGGTGCTTATGTTTGCCAGAGCTACCCTCGTGTGTTGAGGTGTGTGCATGCTGGTCTGATGGTGTGCTTGGGATAGGCTGAGGTACTGGGGATTGGGTCTGGGTGGAGGAAGTTGGAGGGGGGAGGTTGGACACAGGGACAATGGCTGCCATCAGTGCTGAGGCCAGAGTCTGAAATGCTCGCTGTTGGGCTGCCTGGCCAGAATGAATGCCCTCCAGGTATGCATTTGTCTGTTGCAACTGCCTCTCTACACCCTGGATGGCATTCAGAATGGTAGACTGCCCAACAGTGAGGGATCTGAGGAGGTCAATGGCCTCCTCACTGAGGGCAGCAGGGCTGGCTCGGGCAGGGCCTGAGGTGCCTGGGGCAAAGGAGATGCCTACCCTCCTGGGTGAGCGGCCACGGGGCACACACTGAGGGGCTGCTGGGAGGGTGGTACTGGTAGGGGGGGTGGCGGCTATACCTGTAGATGCGGCGGGTACAGCGGGGCCCGCCACCGCAACGGGGCTCCCATCAGAGGAGGAGTCGTGTCGCTGGTCTCAGCTCCTGACCCCGCCGTGGAGCTCCCCTCGCCCTCCGTCCCACTGGTGAATTCTGAGTCCATAGTCTCGCCCTGCGTGGCCATGTGGGATGCAGCTCCCTCCTGCTCCGGTGGCACAGCTCCTCCGCCTGATGATGCTAATGCACACAAAAACAGGGAGAGCACAAAGGGGGGGAGAAAGTAGAAGTACAAGTTCTGTGCATGTATTACCACTACCGTTGATGGACACTACAGACACAGCAGCCCTCTGCACTACGCCATGCACTTTGAGTTCCCTAATTGATCACAGGGACATGGGGTACAAGGCCTATGCCCGATTGCTGCACACTTGGAAGTCACAGGAGCCTGACTAGGTTTAGATGGTTCTTGCCACTGGTGGGGATGGGGTGCCACTGAGCCTGCCTCACAAAGGGTCCTTGCCTACAAGGCTCGCCCTAGCCTAGGGGAACCCACAGCCCACCTCCCCCACCCAGACACCTCCAATGCGCGCTGAATCAGATGGATGTGAGTGTACTCACCCCCTTGTGGCTGCTGTGATGCCCTGAAGCGCCCATCCAACTCTGGATACGCCACCACCAGGATCCGGAACATCAGGGGGGTCATGGTGCGACAGGCACCCCTCCCACATTGGGAGGCCATTCCCAGCTGGGCCTCCGCCATCTTCTTGCTCCAGCTGCGAATGTCCTCCCATCTCTTACGGCAGTGGTGCTCCGTCAGTGGTGGACCCCCATGGCCCGCACGTCCTTGGCAATGGCACGCCAAATATCCTTCTTCTGGTGTGCGCTGACCTACAGGAATAGTACAGGGGAAAAGGTACAACATTAACCGTCCGGACCGTCACAGTCATTGGCTCACGTTCCTGCCCTTGCCCTACCGCACATACATGCACCATCGTATCATGCACGCCTCATTTCCCCCCATCTCCCATCCACACCACTCCAAACAGGCATTGCCCATACAGCATGCTCACAGTGTACTCACCTGTTTGTCTGGAGGACCGTAGAGTAGCGTGTACTGGGGGAGGACCCCATCCACTAGTTTCTCCAACTCCTCCGATGTGAAGGCAGGGGTCCCTTCACCAGACACTTGAGCCATTGTCGCTTCCAGACTGAGGTCAAAGCAGCACTTGCAGTGTAGGTCCTCTCCTGTCGAAGATCAGGTATCAAGTGAGTGAACAGACAGAAAATGACGGTCACGTCCGCTGCGGTGCATACCGTCACCGCCGGCGTACATCGTCATTGGCTCCCTGGACCCATAGGCTCCAATGTTAACCAATGCAGGATTGCGCTGCGTTCTTTGACTGCCTACCGCGACGGTGTACAACGCCAGCTCAGTTACCTCACATCCCCTTGTCCCACATTACAGGTCAGACAGCCGCCATTTCAGGGGGCCACATGGCATTAATTTTACATGCGTCACATATATCTAGGCCTTGCATACACACTAAGACAGGCACATAGCGGATTGACAAATGTGTGCAATTAAATTGTTTATTTCGTACCGCAGTGTTGGCTGATGCTCTGCTCGCTGTTCTCATCCATAGAGCACGTCCGCTGGGGCAGGTGAGGGGATGGCGGCATCCTCCGGTTACAGACCGCTGGTGGACCTGTCGACAATGGAAGAGCGACATGTAATTGTGACCTACAGACTTTATCGTGCCACAATCCAGAAACTGTGTGCCCAGTTGGAGCCAGACCTGATGTCAGCTATCCGCCATCCCACAGGAATCCCCCTTCTAGTGCAGGTCCTGTCAGTACTCCATTTCCAGCAAGTGGGTCTTTTCAAAGAACAGTGGCCATTGCATCAGGGATGTCCCTGGAAACGTTCTCTAATGTGTTGTCCAGAGTGTTGTCTGCCCTGCTGAAACACATGCGCAGCTACATCGTTTTCCCTCAGGTGGAGGATTTGCCTACAGTGAAAGGTGACTTCTGTGCCCTGGGACATATTCCCAACATCATAGGTGCCATTGATGGGGCACATGTGGCCTTGATCCCCCCGCAGGAGTGAACAGGTGTACAGAAACCGGAAGATTTACCATTCTATGAATGTGCAGATGGTGTGTTTGGCCGACCAGTACATCTCCGATGTGAACGCCAAGTTTCCTGTCTCATTGCATGACGCTTACATTCTGAGGAATAGCAGCATCCCTTATGTGATGGGGCAACTCCAGAGGCACCGTGTGTGGCTATTAGGTGAGGACATGGACCCTATACAGTGTGAATAGTTGTCTGGGGTTGTCCCTATGGGTTAGTGTGTGTCTAACAGTTGTCCCTTGACATTTGCAGGTGACTCTGGGTACCCCAACCTGTCATGGCTACTGACCCCAGTGAGGAATCCCAGGACAAGGGCAGAGGAATGCTACAATGAGGCAGATGGGTGAACTAGGAGGGTTACCTTCGGCCTCCTGAAGGCCAGGTTCCGATGCCTCCATATGACAGGTGGTTCCCTCTACTACTCACCAAAGAAGGTGTGCCAGATCATTTTGGCCTGCTGTATGCTGCACAACTTGGCTTTGCGACGACAGGTGTCTTTTCTGTAGGAGGATGGTCCTGAAGGAGGTGTTGTGGCAGCTGTGGAGCCTGTGGACAGTGAAGAAGAGGAGGCAGAAGAAGAGGACATAGACAACAGAAACACTGTGATCCATTAATACTTCCAGTAAAAACAGGTAAGAAAACATCACTGCCTCCTACATCTGATAAAATTGTTCTACCTCTCATCTGTCTGTCACTTTCACCCAGTGTATGGACCCTGACCTGTCACTTTGCCTTTCCATTTCACACATGTGGGTCCCACTGTGTGACCTCTGCTATGTTACCTCATGGACTAGAGCTGTGTGACATAGGTATGTTGACAATACAATGGACATTGCTATTTGCCTCAGTTATTGCAATTACACAATTGTGAAAGCACAGACAGACTCCAGAATGTTTTGTGATTTAAGGGTGTTTATTTAAGTGCTAAATAGTGGAGGGGGTTGTAAAATGGTCAGGGGTGATGGTGGAGGAATGCCCATGACAGAGTTCAGTATATTAGTCTCACAGGTGCATTGTCCAAAGGGGCATAGGAAGTGGAGTTAGAGCAGTTTAAGGATGGACAGGGTGACAAAGTGGGACAGAAGGATGACATTCAGGGTGGTCTCATTTCTATGGGGGGGTCTTGGCATTGTTCTCTGTCTTTGTCCTGGATCTCAGGGACCGCTTGCAGGTGGTTCTCCATCTGCAGGGGGTGGGGTGCTGGTGTCGTGGTCCTGTAGCGGTACCTCCTGTCCACCAGCGCCGGCAGAGGTGGTGGGCAGTTCATCATCCAGGCTAGTTTAAGGGGCCCCTTGTTGTGCCACAGTGTCCCTCCTGGTGTTCACAAGGCCCTTCAGCACCCCTACAATGGTACCCAGGGTGGTATTGATGGACTTTAGTTCCTCCCTGAACCCCAAATACTGTTCCTCCTGCAGCCGCTGGGTCTCCAGAAACTTGGCCAGTACTGTTGCCATCGTCTCCTGGGAATGATGCTAGGCTCCCATGATGTTGGAGAGGGCCTCGTGGAGAGTGGGTTCCCAGGGCCTGCCCTCCCCCTGTCGCACAGCAGCCCTCCCAGTTCCCAGGTTTTCCTGGGCCTCTGTCCCTTGAACCGTGTGCCCACTACGACTGCCCCCAGGTCCCTGCTGTTCTTGGGGTGGTTGGTTAGCCTGGGTTCCCTATAGTGGTGGACACACTGCTGCTTGACATGTCCTGGGGACAGAAGTATTGGCCCGCTGTGTGGGTGCTGTGCTGGTGTTTCCTGAGGGGGGAGGCTCTGTGGTGGCCTGTGACTGTGTGAGGGGAACCGATTGTCCTGAGGTCCCAGATGGGCCGGGCTGGTCATCTAGATCCATTTGGACAGAGCTGCTGTCATCACTGTGGGCCTCTTCTGTTATCGGGAGTGGACAAGACTGGAACCTCCTGTCTGGTGATGGTGGGTAGAGGTCCTGCAGGGGTGTAAAGGCATGATTATTGCATCTGTGTGTGCCATGGTGTGCAATGGGTGGGTGACCCTGTACCCCAGTGCTTACATTCTTGTCTAGGACCTTATGTGATAATTGGTTAGGGGTCTGTGTGGGTCTGTGTAGTGGACATGCATTGGAGATGGGTGTCCATGCAGGGCTTGGTGTTGGGATGTGTGGTTTGTGATAGTGAGACGTATGTGAGGAGTTGGAGTGATGGGGGTGAGGGCGAGGGTGGGGGTATGTGATAGCATGCTGGTTTTGTGGGGGATGAAGTACTTAAGATTTGACTTACCAGAGTCCATTCCTCCAGCTACTCCTGCGAGGCCCTCAGGATGCAGTATAGCCAAGACCTGCTCCTCCCATGTTGTTAGTTGTAGGGGAGGAGGTGGGGGTCCGCCGCCAGTCCTCTGAACCGCAATGTGGTGTCTTGAGACCACGGAACGCACCTTCCCCAGTAGGTCATTCCACCTCTTCCTGATGTCATCCCGTGTTCTTGGGTACTGTCCCACTGCGTTGACCCTGTCCACGATTCTGCGCCATAGCTCCATCTTCCTAGCTATGGTGGTGTGCTGCACCTGTGACCTGAATAGCTGTGGCTCTACCTGGATGATTTCCTCCACCATGACCCTGAGCTCCTCCTCAGAAAACCTGGGGTGTCTTTGCGGTGATATGGGGTGGTGTGGGTGATGTGTGAGGTTGTGTGTGTTGTGATGTGTGGGGTGATGTTTAGGGGTGTGTGTTGTTTTGTGCGTGGATGTGTATGTGTGATGGTGTTGTGTGACTCTGTATGCTGGTGTTGTCTTTGCTTTGCTGTCTCTCTGGGCTTCTTCAAAGTTTTTGGTTGTAAGGGTTTGTGGGTAATGTGGGTGTGTGTTTTATATTGTATTGGGTGGGTGTGAGTGGTTTGTGTATGTGTATCTGGTGTCTGTATTTCGATTTGTCCAATGTGGTTGTGTTTTGTAAGAGTGTGTGTATTTTGAGCACGGCGGTGTGTACCGTCAATGGAATACCACAGTTGAAAGACCGCCGCGTGGATTCATGGGTTGTGATAGTGTGGGCGTATTCCTGTTGGCGTGGCGGTGGAGGTTTTGTTATCGCCAGTTTATCACTGACCTTTGGTGTAGCGGACATGTGTGGGTGTCTAGATTTTGGCGGATTCTCAGCTGTGGGTTGTAATTGCTGTAGCAGAATTCCGCTGTGTGTTGGCGGTCTTCTGCACTGCAGTAAGCAGCATTTACTGCCAATGTTGTAATGAGGGCCTATGTCTTGAACACTATAGAGCTACAGTGTGGCACCTGGCAGGGTTGTCCCCTGTCACCCTTGATTTTTGCCTTGGCAGTGCTGCCATTGGCATGTCATATGAGACAAGCTCTCTAGGTGAGGAAAATGAGTAGGAGCGACTGACGATGCATTGGTTTATCTGCACAGGCTGGCTATTTATACACCGCTGTTGTTGAAAGAGCTGATGGAATTCTCGTTGGTCTCTGGACTCTTGGTTAGCAAAACAAAATCTCACCTGTTTCTGCAGGGTAATCTCAGTAGCACCTCATTGGAGCAGCTCCAGCAGATTAAATTGCCCTGGACAATAGACAAAGTTCGATACTTGGATATACATTACCCATGATGAAACTACATTCTACAATATGCATATGGGATGGGTGATGGAGGGATTGCACCATTCTATTCAATTCTGGAATACAATGAAACTTTCTTTGGTGGGAAAAATTGCCCTAATGAAGATGCTGCTGTTGCTGAGATGCCTATACATCATGCAGGGAACATTTTATGAACTACCGCGGAAAGACTGTAGAGATTTGGACTCACTCTTGGTTGAGCTTCTGTAGAATGGTAAGTGATGCAGGGATCGATTTGCAGAGAGAGAATGGGAGAGGGTAGATCAAAGATCCCAGGCCTGTAACTATACTACTTGGCGTCACAACTCCAACATACGATATACTGCTTAGATTCTGACCCTAGATAGGAGAGGTCCCTATTGGAAGGCACATGTGTGGGACAACAACTGGGGATTATATGATGCGTGGCAGGAACCTTCCACAAACACTTCCACATTTGGTCCGATTGATGGCCAGGCTATAGGAGTTGTGAAGTTTTGTTTCTATTGTATGGTTTGATAAATGGACACCAATGACTAATGGTAGAAATTATGTTATTATATTGACTTGGAGTATCCTCTGAATGTATATTCTTGCAAATAAAACTTCAATAAAGATATGTCCAAAAAAAGGAAGGTTCAGAAGTGTTATCCATTTTTGGAGATACTGTTTGTTTGCGCTTATTCGTTTTTGAAAGCACCATTTTTGCCTTCCGTTTTGATGAAAAACCTCCAACACTAATAGGGTAAACAATGAAAAGTAAAAAACTGCAGTAGAATAGGACAATAATAGAATACTGGGTAAAACCAGAATAGTATCACTTGTGCAGCAGCTAAAACCAGCAGAGAGAGTATCCTAAGACTGAAACCACACCCTTTCCTAGAATGACTCCACCTCCCCGATAAGAATCTGGGCAGCAGGAAGTCATGGTGAATCCTTCAGTCATTCCTCGTCTTCACAGCAGCACATACATTTTAAATATTGGCACCATGGAAATCTGGGCATATGGCAGGTAAGCAGCAACTGGTGGAAAATTGATGAAAATGGCTCAAATTAGTGAAGAGATCATCGTGCAAGCAGTGCTCACTGAGCATTATCAGGAGGCAGCCTTCTGGGATCGCATGCTCAGTCATCTCTCTAAATTCATATTTTTTTTATTGTTGCAAATTCACTATTTTTGCCCTTCATTTATATTTTGATGAACTTTGTTTTTATCTGTCTTTGATATTTTTGGCAATATTTAGTATCAAAATATTTTCTCAGTGATATTTCATTGAAGATTATAAACATCTTGTTAAATCATTGTATTTTTGTGCAATCACTCCTGCTGCCTACTATTGCCTTATAGCCCACTTTAGCGGGCTGAGCCGTCCATTAAAGGCCTGCTCCAGGCCCTTCAACAAGGGAACAGGCCGGTACAGCCCAGCTACTGTGCTATAAGACTATTAGAATGTTCTGCCCCTGAGGGCAGAATGTTCTAATTAATAAAACAAGGGCCTGATAGAGCCCGGGGGCTTGAAATCCAGTCTGAAGCCTTTAGTCACAGCAACAGATGTGAACAAAAACATTGAAATGTTGGAGCTCTGGGCTTATACCACCAATTAGAAGCTCAGAGCACTCTGTAGCCTTCTATGGAGCTCCCAACATTCCAATGTTCTAATACAAATTCTACTAGTGTTCTCTCTTTGCCCAACTTTTAGTTTCTTTTCCATAACCACTGCCATTTCTAGTGGATTAATCTAGTGGCTCCTCACTCTGCTTTTTCATCTCTGTTCTTTCCTTGGCTGTTTAACTATGTTACATTAACCCCACTGGGAATCCATCTCAAATAGAAAATATCATTCTATAGAGTAATGATTTGTCATTGGAAAATACATTGAAATGCCCTGTTGTCAGCTATTTTAGGGAATATGAGGTCAATATTTATTGAACCTCTGAAAATACTACACTGTCCAATCAAGTCAGAGGAAATAGATGAGATCTCTCAATGTTTAAGAAAGAGTCCACTAAAAATGCCCAAAATAAATTCCAGTAATTATAACCAACACCACCTATGTCTAATACAAATTAGCCTTCAGAGGCTTATTGCATAGAAAATGTGACATTCAAAATGTATATTTTCCTTGATATTTAATAAACATCCAACTTCATCAATGGATTGAGGACCTTATTTACAAAAACTTTACCGCAGGAATGCATTAGTTTTCCTTGCCCTGCGTCGTACAAATTTACAACGTGATGGATTCACATGGTGCAAGGTCGCAAGGATGGGTCACAAATTCTGACGCATCCATGAGAAGGATGCCGCAAGGCATCTGGGACAAAAGTGGTGTGCTGCTGTAGTTGTTCATAAAACTGACACAACTACAGCAATGCATCAAAATACAGAGGTGATGCATCAGTTCTTACGCCATGGTCGACTGTATGGGTACCAATGTAACAGAGTGTGAAAAGGTGAAAACCTCCCTTTCACTTTATTACATTGGTCCTGTATGTCATGCATGACAGTGGGCATAGTGTACTTATGTGTAACACTATGCCCTCAATTGTGTGACATAAGGCATTGATGTGTGTTCTATGTTACCTACCTTCAGTGTGCACTTACCTATTAGGAGGATGTGATTTCCTTGCAGATTCCAGTGTTGAGAGTGACTTCAGCTTGTCAGATTCCTCTGCCACAGTTGGAGCCTGGGTTTTTGAGGTGTAGGAATTTTGATGCATTGCTAGCACAGTGGCCCGCTTCTCCATGATCTTTCCTTTCTGAAACATTTACCACTTGATTAGTTTTACAGGGGATTTCCCAATAGGATTCCTACCTTGCATTTATTAAAAATAACATGACTCAGGGGATTTGAACGCATGAAAAAAACAATGCATCCGAGGAAAAGTGGCACATCTGCTGAGATGCTCTACTTTGTAAATATGGACCAAAGAAAGTGATGTTGGTGCGTCAAAAAAAGTGACGCGCTGGCGGCGCATGCTCCTTGTAAATGAAGCCAAGGCTTTTAATAAATGTTAGAGAGATTCAAAGAACATAATTTTTAGATGAAATTTAATATTGCATTGTAGTGTTTTCAGTAAGCTACAGTGAAAATATATTTGGGGGCCTTTTCATTGGAAGGACATGTTTAGTATTGCATTTCTAATTGTCCTAATCTGTATTATAGGCAGTGAGGCCTATTCAGGTGTGACTTATTGTGACTTAAATGGAAGGTTTGACCTGTCTGAATGGATTATTTTAACAAGTTGAATTGCAATATTGCAATATTGAAATTTCCAAAATCAGGCTACAATTAAAATTGCATTAAAAAGTAAGATTATAATTAAAATATTACTACAAGATATGTATTGATTAAGCTTATTTTTCATAACACTTCCAACCCTAGTATGCTAAGAATACTACACCCTCAAACACAATTACAAAATATTAGAAAATAGTAATAGCACATAAATATCACATTCATTTGAAATGATATATTACATAAAATACTAAAACATAATGTGATGAATTAATATGAAAATTATTTAAAACAAATATTAGTTTACATAATCAATAATCTAGTTAGCGAAATACCAGTTAAAAGAATTATCCGTTTTTTAATGATGTATTATATAATACATGTTGGACTTGGCCCTTTTGGCAGGGTCATCCCCAATCTTTTTTTGCCTTCTTCCTCCTATTTTTTCTGACCTGTTTTTGTTGGCTTTAGGACTCTGGGCACTTTACCACTGCTAAACAGTGCTAAAGTGCATATGCTCTCTGTGTAAAATGTATGCATAATTGGCTTTCCATGATTGGCATATTTGGTTTACTAGTAAGTCCCTAGTAAAGTGCACTAGAAGTGCCTAGGTCCTGAAAATCAAATGCAACTAGTGGGACTGCAGCTCTGGTTGTGCCACCTACATGAGTACCCAGTAAACATGTCTCAGACCTGCAACTGCAGTGTCTGTGTGCAGTCTTGCACTGCCAATTCGACTTGGCAAGTGTACCCACTTGCCAGATCTAAACATTCCCATTTTATCAATGGAAAGCACCCCTTAGGTAGGCCCTTGGTAGCCTCATGGGCAGGGTGTAGTATATGTTAAAGGTGGGACATGTACTGATGTGTTTTACATATCCTAACAGCGAAGTACTGCCAAATTTGTTTTGTTTTTCACTGTTGCAAGGCCTATCTCTCTCATAGGTTAACATGGGGGCTGCCTTTAAAAATGATTAAAGTGTAGCTTCTCTTTGGGAGCAGACTGACATGTGGAGTTTGGGGTCTCTGAACTCACAATTTAAAAATACATATTTTAGTAAAGATGGTTTTGAGATTGTGTGTTTGAAAATGCCATTTTGAAAAAGTAGGCATTTTCTTTCTTAAACCATGCTGTGTCTCTGCCTGTTTGTAGATTCCCTGTCTGAGTCAGTTTGACAGTTGGGCTGTTTGCACCTCTCCTCTAGACAGTGACACAAAGGGAGCTGGGGTGTAACCTGCATATCCTGATGGGCCATCTGGGCTGAGGGGAGGGAAGGAAAGGGCTCTGCCTGCCCTCACATATTGCAGTCCCCAACCCCCTGGTGTGTGTCTGGGGCCTGGCCTCGGCAAGACAGGATCTTGAAAACTGCAGAGAATTTTTTTTATCTTGTTTTGTTTAGATAACTGTTACCTATTTTTCCAAACCTTTGTTGTGTCATTTTGTAGTGCTTTCACTGAGTTAGTGGGTGTGTTGGTACAAATACTTTATACCTTGCTTCTGAAGTTAAGCCTGCCTGCTTGTGCCACGCTACCAAGAGGGTGAGTGGGCGTTAACTGAGGTTGATTCTCCTTTACCCTGACTAGAGTGAGGGTCCTTGCTTGGACAGGGGATAACCTGACTGCCAACCAAAGACCGCATTTCTAACAAAGTATGAGTAAAAATGTTACATAACTATTATGTAAACCTTTAAATTAATACAATCAATACACTGTCTATGCATAATTCTAAAATATTTATTAAAAGACTTGCCTTCTTAATCCCCTACAAACCCAAAACCTCACCTCAAAATTGAATTCAAATACAAATAAAAAAGAACTTTAAACAAATTACAAAAAAAAAAAAATGTTGCCTTCTAAGTGATTAAACATAGTAAACATTAAAATAATATTACATTATAATATAAGAGTCAAAGCCAAAGTATTTGTATTTCAGTTAATAAAAACCACTACACTTACTCCATAGATCTTGATATATTTGCACAATAAAAGAACATCATAATAGTTCCAAGTTGAATGGAAGGTATGATGCATAAAGTTAAAAACAAATTAAGATGGCATCACCATATTCCTCTATTATTATTTCCTGAGTCAGTAGAATATGATTCCTGCCCGTTTCAAATGCAAAGAAATGATACAAATTTACTGAGCAATATCATTCAAAATATTTGTGAGCTAATACAAATAATAACTTCATATCCATGTGTTCTTATCCAATAGTAAAAAGAGAATGACACAGCAGCGTAAATGTTGCTACAAATTGCAGAATCAATGCATTTGGCAATAGCAAAGATAATATCATGATTTCTCATCAGAAATTGCAAGATTAAAGTGCAAAGACAGTGCAATCATGCTAAAAGTGCAGTGCAATAAAAATGTAACATAGTACACATAGAATCTCAGCATCACTATTCTCTAAATTATTAAATTTGAAAGTACATTGCAATAGAACATTGCATGTTTAGTGAAAATCTGGCTAAAGTGTAGTATGATAAAAAAAAAATGACAAAGTGCATATGTTATTGCAATGTCACTGTTTTCTACATTCCTTAGCCAATGCTGAGAGGCAAGAGAGATAGTAGCAGTTTAGCTGAAAATGCATTGCAATGGAATTAAAAACTGGAAACCTAACCCATAACTGAAGGCACAGTTCTTCCACTCTTTCCACTTTTGATAGGTTATCTCCTTTTATTAGAGATTTTATGAAGGCTGCAGTTACTAAAGGAAACTCAACCCTCGGACAGAAAATTAGTGCACGTCAACATGACCTGATGCCATGCTAGTTGAGAATTCTTAGCATCAAACCCTTGTGTTCAATCAACAATATGTGACAAATAGATAAAATATGCATCACATCTTCTTCAAATAGATGACAGAGGCCCTCATTCTGACCTTGGCGGGCGGCGGAGGCCGCCCGCCAAAGTCCCGCCGTCAGGTTACCGTTCCGCGGTCGAAAGACCGCGGCGGTAATTCTGACATTCCCGCTGGGCTGGCGGGCGGCCGCCTTCAGGCCGCCCGCCAGCCCAGCGGGAAAGAGGCTTCCACGATGAAGCCGGCTCGGAATCGAGCCGGCGGAGTGGAAGCTGTGCGACGGGTGCAGTTGCACCCGTCGCGTATTTCACTGTCTGCCAAGCAGACAGTGAAATACTTGTAGGGGCCCTCTTACGGGGGCCCCTGCAATGCCCATGCCAGTGGCATGGGCACTGCAGGGGCCCCCAGGGGCCCCGCGACCCCCCCTACCGCCATCCGGTTCCCGGCGGTCGGACCGCCGGGATCTGGATGGCGGTAGGGGGGGTCGGAATCCCCTCGGCGGCGCAGCAAGCTGCGCCGCCTTGGAGGATTCAATGGGGCGGCGGTACACTGGCGGGAGACCGCCAGTGTTGCCGGTCCGACCGCTGCTTTACCGCCGCGGTCGGAATCCCAATGGAGCACCGCCGGCCTGTCGGCGGTGCTCCCGCGGTCCTCCGCCCTGGCGGTCTTTGACCGCCAGGGTCAGAATGACCGCCAGAGTCTGCACTTGGTCGTGATAGGTTTTGGCAACCATTTGGGAATACTGTCAAGTAAAATGGTTAGATACGGCTGAGTCCTAGGCTGTTTATAAAAGTCAAAGATTGCCCATGCATGTCTTCTTTAATTGAAAATCATGTTGCTCAAATTTGAATTTACCTTAAAAAATGAAAGACAAGAGCAAAACAGAAATGGTTCATTTAATTAAATATTACAGCCAGTTACTGAAATGGGGTCTGAGGACTGTCTTGTGGTACAATCGATCTCAGTGGTTTTTATACATTTCTCTGAGTGTCATAAAGTAATTACCTCATTCCTTTTGAGGTGAAGATTGTGAACAGTTGTCTTGGAGTCAATAATATGGTCCTGATAACATATGCAGGTAGGACCTGGTGTGGACACAATGAGGGCCAGTGGGTAATGTGTCCAGATGTCTGGCATGATTTGTGCGATTGCTGTGCATACTGTGTGTGTTGTGTTCTGATTGGCTAGGTTTTCCGATCTATCTGACATATGAATTTTATGGTGTTCGGGAATGCATGCATCCCTCTCAACAGGTGCATTTTTGGGGGGCCAATCTCCTGGGACCGTTGTGATGTCGCTGCACCTATCTGTTGGACTAATCCTGAGTTTTCTGTTTGTGTGTTTGTTTGATGGCTACGTACTGCCCCACCTGTGACATGTCAGTCAGTAGCCTCAGCCCTAGGTTTCAAAGCTTTCCTGACCACGTATCTTGGACTGGGAGTTGATGGAGAGTTCCTGCCAGGTGGATTAGCTAATAGTGATGTGATTTTGTTATTATGTGTGATTGTGTCATTGTGCACATCAACATTGACTTTTCCAATATCAACAACCTCTTTACCTTTATTTCATGACAGCTCATTTATTTGTTTATTTAAAACACATTTAAAAGAGTTTTGAGGTGAACCCAAATCCCAGACTTCATTCACTTTGAAGTCAAATCTATAGCCCAACTACTTCTTCTTGTTGATATATCCATTTGCATTTCTTCTCATAACAGACGGTGTAGTTTGGCTTGTTCAGAAGATCTGAGTAATGACATATACTTAAGTATAGAGCCTTTTTGCACCAGATTTTGGTTGATCAAGCCAAACTCCAACCAAATTTGGGATGGTGATGCATTGTGGAAGCTGAAAAAGAAGACAAACTACCTTACTTTGTGCTGAGTTGAGAAAGGGCCCAAATTTGCCTGGAAACGCTTCTACCCCGAATCTAATTGTGGAAGAAAATTCGCTTCTACTGCTGTTAGAAGTGGCAGAAATGTTGGGCTTTGTAGTTTATGGTGTAATTGAAAAGCTGCAATCAGGGAGGCAATCCTTGGTTTCAATGATTTGAGAAGTAGTCGATACCACACATGATCCTGTAGTCAGATGCAAGATATTTATAGAATGTGCTTCTTGGGACAGGTTGAGCTCCCTTTTTTAACCTTCCTGCCAAATACCACAACCTGGATTTTTGTAAGTTTGTTGTTTATTTCATTTTCAGTGGAGTAAGTATGCAGGTTATTTACTCAGATTCAACAGGACTTGTTAGACCTGACAGCCTTAGGGTGGTCACCTCCAACTTTCCCCGTGCCTCCCTCCACTTTTTGAGGACTTTTTGCTGGTTTTAGGATTCTGAGCACTTTACCACTGCCCAGGGCCTGTAAATTAAATACTACTAGTGGGCCTGCAGCACTGATTGTGCCACCAACACAAGTAGCCCCTTAACCATGTCTCATGCCTGCCATTGCAAGACCTGTGTGTGTAGTTTCACTACCACTTCGGCTTGACATTTAGAAGTACTTACCAAGCCTTAAACTCCCCTTTTTCTACATATAAGTCACCCTAAGGTAGGCCCTAGGTAACCCAAAGGGCAGGGTGCTGTGTAGGTAAAAGTCAGGGCATATATCTGTGTGTTTTATATGTCCTGGTAGTGGAAAACTCCTAAATGTGTTTTCCACTGCTGGGAGGCCTGCTCCTTTCATAGGCTAACATTAGGACTACTCTCAGAAACAGTTTGAGGGGTAGATTCTGATCAGAAAGGGGTAAACAGATCATATTTAGTATGGCCAGAATGGTAATACAAAATCCTGCTTATTGGTGAAGTTGGATTTAATTATTATTTTAGAAATGCTACTTTTAAAAAGTGAGTATTTCTCTGCACTTAATATCTTTCTGTGCCTTACAGCCTGTCTCCAATCCACGTCTGGGCTAGGCTGGTTGACAGCTCCCTTGCGCATTTCACTCAGACAATCACAAACACAGGATGCTCAGGCACAGCTGCACACATCTGCATACTGAATTGGTCTTCCTGGGCTGGAAGGGTAGAGGGCCTGACACTTACATTTCAAAGAACAGTGCCCTGCTCTCACACAATGGACTGCCAAACCCCCTATTGGGACCCTGGCAGACAGGGTTGTCCTGAAAAGAGACATTGTGCACTTCAAAACCACTCTTTGAAGTCTCCCCCACTTCAAAGGCACTTTTGGGTATAAACTAGGTTCCTAAACCTACCATCTGAGACACTTCCTGGGACAGACACTCTGCACCAGAACCTGCAATCTGCCAAGAGAAGCTGCCTAGCTGCCCAAAGGACTTACCTGGACTGCTTTGCTGTAAAGGATTGCTGCCTTGCTGGCCTCTGGCGGCTCTGCCGAGAAGTGCTCTGCAAGGGCTTGGATTGAGCTTGCCTCCGGTTTCTGAAGTCTCAGGGCCAAAAAGACTTCATCTCTGCAGAAACTCCTTGTGCGGCAAAAATCGGCACACAGTTTTCTGGAATCGATGCACAGCCCACCTAGCGCTGAAAGAATTACTGCATCCCCAACCCAGAACAACGCAGCCTGGGTCCCTGAGTGGAGACTGATGCAGCACCAGCGTTGCGACTGGAAATTTGACGCACAGCTCACCGTATCAATGCATCGCTGAGCCAGAATGACACAGTCCGACTTCCTGCGAGAGGAAATCAATGCAGCAAATGTGACTTCGTCCCGCATGCCCAGGATTTACACCCATCGTCCCTGGGCATCAAAAGACCCCACATCGCAAAGAGGATTCGAGCCTGCATGACGGAATTGGACGCAAGTCCCTGCAGTGTGCAAATGAATCAATGCATCGTGTGTGTGCACGCATTTCCTCCTCTGCAGTCTTCGTACATGTAATTGTGATGCAAACCAGGTATTTTGTGCTTGCAAGAGACAATTGTTGCCTTTAAGAACTAAAGACTCTTCTTATCATTACAAAAGTGATATTTCAACTTGTGCTTAACAAATCTTGATTGTTTTGACTTTAATTTAATTAGATAAATATTGTATATTTTTCTACACCTGTGTGGTGTCTTTTTGTAGTGTTCTCACTGTGTTATTGCATGATTTATTGCACAAATACTTTACACATTGCCTTCTAACTTAAGCCTAACTGCTCAGGGCCAAGCTACCAGAGTGTGGGCACAGGATAATTTGGATTGTGTGTGACTTACCCTGACTAGGATTGTGGTCCCTACCTGGACAAGGGTGTATACCTCTGCCAATTAGAGACCCCATTTCTAACAGGACTATATTGTCAGTGTAATGTACTAAAGAGATTTTATGGCACCCAAGACATGGATGTTGAGAGTTGGCTGGATCTAGGTATGTGCTTAAGTTGGACAAAAACAGTTTTCAAAGTTTTGGTACAAGAATACATCCTTGCTTCAGGCCTCTTTTTATTGGTATTTTATTTGATAGGTCATTGTTCAAGTCAAGTTTGACCTGTGCCCAGTTATTTTAATATATTAAATGGTAGGGTGTAGTAGGTTTGCTGGAATATTGCAGTTTTCTCCATAATAGATTATAGTTAATTTTAGAAATGGGGTTTCTGGTTGGCTAGGGTGTGCACCTAAGCCAGGGAGAACCCATCCACTCTAGTCAGGGCAAGGGAGTTCCATACCCAAGATAACCCCTGTTCACCCCCTTGGTAGCTTGTCACGAGCAGTAAGTCCTATCCCAGAGGCAAAGTGTAAAGTAAATGCACAACACACACAACGCATGTGACGCACTATCCCTACCACAAAGGAAACACACCACTAAGTTATATAAAGATGAACTATATTGTCCACAACATCATTAGACTAAATACCACATGTCAGTAATACCCTGCTACCCATGCAGTTGTCAGAAACTTACACAGTACTATCACTCTGCAAAAGCCAGTAGTAGCCACATACAACACATAGGTTACTGGTTATTCTGCATCCTAAGTAGTGGTCAGGTAAGCCTGACATCAAAATGCACATATCATGGTAAATATCTCATTAGAAATGCCCATAAAAGGAACATCGGAGAACACATGGCAAGTCATGTAAATATATCACCATAAATGCATAAGTCATAATAAACATGTTACCACCAATGCACATGTCCTAGTAAACATATGTTACCCCAAAATGCCAGGACATTGTAATAAATGCACCATCATTACTGCACATATCATGGAAGCACAATTATGCCGCCAGGGGTGCCAAGACTTTGTCATGAATGCACTCTCACCAATGCACATAACTCAGGACACCTTCTCATGCCCTCCAGGTCACTCTTGATCATTAATAAGGAGATAACCACCCTCAGTTCCTCCCGTGCACAAATCACTGCACTGCTAGGCTTCTAAGCCGGGATGCGCTCAGTTCTCTTGGGAGCACTCCCCTGCTCCAGCTAGTATGAGAAGGAAAATGAAAAGGAGGGGGGCAGGTGTCTGGGCCGGCGTGTGACCTCCATTGAGGGTCTTTTCCCATTCTGGCCAGCCGAACAACTCCTACCTCCGGGTCGGTTCTCCTTTCCCCACAGCCAGGTCCGCTGGGAAGGGGGTGTGGTGAGGGGAGAGAGGGATGGTTACAGCCAGTCCCGTCTCCTCCAGTGGTGGGAGACCGCGCGTCTCCGGTCCCAACGTGCCAAGTGGGGGTGAGCTTCTTAGCTCGGGACCCCACCTGGCCCAGGATCAGGCCTGCCGGTTGCCATGTAGATGGAGGACTCCGGCAGGGGAATTTTCCTCCTCAGGTTCCAGGCCACAGCGATGAATGTACCAAAGGTGGTGCCTGCCTGTGACCCAGGGGTGCTCCTCTCAGTGTGCCTCACCCCAGGGGCACTACTAGCAGTGCGTTTGCTCCAGCCTTCATCTTCCAGTGCCCGGAGGCACTTCACCATGCGTGTTTTGGATGTGCTCGATCCTGGCAGTCCACCTGGGTTCTGGCAGTGATTTCTCCTTTGGGGAGACAGCGGAAAGTGTCCAATGCAATTAAAACAAATAAACTTAAGCGCTCCTCATGCGCTCAAGTATTTAAATTGGGGCAGATAAACACAACACTTCCTTCACTCTGGGGAAACTGAAAGTAAAGCACTATCATTGTGCTTGAAGCATAAAAGTTGCAGGGGGCAGGAGGCAGGGTCCACAGCACCCAGCACAGGGAGACACGTGGAGGCACAGGGTGGCAGGGCCCAACAATCATGCCAGCACAAAGGGTTGCAGTCAGTGGCAGTTCCTCCTAGTGACCCAGCAGGTGACAGGTCAGCACAACAGCAGCAGTCCAAGGCAGTTCCTGGGGAGTCCCTCCAGCAGCATTCGGTGTCCAGGTTAGTTCTTCAAGAATGTTTCAAAATGTCTGCCTAGCATGGGTATACCCCCTGTACTAATACTCAGTTTTGCACAACTTTTACAAAGAGGGGGATTAGAGGTTCCAACCAGTTCCAACTGGTTCTAGGAGTGTCCCCTCTCTCCTCCAGCACAGGCTCCAGACATCAGTTAAAGAGTAAATGAGCCCTTTGTGTGAGGCCTGGGCACAGCTTTTACAAATGCAGGTGTGCCCCATTTCCCCTTCTCTCAGCCCAGAAAGAATATGCAGATGTACCTCTGTGACACCTCCACCCTCCCTGTGTACAGGCCATCTGAGAAGTATGCGCAAAGCCCAGCTGTTACTCTGACCAAGATGTGACTTAGCGTCAAGCTGCAAAACACCAGAGTCTTAAGGCCAGAGAAATGCTCACTTTCTAGAAGTGCCTGGCATTTCTATAATGGTAATAAAACATTCACCTACACTAGCAAGCAGCATTTCTCGCTACCATTACAACCATACCAAACATGCCTACACTACCCCTCATAGATCAGACAATACCCCCTAGACATAAGGCAGGGCATTTCAAATGCAACCCTAAGCAAGGCAGCCCTCACAGAAGTGAGAAACCAAATAGGCTGTTTGTCACTACCAAGACAAGCCACACAATCAGGCACGTGTCCTGCCTTCTACATACATAGCACCCTGCCCATAGGGCTAGCTTGGGCCTACCTTAGGTGTGACTTACATGTAATAAAAGGGGATTTCCAGGCCTGGCAAGTAAATTTAGATGCCAATTCCCTGTGGCAGTAAACTGAGCATGAATGCCCTGAGCTAGCAGGCCTGAGACAGGATTGAAAGGCTACTTCTGTGGGTGGTATAAGCAGCGCTGCAGGCCCACTAGTAAAATTTTATTTACAGGCCCAGGGTAACCGGATATCACTGTACAAGGGACTTACAGGTAAATTAAATGTGCCAATTAGGTGTAAGTCAATCATACCAACTTTAGAAGGGAGAGCACCTGCACTTTAGCACAGTTCAGCAGCAATAAAGTGCTCAGAGTCCTAGAGCCAACAACGAGAGGTCAACAAATATAGGAGGAAGAAGACAAAGGGGCATATTTATACTCCGTTTGCGCCGGAATTGCGTCGTTTTTTTTTACGCAATTCCGACGCAAAACTAACTCCATATTTATACTTTGGCGTTAGACGCGTCTAGCGCCAAAGTCCATGGAGTTAGCGTCATTTTTTAGCGTGGACACCTACTTTGCGTTAATTATATGCAAGGTAGGCGTTCCTGTCTAAAAAATCGACTCCGAGGCATGTGCGTCGGATTTATACTCCCGGGCAAAATTCACGCCCGGGAGTGGGCGGGTCAAAAAAAATGACGTACGGGCGCTTTTGCGCCGTTTTTTAGCGCCTGCAAAAGGCAGGCGTTAAGGGACCTGTGGGCTCTGAAGGAGCCCAGAGGTGCCCTCCCATGCCCCCAGGGACACCCCCTGTCACCCTTGCCCACCCCAGGAGGACACCCAAGGCTGGAGGGACCCATCCCAGGGACATTAAGGTAAGTTCAGGTAAGTGTTTTTTTTTGTTTTTTTTTGTGGCATAGGGGGGCCTGATTTGTGCCCCCCTACATGCCACTATGCCCAATGACCATGCCCAGGGGACAGAAGTCCCCTGGGCATGGCAATTGGGCAAGGAGGCATGACTCCTGTCTTTGCTAAGACAGGAGTCATTTCTATGGGGGTTGGGAGTGAAAACAAATGGTGCAAATCGGGTTGAGGCGAAAAAATTGCCTCAACCTGACTTGCCCCATTTCTTGATGCCCAAGCCCCATATCCCCCTACGCCGGCGCTGCCTGGTGTACGTCGTTTTTTTTTAACGCACACCAGACGGCGCCGGCGGCTAACGTCATTCAATAAATATGGCGCCCGCGTGGCGCTTCAGAATGGCGTTAGCCTGCGCTAATTTTTTTGACGCAAAACTGCCTTAGCGCAGTTTTGCGTCAAAAAGTATAAATATGGGCCAAAATGTTTGGGGATGACTCTACAAAAAGGGCCAGGTCCAGCAGTTAACATGATCAAAAGCTTCCAAGAAGTCTACAAAACAGGCATATAATAGTTGTTTTTTAGAGAAACATTTCTCAATACTCATAGCAAAAGCAACCAGATTGTCCACAGTACTTGATTTTGCTCTAAAACCAGTTTGATTAAGAGGAATTAAATGTTCAGTCCAGTCTACCAATTCAGATAAAATCAAACCAGCAACATTTTTATAATCAGTGTCCTTGAGGGCAATCAAACGACAGCTATCAGGAGCGGTATTAACTTTTTTATATATTGGTTGAAATAGACTCACACCACGACTCTAGGATGAACTCCGCTGGTAGACAAACATTAAACAGCATACAGAAAAGAGCACTCCAAAAAGTGCACTCTTCTTCAATATTGGCACAGACAGCCATTTCGGACCAAGGGCACCACTACTTCTGCTTTCCTTATTATTTTCTTCCATTTTTTTTTAGAAAATTAGTGGCATAGTTGGCTGGCTGACTGATGTAAGATAAGAGCACTGATCTTGGCTATCGTCCAAGGAACCTATATGTATTAGTCATGCTACTTTTGTTACATTATTAGCTGGACGGTCCGATGTATAGCTATCAAAACAGTGTATTAGGGACCATAGGGATTTTGGGTCATTCTTTTCACAAGCTTGAACAATGTTAATCCAGTCTTGCTCAACTTGAGCCCTTATCGCCGCCCAAACCGTTTTTATAAGCCTTTCACAGCTCTTGAAATATTAAAGATTGTGCTACGGGATGTTATTGAGATTTTATAACTCTGATTTATGTTTCTGGCGCTTTACATCGTAATTGGAGAGTACTTGAATATCATATTTACATCTCCGTGATGCAAATAGAGGACAACTATTAAATTTAAACAGTGTGGCCTTAAGTTCATCCGGGTCCTTTTTCCATGCATCAATTGGATTATCTGCTTCCCTATTAGATGCTATACTGGCTTGTTTCCAGATCTCATAACGAGCAGGCGAGAACTTGTTCAACCCCTTTGCCAGTGAGTGCCCAGATGTTGTCTACCAATAGCTCTATATATTTGTGCCAACGTATTGATGTTTTTAATTCCAAAACCTGTGACGAATGATCATACTCACACCTAGGTGAAAATTCAATGGACAAGATTTTATGGAAAAGGTGGATGGATACAAATGTATAATCTAAAAGAGATTCAACTTTCAGGTTCTTCTTGCCGCAGTCATTGCAGGAGTCACTGGGTTATCTCCTCGACAACGCTCATTCCGAGCCCAGAGCCTGAGAACCTTGTGGTCTAGTTTATTGATAGAACTGAAATTAGAGAGTTGGATTAAGATGCCCTAGGGCATATCAGTCCTTTTTAAATTGCCAGTTATTCTTGCATGATTGGCTAAATTCAAGTTGAAATCACTGCTAATTTTACACGGTATTCCTCCATGTGGAAAGATTCATAGGAAGATTTTCTAGCACCTCTAAATTCTGTCTTTTTTTAGAGGAACCTCGATGAACATATATATTCCAAATTATAATTGGCCCTTTGACATAAACAAAATTCTAATTCTATAGTATGTTCCAAGTGTAAACTTAAAATCGATTGGAAGGTGACTTATACTGAAGGTTTTCACAAGCAACACATATATCAATAAGTCACCTTTTAGATGGCCATTTTCTTAGCTTTCTCTGCTGGGATAAATAATCCCACATAGCCCTCCAGTGGAAGGTCCTCCTAGTTCCAGGTCTCTCGCAAGCATACATCAAATCCACTCAGATACTTTTATAACTCGGGATTAGAGTGGAGTTTTTTGCTTCCTGCTATATCCAATGATATGATAGATGTAAACAATAGTGAATTAGGTTTATGAGGTTTCCAATCTGGGAGTGGGCTTTATTTCAGACTCAATAACAGGAGGAGATTTCAGGGCATGTCAATAGGTTTTGTTTTGGTTTAGCATGGGAGCTAGCCAATTCCAATCTGCTGTTTGATGATTGCATGGATTGACTAATCAGCAACAGCGACCCTGCGATCCATTTAATGAATTAATTATTGGGTCAATTGAGGAAGCATAACTGGATCCACATGCACCTAACGATATCTCAAAAATGTGTTGGATTCGCTTGCCCCATCCTGTCCTCCTGGAGCCTTCCTCCAATAGATTTAGTTTAAAGTCCATAATTGACAGCACCAATGACTAGGTTACTAATGCAGTTTCATAAGGGATTCCATGCATGAATTATATTGTTTTATACTTATGGAATACAGGGTTCTCAACTCTTCTTGTGCACCAAGTAGTCTCGGAATATTATACCGATTGAGAATATCATCACTGTTTGGAGATTTCTACTGAGGCTGAAATATAATTTTAATGTTTTCCATCAAATTCGTCTCAGTGGGCATTTGAGAAGAATTTAAATTTACCATAGCCTTGTTTCCAAAATGCTTTAGCTGTTTTGATTTTTGGTGGTTATCCATGCACTTCTTAGAGCTACTGACTAGAGAAATTGCTTGCTTTATATACTAAGAACTCAATGAGTCCGGTGATTTATTACAACCACATAATTCCCAGGAATGGGTTGTCACTTATGCATAATTTTAGAAGATAGAGGTGGCTTAGTTGCTGTTGATCCGAGATACGCTGGGCTTTCAAGTGGTTGAGATTACGGTAATGTGTGCATGTCTATATTTCCCCCTTCTGTAACACAAGGGGATATCATATCTGAGGCACATTACACTTGTTGTGGTGTGATATGCAGTTGTTCGGAGGCAACATGCTCCTGGTCGGCTGAATTGGTTGTATTCCCTTGAGGCTCTATTACTATCATGGTTATTCGTGGTTATTTGAATATAGGGAACAATTTGGCAGTTGTTTCTCTTAGTTTCATGGCCTTTCATCTTATCCCTTTTTTAATTTTGTTTTCATATTTTGTTCCGTTTCCTTCTGGAGACCACATTAGCTTCCAATGAAGAATTGGATGCAAAATTTTTGTTTAGCAAAGTTGAGGTTTCAGCAGACGAAGAAGCTTTTTTCATAGCCGGTAATGACTTTGTGGAATTAAGTAAGTCACTTCTGCTGTTTTCTGATGGCCTTGATTTTTATAAAATTCGGCTGCAATGCAAGTCTTTGGAGGAGCTTGTGTCCTAGATGGAGGAGGTTGAGGGGGTATTTGTTGTACCAGGCCCGTGGGCTCTGTATATGCAATAGATCGAAAGTGGTTGTTGGTGGCATTGGGGAGGAGATGGGCCTTAGAAGATTTGCTTCCTCAACCAAGGAGAACATTGCATTTTATCAACAGTAGGGCTACAAGCACAGGTCTGTTTGTGACTGAGACTTTGCATCTGGGTAAGTTACATTTGGTAGAGTTTCTGAGTAATTATTTTATCATCATATTCAAATTCTCGAAACTAAGGACTTCAATAAGGAGCTTTGTGTATCAAATGTATTTGATTGGAATTCAAGGGCATTCAAAGTGGCATTCAATTTTTGCAACAGATGGATCCCAATATCCTGTTTCAGAACTCTATTATCCTCATACTGAGGTTGTGAGCCTTCGGCAGTGTAGATGA